>NC_143440.1:34845000-36267500 GCF_987193195.1 Phasianus colchicus | reverse complement strand
GTTAAGGTGCTATGTTTAACCCTATGATTCTTACACACCAGTGAGTTATGTTGATCTTTCCCGGTGTGAAAAAGAAAAATCTTTTAGCATTTCTTCTAGCAGACAGCCTTTGAATGAAACAACAGGGATGAGAGGGAGGACACTAGGCTTCAGTTCTCAGAGACAGCTGATCAGAGGGAAACATAAGACCCAAGAACTGGGGTGTCAGTCAAGCTGTATGAATCCAGTGGCAGATTCCAGTTATTCTGAAGTTTCATAAATGTTAAATAATTCATTTAGCCTTTTCTAATTAGTGAACGTGTAAATTTTACATTAACAAAAGAGAAGAAATCCAAATTTCCATCCCGTATCCAAGACCTGAATGGTGTCAATCAAGCAAATACAGAAAAAAAATAAACTCATGTATACATAAAGTTTCCAAACTTAAACTTGTCTACGCTTTCTTTGCTTTGACTTCCTGTTTTCCCCAACATCACTTCAGCTTTCCATGCATCCTTAAATTCTTCCCCACTTTATTCGCTCTCATTTTTGTGCATAGTGTTGAAACAAGGTCCTACCACCTTTTTTTCCCCCCTTTTACATGTACATCTATGAATAACTCTAAGTTGGCCTTAATTTTAAAAGAGGAAATTTGAATATATTTTAAAAATAAAACATAGGATGAATCTGCTACAAGATTCCAAGGACTGTAGACAATTAGTCTGTTGGTTTGACATTCAGACAGAGACAAAGAGAGAGTAAGGATTCTAAGCCCTCTGCTTAATACTTTGGGCATTTCTGATAGCTGCTGAAGAAAAAAGGTGGCTGAATCAGTCAGGTCCCCACTCACTTCTATCTCTATTATGCATAACAGTCAAAAGAAAAGATACTCAAATATATTTTCTGTATCAAACAGAGCTGCAAGCAGAATGAAGAAATGTTGCAATTTCTTCCAAAGCATAATTAAGGTCAAGATTTGAGGTACATTGGCACAGGCAGAAATGAGCAGGCATCAGCTCAGAGACACCACTGAAACACACCATAGATAAAATACCATTAGTATGGACCTTAATTTCTAGAAAGAAATATCCTTTATGGTCCATGTGCATGTATGTCCACAGCCTGAACATCAAAGTACGTCCTATGTACAAATACCAACACTTACTGAAGTGTGCAATATGACACGTGAACAGAAAAATAACAACATTCTGGCCAACTTGGCTGCATGAGCCCCCTCCTGTTATAAAATTCAGGGTTGGTCTCTGCGTAGAAAACTTCTTTTAGCGAAATTGATGGTAATTTCACTTAACTATGTCTTAAGGATATTGCCAGGGCACTAATATAAACTGAGTATTCAGTCTTTTCTTTCCCTCCCCACTGCACTAATACTACAAAAAGCAGAGCAGACTGCAGCAATTACCCCTTTGATTATGCTACTTGATAAGCAGATAAGGTATGAACATCTTTAGAGACAGCTGTCCTAAGGTTAAGATTATTTTAGATGTGCATCCTGTCAGTAGTTGGCTATTATCTACCTTTCAGCATATAATTATATCACTTCACATTTATTTATTACTTTCTATGAAATTTAGTATTGTTCATTTAGATCTTCACATAACTCAGTCTAGGAGACACAATATAAATGAAGGAAGCTTAGCACTTAGCACTATGAGTGAAGCAGTTGAACACTTTTGTAAGTCTTGACCAAGGTCCTTTACAACTGAAAACATCTCAAGCTGAGAAAAAGTGAACTGAAGTCCAAGGTCACAAGGCAGGTCAGTACCGGACAGAATTGAAGCAAGGTCTTGAATCCCCAACTTCAGTCCATCCTCTTCCGAAGTGGTGAATGCCCTCAATACTTCAACAGATATCAAATATTTACTGAGACTTTCTACATTTTTTTATATTAAAGATGTAGAGGGCAATGAAATTCAAGAATTAATCCTTTGGTGTTAGGAAAGAGTTTAAATATATTTTAGTAGTCGTAAATTATTAAGATTTACTTTCATTTTATATCCTCTTCTCACACAGTAAAACAGGAGTATTCAGTACGTATTTTATACACCTTCCATTCCTCATCTATTTCTCATAACACCCAATCTCTTCAGCTTCCTCGTGTTAAAGACATAATCCTTGTAGCTTCAGACTAGCTCTTTCTTGTTACATCCTTCTTTAGTAATCAGAACTGAATATATTAGTGATGTCATACTACCAATTTACATATCACAATACATTTGCTGTAACATCCACACTACAGAATCATTAGGAGCATTTTCAATATCATTTTCTACCCCAACCCTTAGTAAAGCTGAAGACTTTGTTGTTTAGTGTTGCATGCTAACACAAAGATTTTCCACTGAGTTGTCCTCTAAGTTATAGTTAATTTAGAACCCAGCAATGTGTATGAGTAGTTCAAATTGTTTTTACCCCCAACATGCACTACTTTTCATCTGCCAGCAATGAATCATTTGCTATTATGCTACCTGTTAGCTCAGTGAGGTGCCTCAAAAGTCTCTCAATTTCTTCTAATCTCTAGAAATCTATGCAGAAGTTATTCCTTCTTTTACAGTTCACAAGCATATAGAATTTTTTTTTGAATAAACTTTAAATGAGGGACATAAATGAGAAGCATTTAATGGAAAAAAATATATATCATGCCCTCCCCTCCTCTGGCCTCCTACTCCCCTCCAAAAAAAGATATGTAATATTTGCTACGAAAATTACGATAAACTAGAAAATTACTCTTTTCAAGTACAGGAGTCACCCTTATTTCCTCTAAAAAATTAACTGTTTTTATTTTCATAAAGTATTATTACTTTACTAGAAAAAGATTAAAAACACTTTGAAGTAAGTTTTAACCTCATACCAGTAACTAGAATAAGTGAAATGTTGTTGGTGTGCTTTAAGCTTTGTTTTTAAATGCCTGAACCAACATTTTGCCATTCATGTGAAAGAATAGAATCAGAAGTAAAACAAGGCCTGTAAGACTAAATGCAATCTTCAGTTCAAAATGGGACTAAAGGTTTCATTTCCCAACATCAGGATTAAAGGAAAAAATCTGACTGCTGATGTTAATGGACCTGCTGAGTTCAAGTCTTCAGTGCACCATCTAGTAGTTTTTGATGGTGAATTCTGGATTCATGCAGTGGATAAAAACGTACCTTTCTGCTGACAGGACCTCCTAGGGCAACAAGGTGTAAATAGATATTGTGCTGAACTCTCTAGAACATAGAGGCAAACATTTCATCCTGATGCATGTAAGTATTAAAGTTCTGCAGACCTCTCAGACAGTGAGATTTCTCCAGCTCAGCAGAATAATATCACAGAGTCTACAATTCTATATTTTTTCCCTTTTCTCTCTCTTAAAATAAATAAATTAATTAATTAAATTAAATAAAAAGGAGTATGCCTCTAAAATGTTTTGTGAGCTTGAGAATGTCATTTTAATGTTTCTGTTTCAGGAACAAAAGTAAACAGGTAAAAATTCATAAGCAATATCTTGACATGTGTATCTTATTCATTAGAGCAATTAAATTTACATAGGTAGGGAATATGCTCATGAGACTATGCTTCCTGAAGTTTGACTTGGTCTGAAGCCAAAACATTTCAGGTTCAGTACTCAGGAGTATTATTTAGAAGACAAACTACTTGATATCAGATTTGGGAAAGGTAGAATTAACTTCAAGTCTTGTTGCACAACAATTGGGGGAACATAGCCTATATTACTTGTTCATGCTCACAATAACAACAGAAACACACTTCAGCTTAAGGGAGTTGAATGTTTAAATGTTTGTAAAATGCTGTTAGAGAGTATTCCAACAACAACAACAACAAAAGTGAGAAATACTCTCCACTTTATTTTTTAGGTTAGCACACTATTGTATTACTTCAAAAAAGATTTTAATTATTATGTACTCTTAACATAAGTCTCTCATCACTAAAATGTAATTCCTATGAATGAGAGAGGTTTATTATTTATCTTGTCCTTCTTTTAAAGGAAAAGAATGGTTCTTGAACAACTTTATTGCAATTCCTCATAAAATGCACTCTCCTAGAAAGTTATATTTAAAGAACTTTTTACAAACAAATGACATCAACGGTAACATAGAAAATTTTTCTCCTTTATGTACTTGGAGCTTAAGGTTTTGCAGTTTCTGAACTCAAGGCTACAACACTACATTTGCAGATATATGCATGCCCACATTCACAGGCACACACCTAAACAGGAACTGACACTTGAGCAACAAAAATTCTCTCTTGTTCTGCAAGTGCACTTTCCATCCTGAGGGGGTAAACATAACTTTCTTGTAATAGTATAAGCAACTATATCAAATTGTGCTTTTTTTTGCTTTTTTTTTTTTTTTTTTTCAGATAGGTGAATGGCAATATTTCTTGAAACTACACTCTTGTATGTGTACCTATTTCATAATATTGGACTAAACATATTGGAGCACAACATGTTTTGAGTAAGTTTAACAAAAAGGAATCTATTTAAAACTGATGAAAAGAAGTCTAGAGTTATGCAGAAAACTGGATGTCACTTAGAAGTCAAAATGATGGTGTTCATGCAAAGGAGTATCTCTGTCTCTGCAATTGTTGTTGAAATATACAAATTTCTGATTGCCTATTGCTGACACGCACCTATTCTGACAGGTTTGGGTTTTTGGTTTTTTTTTTGGAGGTACACTTCCACATGAACAACAATGAGCAAAACCAAAAGGCAATCTAAATGTATTAATGGAGAGAAAACAGCTGGTGGCACTGAAAGCCTTAGAGAAAAATGAAGTGGCACGTAAAAAAAAAAAAAAAAAAAAAAAAAAGCATTTCAACAAAAAGCTCCTCAGTTGTGCCACCCCCATTAATTTATTTTGGATTCTCAGTTTTCTGATTCTTAGGAGCCCAACTGGGCATGTTTTAGGAGAACCCTTGCAACAGTTTGACTTACTCGGTAAATATACTGCTATTAGACTGTGCTACTGCATCGTTAAGTAGGCTTTGGATAACTACATTCCAATGATATGATTACATTTTGGAAACCGAGCAAGTTTCATACACCTTACGTTATCCAAATAAAGGTGATGATAATGGTAAAACACTGGAGGATGTTCCAAACAGATAAAACTTAACGAAAATACATTTCATTAACATAATACTTAATCTGACACCAACAATTCACAATCACTCTTATGTTTGTATTATTCAGGCAACATTATTATACATCTTTCTTTCCCAGATTCTAGCAATGCAAGAAGAAATCTGAGCTGGTAACAGCCGGAATAAATAAATGAAGGAGCAATGAAAATAGTTGATTTATCTAGTTAAGTATTGTTAAAGAGGTTATATAAAGCAATATTCTAACTTACTATGGATAATTTCATTGTAAACAGTTTCATAAGTAAGTAAAAACCAGACAGTACATTTATCATCACACAGGATTTAGTAATGCCTAGCAAACTATATTGAGTTAAAAGCTGATTTTTACTTCAGCTACTGTGACATTTCATTTTTAGGAGAATGGCCAAGGAATACTCCATTAAAAGACATTTATTAAATAAAAAATCTGTAGATATCCTGTTTCCTACCACAGAATTTTGAAAAAAATGAATGCTTATCCAGCAATTCAGGTAGGTTCTTAATTTCAAAGCCAGTAGAGGCTATTGAAGTAATCTAGCTAATAGCA
This sequence comes from Phasianus colchicus, assembly GCF_987193195.1. Taxonomy (NCBI): domain Eukaryota; kingdom Metazoa; phylum Chordata; class Aves; order Galliformes; family Phasianidae; genus Phasianus; species Phasianus colchicus. The sequence continues at coordinate 36,261,841 of NC_143440.1, read as the reverse complement.
CAATAGGCTATTAGCCTATTAACAAGCATAAATGCCCATTTTATCTTCAATTCCTCTTTGCTTTCAATAATCCTCTAGTAAATCACATTAAATATATATATTTTTTCCCTGATTCATATTATTTAATAATCAGAGGTTTTGAATGATTTTTCATCAGATTTGATTTTTCTTTTTAAGCAAAGGATTGGTTTTTGCTTAGTTTTGCAACAGCTTTAAAACATCTTTGTTCAATAAACAGTTCCCTTCCTTTGAGTGCATACATCATCCAATATATTTTTCCTCTGAGAAGTCAAGTATTAGCATATAAAATTGGTATCACATCAGCAAGTGATGAAGTCAAATAGAAAGTTCTTTCACATAAAAATAGCATGAAGTATTGTGAAGTATTTGCTATATTTCTTCTCTGCCATAACAACGAACTTTATCAGATACGTTTAAGAACAAAACTCCCACCTCTTCTCAGTGTGGAGTCATTCTGTTTGTGTGTACTGTACATGCCGTTGAAAATGTTTAATAATAGAAGACCCTGTACTTTCACGTAATTCATAATTAGGAGATGACTACAATGGCATTATTTAAAATCAAGCCTTTGTTATCAGCACCAGTTTTAGACAGAAGCTGAGAACCATTTGTGAGCTGTGGCAGACCCAGACTGTTCAAAGCAATTGCTGTTCAGCATGAAAGCTGCAATGGAGGTCACAGAACAGGTCAGGAGGAAAGATAGTGTATCGATTTCACACCAGGAATAGAGGCGAAGCAAGGGCCCACTGTTGCTGCATGTGATGTATTTCACTTCAGTTTAAGGCACATTTCATTCCAATTCAAGAGGGGGTGGGGAGCAAAGGGCGAGTGGATTTCACACTGAATCATGATGAATTCTGGACTCATGTATTCCAGTAAATATCTCCTTCCTGACATTAAGTATTTCTATAGCAGAGTGAACACAATGGAAATTAGAGTGCTACCAGATAGCAGATGAGGACTAAGGAAAAAAACTCTACAACATTAGTTCTATTTTTTCTCAGTTTAGAATATATACAAATATCGCCTTAAAGCCAGAAAAACATTATCAAGGACATACTTTGAAAAAAAAAAACACATACTTTGTTCCAATTTGCAATTCCCAACAAATATTTTAAATGCATAGTAAACATGCAAAAAGGTTTTAAATAATGTTCCTTCTTGTTTTATTTTCAAGTGTACAATGCAAATAACTCTGACTGTTCTAGCGAAGAATATAAGCAAGAGTCGTCAATTTTTTGTAGCATCGTGTTCATGGCTATTCACATTTTGCCACTTATTATCCAACATCTGTCTACTCTGAATTTTTATTTCTTCTAAAGAGAGTAAAGCTTTAAACATAGCAGAGAGATGTTTCTGAAGTTACATGAACTATAGGATAGCCTTGTTCAATTCCCCTTCCACAACACTACAAAGCTGAATTTCCAGTATTTTTGCTATAAGTGTCAACTCAAACTATTAAGATCACATATAGTCAAGGTAAAATAGTATGACCTGAAAGGATAAAGTGCTCCTTCCCTCCTCTAGTGTAACATTATATGATTTGTTATTTTAAAAAATGCTATTCTTTTAAAATGATGCAACTCTGGTACTCCTCTGGTGACAAGACTGTACAAGTTTTCTAGAGCTTTATAATAGTGTTGTGGAGCTTGTAAAGTAGCCAGACATTGACATATTTTCAGAACAAAAGATGACTGTATTTGAGACTGCACAGAGATTTCCTATTAAATTATTTATATTAGTTCACTTCCACGTCATTATTTCTTTTCAACTGTTCTAAGGCATCAGTGTCAACTTCTTGAAGTCTTTCATGAAAGCTTTGCTGTCATCAGGGTCTATTTCAGAATCCTTAATTCTGCATAAGGAATCAGTTACCCAGCAAGTTTCCAATCAGAAAGGGCCAGATGCTCCCTCTGCCTCACACTGGAGCTGGGCAGAAGGGCCCCTCACTAAGACAGAGAAGGGCAAAAGGTGGCTGTGCAGTGCGTCTGTATGCTACTGGCCTGCCACAGAACAGCTGAGGCTGCTGTGAGAGAAAAAAATTTCAAGCAGAAGTTATGGTTAACTAACTGAAGCAATGCCAGGGATCACCTAGCTCAATACAGAATGATTCATCAGGAAACATCACTAAATTGTACTGCTAAATTGCATGATAATTATTGCATTTCAATAATTCTTAAACTTTCACAACGCTGTGCTATAAACATGGAAATCATTCAAAGCCATGAGTGAAGTTTCAATGGATTAGCACCTGCCTGCTACAGACTTTTACAGCATGATCAACAGATTCCTGCTGACTCATAGCATCGTATGGTTCTGTAATCTCTGATGTGTAGAGTACGGTTAAACTGCGAAGGCTCCTCTCAAAAGCATGGTGGTGCATGAAGTTGTTTTCCTCAAGATCATGAGCTGCAGAGCAACTGCAAATGCAGCCCCATCAGCAGAGGCCGAAAGAACAGACAATTTTCTGGCCTCTCCATCCTGGTATCCACCCCTTAACTTACGAAGTGACAATGAGATCAAGACATTTTTATCTCACATCTGTTACTGGATTCCCAGATAATACTGGTGGACAAAATAAGACATTTTTCCATCTGCAGCTGGCCAGAGGATTGCTATTTTCAATGGACAAGGACCTATGTAAAATAATAAATCATTAGGACAACTGTAGACTAAGCTGTTTTAGCATGCAGACTTGAAAACAGAGCCTGTAAGCCACCCAATTGGAATAGACCATAAATCCCAAGAAGTTAAAACCAAAACACAGTAATTCAACAGAGGTTATCTATCCAGACTATCCCATGCTAGGCCCAATTGCAATTCCATGTCTAATCAGAAGATCAGTGATCTCAGTGACACAGGGCCCAATTGTTTTACACGCTCCCCTTTTCCTCCTCTTGCCCAATCTAACACCAGCATGGCAGTTCTATGACATAGAGGGAAAACATACAGCTGCAGAACTTGCTGACATTGGAGCTCAAGTGGAACCCAAGACTCAGACATACTATGGAAAGGTCCATGCCGATCATTGATGCTGATATTCTTTAAGCATGAACAAATGTACAGGGTGGGTTCTCTAGAAGGCCATGCAACAAGTGCCTGTACCAGAAGTTACTACAAAGTGCACAGCAGGGGAAGGATGTGGCAGGAGTGCCAATTGTACTACCAAAAGACAGGACAGTTAATGTCCTGGGCATGGGCTAGGAAGGCCAAGAGCCTCCACGCTCCTCAAACTTCTAGGTCCTACATTTCTTCTGGGACAAATCTGTACCATTCCCTAAAAGTCCCTCAAGCCCCCTCAAATTGTTGATTAAAGACTTAAAGAACCTCAGTCTGAGTGCAGTTTCCTCCTCAAGAGAGTGAAGGACAGGAATGAGAAAGAAGACAGATAAATACAGGGGCTTGGATTAAGCTCAGTTAGCAGTAAAGCTTCCTCTGGAAATGTGCATGCAGGCCTTGGAGAATAGACAAATTAAACTCCAAGAGTCTTTTTAACCATTCATATATATAATTTTTTGAATATTTACTGACTGTAAAATGATCAGCCTTAGACCCTTGCACTGAAAATAATAAATGATCGTACTGCTTGTGTGTTAATTAATTAATACTAACCTCTCTCCAGGTAAATAAATAAATAAATAAATAAAAATACTGCAGAATAAACAAAAAAAAATCTCAAGCCTTTACAGAATGAATGCACATGCTTTTAAGAAACATTGGTCTGGCAGGTGGGTGTGTTCCAAGTAAACTGTACTGCTGCTTGTTTACTTAGACAGAAACAACAACCTGAGAAAAAAATGAAACTCAATGAAGTGCAAAGCATTAAATTGCATCTTCTTCATGTAAGATGCTTTTACCAAAACATTCAGCCACTTCAGCAACAATCTCCTCCAAACTACAATATTTGGAGTAAATGGTGTGAATAGAAACTTTCAGTTCTACACTAGGCGTTTTCACAGATAGGCCAAGAACACAACAAGGTTCTGCACAGTCGACTTAATCCCTAAAATTTGCTGGAAGCACACTTTTAATACAGTGTCTCTTAATCTACAAGACTTGTGGGGAAAAATAAACAAAAACAAAACACATAAAACACAGGAAAAAAGCACCAAACCCAGAGCATACACCCAAAACTAAACGATGTTTTTGTATAAAGTCACAGAGTTCCTTTGAGGGGAGGTGAAATTCCCCTCTCAAACAACTAATACAAAAGGAGCAAATGTATTCCCTAAAAGCATAAACAAATATCTGTGAACACTTTGCAAATGTTTCTTTTCTATGAACCATTTGCCAAAGAAAAAAAATCTCCAAATATAATGGACTTGTCTCATTAAGTCTCAAGTGTTCGTTTTTCTAGGAAAGGGCAGAGATCAGTTTGGTTATGTTTAATTATCTTTTCCAGCATGATTGAGTTCCTTCCTAACCAACATTGTACATTAAATAATAACAAGACAGTTAAAAAAAGAAGTACTAACCTGGGTATTTAAAAAATGAAAAAAGTGATTGACACATAAGCAACTCAACTCCTGAGAAGAACTGCATGACTTGATAATTTGTACTTTTTGAGGGGGATTACTAAGGATTATGTGTAATTAGCTATAATTGCACATTATTTTTCTCAGTTTAAAAAAAAAAGGAGGGCAAATGATACAGATTCCTACTGGTTTATAATGATATTTTGTCCCCTGAATCTTAATAATTTCCAATTTTGCACTAAGAAAAATGACTATGAAAAGCTTCTGGGATTTCTTCTGAGTGCAAGTAGCAAGACTCAGTTCAGAACAGATACCAGAACAACTGATCTTAAAGCATGTTGTAAACGCCTGTCTGCTTCCTTAATCATGACATAAAATAAACTTTTCTTTTTTTAGAACAAAAAAAAATTGATGTTTCAGAAGGATGGTAACCTATCTGTAATATCTGTAGCATTGTTGTATCTTGAAATCATAGAGTATCCTATTAGTTTCTCCAAAATTAGAGGGACTGAGCTCTTCAGTATTGCATAATTCAAGGATTAGAAGGTTGGTAACAATGGCTAAAAGAAACTATAAGTCTACTAGTTTTAGAAGAGGCATTTAAATACAAAATGCCTTTCTGGATGCCTTGGTACAGGAAGGGGGGAAAAAAAAAAAAACAAAGAAAAAGCTAAATGCAAATAATGTCCTTTTTATGTGATATTAAAGAAAACCATGCTGGTTTAAAAGGAAAAAGCAACATATCTTTCACATTTTATGTCCTAAGTAGGTTTAAGTACTGCCTATTACTTGTCAGGAATTCAATAGTGAATAGAAACTTTCCAGGTTGACGTGCTGGGGCAGAGGAAGGTCACTCTTTAAAGCATTTGCTCCCTTGAGAGGAAAACCTGGAAGGATGCTGTTAGAGCAATTTATACCAGGCATAGCAAGTCATTAGGTGCCTCTGCTGCAAGTTTGCCATGATTCCACAGCCATATTTGGTTACCAAAGTGGGAACCAGTTCTAAAAGTATAAGTCAGGAGGGGGGGAGGGAAGCACAAAAGTGTGTTTTTTCTTCTGAGTGCTCACAGATCAGTAAGAGAGCAGAAAAGAAAAGGAGAGTTAGGCACATGAACATCATGCATTGTTAATCAAAGAATGAAGTTTTTAAGGGACAAGTTTGCAGAGGAAAGAAAGAAATCAATTCACAAACTGGCAAACATCCTTTCTGGTTACTATTTTAAAGGGTTTTTTCTTCTCATTTAGTCTGACTTCAAAAAAATCAGAAACAAGAAGTAATACAACAGCATATGCAAGTATTATACTGCTCATATTCTGTTTTAAAAATATCACTAGAGCAAAGAGATTCCTGATTCAAATAACTGAACCAACAATTCCTGAGCTCAATGTAATTCCAGAAATATATTTTTTTAAAGGCTAGAATGCCACTACTTTCCAAAAATCCAGACATGCAGGACAAACACATAAGCTCACAAATAACTCCTTTTTATCAAGAAAAGGTGACAAAAAGATGCAACCAGTGTCTAGCTTTCAGATACATAGCAAGCAATACGTGATGCAAATTTGCTATACAGCACATGACCTTACCCCACTTACAGAGGCACAACTTCATGCCTACTACAGATTTTCATGACTAAAGAGGACCTATCAAGTGCACAGTTCTGGTATGCATGTCATATGTAACACTATCTAATGCTTGTTTTTATTTTCACTGTAGATTAGAAATGACGGGAAAAAAAAACAGAAGTACTTTGCCAACAAGATGTGCACATGGGCTAGTCCCATTCCTCCTCCTCTCAGTGCTTCAACAATCTAAGGTGACAAGCATTCCTCTACCTGCTGTCCCCAAGGACATCCCTGTCTCACGTATGTCAGCACAAGCAGAAAACTTCCCATCTTAGTATGGACTGCTTCACTAGCCTGTTCAGAGTCTTTCCTATTCCTCTGGGCTACACATCCTTAAGTTTGTGGATGCTTATTCTTCCAGTGCTTTCTGATTGCAATTTGCAATTGGAGGGGGGAGTCTAGAGTACAACTGAAGACACATACACTCTCATCATTAATGATTCATTACATTTATGTAACAGCACAATATAAGTGTTATTTATGGCCTTCTCAAGTTAATCCTCCTGGAACATCTGAACTTGTTCCTTTATCTTTGGGAGCTACGTGAATATATTTATTATTCTCAGTGGACATCCTCTACATCCCCATTATTACATACTACTTCAGTGCAGGGAAACACATTAAACTAAAACTCTATAGAAAAAGTCCCTTAAAAAAAAAGCTAAATAACTAGACTTCAGTAATGCAATCAAACACAGAAAATAATTATCACCCGCATATTGTCCAACAGGACAATAGCTTTGGCAATAGGATATATTAGTCAAGAGATGTGCTACAGTATTTTAAAAGGTGGTACAAAACATTCTCCAATCTCACTGCTTCTTAAAGTTTCTTGACGACTGTTGAAAGTGTGTATTTCAGTGTTTTTCACTCCAAAATTAGAAGGTAGAGGTAAGAAAATATGCATAAGAAAAAAAGAACACAGCCATTTGAAATCATTATTACCATTTACATCAAATATCAGCTGTATGATACACACACATACGTGTGTATATATATATAATTTAATAATTATATTTATAATGTATTCTATATTATACATTATATTATATATATTATACATATTATACATATATATTAGATATTAATAGATATTTTTAATTAATTCATATTAATATGTGTGTATATATGTAAGTAAATATATGCTCTCCAACTATGCAAAGTATCAGTACTTGTATCCACATCAAGATAACCCAATTACCTTTCCCCAAAATGTGCATTAAATTCACAACAATGCATTTTGGAAGGTAAAATTTACACCGTAGTCACTTTAGTTCACAACATTTTAAAGAAATCACACTTCTGCAAGTCCACCTGTACTAATGAACTTGTTGCTACCTTCTCACTGATAAGAGTAACATATACACATACATTTTGCTCTTTCTGAACCACAACCATAGCCATAGAACAATCTCTCTCAAGTTTATTTGTTAAGGGGTGTCTTCACATACAGAATCAGCATGTACGCATATGCATTCATGCACCTTTAAAGCATTATTATACAGCTTACTTTCCAGTATCATTAGCAGCTGCTTGCATATGTGTAACTTCTTGTCCAGAGTGACAGCTGTATTTTTGCCTGTTTTGACATTGAGTCTGATCTGGGTGAATAGCTCATATCCATTAAAGTGCTATTACAACACTGAATGTCTGCCAGAATACTTCCTGATCAATTTTAAAAGCCAGCTAGCTGTCATCATCTAATCGCAACAGTGGAAAACAAATCTTTGGGGAATAAGAAAAGATTTTAAAACATTTTTAAAAAGCAGGGTATTAAGTCTAAAACCTCCAAACTATTTAAATAAGAGTCACCAGCTGCACTGATATCTAGGTAAAAATCTCTGTACTTTGCTTGTCAGTAACAAGTATGCCTGTTTTCATTCTAACGTAGTTTCTAAATATACCATTTCAACAATCTCTGGAGTTTGAACTCTTGCCATTACATAACTTAATAAAGCAGCACTGAAAACAATCACCACAGAGTGCGATTGTACTCACCATTAAATTTAGTTCTATAAAATTCAAGACTGAATTCAATCATCTTTCTGTCTTTGGTTGAATGGCTGAAACCCAATGTGTAGATTCAACTCCTTACTTCTGAACAGCTTAACAACATGCATATGTTTAAAGCTGCAGTAAAAATTTCATTTCAGACTTTCATTTATCAAGTATACTTGAAAGGCTGTATAACTCAAAGGCAGTTAAGACCCCCCAGAGAGAAGGCAAGGTTGGCACAAGGCTGGCACAGCTTTAAGCGGGCCTATAGCAATGCTGTAAATGTAATACAGCACATGATAAGAAACAAAACATGGGTTGTGACAAGTTCTATAGAAAATATATCTAACAAGTCAACCATGCAATGTCCACATGCACATACAATGACTAGTGAATGTACTGATGACTTTCATTTCTTCCCATTACAGTTTTCTGACTAAGGCTGCTCAACTCACAGATTTGTTGTGTGATCAGTTTGTTTTGATCACTGAAACAAAAAACACCAATCACCTGATGAAATACGGCTGCATCACAATATATTCATGAAACAAGTTCAGAAAGGCAGACCCATTACCTACTCCACAAACACTGATAATTTGGCTTAGAAGTGACACTACGCAAATATGCAGTGAATTAAGGGTTCTCTGAAGACCTGCTCAGCATATAACCTGGAACTGAAAAAATATCAAGCATAATAATCAGGAAACTCACAGCCAAACCCTCTCCTCACTTCCAACATAGCATATTCTTAAATCAGGGAAAACTGTCAACATGCATCAAAACAACCAACTAACAACTTGGGTAGAACCAATTGTTGTGGTTCTACTTCTAGTTCTACTTCCATTTCTGAAGTAATACAACTTGATTAGAAAAAAGGTTGTACTGCCTGCCAAAAAATAATGTTATTTGATAGTTTACAATATGATAATGATTAAGAAATCTTCCCAGAGTTGTCCTTGCTGGAGTGTACATTACATCTAAAGTCTCTAGATGTAAAATGAGAAACTACAGAATTAGAGTACATTCTGCAAACACAAGCCCTATAAACTTTATAGAGGTGAGATAATTCAGATCTGAAAATAACTGAAGGCATTTGTGCAGAATACACATCATAAGATATTACTGGATTCACAGCATGTTAAAACATGAACTGTGAACAAAGGCACTTTAGCAGTGACATCACTGGATTTAAGGGACAGTGAATGCATTTTTCAGAGAAGCCAGAGTGATGACAGATTTACAGTTTAACAAAAGGAATCCCCTCACTTCACATCAGACTTTGGCTTAAGCAAAGTGGACAGAAACAAAGAATTCCAAATCCATGGGAAAAAAAAAAAAAAAAAAAAAAAAGTAGATTACAAACTTCACTGGGATGTAGCAAATAGCATAAAAGAGTAGGAACAAAATAAAACAGGTCACATGATGGCTGATTTGACCAGACAATTTTTTTGTTTTGTGGCATGTACATTTCATACAGGAGAACCTCATTTCCAAGTAGGCCCTCTGATACCTTTGAGAACAGCAAAGAACTAGAGCTGGTGAATAACATTTTTGCCAAGTGGCTAGGAAAACATTTGTGTAAATGTTAAAATTAGTGTTATTTATGCACTATTTATTAGTGCATCAATATATCTGTAAATAGCTTATTTTGTATTGTTTATAGGCTTACTGTATAAAAAAATGCATAACAGTAAAACTTAGACTTTATTAGGAGGATAAGATGTTTATTAACTGTCGATAATTTTGGATAATAACACACCATCGACAATCAGTGACTGTGTTAATAACTACTGGAAAGTTTTTTTAGTGATTTTCTACTGTTCTTTTAGTTACACTATTTTAATAACTACTGGAAAGGGAAAAGACTATTGGGAATCTGCATGTTTGCAAAAGGATTCTGAAGAGCTAATATGTACAGATAGCTACAAAATACCATGGGTACAAAGCCTTGTAACATGACATCATTAATCCCACCTATTAAAAAATAATAATAATCATAAAACCACACACATTCCGTAATTTAAGGGTTCTCAAAGTCTTATTCTTTTAGCTACGAGAATTTCTGTAGTTACCAATTTATAGTGCCAAAACTACCATTGGTTTTCTGTCAATGGGTTCTTACACTAGGAAAGGGAACCATAAAAATTGACAGACTGAAGAAAACTGATTTCTCTCCCTCACAGCAAGTCAAGCCACTACCAGTGAAGATGGTCCAGCTGTATAAGAGAAATATTGCCCAGAACTCAGCGTGAACTAGCTAAATCAGCTAGTTAGAACTAATCTATTTACCGTTCAAGAAGGAATGGCAAGAACCACATCACTACAAACGTCCCACTACCAAACTAACAGGTTCTCTAAGAGGACTGGCACGTTGCCACTGTTTAATCTCTGCAGGAATACACAGCAGGAGGAACAACGTTACAAGACCAGAACAGGAAGAAGAAACAAAAGAAGTCTACTACTCTATGAGATCTGCATACAAGGCAGGTGACCAATTAAATGACACTCAATTGAAAAGTGAATTATTAAAAAAAAGCCCTAAAAACAAACAAATAAAACCTTAAGTGTCATCAAACAAATAGGTTTTTAAACATCAAGAGTCAAAACATCATCCTCTATCACCATCATGATTTTGCTTGATACAAGCATCGAGGTATTTACAACAGTATGAAAATAGTATATTTACTATGATCTGCCACAAGTGATTACTGAATTAAATATACCAACTAATTATTTGAAAATCCATCTGCATAACTGGTTTAACAATTCTATTTTTAGGAAAGCTTTGTGACTGATTCCTATAATGCTCACAGAGATATTGATCATGCACATATTACATAATACAGCTAATATATTATAATTGACAACAGAGAAGACTTCCTCTGCTTTAGTGCCATAGAGTTAGAAAAGAAGCTGCTCGAGCAAAAAGAAAGGGGCATAGAAACTCATACAATTCCACAATAGTTAGGCTAATGGTCAATACTAACATAAGGCCAAGCTTCATACTACTTTTCTCTCCTCCTGTTAAAAAAAAAGATCATCACACTGTTCATGAGGGAGATAATTCAGCTTTGGATTGAAAGTAAATCTACCAACGCTAGACCCCTCCCAGATGTGCAGCTGCTTTCTTTAACACGGGTATTTCTTAGGCTTTAAGCATCATGAAAACGAAGTGTTAATTGAAAGAACAGTTGTCATATGATAATTTATTGGGCAGGGGAAAAAAGACAGTGGAGGTTCAGGGGACTGCACATCCTATCAGGCATATTTCACCCTCTCCTACCAAGTCATCACTTACCAATCACAGTCTAATTGTTCGGGAATTGTGATCTACATGCAACCTATCCTTGCCTGAGGGACTTTGTTATGGAGGCACACAATAGAATTCAGTGGCTTCCACTTCTTCTCCCCCCATATGTATATAGGATCGTTGTCCACTATGTCATCAACTTCCAGGACATTTCCATTCCCCGCACTATGAAATAAGAGCCCATCACTATCCTCTACTGCCATTTCTCTATGGAGGCCATGGAGTTTCCCATCCAGCCAACTCCACCAGCAGGACATTGCTTCAGTTATGGAAAGATAGGGAGAACAGAGACAGCATGACAGCGAAGCATGAAATGGAGCTAATCACAGCTACAACAACTGTCACAACAATTACAGTACTATTACATAATTTTAGTATTTTTTAATATCATCTGCTCTTAAAATTATATTGTTATGCTGGTAGTAGCAATGAGTGACTCACCATTATCATTAAATAGCAAAAATCTGCACCCGTAACTATTTCATTAACAGGGGCAATGCAGCAGCCCAACATACAATTGCATTTCACACAAGAACTATTCGTAAGAGACATATGGAGGAAATTTATTCTATACAATGCGAGATAATCAAATAAATGGGATATCAGGCATAAAATTAAGGCTTCAAGTCTTCTTTAGTTCTTCCAAACAGAACTTGATTTTTTTTTCCTTTTTTTTTTTTAACAGTAAAAAATGGATACTTGTCATTGTGCCAATATGGGCCAGCATCATTCTCCGTATGAATCCTCTCATTAGAAATGCCTTAAACAACTCACCTGTCATACTTAACACATATAAATTGATCAGAACTCACAGAGCATTGTTCTAATATATTAGGAAAGAGAATATGATCGTGAACAGCTGCCAACACTAACGTCCCCAGCAGCAGAAAAATATTTTCACCATAAATTTGAAGAAGTACAGCTAACATAAAAGACTAAAATACACACACACACACACACACACACACACAAATGAAGGAGATCAGCTAGCACTTCATGCTGAAAACAGATATACATTCCAAAACCAATGACAGAGGTCATCTTTGAATTCAAGAGTAATCCTAACACTGTCTCAGCTCCCCAAAAACAGTTGGCCTTGTAACACTTACAAGTCTGCAACAGCTACCATAGGCAGATTTTCTTTTTCCTCTTGAAACCTCCTGACTGGTACTTATCAATGAGAGTCCGTAGCTTTGATAGAGACAATATTTGCTGTGGTCGGATGGCCACACAGGGAGTTAGTAGCTTAGCAGGCATGAGTTGCCTGGCACAGGCACTCTGGTGGACTTCTGGTCACATCTGACAGAACACAAAGGAATACACTTGGAAGATCTAAAATAAGAATTTGTGTTAGAACATGCACGCTTCCACACATGATCTGCTATTTGCAGCTGTAAAGCTGATACATTTTGATTGATCCTATATTGTTTTACCCAATGACTGAGGTTCAGATTTTGCACAAAGTTTCCTATCTTGGATAGCAGTAGGGCACTCCTGTGTGAACTACCAATTACTAAATATGCTGCTTTGTTACCTCACGAATATTTAAAGGTGCAATTATATGGATGCAACATTTCAACAGTAATGCAATTATAAGAGAATCCTACACATGGAGTTGACATTTTTCAAGGTGATTCAATCGTAGGGGATACTAACTTCTAAGGAAAATTAAGTACACCTCAGTTAACATCTTTAAGACCAAATGATAGCACTCATACCTCATGTAATCCATATGCATTGTTCCCATTAAACTACAAAATGCAAATCTATTTAATAGGTAAAGTTTGCATTGGCAGGGGATTTGGACCCAATTATTGCTTGATGTCCCTTTCAACCCCTCTGATTCTGTGGAGTTCCAAAAACCAGCAGGTTACAAAAATCTCAGATTGTTAACCAATCTCTAGCAATTCCTACTGCAAATAATAAAGTACAACTTGTAGCATATCATTTATATACACATGAACATTGCACACTGCCATTAAAAAAACAAACAAGCATGGAAGCAGTCTAGTCTTTCTCCATACTGAGGAGAAATTGTTTTGTTGTTCCCAACAACACGAAGTCTCTCAAAAGCCAGCATTTCTAAATCTGTACAAGTGGAATAAATAGCCTCTATCTTTCTCTATCCAATCTCTCTAGAGATGGGAGACCGATCTTCCTCCCTTGCTGTTCATATCTAATACTGGTTATCACACTTTAAATTAAATATTTATTTTTCCCTCTTTCATGAGGATCATTCAGCATCATGAGATATAAACATTTCCATAGACCTCATCTGTTCAGGAAAGGAGGGCCAGAAGGTCACATCTAGTGTGGTTGGCAACAAAAACAACAACAAAAAAGATATTAAAAACTTTGTGCATGAAAGCTGTCCTTTATACATTCAATTAAAGCTTCTGACACCTTCAAGAACACAACACACAAAAATGAGTTAACACCACTTCTCAAATCTAGGGGCACATTGCCATTGCATGTATCTCACAGCACCTTTTATGAAGTCAGGTATGGGTGAGTTTGTGTTTCAACTTGTCTAAGATACCAGCAGAGAGGATTACTAAGCATCAAGAGAAAATGAAGTGGGTGTTCACTCTTAAAAATAAGCAGCAAAGCAATGGGACTGAGAAAACTCCCTTCTCACACAGCTCTCTGATCCTTAATACCTGAACACAACAGCTTAAAGCGGGGGCCACTGAAAACAAGTACTGTATTTGGAAGTTCTTGCTCTAGGAAATAAAAACAGAGAGTATAAATTGTTTGCAAAGTGCCTAAAATAATTCTTTTGACAGTGTTCCTATAATTAGGAATATAGACACCCTATAATTGTTGGGTTAGAAATCGCCAACTATATTAAAAGTTAGAATGATTTTAATCAAAATCATCATTTAAACAAACAACAAAAAAATACTGTGCCATTCCAGGCAAAGACTCATCCTTGCTGTAAAACAACTTTTAAGAATACTGTAGTTCTAATCTGTTTATTATGATGAAAAAAAAGCGACCATCTTTGGAAGGTTTCCTTAATTGTCTAACTATTGGCTAACTATCATGTCTTAGTAACTGACATTTGCTATTAGTACAGATAAAAGCATAGCGAAGCTCAGCTACATACAGTTCTGATATCTTATATGCAGATGAACAATATTTGCAGAAGTGAGTAAACAAAGTTATGAATAAAGTGTTGATCTCGTCACTAAAAAACAAAGGAATGATAACTCTGTGCGCCGATAGCTTTATAGCTTCAGACTGGATTTTTTACCATGTCTTACTTGTCTCCTCTTAACTAATTCTTTAACCACACCAAAACATGTAACAGCTGCTTCTGAACTATCTGCAAAACCAAACTGAAAATGGAACTAGAGCAACATTTACAAAGAAATGCTGCTTATTACATTTGTTGCACTCCAAATAAATATTGATTTCCATCTCAGAATGCTATGAAAGGGCTTGCATCAATTACGCGGTACATCACAGTCATGATGCAAGTTACCTAATTCCAGCGATGCATACAGCAAATCAATCATTCACATCCATTCACATTGGTAAGACAGAGCCACCACTACTTACCTTTATCTGAACTTTTAAATACTGCATTCATTTTGGAGTGGCATTATAAAGGAAAAGGTTTACAATGAAAAAATGTCAGCTAATCTTCTGAAAAACCTGTAGTAATTATAATTACCTCTATTCATGTCATGTGTTTTAATACACACACAAATGAGTAAAAGAGCCCTTAATGACAACAACATTATGAGGGAAGGTTTCTCTTTTGCATTATCTATTTATTCAACACAAAATTATTAGGCTATTGTGATAAAGCAGCTAGAGTACAATGACTTTCCTTTAATCACTAATTAAAATGCTGATTGCCTGTTGAGTGAGACGTGCAGTTATGGTCAAACACCAAGTCCTATTGTGTGATAACAGCTTGGGCTGGCCTTACAACTGGGTGGGGTGGAATCACTGCTAAGTAAACAAACCCTCTATGGCTGGAAAACACAATTGTTTCAGCTCAATAAAATCCTTAAGTAACTTTTAATTTTACAGCCTTAGACAAGCTAATATTGCAGAGCACAAAAGTTCAGAGATAAAGGGACCTACCAGGTGCTGGAATAAACAAGCAATTACACAGATTATAGAAGTGCAGTACTGGGTCTTTATGAATTAATTTATTCTGTGTACAAGCTGAGGTGGAAATTAATTTCATGGGGCCAAATTCAAAGGACCACTGGGACATTATTGGCTTCATCTATTCAACTTCTTAAGTATACTCAAATTACACTTCTGCAATCCCACTGATAGAAACCCAGTGCCAGCACTGGTTTTTCATAGACATGGTCAGGATGACCTCCACACATTTTTCTTGCATCCTTCATTTTACATAATTTATTTTTCAACAAATAAGAACCATTTGTTTACAGTCCTGTATTCTGCACAATCATTTTTAAATGCTGCTGAAGCAATCTGCAGAATGCTACTGTTAGTGTTAGATAGTGCTTTATATGCGCAGTAATGCCCCAGGCTTTGATGCTCAAAACAAAATTGTTTTTCCAAAACAAGCACAAAATACATGATTTCTAAATAAAGCCAAAACAATCTAACAATTGGTTCTATCATTATGATCACTCTAGATCTCCAAGTAGCACTGCAGCACTTTGTGTTTTCAAAAAAAATTTTTTTTAATGGGGGAGCATGGAAGAGGAGCGAGCAGTGCTTACTGATATTTTAAGAAATCAATTTAACTCATAAAGTTGACATGGCACATACAAAACAAACATACAACATTTTTAAGAATTTAGTAAATTCTTTTCTTGGGTCTTCACTGGATTCTAATTTAAGGCAACCCCATTACAGAAGGAAGAACAAATTTACTTTTAGTTCAAAAGACTTATTCTTTGAACAGAACATGCAATGGTGTCTGGTTTAATGTATTAATCTTTATTATAAATAATCAAATTTCAGTGTGTATTCTTTTCTTGTATGTTGTTGGGTTGTTTTTTGTTTTGTTTTGTTTTTAATTAAACAGTACAAGAAACTACCTGTGCCTGTTAGAGCAATGTGCACCCTTGCATTTTACCTATGACTTGTAGTTACAATTCTTCTAAATATTGTAGTGTCACAAAAGAGGCACTAGGAACCCTTCTTTCTTACTGATGATGCACAGAGAGGCCACTGAACATGTTACAACCTGTATACAGCACTGGACATACAGAATTGGATGTGTCAAGCCATCTCCCATGACATATGACAAACATCAGCAACTGCAGCACTGTCTTTCACATCACCCTTTCCTCTCAAAATAAATCTAACCACTGCTGTTCTGATACACTGTTGTGTTGAGAAAAGTACCAGCAAGCTGCAGTTGCTGTAACATCCAGAATCCAGCTCACAGCAAGTCAGTCATGAGTTTTCCTGCTCTGCTCTCCCTGCCCCTCTAAGCTTCACCTCTTGCAGCAATTATCCATGTGGTTAAAGATACATAAGAACAGCATCTAAAACAGCTACCAGGCAAATAAAAAGTTGTCAATTCTACTAAAAAATTAAATATATATTTTTGTTTCTAGGTTGCTGTAAATTCATCTGGTGACTAAGCCTCTAAGACATAGCAGAAGATCTAATTGAGAACTCCACACTGAGGGGTGCTGAGGCAACCATTTGCCATGTAGATATCCTTTCTTGGGAAATATGGGTTCAAAGGCTGAGATATTTGGTGGATGAACAATTGGTAGGACAGTCACAGCCAGAGGTTGGTGGTAAATGTCTATACAGCCAGGTGGAGATCGGTCACAAGTGGTGTCCACCAGGGGTCTGTCTTGGGATCAGTGTTCTTCAACATCTTTATCAATAACACAGACAGTGGGACAAGTTTGCTGATGACATCATGCTGTGTGGTGCAGTTGATATAGTAAAAGGAGGGGATAGCATCCAGAGAGACCTGGACAGACTTGAGAAGTTGGGGCAATCCCAGATATGAATACAGACAGGGAGAAGAACTCCTTGAGAGTAGCTCTGCACAGAAGGACTTGGGACAAAAAGCTGGATGCAAGCCTGTAGCACGATCTTGCAGCTCAGAAGGCCAGTGGTATCCCAGGCTGCATTAAAAGAGAGGTGGCCAGCAGGGTGAGGGAAGTGATTGTCTTCATATACTCTGCTCTTGTGAGGAGCCATCTGGAATACTGTACCCAGGCCTGGGATTCTTAGCAGAAGAATGACACAGAGCTATTAGAGTGGATTCAGAGGAGGGCCACAAAGATAATCAAAGGGCTGGAACATCTCCCCCATGAAGGCTCCAGAGAGACCTCATTGTGGCCTTCCAGGAAGCAGGGAGAGCTTAAAAGCAGCAGGGAGATGGATTTTTACTCTACCTAATAGCGATAGCCCAAAGAAAAATAGCTTTAAACTAAAAGAGGAGAGATCTAGTTTAGATGTTAAGGGGAAATTCTTCACTCAGAAGGTGGTGGGGAACAGGCTGCCCAGAGAAGTTGTGGATGCCTCATCCCTGGAGGCATTCAAAGTCAGATTGGATGGAGTCCTAGCCAGCCTGACCTGGTGGTCAGCAACTCTTCCCACAGGATGTTTAAGGTCCCTTCCAACCTAAACCATTCTATGTTCTACTAAATGCACCACTTAAGTAAAACATGATGACAATTTTGAAAGATAAGGCAAATTCTGATAACAGAAGTACATCAGAACGATGGATAAAACAGCTGAGGCCCTAATCTTTAATGAAGACATGCATCATTCTCTGAATCTGTCTATTTTTCTCTGGCTTTGCAGAAGTAGAGGGGGTAGTGTGGGTGTCTGATTGCAGGACTGCAATCTAGAGTCACAAGTCTAAATTGGTTTTTGTCAGCATTCAAATTGTATTTTAAAATTTGATTTTATTCTAAAAACTTGATCTTAGAAAAACTTGATTTTATTCTGTGAACCTCTAAGCTTGTGACTCAAATTCTTTTATGCTTTCCCCTTAATACATTCAAATAACAACTAGAAGCATCAGTTTCATTAACACTGAACAAATATATATATATATTGGATGCAGTGAACTGTCTTTTCAGACAGAACTACCCAACTTTCTTCTGATCATTATTATGCAGCTTCTATCAAAAAGATGCCTCTTACTACTTACAATACTTAGGTTGCTTAGCAAATGATAAAGTTTGATTTTTAGAGACTTATTCATTTAGCACCATACTTACCAAGAAAAAATCTTTCACACAAAGAAGGAACAGACTTTGCTTTATATGCCAACAACTATACCATGATCAGCCCACTCAGTGGTTCAGAATTGAAATTGCAAGGAAGTCTGCCCACGTTTTTGTTAACTTGCTACATTTGCAGTCTGCAACTTCCACCTTGTTTTGGCATATGAAGGCATCCAATGTTTAACCACAGAAATTCTGGTATTATATGATATACCATATTTGGATGTCATAAAAAGGTCAGATAAAGGCAGTAAGGGAAGAGAGACATGTCCTTTGCCTATTTAGCACATCCAAAGCACTCTCTAGTAATGTGAAGCTATAATTTGATTAGCCTTCTCATAGTGGTCAGCTTAGGAGATGCAGCAAATAACAGCAGTCTAGGCAAATAGGCGTACATTTCCTGCAGATAGACAGGAACATCATGCTGTATTTGCAAAGGACTACTTAGGGTGCCATAACTGCAGCTGGGAAACTTTTATATCCACTTAAATGGGACAATATAGCATCCAAGGAAAAGTCAGCTACTACCTTTTGATCAAATTATCATTAGTTATCCCATGAAGTAGAAATCACTTCCTCTGAAAAATAGACTTTGCAGCCATAGAAATCATGCATAGAAAACAAGGCCACTGTAGAGAGAAAATAGTGTCTTCCAGAGGCAGAAAAGGAAGGAAAAAAAAAACAAAGCAAAAAAACAACAGCAACAAAGAAACCAACATTTAATTAAGGAAATGCCATAGTTATCATGGAAACATATTTATTTCCTTAAAACAGAAAGTATTAGGTCACAGAACAGCCTTATTGGGTAAATGGCAGAAGTCTATATTGTCTTTTGACTTCTAGAAAAAGCCAAAGACTAGGAGAAAGTGTAGAGATTCAGTGTACATGAGCAGAAAGATTAGATAATTTAAACTGTCTTTTCCACACTTTAATTTCATGATTTAGTAGTTCTGAGGTTTATTTAATCTTTTCCAGGGCATAACACAGAAAACTAACCTATAACAAACAAAAAAATATTTGTAACTTGGGTGAAACTGAAAGATTTAGAAAGATTTTTACAACCAAATCAAAACAATCCTGTTAATACTCACCCTTAGTGACTGTGCATAACAAGACAAATACATTGTAACCACACAGAAGCTCATACACAAAAGCTGTCCTTCAAGGCACTATTGTCTATCACCATCATGAAGAACATGGAAAGATGTAACAATCCTCTGGTACCATCTTCTAACTCACATGTTGTATTTTGCTGCCTAGCCTTATAGACTTTTTCTCTGTGCAAAATTAAAGGCCAAACTCATGCCTAAGACAAATTCTTCTAATACACATACAGTTAACACTTTGATTACTCGCCAGTGTCATAGCATATACATAAAGAAAGTGATTACTCTATTGGAACTGTAGTGGCAACATAGAGATGGTAAACCTGTGAAGAATCATGAACAGTAAGTGTTTATCAGTAGGCTACATGTCAATAAATAATTTAATAGCAAATGTATTCATTGTTGAACAAAACATATGCATAAAATTTTTATAACTGAAGTGTTTTTAAATCAGTAGAAAAGGCACAGTCTGACTCATACAGTCTAAATGAACTCCAGAAAATGTTGCCATTACTAGTGCCAAAAAGATTATTTTTTGGCTTTCTACAATGTTAGAACATGCTCATGCATGACTGAGACAAAGGGTTGCTCCAGGCAATACATGGAACACCACTAGTCAGTATTTTAAAGACAGTTGCATCTTCTTATTAATATTTCCTTAATCAAATCACTTCAAGGTCTTTCAATTCTTTGGGCAAGGTTTCCACACCTCATATATACAACAAAGATCCCTGTTCCACTTCTCCAAATGATGATTCAGTGTTTCCTTTTGTATTAACATGCCACATAAACCTGATATTCAGCCTGTTATCAACTTCTATTAACACAACATGCCTTTTCTCTCCCAATTACCTTTTCTCCAAGAATTTGAAATATTTGCATAACCTAAGTCTAGTATTTTGAGTTAGCAAGTTATGCGTATTTTATATCCTGAATTTAACAATATATTTTTGAATTCCAGCCCTACAATCTAAAGTATTCACATGATTCTCTCTGCTGCAAGTAGGTCCGTATAACTACTGCAAACAAAATAAACACACTTCTTATTTCTTCATACTATAAATTTAAAAAAAAAAAAAATGCTTTGGACTGAAGACAGGTCACAGAATGTCTTTGGCTGGAATGAAACTCAAAGATCAAAGTCCAATCCCACCTGCCACAGGTGCTGTTGCCAAACACTAGATCCTGAAGATGTCCCACCAGCTTCTTCTACATGATACTGCACCTATGTTACTCACTGTAGCACATAAGTTTGGCACTTATCTTCAGATACTAGGTTTTCCATATGATTATGAAATCTTTCAGTCATCATCATCCCCATCCACTTTGTGGTAAATTCATCTTAGCCAAGTCATCACTGAGCATCTGATGTAAAAAATATATTTACCAAAAGCTAGGTTTTTTTACTAAAATACATATATTAAAATCATGACATACTACATGCCTTGTTTCTCTTCTAGCTACAGAGTGTTTCTGCTACTGAAGGAAAAAAAAAAAAAAAAAAAAAAAGTAGATCTAGACTGTAGAGCCAGAAGTTACATTGATTGTACACTGACTATTCCATGTTATTGATACCTTTCACTGTGTACCCAAGTTCCTCTCTCAAAATTTCTCTCTGTTTTTCCATACCATTCTTCTGTACTCATCCAAAACAGTCTAACTCAATTTCAGCGTTTGGCAACATCATTTAAGTTTTAGGTCACACTTAGTCAAACCAGAGCTGTGTTAGGATTTCATTCTTTGTCCTAGCAAAGTTAGTGCTTAACTCCTCGTTAATGTTTTTGTAAAGAACTGCCAGCTATCTTCATGTCAGTTCAGCACCTACCTGCTTCCTGCCGAAAGCTGCATACCAACTCCAAGTTCACTGAAGTGTGCTTTCTTGAACCCTCCTGTCTTTAATAATGGGATACATTACATTTTCTGAAAGCAGTACAAACTCCTATCTGGTAACCAGGAACACCACAAAATTAATTAAAAACAATATCTGAAAACTAGCCAATTGGAGGCTTTGAGAATGCTACAGAGAGGTTAATAAGACCAAGCAACTGGAGGAGTGAGTTGTAAAGCTACACAGTATATACAGTACACTGAATTTCAGCAGTGTTTTGTTTTTTTTTTTTTAATTAGGAACTATGGTTTTACGTAAATGTAGTTAATTTGACCCCAGAAGAGGTGATACTTCCCTAATAGAAGGTATAATTGTAATTCCCATCAATGTCAGTAGATGTTTATGCTATTATTGAGGGAAAATAATGAATTTATAAATTTATTTCACTTGGAAGGAAGGAGGACAGGAGAGGGGCAGAAATTCTTGGAAATTTAGCATATTTGAGAAAATGCTCAAAATGAGTTATTCTTATCCAAAGTATATTTCTTCACATCCATTTATTTCCATGTATTTCTGCTCCCAGCCTGCAGAAAACGTTTGAGAAACACTTACTTCAGTGTTTCAGCAACTTAATTTCTCTGATATTCACATGCTATTTTGTGGTTATTTTCTAGTGTTGGCAAACTGGTTTCCTGACAGACTTGTGTAGGAAAGCATGGAAGTGCTTAGCTTACCACAGAGTTTGTGATCACTCTCATTTGGAATACCTAATTTTAAAAGTTGTATCAGTTCAATCAGGAACTCAAAACCATCATAAGCCCACAGTTGAAAAAGCTAATATTTCACATCCTCACTACTCTCACAAACAGCACATCCCAAATCTGTTAGAATTTACATACGTTATTCAATTCAAACTTTTGAATAGCTAATGTGCTTGGAAAAAAACAGATATTTCATAGTGAAAATTACTATATCATAAATTAGTACTTACTCCCCATAGCTGCAATGCGATTTCCTGGAACATAATAATAGAGGTGCATTTCAGTTGCTCACCAGGTTAGACGGAGAACACTGCTACACAAACTTTTGAACCATTTAAGTTTGGCAGAAGTTTCTATTTCCTAGTACTCTTAATATTCACAAATTAGAAGTTCAGTCAGTTTTAACAGAATAGAATTGATAATGGCACAGACACAGAATACCACAAAGAATGGTAGGATACACTGCAAATATATGGAAGAAATGCCTCCCACAGCTGTAGTTATACCAGCTGTCCAGGGTACAGCATCATCTTTATCACTGAGAAGATGGCCAGATGTAGTTATCAGTAGATGAAAGGCATAGCCATGCCCTGCTAATCTCTAAGCCCTTCAATCTTTGTATTCAGTTAGGTTCACCTTACATCAAACTCTGAATCTGGCACACCCTTTCACTGTCAGAGCACTCCAGCAGAACTCTGCAACTAGTAAAGGTCTAAAGTTAGTTTAGACTCCTACATACTACTGCTGTTTCTACTGTATTAAAATATTTTTTAAGAATTTTGAGCATAAAATAATGTATATCAGAGTTAAAATGGTTAGGAAGGGAGGTCAAAGATCACTTAGTTCCAATCCCCTGCCATGGGCACCTTCTACTAGATGTGGTTGCTCAAAGTCTCATCCATTCCTGAAGTGTTCAAGGCCAGGGTGGAACATCCACAGCTTCTCTGAGCAGCCTGTTCTCCTACAACAGTGCCTTGCTACCTTCACAGTAAACAATTTCTAATATCTAATCTAAATCTACCCTCTTTTAGATTGTAACCACTGCCCCTTGTCCTATTGCTATACTCCCTGATAAATATTTTACTCAACTTTCCATAGAACTTAAGTTGTAGCTAAATATGAATATTGCTGCATTACAGAAATACTTTTGTCGCTAGAAACAAAGCTTGAAAGCCTAGAACAATTAATGTTCCAGTTAATGTGTCCTGAAATACTTGCTTTTCCAAGAACTTTGGTCAGCTTCTTCTAACAATCTACTTTGAAGAGAAAGAACACTGTCAACTTCTTTCAACAAAATTGCAAAGCCTCTCTTCTTAGTCAGAACACTCTTAAAGTGTGTAAGGCTAGTCAGCAATCTATAATATCTACAAAAAAAAAAAACCAAGTATTTGAAGAAGCATACTTGCTTGGGGGAAAAAACACTAAATAAGAACAATGTTCTTATATGCCAGAAGAAAGTAAATCTTTAAAATGTTTGTTATTTTGCAGATGCTACTTGGGACTACAAGGCAAAACAGATCTCTGGTAACCAGATTAAAGGCCAAGGCTTTATTGGAATACAGTAGCTCCCAGTACACTGTTATCTGACAGCCAATAATCCTTGAAGCTGTAAATAATGAAAGCCCAAGGCAAAACACCATATAGACCGGACACCAAAGAAACAGTCCAACCCCCAAACTACAGGCTTAGAGCAGAGCGGCTGGAAGACTGTGTAGAGAAAACTGACCTTGGGGTATTGGTTGATGCTCAGCTGAACACAAACCAGTAATGTGCCTAGGTGGCCAATAAGACCAACAGCATCCTGGCTTGTATCAGAAATACTGTAGGCAGCAGTAGCAGGGTCATCCCTCTGTACTCAACACTGATAGGACTGCACCTCGAGCACTGAGATCAGTTTTGGGCCCTTCCCTACAACAAAGACATTGAGACTCTGGAGTGTGTCCAGAGAAGGGCAAAGAAGCTGGTGAGGTGTCTGGAGCACATGCCTTATGAGGAGCAGCTGAGGGAGCTGAGATTATTTAGAGGAGGCTCAGGGGAAGCCTTATTGCACTTTACAACTATCTGAAGGGAGGTCAGTTTGTCAGTTTGGAGGCTGTGGAGGTCAGTCTCTTCTGCCTTGTAACCAGCAGTAGGACTAGAGAGAATGGCCTCAAGTTGAGCTAGGGGAGTTTCAAGTTGGACGATAGGAAAAATTTCTTCTCCAGAAGAGTGATCAGGCGCTGGAACAGGCTGCCCAGGAAGTGGAGGTGAACACCACCATCCCTGGAGGTGTTCAGGTGTTCAATATATCACACTGAGTGACATGGTTTAGTAGAAAATATTGCTGATAGGTGGACAGTTGAACTGGATATCTCAGAGGCCTTTTCCAAACTTGGTGATTCTATGATTCTTTTGTGAACTTAAAGAATTCATTCCCCATACCAAAGCATCCTACTCTTTGTTCAATATTTAAAACCAGTTTTGTTAATGTCTCCCTCAAAGTATTACTGTGGAATGGAAAAGGAATGTCTTTGTTAAGCCTGTCTTCAAAAATATACCTCTTACTCTATATTTTTAACTAATTCTATAACTAAGTAATAGAACAAAAAAATTCAAAGTGTTACGTCTTCAGACAACAATATGAGGAAGAGCAGATCTTGACTGTAATCCATATTAACTTGAACAAGATATTAAAATAGTGCTATATATCATGGGTTTTATTTGTCCATAGACAGACAAACTGAGTAATGCTTGTCTGAACACAGAAAAAATGGACTAGCAAACCTGAAGCCTACAAGTAGGAGAAGAGTCATTAAACCATGATAAAAGTCTGCACATATATTGAATTCACTGCAACTTGTACATTCTCTGATGTAACTGCAATTTTCTCATAGCCTCAGGACTTACAGGTTCACGGTCTACTAAAATACATAACCAAATAAAAAACTGCTTATCCTCAAATCACACAGTGGTAAAAGACAAGTGACTTTATCTGAAAAACAATGGCTCATGTCAACATATAGTTGTCAGTCCCACAGTCAACTTAAACAGCTCCTGCTCTCCTACAGGAAGACCTACAACCTTCTACAATGTAATTAGTATATACAGAATGTCATTAGTTATATACAGAAACAAATTATGTTATGTTCTCCGAATGTTGTCAGCCATAATCAGCTCACAGGATAGGGTCCCAGAGCTCAGAGGGAAAGCTCCTGAGAGGAAGGGAAGAGAGTTTCTCTGTTCAGAGTTAAAAAGCTCCCATTATCCTTGCACAAAGTCCCAAAGGCTACATGAAAAGCATCAGGTTGCATTAGATTTCAATTGTTTCTCCCTGCTGTGTAAGTGCTACATGTAAATCTATTCCATCTTTGGAGTCTGATATCTAACTGAACACTCAGTCAAAAAAGGTGATAGAACAAAGTGTCCACTAATCAACTCAAATCAGCCAGGAAGTGAGGCTTTGCTAATGAATTACACTAATTAGCTCTAGGGAATGGTCACTGTACTGACAAACTACTGTCTGCTCTAAGCAGGAGGAGACAGATTAAGCACACTTGTTCATATTCCTAAATCCCCGTTCTTGCATTATTTTGAAGCAGTGTTTCATCCCGGAACAAGGAATTCTGAGGTACTATCAGTGGCTTTCAGAAACACTTGACCAACAGCTTTCCAGGACAGCAAAAAAAAAATACACTTTTTATACAATTCTTTTCATTTAGCTAAAAAAAAAAAAAAAAACAATAATAGTTCAGTGTAAACATATGACCCACTGGAGACATCAGCATCATTCCCCTGCCCCATGACATTTGACTAGCTAGTTGCTAGAGCTAATGGGTTAACAAATGAGCAAAGAGCAAAGACCCATTCTACAGCTGAAATCAACATCACTACTGGTACTGCAAAGAGCTACAGGAATATTGATATCTAAAACAAAGGTGACAAGTATACAGCAGTGCCTCAGCCCCACACAGCCTTCAAATAACCCAAGTAGCAGGTACGTGATTAATTATCCTTCCCAAATTCTATAGGACAACAAATAATTACCTACCTAATTTCAAAGGACAACAAAATAGTTGGAGAACAAGGGCAGAGAACAAGACCAGCACACAGAGAAATTTAAGATTTCAGCCTTTTCTGCTGAGTTGAAGAGGAATCCCTCTGCTTTGTCACTCCTGTGGGCTGTGACTACAGCAGCTCAAAGCCAGCCCCTCTATCCAGGTCCTAGACATAGCAACAACTTCAGCTACTCTTCTCCCTCATTTCCTGGTGACCCTCAGCCTTCTCACATCTACCACAAGAAGACCTTCATTTAGCCCCCGTAGCATGACTCCTTCAGAAGCTGCTGACTTCTTCAGTGCTTCTACACAGTCAGAGGGGTCACTAAGGCCAGACCAATCACCAGGATCAGTATTCTCCCACCAAAACACAAGCAAGAAGAAAGGAAGTGGTGAAAAAAACCATGGCAGGTGTGCAGTGCCTGCACTCTTAGCAGCAGTTACCAGGTCACAGTAGTCAGCTCCCATGTAAGGGGCAGATCCTTGGTTTGGCTTGGATGCTACAATTTATTATTTTTTTTTTTTTTTAAAGCATACTGCAATGGAAAATTTCTGTTTCAGCATTTTGCTGTTCCTAGTAAGAGAAATAACCCTTCAATATTTTTGCATCTGCTATGAGGCTTACACAGAGGAAATCCTACTTGGATTGCTTATAAACCAGAATAACCTGCCAAAATATTCAAGGGAAAGAGCTCATGATCGTGTTATACTCTTTTCTGAAAGCTTAATTTAGACAACTACCAGCAGATCCCTTCATGGACACAGCAAAATCTTAAACTCTCTCTATTTGACTGTGCTTGCCTAAGGCATTAAGTTCAATCCAACATGTCGCACCTCAGTAACTCGACACAGACTAGGAAATTCTTACAGTCAGCCTCCCCAAGGGATTTGTTAAGTTTCACATACATTTAGTTGCGCAGTTGGCCTGTTCAAATTGATAAACTTGTTGCTCAGTGCTCTCTGCTGCAGATTTTGTCACTAGGAAAAAATAAATATAGGAGGGTTGGGGAGGTGTAGGAGGAAAGAAAGATACTATTTTTCAGTAATAACTTTAAAAAATTATACATGTATTACCATTCCTATCTCCTCTTCAGAGGCATTTATTTTGCAGAAGAGACAGGCAGATACCTTGGTGATGGGCATATTAAAAATGCTACAGACAGACAAGATGAATGTCATTAACATGTTAAAAAATGAGTATAGCAGACAGATACAAAAATACTATTCAGTTTTATCAAACACAAAGGAATAATTCACTACATGGGTATCCTATATACTCAAACTACACACACAGAAATTGCAAGTTTATTAATAAAGACTCCAACCTGGAAAAGCACTTAATATTTGAGTAGGTGAGCAGCACACTGTAGTCAGTGGAATTATTCACTGACTTACAGCTAATGCAAGCCTAAGTATTTTGTTGGTTGAAGGCTACTAGTACAACCAACACATGTCTATAATGCTATACTATAAAGATGGTTTTGACAAGTTATTACGGAGAAAAAGCACTTCCTCTTCCATCCGTCAGCACTACCCCATCAACACTTATGGGTATAACATATCATCTTATGGTACTTGCCACCAAACAAGCCAGTGCAGCCCAGTATCCATGACAGCATTTATCAGCATTGGCAAAAGACAAATGGAGCTGAAAGCCAGAAGGAAGGGAAAGCTGCAGAAACACGAATCAAGAGCTACCTTCTTTTCAGAAGGGGAGCTTTATGGACCTACGGCAAGCAGAAAACCTATGGTGATGGCAAAGGAAACCAGGCACGCTCACAGCATCAAAGGGAAGTAAGAAATGATGTGTCTTTTCATTAGTCTTTAGCAGATACAAATTAAAACTTTCTCTATATCCTGCAGAGCTCCCCAATTACTTGTCATTACTACTGTGTGATATAGAAAACATTTAGTCCTCAGTGCACAGCACAGATAGTGTGTTAGCACACCATACACTTTCAGCTAGAATCATGTATTTTGATGACAATCCAAAGAGAAGCAATTACTTTCTCCATCTTTCCTTAGATGCCTTGGTTACAAAAACACAAAAAGCTTTATTATCAGTCCCTGCACCTACACTGCACAAGGATTTCCAGTTATCAGATGAATTTACAAAGATGATGTACTACAGAACCAAGGACAGAACCATCTAAACAAATAGCTTTGTGGCTCTGCAGTGGCCAGTGGTCTATAGATTGATTATTCACAACCTTAGAACTAGGACTGTTTTTCCAAAGAAATTCAGAATGCATTAAAAAATGTGTACTGTGTTAAAAATACTAAGGCGTTATTTTTTGTGGGTTTTTTTTGTTTGTTTGTTTTTGTACTATACAAACTGAATTGAACAGCTAAAACAATGCCAACAAAAATACATATACGTATTTCTACAAAAAAGTAGAGATCACTGACATTCATTCCACAGCTAGAAGAAAATTACAGATTGAAGGTGTATGAGGCAAGTTCTAAAAAAATATTTACTTACAGAACAAGATGCTCAAATTGATAGTTAGGTGAAATAGCATATGACAATCTTATTTACAGATAGTTACAGTACTTGCACCTATAAACAGAACCACAGAAGTACAGACTTGATCAGATCTCTCTAAAAAGAGATAAATAAAAATAAAAGTTCTTCCTGTTTTTCCAACTCATGTGAGAGTTGTCTTCTTATGCAGACCAGGCTACAGAAGCTTTCATTGTGACTACCAGCACTGCAACTGACCTGTGAAGAAACAGGACTTCATCTTCAGCCAGCTCAGTGATTAAAACTTCACAGGCAATGAATAGCTGAAACCAAGGCAGCAACACCTTCTTCACTCTGAAGCATAGTGATTGTCAGCTTGCAAAAAATTCTGTAGTAGAAGGAAAGGGAAATTTCTTCCTGCTGAAGTGCCAAGGCACCAAATAACCTAGAAGCTTCTCTTCAGTAATCCACCTCTTCTAGCCTCACTACTGCACATTCTGCAACAAAAGTAACTATTCAATTACATATTATTCTTTGAGGAAAAATAATCTAGAAAAAATAAACCACTTCCCTTCCCCAACTTTTGTATTTCAAAACAAGACTTTCCTTTACTTTCCTTTGGGAGCAACCTTTTACATGAACTAATAGTGATAGGACAAAGGGGAAAGGCCTTAAACTACAACCCACATTTTTGTGGGCAGAATAGGCTCTTCCACCAATATGCACACATTGAATGAGCATGTAACACATACTCCACATATTTGGAAGATAAACTATGGGAGTTCTCATTTGAAGAATACAGCACCTAGCTTATCTACTCAATCAAGCTATAATTTTCATTTCAAGTCAATTGTGGTTTATAGCTCAGCCAAAAGTTTCTGTACTTCCCCAATAAGAAATAGACAAGCTAAGGAAAGAGTGTTACCACCCTCAGACAACTGTCTGAGGGCTATCTTCATTTATATTAAGTTCTTCAGCCATCTGTCACCCCCTTTCATGATGAGAACATTGAACAGAAAAGCAGCACCTGTACTGCTTTTAAGGAACCATGAACAAATACAAGGATGAAACAAGGTCCTGAACAAAGGTAGAAATTTTAACATAGAAATTACCATTGACAAACAAAAAGTTATTTCATGAATATAGCAAGGAAATAAATTTCAACCACATATTACCCTATCTGCCTTTCTTATCACTAGTCATACTGCTTAATTTTGTGAAGATTTTTGGTTTGTGGTTTTCTTTTTAAATTTGACTTCTCATACTGTAATTATGGTCTGCACCTTGGAACATTGATGTAAAGGATTAGAGCCTTATGCTGCAAAATTCCTCACATTAAGATTATTTTATCAAATAGCATGAACTGCTTAAATTTCAAAAAGGTTTTATTGATATCTTAAATATTATCCATCTTGTGAAAGAAGAAATAGCCTTTTCTCAATCACAGTCACCAGGAGACAAACTAGACAATGAATTCTCATCCCTTCCTAATTTATTCAATATCCCTCACTCCATACATTTCATCGCTAACGTCAAATTAAGAATCCCTTTATGTGCTATATTCTGTAGCAGAGAAATTGTGAGAAATCATTTCAGTATCATAAGACAAACTACAGTAGCACATTTTAAGACAATTTACAGGGTCAAAGAACTGTGCATCAAGTAATGTCTCTATGGTCTGTGTTAGGCAACGAGGCAAGATTTCACAAAGAAGAAATGGGAATGGGCAAAAGAAAAAAAGGGTGGAGGAGGGTAGGGACTTACCTAAAGTCACTTGAAATGAATTGTTGTGATCCAAAAACTAGGATCTGGAA
This sequence comes from Phasianus colchicus, assembly GCF_987193195.1. NCBI lineage: Eukaryota > Metazoa > Chordata > Aves > Galliformes > Phasianidae > Phasianus > Phasianus colchicus. The sequence continues at coordinate 36,231,205 of NC_143440.1, read as the reverse complement.
ACACTTCAATGCTAAATGCATTTTTCAGACAAACCATCTCTCTGAAAACAGCTCTAGGAACTAACAACTTAAAGAGTCCTACCAGCTGGTACCATCTGGCTGATTTGCAACACTTGCTCAGCACAATAGTCCTAATAATGGCTTCATTGGGTACTCCTGCTTTGACTAGTTAACAGATACCACTGCACAACTTACCCAGCCAAGATCTCAGATGTTGTTGCCCACTCTAATACTAGTTGCACCAAAAGAATTAGGGCCAGTATTAGCAACTTTGTCACTCCAATATTTTATACACTTTCTGATGCTAGCAGCTGTTTACAATCTAGATGGAATTAGACCAGACAGTGAACTCTTCAGTGAAGTTCAGGGTTACTGAACCAGCAGAGAAAGAAGGAAGAGAGCAAAAGGAAACTAATGCTTTTTTTCTGTTGTTTTTTCCCCACTGACCCCATCTCCAAAGTAACTGAGCCATAACCTATAAGTTACGTTTGCAGATAAGCCATGAATTGATACTGGCCTCTTTCTGCACCTAGTCTACTACTACTATTCCCATTTTACATATGGACAATAACTATATCATAAAAAAGTAGGGTTAATCATCATAAAAAGTAGGGTTAATTATCAACAAACTATACTAAAGGTACTGTAGTGATAAATTAAATATATATATATGGATTACATTATGTCATAAATTATATATTTCTTTTATATATTTTTTTTCAACATTTTAAAACCAGGCTTTCCCAAAAGGAGCTCAAACTCATAAATTAAAGCAAAAAATGAGCAGATTTGCAAAGGTTCAGAGTGAAGAAGTCTGAAACCTCCAGATCTCCCTCCAAGGTATTTAAGATGACCTAAGAAAACATAGGAATGAAATAGCAGAATAAAATTAGGTGTCATGCAGAAATTGCTAAATTTTCTTCCTCCTCTTTTTTTAAGTGTGCAAAGCAGGTGCAGCAACTATCAGTTCCCTCCTGCTGCTTGGCCCACCTGCTGTCTGCCTGATGGTGCTATACCCCCACTTCACTATTTATTTCCAAAATGCTAAGTTTAAAGTAACAATGTAAATTTATTTATTACTGCTATTTTTATTTTTTTTAACCTCAAATTCATTCTTGGTATCTCTCCAAACAAACCAACAAGAAATGTAAATTCATTATTCATACACGATTGTAAAAAGAAAACAGACAGTGAAACTCTTCTACCCTAAATATTCTGCTGTGTATGTGTGATTTGCTGCAGAGGATAGAATATCCCCTTTCTCCATTCTGCTTCCCATGCACTGTGAAGCTTCTCAGACTGCAACCTGCAAAAAATGAGTGGTGGCTCATCTCGCGTGAGATATTGTGTAGGTTCACCAAATAGATATCTAGTGTAGAAGGGCTGACAACTGCAGCAATAAAAACCTCACAAAGTGCATAATAACAATATTACATTAGTAAAAATAACAATAAATTTCAAGGTACAAACCTTTTCATTTTGAGCCTTTAAGGTTCTCAGCCTTATGACAGATAGCCTAAGAGGGATGTACAAACACACGAAGCCAGGGGATTTTAAGTAAAACATAATGTCATTAACTCATAATTAGATGAGAGTTGGCAATACTGTAGCGGTCCTTATCATGCAGTTCTTTCTCTCTTACTCCTCCCTTTTTCCACAAGATTTATAAAAACACATATGTTCTTCTAACAAATGCTTACTGCATAGAACTAGGCAAAGCCACATGGAAATATGCATTTCTGAAAAAAAAATCTAGAATTCCCAGCTTCCTTTCCTTGATGTGGCCCCATCATTACTTAGGCTGCTGGACACCTGCGTCCACCCCTCCATCAGCTCAGCCAGGCTCCTACCCAAAACATGCAGAGGTCAGAGAGGTACAGCTTATTTTAAGAAACACAGATTTTAGCTTCTGCCACCATGCACTCTCACAGCCAGGGCATGGATTTCTGTTCTGTCCTAAAAAGCCAGACAACGTCTCATAGCCATGCAGCAGTGGTTTAATATGAAGTTATTTACTATCTGGTTCCATTAACTGTCTGGTTCTTCTCACCAATGAATTGAGGTGTACCTTAAGCCTCCTGTTCTCCCCAACAAGAAAAGAGATCCACTGATCTGTAATGGGCATCCATTAACCCTGCAAGCAGTAATTAACATTTTCAGATTCTGGCCAGTGAGATCCCTACATTCATAACCAACATGATTCTTAATTTAAAATAATTATTTGTATCACTACTATTTATTATATACACATTGTTTGTCTTAAAGACGTTTGCTTAGAAGTTACCTTTTTCTTTTCGTTATTTTTAACTTTCTTCCAATTCTTTCTTTGCCTATTCCAGGTGCCAGTGGAAAACAAAGTTTATGTAAATGAGAATAATGTAAAGTCTACTATCCAAGCAATAATGCATTTGCTGTTGCTCAAGAAAAATAAACATTTTTATAAATGCATGAACTGTGTGAATAATTAACTTTTGTTATTAATACTAAAAGGAAAATAAATTGAAGTCAGACAAAATAAAATGTAACAACCAACAAAGCCCCAAAATATTAAAAAAAAAAACAGAATGCATTTCTGACAGCTTTTTCCTATCCATAATGCTTTAACTCTTATATGTATGCAATTTTATGTTCTGATTCCAAATGTTTTAGATTTACTATGGCTACATGCATTCTATTATACAACAAAACAGGGCTTCTCTTTATTTTACTGTGCTACATGCAATATAACCTTGTTATTTTAAAGAAAAGTCCAATAAATCAGTTTCTTGAAGATAAAAGTTAGCAAAAACATGATCTGTTCTGTTTTCTCCCTTAACTGCCCTTCTGTTCAGCATTCATTTTAAATGTAATGTTATTTCAGTGAACCAATACTTTTAAGCATGCTGAATAGTGTGGAACATTCTTTTATTCTGATGTCATGCAGAAAGCATTTTTCTCAGAAGACATCTTTTGTAGTTGTAACCAAAAGGCAAAAGAAACTGGAGAACTCAAAGGGAAGGAGTGGGGGGAGGAATGGCTTAAACCCTCAATCCTGTCACTTCTAAAACCATGTGTCATAACCATACATATTTTTTGCAATGACCTCTTAAAATAGACCTTACAAGCCAGTACCTTTTTGGAACTTCTAAGATATTATACTTATTTTTACAGGTTTTTACTAAAAATTCCTTGTATTATTGTACTGTATCACAGGGAAGTTCGCTATAGTTTCATGAAAGACGTTTTCATTTCTGACTGGCATCTTCTCAATAGGAGGGGGCCCAGGCACACCACTCTCTTCCAGGCAAACCTTTCTGCTCTTAAACAGTACGGCATTCATAACTTACTTTCAGCACCGCAGGGCAGCCACACAGCAAAGCCTCTCCAACTTAATAGCTTGCATCACAGAGAAGTCCACTATTTGGCCAAGGTATAAAACATAAATGCCTCCCTCATGCAGTTCTGCACCCCACGAAAATGAAATCTTATCTACCCTAAAGACCTTCATTTCCACACTATAGCCTTGGCAAGGCAAGAATTCCACACAGTTACCAAACTTTGTGTTATGCTGCAGTGTGGTTATGTATCATCACTCCCATCTAAGCAAGGGGAAAAAAAAGAAATCAACCACAGAAAAAAAGGAAAGTTCTCAACAGAAGAAATACTTCATAGGCCATGTACTAGTAATAGCTTTATTTTCTGCAAATATGCTGAATTCTCACTGCGTGAAACAGTACTCTTCACAAAATATGAATCTAGCTTTACTATATGGGCTATCTCAAAGTTATGGATAAAAAGGGAAGACATAATAAGGTAAAACTGCTTAGAAGAATCACCAACATGATTCAGAAACGGCACATGAATTCCTCTTGAAAGGAGCAAAGCTTTGGAGTTATCCCAAAATAATTGATGAAATTGTAATTAACAAAACTTTATATAATTACATACTATACTACTATAGCATTCTACCTCACTGCCACCTCACTTACAGCAGGCATGACATAAAACTAATTTGAAAATACTGGAAAGTTTCAAGACATTTTACTGGAAATATATTTTGGATAATTCTACCTGCAATAATTAAGTAAACAAATAAACATCTTGAAACATAACTTCTTAATTTCCAATGGTGTTAAAAACTTCAAGTCCAGCCCTGAAGAGCTTCAAGACATTGAGCTTTAGAACTGGCATCTTCAACTACAGAAGAACTTTAATAAGCCAAAGGCTGAATCTTGCCATTTTGAGAGTCAGAAAATGTTCAGTCCGGGAGAGACAGAAAAGAGGACTGCCATATTTGCAAGAGAATAAGAACACACTTAGCAAATACTTTCAAAAATGCTATTTGTTTAAAAAAAGTGGCTATGTAGTCAGAATGTTAAACTCAGCCTTAAAGGTTGCATTGGACCTGAGAGAGTCAATTGTTATCAGTAAAAAAAGTATATAATACCTATGCTTAGTTATGTATTTTTTGTCTGTTTGCATTACAGAGTTCTAACTGTTATCTCAATTGTTAGTACCAAAACAATGTATATACACTTCTGCATTCTCTAAGTATAGATTTATAGACACTTTCCTGTTGAGCTTGTTATTGGATATAGTTACTGGACTAAGATATCAGTCACAGCAATACAGTTAAGACTGAATGAAAGCGTGTGTATAGATACAATAAAATAATATGCAGAACACAAGGATGTTTCCTTACCACCTACAATAGACACAAGCATTGTCTATTTCCTGCAGAATTACTAATTAGTTGACTGCCTGTAATATATCCCATGCCTAAAACATAACATGTTTCAAGTAGGCAAATGCTATGTTCTTCCCAAAATCCTGCAGCATTTTCCTGGGAGGAGTTTTCGTTTTGTTTCCTTGTTTTGTTGATTATTTCAACACCTATATTATTTGGGTGCAATATTAAAAATCTTGTAGCTTAAACAAATGTTTCTTGTGAAAAAACGACAAGCAACTTCACTGGATAGAAAGGCATTAAGAGAGAGAAACTGGGAGGTTGAGTGGTCACGGTGAACAATTTTTTTCCCCACAGAAAGTGAAACAGGAGAGGCCTATTTTCTATTATCTTTTCTGCAGGAATGCCTCTGGAGCAGGCATCGCCAGAAGGTGGACTTGGGACAGCATTGGCTTCCCATGTGTAAATTGGAACAGGGACTCAAATCTTGTGCTGTGGAGAGGAGGGAAAGGATCCCAGTAGGTTTTTAACTGTCTAGCAAAGTCTAGCTATTAATTTAAATCACTTCTCCAGAAGTGCTGATGACAGGAAGAGATGTAACTGTTACTACCACTTGAAAGGAGAAATATTGACAGATTTCTTTAAAAACTATACTATCTTACATAACATCTTCTGAGAGCAATCAAAATTGCATTAATAGGAATAAATATTTTGCTGCTCTTTACTGCTCTTTTAAAGAATCAGACTGGCTATGGCAGAGCACACTGAATCCTCTTCTGGCTCATGCATCAGCAGAATGGGAAGCAGAGTTCCAGCTGTGGAGCCCTCATTGTTGGTGATCCATGAACCAGAAAGAACACAGCTAGACTTTCAAATTCCAGGTTGAGCTTGTGGCACTGGCAGTCAAGAAAAGCGCCCTTTTAATTACTCTTTCTTCCCTCTGACATGACAAAATAAATTAAATTATCCCAGGAAAGACAATCAGCTGCTTTATGATAATAGATTTTTGAAGAGAACTCTTTACTTTAAGAAAGCAGCAACAGCATCTATTGAAAGCACAATATTAGCCTGTTGTCCACCATGAACGCTGTGCCATATGCTTATTAAAGAGCACTGAAGTATGAAAGGGGAAAAAGTGGAACTGCTTTTGAAGGAAAGCATGTTAAAATACTTCAGAGGAACAGGCTGAAAGCAGGGGTTTTAAATGTGAAAATAATGCAAGATTATCATCTGCAGGCAGAATTACTGAACAGAGGAAGGTAAACAGAGCAGTGTTTCTGCATGCATCCTAACCATTGATTTGGAGCTGCTGTGGAGGAAAAAAAAAAAAAAAAAACACAACAAAACAACAAAAAAATTAAGACTTATATCTTCTTAACATGCTTGACAAGCTTATTTCACCTCAATATATAAGTACAGCTTATTTCACAGCAATTTGATACTAGAAGAGGACACACTATACCATGAAACTTAGTGATAATTTTGTGTACGTTTTGATAAGAATATACTATATATAATTGTGTTACAACTGAGACTGCACTAGCACACAAAAGAAAGCAAGCACGAAGAGACTGCTAGACAAATATAGGAGTATAACTACAGCAAATACTGCAGAACAGCTTTCACGCTCAGCAGAAAGACAATGTCAAAAAGGAAGTTTACCTCCTACACACTTTAAAAAAAATGCATAAATTATGAACTATGTGTTTTCATTTCATGAGTTCTTTGGTATGAACTCAATAATAACAGTTGTCCTCTGCTCTAATGCTGTGCAGCCGCGTCAACAACGGCAATAACTCTCAACAGTGTGAGTTTTCCTTTACATTCCTCCTCAACTAGTCACCCCTACAGTTTATCATTCTTCATTCTTATAGCGTATCCACCATAAGCAAAAATTCAATGTTGCTCATAATATTTTGAAAGAGATACAGCTTCACAAAATGATAGGAACCTTGGGGCATTTCAAATTGAATGCATTTTTTTAAATCATTTTAAATTTCAACTATGGACTGTAGCTAGGCCTGCTTGCCTAAAGGTAATGCTCTGCTCTATATTACCATGCCACAGATCTGGGTTATATTTCCAGCCTCTCTATAGCTTCCCAAGCGGGCACAACCTGGGGTTAGACTAGCACCTCTTGTTATCATGTCGGCACCACTCCAACCGATTAAGGAGCAGCACTGATAGGCTCTGAAGAGAATCCCATCCTCCTCACCAAGGAGGCTGTGTCTTTGAGCATAGCAAGAGGTTAAAAACAGGGCTGAAATGGAGTATATCCTCAGGGCTCCGTCAGGGACATGAAAGGCAACCCAAGAAAGTATGTTATATGACAACAAAGACATCAAATAATTTTAGCGGAATAGCTGCCTTCTGCCTCTCCAAGTTTCCCATGCACTTTCAGATGCATACCATTTCTTTTTCCCCTTCCATTACAAAATCTTTGTGCGCTGCTCTTACGTGCTATGAAACAGCTGCTAGATTGCAACCTAGACTGCTGAATTACAATGGTGGATTAAATTATTCCAATGTAATGTATCAATTATCTGGACCTTCTGTACCCAATGAAAAACAGAAACTGCTGGTAACAGGGTACAGGCAGGAATAAAGCAGCTGGGTTCAGTCTTCAGACCTCCAGTCCTGAAACTTCAAACCACAATGTGCATTCAGCCACAAAAGAATATTCAAAATTTAATTTATATTTAGCAATTAAAGAGTCTGCTTCGTTTAAGTTCTGTTCACAGATACTGTGTAAATATTCAAATTGTTCTTGTTCAATGCTAAATAATCTCAATGGTTCAATGTGCAATGGTTATATGGAGATTCAAATCCAGTTTTCTAACTTACACCTGTTTTATGAAAAGAAGCCAAGAAATCCTACACTTGGTCTTCCTGTTGTAAAGAATTTGGGGATCCTTCAGAAAGAAAGGTGGCAACACACCATGGCATTGTAAAGGCAACAGTGTTACATTAGGCTCAGGATACAAAGCTTTGTATTTGAAGCCTTTAAAACTTCAGAGTGTGACCACTTGGCTTGAAATCTGATTTCCCCTATTAATGCAGTTTTATAAAAGAGAAAAACGAGTTTCAGATTAAGGTAAGTGGCTGTGCAGCGATAGGAGTAAAATCAGCATCTGTGGTCTTGTGCAAATCAGTACCAGCTTGAGACTGGGCATTGATAAATAAATGACTGAAAGGCTGCACATTTGCTGGAATACAGACGAGGCAAAAAAGGCCAGTGCTAAGGCACCTAAAACTTTGAAAGATATATACTGCTAAAAATTAAATTGAAATACATTATCTAAATACCTTTGGTAACATAAGTGGTCTGTATCTTCTTTCAAGACAGAGTATCAGTTTATTTCAAATTTAGAGATATTGGCCTTGATTCAAATTCATGGCAGTTATAGAAACCAATGTTCCATGGCTTGATTCAGGTGGCAAGCATTAAATCTTTTTCCTGCTGTCATGCAACAACAACTTTAATACAAATTAGCACTGCCAAACTCAGTTTCCTGAGCTCAGAAGTCCTTGATGCTACTCCCTGAATTTTATTCATACTTTCACACGGACTGTGCTCTGCTGAAATTGTTGTAGCTGACAAGAAACAAAAAAAAACTACAATTTAATGACACTGGATTCAGTATTATAATTCATGACATCGTAGAAAATTTAACATGCAGTTCTTCATTATTTTAAGTGAGGTAAAGCTCAATCAAATGCACGCACAGGAAAAAGAAAAAAACAGAAATTTCATTTCTGTGAGTCAGATCTTCCCTTCAGACCAATCCAATTGTTTATGCTGAAACCAATCCTGCCAGTCAATAATAACTCACATTTTTCAAGCTACTGATTCAGCTTTTGCAAGAGCTTTCTTGGAGTCCAAGAAAAAAAAATCCAAGCTTCAGAAAATACAAAAAAAAAATAAACCAAAAATAAGAGTTTTTCCAGTTTTTCTACTCACCAGGAATATACAATTAACTAAACCTGACACTCCAGACAACTCAGAATGAGATGCAGAGGGTAGATCTGAGTCAGAGAAAGCATATTTCCACTTAAGAAAGAGCTTTCTGTTTTCCCAGATCAGGCACTCCAGACTGATGGGCCCTTAATTATAGAATTCCACAAGAAGGATGGGAAATGCCAATGACTACCTAAGCCGCCTGGCCTAGTTCAAAACTCCCTGGCAAAAAATTTGCATTTCAAGGAACGCCCAGTTCCAATTCCTTGCAAGTACCACAGCTGTAAACCAAAACCACTTCCTAGCAAAATTTCTGCCAAACCAGTCAACTCTCCTTGTAGCTCTAAATTGAAAAAACTCATTCTATCTGAATTAGCCCTCAATTTATACCAAGTCATTCATCTGTTTGTTTTCTTTTTGGATTAATATTTTAGCTATCATTTACAATCCAGTAGTAGCCAAAGGCTAACCAAGCTCTAGGCTATGGTGTGCCCAGGGCACAGCCTCTGGGCAGCGGCTTATGTGCATAGACAAAAAGGAAGCAAAAGTTACATCTCATTTCCTCCCCAAAATCCAACTATGATGAAGACAACCTTGTTAATTCTATGACTAACACAGTTTTTACTCATCATCTAAATTTAACCTTTGTTATTTTTGAATAAATGTAGCTTTCACATTTCAGAACTTCTATTTGACCATAGCTTTCTCACTTTTTGCCAACTTTTACATTTTTTCACATATTTTGCAAAAATGCTCATAAATGTTACGCATATGTACCTTGCAATTTAACATTTGCTTTTATGTCTCTTCATTTTCATATATTTTTATAAAACAGATCATGCTTCTCTTTTAATTAAAGCACTTGCAGTCCATTCTCTAAGTGATCCTCGTTTCAAACTCATTTTGTGTATATATATATATTTTTTAACTTTCCTTCATCATAAAAAAGAGTAAACAGTCTGTTTACCAGTTACGTCTTTCTGTGTCTACTGATAGCTGCTCTTGGCCAACTTACAGGTCATCTTTCAAAATACAATGGCATCACTGACACTTTGAAAGCATGGCATACATTCCCCCTACTCCTCATCCCCCTAGGAAATGCTGGAATTTTTCTTAAGAAAAAAGGAAAATATATTTATGATCCACCTTATTCCACCTTGAAGAAGACAACAGTCTTTCTCAAAGTTTCAGCAAAACTATCTCACTCTTCAAAAGCAAAGCAATAAGAAGTACTGATTAAGATGCTTTGGTGAATGCAACATGAGTGAATCTAATATCTATACATAGAGTTTACATATTGAGAGAAGAGAGTTGGTGGACTTTCTTCACCAAAATTTCTGCAAATAGCAATTCAAAGAGCTCAAAAATAAATCTGAACACCTCAGAGCCTTTTGTAAATAACAATTTTTACTTTACTATCAAATAACAACATTTTTAATAACTAGTGTTAACAATGAAACATTCTTACTGAGGATTTTTTTTTTGCTGTTCTTTTGGCCAATAGTCCTAACATAATGAGATTTTTGTGAGAATTCTGTTATTAGCTGAAGGCCATAGAAGTTGAAAACTGGCTTTCTAAAGTGCATCACAAGCATTTACAAAAGATAACTAAGAAAAGGAATGGAAACAATGGGTTCGAGACATACTGTGCATTGATACAATTTTCTCTATCTACACCTTACTACACCCCAAATTTTTATCAGATAACAGCAATAGAAATCCAATGTTTTCTAAGGCTCACAATTACACTTCCACATGTGTCAGTCTTCTAGAATCTACATACACGTTGGAATTATAGAATTGACGGTATGACCTAGCTTTCATTGATACTATAGTCTCACTGATTTCACCTATGGTAAGTCCCAAGTGATGAAAAAATATCAGATGTCCTAAATAAAAGTGACAACCTTCTAAGAGGGTCTGAGCATCCTACCAGCACAGACTCAGTTTGGTGACTAGTATTAAGATACTATATAAAATTTTGGATCAATTACCTACATTGAGTAAAGTTTCCACATCTCATTCATAAAAACTTGTGAATGATGTTTAAAAATGGAGAGGGAAATAACAGAATAAGCAGGAAAAAAAAGGGAATGATTTTTCATTACGTTGGTACATACTTTGCTTGTGCAAAATGACAGCACTCCACTGGAGCCTATGGTGCCACAGTACTTAACACAAATTAATCATCTGGCTCTATCTACTGAAATCAAGTCAAATATAAGCACAAGCTTTTACATCAAGGAGAATAAAATAGAAAAGTGACCCTGATTAATAAACTCGTGTATGGGAATTCTTATATCTTCCGTGCAAATCAAAAGAAACGATGAAGGGACAAAGAGGGTAATGACAGAGCAATAAAGCCTCATGTAACCTCAGTTAGGAGATTCATAATGAAAATTTTTCCTAGCTGTGTGCACAGCGCTCATGGCAATACATGCCTTTGCGCTCTGCAGAAAGAGAGGAAAACCGATTGACAGAGGCCTGAGAGCCCCAGATACAGCACTGAAGGAGGTACTTAAACATGTGAAGTAGGCTGGACACTCTTTGAGAAATTCATACATATCAATAATGGCACTACTGGACAGTTCAAATGTGAATAACTTATGATCAACTTAAGGATTTGAATAACTTAATGGGACTAGAGGGAATGGCTTCATGCAGCACCAGGGGAGATTTAGGCTGGATGCTGGGAAATACTACTTCTCTGAAAGAGTGGTCAGGCACTGGAATGGGTTGCTCAGGGAGGCGGTGGAGTCACCAACTCTGGAGGTGTTCAAGGAATGTTTGGATTTTGTGTTCAAGAATATGGTTTAGTGAAACTATTGGTGATAGGTGGATGGTTGGACTGGATGATCTTGTAGGTCATTTCCAACTTTGGTATTTCTCTGATTCTGTGATTCTGTGATTTTCTTTTTTTATAATGAAAAGTAAAACTTTAAAAGTATGAAAATGGTTTAGTTAATGGGAGTTATTTTTTTCAAAATCTTTTGAAAGTCATTTTACACCTGAATGAATTGTACAACATGAAGCCTTGGATAGATTGTTTTTTAGAAATTCCCTCAAGTCTACCTGCTAGCCCATATAATAGTCCACATTTTTTTTTCTTTTTCTTTTTTTACAATTTTCCTATGTCGATAATATGAGAAATACTAAAAGTACTGCTCTAAACTTCAGAAATTCTGATCCTTGATAATTTATCAAGGCTCAAAATAAAATTTATTGATTTTCTCACTCCTCAAGCCTAATTAATGCTATTAAACACATTAAAGCTACTGCTGAAGGAGAGTTTTTAAGAAAGTTAGACTACAAGTGTGATCTAAAATCATATGAAGTCATGGGGAGTCTTTCCACTGATTGATTTCTGTGAGCTCTGAAGGTGGCCTGAACTGGTCATGCTCCAAGGTACATTACAAAGTGAAATTCAATTATTATTATTACTGTACTTTTATCATGACGGAAGAAAAGACACCTCTTCAGTAATCTTTAATGTAGCTTTCACACAGATCTTTTGATACTATACTGCTTGGCAGAGATTCTTTTTCTCTCTTTTTTGCTACACATTAATCTCAAGTATGTAGAGTGAACATGGCATGGCCTGAACACAATGGGGAACGTCCATGAGAAATGCCAGGTGCGCTTGCCAGCAGTGGTTCCCTGGCCCTAGGAACTGGCAGAACAGAATGTCTCAATTGGCTCAGAGGACAGCCAGCTTTCTGGGGAGGCATTTATAACTTCCTTAGCCACACAACCAGCAAAACTAAACTTGCACAATGTTCCTAAAGTAATAAAAAGAAAAGGCTAGATGGTAATGTAAATATCCTAAGACATGTCTGTCTGCTTGTCTCTAAACTAAGATAAAGAGAATAAAAGAGATCTCCTTTACAAGATAATTAGAGGTGTAAGAATTCCTTAAATTAAAGAAAATATTTAACACAGTGTTATACCCTTGGCCTGTTTTTTCTACATTATGTAAAACTCACTCAGGTATGTATTCATTCCACAGTTTGTATAGTTTCACTTATTTCAAATTTAAATAAATATTAAATGAATGCTCTATTCATAGGATAACTTCATGCCCTGGCACACTGTATGGTGCCACCGAGTGGCACATATTCATTTAATGTACAATTGATAATGAAAATCTTTAATTGAGTAGAATACCTGTACTTCAGTATTAATTTAAAAGGCTATGCCACCTTCAAAAGGCTACGTTCTACAAAAGGAACAGAATGGGATATGACTATTTTTGTAGCATCAGCACACTCAGCGAGAACTACTGCATGCTGAACATAATTAAACCTAAAAACACATCATAGCACAGAGCTACTCTTAAAATTGATCAGTACCTGAATGTTGCACATAGTTTTATTAGGTTCTAAATGTAAAGATGCAAAATACTGGTATCCTTTGCTATTTACTTGAATGGGAGTTTTCTAATCTATAAAGAATTGACAGTTTCTTTCAAAGGTATCCCACTCTGGCAAAAGAAAGAATTCAAGTCAACTTCTTATGAAAATTGCATGAGGTCCTCCTGTGTTACCAACATTTTCCTTGAAGAAAAACACAAAGTAAGTGACATTTTATTGCTAATGGACAGCAAATTAAAAAAAAAAATGTATTGATTTGGAAACCAAGGTCCCATTTTTCAAAACAAACCTTAAGTACTTACACATCTTTGTGTTTTTCAGCAAGATTAAAGTTTGTGTACATAAATCATATCTGAAAATGAAACTTCAGATTCTGAATGACTTTGGCTGCAACTTTAAATACTGTTCAATATATTTGTTTGCTTTAAAGCACTGGAAGTATTAACTTAGTAATTTTTATATCATTTTCTAAAACTTAAAATTTTCACTTAAACATATCTGCAGACCCAACTTCAATTTCTTGAGCAACTTCAGCATTTGCCTTGTTTATACAAGCAAGTGAAATTGAAAGCAATACATTATCCAGCCTTCAGGACTATCTTCTCTTTCTTCTTTCAATTAATCTTGTCTCCCAGAAGTCCAGCATCAAAATAAAATAAAATATCAATACTATTTTTTTTTTTAAATTTCAATCTGTTTAATTATAAGTAGCAATTAATCTTTTTGGTTGTTGTTTTTTCTTTTTTTTTTTTCTACTACTTCACTTCTTCCTGGGGGCTTCTCACTGATAAACTGAAAATTAACACCACTGTATTAATCAAATAATCAAAGTTTGAGGCAGAGTGTTCACCTTATCAAGACTGTAACCTAAAGCTAAGCATCTCATACCTTTTCCTTAAATTATTGGTAGAAGTGATATATTTTTCCTAGAAAACATTTTTAGAATATATATTAAGTTTCAATGGCAGAGGGCCAATTTCTATTTTCAATCGCACTGCAACTTCATTAACGCCAGTGCAATTGTTTGGATATAACTAATGGCAAAAAATGATACATGGTTTACAACTACTTTTTCTGAGTACTTTCTATCAGAGAGAAGAGAGCACATGATTAATCCACTCCTATCCTGCCAGTAGGATACTAAAGCCTGGGAAACACAAATTTCAATCATTTTGACATTTTTGTTAACACTGAATCCACTTTAAGTGAAGGAATGCTAGCACTGCTTCTCTCTTGAAGATTTTAATATCAATGGATCAAATCAACTCAGCTGGATAGGCTTGGATTTTGACCACTGTGCAAGATTAGTTAAGAGTTGCACAAATTCTCCATCAAACTCTTTGGTTTGTAAGAATTCCCAGTATTTCTGACAAGCTCGCCTTCCCTAACGCTACTCCAATTATTTTTTTGAATATATACAAACTCCTCTGACACTATGAATATTTGACCTCATTTACATTAGTACTGCCGCTAGATTTTTAAATACTATTACTGAGAAGTAATGAAAATATTCCAGGAATTAATTTCAATTTCCAGGATAATCATTATAATATTAACCTTTTTTTTTTTTTTTTTTTTTTCCAATCTATTTAATTATTTCCATCCTTTTAATCAGTTCAGATAAATTAACTGACTTAACTGCAGCAATCTATTTATTACTACATGAGAAAATGCTGCCCATCAACAGACAACCTGAAGTTTCTTCCTCTAATGTTTAGGCTAGAATTTTCCACTAAAAGCTTTTAGAAGCTTTAGTGTACTTCTGCTGCACAGCAAAGCTCTCAAAAAAATCATTTGGGGCTGGATTTACATTAACTTACCAATATAATACACATCTGCCAAATTCTTTTACAGTGTACAGTAGTAAAATCATTACTGCAACAGTAATGAGAACCCTTCCAATAAAAAAAAAAAAAAAAGTAAATGCTGATGGCTCCATCACAGTACATTCCACTCAGCACCTCTTCCTTGCTCACAGAGTCACACTCTCAGAGAAGTTTTGTGCTCCCTGGAAAGGGGATTATTTGTGAAGGACTTACTGCTACTTTTTTTTGCTACTGTTAATAGCTGTATCTCTTACACATTTATTGATACATGGATCTTTAGTATATGTAATATACATACTTATTTATCCACCATAACTTATTTAGTCTTAACTACGAAACCTGAATGTGTGAAAACATATCTGAGTGGCAAATTTTTTGAGAAATGAAAAACTTTCTAATAAGCAAAAGACAACTTACAGGATTTGTTTACAAATATTATGCTTTCTTAAACATTGAATCTCATCTGCTTCACAAATTCAACCATTTTAACCTACAAAGAGGCAGCCAGTGAACTCTTTCTTTTAGATTCACTTTTATCAAGAGTGATAAATTTATATTTTCAACTATTTCAGAAAGTTCATTTCTACTTTTCTAGACTGGTTCTATACTAAACTATATTAGTTTAGCAAAAGCTGATTGTATGTCGTCTCAGCATTACATTTACTTGAGCAGTAAGTGTTTTGCTATCTCTACAGACAAAAGATATATATCTCAATAACAATACAAATAAATAAAAGTAACTAATACCTTACAAGTGTCAGAAAATAAAGATAGCCATGAAGTGATAATCAAAGAAGTTGGTGATGACACTAAAAAAGTTACTTTGAAAATCCAGTGTAGAGAAATGTACAACAATTCCTTCTTCGACTGAATCATACCACAGAAGTAAAAACTCAATATTAAGCATTTAAAATTTTGTGGGTTTATAGCTGCAAGCCCTACACAAAGGTGAGATTTTTCTCTTAATGAAACAGTCCAATTTCGTCTCCCAGAGTCCATTGCTTTATACTAATAAAGTTTGTAAAAAAAAAAAAAAAGTTTTTAAGAGCTCTCCAGAGACAATAAATTTCAAGTTTGACATAATCTCAAACACTATTACAAACATATCTGTCAATATTTGATCTTAAAATAATCTCATTAAGAGAGGTGCATCTCAGGTATTGTTACAAGGTACTTTTCCAATATCTGATTAGTGTGTTATGAAGTAGTTTGTGCAGTTCCACTTCAATAATGAATATACTGTTTCCTGCAGAATAAGTTTTCTTAATTTTGATAGCTTCCACATAGTATTATAAAAGATTTTCAGTATTTTCTAAATATATATCAATTTAAAAAATATATATATTTATTATACTGATAAAGAAGGTCCCAGTTTAATAGGCCCTGTGCCAATTTCTGCAGCTACCACGTCATAGTTTCCAATAGGAAGTGCAAAGATCAACAACTCACAGCATATCCAAAAAATTATTATCATTAAACTAAGTCTACCTCCTTTGTTCACCTGTGTTCCCAGGGCTGACCGGGTCCTTTCTCCAGGTACTCAATCAGTGGTTCAGGCTGTGACTCAACAGTTACCATACAAATCATACTGAAGTCAAGGGAAATATTGACTTCAGCATCACTAATACTTGACTAAGGGAATGAATAAAAGAAAGAAAGGAATGAAAGACTGTAAATATCTGTTCAGACCAGGTATTTAAATGCATGGAGCTGCATAATCATTTAAATTCAGCCTGTTATGGAACCATTTTAAAAATTTTGCAAATGAAATAAAAATACTACTATATTGCATATTGCACTACATTGCATACTTCCTCTTACATACAGGGAGTTGGGTTGATAATGTAGACCTGTAAGAGAGTTCAGGATTTTTCTGCCAATTTAAAAGCAATTAAAAGCTTGAACTCATAAAAAGCATGAAAGATACCAACTTTCTTTCCTTTTAAAGGTACTTGTTACAGATTTTGATTACAGTATATTTTACCTTCCAAAATGAAAAGTATCATCTATAAGCCACCAACTGCTAAATGCTACTGAGCATTCAAGGCCTGGTCTCACACTTGCATTCTGTTGTTACTGCTTCCTAGAGTAACCTGGAGTCAGTCACCTGCACCTTCTTCCATCCAACTGTTTTGATGAAGAAACATTCAATATTTTAAATACACTTGTTTCCATTTCTTTACAAATGAAACTTTTATGATAAAATGTATTAAACCTTGTCTTATCTCCTGCCTTTACCTTCATAAACAAGAAAGCTTAGAGTAGCCATATCTGAACAGCAATCAAGTTCATCAAATCATTCAACAGGCATATAGCCTTGCCCTTGTCTCAGGTTCCTTAAGAACAAAAACAGTAATAAGTAGATCACCACACTGTACTATTTATGTGGTTCTGTCTTGCCACATAATGAGAGATGCACACAGCCATCCTAACATAATGGATGTATTTTGCTCATGGGATCATGAGGAGAACTGAAAATTGTCTACATGATATGCAGGCCTGAATAATTCCAGCTGGAGGCTAAAACTCTTTTCAGACAAAATACCATCCCACTGATAAACACTTTCTCTTTTCTTTTGCAAACTGAAGGACCTTCCCTTTCCACTCTCAATCCAGCCTTCAGGATAGAGTAATAAATCTGCAGTACCTGTGATCTGGTCCTTTTAGAAAAAGTTTGACAACTCTAGAAAACTCAGAATACTCTGTTATACTTAGCTGAATGAAACTCTTCCATTCAAGAATTCCGTTTGGGATTCTCTTCTTCACAAATAAAGTTCAGTCCCTTAGTAAACATTTCCTCTTCTTCATGAAAGCATTTCCTTATTCACAAAAGTCAGTTTGCCCCAATAATTTTCTTTTCAGCCCTTCCACACAAAAGCGCACTGGTTCAACTCTAATGAAAGAAACAAGCACGAGACATGCAAGCAGGCATTATGACATGTTTCATGGTGAACAGCAAAGTCGTGACTGCAGACTAAAACACAACCTCATTACATGAGTAATGGTCTTTCATACTCTGCAGCTAGCAAAATCTTTTTTCAATTTTAAGAACAAAATGCCCCCTTAAACATGCCTGAGATTCTCCATCTGAGCAGCAAGCATTTTCTCAGGAATTTGCTTCTCCCAGAGAATAAGGATTTATTCTCTTGTAATAACTCTGTGTCCAGGTCAATAACAGGAATCAACATCAACTGCAACACTGGTTGAAAGTCAGGCTTTGAACTACTATCTGTTCACAGGAGCTCTTTTTAAATGTCCTGAAGTAGTTGTTAAAAATTATTCATCCACTCCACTTCATTTAGTGTATTTCTATACTGCCAATGTGATGTAAAACACTCTTGCACCATGAAGGGAAATTTTAATATTTAATCCTATTTTTTCCATTCTTCAAGCATCTTGAAGCATATCTCTGGGAGACACATCAAACGCAGCTAACCCAAACATCACTAGCCGCAACTTTCATGAGATTTTTGAAGTTATTTGCAGTTTTCTCTTATACGTATTTCTCATGGAAGTAAAACATTTTTTTCTTTTAACTGTCCATTTCCAGCTTCTCCTTTATCAAGATACCACGCACCTCTGAAAAAATTCTAATTCACATCAAATTACCTATCAGCTGCAACACAGAACTGACTTCCTTGGTTTCTTCCAGAATGCCTAGAGATACACATACTAACTATAAAAATGTTTCTCAAATGCCAGGAGATCTACTGAGCTCGGGGCATAGCTTATGAACATTTTTTTTTAAATGTACACACTTATTTCAGCCTGAACCTATGAATGTCTGCGATATGCTTCCATTTCTTATTAAATCTGTCTACAATGTTAAGTGTAAGAGGCATAACAGAATTCTGCAGTTCCCAGGACAGTTTTGGTTAAGATTGGGCATAAAACAATACTGTTGATTAACTTCCTGGGATTTCTCCTTTCCAGAATAAGCTCATTATCTTGTGGACTGTGCTACAGCCATAATCTTAGTATACACAATGATCCCCATCAATTTAAAAGAATGAGATTCAATCTTTCTGCCCAAGATGCACATTTTCACTTTTTATTGCAGCTGAATTTTTATCACTTGTGTTCGAAATGCAATACCTGAATCATGATATTCAGTATCGCAGACAATAAACTTAATCACAGATGAAGATTGACCGTGTGCTGTGTCGTGTACCAGGATTAATTCTGCTGTACAAAATCACTGCTACTATTGACCAACCCTCAACATTTTCATCACAAAGTTCACACTCAAATTGAGTATATTCTACAAAAATCCATAAAATTGTTGTTTCCTACTGGGTAACTACAATTTTAGAGGTAGCCTACTCCATAAGAAACAATAGATCTCCAGACTGTGCTGAACATTATCAGTGTACGGCCTTTCAGCAAAGAAGGCCAATTGACTACAGATCTAAGTAAACTAGACTGTAGACAGCACTTGGAATTATTGTTGTCCTTTCCTTCCAGCACTTGTGAGACTGCACGGGAAGTAATGGGTCCAGTTTGGAACACCCTAGTATAAGAAATACAGGGACATATTGGAGCAAGCTACTGCAGAAAGCCACCAAGATACATAGAGGACTACAATACATAAATGCCAGGAGAGGCTGAAAGAGCAGGGTATGTTCAGGTTTAACAAGAGTGAGTGCAGATCTAACAAGACAAAGCAAAGACAAGAAACTTCATTTAAACATTGGGAAAACTTTTTTTGCCTTGAAGTGGTCAAACACCCTGCTAGTTGGTCAAGAAGAATGTAGAATCCTCTTCCTTGAGGAAGACCTTGTCTATATGAGTCTAAGTTAGGAAATAAAGGAGGAGAAGAAAGAAGTCAGAATTTATGCTGAGATAGAAATGCCATGTGAATCATCTGTAAAGAGATCATATTTTAATTGTGCTACCACATGAGATTATGCAAAGATGAAGAAAGAATAGAATGAGGGAAAAAATGGGGGTGGCTGAGAGACAACACATTGTAGAACTCCCACGAAAGATCCTCTGAAGTACACACTGAAGCGATCAAAGGCAGCAGAAAGATGACATTATCCAAAAAGTCACAGAACAGAAAGAACAGGGAAATGGTCAAATGCTTTAAAGCAGATTGGCAGGTTGAGAGGATCAAAGCTTAAGATCAGAAGTGCAATTTTTGTACAGTGATTTGGAAGTCAGTATCCTGTAAGAGGAGACACCCTCAGAAGCAACAGTGCAATCATCCCACTTAGTTGCACACACCTCTGCTCTGCTTTTTAACATGCCCTTACTACTGCATATTACTCAAAGCACTCCACCTTTTTTTTTTTTTTTTTTTTTAATTTATTCTTATCATTGCATTTTGCAGGACTTTTTTTTATGGCAAACAAATTTGCCCCATATCACCTTCTAAGTGGAAATTAGTATTGACTGAGGTGGTACAAATTCTATCTGAAACAGAATATCACACAGATTTGAAACACACAGCTCCTGACTCTAGCAGGATCTGTGCTACAAATAGAAGGATGGCTGCACTGCCATGCCTCTGCAGCTTCTTTTCCCCAACCATCTCAAGATCTGTTAACCATGATAACCACCTTCTGCTATACTTCCTCTCACCATTGATGAGAATTACTGAAAAATGTAATTAATGCTGTTTATTATCACAGATTCTTTTTCCACCATGAAATCTTTTCAGAGAATCTGTCTGTGAAGTGGGACAGCCTAGATCAATAGTACTATTTGAAACTAATTTTGGATCCTCTCATTTTTCTCTATTTTGCATGCACGTGTTCACTGAAAACAGTTGTGTAAATGCACTACAGATTGCAAAACAGGTAAAATGAGTAAAAACTCTCTTCTCTGATCAGTTTTCCAGCCACTACACATGCATACTCATATACTCACACACACTCCTATATATCAATAACTTCTGAAAATACAAATGGAAATCATATAGTAATCTTCCAAACATTCTGCTTTCTTTTCAATTGAAGGAGGAAAGGAAGAAAGGAAGAGAGAGAAACAGAGAGAGAAAGCCAGAAAGAAAAGAAAGAGAAAGAGAAAAGGGAGAGAAAAAAAAAAAAAAAAGAGAGAGAGAAAGAGAGAAAGAGAGAGAAAAGAAAGAAAAGAAAGAAAGAGAGAGAAAGAAAGAAAGAAAGAGAAAGAAAGAAGCATTCTTAACTAATATACTTCAGTTATTAATAATCCCTTGGAAAATAGATAAATTAATTATAATTAGCTCCCACTTGGATAATTCTGTGTGCAGCATTCATATGAGGGAAGTCTAAAAAAGAAACAGGCAAAATCAACACATACATCTTCTTAAATAAAGAACTTGCATAAAACAAAGTCAGGCACTTAGTTCCTCTTTCATTCCATATGATACACAGCTGCGTCAATCCCATCAGGAAACAGGCAACAGGAAATTCTTAACATTCTGAAGAGAAATCTAAAGATGTGTCTCATCACCCTTCCTCCTAAAAGTGCTTTTCGATTGTCTAAAAGACGTTTACACCAGTTCAAAAATTATTAATTACTTTACTGAGCTTTTTAGCAGTTCTGGGCCTCATTAAGTAACTAACAAGGAGTCACAGATATATATTTTGTTAAGTTGCCTTCACTTTTTCATTTCCTCCATTCCAAAATATAAATCAATAAAAAAAGCTTGACATCTATGGACAAAATCAAAGCCAAGTACCTCAGCTATTAGAAAATACTCCTTCATAATGTGCTGCTCCTGTATTATTTGTCTTTCTAACTATAGTTCTTGCATATATAATTCCATTATACTTTTATAAATCACCGTTTTGAAAAATGCTTTTGAACCATTAATATATTTTCCTGGTTAAAATTCTTTGAGATGTTCTTAACAAGAGTCTTAGATAATGAATTTGGGCAAACTCTGGAACAGTCTTTACAGTATTATCATTCTCATTAATTTTCAGAACTACCCACTGTGTTGAGATGATTGTCATGGGCCTAAGACTTCAATTTGACTAAATATTTTTGCATATATTTCAACATATAAGTAACTAACAGATGTTTAAAATGTTAAGTTCGCATTCTAGAAGTAGTTAGATGTTTACTGTAATATGATAATTTGTTTTTGCACTTGTTTTTATTTTGCTGCTTCTATCTTTAAACACTCCTTTAGTATCCTGGTTGGCTGTAGACAAAACACTTTTAAATGACTTCAGGAGGAAATAAAACATACTTGGTTTAGTAAATACAGCTGTGCTTTTAAAGAAAAAGAAACAAGAAGTACTTAATGGTACCACAAATGTAAAACAAAGAAAAGAAAAGAGAAAAAACACTTAATGCTAGAAATGTTACTTCTACCTAAGATCCAGACATAGTGTAAGCCATTTCAAATCGTTTGCATAATAAACGTTTTCATAGTCATATTTTGTACTCACTTTAGAAACCAAATACTTTCTGTTCTCTTACATCATTACCAGAAGGCTGCATTAAATGAAATAAATTACTTTAAAACCGTTAATATGCAGCATATACAGCATCTTACTTTAGTCCAGATTACTCTTTTTTCTTTTTTTTTTTTCTTCTTGGTTTATCTTTGTAGACTGTGCCTGTTTCCATTGTTTCATCCTTAACCATTCACATATCAGAGCAATAAGTATTTCATTACTGGTTTATCTGTCCAGAGGCTTGAGAAGCAGTAACAATTAACCCTCCCTTCACAGTGATTGATACAGGCTTTGCTTTCAATTTGTTCCACTACACAGATCATGAAATTCTGAATGCGATCATCCTTATTGACCTACACTTTCAAACACACAGCTACAATGAGATGAAAGTAATTATTAAAAAGAACACAGGACTACTCAATGCTGAAACAAAGTCTTGAAAAATCTTTTGGATGACCTTCTGAAAGAACTAGCATTATTTGGTGTGAAATAAAAAGATGAATTTGCTTCATAATCTGGAAATATTAAATTTAAATCTGATCAAGGTACGGTATCGTTATATCATGTAAGCCAGCTCTAATGTCATAACAGTTCATATCCGACCCACTAAACACTGACTTCAACAAGAGTATTCACAGTAGGATCAGGCCCTATATTTTAAAAGTTCCTTCTTCAGCTTTATTGTACAACAGTACTGTCTGAAATGCTTTAAAAATGACAGGGCTATAATCACTCTTCTCCCATAGTCTGTTTCAGAAAGACACAGTGTTTCTTTTTTAAGGTCCTGGACTTCTCGAGGCACCTAATGTAAATAAATACACAGGAAATTCAGGCTGCCAAGGAAAAATGAAAACCTCAAGTCAGATTTCCATCATCAACTGAGATGAACCAAGCCCCATACACCACTGCTGGAGACTTAGTGCAGTGAAAAACAAGTATTTTTCATAAATCTTTGAAAAACAACCCCACCAAAATATTAATTTATTGTAATTGATACATATTTGAAAAATGTAGCAGGATTGTTGGGCGAACAGTAATGACAGACCTGGTTAAAATATGGGTTGCAGTCAAAGAAAATCAGGACAGAAAACTGTGCAGAAGGATGTTCTTACAGGCCCGAGGCTCTAATCATAAAACAGAGTGATGGAGATGAACCAATACTGCATGGATTAGCAATGAATTATTTTGAACTATAATCATGTGCCAGCACAAAGGGGAGGTAAAAACTAGCCATTACTCACAAGCTGATCTGCAGATAAGAAAGAAAAAAAAAAAGTAAAAAGGGGGAAAAATTTATATGCTAAACTGAGTCAGGAGAATAATGAAAATCTAAAATGTTGTTACACTTCAAGTAACATTCTATTTAATGTCTTTCGTGTACTGTATAATACCAAGTATTTACACAATGCAATCTGTAAGCAGGGTTAAATCAGACAACTCTTCTGTAAATTAGTACTGGGTAATAATATATGTATTGAAAAAATATTATAATAGAGAAGTTAGTTATAATATTACACACAGAGATACCAATTTCTCCCACTGTAAAATTCCAGGAAATATATGTGTGGGTGCTTATAGAGAGGCAGGTAAAGATATTTGCAAATGCCTATATGCACACGCACACTTATGTATACATATGCATATATAATGAGGGATTTAATTTCCATTAGTCCATTTGAAAGCAAAGCACCACCATCTTAAGATTCAATGTTAGTTTCTCACTCGGGGGGAAAAAGAAATGTTAAAACTAATTTTGTGAGAAATGAAAAATCAAAACTGCTATCCACAAAGATTCCTGAGATTCTTATGAACAGACTGTTTAAATGAAGAGCACTTTAATCAGTAGAGGAATCCTCACGTTTCTAATGTCTTGCTGTGCATTCTGCAGGTTATAGTAGCAGCTGGTAGAGGTCATATATCTTTTGTGAGCATCCCAAAAAGGCTCACTGCCAGACTGTTAAATTATGAATAAGCAATGAACAAAAGAATGCAGATACGGTGGTGACAAGATAATCCAAGCAAATTTATCTATGACAAATTTCACAGGATTAACAAATTACATTTACACAGAACAATAAAAATGTGGAAAAAAAAAAAAAAGAAAAAAAAAAAGATGAGCCTACTTTTCCCTCACAGCATTAGAGGAAAAAAAAATCGCCATTCCAGTGCATGTATTTACATTCAACTTTATCTAAAGTAAGACATTTATAGCATGCTGAGAACAATCAACCAGCATTATTTCCTTTCAAGTAAATATATATACTGTGTCTATCTAACATACAGTATATGCCTACACTTTAAAGAATACGTGTTTACAAGTCAGTGAAATATTTTTAAAGTTTTCCTCACAAGTAGAAACAAGCAGAATAAATATACAGGATTCTAATCTTGCTTTTCAGGTGGGCTATGCAGCCATTCCCTGTCAGATAGAAGACACTTTTCCCCAGCCATGTTCTTTTTTCCTATTTGAACCAAACAGACACTGTAATACATGGTAATTACCACAGTAAAAAAAAAAAAAAAAAAAAAAAAAAAGTCATGAAAGGGAATTGAATACTTCGAAATAACATTGCAAAATCATTTAGCAAAATATTATTTTTAAAATAAAGTAGAAGATCATTCAAAAACATTTCCTAAACAATGGAAGACTAGAAATAATGAAGGTTCCTAAAGATGCTCCTTCAGTATGCCAGATCATTTTGGGGTGAAGAACAGATTTGCGGCATCCTGCAGATTGCTACTGTAATCTTGAGATGTGAGACAAAAACAAAAATTGAGTAACAGCCCTGGGAAAGCACAGAATAACAGTTTCCAAACCACAATTGTGTAGAAAAGCATTTTTCTTTCTGTTAACAAAGAAATAAAAGGAATGAGGGCACCTCTTGGTTTCAAAACCTGAGTGTAAGTAGAGTAACTGATAAAAGGAACAGCATACATGCCTGATAGATCCGGAATCTGCTGTATCTTTTCTATCATTCCTCTTATGCAAAGTCTGTATTTTTGTCATTTTGTTTATTTTGTGTTTGTTAACCTAAAGCAACTATTTAGTAAAAATAGATCTTCAATAAAACCAGGCCTTCTCAAATCATATGTATAATGTACGTACCAAATATATGCTCTTGTTACAGAGCGCTGCCTACAAGCAGGAAAACTCACTATTAAAGTGAACATCCAATTAATTAAGATACTTTAGTAAACTACTTGGATCCTTCAAACACTGCTACTTGAGTACCGTTTATCTGGCTCACTTAGCCACTGAAAAAAAAAATACTGTACTTTTGATTTTCCCCAGGAAATACAAGTTTTGTTGCAAGTCCGAGTAGCGGCTCAGAAAGAATGAATAAATAAAACAGCCTAATGCGTTTGTTTCTCCTTTTATGCTCATCTTCTATTTGCTACCTACCAAGAGAAAACAGTTTGGATTTTGTATTTTTTACAGTGTAAATATTTTTTTAAAAACCTCTTGTCCATGTACTGTGAGTAATTTATGCAAAGGTGAAGCAAACATGCCAATCTGACTACACTCAGACAAATAAAAACAGATACTTTTTTGCAGTGAAGGTTGAAGGATAAGTGCCCCTAGCAGCTATTCTCTTTTTTAAGATTTTTTTTCCTTTTTAATCCAGCTGCCAGCACTGTACAGATTCAGTCACTCCGTTCATTCCATACTGACCTCAACCTTGACCTGTGAAGACTGCCCACTTGCATTTCTTTTCCCCACAAACTAACATATTCAGCGTCCCATAATCTCTAGAAAAAGACAGCTTTCTAACAAGCATTCTTCTCAAATTTGCCATGTTACACTTCTGCTAAATGAATTACAGCCTCGGAAGGATAATTCTGAGCCACCTAACTCATACAAGCCAAGGTTGCGAGTAAGCCAAACATAAATATGAATATGCACACGATAAAATGAACTCCTCTCCCAGACAAAGAAGAAATCTATCAGTTTTGTGCTTAAATTTGAGCAAAACGATATCCCTTTAGGATATAATCCAAAATGATTGTTCAAAGACTATTCATTACTCGATAAAATTCAGTTTAAAACAATGTATTGTGTAATGAAGCTTGTTCTAAATTCCTTTTAGAGACAAAAAGCCCAGGCAAGTATTTAAAAAGGGGCTTATAGGATTTAGGTACCCATATTTCACTTAAACGCAGTATATGCTAGATGCCTAAACCCAATAGGCTCCTCAGAAAATTCAAGCCCCAGGGACATTATTGCAGATTACATACATACATATTATTCAGACCATATCCCGTAAGTTCACTATATACATATGTAAACGTATGATGCCTGCAGGTAATGGAACAGTACTTTTCTACTTAAATTATTTAACACAAGGGCTGAACTTCTATTATATATCAAGCTAACAGCTAATTTTAAGTTGCAATCAAGCCGTTCTCTGAAAGCACTTTATTTCAGTGGAGGTTTTGCCTGTAAAAGAAATGTAAATCCCTCTAACGAAGGCAGTGTAATCTTTGAATATGCACTCAAAATGGGGGCTCGAATTTTATTCCTAGTGTTAACATTGATATCTTCTGCCACTTCTGCTAGTTCTCAGAAATGTTTTTCATCTATCTCATCAGTAAAACGTGCTGAACCGTGTTGAAATCCTTTTCAAAGCACACTAAGCTATATGAAAAAAATTAAAAATGACAAAACAGAAATACTAGACGTTAATACTAAAGTATTCTTCAGACACTGAATGACATCAGGGAGAAGTTCCCTGGAGAAGGAAAGGCAAATGGCAAGATATGGCTGAAGAGTGAAAGTCCAAAATGCAACACATAAAAAATGTTGGAAAAATCACCTGTAACAAATCTTCAAAACTCTGCTTTCACTAATCCATTTCAAATTCTTGCTTACATATCACTTGTTCTTTAATGTGACTGACTCTTGCCTGCACGTCAGATACATAACTCTCAGTATCGGGCTGCAGCAGGCTGAGATTGGAATCTCTTTGAGGACTGTTCCACCTTTCCTTGAGAATCTCAAGACTTTCATGTTTTATAATAACACACAGACGCAAAATCCAATCCTCCTCCCATTAAAGTACATTAAAGTTTGTCATTGTCATCTCAGTGATAACAAATTCACATCTATTGAATTATACGGTAAAAAGACTTTTATCCTTGCTTGTGATTCTCCATAGTGTACTTTAATTATAGGTATAATTTCATTTGGAACTTTTCTAAAGATTAAGGTACAACTTGAACTCAATATTCTCCAAAGGCAGGGTCCACTCCTGCCAAATTACAAACACAAATACTATTCTACCTTTACCGTATCTTCTTCGTCCTATGCAGTAGCCTATCACAGCATACAAAATTAATCATATTTTTACTACTCAGAGCCCTGTTCAAATCAATGGCACAACACTCCTATTCATTTGCCTAGGACTTTGTGTTTTGCAAAACTACTGCTCCAGCTAGTCAGAGAACAATGCTCTAGTCATATAGGACATGGCAGCAACCATTTTATTCTTACTACGATACAACTTTTTTGCAATATTATTACAAATTATCCTTATTGTGTAAAATCCTATTAAACAAGAAGTTACACACCTCACTCATACTACCAGACTTCATATGTTAAAGATAACATGCAGTAGCCTTATACATATTATACAGAAACAAACCGTCTCTTCTGAAAAAAAAATGCAATTACAATAAAAATGAAATTTCAAAACATTTCTTATTATGGGCATAAATCTTTGTCAGTCTCTTTCAAAAAAAAAAAAAACAAAAAAAAAACACTAAACAATAGGCATAGATCAACAAACAAAAAACAAATGTTTGGGGGGAAAAAGCAAAAGATTGGCTATGTACCTTAAATCTAAAATATTAAAACAAGTTTACAGGCTGAAGCCCCACAGAACAATTTCACTTAGTTTGTTTTAAAATAACATGACCGCTGTTGAAATCTCATCTCACAGGAGGTGCTTTTACACCTGTGAGAGTTAACGCTGACAATAATACAAAATGAATCCCACTGACGGACTGAGCGTGAGGTTTACTCACATGAGATGAGATTTCAGGAAATGTGTCATAACTTTAAACTTAGGAAAAAAAATACATAATTGATACTAAATCAAAATTTCACCATGTTTGCAAAAAGGCTTTAACTTACTGACCACAATATGAGCAGAATTGATCCCAAAATGTTTATGAAATTGTAAGAGTTAATGCTCATGTTCAGTATCAGATATTTGGACGTAGAGCACATCATCTAATAATGAAGGCATCATTACAAAGATAGTCTTATGAAACAAATGTTTATTTAAACTAATTGTACTTTTTAGCAAGGATGCTGATGAAACTAATTCCTCAAACGTCAGTTCTCCAACAACTGTTTTACATCTCTCTCACAGTAAAATTCCCATCTGGGCTGGCAACTCGTGTGCCAAGTTTCAAACGAACGTGATTTGAAACTGCCAGCATGTGAGACTCTGAAATTCAAGGGAGACACTAATAAAAGGAGACGGATGCTGACAATACATCCTGGTACTCTCGTTAAAATACCTGCGGTTCCAAGTGCTGGATGGATCTGTTTTCATAACCCTCTAATTATTGTAACATGTTTATAACATAAAGTAGCCCTATACCGATACAGAACAACTTAACTGGATCTAACTTGTAAGAAAAAAAAAAAAAGCAGTTGTGTCGTAAAGAATGTAGAAACAGTGCTGCAGACAAAACCTTGTTATTCAGAATCCCATTAGTTACTGAAAATATGTAATATAACTTTTGTTGATCAATACTCTCGTGTAAGCTCTAAATAATGTATGATTCCGGTGGAGAAAAAATGCAGCAAATGGTGAGAGAATGTTTCAAATTATGAAGACCGGTATGACTGCTAATCCATAAATCAGGAATTGGAAAGATTGTTGTAATGTGGGAGGGCTCTATTTAATAAAGGTCATTATAACTCCTGGCTCTAGAGCTATAAGATCTAATATCCTTTCTGGTAGCTCTATGATATGCCCATGCATTACTGTTCTTGTTGACAGTCTGTTGCCTTGGAAATATTTCATTATTTCAGTTTTTCCATTTGTAGACCCTTGGCCTTGTGATATGAAGGCCACCCTATTTCATATTTTCGA
The DNA here is from genome assembly GCF_987193195.1 of Phasianus colchicus. Taxonomy (NCBI): domain Eukaryota; kingdom Metazoa; phylum Chordata; class Aves; order Galliformes; family Phasianidae; genus Phasianus; species Phasianus colchicus. The sequence goes on along the minus strand of NC_143440.1, from coordinate 36,201,888 downwards.
TTATCATTTAAGCAATCTTCTGGAGCTATTTATATAAAAGCAAGTGTTAGACAATGCATATCATCATTTATCACTGCTATGTTTAAGCTCACGCTCTAGAAAGAAATGCCAAAATAAAGGGCTTTTTTCTCTTCCACTGTAAGCCAATAGCACTCTGATATGATGATATGCTTTACAAATCGATACTGGCATATCATGTGCATGACACTTCTGTCTATTTAATTTTCTTGGTTAAATATCCACACAACTGAAAAACCCCAAACTCCTACTGTAACTGTAGCATTTGCTAACACATGCAGTTTAAAAGAAAATCAAATTATGTGTGTAACTTTTCAAACATCCTTTCAAAACCTTGAACAGGTGGAAAAGTTTCAAAACAATCAGATGCCTGCTTGCAGCAAGGACTACCACCTCTCACAGTTGTTTCATAATTACCTTGTGCTGGAAGCAGTAACACAATCCACCTAAATATTGTGGAAAATAAGACCAAACACAGAATGCGTCCCCACAGCTCCCTCCAGGATCTCTCACCCCCAGAACTCCTTTAGGGAGGCAGTAACTAAGGAAGAGCCTGAAGAACCCCTTCAGCGACTGCTGAGTGCCACGGCTGAGGAGCCTGACACATACTGCTGGAAGGATGTGTACAGACAGCTTAAATCAACAGTTAATGTAGGGCTTTGGAACCACATTACTGAATTTTTAAGAAAAAGTACACGCGGGCCTGAGCATTGAAGCACTGCTACAGCTTTCCAGAAACTTTTTTAAAGAACAGTAGACTGGCATTATTTCTGATACAAAAAATGTCCTCAGCCTCTACGTGCAATATTTACACCCACACTGGAACGCTGTGAGGGGCGATAAGAAGGGGGACCCCAAGGGCACAGCGCAGCCGCTCGGCCGCCGGGCCAACTTTGTGGCTACAGTGCTTGAGGAATCCAGACGACTTTTTTCCCCTGAAATCATTACTCCTCCCACTCCCTACAGGGAAAAACCACTCGGATCCAACCTTTAAAATGACAGCACCAGAGCTGAACAAGAAGATGCTATTAAAGGGCATTAAATTAAATACAGTATATCCTCCTACAACTTCAATCAGAATTTCAGACCAAGTGTTATTTAGTTCAGCTCTCAAGTGGAGCAGAATAACAAATCGCGCACTTTGATTTACCTTCTCCGAATGCCAAATGGAGACAGGTGATAAAGAAAGCACTCATGCACAGGCTATGAAGTTTCCCCTAGAAATTAATTCTATCTTCCAGATTCCTATCTCTGAGAAATTCCCAAAATGGCACACAAATATGCTTCTGCCGGAGAGATTACTGAAGCTATCCTGGCGAATGCACTTCACACTAATACAGTACGGTGCTCAGAAAGGAGGCAGCGGAATTGTGTATGGGGGGGGGGACAGGACTTATTGATACAAATTGTTTCCCAACAAAGAACTCTAAGGCAGCAAAGCTGCTGCTGGAAGCGGTGTGAACTCAGCAGAGACCAGATGCTGTCAGAAAGGGGATTTTTAAAAAATATTATAGTCGGAGATGAAAATCTGTAATTTACTGACTTCTGAGAACACACTTTGTTCCCACTGCACGCATCTCCCAATCGGCTGCATGTCAATACAGCCTTGTCCCAGTGTGCAACAGTTAATGCCCACACGCCCTGTGTTCAATGTTTCTGGGCTCAGTTTCTCGTTCGGGGCAGTCTGCCTCCCTTGGAAAACAACAGAGACAGAATCCAGACAGAATCCGCAGGGTTTAGAAGTTGTACGAAGAATGCTGATGCTACTCAAAAACGGAAGTCTGAAATGAAGATTAAAGTGAGCTGGCCCCCTACACTTTGTTTTTGCTGAAGTATTTTTTCAGTGTTGTGAAGTAGAAAGAGAGCAACATGCGGCCCAGCTACTTTTAAAAGCTGTCTAAATGTTAATTTTCATTTTTACAGCAAACAAGGAACCCTCCTTATCCTTCACCCCCAAGTTCACTTCTGAAGGGAAGGAAAGAGGTGGAAGAAGCCATCCCCCACCCCCACTTCTGGACGCAGCTCTCCTCGCAGTGCAGCACCGCAGCTTGGAGCACTTTTTTAAGGAGCACAAAGTAACATCACATGAACTTGTACCCTTCTTTCCTCCTGGTCACTTCTAGAAAGATTCACTTCGCTACAACAGATCCGCTATGGGCGATCCTTGTCAGCAGGGCAGCGCGTACACAGCGAGCGCTCTCCCCAACAAAAGTCCCAAGGCCGGCCGGATGGAGCCCCGCGCACCTCTTCCCATCGCGCGGCTCCCGCCCGCTCGCGCCCCGGCACCGCTCCACCCGCCCCGGGGGGCGCCGGCACCCTCCGGGCTGCAGCGGGGCTGGGCCGGGCCGCGGGGGCCGTCGGCGGCGCGGCCCCCCCGCTCCGGCCTAGCTGCACTTGAACGGCACAGGCGGGGCCGGCCCCTCCACTCCGGCAAGCCGGGCCTGGCGCGGCGCCCCGATGTCCCCCCTCCCCCGCCGCTCTCGGGGCCGCCGAGCGGTGGGGGCCGCCCGAGGGGGGGGGGGGGGCTCCGCGCACACACACACACACGCAGACACGCACACCCGCTCGCCAACGCGCCCTGCCGAGCGGCGGCCGCTGCGAGCCGCGGCGGTAGGGCTGCGGAGCGGGGCTGCCGCCGGTCGCCCTGTGTCGGTGCGGCGGTGCGTGCGCGGCGGTGGCGGCGCGGGGTGCGGCGGCGCACTCGGAGGAACTCGCGGCGCCCGGCGGGGCGAGCGGCGGTGCCGGCGGCGTCCCCCCCCCCGCCATGGCAGCCAGCCCCGGCCCCGGCGGCGGCGCGGCCCGGTGCTGCTGCGGCTGCGGCTGCTGCTGCAGGTTCAATAAAGAGAAAGTGTTACCGTTCTCGCCTGGAAGGATCCTGCTGAAAGCTTGGCTTGGTGGGCGCCATCTTCCTGGCTTTTTTTTTTTTTTTCTTTCTCTCCCTTACTTTTCCCCCTCCTGATGTTGGTGTGTGTTGTGTGTCTAGCAGCGGCAGCGGTGGCCCTGCTTAGCCAGACGGGCTAAGGAAAAGTACTGAGGCCAAAGCATAGCGGGCTCCCGCTCCTCCGCGCGGTCCTGCTGCAGGTTGCTCGCTCGCTCGCTCGCTAGCGCTGCTGCTGCTGCTGCCGCTGCCGCCGTCCATAAGCCGAGGAGCGGAGAGAGCCGGGGCCCCGGCGGCCCCAGAGACATGCCCAGCGCGGGCGGCGGCGGCCGGCGACGGCGGGGAGAGCGAGCCGCGGCGCAGCCCCGGCGGGCAGCCCGGCCGCTGGCATCGCCCGGCAGGTGCGGCACGGCCACGCACACACGCGCGCACACACACAACGCAGCCGCTCGCACGCTCACACTCGCGGCCCCGCGCCCTTGGGCCGGGCTACGAGGGGTGCCGGGCCGCTGGGCTAGTGGGGCGGGGGCGGAAAGGAGGGCAGGCGGGGATCTCCGCGCTTGACCGCTGTGAAAGTATTTCTGGGCATTTTCCAGCTGCTTCCCCGACTCCGCTCCCGCTCTGCGTGCAGGGGACGCAGCCTCCGCTGCCGGCGCAACACCGCCACTCAGTTGCAGTTTCGCACACTTTCCTCCTCCGGAGTCGCGGCTCCGGCGGAGAGAGGTGCTGAGGGCGGGGAGGCGAGGGATCTCCGTGGGCGCGGAAACCCCGCTGGCTCACTCCGCGGCCCCCGACGGACCGGGAGCGGGCGGGGGTCCGGCACCGAGCAGGCCCCGCGCACCCCCCCTCCGTCCGGGGCCGAGCAGTGGGGCACAGCGCTAAGGGGAGCGGGGAGGTGCCCCGCTTTGCGGTGGGGATGCATTGCTGTGCGCAGTTTCACCGGGGACTGTGAAAGTAAGCAGGAAATTAAGGAGCGGGAAAATGGAACCGCTGTCCCAATTGTCTCATCCAGGACACCTGGAAAGGACAAAGCTACAAGCTCTCCATCCCCACGGTAACTTTGTAGCTACTTCTTGCCGCTGCCCTGCAGTGCAGCGCCCCGGGCCAGACTCCCCGGCGGATTCGCGGGGTAGGGCTCAGCCCGGCACCCCCACGGGACACCTCCCCGCGGCAGCTCCGGGGGGGGCGGCGGGGAACGGGCCGGCAGAGCAGCGACTGTGGGTCCGCGGCCCGGGGAAAGGCGCGCAGGTGCGCACCGCCGGCGGGAGCGGGGCCGCGAGCCCGAGGAATGTGCAGGAGGGGCACGGAGCGAGGGGGCTGCGGGTGCCACGTGCCGGCTCCTCCCCGCACGGCTTCTGCCTCGGCTCCAACAAGGAGGAAAAAAAAATAATAAAAAAAAGTTAACAGGTGTCACCTCGGTTTGTGCAACCGCGGAAGGAGGTGTCGGTGCCCGCTGTGGTTTAAGCTTTTCCAGAAAGCTCGGAGAAAAATCGTTCGATGTAAAGGACGCCGTCGTGTCGGTAATAATTACAATTTGGAAGAAGCGCAGAAATGTTTCCGAGACACCCGGCGTTCTGCGGGGTCCGAGTGGCCGCTGCTGCGGGGCCGCACCTGGCCCGGGGCCGTCACGGTTTGGCAGAGCTCTGCCCTTGGAGCTACCCCTACTCGGAGCCTGACGCAACCCAACTCCCAAACGCCGAGCACTACAAATTCGCACGCTGCTCGTCTGTATATTTCTGTTTAACTTAAAGTCTCCAGAGGTCCCTTTTATTTGTCTTAAAGCCAGTGTGACATTTCTGACCCCTGACTTCCCCACTTCACAGCCTTAACTATTGTGATCGCTGCCCGTACTTCCTCGTTAAAATGCCCGTCAGTTTCCATTGTAATTTAAAGATTTTATAAGTGACAAAAATCATAGCGAAACCGTGAAAAGAAACCAACTTTAATCCGCTCCTTCCCTCTCTCCTGGCCAAGACACTGTGTATGGGGACGGTTGGTGGCAAAGAAGGACTCAGGCTTAGTTCAAATGATTCTAAGGAGGTGGTGGGGCAGTACAGGGGCTGTTGCAGAATATTAGTGCTCGTGCCTTTCCCTTTAATAAAACCCACAAAAGTTAGCACCGAACATTTTCTGTCATGGGCATCAGAGGGAAAACACAGTGTGTGTTTCCCAAAGTAAGAGAGGGGAACCCAAAGTTGCTGAAGACCAAAGCAGGCACTGCTCTGTCAGGCTTCTAAAACATTTGTTTAAAATACAACATTAAAACTTTCTATGGTTTTAGTTTCTACGTTATAGGGAGATTTAGCTGAAGTTTTTGTTATTACACTGCTTTTTTTCTCAGGATTTATTTAGTATTGAAAAGTCAGATCGTTGGGACATTATTGCATTTAGAGGAACGTGAATGTCTCGCTCCGATCTCAGCCTACATTGAGGTGTTGTCAGTACTTTTATGAACACTCCGCTTTCTCCCGAGCTGATGGAGGACCCTCCCGGAGCCCGACTCCGGGTCTCGCCCTGCACAGCACTGCGGGACCCCGACCTCAGCCCGCAGAAAACTCAGGCAGTGCCGGCGCGGAACGAGGCTGATTGGGATGGTGGGAACCCCTCTGAACTTCGCTGCGAGTTCCTGCCAACTTTGTGCGCTCCGCTTCCTAACGGCGCCTACCCTGCGAATTCCCTGCATTTGCATCAGAATGCGTTTAGGTTGGAAAAAAAAAAAAAAAAAAAAAAAAAAAATAGCAGTGCTGAGGGGTTTCGTGCTGCATTTCCCTGTAGTAACAGGTGACAGAGTAAAGCTGTTAACCTACAGTGTGGAATTGCAAGTGTGCAACCCCAAGTGAAAATTGGTCTCTTTCTTGCTTGAAAGCAAATTCTCAATCGGCATCCCGGGATCAATTGTCCCCCTGGCTGCCACACACTGGGATCTGCACAAGGCATTGACATTGAGAAATTCCTCTTTAGAAAGGATGAGCGGACGGGATCCCAAACTTTGCAGCGGCCACGCTACGCGACCGTGCTCGCACTTTTTTCTTTTTTTTTTTCTTTTTTTTTTCTTTTTCTTTTTCTTTTTTTTTTTTCCCCAGCTATTGTTGCTTTCCAGTTCATCCGAGAAAAAAACTGGGAGATTGCGTTTACTTCTCAGTGCATTTTAAAAGATGCTGTATTAAAAATAAAAAGGAAGCAGGAAGGAAAAACTCCCCTCCCACCAAGCTACCCCCCAACAATCAAACGGCAAGATTTTTTTTATATATGAAAAGAAAAAAAGAGAAAACAAAGAAACACAAAAGCACAAAGAAAAAGCAAGTGGGGGAGCTCCGAGAAGAGCCGCGCGCCCGCTCCCGCCCGCTGCTCACCGTTGTTGGTACGAGGTGATGCCCTGCACGTTCTGCGGGTTCCCGTTGGCCGCCGCTCCGGCTCGCCCCATGCCCGGCGCCGCCGGCACCCCCCCGGCCGCCCCGCCGGCCGCCGCCGTCACCTGCACGCTGAAATCCGGGAAGATCCTGATCATCCCCGCGGCTCAGCACCCGGCGGCTCTCGGCGAAGAGGCACAGCGGCAGCGGCTCTCCCTCCGGCGGCTGCAGCGGCGGAGCCGGGCACGCTGCAATCCCATTAGTGAGTGGCGGCCGCTGGGAGTGAGGCAGGGCGCTTTGATGTGAGACGCCGGGCGAGATGGAAAGGGGTTGGGGGGGCGCGGGGTGAGGGGGGACGATGCCGGGCTGCGAGGGCCTGGGGGGAGGGGAGCAGAACTAAAAAAAAAAAAAAAAAAATTTCCTAAATTAAAAAAAGAAAGAAAAAGGTACGGCTAACAGCACGGCGGCTGTAGATACAGAGAAAATCCAGACTGAGGGACGGGAGGAGAGGGGGGCGCAGTTACTTTGGCGGTGCGGTGGAAATGATGAGCAGCGAATGTTGCCTTTTTCCCTCCTCCTCGTCCCTCCACCTCCCCCTCCCCCCCGATCTCTCCCCCTCCCCAAAACGCGACTCTTGGAGGATCGCTCGGGCTCAATGAAGTAATAAGAAAGGCGGCGGAGCGCGGCTGGGCCCGCGCCAGGGGGGAGGGGGAGAGCCCCGCTCCGGTCCTGAGGAGAGGAGGAAGAGCGGCGGATGGTTGCTGCGCGAGTTCTCGCTCTTGGTAACTTGCTTTTGCTTTTGCTTCCCCCTCTTCCCCCCCTCCCCCCCAACCCCCCTCCTTTCTCTCTGAAGGGACGGTTTTCTCGAGCTAGGAAACGCGCCGCTTTTGTGCAACGGCGGAGTTTGTTCCTATTATAGGGAGCTGACTCTCCTCCCCTCCTAGTGTGCAGCAATGTTATTGCCGCTCAAACTTGTAAGGTGTGCGCCGTGCGTGAGCGCACCGATCACACCGCGCGAAACCCTCCGCAGGCGGCACTCACCGCGCCGAGCCCCGCGCCTCCTCCCCGACCGCCCCGCGGGAAGAGCGGGCTCGGCGCCTTTGAGCCGCCGCCGCCTCCCCGCCGGCGCTCTCCTCCCGGGCCCGGGTCGTGGGGGACCCCAGCCGGGAACTGCGGGTCCGCAGTGCGCCCCAGGGTCAGGGAAGAGCGACATGAGGGCCCTTCCCGCGGGAGGGTCCCAGCGGATCTCCCGGCGCGTCGGGGCGCTCCCGAACCACGGATCTGCAGCTCCGTTCTGCTGCGTGCCGGAGCGAAAAGTGCGTTGCCGTGCACTTTGTAGAGCAGCGAGGGGACGTTGCGAGCCAGGCGCGCGGCAGTGCACCTTGCACCGCAGCAGCCCGCTGCCGGCTGTAGGCCGGGGAAGAGCGGCTCACAGCGCTCCGGGGCGGGACAAGACGCCGGGAGTGCCTCCGCTTGCGCGGTGTTGTAGGGGCCCCGTCGCCCCGAGGGCACCTCATCCTCAGCTTCCATAAATTAGAGCTGTCACCTGGCCCCATCTCTCCTTTTCCCATGTGTGCTTCCTGGAATCTCAGCTTGGCTCCTAATCTAACGGTATCCTCTCATCTTGACTTCTCTTTGCATTTCTGCTCCAAACCAAATTAAGACGCACTAACTTGATGTTAAAACAGAGACTGCATTCAAATCCTTTGTATTAAATAGCATCTGTGTTTGCATTCTGTTTTAATACAAAATGCTTTGGATTGCAGCTAATACCAGGAGATATGAAACTGGTTAGTCCCCACATGTTGCACATAAAAAGAATTCATAATGAGCATCTGTGGGATGTGGAATGGATCCCATGAGTTAGCTGAAGACCTCATAACGTAAGAGCTGAGAAGCCTAAGTGAATTATGACTCTCTTTCCTCACAAGTAGGATTAATTTTCTATCCCACTTATATTCATTATCTATCCTGTTTATACTATAGGGACACCAATTGTTTGAGTGTTAAATATGAAGACTTTACAGAAACGTGTGGGTTAGGTTGCTCACAGAGAAGAGAGGGAACGTTGCTGGCTAGGAAAAAATGTTATTCAAATTCCATGTTTAAAGAGCTATATTAGATAAAGCTGTTCACTTCTTCTCAAGAACTGCAAGTTCTTCGCCTTTCTCTTACAACGTCTTTAAAATGTGAGGTTTACAAAGTACCTTCCATCTGCCTGTGGCCCTCCCAGTGATGTCAATAGGAATTTTGCATGCAGATGAAGGCCCGTAGATGGCCTTTAGAGAGCAGGTCAATAAATGGCTGGAGGAATAATTAAAGACTTCTGAGCTGCTCCTTTCCTTTTTCTTACAATATAGTACAAGACTGGCATGAATATAGGCTGGGCTACCACTCTAATTGGCTATGGAACAACGCTGAAAGGAATGTAAATGTGAGCAGTAGACATTTTCCAAATGATCATTCCATCAGTGTATGGCCGGGCAGTAGAGTGGATGTAATCATGTCCAGGTCCCCATCCATTGACTGTCACTCTCTGCTCTACAGTGGCAACTCCAGGCAGGGATTCATGTTTCAAAGGGACAGCCTGGACAGAGAGCCTTTAGTCAAGCCTGCTTAGTCCTGAAAGTCACCAGTTTTCATCCATGGGAGTAGAACCAGACTCCCTCTCTCCTTCTTTCTCTCACTTTGAGATCTTTTGTAACTATTGATTAGTATCTGAATTTAAGTGTTAACACAACTGAAAAGGCAGCCTTGGTAACTTTGCTCACACAAGTAGACCCATTGAGTCAGTGGAACTACCAACAGGTAGTTCTGTATGCTGTGAGACTAGCAGGATTCCAAGGTAGGTTTGCAAATGTCTGCAGAATACATAAGCACCTTTTTTCTCATCACTCTGAAAAGATACTAAATGAAAAATATTATCTCATCTGCAGAAAAGTCCATTTTGATTGTTAGTATCTTCTGAACCCAAATTAATCACAACAGTAAAACACAGAATTTCTGAGACATGTCTTATTTTATACACCGAAGAAAATATCCATCATCAGGCTTCTTCTCTGCACCTTATTAAATTGCGTGGGCCCAATTCACCACGCATTTCACCAGTGCTACAACACCGTGTGATGGATTAAAATGAATTCGGTGCAGCATGCTTGTGTGAAAGAGCTGAGAATCCAGCCTCATATTTTTAATTGAATTTATTTCTCATTTTGTTCTGATTATTGACAGGTTCTGGTGTCTGAGTGACATACTTTTTGTCTAAATACCTTATACTATTGTAAGATATTCTGCAAGTTGCTTTAGTATTGATTGATCTAAGAAATGTTCTGATACAGTACTGCTGTTTCATACAACACACTCTAGATCTTCCTCTCTTAGGCAAAAACATACAAAGATAAAAATTAAAACCACATGACAGTGTGTAATATAATCACATATAATATTTATGCTTTACATATACCTATCTATCACAATTATATATTATATCTTGATTCACATTGGCAGTGTACTGCAGCTCCTTTTTTTTCACAGGTGAAAAAATCTCTCTTCTCTGGAAATTCATTTCCATTTACTTAAAGTTAAATGGTTTGACTTTGAATTTTCATTATCTGCTGTTGGAAGGAGCCTGTGACAGGTATGAGAGAGAATGCTACAAAGCTTCATTGTATCATCTAATTTTTGCTTCACTTTAGTCAGATATCATTTAGGTAGAGAGTAAAATACTATACGTAGAACAGGATAAGATAGAACAAAACAGAACAGAAATAAAATAAAATGAAAATAGGATATATAATGAATTACAGTAGAAAAATGCCTTTATCTTGAAGTGACTTTTTTCCTCAGCTATACTGATTCCTCAGTAGTGAGAAAATTGAACTAATTTTATACAAAAGGAATATGTCATAACAGGATATGGCATTTATCTTCCTGAGATAGGGGTGACCTCATCATTCACAAGTGGCGTAGCTATGAATGAGTAATCAGCCTCCCCACCCATTAAGTGTAGATAAAGTCCACATCTTCGGAGTATTAAATATTTGAAAAATATTATTTTACAGCACGCCACCTCTACAAGTGCCCACTGACTGTTGCTTCAGTTGCTGCTACCAATATGTATCATTAGTGGGAAGGAAAGGAAGCTCCTCAAAAGGACCTTGTATAATAGTGAATGGGAGATGAGAAGTGAGAATAAAAGAGAAGAGGAAAACAAAGGAAGATGAACCTGCAGGGAAAAAAAGCTAAGGGCAGAGCAGGGATAAGGCATCTCTTTAACTGACCGATACCTTCATTGCTGGCAATATTCCAAGAGCTTTATAACATACATACAGTAAAAATATTTTTCATATTAGTACTTCACATATATCAGCTACCTCATATCTCAAATTATATTGCTCAAGTTATTCCCAAAGGAATTTATCTATGTATAATACGAAAGAAAGAATTTGTTTTTACTATTTATCAGCAGTGCATATCAGAGAAGAGCTGCAGTTAAAAAAAATACAGTTTCTTTCTAAAACTCCATAAGGTAACACGATTTTCTCCTTCAGATGTTGTCAGATGCTGCATTTTGTTTTCATTCCTTTGTAAAGGCAATGAGTACAGTTTGAAGAAAATATTTAGAGTTTAATTCTAAATTGAAAAGAACTGGCTGTTCATCAATATAGAAGAAAAACCTCTAAATAGAATGTGAAGTCATGAAAAAAGACCATCAAAACTTAAATAGGAAGAGCTCAAATATTTCCCATCTTTAGAATTCCTTGATGTGTACTCAGGGTGGGAAGAGCAGATGAAGGAAACGACTTTTCTGAAAGGTTGCACTGCAATGAAGGGCAAGATTAAGGTAGTTCCCTCCCCCTGTATTCAAAAGAAAAGCAAGCGGAGAGTAAGATAGAAGGAAAGTGCCTGGGGAAAGTAGCATCACTATCGAAATCATAAAAGATGTATAAGGACATCAGTGGAAGAACTAGAAAAACTATTAGAAGAATGCCCTACAGGGCTATCCCAATGGCTCAGCGATTAGCACGCTGCACTGCCACTGGGAAAATACAGCCAAGGTTTGAGGCGAATCTTAGCATCTCACTCATTGATACTGGCAGCTGAGAGCCTTATGAGGATGGTGAGTCCACAGTGGAGAAAGACTGATACATTGCTCACTTGCCCAGAGATATGCACCTAGGCTCCATTTTGACCACCAAAGCTGTTTCAGGAAGGAGGATCTTTTTTTTTTTTTCAATCATCGACTATCCTCATTCCCTCCCTATGTGAAAGCAAAAGAGCACTTCTGACTCACTGTCGTTATGATGAAGGACCGCTCATTTTCCAAGGCTAGAACACCAGTATTAGAGTCAATTGCATCTTTTGCTTTGTCCCAGAGTTTGGTTAATGAATTCTCTCTTAGCACCAGAAGTTTCCTGCAGCGTTGATCTCGCCCAGGTTTCCTGGCAGCACCAGCAGAAGATCAAGAGATGGAAGGACAGTGAGTGTTTCCAGACTCTGCTTCTGCAGTGTGCAGAATCTGTGAGTTCTACAATCTGTGATGCTCCTCCAGGCAGTTTTGGTGCCTGTGTCTCCATTACCTTCATCTTCAAGATCAGTGTTAGGTTTCCAAAGTAGAGTAATCTGCTTTCATTGGCATCAAATTTGGGTCATGGAGATCACAACTAAACTGTGCTGCTTGCACATCCACAGAAAGCTGATTGATACCAGACAGTTTGATAAGAAAGAAGCTTAATTTGAGAAAGTAGAAAAATAAATTATATAGACTTTTTTTTTTCATTTCTTTTTTCTTTTCTTTTTTTTTTTCTTTTTTTTTCTTTTTTTTTTTTTTTAATCTCTGAGAAACACCAGCATCTTATCCTGTGCCCTCACCATATTCAGAGTTTCAGTTGCTAATTCCCTTTGGTCTTACTTGTCTGTAAAATAAGGCAAAACTTACAAAGGACACACTTTCCCCTTTCAGTTCTTTATCTTTCTTTTGGGGCTGTATCAGTGTTCCTAAACCAAAATAAGTTGCAGAAGCAGCAGTTAGTGTTTCCTGGAAATGAAGCAAGAAGAGGCAGCTTAAGGTTTTTGACTCTCGGCCCACCTGCTCTGGGTGCCCTGGCTTGGAACAGGCAGAGCCAGATGTTCCCACCAGCTTCAATCATTCTGTGATTCTGGACTATGCTTAGAGGAGTCTTGTCCTTCTCACTAAGCAGTTATTCCATACTAATTCAGAAGAAACAGAAACCAAACATGCTGTCTCTCTTAACTCCTTTTTGATGAACAAATCCAAATTATTTATACATACAGCAAAAAAAAAAAAAGCACAGAGCTTTTTCTCAGAGCATTTTCAGACAAGCCTACTGTATTCTCTTCTCCTTGATACCAACAGTGCACTGGTGATTCCTACAGCAGTGAACACAATACATGAAAATTCATGAGACTGAGCATATCTGTTTCCTTCCTGCTGGCCAGGTTGGAAGTCCCAACCAGTACCAATATCAACAGCATAATAACAGTTCTGTCAGTACAGTTTAAAACTGTGCTAGGTCCTCACATCTATGTTTCTCCACATTTGCTTTTTTTGTTTTTGTTTATAGCAACAGCATTATTTCTTTCAATTCACTGAAGACAACAGTGCATTGTGGTCCTGCACAGCACAGTCCCAGGTGGGCAGCCATGTAAGTCTGGGACTCCAAACAGCTCCTGAAACTTCAAGCATATATGAAATAAATACTTTGATCATTGATCTTAGTGTTTTTCCAACAAGAATTAAAACTTCTAAGGAAATACATGCATCAAAGACTTGAATGCGGGTTAGCCTCTGAAAGTGTATCTTTGCCTAGGAAGAGAAATCTCTAACAGGGTACTCATTCTTATTTACTATTTAAAGATAGCTGTATTTATAGCTATTTGTTATTATCCAGTTTCAATTCTCACTGTTAAGCTGATTGTCCAAAATCTTCCTTGCCTTTTTTTCGCAATCAAGAAATTCAAGTGTTGAGCATACTCACAGGATACATTCAAAGTTTAAACATCTCAAATCTTACTTTTTCAATTTCAGGCTTCTCTTCAGTTAAAAAGAAACAAACTTTTATGTAGTTTTCATGCATGGTCTATCAGAGTTACACCTCCATCCACATTATCTGTGCTTCAGTCATTGCTTTCCATATCATATTAACTACTGAGAAGAACGAATAAACATGACAGGCAGCACCTAACCAAGTATCCTTACTTTTCACTCTTCAGAATTCCTTGTATTTTTCATTTTGACAATAAATAAATAAATAAATAAATAAATAAATAAATAAATAAATAAATAAAACAATCTAATGATCTGAAATAATTCCAGCCCATTTCCCCAGGTCAGGTAGCTCACTGTCTGGTCACAAATTGCTCCAAATCCAAAACACACTGAATTTTAGATGTTAGCTGCTTTTGCACGTGTATCATTTTTTTAAATTTCTTATAATTACTTTTACACTTTGTCATAATCTTGTCACAGTTTCAAAGAGTATTTTCCTATGTACTTCATCAAATGTAGACTGGATGGTAGTTTTTGCCTAAATAAAGTCATTAACCTCACTTTATTCACTAGAATTACTCTCCAAAAATCTACTTTATTTTTATTTTTTTATTTTTTTGCTGTTGCTGCTGGATCATATTATCTTATTTTTATACCTCCTAGGCATTAACAACATAGTGAATGAAGATCTTCTGGACACTGAAGGAAATAAGTTGTTTCTCTGCCTGTTCATTAGTTTATTCTTTTTTATATATTATGGAATTTAGCTGTTATTCTCTGGTTACAGATTTAAAGCCACATAGATTTAATTACAGTGTGTATAATATGATTGGATATCGACATATGTAAGAAGATTATAACTTCTTTGTTCAACATTAATTGAATAGATTTTATTCTACATTTCTTGTTTTTGTCCTAAGATGGTTACTCTTTTTTTTTTTTTTTAAATATTTTCTTTTTTTGGATATCCAGTAAAGTCTGCTTTTACTTTATTTGTACACTTTACATGGTGCTCTCTTCACAAGATTGGTAAATGAAATTTGCTACTTGCTAATGTTACCATCCTTTTCTTCTCTGTTCTAGTGAACCTTATACAGAAGAAAAAAGCAAGAGAACTCCTTCAAATTATCTTTTTTCTTGATATGCATCTTGCACTGCAGGGAAAACCTCCTACAGGTTTTCCAGATTTTTTTTCACTTAATATAGATTTTGCCTTTTTAGTTTGGAACAAGAGTAAATATAAGAGTTTATACAAAAAGATGTTATAATAATGTCAACAGTATCCATACAGTGAAAGAAGTTATTTTTAATTGAAACTCGTAATAATAATTTTCTCCTTAATTTTCAATTTCTGCAACAATTTTGTGTAAATTATTTTGTTTCTAAGTCTGTAGTTTCACGGGAAGTTTCATCATTAAAAATATAAAAGTAAAATCAACTTCATTTAACTTGCCTAAAACTGTCATACAGGTACAACTAACCATGAATCTTTTGGTGGATAGCCAGACAGGATAGCAATAGTTCATCCAATATTCAGATGTAGCCACTGAATTAATTAAAAAGTTAAAAATCTGTCCTGAATGTTTCACAGTCCATAGTATGCTCTGTGTTTTCAATTCATTACCTTATTTTCTGTGCATGTGGTCTTTCACTATATGCCAACAAAGTACAGCAACTAGATTTTTCTAGGATATACTATAATTTATTACTGCTGGACTTTTGAACCTAATGAGTTTTACTGAACTGTTTTGAGCTTATAGAGGAGTACAAGGGGTGAATGCATAACAAAGAAGACACTTTATGCAAAAAGAAGTTTTAAATTAATAAAATGACTAAAGCTGACATATCAGACACCTGAAGTAGAAAAAAACATTAACATTTTCTTAACTATGTTATAGACAAAAAACTTGTACTTCAGTGTTCTTGTATTTGAAGATAAGAACAAGAATTATTCCACTTAAGCAGAAATAACTTCCTTAGCTTTCAGAACATATTTATTATGGATCTTTATTATTTCTACTAAGATCATTTTTATTTGCATTTGATTTTTATGTGTGGGAGAGGCCACGAGTGGGAATAATCTAAAATAATTTGACTTTCAACAGATTAAGTTCTACAAAACTAAAAAATTGATGCTTGACATGGCAAATCATTTTTTTCCTTTTAAGTCCTGGTATCTGAATTATGATATTGTTCATTTTATCACACACATATTGTTTTTTGTTATGATGCTGCAGGAAGATAAAAGTACTGCTAACTTTTCAAAATGGGCCTAGAGTCGCACACCACCAAAACTGTAGAGAAATGAGAATTCAACTTGCATCTCATGGTAACTTCATATAGAAGCATCCAATGATCAGTATATTTAGGAGTCAAATGACCTGTGTTCATACACGAATAGTTAGAAATCTAGTCAACCTGAGACCAGTCCTTCCCCACCTCTCCAGAAAGCCAGACTGAGGGTTTCCTGAGGTTGTATACTGAGAGAAAAGTAGCTAAGGAGCAGAAAATGAATCAATGCCTTTTTCCTCCATGAAGCACAAAGTTAATGTGAGAGTGAATCTATATTTCTTTGTTCAGAATTACTGTAAATGTTCTCTTGAGGAGAAATTGCTCGGTCTAAGGATAATTATAGTTACACAGCCATTGAGGTGAATTAGTGTAGGGAAATGAAAGAGGCTCACCTCATCACTGAGGCAAGGAGTGGCAGTGACTATTCCAAATACTGTCTGTTCTGAAGTATCCTACCCTGGATACCAGCAATAGTATCTGCTCAGACAGCAGATGTGTATGCCATGCTTGAAGCTAATTATTTCTGCAGGGTGACAGTCTGAGAGTGATTAAAAATATATATTAATATATATGGTATATTAGACCTATAAATATATCTTCTCTGATTTATTTGGTCTGAGCTCATCTATAAATTGTCTGGCTTCTGAAGGAAAATGGCAAAATTGTCTTGCATGTAGAGGGATAGATTTCAAGTTAAATCAGTTTCTATAACAAAAATCTAAGTAAATTACAAACTCTGAAGAGCTCAGATACAGCTAATTGCAGTATGCAAATAAGCAAGGGTGCATGTACATCTTAAACAGATACCAAACCAGAGATCTGAATGGAAAAAAATAGTTCAGACTATACTTATCCTCTAGGAATCCAAGAAGAATAAGAATAACATTACAGCAGAGAGTAGTGTTTAGAAGTGCAACACACCTTATTCAATCATGAACATGAGTAATGACAGACTGGTATTCTGTTTCAAGAGAGCAAGCAGGCATGATTTTCCTCCTCAATTATCCACAATGTCAGTCAAACTTCTTGAAAGAATTTGGTGGCTTTCTCAAGAAGAAGGGGGAAAAAAAATAAAAAATGCAAGAAAAGCCAAACAAGTAAAACAAAGCACTACCAAACAAACAAACAAAAAACAAACAAAAACAAACAAACAAAAAAAAAACAAAAAAAAAAACAAGCAAACAAACAAAAAAACACAGTTATATTGGACTTTTCATGTGCTTTTTATAGGGAACAAGAAGGATTGCTGATCCTTTTGATTCTTAAAATATTATTCACTGTCCCTTCCTCCCCAGAAAAAAAAAAATTTGAAAGGTACTTACAAAAAGACTGCATGATGCTTCTTCCTAATACCCTCTCTTGAGACAATATTTTGTACTGATCCTCAAGAATCAGTAAACAAGAAATAATTTTCATTTAAGTATGTTGAGGATTTATTTTTATCTTTATGAAGCGTTTGAGTATGTGGTCCTGGTAGCATGATAGTGGAATCAGGGGCCTACTGCTACTAAAAGTGAGCACTGAAGTTAAGAACGTTCTTTTAGTAGTGTTTTGTTGAAATTAATGGGCTAGTTTTATCAGACATGGTTCTCACTGAAGTTTTGAAGATTCATTTTTGATAGCAGGCTAGTGAACCCTAAAGGAAGTGTCTACAGAAAATTAACCTCATAGTGAAATTACATCCCATACAGCCCTGTTTTGCAGAAGATAAAAGCTTTGTTAACTATGAGAGCTGTGCATCATCACTTTCATAAAATATATAATAAACACAGTATAATAGATACTAGTGGAGTAACTGTAAACACACGTTGCCATTAAATTTTCAGGAAAAATGTACAGTACAATATCACCTAACAGCACAGGTTACATAATACTACAGCATATTTTCAAGAAAATATAATAGTTAAGATAACACATTTCATGTTCTTTTAACTACAGGCTTTCACTTTTTCTACATAGCTATGAGAATCACACTGATGGAGTCCAATGTCTCTTGCAACAAGAAGAAGAAAATATCATCAGCACATCCACCTTACATAACCCAGTCTGCCCTTCTCCTTCTTTCCCAAGCCGGAAGAGTAGTCTTCTGCCATCTGAGTAATAGTATCTCCACTTCATTGAAATACTCAGACAAAACAAGATTTGTAATATTTGACCAAGGGAGAATAAATTAAGCAGCTTATTAGGAAAAACAACCTTCAACTTTTTAAAAATTTAAATCTAAACACCACTGACTTCTCAAATGGCTAGAAGAACTTAAATAAAAACATCAGATACACAGCTGGATTGTACTCTATTTTGTGCAGGCTCCTCCCTTTACCACTTCATGAATGTTGTCATTCCACAAACTTTCAACAATACCATTATATTACAGTAGAAAAAACATCAACAGGAAATACTGTACACAAACATGAATTAGGTATGTGGAGTATGTAAATTGTTCATTCTGGCTACAGATTGTATAACTGGTGTGCAGATTTATTTTTTTCTTCCCATATCTCTAAGATACTTCCTGTACTCTGGGCCAGTTTTCCAATAATAGTGTAAAATTTTCTGTATAAAGACATAAGCACAACATTTTCATATTCAATTGAATACTTAGTTCCTTACACCCCCTGTGTGTCTTCACAGCTGAGAACTATGTAATCATGGAACTATTAAAATAGAAAGCACAGGTAATGAATATCCCATCAACACCAGGACAAGGCATACAACCAACTTAGTCTGTGTATAGGGTAAGAAAAAATGAAGAAAATACATGAAACCCAGCCAACAAATGACTTAAAAACCCAAGTCAGCTGATGCAGATTAGTTTAAGCAGTCTCAAACCTATCCTCCAAAGCTGCAGGTGGGCAATGATGAGAAAAAAAGAAGCAAAATGTTTAAATGCCCTGTCTCCTTCAAGCGTAATAGATGAATTTTCTCATTTTGCCTTAGCTGCAGGAAGCAAATCAGGTATCTCAGTACAGAAGATATTTATGTAACTTTGAAGTCACACTAGCATATTACATGATATTCAGGTCAGCTTGAAAACATTGGCACCTGACCAGCTACATTAGTGCAATTCTCTGTTACACTATTCACACCAACACCCAATCTTTCAATGTCAATCCTTTGCAAAAGTTTGGCAGATTCAACTCTCAGCAAAAGTTGTGCAGATTTTTTAATTTTTGATGTACCTTTTTGAGCCTTGAGGCTGCCTTGTGATACAGCTTCATAGAAAAAGCTTCAAGGAAATTACGTTATTTTTACAAATTTGTTTATCTTGCAAATTCTCCTAGATTCTCTTCAACAGAAAACTGATAATTCAGAACTTTATTAAAGTCTTTAAACAAAACAAGAACTCTAATTGTGTATTTGGACATATTCTCAAAAAAACCCACAAGCAACAGAAATACATATAAAAATACATATTGAAATCAAGTTTAGTTTTGAGAGAGCATCACAGTCAATCCATGTGTAAGTCACTGAACACTGGGTTACTGATTTTGACTAAAAGAATTCTGCGTATGAACAGCTATGATAAAAGAAAGGATGATTGACAATCTGATAGCTTCTGAAGGACCAACGCTACTGAAGAATAAGAATAAGAACTATATTTTGACATTTTAACACCTTTGTTAAAAAAAAAAAAAGAAAAAGAAGAAGAAGAAGAAAAAAAATAAAGTTAGGGGCTGGATTGATCAAATAATTGTAACTTAATATAGCAGATATGATCAACTCTAAAAAAACAAGATTCTTAATAGTAACTTTACCACAATGTTCATTGTAGAAGGACACACATATAGTTATGTATGCATTGTAGAACCCCTGTAAAGTAATAATTTTTAATGAACTAACCCTGTTAAAATAATACATTTCTGGGCACCAAACCAAATATGTGCAAGAATACAGTGCAAACCTTCTGAATGATAAAGCAGGAAACTAACGAGAAAATAAAACTACAAAAGGAATGCTCAATAGAAAATTCAATGATAAGCCTGTTTATATTAATAGTTGTACATGTTTCCATGAAATCAAACTAAATATGATAAGAGAACCTTTTAATATTACTATCTGTTGAAAAATATATTTATTAAAACACTTGACCTAACAAGGTTGCTTCTAATTTCATCTCTTGTGTTGATCATAAGGAAATGGTACCAGGAATGCATTTGTTCTTTTTAAAGTATTTGTTTCATTGTAAGTGTATGCTCTCCTTTGTCAGGGCAGCACTGCAGACCCTGATAGGAATCCAGTCTCTAAAAGCAAACCTTATTCTATTTAAAAAGCAGGACCTGTGCAGAGTTAGATCCATGTCCTCAGAGAGTCCTAAATACCAAACTCCTTTTGAAAACAAGAAACAATACTACCCAAAATTCAGACCTTCAGAGATGCTTGGTCCTCTGAACTCCTGTGAGGGCCAAGGTCGAGTTTCGGGAGGCAGCAAGCATACTGATGCTTCAGGCATATGCTGTCATCCTAACATAATATTCAACTTCTCCCCCAAATTTGGGAGCCAAAGTTGGTGATGATATCAAGTCTGATAATTATGAGACAGAAGTATATGAGCATCTTTGTTTAGTTTTATTTTGCTAATTGATATATCAGGGAGGAACTGAACTTCCAAGCACAACATCAAAAAGTCATTTCGCTTCCCTGAGCATCAGATTGCCTATGAAGACAAACCTCAGGAATTCTATTAGTTTGTTAAGGCTGTCATTAAGTTTAGACCTCCCAGCATTTTCTCTTCTAGCGTCAGACCAATTTGCTGCCAAAACGCATTCTTATTTTAAAAGAGGAGGATATCAGAGCTAGAGGAGCTGGGAAGTAACCTGCCTGGTGAGCACACTTTCTTTAAGTAGCAAGAAAGCCTTGAAAATAAAGATTGCTCAAAAATGACAGGAAATCAACAACATATGGAGAGTGGATATCCAGGTGTGAAAAATAAGAGCAGAACCACAAATACCATGGAATAAAATATCATAGTAAATTTGTTTTCAAAATGATATTTTGAAGGTTAAGTATTTCTCCCTAAAATAAAACTGAGAATGTTTTCAGTATTATTTCTGTGCCTTCTGCATCTATCATTCTACTTTTCATGTATTCTTATTTATAAAAAAAACAAAAACAAAAGGCAAACAAAGAAAAACCCTCTATCCGGATATCACTGAAAACAGAGAAGGTCTAACAGATCATAAAAGAGGAGCAAAAATTAAACTAACCTAAATTAGTTTATTTTTCATGTTTTTATGGTTCCATCCAAGCCCCAGACTCCGTCTCTTGATGCTTACTGTGAAGTTGCCTGCTGCCCTGGTGGATTCGTGTCGAAGACACCTGAATTAAGAGGCAGATGGCAGTGCCTTGCATCTACTGGGTCTGAAGATGAAATATAGCAGATTAAGTGACTCTGAGCTGATAATTCCAGCCTCTGTTCTTCTAGCTTTTTCAGAGCTTGTGACTCATTGCCATTCTCCTGAAGTCACAGAGAAAGGACAGACGGTTTTAATTATGATCACAAAAAAAGTCTATCAGGCATATGGAGATAACAGCCTAGAATTTTTACGAGGCCTTGGAGAAGTTGATTTGCCAGAATTTGAAACTCTGGCAGTTGACTTATTTGAGGCTGAGAGAAAGTTTCCTGCATCTCTGAATTTTTGCCAGGAGAATCTGAAAATAAAGTTACAAATATATGACCTTTGCTTAGAAATGGATGATAGAGAAAAAGTAAAGATAACAATAGCTATGGGTCACTAGGAAAATAAAACAGAATACTCTTGTAAGAAGTAATCATGAAATATTTTGAACTTTATTTCAAAGTCCCTCCTCATGGGACTTGCTTGAAGTCCTACCATGTTTTGTTGAAGTCAGTGAAATTTTTGTGCCAGATGGATGGAATTCTTGATAACTATATTGTAATAGCTGTAAAGGATTTGCAGAGTAGCACAGAACCTAATTACTTGAAGACTGTTTTAAAATGAACATTTGGGATAAGATGGGGAAGCAAGAGAGCAAAGGTTTCCTTATATCCTGGTGACATGTTAAAAATCTAAAGAAAAACCTGGGAAATTACTTTTCTAATGGAAAAACTGATAATACTCTATTCCTGGGAAAAAAGTAGGATTATTCCTACTCTGATGCTGGATGCCTTAGTTTCTGTTTATTTCTGCTGGAATTGAAGTCTTTTAATAGAAGACTATGCTTAATTTGCAAACATGAAAATAACTCATCGTCTAGATACATTTAACTTTACAAGAAGAAGCTATATGAAGAACTCTGAAGAACAGACTTTTGCTCTTTGTGAATGAGTACTCTATGGGACATGCTGGAATTGCAAGCAGAGCAGAGTCAGACTCCAACACAACAGAGTTCTCACCAGCATTATGAGTGCACTGCTTTCTTAAGCACAGCTCTGGTGTGTTGTTTTTTGTTTTTTTGTTTCTCCATAAGGAGAAATAATCTAGCAGCAGCAAACTATATGCAATCACTGACCATTGAGAGCAACAACTGCTTTATTATAGGAGATATTTACAAGCGTAGGGCAATTACAGCTACCTTGTAAGTAAAGGTATATAGACTGATTCCTTAGCACCTTCAGATTCTTCTCTCTTGCAACTTGTATTTCTCTTACAGTTGTATACAGACACATAGGATAAGCCCTGAATAAACAAGGCTCGGAGGTTGTAGATTTTACCTGAGATCATTTCTCATCCCTGAAAAAAAAAACAAACACAAAAACAAACAGACAAACAAAAAAGAATGACAATAGCTGCAACAACACTGCTTCTTGGAGAAAAATCTAGGAAAACCAGAGTCAAAAGCCTGCCAAATTCAGAAGTTGTTATTCAGAGTCAAGCTCTTGTACTCAGAATGACTTGCAGCTTACAATATTGGCTCTCAAAGTGCTTTTTGAAAACAGGGACTGCTAGCCTGGTTTTCTCTACAACTGAATAGCACTATGAAGATTTAGAGGAAAATTTCAGGTGGAACAGATGATGGCAGAGCTCTTTTAACTTCTCTGCTGAAGCTGGGTATTTGACATCAGTTGGCTACACAGCCAGCTTGCTTTCTACATAGAAAGCTGCCATCCGGTTTGAAAACAGTATACAGACACATAGGATAAGCCCTGAATAAACAAGGCTCAGAGGTTGTAGATTTTACCTGAGATCATTTGATCTCAGGTAAAACCTCAGGTACAGATGGACTGTATTCCATGTAACTTTCAAAAATCATGATTTGTCCATGTATTTTTGCCCATACAAGGAATAATTTAATTTTTTTCTCACACTTCCAACTTGACTAAGCAGGCAAATTTCTGCATCGTGATGAACACTAGCAGTGTTAGCTGAAATCAAACATAAACACTACTCAACCCATAGGTAATCCTGTTGAATTCAACATCCTTACCCAATCAAAACTTATTGCTCTGAAATTCACATTAGCTATCACTGTTCCCTATTAAAGACATAGATGGGAGTTAAGTAACTCTTAGAGTAGATTTTTACATCCATCAAGATCTCTCTGAGCAAGCAGCAGTACAGTGCTTTCTGAGGACAAGAGAATAGTGACCGAATTGCTATTGAATCAGCTTAACTACAAGTACAATGAAGCCCAGAGCTGTATCCATTTGGCAAAGAGCTTTATGATCTGTTGTACTATGGCATGAATTCCCTGCAGAGATTTGGCTTCAGTATGAATGCCGGCAGCCATTGCCATCAGTGTATGATTGAGGTGGGGATGGAGTAACAATATGGGAATAGCATTGGGAAATTCAAATTTTTCCCCCTCTTTTTTCAACTTATTTTTCCACTTCCATGTGTTTTTTATTCTGATTTTGAGGACAGAAATAATCATGCACTTACCCTGTAATAATGTAGTAATCTGTCATATAAATACCCTGCCATTATATGATAATTATGGTTTCATTAAATGATCAACAGCTACCATGTTAGCCAAGAATAATTACACATTTGTGCCCTGTATCTTAAAGTGTTCTCGGCACTTTTTTTTTTTTTAATTGAAAAGGGAGAAAAAAACGTTCCCTTGTGAATAAGACCACAGTTTGGCCCAATGTATGCATTTATTCAGTATGACTTGGAATGCCACAATCTCCTATTTTGACTTTATTCCACAGCATACCAAGGTCTCATTTAAAGGAACTTCACCACAGCTATTATGGCTGCACATTTTCAAAGTTTCCTGAATAAGGGGCCATTCCACATTACTGCCTTTTTTCCTTTTCACTTCCAGCGCCAGTTCATTACTTTCCAGAAATTTAAATAACACCCCAGTGTGTGAACTAGAGCTCTCTGTCTGTACAACCTGGTTTCACATTTGACACTGACCCAAACAATCTGCTTGCTTGAAAATTTCTGTGATTGTCCTCAGCTCTGAATATCTTCTTACGGTTAGCAAAGAGGGACATTCTCCACTTTTGAAATCTTTTAATTTCTTTAAGTTTAAATTGGAGATATTGGATGTAAGGAGCATGTTTAATATTCATAAAAGATGCATTAAATTGTACTGAATAGACCAGTGTATGTAGATCTGCTAAATTTTACTATGTAGACATGGTGAAAAAAAAAATTTAGCTGTACATTTTCCTACTTATGACTTTTGAGCACAAACACATGATTATTCATTGCATACAGCTTTTGACCATTCATTGAAATGAGTGTCAGCTGCTCCTATATTCTGGAGAAATACACGAGGAGTGAACTTAGAGTGAAATTCACATGTCTTATCATGCTCTTACAGGTCTTAAAGGACCATGAATTGCCCCAGGGTACCTGAGCCATCCACACAGAGCTGGCTGGTCCTTCAGGAGACTAATGCTCTCCTGGAGTGGCAGCCACAGCCCAGGGGGGTATCCTTCAATAGCAAATGTGACCCTGGCCACCCATGCTTGAGCTGTGCCACCTTTCTCCTAGCCCAGCAAGTGGCTGGGCTGAAGTCTGGAAGCTTCAGCTCTATTTCAGTTTCCTGGGTCAAGATTTCTTCTCAGAGACACGTGTGTAAATATCCATATGAGAAAGAGGGGAAGTAGTAAGGAAAGAAGAAGGGTACATTCAGAGCTTCTCTTTTAAGCCTCTCCCAAGTTATGTGTAGATTTTTAACTCATTCCTGCATTTTTCTCCTGCACCAACTCATTTTTCTACCACCAAATGCTTTAATTTGCAGACATATCACAATTTTCAGATAAAATCTCTCTCTTCAACTTTCCATTTTCCAGCTCTTACTGAAAAGCTTCTGTTTCAGTAGTTTTCACCTGCATTTCCCCTTTCCTTTTCCTGTGTAATTTAAATTGTCTCCCAAATTTCAGGGAGCCTTTTGTTTCCAGCATACTCATAGGGTCTGATTCAGCATGATAACTTGAGCCCATGCATAACCTGACACAGTCATTAAAAATACACACAAATGGAAATAATTGAGCGCGTGCCTCACAGAACATCTTCCAAAGAATTTCACTTCAGTAAGAGTAAAAAGGGCATGGTTATTACAACAAATAATCTGGACCATTTCCTTATGCTTGAAGTAACTCTAGAATAATCCTTTTTTCCTAAACAATTAAGATGTTTACATTGAAGTAAATGCAAACAAATTTTCAAATGCAGTACAGACACAACGTTGAAACCCTTTCTGAAATGCAAACTTTTCATTTGCAATGGAAAATTATTTTTATGTCCATTTTCTCATACTAATTCTTTTATTAATTTTTTTTCTAAGACAAAAAGACTCAGAATTTGTGATACAAATAATACATCCTATATTTATAGGATTGTGTGTATTTTAAGAGCTCTGCAAAGACTCTGGATTGAGTGTGAATTCTAATTCTGAGTGGTTGAGCTGTGAATTCTAATCATAACATCAGTGGTCCAGTGACAGAACCTGTCCATTGGCCACATGCCTAAAGACACCACAGCACTCCATTCTTAGAATGTAACACAAACTGTTGTGTACCATGATCTATTGATTTGTATTTGTACCGTGTCACTACTTCAAGTGAGATGAAATATACTCTGTAAGAAAAAGGTATCCTAACGCAATCTCTCAGACCATATGGGTCCAGCAATCTGTTGTGTGTACAAATCCTGTGAGGTAGGTGCTTCTTGGACATAACGAGCAGAGGTATAAAAAAGGGAAAAAGTGTGCAACACAAGAGAACCGAGAGTACTCAGACATGATCCTTAATCTTTGTAAACCATCACTGATGCCATAGGTTATGGCATGCAGTGAAGTTCTGGGCATATTTCTGAATAAATTAGGAGGACCAAAAACCCAGAGAATTTCTAGATCCTATAGAGATACACCTGCTCTTATATTTCACACAATAATATATGTTATTTATAGACACTTTCAGGATATGTAAAAGTATCTTTCAAGAGGAATTTGTTACCAGCCCTCATTGTAACTATGCATGTATAAAAAAAAGCAAAAGCAAAAGCTCTGTAACCTGCAGGAGAATGCAATCAAGAAATTCAAAGCTAGATTTGTACTCCCCCTCCCCAATTATCACTCAAGAGTGAGATCCTGACTGTTGAGAAGGGAAAAGCAGCTCTGTCATGTTTTATTTATATATTTATTTATTTTTAAAAAGCTTTGCTAAGAAAGGGAATAATTTAATACCAGGAAACCTACAAAAGAAAGATGACCACTGATAGTATATGCAAGTAGAACATACTCAGGTAACTTGACCCATATTTTTAAAATATACATATTTAGTCTGTCAGGGGCTGCTAGCACAAAGGCTGTGGTCTTGCCATAGGCCTGTCCTGGCAACAGGGTATGCATATGTGCTCTGGGGTGGGAGGTAAAGTCACTAACAGAGCAATAACATTGCTATGGATGGCTTAATTGAACTTTCTTTCTGGATGCTCATACACTGACTGTTGAAAATCAGCTGAATATAACAGCTGCACAAAGCTGGCATCTTTTTATCTGCATATATTGGCCTCTTTTTTTTCTTTTTTTTTCCTTTTTTTCCATTTATGGCTCTCACATTTTAAAAGTTATTAAGGATTTTATTTATAATAGGGAAACATCTTCTAGTAATAAAACAGAAGTGAGAATAAAACATAGGAATGAGGTGAACAATCACACAAGCTTTGAACTTGAAAACATTCTGTGCTGTAGCTGAATGCGTTGGCAACAAGCCATACAATTTGTGTACAATCCACGTGGGCAGTTCAAAATGCAAATGATAAGGATGCAAGGACTCCTACAAACACATTTATTCTGTCACATAATTTGTTGTGTAAGTATACATTACATGAAAAACATGCATTTCAGCAATACTGAAGTGAAAAATCAGGTCTGTTCAATAAAGGTGAAAATAAATTGTTCTTATTTACAATCACCTTTTATAGCTGTGCCAAACTACTGTTTTGGTTTTGTCTTTTTCTTTTTTTAAACTTTTGCTGTGTTTTTGAGAGGTTCTGTCATCTTTTGAAAGAGTCCTCTTTTTCAAAGTGGGAAATCCTGTTAGTAAAGAATATCTCCAAAGAAAAAGAATTTGAAGTGCACATGAAAGGCACCTGAAATGTGACTACTCTGCAGCCTTATAGATCATGCCAGGTGAAAACAGGCAGTGTTTAAAGAGGTAAGGAACTGAACACCAGTGGGTGGCCCTCCATGGCCCCTGCCAGCCCAGAGAACTAGGAAGCTTCTTCACCAGTCCGTCTTTTTGTTTTTCTAATTGTTGTGTTTTTCCTTCTCAGTTTCTAGAGATAACTGTTTAGTAGAAATAGTAAGTTGAAAAGGACCACAGTGATCATCTAATTTCAACCCCCCTGCTATGTGCAGGTCACCAGCCACTAGACCAGGCTGCCCAGAGCCACATCCAGCCTGGTCTCGAATGCCTCCAGGATGGGGGCATCCACAACCTCCTTGGGCAACTTGCTCCAGTGCCTCTCCACCCTGGGTGAAAAATTCCCTCCTAATATCTAACATAAACCTCCCTCATCTCAGTTTAAAACAATTCCTACTTGTCCTATCACTATCCACCCTCATGAACAGCTGTTCCTCCTCCTTTTATATCTCCCTTCAAGTACTGGAAGGCCAAAATGAGTTTTCCCCGGAACCTTCTCTTTCCAAAGCTGAACAAGCCCACTTCCTTCAACCTTTCTTCATACAAGAGATCAGAGAAGTATCTTTTTTTTCCCTTTCTTCTTCTACTTAGACACATTGTAATGTGCTCACTTTGAATACCAATGACATTTTAGCTACCCTCCTTTATGTATAATACAATATTAATTTTTTTGGGGGGAGGGGACAGGGGGAGAGGGGAGGAGGAAGGGGGGACACCAAACCAATGACTGCTAGATATGTTAACTTCTGCAGTGTTTATTGCAAGACAATAGAAAAAGGTATCACCAGATCATTGGAAGTCTGACCAATTGTATCTCATGTACAAGACCTTTCTTAGTACATTAAGTTTGAAAAGCAGTTAACAAGCTATGGTAGACACATTTTATTTAGCATCAATATTCATTTTTCCCCTATAAACCCCTCTGGCATGCTACTAATATTATTTGTATCACTACCAGCCCTCTTGATATTAAAGAGTAAGACATGCTATTCAGGGACAGAATGCAAACCCATTCAATTTGATGGCCACAAATGGGCACTGAGTGAATAGTATTACATATATCACATAGAGTAAAAATAATTTTTCTAGTATGCACTCTGAAGAGTCCGTGTTTTCCTCCAGTGCTGCCCTAATGAAGTTGGCTATTCTAACTCTCAGGACTCATTTCCTGGAAGGCGCTGAAAATCACTGTTCTAGATATAGGGCAGCAAGACAGCATATTTTCCAGTCAGCAGCTAGAACAAATCATCTCCAAAATGATCTTCTAGAAATCACCATTGTTAAACCATAAAGAGAATTCCTGAAGTATTTGGGAAATCCAAAAACCTAGAGTTAAGCTTTACATTGGAAACAACCTTACTTTGCCCTGCAAAATATCTCCTGTGGTGAAAAAAACAAAAACAAAAACAAAAAACAAGGACATAAACAAAACCACAACAACAAAACCAAGAAGGCTTAAGTTTCCTTTCTAAGATCTCTAACCTGAACGTGACAATGACACAAAAGCCAGACGTTGTGCCTGTGACCTTGCTGAGATACACTGTGAAATACCTTGTATATTATGGGAATTATTTGTGGCGTCACATTCGAATACATAAAATGGTGGAAGAAACCAAGAGCAAATTCAGTAGCAGTGGAAATATTGCTGGATTAATTCACAGATTTTGGGCTGTTGTTCATGTGAAAATTGTATCTAAAAACAGACATTATTTCTTCTTTGATGAGTAATGGAAAGTTTATTTAGTTTCAGATCAACCCTATTTATTTTTTTTTTCTGTATTTTTGAAGGTTACCAGCTGACTCAGGCACTTTAGTCCTGTACCCAAAATGACTTCAAGCACTCAACAGTCACCAAAGGAAAATCAGTGGGACTTAAACATAATGTCTTAAAGCAAGACCAACATCCGCATTGTTTACATATTTACAAACGTTTCACTGGGTTTAGTGTTAAGCACTTATTTTTACATAGAGAAGTACAAAATAGCTAACTCCTTTCTTTTTCCTTCCATTTCTTTGAATGATAAGACAAATGACAATTTTTAGATTCAGTGGGTTGACATTTAAAATGTGGAGGTCTTTATCTTTGTTTCACAAAAATTCCAAATAATTACAGAAAAACAGCTTGCTTCCTCCATCCTACTGAAGTTCCTTCCATTTTGTAATGAAATTTTGTCAAATTTCACCTCTTTGAAGGGATGAGTCTGTATATTCATATAGCATGAGGAGTCATACTGTGGTCTACAAGTACATTTTGCTTAAACAATATCACTTAATGAAAGCGTGGTCTTCCCTGCCTTTTGCATTTGGTATTGTCTTTGTTATGAATGGAAGCAGTTAAGTTAGAATTAATTTCATGAAGGATTTAGCAACAGGTAGTTGGATCCCTATCTGCCTTGAATGGTAAACACCAAATGGTCTAACACAAAGTAGCAAATTAAATTAATTATGTTCATGTGTATTGTATGCATACAGGCTTTCTTTTTTCTTCTTAAAAGAAAATACCCTCAATGTGAAACAAAACTGTATGTCATAGGTAATTAAGTAATTGCTCTAAATTGCCATAACTAACAGATGCATGCCTAGGTGTATTCACATTGTAAATCTACAGAAGAGGGCATAGGAAATTAAGAAGTTTCAAATGGAATAGAGCTCACTCAGATGAATTACTTTACCCTAAATATCATAATTGGCCTGGCCTCTCTTACAAGAACTGATACTTTCAAATTCCAGAAATGATAAATGAAGGACTTCATTAATTAAGGACTTTATCCCTTTACCCTTGAAACAAATATCTTTGTAAATATATATATTTTTCCACACTCCCCTCCCTCTCTTCCTTTCTGCTCTCTTGTTTTTGGCTGTAGACTCACAAAGCAGTATCGTGATCCAGGATTTGTTTGAAGAGATTTCATCTGGAATGGAGTCAAGCAGGGCAGAGGCAGGGGAGCTTTTACAGATTATGACCTGTAATCTGGTTAATACTCTGAAACAAGGATCCAAATGCTGAATAGTTTTGGAAAAGACTACAGCCTGTGTAGCCACATCCCCTTCTGACAAGATACGCTGAGGGCCAAGATGAAACCAGCTCTCTCTACAGTCTAATATGAATTGAAATACAGGTTATACAGCTACTGACACTTAAATGTACTATTTACAACAAAGTAAAATTGTAATAAAGAAGAAAACCTCATTCTCTGACACCTTGCATGTTTCTCATGTTTCTCTTGGCAATAAAAGTCTGCACAAGGCTCTACACAACACTGAGAATTTCATCCAATACCTCTAAGGACTGTAGGATGGTGGTCATGATTTCATGGGATAAAAGATTTTAATCTTTCTTTTTTTTTGAGGTCATCAGACAGCAAACTGATTCACAAAACCTGTCTCAAGTCCTCAGCTTCTGAGCAAATTTCACACCCTCATGAAAAGCTGATTACGTAGATACAAGATACATTCCACATCTCATGCTTGAGGAGCCAGGACACAAGACAACATCGGAATAAAAGCTCTGTCTACATCAGAATTCTATTTACTTTTATTGTCAAATAAAACACAAACAATATTGTAATCATTTGGAAATAGTTATTGAATATGCAGACTGTGCTGAAGTAAGATTCCCTGGGATGGATGGATGTGTATTTTACCTGCTGCATAGGCTCATTTTAAATGGACCTCTGGCACAATTGATTGGGAACAGGTGGCAGAACAACAAAAACTGCAAGAGATCATCTATAATTATATGAATTCTTTGGTCCTTTCCATATAGAGAAAAGTACAAGGCTATGGAGTGCTTCAGTCAATATACTTGAGTAGCTTGATTTTTTTTTTTCCTTTCTCCAGATTATATCTTACTTTAGCAACACAAAGGTAAGAGTTTATATATATTTAGCATCCCCGTTCTTTGCAGAATGTACTGAAAACTAGTTAAAAATTTAAAAATAAAACAATTGCAGATTCTGCACAGTAGACTACTACCTACTTTTATTTTTCTCTAACCTAAATGTAGGAATTAGATAAAATTGTCTTTCTTTCAGTGGTATTCATAATAAAATTTTAAGATCAGAACAAGCTGTTCTGTATAGATGGGCTAATTTCTGCATAACAAAGACCATAAATATTAATTGAGTTAGAAATAGAAAGACATCCCATCTTGAAACTAAGCTTAACACACCTTATTTTAGAAGACAATGAAAGATAAATATCCAAATTCCTTAGTCTTCCTGTACTTGCATGGAAGATCCTCTGGACATATGAATCACAAGCACGAACTAAAGAGGTCTAACCAGATTACTTGTGTGGGATTTGTATCAGAAATGAGAGAGTTTATGATCAAATTTTAGCTCTCCCAAGCTAAATTAGTCATCTGGATTTCTTCTGAAGTTAGTACAGAGAAATAGACATCACCAGAAATCAATTCCGCACCCTGAAGATAGATGTCCCAAAGGCTTAGGGCACCTCAAAGATAAGTGTGGTGAAGGCCACCTTAAGCAAGATATGAACCACTGGGCCAAATGATTTGAAAACCTCTATTTATCCCACTCTTGTGATAATAAGAAAACGCTTAAGGGTTCCATCCTTATCTTAACAAAAATATAACACTCCCTGACCCAAGTGTCTTGCTATCCAAGTTATATATATATTTCTAGTCATAATTTTCAATCAGTGGCTCATTTTATATCTTGTTCATTTGAGTAAATAGATCCTTATGATTAGATAAGCATTTATTATAGGTACTAAAAGCTGAGTATTTTGTCAAGTAATGCGTGTATAGACACGTGAAGAGTAGGAAACTGTTGCTTATATTTTCAGCTTTAACTCAAGACATTCCTGTGCTTTTCAGAGTCTTTTCAAAGTTTTCCAACATCTTTTTTTGGTTTTGGGGGAAATAGGCAGGGATAATGCCAGTGAAAGTCTGTCCAGAATTAACAATACCTCTTCTCTCATACCATCCTTTTTTTTTTTTTTCAGCTATATCATCCCTTTTCATCATAACTTTGCTCTCACAAATGAAGTTTTCAAAACAGACTAACTTCAAGATCTTTTAGAACAAGATTCTACACGTATGGGAGAAAAATACCAAAACAACTTACAATATTGCTGGAAGCCAGTAGCCATGTGTGTAAAGCCAGAATTTGTTGGAAAGCTAATCCAACTTTCAAGAGTAGCCGTGCCCACTGATCCAGAGAGAATATTTTCTTTATTTCAGTTTCTCTAACAGGTTCAGGTCATTAGCTACACTTTTCAAAGCTGAGAAACTGCTTGCAACTTTTAAGAAGCAGGAACACTTCTTTTATGAATAGCAACCAATGGAATAGAATGAAATTAGAGGAAAAGAATAACTACTTATTAAACCTCAGACATGGTACCCAGAAAGAACGATTCTTCTACTTTCTGCATTCAGGATAATCAGTTCTAAATTAAAAACATTTATAAAAGTGCATTAATTGTAGTCAGTTACATTGTAGTCAGTTAAATGAAACAACTATAAATTTAAGAGAGCTTAAAACAATATTGTATTTATCAACATGTACTGCTCACTTATTGGAAAGAATAAACTTTTCTTCAAGGAAAATAAAGTACAAATACATAACAAGACAGTATTTATTTGTAGAAATCCAAGCTTCCTGTGTTCTGATTTAAATCAATTCACCCTGAATTCAGTCTTTCCAGTCCCTATGCCTGTGGTAGTAGAGTTTTCTGGCCCTCCTTCAGTTTCTCAGTGTCTTTGTGGTAATGGTTGTGCCTAAAAAGGGAATGCAATGTTCCAAGTGACTTCACACAGACATGCCTAGGGCCTGATCCAAGCCTATTGACAGCGGTTGGAGTCCTTCCATTTGCTTCAGTGGACTTTGAATCAGTTATTTTATAAGGATGTTACCTCCTGGTTTCCTGATCCAATAGACATGCATAAAGAGGCCAAATTTGCTCCGCTCTTTTTTTTTTTCGTACTCTGTTAAATGGCATCTAGCTCTCTCTCACCCTAAATTACTATCTTATTCATGTAACAGTTTTAGGTCTCTTCTTAACTTTAAGGCATTTATCATGAATACAGTAATTTTTACCTTGTAATTTTTTTTTGTTGTTGTTGCTGTTATTGAATGTGATCTGATTACTTTCTATTCACAAATCTAATTCTTCTAGATTTCCTTTTCTATTACATCTCTGCTTCTCACAAGTAATGGCTGCTCCTGCCATTTCAACATCATTTATGAAAATTAGTACCTCTATTACTGTCTTTCTGACATCATTAAGGAAGTTAAAGATTAAACCATAATACAGATTCTTGTGGTAATCCAGGATTCTCTTTCCTTTTTACAGTGGTGCTGTTTGTCAGTGCCCTTCGTAGACAGCCTTTTTAGATGGTAATATAAAGTCATAACCATCTTTCAAATCAATCTTAATTTATAAAAATCTGGAAGAAAATACAGCCTAACATTTAACCAGCATCCAACTGTAGTGAAGCCAGACCTTTTAACTTTACTTGTATTCAGCAAGACTTTTCAACAAATTCTTATGAACTTTCTCAGCTTATTAAATAAGAGCATGTGTTACTCTGAAAAAAAATAAATAAATAAATAAAAAAGCTTCAGTAAGCTTTGCTAGAATTAAGTTAATGGTGTTTATTTCATAGGACTTTTATTCATCTGCATGACTACTGGCCGTGTTCTTCCCAGTGGTATATGAAGCAAAGATTGTCAAAGATCAGAATATTTCTGAAAGTTATAATCCTCTCTTCTCAGTTCTTGTAATGCAGTATGTCTTACTTTACTAGGAATTAAAATAAATCTGTCATTGGTACCACAAGTTCAACTCCTTTGGAACCGTTAAGGTGTCAGTTACCTTAGGCAGGCCAATTGCAAGTACTCAGTTGTGTATTATTTGCTTGTTTTTTTTTTTTTAAGTATTCCCTTATTCAGTCCTTACCATTAGAAACTGCTTCTAAGAAATTATTTTTAAAATTTTTGGTACCACATCATACAAGCTCTTAAGGGATCACTTGAACTTCTTCCATCTTTTAAAATCAAGCATCTAGCTCAGTCTTTCTTCTTCTTTTATTGTTCATCATTAAGCTACATGACTGCCTTCTAACCCTCATATTCTGTCTTTTCTTTAGTGGAAGCATAACAAGAACAGTTTGATCCCAGTTTAGGTATCACAGTCCTCTTATTAACCAGTGAGCTTTAATTCTTACTCTGTGTCTTACTCACTATTTCCTATGTTCCTTCCTCAGGTAAAATTTTCATAAGATTGAAGAGTACTTTCCCTGAATTAGGCCTTTAGTCGTAGGCCTTTTCTTTGGTTTTGCTTTACGAAATTTTACTTTAGTGATAGTAGAACATCTTTTACACTACCAGCTTTATATTCAGAAAAAGCTACTTTCAGTTACCTTCGTTTCCAAATAAAATAGCTTAATCTTCTCTAATTCAACACACAGAATTTTTAGTAGTATCAGTAGGAAACCTACATTTACTTGATGAGAAGACACCTGCTATGTTAGCTGGAGGAATAATGGAAGTAAGCTCAAGAAGCCTTATTGAATAACTTCCAGTCAAAATACTAACATGAAAATGATTGTAGGTCTTAAAAAAAGTCTGTTTCTACCAGGTTCTTCATTGTATTAAAAGCAACTACAAAAATACCAGTCACATTTAAACAAGCAGTCTTGCAGTAACTGACCTTAAGCTCTGGAATCCCACTTGAACATCATGAAGTTCAGTAAGGCCAAGTGCAAGTTGCTGCACCTGGATCAGGTCAATCTCAAACATCTGTGTGGACCAGATGATGGGCAGATTGAGAGCAGCTGTGTACAGGTGCACTTGGGGGTATTAGTGGTAGATGAAAAAGTGGATGTGAGTTGGTAATGTGTGCTTGCACTCCAGAAAGCCAACTGTAATTTGGGCTTCATCTAAAGAAAAGTGGCTAGTGAGGTGAGGGAGGTGACTCTCTCCCTCTGCTCCTAGTGATTCTAATCATGAATGACATAGCAGTATCTAAAGCTTTACCTATGATGACAGGGGCTACATTTATCTCCTTTGTTGCTGTCCTTGCTCTAAACAGATGACAGGTCCTCCTAACATGGCTTATTTAGTTCTTTATTTGTCATGCAAGATACATTAAAATATACTTGTATTAAAATGAAAAAACTTTAGGAGGGAAACTTTACTTTAGTCAACAATCTGTTATACATAGTTGTTTCAGCTAATGTGAGTAGAGAGCTTCTTACAAGTGGTTAAACTTGGAACCTATGAGAAAAATGACTTTCTAAATGATTTTCTTACTGTCATTTTGGCTGACTTTCACAGTATCACAGACACTGTTGTTCAGGACATAAGTCCTCACTAATTTTTTGTTCATGCCTGGCTGGGAGGCAGGTGAAGGCAATAGTCCTATTAAAATTACAAAGCAGACTGAGCAGTTTGTGAATACCTTACCAACTAGGGATGAAGTTTGGCACTCCTCCTTTGAGGCAAAAGATAGTAATGAAACACAGTGGGGGAAATTATCAAATTGAGAAAAGTGAGTTTTCAAATGAACAACAGGTATATTCTTGGGGAGACAGAGGAGAGTGTTTGTTATTTTTAATTACAGCTCATTTGACAAGGAGAATCAGCTCTCAAATCAGTGGGGAGGCTAGCATTATTCCAGTAAGAGCTGAATCAGCCACCAAATCACACATAAATCTGAAATTTCTGTGCTCTGTTTTTAGTGGTTTTCCTCTACAAATCTGCTTCTCTTGGCTGGACCACTTCATAATGTAAACAAAGTCTAAGTCAGACCTATAGAGAACAACAGCTGGCGATGAGGTGCCAGTATCCACTAGACATTTCCTAACATTTACCTACCTGGAGGGTACAAGAAGGATTCTTTCAAACTAGATTGAGTTTTGTATAATCAATGAAAATTATATAAAGGAATATTATATAATCAAATAATATTAAGGCGTTATAATAATGAAATAAGCAAGAGAGTTAGGCACAGCAAGACAAAGAGAATAAATAGGATGCTTATCCACGTCATGGGCTCACTCATGAAAGACCAGTGGAGTGGATCTTCTAAAGAGAGAGAAATCCTTCCCTACTGGTAGTCAGCTCTTAAATGGGTCTAGGAGAGGTGGAGCCAGGCTCCACCCCTTCCTGCAGCACAAGTGAATTGCTTTCACCTGTGCTCCCATGGCTGACTCACTGCTCGCCTCAGGTGATCAATCAGAGGTTCAGGCCATGACTCAGCAGTTCCCATACAAGTTTGTTCCTGTGCATTAGAGCTGTTTATAGAACTCCTATATATTAGAGTTCCTCACTGTTGGAACATATTTAAAGATGTTTTTACCTCAGAGTAATCCAGGTTGCATTCACACACATCCCCCTGCATCATGGACTGGAGCCTGGTAAATGGAGATCACTGAGAGCTGCAGTTCAAAAACATGCTTAAATTATGCTAAATATGAATGATTTTCAACAAAAATGGCAGGAAATCTTCTGTAAAAACACTCTCTGCAAAGAGAGATGCAGCAGCTAATTTTTGACATGGAAGCATCCAAGGAAGAACATATAAACCCATGGCACTAATCTCACGTTCATCTCCAGAAAGATAAACAATGCTTTGCTAAGTGATGCAACCATGAAACCACATCTCTGGAATGTTCCTCAATGCAATAAAAGCACTTGTACACCCAGATTTGATGTTCTTTCATTTGATTTTTGAAATCATTTTTGATGTAAATAAGTATTCATCATAGGACAATAATTATAGAAAATTATTTACTCTTTGTAAAAGAAAACAGATTTTACATTTCCTATGCTAGCACTCTCTTGCATCCCTCCTTTCTGTCTTTGTCATTTATTTCTCCTTATATTTGAACTGTAGAAGTTGATGGATTTTGTGTAAAATTTATTTATTTGAGATTCCATTTAGATTTTACTCTATAGTATAATGAAATGCCCACTAGTCTGGCACTTTAATTAATTAGAAACTTGTTTAGGACGAGGAATGGTATGTCTCAATTTCTAAATTGCCCATCAATTGTATTATATGAAATGTTTGCTGGTGTTTTCATGAGAAAGTACTGATTACTATAATAAAACTCTTGTGAATTTCAGTTCAGGGAGTCATACTGGGACTCAAAGGAAATGAACTCCAAGGGATGTGTCATATATAAAATCCTAGCATGTACATTAACTCTGATCAGTTGTAGCCTTTGCGCCTCTTCTCCACACTTTTTTCCAAGTCTCTCTCTTTCTTTACTTTTCTATCTGATTTACATGAAAAATTCTGCTACATATGATACAGAGGAAACAAATAGTTTCCTTTGAATTCTGAGAGAAACAGGCAAAGAACAAATTCTTCTTTTGTGGTTTTTCAGAATTCCCCTGTTATTCTATGGAGACCAAGACACTCCTCACAACATTTCAGAAAGATGGGAAGTACCAGTAAGGCTGAGCCAAGATTGTGTGTCCACGTAGAGCACTCGTCCAGTCATTTTTTGGGTGCTAATTACCGTCATACCAATCCCTAAGAATTTATATCAGGAAATAATATGTTGTACTGTTAGTCCTTTGCTACAAGGAGAGCAATATTTTTACCACAACCAAAAAAGGAATCAATAAACATGTATGTTTTAAATCATAGTCAGAACTGACATTTTTTAGATGCAGTTCTTTTTCTCACAAACCTCTTTAACTGGTATCATTTTCTATGCTATGAAAATATAGTTCAACTCATATGAGTTAGTTTCACGTTAGCTTCTTGTTTAAAGCATTTGAAAACTGACTATTTTAAGTAATGCTAATACAGGGAAGCATTTTCAATAATCGTGGCTGGTGTACACACTGCTTCTCTTGAAATTCCAACAGATATATAAAGAGCCTAGCACCTGAGGAATATTTGCATGATATGATTATTTTTCCATGTTTCCACATGGAGAAAAAGAAATGCACTGTAGAACTATTTGTATGAAAGAGCGAACAGACAGAAAGATGAATCTGAGGAGAGCTCGTGGGGCAGTAATAGCTGTTGGTATGCATTTCAGTAAGGTGATACAGCAGTTAGTTATTCTATTCCTGTCCTTCCCTCAGACAACAAAGTAGTAACATTTTTCTTGTGAAAGGAGAGGCCCTGCAACTAAGATTTTCAGGAAGCTTGGAAAGGAAATGAGCAGGGATTTGTTACACATACTTCTGGCAAGGTAAAAACCTCTTTAAGAGGAAGGTAATTACAGCAAAAATTTTTTTTATCCTTGTCAGTGTTTTATGGGTGGTTTGGCCTGGTTTGTGACTAATGGGGCAGAGGAACCCACAGACCCACACCCCAGGAAAGGGGGAAGGGGAAAAGGAAAAGGATAAGGAGATGGACCTAAAAACATGACAGCTGCAACGATCTGAGGAGGAAAGCTAATTTACTAAGTAAGATAGTGGAATGCAAGATAACACAATATAATACAATGTAATTGGAATTAAGGCTAATAAATCAAATAAAATGAGAGAGAGAGTGACCAAAAACTGAAGATCTCACTCTAATGCTGAAGGTTAGATGGCTAAGGAGTTCACGGGCTGGATAGACAAGTAGAAAGGGAAAAAAGTGGATATATCATAATTTGTGAAGAGTTTTTATCTTTCCCTCTGAATGGAAAATGGAAACAGAACATTAAAACTCTTCTGGGCTATGTAGTTCTTCTCTTCTGAGAACCAGGTACCCAGGAAATAAAACAGTCCATGAAACTGGAGCATTAACTCTTTAACTCCCATAACAAGATGTTATGATGTGGAATACCAATAACAAAAATTATAAAACCATGACAATCCTCTACACATATGCACTATTTTCATTTAATTTGATATGCTTTTGCTCTAAGAACCATCTTTGATATAGTAAAATAAGCATGGGAGACTGTTACATATACATGAATAAATACTAAGATGTTGGAGTTCGGTGCACACATTGCTAGCTGTTCATTTCAGTTTGTGATTAGTTTGTAACAGCCATATTTTGAGTTTGCATCCCAACAAATGCTGAGGTGTAGGAAAGCCAGTGTGCTTTCTATAGCTTCAAAACATCCAAAACAATGACCTTTTCATTCTAGAGCTTTCCGATTACTTCTTAGAGCACAGCAAGGGTGTCTCAAGCTGCATTAGGAGGGATTCAAATTGGACATTAGAAAAATTTCTTCTCCAAAAGAGTGGTCAGGCACTGGAATGGGCTGCCCAGGGAGGTGGTAGAGTCACTGTCCTGGGAGGTGATCAAGCAACATTTAGATGCTGTATTAAGGGACATGGTTCAGTGGGAAAATATTGATAGTAGGTGGACAGCTGGACTGGATGATCTTGGAGGTCTTTTCCAACTTTTGTGAGTCTGTGATTCTATTCTATGACTTTTCCATTTTCACACTAAAGTAGTACTTTTGGTGGGTATTTTGGTGGCTGAAATCCTTTCTTGATCTACATAACAGAATTAATAGCAAATGTACAATTTTACGTGTCACTGAACATCTGGTTTACTCTGTAAATGACTTGAATGTTTTCAGAGAAAAACTGGCATTCAGACTGGAGATTTCTGCAGCAGTCTCTCTCTCCTTCTAGACCTGAATAAAAGACATGATATTAACTCCAAATCCCTCATGTGTTTGTGAAATAAGTGTTACTGCTGGAGTTCAAAACGGTTCCTTCCTACGGTCTTAGATCAGTTAGCTGAGTAACCACTTCTATGGTACCCTCAAATCCAGTAAGTAACCAGTGTTATCAGATATCTTCTACCATGGTTTTCTTGTTCTCAGTCTAGAAAAGGGTTCCGTTGCTTGAAATTGCCAAGAAATATGCTACTTCTTTCCATGAGTCTTGCTACCTTTTGTAACACATCAGCTAGAAAGTGGAAATACACATACCACTCACAGGCATCTCAGTTCTACAGAATCTGTAAAGCGTCCCACCACATTAACTCAGAGTACTGTTCACATGCAGTTCTAAGAGGCAGCTGTGCTGGAGTTGTTCTGATGTGGGATATTCTCATTAGTGATAATTGCATAATAAATAATCTGGGAAATAGTGTCAAGATAGATCACAATTCAGTGTCTGCTCTTCATGACATGGAATTAAATGCAGGATGAAGTTCCTTAAATCAGAAGACTTCCAATTTATGTAGTAACACAAATCAGAATTTATAGTATGTAGAAATACCAAATATGAGAAAGTTACTTTGATCAAATAATGTCAACTTTAGAAGAAATGCATCGTGTCTCATTCCACTAATATTTTCTCTGTGAAATTATCTGTGTGAGGGACTAATCCTGTTCTCTACACAGACAAAACTCCCTTCAAGTCAGGGAGAGTTGTGCTGGTTCTAAAATTGCCTGATTGGTATCCAAATGTATTCAGTTTTACAGTTTGGAGTGTCTTATAATCTTTCCAGCAAAAATACAACACTTAATGGTCCCAATCCAGTGAAGACATCCACACAGACTGATTCTTATTTATAGCCAGAGTGATTTACAAGAGAAGAGACTAAATCTGCCATTAAGATCACTGACATAGTCTTGCTCAAAAGCAGGCCAAGAAACATTAACATAAAACTCTCTTCTTATTACTGAATATTGTTAATAACTATAGCTGTTCTTTCAGTGCTCACCTCATATAGATTCAGTGCAACTGCTCATGTTTTCATTCTCCAATGCCAATTTTTGAGCTTTAGTTTCCCTTCTGTTAAAGAGGCCTAACTGTAGTGAAGTAAATATTATTTTTCTGGTAGTAGGGATAAATAATTGACATACAAATTCTATGAGAAGGTTTTGCATTTAGGCAGGTCACCAACATAATCAGATGATTAACTTCTGCTTGTTTCATTAAGTTGCAAGATCGGTAAATTTGTAGTGGTTTTTTGGGACACCATGACAGTGTACAATTGTGTATGAGCTTGTGCTCTGAAGAGGAATTTCAAAGTAATCTAAAAATATTTTACATAGTATTTCCTGAATATCCTAGAAAGAGAGCTTTTGTTCTCTTAGCCTAGCAAGATAAGAAAACAATTAAATAAACAAATAATACAGAAAATACACACACACAAAACACACTTTACTGGAAGAAAAAAAAAAAAAAAAAAAAAAACAGAACAAAACACTTTTCACCAAAGAGTGTTTATCTCATGTGAATAAAATATGTAAGTCCCAATCTTGGTAAAGATACAGTGAAAGAATAATCACAATGACAGTTAATACCTTCAAATAGCCTAGCCACACAACCTGAAAAATACTTTTCAAATAAAGTCTTCAAAAGACGTAGGATAGATAATTTTATGTTACACTGCTAATTTGAAGATACTTTATGATATGTTGGGAAACAATTTTTTCCTCTGAAAGACTCAATAGTTCTAGTGGTGACAGGTATTCTTTCAAAAGAAAATATCCCATTTACAAGATTTTTGTGATAAGAGCACTTCCAAAATATGGAAGACAGTTTAAATTAGTCTGCCTGAGGAGACTTCAGCCTTCATTTTTCGCCGTCTGCCAAATGCTATTTCAACAATACTGCAAGGATTTTGGGAGGGAAATCTGTGTTAGTCTTGCCTTTTGAATTATTAAATATTCACAGGGACAAAGATTGTGAGTATAGCTCTGCACCAGTTAGACACTTACTGAATGGTACTACAAGAAAATTGTTTAAATCCTCAGATTTTTGTTTAGAATTCAATGAAAAAAGACATTTTTTTCTTGTATTTTAAAGCTGAACTTTCATCCTCTACTGAAATTAAAACAAAACCACCTTGACAATTTCAGTCAGCTCCAAGCATGTTTTCACTATAGCATCAATGTCACCTGATACTGAGTGATGCCTTAGAAAGATGAACGACACCTGGCCTTATAATTTTAATACACATTTTTTTTCTGTTTTCATAGCATTCCCTGTAAAATAGCTGCCATACAAATGATTATAATAATTTAGTTTATTAATTTGTGGACAGAATGTTATACATGATATCAAAGGCATGAACCATTACTGTATTTTAGAATGAACCTTTTAAATTCCACGTTGTATTATCATAGTACACTTTTACTTTCATA
The DNA here is from genome assembly GCF_987193195.1 of Phasianus colchicus. Classification (NCBI taxonomy): domain Eukaryota; kingdom Metazoa; phylum Chordata; class Aves; order Galliformes; family Phasianidae; genus Phasianus; species Phasianus colchicus. Next base: position 36,159,732 of record NC_143440.1, on the reverse strand, counting down.
GGTATATGTTGTCGTTATAGATACTAACCAGATCATTGATTTGTTGCATGACGTCTCTATTACTTGGGCAACATATTCCAGTCCCAACCTAATACAGTCCACCCATTCCAGCAGCAATCCTTCAGGGTGCTGGCTGGCCAGTTATATTGAGCTTTGTTGAATGAATTACTTTCTAGAAAGTAACCTATAATTAAAAGATAATGTAACTTGTAACCTCTGAAATTTGAAAAGCTATCTTGCTCTTAAAAAACCCAAACAGTTTGAGTACTACCTTTCTCTGAATAATTAAAAGTTAAATCAGAGAAGTGTGGTAAGTTATACAATTAATTATTGGAAGAGCATCTGGATTTTGAAAGATTTAGCAAGCACAAGGAAAAAAAATGGCAGTAGGATCTTCATTAGGCTTGATACTTTTTGCATAACTTTTTTTTCTATTAAATTAATCTTTGCTATTTGTCACTCAACATTTTTTGAGGTAATTAACCTAGTTACCTAATCCTGGCTCCGGTCTATAACATGCATCCGTAATGCTCAAGTCAATCTCTGTGGTATTCTTGTTTCTGATATGTCAAGGCAAAAGTATGGGTTTTGTGCTTGTTTTCCACAGCTCTGCTGAGTTTATAAAAAATGCTGAGCAAAATGAGACAGGTCATGCCTGCTCTTTAAAATGTGCTTTGCAGAAGATTTAAGAGAAGGACAAAAAAAAAAAAAGCGCTAAGTACAGTATTTTGTACTTACTGCTGGAAGCATAGTCCATATCATAACAGTCAGTAATGTCAAGATACATGTTGAGCTTTGCTTAACACTCCATTGCTAAAATGATGATCTTGGTGTTAAAAAGAGTAGAGAGAGAGCAGAAGAGGCAGGGCCACAATTCATTTTTTTCTGCTGAAGGCTCTTTTTAATATTGTCCTTGATACATAGAAGTTTTGTGGCAGCTCTAAAAAACATTCTCATCATTAGATTTAATGACTTTGAGCACCCAAATTAGGCATTTCAGGTTGGGAGCCTAAATTCAATCTATGTATTGTAATTTGAAAGCTGGCATCTAAATTGGGCTTAATTAGAATTTTTGAAAATCAAATATTTTGTTTCAAGATTCAGAGATGTAGTGAGATCCTCAAAATTTGGGACTTACATTCAGTTATTTCACACTTCCCTATTCTTTCTTGCTTCTAGGGTTGCAGTGAGATGGGAGGGAACTAAGATTGCCTACAGAGGCATTGCAGCAGTGTTTCTCTGTTCACATCTTGCCTTTATAAGAATGGATCTACTGGTGCTATATTTTTCTCTGTGTGCTTTGAATGAAATGAGAGAGTGTTTATGAGGAGATTGTAAGACACTGTGAAATCCTAAAAACTTCAGAGTAGATAAGGTAAAAAGACTGGGAAGTGTCAGCCTTGATACTGAATACCATAACTTAAGAGCTTTTAGCATGAATTGTAAGCCTCAGAGAAATAGTTGTTGATGGGAAGAAGTAGGGCCCAATTGTTAGAGGGCAAGGGTTAACAGAATCAAGCAAAAGTGGCAATTATAAGACTGAAGACATTGAATATCCATTTAATATCTTTGATTAAACAAGACAGAAATGTGCTATGTCTTAGTAATAAAATATTTTTATATAATAACTGTCATCAGTTTATTATAATAACTGTTATCAGTATCAACTTTATCTTGTTGATAAAGGTTCATGTCCACAGAAAATAAAATAAATTAGGACTACTCCTAGGAAAGTAGTGTTTTGAAGCAGCCCAGAAACTGGAATAAGCTATTCATGTTTTTGTCCCATTGAAGATGGTTTTTGATTCATTACAGAAGAATATGGCCTGGTGTAAAGATAATGAAGCACAAGATAAAAATCTGTAAAGATCTCCATTCCTAAATTATCCTTTCAACTCAGGGGCTGACCTGCTTTAGTTATTGAAAAGCTGCTCAGTGGTCTCATGGGAGCTACATCCCTCCCACATTACAGGAATCCTAACAGCTCCTCCCAAACTGAAAAGGCAACTAGAACCTGTTTACTTTATAAGGCAAGCAAAATTTTCCATCATTTAAAGTTTTGGCTTAAAACTCTTATTCCAACTGCAAAATTGTGCATTAGCAATGGGAATAAGCATGAGGCATTAATCTGCTTAGATTTCAATAATTCATCCTCTGAGGCACCCAATGGATAGCAAGTTTAGCCAAGTAGCTTGAAGGAATGTTTAAATAGAACTGTTCCACGTGTTAAACAAACACTGATGACGGACAATGAAACCTAAATTAAAATCATAAGAAAAATAACCACAGAACCCATTGCTATGATAGAGAGTTTTGCAAAGGTACGAGAAATCCCATTTGAAGCTAAACAATGTAGCTCTACTGTCAGAATTTCTTCTTTTCTTAGCCTTACATCCTACTGACTGACTGCATTTGAAAAAATTTTGCATAGTTTTGAAGCATTTGGCCATAACTTGAGCTTCTCAGTATAGGCATGTTTATCAAATGACATCTGGATTGTTAACTACTCTGTCAAGAAGACAATATTCAAAAATTTAATCAATAGTTACATTTTTTTGTGGTAACTGAGGGAGTTTTATTCCATATTCCCAGTCAGTGGCTCTGCACATATTTCCAAATTATCTCTATGTAGAATTTTTCTTTTCTTCCTCCTTCTTAATCTTGGCAAATAACGACAAACTTGATTTTTAAGTCATAGTTGAAAAGCAAAACACAAAAACAAAAAAAACACAGTAACTCCTTCACACTTGCCTTATAATAAACCTTTCATTTACCCATGATCCTAACCTTTTATTAAAGAGTTGAGAGGTGATGAGTTTCATGGTTTATTTTTAAAAGTACATTATTTTGAATGAGTAATACTACCTCATCAATTTACAATAACCTGAAGTCTTCACTGATAGCTCAAAAATGTATTTTTTATTTCAAGTTCAGAAATTCAACATCTAGAGCCAGAATAGCTTTTGGATGTGTTTTGCCTGCTTCTGTAGCAAGTAATTAAAAATCAACTAAAATACTGCTATAAAGTACTATGGTACCATTGCAATGACTTCTGAATTCTGTCTACCTATTGATACAGGTTGGTTTGTTTAGCAGTAGGGATTCCAATAACACTAACAAAAGAATGTCTTCATGTAAGATTTTTATTTGTACTGTGGTGGGATGGGACCTGTGACCAATAGGTGGAATAAAGATGGCAAGAAGGAGGGAAGGGGAAGGGGAAGGGGAAGGGAAGAAGAGAAAAGAAGAGAAAAGAAGAGAAAAGAAGAGAAAAAGAGAAGAGAAGAGAAGAGAAGAGAAGAGAAGAGAAGAGAAGAGAAGAGAAGAGAAGAGAAGAGAAGAGAAGAGAAGAGAAGAGAAGAGAAGAGAAGAGAAGAGAAGAGAAGAGAAGAGAAGAGAAAAGAAAAGAAAAGAAAAGAAAAGAAAAGAAAAGAAAAGAAAAGAAAAGAAAAGAAAAGAAAAGAAAAGAAAAGAAAAGAAAAGAAAAGAAAAGAAAAGAAAAGAAAAGAAAAGAAAAGAAAAGAAAAGAAAAGGAGAGTAACAGTGTTTAACTCCGGGTGGAAGACTAGCAGAGTCAAGCTGAGGAAAACACTCCCATTTTTCTTTGTAGTACCTCTTTGCTATAGAAAACTCTTACCACTTCTTTTGCAATCTTGAGAGAGGTCAGGAAAGAAGAACAAATCTGACCCCTAGAAAATAATCTCTTTCATCTTCCTTGCTCTGCTAAGGATACACTTCTTGTCTTGCAAATGGAGCCGTTTGACAATCATTGCTCTCAGTGTCTGGTTAAGCTTCATCTTTGGTGCTAACAACTAGTGCACTTTTGACCTCCCTCAGCTGCAGTAGACATACAGTGCCAAAAAAGGTCAAGGAACAACTTTTCCACAAAGATTATAGTCTAACAAACCTTTTCCTCTGGGCAACCCCAGAACTTGGATATTGGCCTTATTGGACTTGATTTTATGAAAATTTAAGGTTGCTCCAGTGAGAGCAAAGACAGCTATTCTTCTATCATTGCTAAGGAGAGTCCATAGTGGTTCCTTTTCTGAGACACACTTTTCTTTACACTTTCTTCAGTGTGTTTACTTTCTGCTTTTTGTGTCTTTAAGAGGAAGAGGGCGAGAATATTTATTTTTTGAAAAAGTAGGGCTACTCTAGCTATGGTGAGAGCAACGAGGTTTGAAGAAGGAAAACTAAGTGCACGGTTTTGGAATCACTGAATTATTCAGCTGCCAGAGTTCATACACAAGCACTAGAAATATACAAAAAGTTTTACATATATAAAAGCATTAAAGCTTTTGGTTGTACACTAATAAAAGCTAAGCCTTTCATCATTGTATTACGTAAACACTCTTAACTCAGAAATTGCCAAAGAAACTAACAGTGCAATACCTTCTCCATTTTCCTGTCTTAAAAAATATTAAAAACTTAGCCTCAAAAAAGTGGCCAAATATTCAAATGTGGGCACCATTCCATCATCTAATCTATGGGATTTATGTGATTGGTGCATTTAAAGGCTTTTTCCTGTCAGTAATTTGTTTTTCCATGATCATGCTATAGGACACGTAGCATGCAATTTGGAAGTTCTGTAAGATCTTGTATTGGCAACAATATTTGCAAATTGTCATGCAATTAAAAAAATATAAAAATTAGAATGTTAACTGAAGTTAATTGATTATTTATCTGTTAGAAATTCATATACAAGCATTTGCATATTGTTTTAAATGTGTATTTTATTATATAATTCAATACTCAGATTCAAAGAAACTAACAACAATGAAAAGTAAAGATCTATCATGAAGTAAGTTCAAAACTTTCAATTTTGGAACTGAACCTTTAAGCAGATTTCTTTATCCAGATTTAAATGATGAAAAAACAGTCTGGTACATACTACGCAGCACCACAGCAAGCTTATCACATTCAAAATGCCGTACTGTTACTTAATCAAAAGCATTGATATAAGATAAAGCATAGCCTGGATGAAACTGCTGGAGTTCAAAGAAATGGCTATGTATTTTTTAAGCACACAGTATGCAATCTAGCTTAAGAATTTAGGGTAAGGAGAGGTGCTGCAAGTTTTTTTAAGTTAGTCACACTTCAGACAGGTGTTGCCATCTGATTCTATAAGCAGATTCATCTAAACATTGTCAGCATTTTAAGAGTCCAGAGTAGTTGCTTCTGGTTGCCAACTACATCATGGAAAATCATTGTGCATAAGGACCGGCTATTTCTGCAGCCACAGTGGAATTTTTTTCATTGTCACATCATTGCCTTCTAGGTGACTGTTTCCCAGTTTCATCCAGCTCCCCACACTTGTATCTTGTATTACCACTTATTTCTTTATCTGTGCCCTGTGAATACAAGGCCTCACTACCCAACTTGCAGTTTCAAACACAGCAAGGGAAGAAATACTCAGGGGTCTTTTCCCTGTTTCAAATCTAATTCCTTGATAAGAGAAACAGAAAATTAGAGTCTGTAGCCTGTTTGGTTGTGCAGGCATCACTAGTAAATTAAACAGCAAGAGCTCCATTTTCAGAACCAGTAAGGATCCTTATGGAGGGGCAGCATGGCCTCCACTTGCAAAGATTATCACATCAAAAGGACTTTGGATCTGTTTTTAAATGTGGATAGGAATAAATGGAAGAATGTCATAATGTGATTTTCCTTCTTTTAAATTTAGCTGAAGAGAAGTGTCCCATGGGTCTGTTTGCAAATAGGAGTATAGAGAAGAAGTGTTGATGGGCTTCTGTTTACTTTCTTCTTTTCATAACAAACAGATACTCCTCCAAAATTTATCCCATAGTCACCTTTTCTGCAAGGCACAATAATAATACAAACATAACATAAAAAAAAAAAAAAAAAAAAAAAAAAGAATTTTGGAAAAGAAATTTTCAGTAAGATGCTCTTTTGAACATTTTGTTATGAGGTCTCATTGGTAAGGATACAGAAGATGAGGACATATTTTATCAATTACATCAGTCAGCAGTTAGTATTGTAAAGGTGATATACTTACCAATTAACCAAATTTTAGATGCAAGTATACAACCATAGCATTTACAACAATTTCCTTAGTAGTCCACACCTACCTTCAGAAATGTTTTTCTTCTCTGTGCAGATCTCACCAAATTATCTCTTCCATGGCTTGTCTCCATCACTTACCAAATTCTACTTTCTTATTACCTGATGTGTCATTTCCTTCCTTCCTATTAAGAGTTGTCAGTTGCTGTTTGCCAGTGTCTGCATAGTTTATCCCACATTTTTAAGACCTTTGTTTTCCAGCTCAACACACATATCCAGTGCTGAAAGTCAAGCAGAGGCTCATTTTTCTACTGCACCAGATCTATATTTGTTACTGATACTAAATAACTACAACTCTAATACTTCTAAAAATGTCATATCAAACCTTCTTTTTAGAAGGCTGGATGAGATCCCAGCCACTGCTCACAGAAACCAAGGTTCAGCTGCAAACCTGTTTTGAAGAAATCTCAGCCCTCTCACCAGTTGCAGTAGGTGAGAGGAGGAAAGCCCAGTACATTGGTCTGGTAGTGGCAGGAGTGACTGGAAGGATGTTCCTGAAAATGCTTCTTTCTTAGCCTTCCATAAATCTCATGAGTACATGATAAAATGCCAAGGGTAGATTTGTAAGATTAAGAAGGACTTTCTTCATATCAGCTTTTCAATTTGACTAAGCCTAAGAAATCTGTGCAGAGATATTTCGTTAGTAAGTATACAATAGTGATACGGATCAAGAAAGATAAATAGTGTTGATTGCCATTGAAATCTCACAAGAAAAACATTTTAATGTGTATTTTACTCTAAAAGAACAATCTCAATCTTCAGATGAGAATTTATAAGTTTAGCTTGCAATTGACATTACAGTTTTTTCTAAGGAAATGTTAAAATTAAGAGTTCCAGTTGTACACAAAATGCAATTCCCTGCTTGTTTATCTTAAAGACTCTTAAAGTTTAGAAAGAAAAGCAACATTTTCTTGAATTAAAAAAAAAAAAAGGTATATGATTGCATAAAACTTTTGAAGTGCAATAGAAGTCTAAGAGAAATATAACTATTACTGTCGGTTTACCACCTCAAACACGTTGTTGTAAATGTCATTATATCAGATGAGTTTGAAAACAGATTTTGCATTGCACACTTTATTTGACAAGGTGATTCATTGTTTAGAGCAGTTTAAGATGTCAGTCCTCATGGAAAGAATTGAGCTGCGCTGTTGTGCTTATGAGCATTCCTCCATCAAAGTGTATGATTAAAGAAGGGTTATTCTTCTGAAATACTGTCATCCAAGTGGCCTGAATTATGAGCATTTTCATGATTGAAATATAGTTTATCACAGTTAACTCCTAAGTAGCCATGTATATGTTACATATGGCATATAGAAAGCTGGTTACAGTTACCCAAACAAACGTATTTAATTACACCACAGCACAATAGCTTGTCAAGTAATTGAAATATTTTTTTCCTGAAATATCATATCTCAGAGAAAGAATGAAGAGGAAGGAAAAGAAATGCAGGCATTTTCTATGGTTTTTTTTTTTTTTTTTTTTTTTTTGTACTTTATGTCTGTCAGGGTCCATTTCTAATTGCCCAGGAGAAAATCAGAAATCTTCCATGTTGCTTTGGTCATTACTATGTAGGTTTTGGGAAAATTTGCCTGTTCTTTCAGCAGACAACAGCTTCCAACATGGAGAATGAAATTTGCTTTTCACTGTCATTAGTTTGAACTAACCTGCTATCTTAGCACAGCTGCTTATTCTATATTTAGGCTTCTTTACAATCTCACTAAGCTGTTTGACTTATTAATTTCCTGTAGAAATGAAATTCCACAGATAATTATATATCATGTAAAGGAGTACAGTATCATCTTCCATTATGTCTAAATTCACTACCAATCCATTACTGAGTGACTTGGTCTTATGTGGCTGGGTGAAGAAGAAAGGTAGATTTGTCTTTACCAAACCATTCATTATTTCGAATACTATCATGTCGTGATACAAAATGCTACCAAATAGTCATAGATACATAGTGTAGACACAACTCAATTTTCCATTTTACTATCCCTCTATCCTTCCCTCTCTCTCCCCTCTTCCTATTACTCCTTCTTCTCCTTCTCCTTCTTCTCCCTCTCTTCCCTTCTCCATTTTCTCTCATGCCTTTCTTCTACACTTGTCTAGTACAGTGACTTTTCCATTTCTGGATGTTGCTTGACATACGAGAAGTTTATATGCAGGATATATGGCTAAGGACTAAGCTGGTGAAATACCTGCTCCATTTGTCTACCCCTCTTACTGTAAGAGTGACAAGTGGTATGGAGACATGTACACACAGATTGCAGTTTGATTTTACTTGCAATTCAGGATAATTATTAACATGTCCCTCCCCTCCAAAGGACTCAAACATTGATACCCCTCCCCCTCCGAGAAGAAACCTCCTCTTCAACACCCTATGTTTAACGCAATCAAATGTTAATTAACTGACAATGGTACATCTGATTGATATGCTTAGCATACTGAACAGCAGATTTAGAAAAAATGTGTATTCATGAATAGCATCACTTTACAGTTTGCAATAACAAGTCTAGCAATAGAGATAAATTGGTTTCAATACAGCGTATGCTCCTATCATTCTACAAATGTTTTAAACAGAGCTAATTCCCATCAACCTTCTTTGGAGCTCTGCATCCTCTTCTGTCTTCTTTTCCAGCCATCAGCCAGCATATCTGCAGACTTGAATCCTCCCTCCAGCCTTGCTGGCAGCTGCAGCTGTTACATATCTGCCAGCCACCTTCTCTTCACTCCAACCCTCTATTTTATTGCCTTCTACTTGCCTGCCTTTCAAAATGGTGCCTGTGAATTATCTGTAACTTTCTGAATCCCTCTGCTACAAATGTAAGTTGAAAATGCTTTCCTTAGTTGGTGAATTGTGTGGGAAAAAAAGATACAACGAAAGAACAGCTTGGCTCAGAGGACCAGTTCCAAACTCAGTGGTTCTAAACACTCTTTGTCAATATGGTGATACCTGCTATATATGCATATAATAGGGTAGGAGATACATGAACACGTAAAATAAACAGTAACAGGCCCGAGAAACATTTATGATCCCATTTATGGCAAAACTCCTTTACAGAGGACAGTATTTTTAGTGGTCTTAATAATAGTTGAAAATAGAGCTCTATGTGTATGAGAAGTTCCTTTAAAGTCTTTGCCTTCATAAACCATGGTCAAAAGCATCACTGATCATCTGGGCTGGCATACATGCTCAGCAACCTAATGGAGCTGTGGAATTTCCTTTGATTCTTGCCAGTTTTAACCACTGAAAAGGCATTTTCATAATCTTTTTGCACTATGAAAATCCTTATTTGAGTTACGTAAACAAAACACTGTAGAAAGATATAGCTCTGGTCATGATAAATAATGATTAGTTAATAAAAAAACAGTAATACCACAAAGTTTAGAATTCTGGGTTAAAGTACTGGCCAGGACAACTAGATTTACAGAAATATTGCTTTTCCTTTTTTAAAAATTTTTTTTTTATTTTTATTTTGTCTGCTGTTGTATATAACTTTAAATCTTTACAACTTAATTTTCCAGCTTGTCAGAGTAATATGCTTCTCAGGCCAAATTTGGTCCCATTCTTTATAAAGATGTAAGAAAACACACGCCCTCTAAAGATTCTAGTCTGGAGCTAAGAGGCTAAGAGTAGAAGTTTCAGTATGTATCCTCTAGAAGAAATAACCAAACCACCTCACCCGAGGGCATGTTTTTTCTAGCAGCATACATCTTTCCCTGAAGAAATGTATAGATGTGGGATAGATGGTTGATGCTCAGTATCAGTACTTCCAAAGTCTGATCTTTATCATGCTGTAAATGAAGTGTATCAAGTACAGCTTTCGTTTTTTCCACTATTGCTTGAAATCTTGTCAAATACATTTCTCTTTCCCTGTCACTCTCATAATATTCCTTTGGCAAATGCTACAACTGAATTCTTGCTGCATTTAAAACATCCTCATAGTAATTACAAGGAAGAGAAAAATCTTTTCAAAATATTATTTTAATTTCCATTCACAATCCTAGAATGTCACAGAGACATGAGATCAATACAAGACAAAGTCATTTCCTTCTCTGTTCTTTTCTGTGCCATAACATCTCATTTTAAGTATGATGAAATTCTGTACTTCTTGTATTCTTAATTAGTTTATCAATAACTACATTATCACAGTAATAGTTATGCATTGAAATTACTGACCTACAAAATTCTAACTCCAATATTAGCTTACTTCTCCACACTCCAGAAATAAAGCAATACTACTTGCTGTTGATTGGAAAATACATTTTTAAAGCACTGAAGCACTTAGAATTCATATAGAGCTCAATCCTAAATGATGCGAAGTTCATTTATGATCTAGCATTTAAAAACCTTTCTGAAATCAGGGGTGAGAATGCATTTACTGAGCAAACAGAAGTCACATGAAAAATGTAAGCAACTTGGGTTGATAAAATAGGTATAAAAGACTGCAAGTCTAGAAAGTTAGAAGCACAGAACTGAAAGCAATAGATCAGATGTCATTTGCTGGCCAAAATCCCTCTCCAATTGATGGTATCATTAGGAATAAGTTTGTAGAAACTTGCCAGTGAAGGAGATTGATCGGGTAAGAACTTGACATCCCAGTTAATCTTGAGCCAAGCTTGTGTATGGTCTGTCCTAAACATTAATAAACCATTTATTCTGCTTTGCAGCACAGAAACCTTTGCAACATTGTTCTTGATGTCCTCAATAAAATAAAATGATAATAATAAAAAAAAACCACTTCTATGGAGTACATTTTTGTCAAAAAATGTTCTGCTCAACACAGGAGAATTATAATGAAATTCTAAAATACAAGGCACGGGAACTGGAATTATGGCATCCCTTCACCATTCTGAAGGATGACAGATGAGAACTAACATATCATCTAACTGACAGGGACTGATCATCTGAACATTCTGAGCTTATTGTGAAACAAACTTACACAACTTTGCTGGTGTGCATGTGTTTGTATGCTTGTGTGTACACAAGTACACAATGAAAAACACAAACAAACCTAAAGCTTTAGAGGTGCCACCTCTAGGCATACAGAGGCACTGTTTCATAGAAAGGCTATTACTTACCTTTGGAAAAAGGCAAACTATTAAGTGGGAAAGAGATTGGGTATGTGGTTCACGAGGCTATCCAAACATAAAACTACAGTGACTACAAAACACCTCCTAAATCAAAGTCTCAAGCACAGGTTTTACCACTAGCATTAGCGTGAGTTCCCTTTGTTTGGAGCTGCAGATCTCTCGCTCTCTGCGGAAGGAATGTGAAGCAAACTGGAAAGGGAGACCCATGCATCAGGATCTGCCAAATGGTCTCCTCACACATTGCAGATGTTGTTCAAGCATAAGCCAAGGAGTGTGTGGAATAAAAAGCAGCCTGTGGAGCTCTGGATGGGGATAAATGCTGCAGAAAGCTTGTGGATGCTTCAACAGCACAAGAGAATTTCACCAGAAGGTAACAAGAAGCTGACCTTAGAGGTTATATTGGTAAACCTACATTAATTTTACACTATATCACTAGTTTTCTTAAGGCCATTAGCACCAGAACTTCTTGAAAGTTCAATGCACAATTTGGTCATAAGCATTTGACTTATGCTAAGACAAAAACAAATCCTGTAGAGTATATGTCAGAGATTTCATTTAGAAATCAATTTTTATTAACATCAGAACCCAATATATCCTGAGAAGAAGAGTAAGGGAGGAAAAAAAAAAAAAAAAAAAAAAGGTAAAACATAACAACATAACCATGCCAGAAAAAGAACAGTTGGTAATGATGGCTCTTGTGTCAGGCTCAAAAAAATGAAGACTTTTCCTAATGAGACCAAATAATTTAGACCTGGGAATATTAGTTAAATTTAAATGTTCAGAAGTTCTCAGCATGGAATCACAGAAATTTGAGCTGTAGTCATATAATATTCCAGGTATTATATGATGAATATGTGGCTTTTTGATATGACAAGTACTACTATTTTTCCCTAGGTAAAAAAGGGAATTTGTGGCAAATGGTCTAATAGAAAGACACAAGTAATTGACAGATTTCTGTATAGTCTGTTGGCTGAGGCGACAGATCTGAAAAGCCTCAGACATATTAGTTTTTATGTCATCATAGTGTAAGGTCTCACTACAGATTAAGTTTAAAAAACATACAGCACAAACCAGAAAATGATAGGGAGAAAAATGAATGATTCCAAACTTAACTTCCCACGTCAAGACTGTTTCACAAATAATTTTTGAAATAAATCTTAGATTAAAATAATTGACACAGTAAATATTTTACTAAACTTAGGAGTTATATTCTTAATTACTTTCTATATAATTTAAGAAATAGTTAAAATATATTACTGAGGTCTTTAGCTACACAGCTATGTACTTTAGGTAAATATAAGTCTAACCTAACAGATTTAAACGTGTTAAAAGACACGCTAGAGCAGAAAACTTTACAAGAGTTCTGTTAAAAATTCCTTCTTATTAATGCTCTTCTGTAAGCTGGGAGTTGTTTCTGCTGCCCTACCAACATCAAGGCTATATAGCAGAAATTTAAACTGAGAGATAGATGACTTGTCTCTTGCAGTTGTAGGAAGGTATTAATAATTTGAAAAATATGAAATTTTCTTTACTCACCTGTTACTTCAGTGTTATATGAACATATCAGTTGGTTGTTGTAGTGCCTTTAAGCTACAAGCTCAGCTTGTCAAACATTTTTTTAAAAGAAGAAGAATGCTAAAGCTTTTTGTAAAAACAAAAAAACAAAAGAAAAACAAAAACAACAAAAAACCCACAAAATAACAACAAAAAAAACTTATATAAATGGAAAAAAATGGCAAAAGATGATTTTAGGAGATGAAAGCAATGTTTGCAGAGGTAGATCTGGCTTGATTTAGTCAGCCAGCACAAGATAAAAATCTTTAAATTGTACAACCTAAGTCATTGAAAGAGCAAACTGTATAAGTGTCCATATGAATATATATAAAGCTTATTCAATATAATTATGCAAATGAAAGAAATTTTAAGAGTCAGAGAAAATTCTATAACGCAATATTACAATGATAAAAAAAAATGAAAAAGGAAAATGTCTGATATCAAAGTGTGCTTGACCACTTTTAACTGCTGTTGGCAGTACGTTAGCTTAATGTATTGATTGTTTGTCTCTCCTTGTTTGACTTGGGAGGCCTGCCAAATCTTTAAGAAAAGGATCTTTCCTTCTGAGCCAGTCAACACAAATCTTCACCAGCTATGGAACTGCTTCTCTCTATGAAGTCTTTTCAAACAGAAAGGTATTTCTCTGTATTTCGATGCAGCATTCTGTTCTTAGAACGCAGGTAAAACACATCACCAGTTCTGCTTTTTTATTTCCCCAATAAACTATGTTTATTATGCCAATTCTAATTACCATGCAATCTAATGGTTTTAAGGCTTATATTTTCCACATCACTGGACATCACAAACACGAAAGCATTTTATACTGTCATTATACATCAATGTTTGCACTTGGTTATACATATATACAGAAATTATTCACACAACTTAACCTTGCTATTTCCTCCTTCCAAATCAACATAATTTTACTGTGAAAGCAGCTTTTTAATAAATGGTATAAGAAATACAGCAAGGCACACATTTTTTAAAAACTTTTTTTTTACTCATTACCACCTCAAGAAGCATAAAAAACCAAAATATTGTACTTAATTCAGTAGAATGTCAACAGTTCCTAATATACAACACCATGTAGTTGTTTCTTGAAGTGTTGCATAGATTAAATTTTAAAATTAAATAAATAAAATGGCATTTATTTATTTTAATTGTTTATTTTTTAGATGCATTGAATCAGGAGGACAAATGATTTCCTTTTGCTGCAATCCAACAAAATTGTCAAATTAAATGTAAAATAGCTTCAGTAAGTTTATGCATTATACACATAAATATTAAATTTGATACACAAAATATAGGAGTACTGCCAGGTACGGTACTGAAAAAGATGAATCAGATTGATCATAAATCCTGTGGAACTTCAAAACTTTAAAGAACAGAAACAGTGATAAGTAGTACAGGAGCATTCAATTTAGGAAGGGCAGGTCATTAGAGGTAGCTTGGGAGAGGAATCCATATGAAAGCAAATGGCTTTGCTACCACACGAACTGATCACTGAAATAGGACTAGCATATGCAATCTGATCACAAAGCCAACATGGACAAATCACATTTGGAAAGAAAATGTATCTTGGGAGTCAATGTAATGAAAGGCAGTGATACAATGGAATTGGAGGTCATCCCAGGGTTTACAGGATGAACCTGCACCTGAATTGCAGCCAAGTTTCTAAAAGGAAACAAAAAAGTAATAGTAGGTTACAGAAAATGCAGTTTTATTTGCAAAACATAGCTCTTCCAGAACAACCATAGAGAACCATTAAACAACCACATGCCAGAGCCTTTAATGCAGAAGCATACAGTTGGCAAACAATGACTTTTAACAGCCTGAGGTACAAGGTAGTGTAAAAATTGTTTTGATGTAGAAAACTCATTGATTTCTGTAAAGACTAAAGAAACAGGAAATGTCATGAAATCCGACCTTTCTCTGGATCCTGTCTTCATCCTTACCTGCAAACTTACCTTCAGCACACTCATAGGCACACCAATCAATGAAAACATAGGAATTTTTTAAAGCCAAACACCAAAAAGATGCACCTGTCACTTACTTTAATAATTATGTAGTCATACACTATGAGATTTCAGTGGAGAACAGGAAAAGATTGTCACAAAAGGGGTCCATGAACAAAACTGTCATTGTCATCACTGAATTTGTAAATTGTAAATAGCTACTTAGACACTTCTAGTACAAGCAATGAGTTAAATTTTCATATTATGGAATTATCCAACTTAGAGTTTAGGGTTAAACTATTCATCAAAGAGCACAGACTTATGATAAGGATTATGAAAAAATAACTGTCAGAATACAGCTCAAAGCTTAGTGCAAAGTACATCTTGTAGGCATTTCCTAGGAGGCACGCTAGACATGCATGATGTGCCTTCTGAACTAAGCAGAAGTATCTGCATCTATCCAGTTACCTTCTCCTTTGATCTTATTTGCTGTAACTGAGCTCCCCTCTATCTGTAGAAGGAATATACTTACATGAAAGAGTGAAAAGCTCAATAGTTTGTTTAGAAATTAGGGAAGAATTAATGTGAGTAAAGGGGAAGATTTTATCAAAATGTTTCTACAACTTTGGTAGGAGTTTCATATATCTATAGTAAGAAAAGTCTCACTGATGGATTATGTCAGGTTTTTCAAAAAATATGTAACACACAAATAGTATAAGATTATCTGTTTATTCCATTCCATTTTTTTTAAAGAAGTCAGCTATTGTGAGGGGATAAAAAGTCAGACCATTTTAAATTCTATAAAGAAACATTCTTCTATCCACTCCCCTACAAAAATTAAATAAAGATAAATTTAGATTACTTTTGTAGTTCCATTTTGAAAAAGTAGATTACTGCATACTAGCTATTGTGTAAATTTCTATATTATTTCTCTCCTGCAATGACTAATTCACTAACAATACTTTGCGTTTCTCTATCATATTTTATCTGTGGATCTCAAAACACTTTTCAGCAAATGAACTGTGTTTCACAGGTTCCACCAATTATTATTCTCATTATTTTGTGGCTAAAGAAACTGAGACGGGGAAGGAAAAGTCATACAAAAACATCTATTTCTGAGCAGGAAATAACAGTCGGGCCTTCTGGGACCAGTCCTGAGCATCAGCCATAGAGCCTGCCCTCTCTCCTGGGTTTCTTTCTGAGTATAGCAAGCGGCAGGATATTCTGGCTAACCTTCTGGCTCTGTTAGATAAAAACAATTCTTTTTTTTTAAGCCCAGATAAAACGTTTTTTTTCTAAATTAACTTAAAACTTCTGCTTAAACTATGGATTCTGTACAGAAGGAAAGAAATAGCTTTTCTGACTTACTTGTAAGCACTAACAAATAACACGCAGAAGTATACCGTATTTTCTAGAAAAGATGTCAGGCACATCACATAAACCTCCTCAATGTAATAATTTTTATGCATATTGAATATATGACTAAGAATTCCCAATCCTTTTGTGAGTCATGGGTCACACTGTCAGCAGAACACTGTAGGATCTCTCATGTACAGAAGGACAGTTCTTACAAGCCATCCTGTATGCATAGTTTTATGAGTACCTCTATTAAAGAGTTCTAATGTTGGCTAATATAGAAGATGAGTTGGTGCTGATAGACATTTCTGAGTCTGCTTTCAGAACTGCTACTATTTTAACATGATGAGCATTTTTTGTAGTATGCTGATAAACAACAGGATTGTTACAAACACTTGGCAGAAGTGTATGCAACTCTTCACTATTTTATTCTCCTGTACATCCACTGCAAATACTGAAGCAGTATAAAATCAAACTATACTTGAAACTAGGCCTCTTTCAGCTTCAAATTCTTAGTATGCTTTAAAGGTACACATATACTATAGATTATTTTTCTCTAAGTATTGCAGCTACACATGGAATTACACATTTAAATGAGCTTACAGCACAGGTGCTACAGGAAAAATAATGGTGTTTGCCATTTATCTTTCAAATTAAATAATGTGTTTTTAAATAGAAACTTTTTTCATAATACACTTATGGGAACAACATTTATCTGTCACATTTTAAAAGATGTATTAGTAATAAATGTAAATTACCTTTGGAAAATCAGTAATTAGCCTCATCAAAAAATAAACAATCTGCCACCAAAAAGATAATCTTTAGCATAGTTAAGTATAATAACTGTTATTTGAATAAGTTAACAAATTAGGATAGATTGCTTCTGTAATTCATTTCCCATAGCATGAGAGATGAAGTTAAAGTACTGAGCTTGTGAAGGGGGGAAGGGAGCTCAGACTTCAGTGAAACCAAATCTAGCAGTTCATATTTTCCTTTTTTGATGTGCCTGAGACATGCTACATGTATCCTATGGCTTTATTGCTGGGAATAATACAGTACATAATTTCCATGGAAGCTAGGTTATATATGTCTGCTAAGAAACAATGTATCTTAAATTTAAAAAGTGGGATGTCATGTGAAAGGCTTTGTTACCTTAAAATTTTTTAACCCCCAGGCAAAAATTAAATGCATGTTAAGTTAAATGCTATAGTTTTAACATAACTCTATGAAAATTTTGTACACAGTCTCTGCATTCTATTGCACCGCAGGGCATGTATTAAAATGTCCATCCCCTATGCCCAGTTATAGTCCTGATGTCTTGTTAAGTGCACTCTGTCATATCCTAGTCTTATCACATAAGTAACTATGAAGCTCTTAAGAGTGAGAAAAAATTTATGCAGTATTTTGAGATCCTCAGAGGAAAAGTACTAATGAAGGAAGTTACGTTATTGTCTTTGTCAGTGAAAGAAGAAGAAAATCACACTCACTATACTAAATATTCTTCCTCAGTGTTATAAAATGAGTGGAAAAAAAAAAGAAACTTTGTAAAGAAGTAATTTAGGAAAAGTTTATGTTTACATAATAGTCACTTATCAACCTCATGCTTTTGTCTTCATCTCAGTTTCCAGATAGTGGCCTCTGTGGACGTATAATCTTTTGAATGTCACCCTAGAATATATAGTATCATCTATCAGTTTTGTAAATCCCAGTTGATATCTGTTGCTTCTCCAGTTGTTTGTGTGTGTCCAAGTATTAACCTACTGGCAATCTACAGGTCAGGAAAACTCATTTCAAAGCCCTTCAAGAAATATCCTCTTTGCCACAACAGTTCCAAGGTAAAGTATTATTAAAATAGATTTGTGTTTGAAAGAGATCATGGCAAAGTGTACATTTTGCTGCCATAAACTAAAGATTTTCCTAGACATCTTTATACATATGTGAATATGTGAAAAGTGGATAAAAAGTTAACATGTGCAAAAGAAAACTCCAAGGCACAATAATACAATATAGCAAAATCAGGAAATTCTGAAGTTAAATATTCAACATTAGTAAAGCAATCTATTTTATATAAATAGGCTCTGAACCTCTGCCATAGCTATGCATGTTGCAATGGTGTGTACTGGTGGATTTCATAAGCAGTGATGAATAACAACCTTCTCTCCTAAGGGAAAGAAAAATGGATTCTTAGAATAACCTAGGTAAGAAGGGAAACTTGAATGTCATCTTGTCTAATCTCCTTCTCAAAGCAAGCATATCTGCAAAGGTAGATCATTCAAGGATATGTCCATGTGAATTTTGAAAATCTCCAAAGATGGAGATTTTAGAACTAGCCTGGGCAACCTAGTGTTTAACTTGGTTACTTACTAGAAATCCCCTTACTACAGTTTCTCATAAGCAGAAGCATTTGGAATTGGAGTGGCATTTGGAGTTGCCATGCTGGTTCTGGCCAACTGGATTGGTGTTTCCAAAAACTAGTGACATCATTGTAAAGCTGTGCTGGCTTTTGGCTCATTAAACTGCTAGTGAGACTCAAAGCAACAGTTCTACATGACAGGATCTGTTCCAGAAGTTGCTTTGTAGATCTTCTATGTGCAGCTAATTGTTAGACATTCAACAATGTGAGGTCAGAACTCCAGATAGGAACTACATATGGTTCAATACAATTACCACAAAATAGAACTGAAGCTTTCAGCACTGCTTTGTGGCTATCACATTTCATTTGCTTTGGTGTTTGAGCCTTTATTCTACATCACCTTCACATTACACTTTTCATTGATGTTGCAAAGATTTCTTACTTCTGTAATCTCAACTTTGGTCTAATCTATAATGGCTAGTAATGGCTTAATGAATGTAAGTCATGGTACGGTGACACCAAGAGATGACTTATTATCTCTCTATTTAATTTCTAGTCTGTTAAGACATACCTCATGGACTGTCTGTAAATATTATAGAGCTCCAGTTCACTGGTCACTCAAAATCCTTGTAAAACCAGCTCACATTCATTAAGTGCATAACCTCATCAAACTCATGAGGTCACCTGTCTGTGGAGAAAGGAATCAATGAGTAGAGCTGCTATTTGTTTTCATGGCTCCACTGATAAGGGAGGAGTAGGCTGATATAGAAATTTTAATTTTGAAGGATTCCCAAGTTCTGCAAGATAGCAGATTTGAAGTATTCCAGAAGAGAGCAGGTCCAGTCAGTGAAAAGCCAAAGGGCAAGAAGCAGCTATTGTTCACTGCATTTTTTGACCAGTGGCATGTAAATCAGAATTATAGTGTAATCAAAACAAATAAAATAATACTACCATAAAGTAGAAGCCCTGGATGGTTATCCACCTCTTTTCATAGTACAAAAAAATTTAAAAATAAAAGAAAAAAGAAAAAAATAAAGAAAAAAATGTAAATAAACAAAATTGTATTTCATAGAGTACATACCTGTTTTTAGGATAATGTATATGCCTGAAGAGAGTTACATTCTATCTGCGCATATTAAAACGTCTTTCTTTACGAAGATTCAAGAGATTTTCTTCACAAGTAAGAGTTTTAGTGTTCTGGTGTAAAACCTCCTCGTTCTGTGAATGGTCATGCTTTAAATGAAACTCTATAGCTGAAGCCTCTTCAGAAGCAGCAACACATCCATTGGGCTCTTCAGTTCCAGGTGATTTTCCTATACTACTCTTTGTACTGCTGAGCTCTGGAAAATTCTTTTCCAAACCTTCCGTTTGCCAGTCTGAAATCAACAGATCATCCACAGCATTTTTCACATTGTTTGATGCACTTTCTTTGTTAGGATTGGAGGCATTTATATTGTCATCATCACATAGAAAAGATAAATTACTATCTTCTAATGAAGTTTTAACTTTTCCTAATGATGCCAGAGTCAATTCATCTGGTGACTTTGGAGATGTTTCAGAAATAACTTTACAAATAGGCTGCTGCTGCTGCTCAGCTCTTGCTTCAAGAGTACCATTACAAATGGATTGCTGCTGCTCAACACGTTCATCTTCAGGGCATGCTTCAAAAAAGCATTCAATATTATCTCTCTCATCTGTAAAGTCCAGTGGCACAGGAGTACTGCTCTTTTCCTCTATGTATTTGATTACTTCTCCACAGTCACTATCATGAGAAGAAAGTGAAAGATAAGAATAGAAGTCCCCTTTTCTTAGCTGAATGGGTCTGTGAGAGTGTTCCAAGACTTTTTCCTTGATCTGTGTTAATGAAGCTGGAGCAGATGACTCACATTCAGGCTGTGACTTACTTTTCAAAGCTGTTGATGCCATGTCTATTATCTCCTTCACAAAGTTGTGTACTGAGCCATCTTCCATGTTTCTTTTATCAAAAGCAGCAGAGTCACAGTTACAGCATAAATCAGGTCCATTGGCTGAGGAATCACATTCTGCCTTACTAGATTTCAAGACTGCACAGCAATCAGTAGATTTTTCAGCGATGCTTATTTTGTTTTGTTGATCATCAGCTAAGGATGTTTGAAAAGAAGCAGCTTGTGTGTCTACAGAGCTTGTTTCTGAGGAAGATTCAAGACAAGGCTTTTTAGCAGGAGAGAAAGCAATGCAATGATAATCAGACCGAAGATGACTTTGACATTCTTTTGGAGCGTTTCTGGATCCAACTGACAACAGAACAGTCTCCTTTCCATCCATATGTGAATCATCTGAACTGTCTGTAAATGCTTCACAGACACAAAATTCATTTTCAGCTTCTTTTACACCAAGTGATGCATGAGTTTTGGGAGATGCTGATGTTCTAACAAGATCTCCCTTATGACTGCCAAGAGTATTTTCGACATTGCCATTCTCCATATCATCCACAAGTTGATCCTTCACAACCTGAGAAATATCTTTCATCAGATGACCCTTTGTCCCTTTTTCACGATTACGTGATACATTCTTACTATTGCCATTATTTTCTGTTATTTTCTGCACCGAACCATTCAAAAGTGCTTCAATGTTCAGTGTATCTGTGGCTTTTGATGTCTCATTACTAACTTTACTGTGCTGAATTTCATCACTGAGGTTACTTTTCCTCTTCTCTCTTGTCAAAGAAAATTTTGGTCTCATCCAAGTTTGGAGTTCATTTTTTATATAATCAAGTCCTGAAATTAAATTGCATTCTTCATAAATATCCTCATCAGTTGCTATACTGGAGTCATCATCTTCATCTTTGATACCTAGCTCTTCCTCAGTTAAGGTAAGGGTGGAACTCGAAAGCAAATCACTGTCATCTTCATCATCAGTGCAAGCAGAAGTGCAGGACACATTAACAATCATGCTAACATTGACATCGCTCTCATCAGCTACAGATCTATTAAGATGTTTTCTAAATGATGCATTTGAATCCGGTATTTTATTTCTGTGCAGTACTATGTCTTCAGAACAGAGAGAAAGATCCTCACTGCTGCTAAGCTCTGTGAGAGAAGCTGCTGAGTCTTCATTTACTGAGGAAGCAATATCTACAGACAGCTGTCCAGTAAAAGACATTTTTTGAGAACTATTTTGTAGTGTTATATCAGAGATACTGCGCTTTATCTTTTGTTCTAATGGACTCTGGATGTTCTCTAAACGATTCAAAAGATCTAATGTCCTTTTGCTGAGCTCTCCAACAGAATCACTGCTTGCACTAATGTCTCCTGAGCCATGATGACTAAAAAGATCTTCATTGCTTTTGTAGGAAGTCAGCCAGCTCTCCAAAGAGGTGCTTCGTTGAAGACCATCTCCACTTTTAAAAATACCTGAGCTGAATAAATCACCTACTACAGACAGAGATTCTAATGAAGAACTATGAGATAAAGCAGAAGCCTGTCTTGTATTTTCTGTAGCAATTAGTTTTCTTACTGTTTCCACAGACTTAGAGGAATTGGGATCTGATCCTCCAGGGATATTTGCCAGGTTATGGTCATGAATAAACTCATCTGGTTGTGACTCTCCAGGCTTATGTTCAGATTTACCAGGTATTTTATCAAAACAAAAACCATGAAACAAAGCACCCTCTGTTTGTGTCTTTTCAGTTTGCGACTGTTTCATTATCACTGGCAATTTGAATTTGGAGCCTTGAAGATATGAGTAATCATAAAATGTAAACACATCTTTTTGTCCTTGCAATTCTTCTAAACAAACAGTTTTACATGTGGTAATGTTGTCCAAGTCCCTGTCAATTTCATTTCCACAACCTCCAGATGGTGCCAACTGGAAATCATCTGAGAGACTAGCATGGTCTTCTTCATCTTGCTTCATTTTTTGTTTTATTACATCAATTATGTCATCCATTTGAGTTCCTGCATGCCCAATTTCAGGATTGCTCTGAGTGCTTTCAATATCATTTAGTAAAAAAATTTCTGAATTATTTGTAGTTTCTGTATCACATTCACTCACTATTCCACTTTCACTCTCGGAATGCCTGCTTATGTTCCCACTCTGGTACATATAGTTATATGGTTTTGCCAACATCGTTCCCCCTATTAGATCCGGCAAGGATTTGGTAGATGAAAACGAAGAGTCTTTACTAAGACTTTTGTTTAAAATGTTAGACTGTGTTACACTGGAGAGTTTTGATGTTTTTTTCAAGAAAGGCATGTGTTTTTTTTCTGATAATTCAATATTATGAAGACTATAGACCTGATAGATGTGAGGATTTGGAGGAGAAGTAACACTGGAACAATAAAGAGGACTTCCACGATCACTGATACTTTCATCTTCATTCACATCATTGTTGCCACATTCTCCTGAAGTAGATTTCTGGCTTAGATCATCTTTTTTGAGTTCCTGATCAGGATCACTTAAATCTTCATTAACACTGATCAGCTTGTTACTAATATCAGTTTCATCCCATTCTAGTGCATCTTCACTTGGACCATTTAGATCCATCAAACTTGGATCAATAAAGTTCAGAGACTCCTGTTAAAAAAAAAAATCAGAGATGAAAACTACGTACATCTCTATTTTAAAAGTTCTTCCACTGAAATCATAGAAGTAAATTAATGGGAGTAAAGAGCATTTTTAGAACAATGATAATTAACAGGTTTTTAACTTTATTATGTATTGTGTACAATTTAAATGATCAATTAAAATGAAACCTATTAAATTCTGCATCTCTTCTTACTCTGCATGATTTCTCATTTTTCTTATTTTTTTTTTCTTATTTTCTGCTAAAACACCATACAGAAATTTGACTTTTCTTTAACTGAGATTAACTGTAGTCACTTTAGACATAGCAAACTAACCATTCTGCATAATCACACAGAAGTTAGTAAAAACATACTTGTAGGTCTTTGTGTTGGATATATGAGAAAATCTTTTCGCTTGCTTAACAAAGATATACAAGTTTTATCATTAGATTTTTAAATAATGTTTATAACAAGTTTTTGTGTAGACAACCTTAAAACAACTGATGTAGTGCAATGGATATCACTAGAATTGATGAATTTTTGTTAGAATTGCTGTTTATTCTTTACTTGATAGTAAAGGTAGCACTAATGACCAGTAAGTAAGGCTAATGAATGGTAATACATACAGCTGTAAGAACAATGAATCAGCCTAAACAAGTACTACATGAATTTCAAATATTGTCTGTGCTGATGGTGTTCTCTGGGAAAGGGCTAATAAATAACTAAACTCAGTTTGATTTTTTGAAGACTTTGTAGCTTTCCAGTAATAATGGCTATTATGAGCTCAGAATGTGTAGTCTCAAATACTGTTACTTCTAGAAACACCTGAGGGACAAAAAAATACCTTGACAACTTTTCTAACTCAAATATCATGTGTCAAAAAGCTAAAGAACCAATGCACCTTAAAATCCTCACAGTAGAACAGAAATGATTCCTGATTTTGGGGCTTGTTTTCTGAGCTCAAATTAATTTCACTTAATTTTTCTACTTAGTGGGGCCATTTGAGGGAAGACTTGGCTTAAACAGAAAGTCTTAAAATAGGACTGATTACTAATGTAAATTTTTACTTCAGATTAAATCATCTTAGCAGCTAGACAATGATTACTGCGTCCAGAAAAATAAGCACTTTTTCCAAAAAAACCTTTCAACAATACTTCTTGAGCTTTCTTGGAGCAAGTTTTGTTTTGCAAATTACAGTACTGATTGCACACCGAACAACAATCTAAATACCAACAAACTTAGAAAGTTGCTGAAATACAAGCAGATTCAGTGTTGCTGTAGTCAAATAAAGTGCAGATGTGAGCATCTTGGTTGCTGACTTAAATTCATAAAGTCTCTCCTCAGGCTAATTGTGCATAGAAAGGGACATATTCTCAACTGTGAGCTCTCTATGTGAAATAGGAACTCAAGTCCACTCATCCCTACCATGACAAATCATGAGATATTCTTCAACAGCTCAACAGTTATGGCGCTGATTTTGAGAGGGTGAGAATTTGTCAGACTGGGCATAAGAGACCAGGTTACGATTCTCTCAGAAATTTTCACTTTTAAATGTTATCAAGATAAACCTCCTTATGCTATTTCATTTTGCATAAAACAATAAAACACTTGGGTCACAGAAGGATGATGGGAATTTTATCCCACAGTGCAGTGTTCAACACATTTTACTGGCAAGAAGCACAGATAAGCCCAAATCCCTCTTCAGTGTGGAAGACACAAGGGTATCCTATCACAGCAAACCATTGGCTAAAACACTTAAATGACATAAGGAAGAATGATTTTGTCCAAAACAGGTAGAGTAGCATTCAGCAGTGATACAGTGATCAATATATTTGATAAAATGATACAATATCCATGTAAGACAAATCTGAGTCCTCATGCTCCACTGGGCTTAGCTGTAAGGCAGATCTCCATGCAGTGCAGCTGTGTTAAGATATCATAAATAATCCCGGGCAGAACATTGGGTGCCAACAATTTTTTCTATCCCTGGAGATTTGGAGATTTGGTGGATTTAGAAGTTTGTCATATAAAATGTTGGAGGCCCTTTACAGATCAATATATCTCAAAACTTTTATGAAATAAATTTGCTAGTCTTTTTTCCATGATGTATTGGCTGGGGGTAGCTCAAATTTTAAACTCCCATGAAAACACTCATTTCCTAGACAACTAATGCTAATAAAAGCAGTGCTTTACACTGAGTTGAGCAGTCCATGCTGGGATTTGCCAGTTGGCCATGTTTTCATAATGACTCCTGGTCGGTACCTAGTTGGACCATGTCCCACTTGTTGCTAAGGAGAGGAACATCCTTTTACCAATCTACAACTAAAAATATGGTGCAAGAGATCAATAATTAAATTAGTTTGAAAACTTGTTAGATTAAACACAAAATCAGCTAAAGTTATTCATTTTCTCTGTAGTATTTTATGACTCTGTCTCACCTAGCATTAGGAAGATATTGCTGTGAAAAGCTTCCTGAACTGCATAGTTTTACTGTTTTACGCTTCTGTCAGCTACAAAAAGAACTCCCAAAGGCAGGAAATCAGCAGCAGGTTCCAAGGATTTTATGTTCCATAGAATCTGATCGTGTTTCTCAAAACAAAACATTTGGTCCTCATTGGTCAGGAAGATAACCTTCCCCCTGTAAATCAGCACTTAGCTGCCTTGTTTGTTCTGCAGGTCAGATGGACTAAAACAATAAAACATGTGGAATTGTGACCTCACCCCATTCATCTTCACTGAGTAGTCCTTACTTCAAAGCCTATTTTTCATTCTTCAAATGCACATGCTTTTCTGAGTGCTGCTGTATACTCAGAAATTGTACAGACAGATATAATGGCAGGAAATTTTACTTTTTTTTCCTTATTGTCATAGCTACCAAAGGCTCTTATGAAGATATGGTCATTTTACCAGCAAATTTTTCTTTGTCCAAGAAACTGTCTGAATTGATATTAGTAAGTTCCTACCCTTCTTATAAGCATAATCTGCCCTGAGATCTATTAGTATGACTATAGTGGTTATCAGCCCTTTCCAAGTACAGCCTAGTTTTTAACTTTTTCTGAAATAGACCACTCAGCTAGAGTCACAAACATTTTTAGCAAGGATATGTATTTTCCTTTCTTTTTTACAGTATTTAGCAAGCTCACCAAACAAGAAGGAGAAATTAGAGATGCAGTAGTTGTTGGAGAGAGCAGCACCAGGCAGATTTTTGAATAAAGCACTGGTTTGAAGAATTAAAAGTGGTGTCATACCAGCCTATGTTTGTGCTGACAGCAATAGCAAGTTGAAAACTAAGACTATCTGAGGCCAATTTCCATCATGTCAGATGTCTTCTTATCAGCCTGCTCAGTGCATAGGTAGGATGCTAAAGGATTAGAGTTAGCATGATTGTAATATATATGTGTAGATGTGTGTGTGTAAATACACATGCACAAGCCTCCTAGCAATTTTTCAAATTCTGGGAAATTTAGTGCAATCAGTTACACCTGCTGGTATCCAAAGAAAGTTCATTTTGCCAAACAGTTATTGTACCTTTGGTGGAACTTGGTCTCCAGGTGGTCATCACAAATTTCAACAGGTAGATATGTGTGCATTTATCATCTTTCAAACAATGACTATCTTTATATATGTTATCAAATTAAAGGCACTAAACAGCTAACTCTGCAGTCAGCCTCAATGACCACATGGTTCAGAGTTTAGAGAAGGTAAGAAGTTTTGATCAAGTAAAAAACTGCTATTCAATACCAACAAAAAGAAACACACTATAAAGTGTATTTCCATTTTTATAGTATCACTAGGTACACAACATTCAGAAAGCATTTACTGTCTTATGAAATATATGCAGCATATTTTAAACAAGAACAAATTAAATTACAGACTCAGAAGAGTGAAAGATTGAATTAATTCAACTGTATTTGAAAGTGCTGCTTTAAAGAGTCTGGTTCTTTCCAGTGTGAGCCCTGAACTACTTTGCTTTGGATAGTAATCCCATTTCAGTGGGAAATCTCATATGCACAAAGTGTGCACATCAATATTTGCAGCATTGGTGTCTAATGGTTAAACAGTTAATCTGCTGAAAATGCTAAAGGCAGGAAACGAAATTGTCATATATGGATATTTCCTCAACCACAGTGCTCTTTAAGAAGAAGTCTTAAAAATATTTTTTTTTCTATTTTTTCCTTTTTGAAATACAGATAGTTTTGCTTTTCTGCAGCAAATTTTATGAAACAATGATTCTCTGTTTCAGGCTCATTTGCATGTGCTACTCCAGTACAGATACTTTGTGTTGGTAGAACAGGCCTGTAATGTAACCCCTACATACCATTATGTTTTTTAAAAAGAATTAACATGAAAAAAAAAAAAAAAGCTTTTACAATAATAAATACAAATTCTGTTCCTCCCTCCCTAAAACATATCCTTCAGTTGCTGTGGACAAATTATCCAAATTATCAGCTATGCTTTAGAGCCAGAGGAAAAAGAGAGAGAAAGAAAGAAAACCATCCCCCACCTCCAGGAATGCATGCACATTCAAGGAAGACAAACATGATTTTGTCTTTTCAAAAATGCAAGCACGCCAAGTACTTCTGCTGCAAGAAACAGTCATATGTACAGGACCCACTTCACCTCTGCTTCATTTTCTAAATGAGGTTCTCTATATTATAGCCAATAAAAAAAATCCCTATTTCCCAACACCAATATTTTAATATGTATAAGCAAATGCATAAAATTCAATGTGCATAATACTGAAGTAGCCTGCACATTAAAATATGGTCTCAAAATATATAGAAGCATTATGCTTTATTATAGATCACTGGGAAAAAAAAACAATTATTAAAAGACATACTCGTTATAATTACAATAAAAAGAAGTGTTTATTTGGAGAGAAAATAAGAATCTGGAACTGTGGTTTTCACTTTTTCTGTCTTCATTTTACAATTGTTACCTTTCTTGCAGAACTTGACCTTTTTGTTCGGTGCCCACAGGCATTGCCAGTGTCCTACAGGAGTGGCTGTATGCACTGTATGCCTGTAGCATAGGAAGGACACTGGCTTCACTTCTGCTTTCTAAAGTCACAAATGCCACTTGTATGGGTCTCAACACAGCCTGGGTCACATGGGAACTACACAGGTTACATCACTGAGAAGTTGCCTGCCTTCATGTTGACATGGGGATACAATGCTCAGAAGTAAAAGATTAGAGGATTGTCTCCTTATATCCAGTTTTTAATATTGATAATTTTCTGTAATGGCAGCAGAGGATACTCTCAAAAAATGCTGCATGACATGGAAGTACACATGAAGCAGAAGTGCAGAACTGAATTCTACCATTTGAAAAAAATGGCACCCTTTGACATTCGTCAGTGCTTGTAGAGCATTTGCAGAGACCAAACAGTGGATGCAAGCACAGTGAGGTGGTGTGTGGGGCATTTAAACAGTGGCAACAGCAATGTCAAACACAAGCCATATTTCAGACAGCTGTACAGATTTTTAGGAGTGCAACATGCACACTTCTGTGTCAAAGAAACTAGCCATTCTCTAGACATTCTGTTCCTCTTCCAATGCTTTGTGAGCATATAAAGTAATATTTGAGGTCAGTTATGCCTGCACAAGTCCTGTGATCAAACTTTGAGTTTCTCGATAAGCTCCCCACAGCACCAGATGGCTAAAAGAAGTGAAAGGCTCTATTCCCTCTACAACTCACTAGAAGAGAAAAGCTAGAGCAGCAGGTGAGCCATGCCAGCAGAAGGCCTATAGGAACTTACTTCTATCACAGACCAAGGCAAAAGCGGGGATTCAACACAGTACTTATTTTTCAGCCTCTGTGGAAGCAGTGGCTTCCTTTTTTGCCACTGAATCCTCATGTGGCTTTTTAACATCTCTGGTTCTCATTTGCTGAAGAAGCCCTTTAACTGTTAGTAGAGAGCACAACACCTATAATACTTTTATGTTGAATAATATTGTCATCCAAATAGGTTTACAATCCCAGACCTATATTCCAAGTTGTGTTCATGAGCTGTTTTCACATTTTTGTCATGAGAAAGCCTGACTGCATGGCATATTTTACAGACTCTTGTTTTTGCTGCTTTGTAGTTTTCTTTTCATCTGTCAAGAGGTTACATGACAGGATTTTTTTGACCTTGAATGTCGTTTTGGTCTCACTTCTACTTCAAGGGAATATATTATTTTCTTTGTGCAAGAATCCAACACAAGCCCTTAATGAAACTCTTAGAAAAAACTCCTAGGTTGACCCAAAACCAAAATGTTGCCATGTATACCTAGTTCAGTAAAGACCAAATCCTGGCACTCTACCTCAGATACATGCCCATGCAAGTTGCAGGGAGCTCATTCGGGCTAAGTCTCAGACTTCGATCCAGTCAAGGATTACTCTTTATGGTTAAGACAAAAAACAAAGTAAAAAACACAACACTACCAGAAACTGGAAATCTGTGGAACTGATCATGCTTAAACAGGCTTAAAACTACTTGTTGTCTAAACTGCAGAATTTCATCACAATTTTTCATCGCTATGCCCTTTCTCATGGCAAATCAGTTGTCCTCTGCATTTGGATGCTCTTGCATAATTGCACTGGCATAACAAAATCACTATTGTTTTGTCTTTGTACTAGTTATGTATGGTTTCAGTTTAATATATTTTACATTGGACTTCGTACTCCTTTAAAGGTGTACTCTCAGTTAAAGCAGAACAACTCTGTGGACAGTGTGAAAGGACTAGGTGAGATGCAACAGTCTTCTCTCATTTGTCATGGGCATCTGAAATCACAAAGTTTAAGAGCTTTGTTTGAACAGAAATAACTGTGAGAAAACACTAAAAAGTGAGAATCACTGTAGAAACAGATAGATATAAAGTTCAAAAAGATAGGACAGTAGCTCTTGAGAGCTTAGCCTTAGGAGAAACCTAGAAAGAAGGTTTTCTCAGTAAAAGCTGGAAAAGAAAGACTTGAATTTCCAAATAAAATCTTAGAATCATAGACTATCCTGAAAAGACTCAGATAGATTGAGTCTATCTCCTGGCTCCACACAGGACCGCCAAGAATCAGACCATATGTCTAAGAGTACTGTTCAGACTCTCCTTGAATTCTGGCAGCTCAATGCAACGATCAGTGTCCAGAGGAGCCTGTTCCAGAACCCATCCATCCTCTGGTGTGAAACCTATTCCTGATATTAATCCTGACCCTCCCCTGACACAGTTCCATGCCATTCCCTTGTGTCCTGCAGCTGTTACCAGAGAGCAGAGGCCAGCACTGCCCCTCTGCTCCCCGTCTTCCCATATACAAGAAAGGAAGATTTGATCTATTACTTATAAACAGCAGAACTGCATGAAGGATATCTGGGTCTATCATCAGTTTCTCCTTCTCACAAAGTAGTTAAGAGACTATCAAATTTAGCCTAATTCACATCAAAGACTACTGACTCATTTTTTCCTCACATGTAAATTGTCATCAGCATTTCTTTCTTATCTCTGATCAGACATTTTCAATGTCATTGATCCACAACCCATAAATTTGTGATATTGACTAGAGAGGAGTCAATAAGCATTTTAAAGTCAGAGGCTTTCAGATTACTGCACCTTACAAGTAGTTCCACAGTCTGCCTACCTATGGATTTCCAGGAATTAAGTTAAACATCACTATTGTCAGTAAGTGGTGGAGAGTTCTGACAATGAATCCAAATGATAGTGGTAAGCACCCTGAGATTACACCACCAATACAGCTCTCTGACATTACACAGTGCATATCTAGAAAGTGCTGCTTTTCAAATGTTGCAGAATAGAAACCGGAGCCTTATCTCCAGGTGCAAGAAGTCCTTAGGCAGAGCTTTTTCAGTAAGATCATCTCACTCACTCTCAAACTTCCAGACTTTTTTTTTTTGTCTCCATCACTGGTAAGTGCCTGTTATTTATGGTTGTCTCTGTCATAACAGATGCCAACATAGCCCTGGAGCTGGCCAGAAAAAAAAAAATATTGGCAATTTCAGTCTCATCTTAGATGCTGAATGAATTCTGTGCAATATGTGAAGTACCAGTGTTAAATGTACAGTTCGTTTTGGTCACTGGAGAAATTATTTAATACATGCACACATTATAGAAATTCACTTAGAAGAAGACAAAGTAAAGGACAAGTATTTCTTGTTAGGGTGACATTTGTAGTTGTCTGCTTTAGTTTGGCTAAGTACAAAATGACACTGGACTGTATTGCAGGAGGGCTTATTTAAAACACTGTGCAGTTTAGATTTGGACTCAAATTAGAACACAAACTGAAGGTTTAAATCTACCTACATATCTTATTTTCAGTGGTGGTGAGTGACAAAGTCCAACGAGCAGTAAATGTTTGCAAAGTGATGTAATAACTGAGGGGCTCAGAGCTGTAAGTACTAATGTTATTAGAATAAACGTTAGCATTCGGCTTTAAAGTGTTTTGTTTCAAACTGAAGTAATATTACTTCTCCCTTCTAAAACAACAAAAAAAGAGTATTTTAAAAATGAAGCATCCCCCTGCTTTGTTCAGTAAACTTGCAGGATGAGCTGTGACTCCATAAAGTTTAGGAACTCATTTATTATGTTGCTAGATCAGAAGCTGCATTTATTCACACAGTGCATCTCTAAAACCTAGCTTTCATTAAAGCTGTGGGGAGGCCTAGTCTTTCTCCCTTCTCTCGAGAAGGTGAAGCTCAAGAAGATAATTAACCATGAAACAATGAGGAGGCTTGCTGGGTAAGCACTAGTGTGAAAACAGTTACTCCTCACAAAAGAGGGGAAATTAGCTGGCTGGATAAAAAAGGAAGTGTCAGACTGGAAGAATGAAAGGGCTGCCAGCATAAGTAGATAGCTCTATGCATCATTAATGCAATTTTTTTTAACACTTAAACTTCACTACTCTCTAAATTTAGATGCATTTAAACGCTATGTGTTAGGGGACATTAATATGCCATTTTAAAATAATTTCTCTTAAACTTTCCATTTTCACATCCCACCAGTTTTAGTCACCCTTTCCACAAATGCAAAAATTCACCACCCTTTCAGTATTGTATTCTTGTTTACAAAGACGATGTAAACAGAGCATTCTAAAAAGATTCAGTTTGCTCATTGTATTTTACAAGCACAAATTATTTTATATTAAACCACATTTTTATGAACAGAAAGTTTGTTTTGATTTCACTGTTTCACACAGTAAAGACTTATGATGTGTGTTTCCTTTCAAAACTTCCTTCTACTCAAACAGCGTTCCCTGAAGCAGCCACATCTTTGGCAGAAATTCAGTTATAAGCTATGCCAAAAGAAATTGAATAAACAAACACTGCTTAATGCAGCTGGGTAGGTAATTTACATATTACTGCACACCAAACATGAAGGCCTGAATATGGATTAGAGCTACAGCAATGACACAAATGTCTTACATGTTAGAGGAAATAAAAAATTCAGATCATCATTGCTAATGATTTACATGATATGATTTAATGTATACTGTATTACTTCAGATTCATGAATGTTCATATTTAACTATTAAAGAGATGTATGACTTACATTTTCTGTATGTTTTACTAGATATCTTGAAAAACTGTTAAGTGGATGCATTTTTCAAAGTTTCTTTTGGTGAAAGCAGCCTACCCAAATGACTGTATCATAGTCTTTTGAAACAATGAAGGAAAAAAGAAACAAAAAGAAACAAACAAATACAATGAAAACCCTCTAGGCATTGCTTAAAACTGATTTTCTACATACAAAAATATTGCGTAGGTAGGTCTCAAAACTCACATGCTTTCAGATAGCATCTATCATTTTGGTGAGGTCAACATCCACTCAGCTTAGTCTATCTCTTGCAGTGATCAGTAGTGGATGTTTATGGAAAATTTAAAAAAAAAAAGTAACAGAATGGTGTCATGCAAAATTTGAGAAGTCAGACTTTCAGAGTTGGAGATAGAAAACATTAATGGATTTCTCCATTAATTTGCCTAGTTATTTAATGAACTCATTGAATTTTCTTATCCACAACATCATGCAGGAATAAGTTTCAAAGTTTTACTAACACTGCATGAAAACAGTATTCTTTT
Organism: Phasianus colchicus; assembly: GCF_987193195.1. NCBI lineage: Eukaryota > Metazoa > Chordata > Aves > Galliformes > Phasianidae > Phasianus > Phasianus colchicus. The sequence continues at coordinate 36,126,735 of NC_143440.1, read as the reverse complement.
TAGATTGTTTTAGATCTTCTACTTCATTATTTCATTGTGTACCCTTTTCCTCTTGTATTAAGAGGAAATGTACCTTGTTTATTTCTTCTCACTTAAATACATGCACACACACACACACATATATAGTATTCCTTTCTGCTTTCAGCTGATACAGCTCCTATAGCATCCTATAGTAATGAACAATGAAACACTGATTATTCCAATACATAATAAAGACCCTGCAAATATATGTTCAGTATTGGGTGATTCTAGCCATTATAGACTTTTTTTTTTTTTTTTTTTTTGAGGACTGAGATAAAGGCTATATAACTTGTTACCAAATGAGGCTTCTTCTGTTCTTTCTAGAAATTATTTTGCTTGAGAACTCTTGAAGATATCAGAAAATCAGCTTCAATCACAGTCATGTACCGTTCCTTGTAGAACTGTGGTCACTAGAGATGCGGTACAACAAGTCACTAAATTAATTCAATAATCACTACTTTGAGACTTGTATTTCTTCTAACTGTAATCTTTTAAATAAGTCACCATCTCATGATACACAGATATTAGGCATAGGAATAAAAAAGACTGATGTCATCCTGTAATCAGAACAGAATGCACTTCAAAGCTCAGCACTTTTATATACATGGCCCTATTCTTAGTTGTCTAAATCAGAATTTCTTTCTTTAAAGTGTGACATCTATCACTGAAAATAATAATACTAGCCATTGTTTCCTACTTTCCTGGGATGCATGAATAAGAGCAGGTGAAGGAAAGCGATCCTCCCTCTCTACTCCACTCTGGTGAGGCCACATCTGGAATACTGTGTCCAGTTCCAGGTTCCCCAGTTCAAAAAAGATAGGGATCTCCTAGCAGTCCAGCAGAGGGTGAAAAACATTAGATAAAGGGCCTGGAGCAACTCCCATATGAAGAAAGGTTGAGTAACACGGGTCTGTTCAGCCTGGGGAAAAGACAACAGAGGGAATCTGAAAAATATTTATAAGCATCTAAAGGGAGGTGGGAGGCAAATAGGAGGCCAGGCTCTCCTCAGTGGTGTGCAGTGATAGGACAAAGAGCAATGGCCTACAACTTGAACATAAGAAGTTCCATACAAGTACGTAGAAGAGCTATAAGAATAAGATTGATGAAGCACCTGAACAGGTTACCCAGAGAGGTTGTGGAGTCTCCTATGGAGATACTCAAGATCCATCGGGATGCTTTACTGTGCAGCCAATTGCAGGGAACCTGCTGTAGCAGGGAAGCCGGACTCAACAATCTCTTAACATCCTTTTCAACCCCTACAATTTTGTGTTCTGTTCTATTTCATTTGCAATTAGTTATTTTTGGCATTTAAACAGCGCATGAACATCCTTTCAGTACCTGCATGTACTGGAAACATCAGATTTCCAGTTTCTGAATATCATATATTGCTAGTAAAACTGAGAATTCACTTCAAGATTTTATGCATCTTACATATCAAATCAATATGTTTCTGGAGCACAGGATGTTTTGCTATCAAAGCTGTGGCTTCACCTAGACTTTTCCAAATATTATTTAATATGTAGCATAGGAGAAAAAAAACCAACAAATATTGACTGCTGGATGGTAGAATACATGCTACCATGACCTAAACCTGCCATTATGATGTTGACTTTCCCCACAGTAGAATTATAAAGCTCACATTTATAGATTTTATAAGATTGAATCCTGCTGCCCTAATACCTGAATTTTTGTAATCAGTATTATTATTTTTAGTTGTGGTAAACGTTGTTATGTATAAATGCAAAGAAATTAAGAATGTTAAGATACATCATCAGTGAAAGTCAAACACCATATCATGAGAGACATGATATAACAATAATTTTCGTGATCATACGATCATGAAATTACAGAGCCATGTGATATATTGGCACTTTTGAAACCCTCACTGGCATTCTCAGTCTCTGAGGGCCTTTAAAAAACAACCATTACAAAATAAAGAAATATATATAAAAAAAAAAATCAGATCACCAGGCAAGTGTTAGCAGCTCTCTGACAGCTATGAAATTCCCTCACCTAACTCCAAAATAACACAGTTGCCAACAAATAGCTGGGAAACAGAAGCATCTTCTGGCCATATGGATGAACACAGAAGTTTTGTATACTCCAAAATAAAACACTACCAATTTCTCACCGGATAATGCAGCATCACTGACCAGCCAAGGAAGTTACTGATAAAATTAACTATTTTTAAGCAACATTAAAATGCATAAATTTCCTCTCTTTCCAAAATTACGTATATGAACAGATTAGAATTGTGTTAGCAGGAAAGGGAACAGAGAAGAAATTATTCTCAAAACTGAATATAAAAGTACACAAAACCTTGTGGCATTGTACCAGGTAGTTCATATAATTCTTCCTCTAATAATGAGAAAAAATAGATTTAAAAAAATCAAAGTATACAGGATCTAAAGAGAAGGCTTGAAAGACACTGACCTCAAAAAAAAAAAAAAAAAAAAACACCAAACGAAAACATTAGTCCAGAGGCAATATTTTATACTGAATTCAGCCACAGTGCTTTAAAACAATTATCACACCAGAAACCTTGACCTGTGATCATGACATTTTTTACCTCAAGTACCTGAAATCAGTTTTTCACTGATTATAGAATAAGCTGTGGTTAGTAGCTATATATAGTTAAGCAACCATGTTTGGTTTAAAAATTATATTCTTTGATTATTTTGCTTTTGCAGTCTTTCTGTTTAAAACCATCAGCCATTATGAAGCATCCGCACTCTTATAAAGAAACATATCCTATAAAAAAAGCAAATAAATCTCAAATCCTGCACAGAAACGTGTGCGTCATTAATAAAAATCAAAGAGGACTTGGGGTAATTAAATATTGCAGAATTGATTTTCTCATTAAAATAGCTCTTTACTTTTAATGTAATTTTGTTTATCTTCCTGTGCTCATGCCAACAACATCAACAAAAAGTAACTTTCACCTCTTATGTTACAAAGTTTACTGGGTACCTCAAGAGGAGGAAGAAACCATAGGTGCCTGTGGAATTAACAGGAATTTAGAGAAGAGAATCACACATATCAGGGAAGTATTTTCAGTTAGTTGAGGTGTTTAGTGGTTGAAATCTGCTACTATGGGTTGGTGATTGAACAAGCTACAAGAGAGGCTTGCATAAGTTTCAATACACTGGAAACTACATATTCATACCTAATCAGCACCATCACGGCCCACGGATTTGTTTGTGTTGAGTTAGTCTGAGATCTCTGAACAAATCCTCCTCTACCAAACAGAAGTCTTTCTTTCCCCAGGCTCTCTAGCTTATCTCCAGGGTCTGGAATTCCCAAGAGGCAGTGTTAGCAGTAAAGACTGAAGCAAAGAAGGTGTTTAGTAACTCCACCTTCTCAGTGTCTTTTATTACCAGGACACCCATCTCATTCAGCAGTGAGCCCACCTTTTCTTAGTCTTCCTTTTGCTATTGACATAGTTAAAGAAGCCTTTCTTGCTGTCCTTGACCTCCCTCACCAGATTTAAATCCAAGTGGGCTTTAGCCTTCCTTGTTGTATCCCTATATGCCCCTGACAACATTCCTAAATTCCTTTTAAGTGGCTAGACCCCTTTTCCACATTCCACAGACTTTCTTCTTCCATTTCAGTTTCCCATAAGCTTCTTCTCATCCATGAATATCTCCTGCCACCTTTGCCTAGTTTCTTACTCTTACAGATATACAGATCTTGACCTTGGAAGAAGCAGTGCTTGAATGCCAGACAGTTCTCTTGGGTCCCCTTAACTTCAAGCGTTCTAATCTATGGGATACCTTTAAATAGGTCCTTGAAGAGGTGAAAGCTGACTCTCTTGAAGCCCAGGTTGCAATACTACTTTGTCGTCTCATTCATTCAATGTAAGATCCTGAACTGCTTTATCTCATGGTCACTGCACCCAAGGCTATCCTTAACTTTCATTCCTTTCTTGTTTGTAAGAACAAGGTCCAGCAGCACATCTCTCTTCATTGGCTCCTCCACCATCTGTGTCAGAAAGTTACCTTCCCTGCACTGCAAGAAGCTCCTTGATTGTGTGCACGCAGCAGTATTGCTTTTCTCACAAATACCAGGCTGATTAAAATCCTCTATGAGAATCAGACCCTGTGATCATGAGGCTACTTGCAGCTGCCTGTAGAAGGCCTTATCAATTTCCTCCTTTTGATCAGGCTGCCTCTAGTAAACACCCACAAAAGTGTCACCCATATTAGCCTGCCCCTTAATTCTCATCCATAAGCTCTCTAATCACTCATCATTAATTCCTAGGCAGAGCTTGATACGTTCCACTTGTTAGCTCACTATAAAGTAACTCCACCACCTTGTCTTGCTGGTCTGTCCTTCCTAAGAAGTACAGTGCTATCCATTCCATAACACTGAACTACCTTTTCTGCTCTAAGTGGAAGGAAGGGTAAGCTGCTCTTGAAGAGGCTCCACAGAAAAGCCTATTCCTAGCACTACTCATCTACACATATCCATACTGTGTTACACATGAAGATTTCTTTTCCAACACTCCTCTTTCATTAACTGAAAAGAACAAAAGGCATGCTGAGTACATTTTCTCTCAAGCTTAACTGTTTACCCCACTTCCAAATCATCTGGAACTTGTGAGAAAGTTAGGAGTATTATTTTCTGTCCTCCCCAGGCTTGCCAGAGACTGTGAAATAGAACTGCCTTACCCTCTGTACTCTGAATTAGCCATTCGTTTCTTCTTACCTAATCAAACCTACAAATAAAGAGTCCATAATATTATTAAAAGTAGATATAGATAAAAAGACTGACTTATGGCAGTGAGCTCATAGGACTGCCTCTGATGATTTGCTCTCTCTTAATGAAAGCATCTTGCTGAGATGAATAGAAGTTGGGCTGGCACCACATCTGGATGGTTGCCCTAAATTGTTAGTTGTGCAATAAAGTTTCGCATTCTCTGAGGATGGAAAAGAAACTTCTGTAAATGCCTAAATGTATTAACTCTATTCACGCTAAAAAGTCACTGCAGATAACCATGGAGGAGATTTTCTCAATAATGTTACACAGAGTTTATCTGGGTTTTTTTTGCTTTTTAAATAAGTTTTACTAAAAGTCACTGCATCTGCATTATTATTATTATTATTTTTAATGAAGATCTATTCAACTAGAAGCATTTTACCAGCTTCAGTTATCATTTGGACTCTGCATACTGCCATGATGCCCACTTTTCAAGAAAAATTATAAGAGATACCAAACTTCTTGCAGGAATGTGGGGTGTATCTCTTATCTTCCATAAAGCCCAAGAAAAAAGTTAAATCTGATTTCATAATTTATGCACTGTTCTGTTTTGGATTCTACAGAAGAGTATTCCATGTCACAGATTAGACATGTAATATTACACAGAAGCTGAAAAGTTTACAGCACCTCAAGTACAAGAATGATGCCTAGATAGAGTTATATACATCAGAGATTATCATCAAATATCAAGCCACTTAAAAAATGCATACTTCAAGGAAGGAAGCTCCAAAGAGAGCAAGCTTCAGTACTGAAACATGAGCAGAACAAGATAGCTAACAGAACCAAATACAAGCAATCAGTATGACACTATGAAGAAATGTAATATCAAAACAAGAACAACCCTTAACAGATAATGAAAAAAAAACTTCTGAAGATTCAAACACAAGTTATACAGTTGGAAGAATACCTAGGATAGTATTTTATAGGTGTTATAGTTGGAAAGATTATCATAGTGAAAAAGAAACAATCAAGGAAGAATTGATCCTGTATCCAAGGATCTAGGCTTATAGTGGAAAAGTCCAAAAAGGAGGGATCTCCAGAAAGAGATCTTTCCATAGTGGTAGTCAGCCCTTAAACGGAGTCTAGGAGAGATGCACCAGGCTCCACTCTTTCCGGTCACATGGCTGAATTGCCTTCACCTGTGTTCCCATGGACTACTCAGTCCTTTCCTCAGGTGATAAATCAGTGGTTCAGGCCATGACTCAACAGACACAAGTCATTAAATAATTACTCTGTGAGGGCTAGATCATGCAAAAGATGCTCAGCACTTTAGAATGTGTAGTATGTCCTCCTCAGCCAATTGAGGTAACTTTTACTCTGTACTTTGCTATACTGTTAATCTTTCAAATTTTTATGTAAGAGTTCTAGCTAGATTCCGTCTCACAAAACAATAACTTGTAACAAAATTACAATCCTATAGGAACCAAGTTTTTAATTCAGTGGAGCTATCTAACAAGTAACAGAACAATGTCAAATATATTTTTTACCTCTGAATGCAGGGTTTTGTACTGCAGCTTAGAATATGTGTCAGTCCATAGCTCAAAAAAACATTGAACCAATGTATTAAATATAGAGAACTGAAAGGGAGAAGAATACAGTTAGCAATACACCTAGCATTATTAAAATCTATTTTCCTTTGCAGAAAACATCACAGAAACAGATGAAGAAAGAAAAGGGTAAAGATATCTGAACCAATACAGTATGTTTAAATGACTTGTTTTTCAAAGTCAGTTGTAAAGAATGAAATAAAGAGAAAGCTGGAAAAAATACTAAACGGGGCTTTACAGAGTCTTTGTTCCCCCTACGAAACAAGCACACAAGAAATAAACTTGTGGTAAAGAGAGAGGTTTGGTTTTTGCTTTTTTTTTTTTTTTTTTTTTTTAAAGTGAGCTGCTTTACCATTGCAGATTTTCCTAAGTCCTTACAACTCTAATTAAAATGTGGTAATTGGTTATGTTACCTCAATTACCATGATGCATGGACATTGATGCAAAGCGACACCAATTGAATCCCTTAAGTGTTATACCCCAAGGCCACCCCACTTATTGTGGCCTTATTATTTTCAATTATGTGGTTGGATGTGCAGCATACTTTCCAGCTAATACAGATGGGGGTTTTGCTGGACATACAGTGTAGTGTACACACAGGATGACTCAGGAGGAAAAAAAGAAATAAAAGTTTCTAACATTTCATGAAGCATGGTGGTAGACTTAAATCAATGAATACTTCAGACACTTTCTGGACAATGTGGGAATTACAGCACCTTAATCCAAATTATCTTCACTCAAAATCTCCATTTTAAAAGCATTATGAATACTGTCCCTTCAATAATTAGCCCTCTGTTGAATAAGAAAAGAGATTGTGTGCTCCATAAAATTGATATCTTTCTCATTCAGTGAATGAGAAGTCTGGAGAAAAAGCAGTTTCTCTGGTCATCAGAAAGGCAGGAATTGAATTGCAACTTAAGAAATAAAATCTATTAGAGAACAGTTTTGTCTCTCTATGAGCCACAGCAGTATAACAGTTTTACATATTCCAGTATTGACAAAACAGTTCCAGAAAAGTGAATATGCAGAGTAACTTCATTGTGGCTTCCTATACAGAGATATATCTGACTTGGACAGGACACCAAATTGTGAATATCATGACTGCTGTAATAATGCCTGGGGGTGTAATAATTTCTGGGGTGCATTAAAAAGAGTGAGGCCAGCAGGTCAAGGGAGGTGATCTTCCCCCTCTATTCTGCCCTGGTAAGGCCTCATCTGGGGTACTGTGTCCAGTTCTGGGCTCCCCAGTACAAAAAAGACAGGAATCAGGCCCCAGCGGAGGGCCACAAAGATGGTGAAGGGCCTGGAGCATCTTTTTCCTATGAAGAAAGGCTAAGTGAGCTGGGTCTGTTTAGCCTTGAGAAAAGAAGATTGAGAGGGGACCTGATCCATGTCTATAAATATCTAAGGTGTAGGGGGCAGAGTGGTGAGGCCAGACTGTTTTCAGCAGTGTGTGGAGACAGAACCAGGGGAAACGGCCAGAAACTGCAGCATAGAAAGTTCCACACAAATGTGCACAAGAACTTCTTTAGGTGAGGGTGACGGAGCACTGGAACAGGCTGCCCAGGGAGGTTGTGGAGTCTCCTTCTCTGGAGATATTCAAGACCCACCTGAACACCTACTTGTGCGACCTGGTGTAGGGAACCTGCTTTGGCAGGGGGGTTGGACTCGATGATCTCTGGAGGTCCCTTCCAACCCCTACAATTCTGTGATTCTGATTCTGTGAATGCACTGAGGTTAGATGCCTACTTAAACTGAATATACAAATTGGCTAAGCAAATGATCAAAAACGCTGCCTAAAACAACTTTATATTCCCACTTTGACTTAGCTGATGAAAACTTGTTGGTGTGACCATGACAGATGCTGTCCCAAATCCATTTTTAACTGTTCAGTTTTCTTTCATGTAGACCAGATCCTCCAAAGGAGAGTGCACAGTGAGTTAAAGCTTCTCCAGCTGTTGAGTAGGAATTTCAGATGGCAGTTTTCAGTTTAGCTAACTAAAGATTGTTGCTATTGCTGTTGCAATTGCCAGACAGACTCCTTTTTCTTCTACGATGATTGCCAGCAGGGTCTTGTTAGGCAAACTGAAAAGGCATCTGTGTAATTCTGAAGCTAAAATGTAGTTTTCAGATAACATTATACCAGCAAACTATGGAATGATAAATTGGGGGGAAAAGAATTTACAAAAAAAAAAAAAAAAAGCTTGAGGAAAATTGAAAAACATCAGTGAAGACAAACAATTCAAAAGAAACCTAAAACCTCTTTGTGGTTAATTCAAGTATACTTCTGTAATGATATAAGTGGCTCAGATAAGTGACTAGGGACAGAAACAGGATAAAGAAAGATCCCAGTACACAAATTAAGAAGAGAGCAGAAGACGCAAATGAGTCTTGTACCACTTTAATCAAATATAATCATTGGGGTTATCTTATGCACTATCAGCAAGTTGGATGCCATGAATGAGTTTGGATGCCATCAGGCTATAAAATCATCTCATCATTTGTTTTCATAAATTACAGTATTTTGTGGGCAATCACAAATGAAGACTTGTTAGTAAGAGATACTGTTTATGTGCCAAGACTGGCACACTATCAAATACAGAGAGATAGGGAAGCAGAAGTAGTAGTCCTGGTACCTACCCAAGAAATGATTACACAGGAACTGAAAGAAAAGGAAGTCTAGAACACATCAACTCAGACCAGGAAAGAGAAAGGAACCTGAATTCTGTAGTGGCTGAGGCATCTGTAAGTGTTGGGAATATATATAGTTTTACCAACATGAGAAACTTGTAGATGTTGACACACTCAAAGAATCATATTGTTATAAACAAGACTAGAATAAGAGGTTCCAAAGCAAAACAGCCCACATTGTAAATTAAATGAGTATCACACCACAATGGCAGCTAATGGCTACCGTTTCTTAGCAGAAAGAATGGTACTCCCCTTGCACAATGAAAAACAGTTCAGACCAGCAAATAACTCCAGACTCCCTTAGGCAAAGGGAGAATGAAGCAGCATGCACCTTGTGAAGTTCCAAGCACTGGGACATCAAGCAAAGTACAGTGCTTGAGCACCATGTCTCAGCTCCTGATCGATTGCAGTCCCACACAGTAACACTCACTCCACTCCTGCTGTAAGAGCAGCACTAAGCTCTAATTAGCACATAACAGCTTATTTAGAGTAACTGCAGCTACAATAAGCAAACTGTCTCCATGAGGCAGCTGCCCACATGCAAAAGGAGATAATAGACTTCACTACAACAACTTGGAGTTCTGTTCAGCCCCTCTTGAAGCTATCTCACAAATACAACTTTTTTTTGTGTTCCACGCTCAATAGAACAGATATTTGTAACAACAAAATTGTAAGTTTTGTATGAAAAAGGTAATTTTTCATCTTTGTAGTACCTTACCTTTCAGATAAGTACAGTAGAAACCCAGTTCAATCTCTTTTGGGTAGTTATGATGACTGCTGCAAAAGTAATACCTCCTATTTTATTATATTGGCCCATGAAATCAGAGACAGATGTTGGTGGTATGGCAGTACAGGCTGAGTCTTCCCACCAATATTCTGTTAAATTTTGTTGCTGCATAACAGATGGCAGCAGAAGGGCAGTCTGACAAAATGGTGTCTGACATGGAAGTGTGTATGAAGCAATGGTGTGTCACTGAATTCTTCCATGCGGAAAAAAAAAATTGTATCTGTTGACACTTATTGATGCTTTTGGAATGTTTATGGAGACCCAATAGTGCACAGTGCACTGAGCACAGTGACGCAGTGAGCTGTGCAGTGGCGACATTGGTGTGAAAGACAGCCGCATTCCAGACAGCCATGCACATCTTTTACACCGCCAAATGAAGAACATCTTGATAAGTTCTACTGCACAAATTGATTAACAGTGGTGACTATGTTGAAAAATAGTGTTTTGTAGCTAAGAATTTAATCTATTGAATAGATTACTGTGCTCTTTGTATCTGTTATTGTTTACATGGAATTAAATAGGAGGCATTACTTTTGGAGCAATCTATGTAGTTACCGACTTAGCAGAGTCTCAACTTTTAGCAACCCAAATTCACAATTGCAAGAACTGATTTTTAGGTTAGCAATTGCCTAATACCTCACAAAATACCTCACATACGTGTTCTTGAAGCTTCAAAATTCACTAGTTTTTCTAGTACTGGCCCAATAAATAAATCTTTTGCACAGCACTAACCAACAGTTTACTAGAGCTATTGACATCTCAGTAATATGAACAAGAAACATTTCAAAGATGGAACTATCATATCAACAAAACTGGTGCTCCTCAATAGAACACAAATTAAATTTTTGAATGAAAAAAATAGTTGCTATTTTGTTTTCTTTCTTCAACAGTTTTTTCTGTTCTTCAGTCTCAAACTGATATTCTAACCACTATTTTGCCTTTGACTTCCCACACTTCTGCTCTTATTTCTTGCCCTCCTAGATTCATTACCATCAAAACTCAGGAATCTTGTCTCACTGATGAGACAGCATTTGTCTTCTCCTCTTTCTTACATTCTCATTTAATGGTGAATGTACTGTTAACATTTCTCCTATTATTACCTTCAACACTACAGCATCCTCCTCATCAACTCACTATTTCTTGGCTGGTTCAGACTGATAGTATTTTCATTCAAGAATTGCCTTTTTTTTCAGAATGATATCTTGTATATCTTAATACTACACTAACACAAACAAACAACTCCCAGAGAAATACAGCTTCTGTTATTTTTTTTAAAGGAACAAAACTAAGTCAAAAGTAGGATTTTGCTGCTAGTCAGACAACTGTCAGGAAATAAGTACATATCAAGTATTTTCTCCTTTTATTTGTTTTATATAAACCTAAAAATTATATAAGCAAAAATGTCACTTATTCTCAAATCTCATCAAGGCTCCTCAATACATGCATTACAGAAGGTTATCATTGCTGTCAGTGTAGCTGCAGCATACAGGCTTTGGCATTATGATAGTACCACAGAACATGCTGAGCCAATTCATCCATTACAGTCAACGGTGTTACAGTAGGGATTATTTTGTCCCCCCTATGGTTTATTGTTTGAATGTAGATACTGCATTGTAATATAGTTTTATGCTGTAGAAAACCTGTCACTTAATGGACAGTTTAAGCAGAGTGCTATTTTGCCTCTGAGGAATCATTTCCCTGAGATAAAAGGGAAATTAATGCATTTTACTTATATTCAAATAACACAGATTTGTATATTAATCACATACCATGGCACTCTATGTGAAATACACATCTACTGCTGGGATACTAATTAAAACCAATCATACTTACAAAGAAAATACTTTTTCTGAAATATATTTACAATCAATGATATATGTCTCTGGGCCCAATTCTTTTAGGTACCGAGCAACTTACTGATCCCAAAAGAAGGTGGCTTTCATTACTCAACAGATTCGGATTAGAAGAGATTTAAATATATAGCAAATAGAACACGCATATTGTGAATTTATCTTATTAATCAATGGTGTCCGTAGACTATAGCACTTTGTGAAAAACTGAAACTTCACTTGTGTCATTAGAGACTAGGAACAGCACCATTAGTCAGAAGAAAACATTCAGTACTTGCCTAGCACTGAAACAATGGCTGATATAAAATGGAATTACATGAGATCTTTTTAAATGGCTGGCATAAAGTGAAATTACATGAGATCTTTTTAAACCAAGCATCACTCACTGGGTCTTTTTCCAGTCTCTTCTGTAGCCTTGTTTGCCACTGGACAGCTTGCATGACAATGGCTTCCCACCTCCTCTCGAGGTTTACGATTATCAGCTGCATGGACTGGTGATCTGCACTCAGGTTGCAGGTCTCCTGGTCATCCAGGAGGTGCTGGCACAGCCGCAGCACAGAGGCAACCCCACGGCGTCTCTGCTTGATCTCACAGCATAGGGACTGCAGAACAGACAGATGACAAATGTCAGGGTGGGATATTCTGCATTAACTCTTATCTGATAGATATTGGTGCTAATAGTTCTTCAGCTCTTCCATAAATTCCCATTATTAATGTCAAAGACTATTGTTTATTTCAAGATAAATACAATCTTAATTGCACATAAGGAGTAAAGCTACTTTCAGTCTTCTTCAAACAAATGCCATACACAGCTAACTATCTCGATAATGTTGAAAGTTTTACAGTGTAGAGTGGTTTATTCTTCCTTTTCTACATTCAGCTGGGACACATCTGAAATGAGTTACCCTGACAGTAATCAACTTCAGAAATTTTTCAGGAAAAAAATGGGAAAAAAAATTGTATTCATACAATGAGAATATATATATAGTGTCTGTATACATATATATATGCCTCTCAGAAGAAAACAAAAACAAAACCAAAAACCAATAGAAATTATGGCTCATCTGTACCCTGTCATAGGAGAAACCTTCAGGAAGAAGAGTAAAGAAGTTTCTACAAAATCCTTTACAGATGGTTCTTGCTGTCATAAAATCACTTCCAGGGTAGTTCTATATTCAGATAAATTGAGGAATACTATGATAACTGTATCCTTTTCAAAGATGGGTTATTCATTGCATTTATTTCATCCTACAGATTCCAGTGCCACAAAGAATGCAGTCTGATGTAAACTGCATGATGGGACAGCCACTAAGCCCTAATATTACTGAATATTGATAGAAACTGGGATAGGCTGGTTGTATGCCGGAAAGCTAAGTAACTACACTGAGAGTCCTATTGAATAGCTATATAAATAACGTATTTTACATGCCAAAATGAAAGAGAGATCTACCACCCGGAAGCAGTTAATGGCATGGGATGACTTTGAACACAATTTTATCTACAAATACAATTGCACTTTATAGTCATTCAACATCAGATCAGGCTTTTATTGCCTCACAATGTGTTTTTATAATATCTATAACACTAGGGTACACAAAACACAAAAACTTCTGAGGATGACTGCTTCAGCCCAGCTACCAAGGCTCCATACTTTTATAGCATCACATGGTTCAAGTACACAGCTATTATCAGAGGCCAGTGCTACTCCAGAATTTAACAGAACTGTGCTCCACACATAGGAACTTTCCAGATAATTTAAATTATAACTTGCTAACATCTGTTTCCCTCTGTGGGATGCCAGAGGTGAAAGTACATGACCCTATGAGAAAATCTCAACTACCATCTTTTAGGAAGACAGGGTATTTTCTTTTAACTGGAGTTAATAATGATAAACAAACAAACAAACAAACAAACAAACAAATAAAATAAAAGCTAGCCACCAGAGCAGAGTTCTCAAAGCTCTTCAAAACCGTTAGCTGACTTGAACTTTACCAGCAAAGCAGTTAACATTCTGTAGCACGTGTATTTAAAGTCCAAAGTTTTGTAACACTTGTGGATTAAATATCAGAAAATCTACTTAGAAATATTATACATCTATATTGCTGTATTGCTGGAGTATTTTGCTGCTGAAAATATGCACTTGACCAATAGCATTAGGTGCAAAAGAGTGGTATACACATCTAAAAAATACATATCCTTTGCCTACAGATAGCGTTGAAGTGATTTTTTTTTTTTAATTCAGAGCCTTCAAGAGAAATGATGATTAAACCCACAAACATAGCTGAATTACTAATTTACTTTCACTGGCTGAATTGGGCTGTTCTAACAGTTAACAGATTGCTTATTAATCAACAAGGGTAAACAAGACAATGCAATCTCATTTAAGGCAGAAGTTTTAATGCCTAACAGTATTTGTGTTCAAAATGCTAATCATGATAAGACTTCATTAGAAGACGTCTTAAAATGATTAAGTACATTTCACTGTAAAGTACACTCAGTTGTATATCAGCAGATGGACATTTCATACAGATGTTCCACTTATTGATATAATGCATTCTATAGCAATGTAAATTACCCTAACTCTGTAATAGCTGGAATTCTATTACTTCTATAATGAGAGAACCCTGTACCTTTAATATTTCTGAATTTTAAATAAGGTGAATGACAAATTCCCAAACCACTATTTAGGGCAAAATATGACCAGGAATTTTATTATTCAATTTATACCAGAGCTGCATTTTCACTTATGTTTCCTGAACTTGCCCTATTTATTTTCCTCGACTTCATTACTAGTTTCCTATATAGTTCTTGATGTAACCAACATGTCTGACACATTTCCTTTTTGATGCTGTTCATTAGTCTAACATATCAGAAAAATAAATAAATAAATAAAGCCCTACCTAAAGTCAGAGTTCTTACTTTACATTGTGTAACAGCAAAACAATTCATTTTTATGCATGATGGTAAGTTACATACTGCTGGCAGCCAATTCATACAGCTCTGCATTAACTTTGTGGAAGTCAACACAGCTCAGAACTTGGCCCCATAACATTATCTTACCTCAACCTATCTGATTATGTCATTCCTTATAAATACTGTTCATTTTTGATACAATACCATATAGTTTGATGAGGTAAGGGGTATTTAATTCATAAGCCATTATGTGAGTATTTAAGTGAGGACTTCACATTGTGCTATCTGAAAGCAGAGCTACAGGATCCAAGTCACTTCTAATTTACATCAATTTTACACCAGCATAATAACAGTAGCTTTACTGAAGCTATTTCTGATTTACATGGCTGTGACAGTACAATTAGGCCTATGGCACTTTTGTTTCAATTTTATTACATGATATTATAGTTAATATTAAACAGGAGAAGAATGAAGTGCTCGTACCTAACAGTGTGTTGAAAGAGTTGGCTATAGCAACTGTACTTTAAAAGCCACAGAACTTAATCATGTGAAGACTTCTTTAAAGCCCATATAATGACACTAGCAATAATGAATCTAACCAGTATTATGATCTGGTATACAGTGTCCTTAAGGGACACAGTAATTGTATCCTATGACACAATACTTCACGGTGTTGTATATCCATCCACAATCTGCTGTTGTTAAAATGGTATGACTCTATGAAAACCTGTTAATATGGCAACTGTACAGCCATGCATGTCTCTAAGGCCACAGTTACTTCATTCTGGATACGTTAGGTACATTCTGGATTGTGAATTAACAGCTATAATTCATGATTAATAATAATAATAAAAAGGAAAAGAAAGAAAACAAAACTGCAGATAGATTACACAGTATCTCTACTGAGACTTGAGCCATATGTCTAAAGAAGCTATGGTAAGCTACTGAGTACTCGACAGTTCAGAAAATTAGGAAATGGTCTAACGATAGACTTCAGAGCATCACTTAGGCTCCTGTGTGTGCAAAAGTTTGTCTGAAATACAGATTAAGAGATCAGACACATTTAGCTCTGGCTAACTTAAGTCTTTCACAATAAGACTTAAAGTAATATATACCACTTTGTTTGCTGCAGGCTGTGTAAACATGGTATTGCAGCTGCCATGTGCAAGCTTGACTTTGTTCAGGTCTTTGCTTTGCAACAGGTACCCTGAAAACATTGAGGAGTTATTCGTTAGAACATTATTGACAGTCACACTTTCTCATACCCATCAGAGCTGCTAGAATCTTGGGAGATATTTCTTCCTTCTGCCTACTCCTATTTTCAGTGCTTTGAAGTTATCACCTGCATAGCTACAAAAGGCTAGCTGAAACTACTTTCACAGCTTGTTAATACCATGCCTTAAATCATGTGGAAAAGCCCTTGCTGAGTCAAATGACATCAAAAGACTTTCCAAGCCATGGGCTAATGGCACTACCTATGAGGCTGGAAGTAGCCATGACCTGATCACAAGTTGTTCTGCATGGCTGCTTGACTCCTGAGTGAAAAGTAGGTGACAAAAACATGTGCAGCTTTAGGCAGTGCCAGAGAGTGTAGGAGACCTAGACAGGTGGGAAGTTGAGGAACATTAGAGCCATGTAGCCCCAACTCTCCTCCATCCCTCAGCCTTTGGGCAATGTATGTTCTGTACGATTGAAGGCTGGGAAGCCAGTTTTGTTCTGACACAACACAGCAGAGGAGTTGGCCATAGAAGTCCTTACACTAAGGTTCCTCAGAGAAGGTGCTAAAATGGATTAGCTAATAGTACCAATGTTCTCAGTGAACTCAGTAAACCTTGAGACTAAAAATATTTTAAAAGTCTGTTTGAAATGAGTTTCCTTCATTTAAACCGTCACAATCCACATATAATCACCACATAAAATGTTTAGATACAATTTTTAACACTCTTTATTATGTATTGTTTGCTGAATTATTTTTTATATGATCTGAACTTTTTTCAACCATTTCTGTCTTTCTTGCTTTCACTCTATGCTTAGGAATATTTAAAGCTTGTATGGAAATGTCCATGGCTTTGAAACACAGTTGGAAGACAATAAAGGTTAACTTTTACAGATTACAGATTTTCTTTGGACTTTCAGGTTCAGAAGTAATGCCAATGTATAATAGGATCCTTATGTTGTATTTCTATGTATAGGCAATACTGGCTGTTTTCAGGTAAATGACAAAATTTCCACTGCAGATAAATATGGAATGATCAGCTCTAAAAGGAAGCTTCTATTAAACCTTGATCTCTTAAAGGTTTACTCATTACAGGACGTGGGTATGTGCAGGAGGGAATGATACCCTTCCAACTGCATCTGTTGTCACCTGACAGAGAATGATAGGAAGATGAAACGACAGATATGTTGTTATTTAGTACAACAACTGCATATAGAAATTAAGGCAAATTCTGAGAATGGAAGTTATCTTTTTCAATACAACAATCAAGCAACATAAATAAACTAATTCACCTCCTAATATCTGATATTTGGCTAGTGTAGAACTTCAGTTTACAACAGTGCTAATGCTTCAAGAATCATGGTTAACCTCAATAACACAACAAGCAAAAATAAGACAAAATATGCTTGCAAATACTTGTTAAAATTTACTTTTCAGCTTTTTTTCCGTAAAACTGCAATGTCTATAATAAATTCTCCTGTTTGACATGATGCATGCTTGTATTTCAACTTCCACTCTTATAGGACACATAGTGAAACAAAACTCTGATATTGAATGAAAAAGAAAACCAGCAATTCCTCAAAAAATATTAATGAGAAAGTAATTCCTAAAAACAAAAATGCCAAATGAAAAATATAGGAAATGAATGACTTGTCATCTTTTAGAAAAATACTGCCAAACCTGTGTGCTTTTGCTGATTTCAAGGTTAAAAGAAAATGTCACCTAATATGGGAACTCAACCCAGTTGCAGACAGTGGGACTTAATCTATACTGAAGCTAAATATTCTATAAGTATGCAGTGAAGTGCAAAAAACAGCAATTGAAAAATGACATGATTAAATGGCACAACATGCAATCATTTGCTCTCAATTATATCAATGTATCTTCTTCATTTCAAGGAGTCAGGCAGAAATATTGTTTTTTAAATGCCTCTATTAAATTGGGCACCAATAATAAAATAGATGAGAGTCCTAATAAGCTCATTTACGTAACATACATCACACACCACAAAACTATTCTCTCCAAACGGTTTTGTTCATAGATTTGTCTCCTGGTTGTCACCAGTCTTGGCTATATTAATAGACTTTAAAGGCACAAGGCTTGCAGACCATTCAGTGGAAAACCTTTGTACTTAACCCTTGAAAGATCTTTAATGCTAATTATGGAGAAAGTATTGATATAATATCTTTGCTGTCACATTTTATTACAATGATGGTCACAACAGAATCTAGGACTGACGTTTTAGAAATATCATCTAATTGCAAGTCAGAAACACAGAATGACAGTTTAAAGTTGATTATGACTTCTCCCAAAATAATGAACTGGTTCTCTACTTCAAAGGTCCACTTTTAATAGCATTACAACCACTAAATTGCTACAGTGATCATTTCTTTCTGTAACTCACTGCTTAGCAAAGTGTTACAATACTTCTCTTACAAGTCTGAGTACAGTTCACTATATTCTTTGTGAATTGTGTGTATTCCTGTGCATACTAAAATGGCAAGAAAGTAGTAAGAAAAAATATTTAATTCTTGCACTGGCTTCAAGAACTTGTATTCTATGTATAATTTAGTACCTAGTAGATTCATGTTAATTATTATTTCACTAATTTCACTCTTTAAAATGTACAAGGGAATTTGTATTTATTTGTAATTGATACTGTAAACAAATCAATTAAATAGGTAAATATATTTATTTTAAATAAAGTATCAATTTTAAAATAGCATTCTAAAAATAGCCACATTATTTCCCTTTTTTTTTTAAGAAGTGCATCATCGTACTGAAAAAAACAGTCAGAATCCAGAACAAGTTCCCCTAGGCTCGGTCCACAGAACCTGCTATTATATCTGTACAGCATTCTTTAATTTCTTTGTTCTATTCATTCTGCTTGTCTAAGTACTTCAAAATATTTGTTTGTAAAAACATAGTTGAATGGACTGATATTTAACTCACATTCCCATGTAACTAGTAATATGTAATATACTTCTCCTCATAAATTAAAAACACTATTAAAATTCCAGACATATAAAACAACATGAAGATTGAGTTACTATAAAAGAAACTATAATAGCTTACAGATTGCTTGTATCATTATTAAAGCACTGGTATCTATTACAGTGTCTCCCTGGAATAAAGAATGCACTTTTGGCAATAATCTGCTAAAAAAGTGCCCATTATTGCTAAGATGCTCCTATCTAAGCTCTAAACTAGTGTGCAATTACAGGAAGGTAACTTTTAAAAATAAAAGAAAAACAGTGTTGGATGTAAATGCCTTTTCCCTACTGAAATACAACATACCTTCTCCAAGCATTATTTTTTGTGCTTCATATTGGAAATTAATTAGATGCATTTTCACAAATATTTTAGAGCTGCTGCTACACAAGCAGTTGGAGTTAACTTGGATCCGGGAATAAGCCAAGCCATCCACATGGAGAAGCCAGACGTGATGGCAGGAGGATTCATTTTCCTACTCTGGCACTGTTTGTGTTTATAAATGCCTTCAGTTCATGCCCTCTTTTCATTCAGTTTGAGAAGTTCTCTTTCCAGGGAAACACGTGCAAAGGAGAAACATTGAAGGGAGTGGTATAATTTGTTAGGATTTCTTTCTTTGCTCCCAGAAAATGCTAAAATAACAGTAGAGAGAACACCAGACAGATATTATAAATATCAGGGCTGTGTTTTCCTTTTATGATGAATCCTAAACCACACAGACTTAAAAGTCATTTTCCTGTTGTGGATAAACTTGAAATTTTTGCTATGTAACCACATTGGGCAGAGTTTCAAATAAACATATGTTGAAATTCAAGAGAAGAAACAAATTAAGGTACAAGCAAAAAGTTACAAAATCCAGTGAGGCGTAAGTCCGGCTTAGCTTTACTTTCAATTGTTGGAAATCACTTAGAATTACAGCTTAAAAGAAATGAAGATGTTTCTTAACATACATTTCACACTACATGCAAAAAAAATCTCCAGTGTTAGGTATGAATTTCAGCCGTCTTTAGTGAACAATTTAAACTGTTAAAACTTTGTGTACTGACTCAGAGCTACATAATAGTTCTTAAAAAAAATTTCTTTACATGGAGGTGCATAAATACCTGTAGCCCTCAGGCTGAAGTTCAGATGCTGATACTGTGCTTAATCCCCTTATTATTCTTCTTTATCCCATCCTACCACAAGTGGTAAACATGCATTTTTGTTGCCTCTGTGTGATGGGCCTGGTAGATTCCAAAATTCAGTGTGAATTTACTCAGTTCTGAATTACAGGAGAAAAGCATCTTGCAGTGCATTGGTATTACCTTCTTATGGGAAAGCAGCGAACATAAAATAGACTAACATTTTGGAGACTTCAGGCAGGGAGGGTGACAGTAAAGGGAAAATAAGCACATCTAACAAGTAAGGAAGAAATATATTTTCTTTGGCACTTTTCCTGTGCCAGTGAAGCAAATTTAGCCTTGATTCTAAAATGTACAGCTTGAGCTGTTCAGAGGTAAAGAGAGGAAAAGATATTATGGTGCTGCCACGAGCATCTGTACACACAAAGGACAACACATAGGCTTTTTTAGAAATGGTGTTCCTCACCTTATTTTAAAAAGCCACACCTACCAGAATGGTTATACCCTTAAAAGATGAAAACATGATGCACATTATTTTGCTGTGTCTTAATCATGAATACATAAACCAACTTTTTATATTTCAGCCCAAGACAAAACTAAAACTAAAACTGTCCTACAAGAGAAGGCAATAGCAGAACCAAGCAGAGCCAGGCAGCACTGCACTCATGTGGGTTTATTCATATCTGAAGTAAGCTAGGCTAATTCATCATCTTGCAGAATTATTTTTTTTTTTTTTTTTTTTAGCGAGCGTTTGCATAAATATGTTATACGTAGTAAATTAATTTGCTTGTACAGTTGAGGCAGACATGACCATTTAGCCACAGAGCTATGACAAGTTTGGAATTAGAAGTGAGGACAGAAGTGGGTGATGTGGTCAAGATGAGCTGTGAATGGGAGTAAAAAAGATGAAAGTTGTCAAAAGGCAAACTTCTGGATGAGGAGACCATTTGCAGATGATGGTCTCAGAGGCCCAGCATTAGTCATTTTATTATTGCTCTTTCACCAGCTATTCTTCCATTGCTTGGACAATACAGGATTAGGATAGGATGCAAACAAAGAGGGAACAGAAAACACTATTTCCTTCACTAATCCTCAGAATAGAGAACGTAATGAGGTTGCCTCCTTGCATTCAGAACACAGAAGTAAGCATCACTGTGGTAAAGGGAAGGTGGTACAGTACAAATGACATTGTGCTGCCAGCAATTGGTGAAATGCATGGAAAATCCATCAAAATAAAGGCTGAGCCTTCAGTTTTATTCTGAGGTGAGGAAATGCAGCACTTTCCTGACAGAGTAGCAAGGGAACCATCCTGCTAAGAACAGGAATCCACATACTTTTTTTTCCCCACTGACTTAATGCAGCTAGCATAATTTGCTGTCTCTAGTAATATGTTGCCAGTCTGCAAATCCCATTCCTGACATACATCTCATACTTGTGACACATAATATACCTGATAAGGAGTTCAATGACTCTCACACTGAAGGCTTGTTCTTTTTACATTCACATTCTAACTCATACTGCACTACACTTAACCCTGCAAATAATTATACTAGAATCAATGGATTTCCTGAAAGCATGATATTATTTTTAGTGTGAGTAGGGGTACTAATACAGTCTGTAATACTGTTCCCCATTGGAACAACGATCTATTAACCTTCATGCAAAGATGAAACTTAGGAAACCTTTACAGTCCTGAAACCAAGATTAGGCAATGGTCTACTAGGTCAGTTAAAGAAAAACCTCATCAGCAGAATTTAATGGCTCCAGAGGACACTATCCAATTAATAATCCACTAATACTGGAGAAATTTGCACTGGAAAACACAATACTATGGCTCCAAAGGGACAGTCATGATCAAATAAATCATACAATGGCTGCTCTGAAAGTAATGCCTCCTACGTTATTATGTTGGCCCATGAACTCAGAGGTAACTGGTGGTGGTACAGTTATAGAAGTTAAACCTTCCCTCCAATACTCAGTTAAATTTTGTTGTCATGTAACAGATGCAGCAGAGGGGTAATATGACAAAATGGCATCTGAAATGGAAGTGCATATGAAGCAAAAGTGTGTCACTGAATTCCTCCGTGAGGAAAAAATGGCATCCTGTGACATTCATTACCACTTGCTGAACACATGGAGACTAAATAGTGGATGTGAGCACACAGAGGAGGTAGCTGGTGCATTTTTGCACTGGCAACAAGGACAGCAGATCACCTCTACTGGTGCAGATTTGTATGAGTGTGGCATGCAGGCTCATGCTCACCATTGCCAAAAGTCATAGCTAATGGTGGTGACTACGGTGAAAAATAGTGTTTTGCAGATAAGAATTTGTTCTATCAAATAGTATTAATGTGCTGTTTGTGTCTGTTGTAGTTTCCATGGAAATAAATAGAAGGCATTACATTTGGAGCAACCTATGTATAATCACATGCAGTACAAAGTGAAGACAGTATAATGTCCTTATTGGAGACAATATAGGGATTTATTTAAACTATCTTATATTTCCTGTCTACCTTACACTAGTTTTTCTATATATTATCACTAACAAAAGAATTAAAGCTAAGAGCCCAAGCAAAGACCCTCATTCTTTATTTGCACTATACATAATACAACTTAAGCTTTGCCTATTTTAATGGAAAAGATTTCACTTTCTTTTACTTTTGTCATCTTTTGCTTTCTTCTCATTCTCCTTTTCCAAGGTAATAATAATTGCAAAGGAAGTTCCTGGTTTTGCAGTAAATAGATATTCAAGGCGATAGTAGAATAAGCAGTTGCATTTTCATTTGGGTGCATCAAAAGAAGAAAATCAATTGTATCGCCAATGATAATGACAAAAAAATAAGTGATAGAACTGAGATTGATCTATCAAAAGAAACCAAGTCAACTATTCTCAATTCCATACATATGACTCTTCAAGAGACCCATGACTGAGGAAAAATGTAGCCCAAAAGATTTCCTTCAGATACCAACCACACAAAAGGCTGGAAAAAAACTGTAAGCCATTAGACCTTACAAAATTGCAGGTTTTACTTTGTAGTGGTGAGCCTGAAACATCTTTCTCTGTACCCCAGGATATCTTTTGTGTTACTCAGCTTGACTCAGACCTCAAGTCTTACAAGTCTACTCAGGGCATAAGAAATGAATGCAGACTATTCCGGTACCATAAGAAAGACATGGACAAGTATAAGTTGCATTGCCTTCTCCTCATCAGTTCCACCTAACAAGGGAGCGTTTCAGATGAGAACCCTAATGCACATTCAAGATCGCAGAAAGAAACTTGGGCTCAACTGTAATTAGCAGTGGGAAAACCTCACATTAGTAACTAATCTTTCTGCAGTTGACTCAACATCTTCAAGTCTCTCAAGTTGTAGAGATATTCCCACTGATTCTGTAAGTGGGATTTATCTGATCTAATGGAGAATTCAGAGACTGAGATAGTCATTCAGAAGCATGTATTCTGAAGTACAGTTTACTTTCTCTATAGCCAGATGTCTAAAACAGGATTGATTAATTGCATTACAAAAGTGCTTATTTCTTTCCAAGTACTATAAGTGAAGCTCACACATGATCTCTGCAGTGTGTCTATCAAAAGGTATTATCCTACCTCTTCCACATGGCTATGCTGTCTGAGTGTAATCATATTAGTATACCAGAAATAAGGGGACAGGATGTTTAAAAAAAAAAAAAAAAAAAAAAAAAAAGACATAAGAAGGAAGGAAGTAATAAATGAACTAGGTGGTAGCATAAAAATAGCCAGTAGGCTATTCTCTCCTCTACTGAAGGTTTCATGCATCGCTGTATCTGAGCTCTGCAGAAATCAGGCTGTTCCTGTTACTATAGTAACCTCCATCCCACAACCCAGTCCAGGAGCCCACAGCTGGTGCTGGATTAGAACTACATGCAGATGTTTTATGAT
The DNA here is from genome assembly GCF_987193195.1 of Phasianus colchicus. Classification (NCBI taxonomy): domain Eukaryota; kingdom Metazoa; phylum Chordata; class Aves; order Galliformes; family Phasianidae; genus Phasianus; species Phasianus colchicus. Next base: position 36,102,924 of record NC_143440.1, on the reverse strand, counting down.
ACCTCTGTGGAAACATGCAGCGTGTCAGATCTGACCACCCCTACAGGGTAGATCATCTGTGTTCCCTTCTTTCCCTCAGCAAAGGGAGAACATAGCAAAATCAGAATTCACCATTCAAGTTACAAACTTCAAATAGGATGATTAAATGAAACCTTCTATCTCAGATCAGATATTTAGTTCTAAATGTAAATTGTATTATTGTTGCCTTAAATAGGGAGAGCCTCGTGAAACAAAGATTTAACTTTAAGTAAAAAGTAAAATAAATCATAATTTGAGATATGTTTGACTATATTAACTACTGTTTGCATACAAAGTATTGAGTATACTTGAGTATGTTAAAAGAAAAAATTGATATACACAACCCCCTCCTCATGTTAGAGCCCAAATACCACACTTTTTGGGGAAAAAAAAAAAAGCAACCTGCTTTACTTTACATAGGTGGATTCTCATTTAAGTGACCAACAGAATTGCTGTTTTGGGATAGTAGGTTATGTAAATTAAGTCTGAATTTCCTTCAATCCTTTGTAAGTGGCATCAAGTTTTATTACTTTGGAATTCTGTCTGGTTTTCATATGATTTAATACTTTATGCCTTCCTGTTTATTGAAATTTAATCCAAACAAAATTTGGGTAAACATTTCTTCATCTGTGAAAAGACTCAAAGCTCTGAAGTCATACTCATTCTGAGAAATTTATTAAAATTACTACAACATTTTTATCATCTTAGAGGTATAAAAAGGATTAAATGCTGCTTGACTTCTTTTGGACTGTCTGCTGGAAACTGTTCTGCATACGTTTGTTACACGCACATTGAATTTCTGTAATTCTTTGATTGCAGCTCTGCCAGAAACATCATTCCAAAAATTGTAAAGCATCCAAAATGCAGTAGCAAAAGTGATTCCTGGCACCTGTAAGAACATTTTTCCAATCTCTGAGTCACCAAACCTTTACTCAAAGTTAATATTTTCCTTTGATTTCCGTATGGCTATAATCTTGTATATTCCAAACTAACTCACTTGTGTTTGATTTAACAGAATTTTGTTTAACCAAATTGCTCTTAAGATGTACAATGCTGACTTAGAGAAACTTTTCAGTTACAATGAAGATTGTTATAAGATGTGTCGATTAACTGATCAATTATGAATTACCAATGTAATCTACATTGCTACATCAGAATGCTCAGTCTCTTTAGGTGATGATGAAATAAGAGATGGTGATCAGAAATTTTGCTTTTTAATAGCGTTGTGTCATATGGCTTGCTCAGTTGCAATTTAATGGAAGACAAAAACTATTCTTCTGTGAGTTTAGTCATTAGAAATAGCTACAAACATTAGATAATTTACACTGCTTAGAAGGCAGAGATGGCTACAAATACTACTTGCTATGGAATTCAATACACTATTGATTTTTAGAAATATTAAATGAGAAAGTCTTTCCAACATATTCTGGTACAAATGGTTTTGTCTGATTTTTTGTAACAAATACATTGACTAAAGTCAATGGGAACTACAGGCCTTCAGTGCTGCCGAAAGTTAGGCATCTCTTTTTTAAAGAATCAAATTATATGAGACAGGTATGACAATAGAGCACGGCTCACATAAAACCAGATCAGAAAACTACATGAAATGCAACTTTATTGTTGCCAAAGAAGATTAAGTCAGAAAATGCTGGTATGTTATTTTAACCAAAGTAGTCTTCCGTTTTCCTTAAGAAAAGAGGAGATTTATAAATCTGGCTACCAAAAGGAACAGGAGCTTTTCCAGCTTTATGTGTCTGAGAAGGGATATCAAGATGGATAGGTACTCACAAATCTATGCTTGTTCTTGAGCAGCTGGCCTGTAATCCAAAACCACAACAAATACCTTTTTAATATTGATGGATCATCGCTCTATATCAAATGCTTAAAGTCATAAGTTTTATTACAAGTGACAGAAATATGTGACTAATTATTGAGGCTCTTTTGCTGCCTTTTGCATAGAAAACAGCATGACTTTTGAAGTCCCAGACTCATAAAAGCAAATGTGGCAGAACACTCCTACTTTCAAGCCAATGAGCACACAAGTTCTGGCTAGATCGTACTCAAATAATGGGATTTACTAAAACTTTCATGAAAGAATGCAAATTCTTTTTGGTATTGTTCCTCATTCTTTCCTGTTCGAAGTCTCTCCTGACCCACAAAATTGTCATACATCATTAGGTTAGGAAATCAGTTGTGCCAATTATTAGTCTCATGATAGTAGGTTTTTCAGTTGCTAGGATTATGTGTTTACCTGAGAATCTTGTAGCTCATTTAAAAGGTATGGTTCTGATTCTGGCCATTAGAGTTTCAGTGAAAAGCAAGAAAACACGAATTCCAGGAACTCAAGGGCAAAACAGAAACAAAAAGGATGAATAAATAAAATAAATGCATGTTTGTGGTTAGGAAGATCTCATGAAATTTAAGTCCGTCTCTTGATTTTCTTGGTCCAAATTCATCTGTTTTTCATGTTGCAGCAAATCAGGGGTAAGACACCCACATGTCTCCCTTTGCAGCTGTGCAACTTGTGTTCACTACTTCCTCTCCATCTTTTTTAAAGCAGCTTGGGTTAGGCTGTATTTGAAAACTTGCAGTGTTGCTGTGGAATGACCAGCAAATGTCACTATAGACTGAAGCCAAGTTTGTGACTTTGCCTTGGAACCAAATATGAAAATGTTTGAAACCTTGAGGAAGACAGAAAACTGGCAGAACAGGTTACAAAATGGCTTTGCAGACTGGCTGCAAAGCATTGCATAGAGATTACTGGGCCAACTGAAGTACGTAATATAGTTATCCCCAAACCAAGAAATACTGGGGTATTGCTGAGTTACTGGAGTATAAGCTGAGTAATGACTGTAACATATGATATTCCATTAATTCTAATATCTAAATATGCTAATAATAATGGAAAAAAATCATTTAAACATTTTCAGCAGGATTTGAACTTCAAACAGAAACAAGAGACATTGATTAGCACAAGGATGCAGTCTGTTTGCATTACATATTAAAATGGACTATACTGAGAAGTAATCTGGAGGAAGGAAGGAAAAGCAGCCCTGCGGTTAGAATCAAAGACTAGCGTCATAGCAGCTGACTTCTTCCCTAGAACAGCCATCAGTTTTCTGAAAGCCTGAAAAAATCACTTAATCTCCTTGCATTTTATTTCTCCCATTTATAAGAAGGCGATGATAATTCCTACCTTTAAGGTTTAATGGGTATCATTAATGTTTGTACAGCAAGTACAGATCCTTGGCAGCAGAGTACTGTAGAAATATTTGATATTACTATTACACAGGAATATCCCAAAAGAAAAGCAATATTGTAGTACATTCTTTAATAAAGAGAACTCTCAAATTAATATGCATGATATTTCTAAGTAAAAGGAAAAAAGTCAAAATAATTTCCTATTAGATAATTTAACAACACCTCTTTCCACCAGAGTGTTGTGATCTTGGGCCCCAACTACATGTGAACAATATATTCAACTTATCCTCTAATAAAATGAAATAAAAACACACAGAAAATGAAATAACTGTTTTTCCTAAGGCATAAGTGTAATTAAAAACATAAGATTATAAATGAAAATCAACAGCATTGTTGAGTTTATTTTATTAAAAATGATTCTCTGTGCACAATGGCTATGTGTATAATTGGGATAGTGCTGTACAATAAAGTTCCATTAAGTAACAATGATTCACTTACCATAGTGAAAGCAGTAATAAGGTTAAACTCTTAAGTTAAGTGGAAAGTAAGTCAGTCTAAACCCCAGCAGGTTTCGTAGCAATGGCATCGCTAATGTTTTTGAAAATGTTCTAAATGTTCCTTCTCAAATATATGTATTATACATTGCAGTATTGTTAATTATATCCATTTTATCTTTTATACACTTCCCCAGGAGATCAGTGAAGAATGGAAAACTTACTTATAGTGGATTTCAGATTTAATGAGACAAAGATGGTTTAATATATATGACAAAGTGATGTGCTCTCACCATATTTGATAAGTATTTTTTTGTACTCTAATGGCTACCATTTTAAAAATAATTAATGTATTATTTATATAATTAATAGATAATCAACCACGTAATTGAATACTCTGGTTATATCACAGTATGTGTGTACATCTCTAGAGCTCTTGCCATGACATCATATCATATACGTTTAAATACATACGTATAAATTTAATTTGGAAGATCTATGCACATTTTGAATATGTAAGTAAAATTTTTATAATAGTTATGTTCACACATACATGTTCACTTACATATATATTGCTAGGACTTTGAAAACAAGTTTGTTAGAAATCAGATTTTTAAATCCATAGTTATGCACTTATGTAACTGCCATAAATTTCCACAGAAATAAGAACTATCGAGCATTTTCTATTGAAAACACAGGTCCATTGCTGTTAAGTTCTGCAGATTTATCAACATTTCCTTCATAATCATTAACATTTAAAAGTTTGCTGGTAGAACAAATAGACTCAGCATAACTTTTTCCCTGACAGCAGAAGACCAAGAATCAGAAGTAAGACAAACAACATGGATGTAATAGAGAAATTTAAAGTTGTATTCAAAGAAACATGCTCAGGAACCTGAAAAGAAAACCAACTTCATCTACACTGACGTAACTCTCCCCCCTTAATTCTCATGACTGGAAAAAGAAGTATAAAGACTGCCTAATTGGGAAGACAGATAGTTTTCCACTGTTGTTTTTTTGAATATTTGTCTAAAAAAATATTTCTTTGGAAGTGTTTGCAACCTGCCCTTTTTAGGTTAGTATTCAATAAATTGTCCATTGCCTTAAGAGTGCTGTTGCCCTAGACACCCTGTTGTACCAGTGAAAAACATCTTTACCTCTAATACTCGACAATTACTCATGATTTGTTTCTTATTCTTTGGCCAAAGACAACTTGTAGAGTAAAGTGACCTGTAAGGATGACTCAGATGAGGGTTAACTTAAAAGTCATAGCTATGAACAGAAGAAAATCACATAGTGCCATCAGATTTATTTGCTAACTTAATAGTCCTGTATCCTAAACTGCTCTGAATGATTTAATTAATACATAAATGAAGGCTAAAATATGAGTGCATGAGGACATACATTGCATTACGCTGTGTATAAGTTAAATATTTTATCCTACCATAAAGAAGAGTATCTATGAAAAGTATGACTGTTTTTTTATTACCTTAAAATATTGCAGTTGTTTCTCAGCATTCATTGTTCCTTCATTTTCTTGTCTCAGACAGGAATTGAAGATGAAAAGCTCTGTATCTCTCAGCCACCCTTTCAGCTCTTTGATCCTGACCTCCAGCTGCCTTACCAGGCTGCCGCTTTCAGGCGAGAGCAGGTCACGTGGACCTAACCCACTGTGCCCTACCATTGTGTCTTGGATCTTCTCTCCTAGGGTTTTCTAATACATCAGATAAAGAAAACATAGATTAGTCTTATGCACCAAAACACGTACAGGTTAATGTGCAACAAGAAGCATCTGTTAGACGACTAGAGAGGTTTTCATTTTTAAATTACTACTAATATCAATCAATTTCACTCTTTGTTTCCTTCTTTCAATCAATTTCATATTTTGTATCCTTGTTTTTCACTAATACCACAATGTTGTTTACTATGGGTCACTGACTTTACTGGAAGCATGATAAATCAATGTTTATTAGGAGTAACTATGGACAGAGAAGACAAAATGCTACGTAACTTTATAAAGTAGTTTCAGAATTTGTCAGCTGCTTTAGATACTTATGACCATAGGACATACAATTTCTTGGTTGTAAGAACAGAAAATAGAGCAAGCTCTGAGCCCGTCTGCATCTATGCTTTTAGGGTAACATTGCAGTAGTGAAATATTTCCAAGGTACGAACTGTAAAGTCAGAGTTTCCAAACTTGCAGCCCGGGAGTTGTGTACAGGAACAGTTTGGTCACATAACATCTGGCTTGCTTGTAAAAGAGGATGAACTCATTCAGACACCAATAAGCTAGAAATTGCAAATCCATCAAACCAATTATTTAGGCACCTAAATTTGGATTTAAGTTCCCCATGTTAAGCATCCACTTTAAAAATAATGGATCAGAATAAACATTCACCTCTGATCATTAATGAAACTAATTAACTATAGCTTTTCAAAGTAGTACTTCTAATAAAGGAACTGCTGAATAACATTTTGATAGCAGACACGGTGACGGTAATGAATATTCTGAAGAGGCCAGAGATAGGAAGTTACCTTCCTTTTTAATATTTTGAAAGGCAATCATTTAAACATCACAGAGGAGATATGCAGTTGCCCGTTTCCCCTATGCCTAGCAGTATTTTATCTGACCTATAAGAGGCTGTCAGTCTGACACTTATTATAAGTAGTAGATCTGTGTTACTGATTGCAGAATACTCAATATACACTGACAATCACATCCAATAACCTTTTAAACTGATAATTAGCAGTGGTTAATTGTTGTAACATGAAGACATGGTTTTAGGTGACCCAGTATGGCTGTCTGTTGAAAATACACCCTTCATTAAGTTACTGGAATATAATCTATCATAATGAAATTAGCTTCCAAAAATAAGCTTAAAAAACACAAAATTAGATCAACAGACATTAATCTACTTTGTGCCATTCTGTAAATAACGTCTTTAGGAGATCATAACTGAAAAATATGTTTTCTTGGCACCACCCTTCTATTTTCATGGTGCAAATATTGATAATTTGAAGACCCTCAGTGGAATCCAGTGCTAGCTATTGTTTTCACGCTGTAACAAAAGTAGCAGCAGGAGGTGAAATCAATGCCCTTGGAGGGTAGGGTCACAAAAAAGAATTTATTGCCACTTTTTTGTTCTGGAACAGTTTGCAATCATAAATTCTTCATAAACAGAATACTTCAGAGAATGGTCCGTCTTCATAAATATACGACAGAGGACATCAATTTCATTTAATTCACAATTTGTGTCAGCACAGCAGATGCCAATGCCTGCCTTGATAGGGTTGTTTAATATGCAATTGAGACAGAGTAATATTCAGCACAGGGGACAAAATTTCACAGATTAAACTGTACGCACCACTGACATTTCATTCTAATGTATTTCCATTCCACACTGTTCACCTTAGATGAAAGTAATATTAAAAACCATATCCCTCTATTTTACCATTGTTAGAAGTTAAAATCCTTGTCTTTAATTTTTTTCATGCCAATTAAAACATAATCATGCCAATTAAAACAGTATGCCTACTGCCGTTAGTTTCTGTGAAGATTTTTATTAAATTAAACAAAACTCTATCAAACTCTGCTTATTATTAATGAAATTGCATTTAGCAGGAAAACAGTAATACTTTTTTTTTTTTATTTTTCTGTAAATGCTGAAATTATTTACAAAACCTAATCTAGAGGTATATTTTAATCTTAACATGCACAGAAGAGGGGGCTTCAATTTTTTCTTAAGAAAGAGTTTTCTTAGATTTTTATAATTATTATCACTTACTCATCATTTGTATCTTAGCAGCTGTAATCAGTGCAACTGAATTAATCTGATTAAATACACTGAATGTCATAAATATAAAGCTAACAAATAAAATTATTTTAAAAGTTGTCATAAATAGATGTAAAAGAACAGGTTACCAGGTCCCATTTTTATTAGCAAATTTATTCTTGTTCAAATACTTCAAAAATGCTACACATTATAATTATAATTGGAAAATAATAAGCTCACTACTTAGAAGACAACTTTTAACATTTTCTGACAATTTGCAGATTTAGAGAATCAATCAGTTAGAAACAACTTTCGCTGAACTAAAAGAACTCAACCCTCTGTAAAATGGCTACTGTATTACCAAATAAGCTAAAGCGACACAAGTCAGTATTTAAAATAATGCTGGCAAGTTGCATGTATAGCTTACTCATAATATATTAGAAATGGTTTTTAAGCTCAGATAATAGCATGCAAAATTATGCAATGTGACTGTATTGTTAATATCACACATCTATAATTAATCATTTAAAGTAATTTATAAATTTATCTTACCCTTGATTTGAAGTGAAGGCAATTAAGGAGAGAAGTGGATGGAAGAATATATAGTTTGACCTCTCTCTCTCTCTCAGCTGTTTTACAACAATAGGACTACAGTGTCTCCTGCATGGTGCCATCCCTGGTCTCTGGGTAACAGAATCTCTATATTGCTTTTTTTGCCAGATTCTTGTATCTCACTCTTTGGCTGAGACCCAGCCCATCATAGCGTGAAATGAATTACATGAAACTTTTCTGGCTTTTGTCAAAAGTGAGCTGAATACAGCAGTATGAAACACATCGTGGCTGTATTCTAAGCTTCAGGTATTCAGATTTGTACAGAATCTGCATATTTGTTTTTGAGCCATCAGAGTGACCTGAAATATGCAGTGACAACCCCACTTTTCATCTTAAGGGTATAGTAAATAGTTAAACAGTAGATGTCTCTAACATGTACCTTCAGAATAAATTCTATTAACATTCACTCAAGCATGACAGTCAGTGTATATCAGATATACTGCATTATAGTTGACTTGGTGCATACCCGTAATACATGGCATATTTTACTTACATTTTTTATGTATTAAAGAACTAAAATTATTAAAGTCAGACAGGAGACAAGCATGGAATAAAAAAAAATCAACACAAGAGGAAAATACTATGGAGTTTTTATAATAGCATGAGTAGCTTGTTTGAAATGTACGTGGTGAATTGAAAGAGAGAGATATTTGTGCCTCAAATTAGAAATCAGACAGACAGCGTACTTCAACACACAAAAATGTACACATAACCCACAAACAGTAATAAAAATGCAAATACCCCGAGCAGTTCCCATTTTTCATTAATTGAATCCACTTTTTCAAGGAGATCATTTGGTAGTAAAACACCACTTTTCTTCAGAGCTTCAACCTTACTGAGCAGTTCCATCTTTTTCGGTTGCCTGATTGACATTTCTACACTGTATCTCTAAAAAGAAAAGAAATAGATAATATTAGCTACTGTGACGAGTCTTCTCTACAAAAAAACCTTGAACTTTAATTCTAAGTGTCCAGTTGATCATGCTCACTATAGTATTCCTTTTTTTTTTAATTTTTTTTTTATCACAGAATCTTCTTACTACGTATCTGAAGAGATTTAGGTACCAACCACATTGTCTTCTGGGTGACACAAACGCGGGCAGTTAGTGATGGATTACACATAGTAATATCCACTTACTCACAATATTCACAGTATTCATCTGTGCGGTAGCATTCACTAACACCCTCTCATCCAAAGCTTGATCTGCCTTGTCTCATTCAAGGGAGTTGGTATCTTATTTTTCAAATATGCTACTTCATCAGGTACCACTGAGTCTCTCCACTGAAAAAAGCCCATGGAAATAATTTCAGATTTAAGTTTTCTGTGAAGTTTATTTCTGCTCCCTCTCCTGCATTTTGCCTTATATATGGGCCTTAAACATAGCAGCACATGAAAATGTGAGGGCTTCACCTTAGAAAAACACTTCGACGTAACTCACTTGTAAAAGACCACAAGTAACTTGATTTTTATTGCATCAACCAAGAGTGAAATAGCACACAAACGACAATGGCCACAGTGTTAATACAGTCCTGCAACAATGCTTTATTTCCTCCACTGTTAATTATTCTTTAAAAAATGAAAAAGAACAGGGAAAACAGGACTAAAACCAGAAACTTTTTACAAAATCAATTTAATACAAATTTCTAAATATTTTAGCTGTATGTGTAAATACGTGATATATACTCTATTAAAATGTATTCTAATCCAGAGATGCACAGGGAAATACATCTCTTTAAAAAAACTTTATTCTCTGAAAACCTGAGTTAAGTGTTCAGTGTGACAGCTAGTATACTGATCAATTAGTAGCTGGTACAGTACATTAAAAAAACACCAAAATTTAAACAGGCATATACTCATATACATGCTGTACCTATTGGTAAGCTAATTCACTCTCTGTCTTACATACAAACTACTCATAGAAACAGGAGTAGTCAAAATCACACCTTTTAGTGGTAAAGGAGAATTCAACATGTATTCTTGCAAAGGAGTTTACGAGACATTCATAAATTATGCAGAGTTATTACCAAATCACATCCTAAACATTAAGCTTCTTTGCTTTATTTTCAGCCATGAAAACTGGTACAGCAGCTCACACTGCAAATGCTAGTAACTGGGCATATAAAATTAAATGTGAATAAGGAATGTTTAAAACGTGGATGCCTTTTCCAGATCCAGGGAGATGTTCTGTAGGAAAACAAAGCAAAAATACAATTGGAGACAGCTTAAAGAAAATAATAAAGGTGTGAAATCACTGTTTCAGCTAACAGGTCCTCAGCATTTCCATGCATATGTTTGCATATTGTTAGTTTCATATTTTAATCTTTCATTTGCACAACACATGCACATCATTTGTATTATGTAAACTTCAGCAAATATTAGTCATTTGTGGATCACAGAGCAAATGTTTTAAATGAGGTGATTTAAACCATTTCTCATTATTAATGAACACTGATCAGGTGTCTGTGTATCCAAAATTACATGAATATGCATAGTAAAAAACAAGGAATTGTTTGTAAAGAATTTGCCTTGTGATACAGAGTGCACTGTGACTACAGTTTCAGACCTGTAAATATTAGGCATCGACCAGATTTGGCACTGGAAAACTGAATTCTCAAAGGGACACCACCATTCTATTGGACTGAAATGTTCAACAAGTACTTCTCTTGGTCCCACAGCTTTGCCTTTTCAGCTAGAATGGTTACTGGAGGCGATTACGATCTTCTTCATGCAATCTGATTTCTATTTAAAAATGATATAGCTGAAAAGGATTTGCATAATTATTTCTATGAGTACATGTAATATCAAGGGGAATCCAGAGTCCAATTTGCTAGGCACTGAAATCCAGTTCATGCTACTCCCTTTCTTTTGTCAAGTGAATTAATAGACTGAGAGAGTCCTCTAGCTGTGTGAGGCTGGTGCAGGCATAGCTGGCTAATGCCTATCACCTGTTACAGGCTGCTACAGGGTAGACTGTGGTTGGTAGTGGTCCTGGAATGGCATAGGACCAATGAAAAAAAAAATACAGTGAATGTTTTGTAACTACAGTGTTTTGTTAACCAGAAATGTAAGATGTTTCATTTAATTTTGGGCCAGATGAAATAATGCAGTGGAGCATAATCCAAATAGAGTGATGATGTTATTAAAGGGTTATTACATTAAAAAATAAATCAGATAGATTTTATATACAATCTCTGACTTTGTCACCATGTAACCTACTGTATAAACAAGCATGATGACAAGCGCTGATTGACAGAAAATGCATTATACTATAACTGTAAAAGATGAAAATATTCAGTTCATTATTAGGTATATCGGTATGTGACTGAGAGTCAGTATTGTTTCATTTCTGGATATTTAACATGCAGTACGTATTTTACGTTAAGGGAAGAGCTTAATGTTAGGAGGTATAGTTTAAGAACTGAGAGCACTGCATGCTATTGCTAATGCTATTTTTTAATCCATTAAACACCTACACTCTAAGCAGTTGCATGGAAAAAATTAGCTAGCAGCTCTATCAGTGCAGCACAACCTAGTCTGGTAGGACTTCTTAATCCTGCGGTAGAAGATAATTTAATCTTCAGATTCATTCTTTCCTCAGCTTTAAGTGAGCAAAGGCTGCTCCACTGTGACAGTCCATAGATGCTATGATATAAATTACTGTTTAATAGGCAAAAATAAGATTAAGGAAGTAAAAGTTCCAGTTTTTGTTTTTGTTTTTTTTTTTACTGACACAATAATAAATAAATAATATTTAATTTCTCAGGACACTTTTCATGTTAAAAAGTTGGGAAAAAATATAATGAAATAAACCTGCAAAATATTTACAGCATGATTAGCTGCACGCATGCATGGCTGGCTTTGTGCTCCTGAAGCCACTCAAAAGAAATTCAAAACACTGCTATGTAACTTAAAGCATTTGGGCTTTTTTTTCTCTCTCTCTCAATATGATTAGTATTTCTCAAAAAAAAAAAAAACAGCGGAGTTTAGCAAAAAGCAGTAACATTTATTTATGAATAAGTTTGGCAAAATATTTAAAGCATGAGAAGTTGAATTCCAAAACAAAGCAAGTTAAATTTCCTTTGATAAAAATGTTTTACAAAACCTAGGCAGGCTTGATTGAGACATGTTTTTTGACACTTTAATTAAATGATGCTTTTTTTCTTTTCTTTAAAAAAAATTATATAAAACATTTTTGTTTGAAAAATCACACCCGAAAATTCTGCCCAAATGGAGACTGGAACAATGCCTTGTAACAGTGTTAATTGTCACCATGGAAACCAGAAGAATAAGCCATTTTGAAACTGGTATAGAAGGCACACATTGAGCAACTCAAGCATTTTTCAGCCTCCTTCAGTGTTAAGGAACAAGATGCCTAGTCACTGAGAGGTCAGAGAAAGAAATCATCATGAAAGGTTCGTAGATGAGCACTGTCTGGTAAGCAATAAAAAAATCTGTACACAGTTAACAACTCTGTAAGACTGCACACCGCATCTTTCAGAAAGAGAAACATCACAAAAAGATGATCAGGATGAGGGTGCAGATTCCACTTCTCAAGCAAAACTTTAGGGCAATATTATGCAAACCTTGCCCCTAAAGCTCCCTGGGAATTCTGTTGTTGTAATAAAACTTCAGAAGAGGAAAGGAAAAAAAAAAAAGCCTGCATGATGGAATTCAAAATAATGCTCTAAAAGCACACAGAGAGATTAAGACATCCATTGTAAGACTTTTGTATGGTGCTTCTGTTGGTTATAGTGAAAAGAGACTAGACATACTGAACACACAGTGGAGCTATGGCTACGAAGTACAGAAGAATTAAGCCAGTGAACTTTCTCCATTATTGGAATAAGGGTGTGCTATTTGTAGATGTTCTGCATTCCATCATTCACGTACTAAAAAAGTGCCTTCAATCAAACGGTACTGCACCACAGACAACTGAGATCGCGACTCAGTGACTTCCAGTTTAATTTTTACCTGGATTACGTCTTTAAATTTTAAAACCTAGCCTTTTGGAATGATTTGGTTGAGGCAGACACAAATACATACACATGCACAGTCAGGGGTTATATATGCATACATTCAGTGGTGACACATAGTCACAAAACATGCTATATACATAAAGCAAATACTTTGCAGGTAAATTCACCAAATACGCAATATAAATATATGTAAACATACAGCCATGCACATATAGCAATATTTGTCCATCATCTCTTCACACACATTCTCACTTTGCTTTCTGGATAATGTTTGCACTCTTCATGCTAGACTTCATGGTGGCCCCTTAGGAAGCCCATGCCTAATGCCATTCAGTGAAGAACAAAGAGTCTTTTTATTCCAAAGTCCAGGGTCCAAAGCTCAGCTGTATACAAGCAAAGTGAAGGAATCTGCTAGAGGCCAGCCTTCCCTTCACAATAGCTCTTAATGCTTCTACCTTTTTGGTACTATCAGTATGAAACATTTTAGAAACCGTCCAGAAGCTTGGTTATATTTCTTATGTTGTCAATAGTACTAGAACCTCTGGACAACATTCAAGATCTCAGCTGAATGCTCTGCCTAGATAAATAGCAGTTGCTGTTTCTTGCAAACTTCATGTATTTTACTATTAGCAATTTATGGTAAATAATTGCACAGGGAAATTATAGAGACTCCTACAATTGTCCTTGTAAATTAATAATAGGCTTTCCTGATTGGGATAAATTTGTTGCTGAGCCTCTGGAAAAAATTAAAAAGTGCAATGTCATTTAAAATTGCCAGAACTCACACAGCAAATTACATCTGAGGTTAAGAATCAGTTTTTCCTCCCCTAGTTTATTCCATTTGCATGATCTGAAAATCATATTACATTGGCTATGTATTGTTAATTGGACATAGATTGCATTATCTTTAATATAAATCAAACTACAAATACTAAAATGAATTGCAAATTCTTTAATAGAAGATCATAAAACAATCTTTTTTAAGTATTTCCCATTAATAATTTAATTCCAATTATATCACTCAGAAAACTCAAGAAGGAGAGCGCTAACTTATTTCCATTTGCTTTTCCCCCCTACAAATAAGCACAGTGGTAAAATATGTATTTGTATGAGTGAGCGCGTGTGTATGCGTGCATGCCTGTAAAACAAGACAAATCTTAGCACTTTTGTCTAAAACCCTCATATTTTTGTTTCAGAAAGTAACAAATGTGGATTACATTTCTGCAGCACATTCCTTTTCCTAGCAGCTGGAGGAATAAACACATTGAAAGATATATTAAGTAACTTCATGAACTAATTTTTTCCTACATTAAAAGATTTTGCAGTCAGTACCCATTGTTCTGTCTTTTTCTTAAAGAAGGTAATCTCAACACTTTAAATTTTACTATAAATGTAATATCTTTTTGAAGACTTTGTATGCCCTTTAATGAATTTATATTAAATATTTAATACTGTTTAGGGCATATCCACTACTACCAAAAACAGTTATATTCCCAGCAGTCCTACTGTTTCAGGCAGAGGGCTTGATTGATCCTCCTAGCCTGAATTGAGTAGAATGAAAAGAAGCAGTTGGAAAATAGCTGCAATCATTTAATGCAGATGACCTCTGACAGGCTCACAGCTCTTCTATCTGAACAGAAATTTGCATGGGGTCTCTGTGCAGAGGAACAATGTAACCTAAATGGTAGACAATCTTTATTCTAATGAAGTGGGTGTCAAGGTCAATGTAAAACTGCAATGATAAATGGTGCACCACAAGGCAAGAGAAGTTGCATAGGCATTGTAGTGCTTTCACATTAATTGAAGGCTGAAATGCACTGAGTGAAAGCACAAGACTCTCTTTTCACCATAATGTGTTAATGCACAAATGTTTAAATGTTTTATTCAAGCCTCTAGCCTGTTGGCTCAAATCTTATTGCAAACAAAAATACAATAGTTGGCCAATAACCAGAAAAATAGAACTTTTTATTAGCTCGCCTTATTTCTTGAATCCCTAAGAACTTCCACAATCTACTCAGAGTACCAAAAGAATAACAAGTCTCCAGACAACTAATGTAATTCCCATGATCCTTCTTCTATTTAGGATATCTGTCTTTAATTAGTTCCAAACAAGCAACCCTTTAGACAACTCTTCATTAGATACCATTCCCAATGAACTAGCTGCAAGAAGAAAAGTCATGGTTCGATATTATTATTTCCTAGATTCCAAGTTTTCTTTTCATATATAGTTAACATCTCCAGGTGCCTTTTGTTCTCAGTAAGAATTAGACCAGTAAAACTGGGTTTTGTAATGCAAAGAGTTGTGTGCCTGGAGTGGGGACTAAACTACGGTCTGTTATTGTGGCTTTGTCAAAACTGCAATACAACTATAATTATAGTACTTCATCAGCTGATCAAGCAATTTGTAGGAGGCAGTGCATTTTGTCTTATAAAAATGAGGAGGACAGTAATCTGCTTTTTAAAATCCTGAGCTGCTTAAGCTTGTTAAGGGTATATTGTTTGCTAATACACTCATTAGCAGCCAAGCATTTTAACTTCATCAATTAAATGGGAAATGGTGTTGCACGATTAGTTTCACAGAACGCTAAAATACAGATAACAGTCCTCAGTTAAGAATTTTAGAAAACTTCTTTTCACCTGCAAACTGCATTAGGCACTTCAAAACATTCTGTGCACTGAGATACACATGGGGTGGGAGACTGGGGGGGGGGAGGCTGTGCATGAATGTAGGTGGTGAAAACCCTGCATCTAGTTGTGAAGCTAATTATATATATATATATATATACACATATATATGTACACACACACACCCACTTTCAATTTCCTAAGTCCCATAAGGATTGCTGTTAAAGCAGAGAGTCATTGCTGACACTGATGAACATTACTCCTCTGAGTAATCCCTGGGATGACAGAAGTTCATTTTTGTGAACAGCAGCACACAGCTTCCCTGTATCATGAAAGGGTGCACAATATGGATGATGATTTTTGAATATTTATCAGCCTTTATAGTTTTAGGCTCTTCTGTGCAAATAGATGCTAACAATACTCTTACAGTTATTAGCCAAGGAGCTATAGCTTGTTGCTAATTAAGGAGCCACAGCGCTTTCAGTTTGCAGAGGGCTGAGTGGCATGCAGTGCACAACGCCATTTCCTCGTCACAGCTCGGCTGCACCAGTGTATTTTCCATACAGAAATCAGTCTTTTGGATATTGCAATTCAGAGAATAAACTCCAGCAAAAAAAAAAAAAAAAAGGTATTGTGTAAAGGAAAAAAAATAAAAGCACGTTAGTGATGAAACTGTTTAAAAAACTGTACAGCTTCATCTGTGTGTGATTTGTCAGGTCTGAAGCTTTGACGTGCCCAAGGGGCAGACCCCAGCGGGGAGTAGGCTGCAGAGCTAAATAGCTGTGAAAGAAGTCTTAATGTAGGATGGAATTCAAACTAACCTTGACATGACCTCAGGAAAAATATGCAAAAAGTAAAATGAATGCACTCTGCAAGATACATCCTAATTTCGTGGCCAAGCTGGTTAGTTTCGCAAACATAACTGGGGCTTTAAAAGCAAAATAAAATACAAGAAAAGGAGGAAACTTTGGAATTCAGAGTAAAAACTTAAGCTGGCATGGTGTTACTGTGGAGGCACATGAATCATTTGGAAACAATCCAAATAAAAACCAACACTGAACAATATTGTTGTCAGGCTGTCTATTCAGGAAAATTGTTTTTTTTTAGGTTGAATATAAATGACACAAAGCCAAGATTACATCATTGCATTACAAAGTCTGTTGTGGCTTTTAGCTGAACAAGCCTCATGGATCTACTGGCTGATGGCAGTAATTCAGTAAGAAGTTTTAAGGGCTTCTTTTTCAGCTTTGTTACTCTAAATATAAGGGAATTTTCTTTAAATGCTTATTATTTTTCTTTAATCCATATCCCTGAGCTTGCTCTGGAAGCTTACTACATGATACAAAGAACAAAAATTTGAGTGGGGATATTAAGTCTTGATTTGGCTTTATTGCGCACTTTTGCCCATCCTGCTCAATCCTCAGTTAAGTAGGAAGACGTTCACCCTAGCACAGCAGCCAAGAACTGGCTAATTCACTAGATATGTGGAGATTTTAATTGAGCAACAACTTGTGTTGAAATTCAATCCTTTGCAATACCAGTTATTTACAACACCATTAACCTGTTTTTAAGTATAATCAAATCACTAAGAACATACAAAATACAACACATCCAATTTGCAAGGACAATTAAATATCAGCTGCATGAGATTCCACTAGATCTACAAGTAAAAGACAAACCCTGGCAGATGGTAACAGAACATGGTCCCACAATAGAGGTTGCAGTGCAGTTCAGGTGTATTTCACATCATAACAATCTATGATCCCATAAGCTATCCTTTACCTGGTATATTTGTCTGATATCCTAAGGAATTTCTGAGATTTATCCCATGTTGCTTTGACTAATACGACAAGGTATTTTTCACAACTAGCATCGAAGGTGCAACTTTTGGCACAGACTAATATATATGCAACTTACAGATATGCTTAAAATATCAAATTTGGATTTAGCATAATTTACATTTGTTTAGTGTCTGAAGAATAACTGATTTTAAAAAAAATTGAAAAATAGTGCTCTTTAGGAACTAATAATTACTGTATCTTTGGATTACTGCTCAAGTATTTTTATTTACTGAGGAAAAGTGTAGATTAAGGGGATTCCAAAACACTGGGGAAGGCAGTAGTTAGTCCATTACTGGTCAGAAAATGTATTTGATGACAGGGAGACTGTATGACCTGGAAATACACAGGTGGAGATACACCTCTCTCTGGCCTGATATTCTGAAATGCCGACCCAGAATGTATCAAATGTCATACGGTTACATTTTTACTTTTACATTTTTACAAAATAATACACAACAATGTAAGATTATGGAGATTTTTTGAAGATAATCAAAGAAACTAATTTATAACCTGAAATTCACATCTTATCCTCCTCTCTGCTAAGCTGCGCCTACTTGTGCAATATGCATGAAACATAAAGTTGGAACTCCTCTACAGAAGGAATTAATTCCAAATGCACAGCCCATTGTCAGGCTGCGTGTTACAGGCTGTGTTTTATTTTGAAATGGATGTTCCTGCACATTTATCTTTCTCAGGCTGGCTCTTCTGAAGTCCTTACTCCATCGTTACTCAGCCAGAATGCTAATGGCAGGCAGTAATAACCTCCCGTGAGTGAAGTCCAACTGAAAATCGACAAATAAATTATCCTGTCTTCTAGCAGTACCTACTGGGATATGTTTGAGGATAGAATATCTCTGGATCCTTCTTCTTACCTATTTGTTGTACTGTTACACAGGAGAAGAAGCTGTCAACTGCAAAAAGAGCCAAATGGAAATCTAAACCGACACAGGCAGAACTAAAAGTCTCTACCAAAGAGCAGGAGAATCCACAGAGGAGCTCTGGGATCCAGATGGCTCTCTCATCCCACCATTTAAGGCACACTTTCTTTAGCAACCCATGTTACTAGACCTTGTCAACTGTAAGAAAAGAAAATCATCCCTCGCCTTTGGCAATAACTGTGCAATCTGTGCAGGCTGGTGAGTGAACTCATGCCAAGGATGGACAGATTCTGTGTAGCTGACTTGGACTCTAACCTCAGAATATGCAGATCTGAGTTCACAACACCTGTAGTATGTAGCGTAACATGATCTTTATCATATTTGAACTTTTTTCTACACAACAGAATTTACACCTGTTTGAGAGCCCAAGTAAGGTGCTGCTTGGAAAGGTGCAGTCTGGTGTTGACAGCAGATTTCTTAATTTGCCCCAAAGTTATAATGAAAAATGACATTCTTATTTTAAATTCATATTCTGTACTATATTAAGTAAAGTGAAAGCTAATAGTTTTTATAATTTGCTATTTGATTTGTTCCTTACAATTTCCCTTGAGTTATGTCAATGTCAGCACACTCAGCAGGTCCACTAGGAGTGCTAAAACATCTACACTGACTACCTAAAACATTGGCTATCGCTCTAGTTTCTCTTACAGCAATGACATTACAATGGAATGCATCAAAACAATTATTAAAACATGCTAAAAATAAAGTTGTATAGTTAGCCCCATTTTATCATCTCCAGACAGACATTCTGAGCACTTCAAGAGACATAACAACTAATAGCTACTCACTTCTCTAGTACAAATTAGAGTTATTAAAACAAAAGGAGAAAGTTATTATCGCTGTGCCACTATCTGTGTTAACAGCAGACAAATCCCATGTTACCCTGAATTTTTAAAACTGAGAAGTCAATCTCCCATTTTTAATATTATTCTGTGATAAAATAAAAAAATTCTTTCAAGTTGAGAAACTATTTTTATGATCAACATAAACTGTTTTCAAGAGCAAATTTATAATGGAAATGCTGACACAGCTTAAACCATGCCTGTGTGAATGCTGCAGAAACAGCTATTTCAAAAATATTTTTAGCATTTGGAAAAGTCCAACTTTGTTTAAACCTGAACTTATTTTTCTACAATAGCAAGTAATGTTAACAGCATGCTGAAAATGTTAAGGATAAGTGTACAGTGTCAAAATAGATTGAATCTCTCCGAAAACTGGAGATTCAAGCTTTTTAAACATAATCCAGATGTTTGGCTTTTAATCACATTTCAAGAAAGAGGAAACTTATGTGATACAAAATTCATACATGCATATTTCATTAGTGCCTTTCCTATCACTGAATTAAAAATTTCTAACATATGTTTTCCTCAAACAGATAATGTTTTAAATTAGAAAAGTTGGCAAGAAGTTGTACACCTCACAAATGTCACTGAATTATTATAACATGGAAGAAAATATTTCTTTTTTTTATAGCATTAACAGCTTTGATAGTAAATGCTATGAGAGCAATCACTTTTTCTCCCATTGGTAGGAAGTCTCTTAAACAAATCAAGTATATGAAGATGGCCGAAAAGCAAGAACTAACAACATACATTCTTAAGAATAGCTGGTAACAACCTCATGGACCTATGTATATCTAGCACAGACGCTTTCTCCCTTCCTCAAGTACTGATCTAGATAGCACAATGCTGTGCCCAAACAGCTTTTTCAGTAAGAGCCAGACAACTCTGAAGGTGGGAAAACCTCTTCCAAGATGTAATTGAATCTTAGAACACTCTCCAGCACCACTATCTTTGCTGAATAATATTTAAGAAACTATACTGGTACGAACACTTTTTCTAAAAATTAACAGATATGATAAGCCCCAGACCCTTAGTAAATTAAATAAATTAGTAAATTAAGACTGAATCCATTCCTAAAAATGGACTTTCAGAATGTAATAACATTTAAATATTCTAATTAAATTTAAAGCAGACATAACCTAAGCAATAACGCTGGGAAAACTATCACACATGTAATAGCAAGGGGAAAAAAATCAAAGCAATGTTTCTTCTTTCTATCTGCACATGGTATCTGGCTTGCTCTTTGAAAGCCCCATACCTACTGAGAGGTCTGTGAAACGTAAATGGGAACTACCAGGAGCAAAAGTATACATTCTGCTGCTCTGCGATCGGAGGGAGGGAGATTCCTTTAACTGTTACTATGAACTGCAGCTCTATCCAGAAATACTGGAAATCATACAGTCCAGGACATGTTAAAAGCCAGTCTCTATCTTGAACAGCTTCTGTGCCTAAAAGAGATACCTGGCCCCTTTCAGAACATCCATCAGCAGCCTTTCACATACACTCAAGCTTGCCATTCCTCTGCTCCAATTCTTTACAGGCTTGCAACAGTTCAATGAAGTGGAGAAATATTATTTGCAATTTAAAATGAGAAACTGAGGTACAGACAGATCACGTGTCCAGTGCTAGAGATCTCTGATGGGGGAGCACATGTCTTTCATTCCACCCAACACCTCCTCTTGTGCAGCTGAGCTCAAAACTACTTAACAGATTTTACTTCACACCAGACTGAAAAAAAAAAAACACCCCACATTATTATGCCTATGATACATTTTAGTGACTGCAGAAAATACACCAGATCTAAACTCAATAAATCTTTGTTTCTACTAGATATTTAGGAACTAATAGTTACCTTTAACAGAATACAGAGTGTACTGACACTGAACTCATTTTGCCTACTGTACAACTTGTAAGAAAAAAAAAAAAAAAAGATGTTTTTCCTCAGTTTCTATTTCCATGATTTCAGGTGTCTATTTTCAAGGCTTTATGCTGTTGCTAAATGTAAACTTTGCTATTTTCTGGCATGATGAAAGCTGAAAGCTTCTTCTCATTTCTAATGGCATTCTGCCAAAATATTCTCTGAAGAAAAAAAACTTGGGCTGATTCACAGATCTAATGTTCATGATCTAACCTCACTACTTGTATAAAATACGCCATGGTCTTACCTTCCCTTCTTATATTTAGATCTCAATGTTCTTGGCTAAAGAAAACCTTTGATACTGAATCCAGGCCGAATTTATAGATACATATGATGGAAAATTCATAGCATTCCATGATAAAATGATAAATAATTAGCTTCTTTAGTGGTTAGAAGCTGTATGGTATGCTTCTAGTTTGAATTTGTTTAATTTTAACTTCCAGCTGTTTTATCTTCTCATACATTTTCCAATAGCTTGAATGTCTGTGGAAGCGTGATGTTAGTAGACATGATAAGAATCAAATATGAAACCAGATGACTTGCACTGATCTGGAGTTACTTCTGTTTGGTTTTTCTGGAATTACAATGTGTAATCACAACATAGAGAATCAGGACAATTTTTGCAGAGCCTGGTGAAGTCAAACATACATACTTTGGACATTCTTACAGTTTATTTCACTATAGTGCAGTGAGAAAGCCAGTTTTCTGTAACTTGGCCCTGATACAAATTGAAAACAAACAAACAAACAAACAAACAAACAAAAAGAGTTGGATTTCATTTGAGTTTGTGGACAGTATTGCCTGTATTCATATTTCAGTTTTTAATTGTTAGGCTCCTCTGGTTGAACCTAAGATTATTTTCTGCTTCTATTCATGCTGGAAAGGAAGAGGTGAAACAAGATAAAATAACTATGGTAGCAAATGAATTGGACAATATCAATGAGACTTCCATCCACAAAGAGAGCATTTTCTACTGCATATGCATGCCTGTTCTAGATCCTAGATCCACACCAGAAATTGTAAAGCTGAATATGAAGTAGTCTTGACAGACTGATGAATCTGTCTCTTACTGTTTAGTACTTTGTAATAAGATGCTACAAGGTCGTATCTGTATATTAATATAAAGTTTCAGTAATTAAAAAAACATAGTTCTGTAAAGGTACTGCAATGAAATTGCAGAAGGGGATTTTAGAAAACAAATAAACATACCTTCATGTTGATTTATGTTGCCAACTGAAATCCTAATCTCTGTGTTCAAAACATTCCAATAAACTGGCGACTGCCATGTTGATATTCAAACACTCAGAATGCTTACAATCTAGATACTACAATTCAGATATGGGTAAATTATTCCTACTCTAATGTCTGAATTCTATGTAAAGAAGATGAAGAAAATGTCTTGAAAATTGGAAAATACATGCATATATCTGAGAAGGAATTTTTTCAAAGGAGCACAGCAATAGGAAATATCAGGACACAAAATCAGTCATGAAGTAGAATGAAGAAAATTCAGGACATTTTGAAAGTATTTCAGTTGAAGTAAACACAGGGTAGAGTAGCCTTATGAACTTTTTCTGGCATTTTCTCAAGACATTCCGGTCCTGCTTTTGTAGTCAACTTATTCTGGTAACCAGACATGTCATGATAGCTGTATGGCAGTTCAAATACAAATTGAAAAGGTCTGTGTCCATTAAGGCAAGCTATGTGCTCACACTAATGTATCTGAATGTCTTCAGTTTTAACTGCTGTCTGCCCAGTTGATAGATCTTTGTTATACTATGCTGCATTTGTAGGGAATTTTAAAATACCAAATGATGATAGAAAAATTAAAGAAAAAGAATGAGAATAAGCTGAGGAGGAAAAAACATTATGTATGCTATAATTTTCAGATATTTGTAAGGAATATGTTCTATTGAGAATATCAGAAAAAATAATGGACTCTGACTTTTATGGTGACAGAAAAATAATGAATTGCAACTTCAGTGACAGAAATAAAGTAGTTTTATTCAGTCCTGTGCTTCTCATGTTAACAATTATTTTATAATAATTGACAAAAATAAAAAAAAGTCTACCTCGTTGAATACTCCATATCCCAAATAGTACTAGGTTACTTTTTCAAATCTCTACCTATATCAGCTATGTCATGTGACTTAACACCAACTACATAAACTATGTTCACAAATAGTACATTGCTACAGAACTTAAATTTAAATAAAGTAACAAATACGTATTTCAGAACAGGCTATAGAGCTTTTGTACATTAAGAGACCACACTAGCACTACATTAACCCTATTAAAGGTAATTTTTCCAGCTCATTGGTGATTGGCATTTGGTTCTGATGTTTGAAGAATTGCCATTGCATCAATTTAATTCCTTGCTCTTCAATAAAGCATGGAAGAAATGGCAGAGGAAGGAGTTAACTGTCCATTGGTAAGGCCATTAAATACTTCAGAAAAGGTTTGAATATTTACGCCATGTAAAAGTCTTTAAGGACATTCTATATGTCTGTTAATTTTGCAACCTTAAATAGTTCTGATAAAGTCCCACTAATATGAATACATTTACATTACAATACATTTACATTCCAGAAAAAAAAAAAAAAAGAAAGAAAAAAAAAAGACCAAGGTAAAATTGCAAATTTCACACCTACAGTCACAGAATAACATTATCTAACTACAGAATTTTTAATAAATATTATTGTATGCCCTTCCCAAGACAAGAGTCTGGGCATACATTGAACAACACAGTGTAGCAGGCCACCTGGCGGTCAAAGAAGCTAATTATCCATTTAAAACAAAATTAGAAGACCACGCAAAGGAAAAATAGATACGAAATGAGTGCATAAACCCCATCCATTTAAATATACTGGAAACAAAATAAGGATATACAAACGAGATTTTTTTCTTTGTTTTATCTTAAATTTTCAGGGAGTGGTCATTGCATGAGACAAGACACCAAGGTTGGTTGGCAAATGATTCGTGTGCTAAAGATTCACAGCAGCTAAGTTCCTAAGCTTTACCCATATCAATTTATAGAATAAGGTTCCACAGCAGCCTATCCCACTTTATCTGTCAATTCCATAGATGAGACCCACAGGTGTTTTCCAGGAGCTTCTCTGGGAAGCTTAATCATAGGGTACACAAATACATGTTGCCCAGCCCATTGCTTTAAAGGACACAGGAACTGAGATGACTGTGCACACAGATCTGGGTCAAAATAGCTTAATGTCCATACAAAACAATGAAAAACAGGCATAAGTGCAAACTATTGTTGATACTGTATGTTCAGACCTACAAAAGAAGTTGATATGAAATGTAAGGCAACTGCTGGCTACTGACAAGTAGGTGAGACACCTGAACAGATGAGTTAGGGTCAAGACTTTGGAAAGATCCTCAGCTGTTGAATGATCTGACAACTAAGGATCAGAAAATGGGAGACTACATGGTTTGGAGATTTACTTCATTAGAATCTGCTGATATTAAAATCTATACCACTAGGATAGCAAATTCTGGACCTGACAGATTAAGTCGTTAAGCTAGACTATATAGCTACACAAAGAATTAAAAGAAAAGGTACACCAAATATCTAAAACATTAGAAGATCTGCCATTGCTGTACCTCTACATGTTGGGAGTTATCCAGACAGTGCAGAAATGTTCTGAACATACAAAGGCACCTATGAGCATAATGGCCTTATATAATATGCAAGTTATGATAATAATACAATAAACTAGAGACTAGTTTGAAGGGAATGAAGCATGTAGAAGATTCATTTTCCAGCATGAATTCACCTGGGTAAAGTGCAGAAAACATACTTTCTCGCTGCTTAAACGTGCCGAGATGAACCAGAACATTTTAGCTGCCACTTGAACATGCCTCGGCACTAAGGTCAGAATTTCCTAGCTGCTGGTGCATCATGGCCATGCAGAGCATCGTTTTTACAAATGGCTCGTCCCCCAAGGAAGAATACCTTGCCATCCAGTTAAGAAACAGATTATGGGACACACTGTTTTTAAAGATGCAAAAAGCTAGTTCACCTAATTCTGTTTCTTGTTGCCTGTTGCTGTTGACTAGCAATATTCTATCTTCCTTTTAATCTTTCTTCGAACGGGAGTTGTATTTTAATTAATGTGAGCCAAACAGAAACATTTGCCATGAAATACATATCTTATTGTTTAACATTTTAATTCCATAACTTTGAAATGTGCCAGGAATAGCTAAGCTCACTTATTCAGTATTTGTGGTGTTAGACAAAATACATGTCTATAGATATGTATGTTACATTCAATTGAACTAAACACAGATATTTGTCCTTAAACAAACTGTATCCTCTTTGCTTTGCATCTGTACCAAGTAATGTACCATGCTGATGTGCTTTTATGGAGGACTCGGTGCTGTTCATTAATTAGTAGAAATATGCCCACCATTTGATACGAAAAAAAAAAAAAGGGAGTGTGGACTCATGTGCAGCTGGAGGCAGCAGGTTGTGTCTTAGAGGTGAGACACCGCACATCATTGAATACATAGTACACTGCCTCAATTAGAGTGCCTTGTGCACACGAAGGGAGCAAGTTGTGCTGTTGCTACTGGGTGAGACATAAATTCATTGTTTCACTAATAGAGCTAAAAACCTTTGGTTTGCAGAAGTAAGATACCACTGATCAGCTGATGCACAATATTTTCCTCAATATTCTATCTCCTACTGTGATCCAGGAGTTTGTATTCCTTGCAGTATTATCTGAATATATATAAAGTGAATCTCAGGTGTAGTCTCACTGAACCTACCATTTTAAGGTCTAAAGAAAAATGAAGGAAAGAGAATTCTATCATCTACAGTGCTTCTCCCACACCTAAATTAAGACAACAATAAAATAAGAACTGGGTCACATAAAATAGCTTTCACTGCTGTAATCCAGCTTCTGGTTGTCACTGAAACCTGATCTGCATTTGAGGATCTGTGTTGGAAGGAGCACTACTATCCCGACACTCATTCACTATTTGTGCTGTGGTGTGAGGAACAGCAATAGAGGAGCTACTAAGAAAGCTCTAGATCATTTGGAGATTTTTGTAAAATTTTGTAGGTCTGTAAAAGGGATATCTCACTTCTCTAAAGAAGAGTATCGCAGCTTAGTCTCTTGAAATACTTGCATTATTTAAAAGATGATATCATATTTCCAGTTTAGGGGGTTAGATATTTTTCCCCTTTTATTTGCTCTTTGTCCTTTAACTGTTCTGAACCATTCTGTATTGACTGTGGCAAAAATGGTTACTCATCTTTGTGAAAGGTTGAGTAGTCCTGTCAAGTGTTCTCCCTGTTTCCTGAGGGGGTTCTGGTTTCTCAGGGCTAGCAGCAAATTCCTTCAAAAATGAATAGGGGTCATTCACAGGTGACTGAGATTTTTCCAAGTTTTCCCTTTATTGCCACCAGCTAGCCACTAGAACAACAGAAATTTCTTCAGCACCTAGTCTACTAGAATTCCTCTCTGAGTTGGCTGAGACTAAAGACTACAAAAGCCTGCAGATATCTGGCAAAATATGCAGCGAAACAAAACAGTGGCAATACTGTTCATTCAGATCAATAAGCCAAAGCTTGTTTGTGACATCATGTGAACAGCTTTGCCTTGGGAGAAAAAAAAAACACAAAAAAAAACAAAGAAAAAAAGTAATATGTCTCAGGCTTTCAGTACATTGTTCAGTGATTTGGGGATCAAGTTACGCCAATGCTGTCTGACCACTAAATGTCTGATTATTTATCTACTCTGCCTTCATTCCTGTGGCTACATGGTCTCTACTTTGCCACTTAGCCTTTTTCAGAAGTTTCATTGGACTAAAAGAATTCAGTTCTTATGAATTCTAGAGAGTTCTGTGGTGTTTCATGCTAATTTCAGCTTAACATCTAGGTTCTATTCTTCTTCAAACATGTTGTGTTCATCTAGAATGCTGGAAAGGAAACAGCAACTGTCCCGTTTCTTTTGGATACTGCTTTGCAATTGAAACCAGAGTTTGTAAAGACATGTGGCTACTGGTGTGCAGAATTCTTATAAAACAATTACTGTAAACTTTAAGTGATGATGTCCTCTCATTTCAGGGGTTCTTTATTGACTGACTACATTTATCAACTGGCCTCATCATGATTTAATTGCACATCTGCAGTGCTTGGTTGCATCTCTCCAGTCTAATTTTGATCCTTATCAGTGTTGCAATGCAGCTGGCTCCACAATCCAGCTGGTATCAAATAAGTCATTGATCTAATAGCATCGTTGCAAATATAGCAACTGAATGCCTGGCAGCCTTCAGCATTGCCAGAACGCTAAGAATCTTCAGATCAGCTTAAGTTTCATTACAAATATCTTCATTAAAACCTTAAATTCTTAATGGTTTCAGCCATGATATATTTAACTACAAAGGTATCTGCAATATTTAATCTGCCTACATGTTCTTTCTTTAAGAACATTCTTTCTTTATACTTCATACGTTGCCTGCTACACTGCATATGTTGCACGAAAACGTGTCTTTTCAGCTGATCTGAACCTGTTCTTTTGACTTAAATCTATGTGTATGTTCTTCTGTTTGTCTTTTGGCACTCGTCTGGGTACTTGGGGCACTACTTGGAAGCATACATTAAACTTGCTTGATTTTTAAATCTTTCCTCCTGGATGATGCTGGGGAAGAGATCCAATTAAGAAATGTTTTACGTGTCCAGTTACACATGGGTGCTCTAGATCCCAGCACCATACCATATTCCATTTTCTGTTTCTGCTATTAGTTAAGAAAACCTTTCTATAGTTTTATGTTTACTTAATATTCATTTGTGCCATTCTGATCAATGCTGTTTCTGTTTCCTCAAAGCAGAGCTCTTTTTGTCTGGAGTACCACTTTTCTGGGTGCCCAGAGTCACTACAAGCTGTGTTTAATTGTGTTTTATCTTGATATTCATAGATAGTACCTTCCTGTCTAAGGTGACTGTTGTCTTAGATCTCATATGCTATATTAGGGAAATAGGAGGAAAGGCCTAGACTGTAACTGGCTCCTTATTTAATACTTAAGACTCTTAAGACTTGGTGGGTATAGGGGGCCCAGGCCAATAGTTTTCATGTGCAATGACTCCTGCTGCCTTGTGTCTAATCCTCTGATCACACTAAATGAGTTACTGATCTGCAGCGGGAACATGTGGATTAATGAGGAACTGTTGTTTGGCCATATTTACAAAACCACCATTCTGTATGTTTAATAAAACTGAATAAAGTACATATCTTCCAAGTCCTTCTAATCTCAGTAGGCACCCTGTAAATTTCACTCTCTGCTTATCCAGGAAACTAACTACACAGAGACTATGTAGCCATTAATGTTATAAGGAGAAGTGGGCAGAAAGACCCAGCACACAGAAGCAAAGGTGGAAGTGGGGCGGTTTTCTTTAGTGCTCTTATCCTTTCTCCCGTTCATCTATTATTTATTTTAACTATTATTCATTACAGATTCTGGCATCTGGCATTAACACCTTACACTTTCTACTAGAACAGCAAACAAAAAAACAACACTAAAAACATTATAATTTAAAATTAAAATTAAATAAAGGTAGAAGTTCTAAATATTTTTTCTTTCATCTAAGTCAAAGCAATAAACAACTACCACATATTTTTAAGAAAAAAAGGTTTTCTGTTAATTTTTTTTGGGGGGGAGGGAGAGGAAGGGGAGAAAGGCAAAAGTCTTCCATACTTGCAGTATGATTTGACTACTGACTTGCTGGAGAAGAATGAACCCTAACTTTAAATTAGATACACTTGTTAAAAAATCAAAACAAAACAATACACATGAACTTCCTAAAAGTTCATCGGATTAACTACTTCTCATATCTGATGGTAGTTATTTGATCTCTCCACACACTGTAAGAATCTAAGAGTTCTCAGGAATTATTGTTCTTCCTCTCCCCTAGCAGAGGCATAGTCTTCCTTGATGATAGCCAGCAAAAACCATGTATGCCTGTCTCAATAGTTCATTCAAAAAGTGAAATGTTCATCTTTATAAAGTTACCACCTGAAAATCTCTAACAGAAATCCTTTATCCATCATCTCCCATTTCTAAGCAAAATCAATTGGTACAGCAGAGATGATCAAATTCCAGTGTAATGTCTGTCAAATTCTGGATGCATCACAGCAGGGTTTCAAACTGGAGCACTGCACAGACATGACAATGGTACTAAAAAACCCTCTTTTCATGATAACAGAGAAAGTCAGTGTAATGTTGAGTGAGGCTGATCTTCATAACCTCTTTATACAATCGGAGAGAGAGATAAGAGAGAAAAGGTTTTTCCTGAAACTATCTTAGTACTTAGCTTAAGCTTCTACCCTGAATTACCCTTGGAAGAACCTCCATTTCTTAGAGACTGGTCTACTCTGGAAATCTAAATTAGTCTTCACAGATGACCTCTTTTCCCACTGGATCACAGTTCAGGCTATAAGCTGCCCATAGCTTTCTCTGCAGTCTCTGACATGCTGCTCATCTCTGTGACACAAATGGAGTATGTTCTGCACACCTTAACAGTACCCATCATTCTGCAACAATGATGACTGAAGGGAGCAACTGTTATCTTCCCCCAAAAGCATCTCTACATTCAGACAAATTTTAATATTTACAGTTCAGGATTGCTGCAATCTTACAGCAACTGTGTTTTCTGCAATGCTAAAATGTCAGTATCCACAAAAAGCTACAGGTATTTCCCACTGGCCATGGGAGCTGGGTGGAATCAACCCTAAGACCCCAATGGAAAAAATACAACTACAACTGCAATAGCTATGAATAAAATTATGTATAATGATTGCCTATTTTACTCTATAAAAAGAGAAATTAGCACAAAATAATGTAGATATTTTTAGTAAAATATATTAAAATATATAAAAACATTGCAAAACAATCACGTAAATGTAAAATTGTAAAGAAGTTTAAAAGTATTACAAATAAATAAAAGTACTTTGTATAAAATACATAAAGAGAATATATATCTTATGTATATTTCTGTAAAAAATAAAAGCAAAATTTCTCAAGATAGTAAGCTGGTATACTTCACTGTAACATAATTTTTATGATTTTGATAGATATGAATTGAAGGTACTGCAACTTCAAGTTAATTGAAATTTAGCGAATTTGGGTTTCACCTAGAAAACCAGGTAGCAAGGTTCTGTATGGTCATTTGTTTTTGTTTTGTTTTGTTTTTTGAAATAAATGCTACAGTATCAGTTACTGACGAGGTATATTCATGAGGAGAAATGAGGAAATAAAAAAAATATTTCCTGTATTACAGTTATGAAGAAAAATATCATGGATAAAACATAATTCCTATGACTTCAGAAAATATACATACATTTTATCCTAATGACGTAACAACAACAAAAAAAAAAAAATAGGAAAATTAATTAAACTTGGCAAGTAGCATGAGAAATAGGGTAACACTATTGCCTCACATATTTTCACTGTCACCCAAAGCACTAGTGAATTTATCTGTATCCCACTAAAAAAGTCCAATCTACCAAGTTGCAAAAAAACCATTAACATGTTCACATACACTATTCAAAATTATGTTGTTATCGTCCTCATTTTGTCTTTCTTTAACATATCATTTACTGTGCCTTCCAACATGAACACTATGGGGCATCAAAGAAGACCAGCAAAAGGCAGCTAGAGGACAGAGACCTGCACAAGTCACACAAAAGATAGCTCTTCACCATGTAAAGTTGGGTCTGAGAAACCACTTGAGGTAGGATGCCTTACTTTGACAACAGGTCAGGATTGCTGGATAGCCTCAAGGAAGGAAAATGTCTGGGGAATTCTCTAAGATTCACTGCTCTTTGACTCAACTGAGCCACTTTTACATTGTTACAGTACATGTTACAAACCTGTATACACTTAATTGGTAGTACATGATTTTGGAAAGATAAATCAGTCCTGGCTTCTTCAAATTTCTTTATAGATGACTGATCTCTTTATCTGGCATTATTGTATTTGAGATTTCATGAGTGAATTATGAGTGCAAATTCCAAAATGACTGCATACAACTCTTTTAGTCAGCTAATTCCTACTGACTTTATTAAAGCCAAACAAGCTAAGTTCAACATGCAACTTTGAAAATATGTCTCCAGAATCCTGAAACCTATGGTAATACATTAAATATTAGCCTCAGTGGGCAGCTCTAGGACTTACATGTGGTCTGTACATGATCTAGGAAACATGAAAACATAATCAGAAAACATGAAAATACTCCTAATCTAAAGTTAGTTATACAAAAGGACAAATTTTTGAGAGATCATTCTAAGAACATAAATCAGAACATGCCCAACATGCCCATGTTTTGGGACATCATACAGATTGTTTACTCTGTTCAGGGCAAGGAAAAACAGTGCAGCACCAGTACTGTTATACCAAGTATCTGATTGCGAGTGTAACAACACAAGCATGACATCTTTTATTAGGAAATCCTAGCTCAATGACTAAGTATATCTGAGACCAATCTTCAGCACTTTCTACCTTGAATGCTATGTAGTCCTGGAATACAGAAAATAACAAATGTGGTAATTGTCATCATCTTTTCACGGTGAATTAAGTTGCCATTTCCTCACTAAAATGCTTGATGAACAGAAAATGCTTTGAAAAAATATAGTGCTGGACACAGGCACTCAAACCACCATAACAGTTTGCCAGACTGTTTCTTCAGAACTGAATCTTTCATAATACCTTAAGGTCTCAGTGCTTGCAACCTTATCCTACCATTTTATACCAGCATGGGCACAAAGACAGAGCATGTGGAGTTGACTAAGATGCTTGACGTGATGACTGTAAATTGTCCACATTTTGCAGCTGTAGTATGGAATGGTGATGACAGCTATGTGGTACACATTTACTTTTGTTTGAAGTCCAATGCCTCTTTCATTCTAGACACACTGCTTTAATCTCCCAAAAGCTGAGCTGGCTTTTGCTACAAGCTCAGTAAATACTGCTTTGCTACAATGTGAAGTTCATCTTCAGTGTCATGCTGGGAAGAAATGGGAGAAACTCACTTATTGGGAAACGCATGAAGGCACTTTTTTTGGAAACACGGGAAGTTTTCTCTAGAAGTTGCATGTTTAAACTTGAAATGTATTAGGGAAACAACCAAGAACATGTAAGAATATTTTTCTTGTTCCTTCTTTACTTATGCTTTAAACTTAATTTGTAATTCTGTTGGCATGGTAATTAGTGTTTTCCTGTTGTAATTATGCAAGATATTAAAACTTAAAATTTATCTGTTTTAAAGAAGATTTTTTGCCAACAATAATTTCATTTGTTGCTTTTTAAAATATAGAATTTGCCAGAGGTAGCAAGGACTTCATTCGTAATTTTGAAGTTAAAGTTCGCTGCAAAATTCAGTGAAGTTATTTTACTCTGCGTGAGAGTTAAAAACATACTACAGTGTCAAAGGCAAACAGTAGCTGACATTGATGCAAATATCATTCCACTTACAAAGACACAAGTACATGTGTCTTTGTAAGTGGGTAGTGTAATAGTAATTTACAATTTACTATTACTACTATTACTATTGAATACCTTAATTGAAACTATTCAGTGGAATAATCTATTATTATTATTTTTTTAAGAATGACATCAGTTTCATCAGAGAAAGGCTTTTACTTTGGGGTTTAATTTGGGACATGATTTTCTAATAGCATTAAAGACGTATTTTGAAAAGATGGTGATTTTTGCAAGCTAGCCTAAAAAAATTGTTAGCTAACTATAATAACTATTCTGATTGCAATTAAAAAACAAACAAATAAACAAAAAAAAAGAAAAACACACAAAAAACCCACCTTCCCAAATGGGTCAACATGCCTAACTGCTATCTGCAATCATTTAGATTTTAACATCATGGTTATTACTTATTATCAGGTTGCACAATGAGATATTGATCACTTTTAACCTTTAGATCCACAAATTCAAGAAAAGGCAAGGCAGTAGCAGAGTCACTTTGCCTGTCCAGTAAACTTATGGCCTTTAGTGGAATTCTAATGATTCTTAGTGGCAAGGCAAATCCAAAATTAGTTTATTCTCTTGGCTCATACAGAAATGATGACATACCTAAAAATACTGCACGCATAGTAGATTTGTAGTTACTACCTACAAGGGCTTAATCCTCAGTGTGCTGAGAGCTTCTCTGCAGTACCTGTCACCATCTTCCTTCATTGATTGTTTCAGCAGCCCTGCGCACCACTGACACATTACTGGAGAGAAGGCTGTCTGGACCCTGCACAATATGCATTGTAGGAGCAAAAAATCTTCACGCTTTCTCATTTATAACCAATCCCCTAAGCATATTGTCCAAATATATCACTCTTCAGGCTGTTAATCTTTTAATAAGTTTTCTTTATACAGAAAATCTGCTTGAAATAAAGACTGAACCACAATGCAGCTTCAGTAGGTACGCAGGACTCATTTTAAATGGAACAAAGTAATCCAATTAAACTAATCTGTTTTACAAGTTAAAATGATATGAAGCACATAAATTGATCCTTCTAGGCTGCTGCTATTTGAGCCCTCTTTCTATTGCAGCATTTGGAACTGCTTCACACATTCATATCCTCTGCCTGAAGAAAACTCAGTCCTCCGGTTCAGGAGAATTACAGGCAAGAGAAACATACAACTGTTATGTGTTAGATTAATTTGCAGAACACTTGGCATTATTATTGCCAAGTAGTCAAATTGTTCCAAGTTGTTCCGGAAGGTTGTTATTAATAGTATGTTTTCTGAGGAAAGTTCTGTCTACTTTTGGAACTGCATTTCTGTTGCCAAGGAAACTCCTTTAAGCACAGCATTCGAGGAGCACACTGCTGCTTTTGTTTGCCAGTATCCTATTCATATCATCTAAGTAAGCACTTTACATACTTCAGCCTCCAGTTTCAAATGTGGAAGTTTCTCAGTATTTATACTATGGCATTAAATATAGTTTGTTCTTTCATGTTAAACTTGGGGACACTTGCAAGATTATTTTAACAGTTGCTTTAAAGAACAGGGTTTTTTTTCACAAGTTTTCAATAAATTAGTTTTAATTTGAATAACATCTCCATAGGTTATAGCACTAGTCCTTAAGTGTTAATTATCTTTTCACTCTGAAATTAATGTAGTCATTTCCTACTGACTCCTCTACACCATTGCTGAAGTGCTGAGGAAAACATGTCATTGAGTTCTGAGCCAGAACTGTTGTGATTAATCCTGGTCACATGGCCAATCTCTGCCAAAAGGAGATCACTGAAAAAAGGTGACAAAGACAGTGATTTCCTGTCAGCAAAGAGTACGACAGGGCTGTCTAGAAGTGATGCAAATGAGGGAAACTTTCAGCAGGGTTTGTTTGATCCACTCGGGCTGCCCAGGCCGTGCCAGGAGGGCGGCCAGTGGAGCAGCAGCACACCCAGAGGAAGAAACAGCACCTTATGCAGTTTGAAGCATATCCTCAGCTTTTGATATGTGTTTTAATGTGATTTAAACCAGGGGTCTGCTTGCTGCAAAGCAAGCAGTTTTGCAGTTGACCTGCCTGAATGCCACACCAACTTCACAATCTCTGTGCTACCACATCCTTTTTTCTTCCTGCTCTCATGCCCATGTTTTCTGAAAACTTAAGTGCAAGTCTTACACAGCTCACGCAGCTTGTATTAAAAACAGCATCCATCACTTGTAACCAAACAGAAAAATACAATTTCTTTTATTTGATATTTTAAAATGTTTAGTTAATTTTATTCTGAACATGCCAACAGTCTGAACAATCATACTGTACTTATTTAAATGGGGTTTTAATCTAACACAATTAAGTTTTGCAATTAATCTTCTGAGGGAAATGGAAAGAATTATCATTAACTTTTCTGCATAGTATACTCATTTCTAATCTCCCCAGTTCCAGTAAATACCGATTTGCTTCATTTTTGAACACTCAAGGTGCAGAATTACTCAAGTTCTCACTAAAGGGCTAATTAGCAGAGTTTAAATTCTTTGGGTTTGATCCTTTGGTAACGGCATATGAATGCAGCTGAAGTCAATGCAAGTTCTGTGTACTTAGAGCTTATGAGATCAGGCTCACATGTAGTAGATTAAAATGAAATAAACATAATACATTAGGCATTAAACTGAGTTGTTACAGCAGTACAAAGAAGTGAGAGTCCAAAAAGAAAAAAGAAAAGGGGATGTTTCTTTAAATTTTTTTCTTAGTTAATAGATAGAGCATTAGGGGACAGATAAACTCTTAGCTGTGTGTTCTGCAACTGCCATTCCATCACACACCAGTTAATTTTCAAAATCATTAGTTTAAGAGTGTAAAAATGAAATCATTTAGAGCTGCAGGGGAACACTGGGAGGAAAATGAAGGAAGAATAGTTTTCTATTTCTGCATGTCTTTGCACTAAAGTCAGAAATGTGGGGAAGTTGGTTACATATTCAGAGTTTAAAAAAAAAAAGAATGGCTGTGTTGCTTCTCTTATATTAAGGGCACAATAAAACCCGATTAAAAAGAGATAATAAGGATCCTAATAAAAAAAACACATAGCTACCAAAATATTAAAAAACAAAATTAAGCAGAGAGTTAAATGTGTATTAAATCTGAAAGTAGAGTACTGGGAAAATAGTCTAACTATAAAAATGCATTCTATTTTCCTTTATGCAATTTTAACATTTACGTATTATGTTGGCTGCTTTAAGGTATGCTTTTCTCTTCTAATTTACCTGTGCTACCACTGTTCCATCCCATTCATAGACATCTTAGGGTCAATGATCACTGTTGGTAAAAGTGATACCATAGCCAGATCCCTGCCATGGGCAGTTTGCTGAGCTGGCTTATAGGTGCAATTACTTATCAGCTCAATTACTGAGAAGAGAAATCTGTGGGTTTAGGAGAATCTACCAAAATGCAGAGTGCCATTAGAAACTGTAACTGGTAAGGATGACAAAAGCAAGACCTGTGTTTTCATGACACCCCACAACACTGAGAAATTCTGACAATAAAAGCTACCTGAATCTCTCTTTACAGATTTCTTTCCACATGGAGTAGAAAGACATTGTTCACAGTGAAGAGAACAGTAAACAGTGCTGGTGGCCAATGGCTTTGAGTACTAGATCATCCACCATCTTGTATAAAACTTAAAAAACAATAGGGTGTCACATCTCATACTGGCTACCAAAAAAAAAAAAAAAGAATTAATGGCATTTCTGAAGACATTCTGTTACATGAATCTCAAAAATTAAGGATAATAAAGACCTACTGATTTATCTAATCTCTTATTTTTTGCTAGCAGATTCTTTTTTCTTTTGTCTACTTTTAAAGGTCTGAAATTATGGGTTTTTTTGGGGGGGGGAGGTGGTTATTTGGTGTGTTTTTGGTTGTTTTTTGTTTGTTTTTTGTTTTCTTTTGAAAGGCTAATAGAGCTTTATGCTATTCACTTAAGCTTTTTACATTATCTGAAAATAATCTGGTTTGTGGATGCTTCTCAGCTACTTCTTAACCAAACTGAAAATTTCTAGTTGTTTAAGTCTTTCCTTTTGTTCCTTAACAATTTGCTTTCTGCTTTCACTATAAAGGTGTATTCAGAGAATATTCCCTGTTAAGAGGATAAGCAGTTTGTTTCTTTCTACCCTTCTTCAAGAGGTTTTGCAGTGGTCAGTACTTTTGAGACAGGAGCTCTACTACTGAGCAGATGCCCCTGCTGGGGAAACTGCACAACAAGTTGAATTCTGCACAGGAAGCAGCGCTGGTGTGTGTGCTGTGTAAGTTACAGTTACTGTCTCTGACACAAACGTCCTGCTTTTAAAAGCGTCACACGTATCAGAAGACAGAATTTGGTAATAATAAAAGATGAACACTCCCCATCTTGAATAAACAGTATTTCTCATTTTGCCTTCATCCTCTACTGCCAAGTAATTCATAAATTACTGCCCTCTTCTCACTACATATTTGTCCCAGTCTGACCATCTATAATTACTTTTCATGGCTACATTTGGATATCAGAAAGGGAAGTATCCTAAACAGCACCTAAAATACTTGCACTGTATAAGCACTGTGGCTTTTCATATTTATGAGTTGATTTTTTTCCTAAAATGTTATTTATGTTCATTGATATTTTTTTAAAGCATACTACTAAGACTAACAGCTAGATTAGACATGTACATGCTGGTCTTATAAGAACAAACACCACCAAAACACACTGTTTTAGACTTGCAAAAAGTTTATATACACTTCTGATGTTGCTTATTTTTGAACTTATGGAGAATAAGAACTGTCTGTGCAATTTATTCTGATTAAGTATTTAGAAAGATAGGAAAAAAATCAGTGAAATGCTAGTGAAAATAAACGATTGCAAAGAAATAGAGATTATTGAATTAAATGCACTTGCAGACTAAAATAGTTCAGATCTGAAGCATATTTCCATTCCTAAACATATTTTAACTTGTTCAACAACCCTTTTTCATAGGATATTTTAAATAAAAGACTAAAATTACAGAGAATAAAATGTGAGAAGACCATCAAGAAAATACGACACCAAAACAGGAAAAACTAAATTATGCTTAATAAATTATCAAATCGTGCTATCATAAGACAAAGAAAACAACTTCTATTTGACCTTGAATGTACCATTTATTTGAAAAGAAATTAAAAAAAAGCTAGAGGGTAGTTGTTTCTTGTCATTATACTGTTGCTGATTCTGTGGTTAGTTATTAATTTTATTTTTTATGATTCACAATCTGCTCTTTGAAATATGCCATATGCTCAAAGCAATTCAAGGATGACAACTGTCAGAATTACTCCAATAAAAATTGCCTAAATGAGGAAGATTTACTGCAGCCTGATATTTCTGTCAAAAACTCCTCCTTTCTTTTCCCCACCACCCCTAGTACCCATAGACAGTATCTTCTCTAATGCAGAATGAAGCCTGAAACAGTTTTAAGATCAAATCACTCATTATGGACAACTTCCTCTAAGTAATCATACATAAAAAAACTGATAAAGCTTCTCAGCTAAGGCTACGATGATAAATATAAGAAACTCTGTATATGTATGTATGTAAACATACACACATATCTGACAACAGTATTATAAATATGCAAGTCCAAAATCATTTTGTTGAAATCAAAAGGCAAGTGTGATGACTTAACATGACAACAATTGCTTTACGGATAACTAATAAAAATTAAATTGGAAGAGTCCTGTATTCTGGCAGCAGCAAACCAAAATCAAGAGAAATTTCTTTCTTCCCCGAAGATGTCTGAAAGGTGGCTGAAAATTCAGCTGAAAGCTCCAATCAAAACACGTTTTGTGAAATGCTACCGTTTCATTTTTTTCCTTCATTTTGTTTCACTCTATTTATTAATGCCGTTTCATTTATTTCTATTCATCTTGAAGAGAAATCTTTGTCCTTCTATAGAATTACACCAAATAGAATGTGATAAAGGGAACTTTCTTGCAATTATGATGTCGGTGCAGCCTGTCAGCGCACAGGGGATGGAAATGAGGTTGGGGACAGGGAAAGGAATTCTAATAGACACCATGATACATACAATGAACGCAGCGATATCCTGTGAGAGAAAGACTTGTCAAGCTAATCAGATCTTCTATAGCTAGGTAAAGGCAGTAACGGTAACACTAACCTTGTAAAGATGCTGCTGCTGCTCCTCTGACATCATCAGGTCATGGCTGTCCATCACAATGGATTCCATGTCAATCAGCCAATCCCAGAGCTCCTGGTATTCTGAATCAAAGTCCAAAAGGCTGTAGATAAGGAACAAAATGTATTATGCATAAATACGGTGTAGTTGTTAAAATCTTGTATTAGAATAATATATTCTTGAAAACTCATGATGTTCCTAGTTATATTTCTAAAGAGACAGTCTGTATTTATACAGAGTTGAGGAAAATGAAAACTGAAATCCAATTTAAGCCAGTGCCATGACCTAAATTCAGTGGCTGATGCCAAATCCTGACAACTGTTGGCATATTGCATTTGCTTCAAAATTTTTGAAATAGAAATCTTTCACAGATAATGTTGATTAATGGTTTTTAAAGCGTTGACTTCATAATGAGTAAATTTTGCAATAATCATTCCAATACAATTCATATAAAAATATTATTTTCACAGAAAAATGACTCAATCCATTCAGTCATCCCTCTGCTGTCTATCTGCCTATCTGTGTAAATATCCTACATTTATTTT
Source organism: Phasianus colchicus (assembly GCF_987193195.1). NCBI lineage: Eukaryota > Metazoa > Chordata > Aves > Galliformes > Phasianidae > Phasianus > Phasianus colchicus. The sequence goes on along the minus strand of NC_143440.1, from coordinate 36,063,477 downwards.
CATGGATGAGTAGCTAGCATTTCAACTTAAGGCCTTAAGATAGGCTTGAGTGAATATGGTAAGCCAGTGAGAACTAAGGCCAGATACAGTATTAGACAGGTGTTCCCTACAGACATGTAAGAAACAAAGGTAAGGACAGGAAGTCAAAACAATGAATCCTTGAATAGCCAGCAATCATTAAAATTCAAAGGAGGATCACTACGGTATTCAACAAAATAAATCATTAGAATAAGGAGCTTAAAAGGATTAATGTGATTCTCCATTGAAAGCTTAGTGAATAAGTAAAGCATAGTTTCTTCTCAAATACCGTAGTACAAGACAGAAGGTACATGCTAAAAAACTGCACGTTCATCAAAAAGATACACTTTGGAAAGAGATCTCCAAACATCCAGAACTGGAGTTAACAAAAGCCTTGTCAGTAGTATAAAAAAACAGACTGATCAAACAATTGTACATGTTCCACTGAAGCCGTTTTATCCAACCATAGAAAACTATTTCAGCTTTGCATTTCTTTAGCAATGCCATTTAAAAAAATTAGCAGTATTTAAGCAGAGAAACAATAAACTAAACATGTTTCTAATGTTATTAATGCTATTGCAGTTTCAGTTAATAATAACTAGAGTACCACATGCATGGTAATTTTGAAAACTTGTAGAAAGAAAGCAAGAAAGAGAAAGGAAGAGAGAAAGAAAGAAAGTGGGAGAGAAGGAGAGACAAGAAACTATTTGCCTTCTGTGGTATTATTTTCAACAAGCTGACAATAAAGAAAGCCTTGTGTAATGCCCAAGTGTTGATTCCCACTTTTGAAGTAACTCCATTTTAATCCACAGTACTTAGTGTACTTTTACTCAATAATTTATGAGGTGTATTTGCTTAAAAAACTACTCACTGTCCTCAGGAAGTAAGCGATGGTGCAATTACAAAGAAGAGCTAGCATACAAAAAAAGTACAATTGTTAAAATATAACAGTTTCATTGGGAGTTCAGGGTTTTTCTCCTATTTCAGGAGCCATTTCTCCAAATGTCATTTTGAAACTAAAATAAAACTAAACTCCATTTTCAATACTGTATTGGAAGTGATATTGAATCTTTATCTCTTTCTCTGAAAAGAGTATAACCATTCTTTATGTTTAGTACCTAGTGCTCCTTTAGTCCCCTTCTGTCTTATCCAAATATTATCCAGTGTCATAAAACTGACAGGCATTTATTAAAACATGTGTTTTATCACATAAGAGACTCAATTTCATTTCATGTAAATTGGTCCTGATTCAGTTGGACTTAGTCCATTTGTATCGGTGAAATATTTGAATTAAGATATGAAATGACTGAATCAAAGCCTAACATTCAACGTTCATGATCTTCTGATGCCAGAGTGGGATGGGATGGACCTTTGAAAACAGCACCAAGAAGTGAACTGGGATTTCAATATAATGTGCAGAACACATGCTGGATCCAAACACCTGCTTTATATCTACTGAACTGCATTTTGGTTACAATCCAAATTTGTCCATTTATTGGTATAAGAGAATGAATTGATCTTTTAAATATACACAAAAGCACTTTTTCTTGACCTTCACAAAATCCAAATAAGCACTGTCCTGCTATTTCCTGGTTTGATTTCTAGCTAACATTCTAAACATACTAACCCAAAATAAAGAGTGAGAGAAACAAGATTCATGGGAAAAATCCCAAGAAAGGATTTCTATTTTTTCTTATAGCTTACATCTTGTGCATCTTTCCTTTTTTTTTTTTTCCTCTTGATTGTAAAATAAATTTAACTGGGAACACTTTTAAGCAAACTGTCTACTGCTCTTATTTTCTTGAAGAGAGTGAAGCCTTAAAGCACTATTTAAAAATAATAATAATGGACTGCAGTATTTATAATAGTTCTGAAAAAATTCTGATGTTTTTCAAATAGAAGCTTTGTTTTGAAAAATGAATGTCTTAAATCTAAATATAAAATACTGACTACTCTTTAATTACTATCTGGAAAAAAAAGATAAACTATCAAGTTGCTAAAAAGATACTTATAAAATTCAGCAAACATAGTATCAGTGACATGTTAAGATAAAATGTACCTGTCAGTATTTAGGTGGTATGTTGAATGTGTCTTATGTTGAAAATACTTTTCTTTTAATAAGCTTAGCAGATCTTTTTCATGTTGCTACAGGCAGAGCGAAGGAAAACATAACCTCTGAAATACTGTATCAGTGTTACAAATGAAAGCTACAGAAAAGTCTAGTAGATAACAGAAAAGCTTTAATGTTAAAGGGCTCTCTTTATATAGGTTTGCTGGTTAATAAGCTAAAGTCATTAGCTGCATAATAACAGAAATGACATTAAGAAGTATATTTTACCTCGGTAAACAGGGAATCAGATATGCAGAGTTGCATGTCTAATCCCTTGAACCCTAAACATATTTCTTAAAATGTGGACATCAATTTATTATTTTGAATGAAAATTCATGAGCACCTTCCTCATGAGAGAACCAACTCGTCTGTGGCATTAATAAATAAAAAGGAATGCTAAGCTATTTGTGTTAGCCTTTTTTTGCCACGTCTAACACACACTTGCAGTTTGTATTACTTCTTTGATAGCATCATTCACATAGTATTTAGAAGTACTGTAAACATGCTGCTATGCCTGCCAAAAAAATCAGCCAGATACAAAGTTCTTTCAGGTTTCTAGGTCATCATTTTTTGGAACTCCTTTCCATACATGACTTTATTAGGCAGATATAGGAGAAATCAATATTCTGACCTTAACGTTGTCTCATATTCCATACACACAACCCTCTCTATTGTCATAACATCATCTACACTGCAGGAAATCTTGTTCTTTACAGAGTAACTGGCGTCATCCTGTTCTGCAGATACTAACTTCTACTACTACTGCAGTATCAGTTTAGCTGTTTACTGCACAAAGTCACTACTTTACTATATAAACAATTCTCCATCTACAGTAACTCTTGTTCTCCCTGAAGGCATATTTCTTCCTCCTGGGCCCAGTATCCACAACAAGCAATGGACAGATACCCTAATTTTCCCAATTAGCTGAACAGCCTTCTTGTCTGTACAGATCTCAGTCATCCTGCAACAGATACCTGCTCATCCTACTACAGAACTTACGTTTATAGTTTTTATGCAGTAAGGAAAAGCTGCATAAAATTTATTTTCAAAGCTATGTATTTGTAGTTGGAAGGCATTACCATTGTGTTCAATACAATACCTCAGACTAGATCAAACTGAAGCTTTCCATCTGAATTCAGCCCATCAGGATTTCTATAATGGTTAAATGCATGGTGTGTCTATCTCCCTCACATCCTTTGGCCCTTCAGTCTACTGCTGAGCCTATAAGGCCTATATAGATCACAAGGGCCCAGAAAGGTGGCACAGAAACAAAGAACACCACTAGATCATCATTACCAGTAGTATGCAGGAAATTATGAATACAGACAAATGCAACCAAGAGCCTCCCTATCTGCCTCACATGTATGATATTTAGAGTTACCGACTAGATTTTATCATGAGGCTTAAAGCATTCTTTATAGCTTTTATCCTCAAGAAAAGTAATTCTGTTACTGTCTTACAGTCTGTGCACCACAGAAAATTCCAACCTCAAGTCTTGCTCACATTCAACTCTGTCTGCAAAATTAGAAGCTGTTTTTGAACACTTAACCCCCAGTACGCATGTATATACATAAACGTATCAATTCTAAACAAATTATTTTTATAGCTAGCAATAGCTGCTCTAGCGTGTTTGAGAAACTGACAGATTTCTGCATAAGTAATCAAGATCTCAGATAAGTAATCCTACATAATTAGCCCACATCAACTTTTCTAAAACAGTCATTTTTCTGTATAATAAGAAGGGATATTTACAAGACTCATTTATCCTTACATTTAGTAATTTTATAAAACTTCATTTCCAACTCAACATTGAGTTAACAATTGTAAAACTAAGTTTCAAGGATGAAGAACAGCTTGGTCAGTGATGTTCCTTTCATATGAAGTTGAAAGTAAAAATTCTTCTGAATTTTCTGGTTACTAGAAAGCTTGTATCAGGATGAAGATGTACACTAGTCAGCTCTTTTTAACTACTTTTGCCACGTACTTATGACCTGACAGGGATGTCCCCCAAAACATCTTAATGGAGAAGCTGGCTACCCACAGTTTGGATGGGCATATGCTTTGCTGGATGAAACACTCTCTGGATCCAAAGAGTTGTGGTTAGTGGAATCAAATCCAGTTGGCAGCCAGTCACAAGTGGTCCCCCAAAGCTTGGTACTGGGACCATTCCTATTCAACATTTTTATTGATGATCTTCATAAGGGGAGTGAGTGCACCCTCAGTAAGTTCGCAGACGACAAGTTGGAAGGGTAGAAAGGTACTACAGAGGAATCTGGATAGACTGGATCGATGGGCCAAGGTTAACTGTATGAGTTTCAATAGGGCCAAGTGTTGTGTCCTGAATTTTGGTCACAACGACCCCAGGCAAGCAACCCTAGAGATCTGGGGAGGAGTGGCTTGAAAGCTACCTGACAGAAAGGGACCTTGGTGTGCTGATGAACAGTTAGCTGAATATGAGCCAGCATATTCTTGCCCAAGTGGCCAAGAAGGCCAATGGCATCGTGGCTATCAGGAATGGTGTGGTGAGCAGGACAGTACTTGACCTTGGTGAGGCTCCACCCCAAGTACTGCATTCACTTTTGGGCACCTCAATACAGAAAGGACACTGAGGTGCTGGAGCAGGTCCAAAGAAGGACAACAAGGCTTGTGAAGGGCTTGGAGAATATGGTCTACAAGGAGCAACTAAAGGAACCGGGGCTGTTTAATCTAGGGAAGAAGTGGCTGAGGGGAGACCTTATTGTGCTCTTTGAATACCTGAAAGGTGATTGCAGTGAGAGTGGGGTTAGTCTCTTCTCACTGGTGACAGGATAAGGGGAAATGGCCTCAAACTGTGCACAGTTTGATTCTTTGCTCAAATTTCCAGGAAAACAGTTAAACGTGAAAAGAACTAGAATTGCTGCTTTCTAGAAGTACAAAACTGGGAATTTTAACTTCACTTACATACATGTGTGTATATATAACATTTACATAAATAATATATATTTTATATATATATGTAAGATATACGCTTTAGCTCCATATTTAACTTCCTTAGTCACCAATATAATTACTATTACAGAGAATTGTCTTGCAGTTGTATTAACAAGCTATAAAAGACATTTCCTTGTAATATGCTAGGAAATTAAAAGGAATGAAAACATAAGGAAAAAAGTCTGAAGTGAAAAGGCATTACATTTATCTTTAATTGAAACAATGGATTGCCTCTAGATAATGTTAGGGAGTTCTATAAACAAACCATGACTTGGGTACTTTATCTAGAACTGATAAATTTTTGCATTAATCTATGACAAAGCTTTTCACTGCTTCTTGACCTAGGAAGAAAAGTTTGGGTTAACTAGAAGTAAGAAAGAGTATATCATGTAAAAAATAATACAGATCACTGAGAATAAAACAACAAAAAGAATAGTTCCCTACCCATTACTTCCCACTGTGTGAACTTTTGACATATCAGCAAACTCTTCCTTTCGCTTGCTACTACTGTTGTACTGCTCACTGTACAGCTTTAAGGACATCTGTTCAACAGCATCTCTTTGTGCTTCCAGATAGCATAGCTGAACCTCAGCCTAGAGAAAGAAAACAAAGAGAAAAAACAGAACTTTTTTCTTTAATTCAAAAGAATGCATTTAAAACAGCTACTTTTGCATTGCAAAAATTTTAACAGAGGAGTATTGACACCATCATTTTTCTCTTAGCATGATAGCCAACAAGGCTGAACCAGTCAGTCAGATAAAAGTCCACTGTATTCCAAAATGCTTGAACTGAAATGTTTGGTGACTATCAGAGAATGTGGAAGATATTCCATAACATGTATCAAATGTTGCATAAAAATGTCTACATATAGATACATAAACAAGTATTTATCATAGGCTTTAACATTTATCTAACATTTTGTCTGTGCTTCATAATTAATGAAAACCATGTTAAGTATTTTTGTTTTGAGCAGCAAGTGTAAGCAAAACAAAAGAAATCAGCAATAGTCACATTCTGCTTTCCCCTTACTGGCAGCCACTGATTACTCAGCAATTTTGACTGCAAAGATGAAGGCAGGAAGTCAAAAGTTAAGGCAAACTCAGTGCCTGGTCAGAAGAATACTGAATAATATTTGAAATCATAACCTATTGAAAAGACACTTTATTTAGTGCAGCTGTGGTGATCAGTTTGATTCTGGGGCTCAGAGAACCAGATGATAAGATGAAATCTGCTGTGTGCCACAACTGCCCCTAGGAAAAGGGAAACGAACAGAGGATGGAGTAAGTTCAAAAGCACTTTGGGACCAATCTGCTATTGTTTTCTTTTAATATGCCTCTCTGAAAGAAAAACACATTACAAATTCTGATAACGTTTCAAAATCTGCTACTTCTGCATAACTACACACATTTCTATTAGGAAAATGCCTGCTTAGCTATTTGGTACTATGGCAAGCAAATGTAACAAACGGGAGAAATTCTGTGCAAGGACTCTTGCATTTTCTACTGTGGCAGGCAGAGAAGTGAAAAGTTTGTTTGGTTGCTGACAGTTACCAGGCTGTGGAATGGCATCTGTACACAAACAAAGGAGGGAAAGCACTGGAAAGAAGAAATGTGCAAAATCCAGACTAAAGAAAAATGTTGGCAAGTGAAGTAGGCACTTAAGAGTGGCAGAGGAGAAGGTTCAAATATCTTTTTAAGCATGTCATAATAAGTTCTGTATATTTGCTTATGCCTTTCTTCAGCACTGATGTTGTTTTTGTTGAGTAACAATACAGCTAATTTGAAAATTCCAATTCCTTTTCAAATGTATCTTTCTTATGCTTAACAGCTTTATTTCCCATTGGCCTTTTATATTAAAATTCCTTTTGTTTCGCAGTAAATCCTTTTTTTTTTTTTTTTTTTTTTTTTTTGTGTGTGTGTGTGTGTGTGTGTGTGTGTGTGTGAGAAATTAAAGAAAAATAGGAAATATTCCAAGGATATAGTAGATAAAATTCCAAGTAAGCCACTCAGGACTTTTGGTGCGTACATAAGTGAAATACAAGATTTTGTACCTACTTCTCCAAAATAGTGGAAAGTGAAACAAGACAGTTACCAATGAAAAAGCATTAATTCCATATAAAACTAGTTGGGTCTGGCAAGTTATTCAGAGTAGACTACTAAGGTTAGAAAGAGCTGTAAAACACACAACTTTCAGAAACTGTAAGTAAAACTGTTCATATAACTCCAAAATGAAAAAATGAAGCAATAAACATCATCAACTTCCTGTTCTTCTACCTCCAGTATGTTTTCCTTCTAAGGTGATAAACAGTGTCTTTCCATACATTATAGGGATTCCTGATTGAAATTAATTTTTGGAAAGACTCTTCAAAAGCCATAATCTTCCAGGTGAGTATTTTGTGCTGTTCACAAAAGGCTATGAATTTTCTCTTTTAAATTATTCTTAACAGAAGACCCATTCACTGATTGTTATCATTTTAGTTATGGCTGATGACAATTTTATGACTTTCCAAAGCAACCACTATAAAAAAACTAAAATTTTCCATCTCCATTTTAAAAATAGAATTGAAACCACCTGGAAAATTTTCAGCAAATAATTTCCCTCATTTTCAGGATTGACATGGAAATGGAGATAAACGATTATACCTCTTGCTTGTTTTCCTTTGATTTCCTTTTCTGTTCTTTTTAATGTGTACACAAAATAAAACCAAACACTTCACCCCAAGTCATCCAGAAGCAGGAAAAAAAAAAATCACATGCAGCCTAGACTCAGGAACATCTCATGTGTTAATTAAAACTTCTCCCCAATAGATATGACATATGCTATTTCTCAAACAGCACAACTATCCCAATACTTCAGATAATTCTGGGGAACACCTTCTAATTCCTACACCCTCCACCTCCACAATTTCCTCTGTGTCTTAAAAGAGAAAAGGGGAAAAAAAAAAACAATGAATCTTTTCACAGATTTTTCAATCTTTTAACTTGCAAACATAAATCATAATAAAATAACAATTAAAAAACATAAATAGATTAAAACTGTAATAGATATGAAAAATAAGAGAAGAAAAGTGAGGATGAAATAGAAAGTGGGAAAAAGAAAATACAGGGTAGAAAGAGAAAGTAAATAAATGAAAAGAAATGAATGAATAATCACTATTTCTTCTTCACAGTGATGAGGCCATGTTGTACTGACAATTCTGAACTCCATTAAAGTCATACACCATGAATTCTGAATAGAAATTTTCCCCAGTTCTTGTTCCTCAGAAACATGAAGCCTTTATAAATCAATTATCTTTTTTTTTTTAAACCCATTCACTTGATGCCTTCAACTATCACAAATGCTTACAGCAACTCTACTGCAGCAGTGTACAGTTTCCAATGGAACTCCGATTTCTTTTCAGTATAAGTTCATCCATCCAACTGATGTGCTTAAGCATTTTTTTGTCCATTCTACTGTTAGCAACTGAAAATCCAAAGAGCCTTTGAAGAACTCAAGTAGCTATTGATCAGTTTAAGTCTCAAAAAGCATTCTATATTCTGCAGAAGCTGAACAGGCAAAAAACACAATTTAGAAAATAGCGCATAGCATGTATGTAATAAATCTACTGCAGTTTATTTTCATCTAAAAATCTTTCATAATAATCAAGGAACAGTTTTTAAGTATTTTGGCACAATGCAGTAGCACCTTCATTAATTGCTAACCAAATACAGAATAGCTACTTGTTATCCTCTAGTTTACTTTGAGAGTCCACTTTCAGACTGTCCTACAAACATTTCTGTGTGACTTCAGAAAACTCCAAAAACTCAAGTCTTTATCACAAACACACTGCTGTGGATATAGTTTTCCAGCAATCATGATATGCATCATTCCAAATATACATAATAGAAATTAGAAGGGAGGCAATCTTTCATTTGCTCTTAATATTCTAAAGCAGAAGTGAGAATTGAGAGACTGACAATGCAAAAAAAAAAAAAAAAAAAAAGAAAAGAAAAAAAGGAAGAAAAAGAAAAGAAAAAAGCAAAGAATGAGGTACAGCTGTTTTGTACTTCATGACTTCATGGTCTTATTCCAAGTGATTGTTTCTACAACAAAGATGTAACCACAAAGATGACAAGCTTTATTTGGTAACACAAACTCTAATAGTCACTGTCCTACCAAGAAGGAATTAATTTACAATATTCAGTTGTAAATTTAACTGAGATTTTTCCAATAATCAAATGTCACAATGCTCTGATATTTCTGAGCCTGGAGACTCCTATCTCTGATCAAAACTATGTAAAAATAATATTCTCTGTGGGAAAACAAAGTTTTCTACAACCACGCCAAATATTCGGATTTAGTGATGGGTTAATAACTGTAAATATTTTCAAGACCAGCTTCAAGGGGCTCACTTGTTTAAAATGCAAGAGCTTATAAATAAACTGAGGGTGCCTATTCCTTAGGACTGACTTTGCATAACAGCACTGAATGTCCTTTACTATACAGTTCACTACACAACACAAAAGGGGTAATTGGAGACAATACCAATCAATGAAAATACATTGCATTTCTTGTTAGATCTACATGTTAGAATGACCTTATTCTGAAGTGGAGAAAGGCGAGACATGGGATAATGGCTCATACTGTGGGAGGAAGGAGATTGAAAGGATATATATAGAGTGTCAGATAAGAGACTTAACATTTACACCAATGTAAATTGCAGGTAACAACTCAGTGTCGTGTTGTTATGCTGTAAACCATATTTATTCTAGCACATTCTAATATAAAAATCTCTGAATTGGTGTGAAGGTATTTTCAAACACTATTTCCTAGGGATCACAAGTCTTTTATTATTAACTACATAATTGTAGGCAAACTATTTTGTGTTATACAATATACCATATGCAGTTGACTTCTCATTAGAAATTTACCCTATCTTGCATTATCCTTTCAAAAAGCTCTATCACTTGTACACTAGACAGCAATTACTCTAGAATTATATATATACACACAGACTTAACTTCTCTGCAATTAGTTGAACTTAAGATAAACAAAAATACTTTCTTTTAAAGCACAGGTTCCATCTTTCACCAAAAAGTGATGTGGTCAGATGACATTCTGCAGCATGCAGACTTAGAATGTTCATTTATATGTATATTTTTTAGAAAAACTCACATACATCTGTCTAAAAGGATGTACATCCCAGCTGAACACACTTCACATTCTTGATATTTATATCCACAGACAGAATTAGGAGTAATTCCTTAACAGAAATAAGTTGATTACAATAACACTTATACGGTCATATCTGCATTCAAGTTTTTTTTTTTTTTTTTTCCCCTGTTTTCTGTCATGGTATTCTGGCTATATGACCACATTATAAATTTGTAGACAAGGTATAGTTACAGAACATGAAACAGATTGTTTTCAGTGCAGCTACTGCATAAAATGATATCAAGTACAGAGCACAAGATATCTCCCACAGAAATATAGCTGACAGAAAGAGTTCTTTGCCAGGCAAGAATTCAACCAAAGACTGTACAGACTTGATCATCCATCACTCCATCCCTGCAGTGAGACAGTATATCTTCCATTGCTGGAAACACTACGAGTAGAAGCAGGACTTCCAAGTTTAACTGACATTGTGTAACAAATATCTGTTGTTCAGGGCTTTTTTTCCATTTTTTTCCCCCCTCATTTCTTCCTCCACAAAATGTAAACAGAGACCTTGCTGCAGTTTACTTCTTCCTTAGTGTGTTACCCTTTCTGCTTTCAGTTTTTCTACCTTTCACATCCTTCATTTGCACACTCTCTTCAGGACTGAAATGAGATTAAAAAATAATCCTATATTGTGAGATGTGTTTATGAAAGCCAAACATCTGATAGTCCTATTACAAAGGACACGTTGTGTTTTGATCATGCAGGAAATTAATTCTGTTAATCAGGGTGTGCCTGTTACCAGTTAAAGTCTTAGCAAAGTGTTTTTATCATCATAAATCTCAGAAATGCTTTTATATCAGTAATAACTTCATCACTATATTTTTCAATGTGCTAAAACTAAAGTCACAACAATGTGAAACCTCCACATGGATAAAAAAAACAACAAAATTACAAGGAAACAATGTTTTTACTTATTAAAGTACTTAAACTCCTCGTGAAGTTTAAACACCAGTAGTAACATTACTGTGAACTTTATGCTTGTCCACAGGAGGCATAAGATGAAATTTTAGACTAGGGTTGTGTTACAGCAAGACAGGACTGCCTTCTCAGGCAGTTCCCAAAGCCATCAGAAATAACATCAAGAACAAAAAGGCAGCAGTACATTTTTTGCAGAGTTCCCCTTGCCTTTCAAAAATAGAGATTTTTTTAATTTTTTTTATTTTTTGTTGTTTTGTTATAAAGGGTAAGAACGTGACCTGTGACTTCAGGACTGTGGAGTGCAAACTGAAATCAGTAACATGGCCTCAGCAGCACTGTCTGACCAAATCCATGGAGGTGTCCACATCACACTGTTAATATCAAATCTGGACCTCTGGTGTCTAATTCCTGACTGCCCTCTGCCTTTGGTTCTGTTCAGTGTAAAATTAAATGCACTACAGAAGTGTCGTACAACTTGTGCATCAAACGGATCTCAGTTGTTGATCCAGAGTTGTTTCTTTTATCATAAATACCAAAAAGCATTAAAGGAAAGTATGAAAGGAATAATCTCTCCTGAGACTTTCAGGACTGTGAATAGTTTCTGACAATAGCATCCCAAAATTGTGAATAAAAAAAAATCCTAGTAAGAATAAAAATTGAACAATGGACGGTAACTTTTAATACTTTTTTGTTGTTGTTTTGCAGGTCTGCAAAACAGACACAAAAGGGGTTTGCAATGGTCAGGGACCAGGTGGAGAATAGGTTTGCTATAACAATGAAGCTCAGATAGAGAGGGTTGGGATGATGAAATAGTTCTTGCTAAGAATCAGCAAGATACCAATTAACAAAGACTCAGATCCATCTGAAGACAACAATACAACGGTTAGAATACATTTCGTCAGAACTGCCATATGCATTCCAGCCTTCTTCAGTGACACCACTCAGAATGCCACCAGAATCAGAAGCCCCCAGCAGTCCCAGTCCTACAAACCCTGTTAAAGTTGTCCTATTAGAATAACAATTTACTAATAAAACATTTTGTCTTGATTTTTTTTTTTTTTCCAGCTCAGTAAGCCAACAATTTGTTAGGAGAAGACAGAAATGCTATTTTTAATATCAAGGTTGAACACTTTCCCAGGTCAGCCTCAAGACCCTCAAGTAGTCAGGGAGTGGAAAGACTAATCAGATGCTGAAAGTCTTTCCTCAGTGTGCTAAAATTGCAAACTTAATCTTACTTAATTAAAACCTCCATTATTTGCACAGTCCTACCATTTTCTCTGTTAGCACCTTTAGAACAATGAAGTGGCTTAAAATGAGATTATGAAGAATTTGCACTGATGTTCCCATAACCACACGTACAGGCCATGCATCCAACTAGGTCAGTAGGCCTGGGCATTCAAAAGGGCAACTCTTAATGTTGAAGGCACACAAGTTCAAAATTCCAGACAGTAAACACATGCAGGATAAAATCCAGAGTGATCATTCATCTTCCTCTTTCCCCAGCCTTGCAGTGATGGGCTCATAGGTCATTTCTAAAAATATTGAGAGAAGGTTCTTGTGAAACCAAAACCTCGTAGGGAAAAAAACAGCCAGCATGCCAGAGGAAGTCTGAGCTCGTGTCAGAAACATTATGGCCTTTTTCTTCATAATTTTTCACAGAGGTCTACTTTGTGCATATTTTGGAGGAATCTTTTCTCTCTGTTGGGAACTTTACTGACTTACAGTGAAGAGAATCCCGATGAATGATTTGTAGGAAGTGGCTTCCAAGATATTTGAAATGCATAAGTTAGCCACTTATTTTGAAATAAATATAAGGTAATTATTTTTTTAAACCTACAGTGCATAAATCTGATGTTACTTTGACAACAAACATTGACTTGTAATTACAAGGGCTGCTCCAGAAATAATACTTCCTGTTTCATTATGTTGGCCCAGGATGCCAGAGGTGGATAACGTTGGCAGTTGAAGTTTAATCTTCCAGCCAATATTTTGAGACATTTTGTTTCTGTGCAACAGATGACAGCAGAAGGGTAGTCTGACAAAATGGCATCTGAACTGGAAGTGTGCATGAAGTAGAGGTGTGCAACTGAATTTCTCCATGAGAAGAAAAAATGGTACCCAGTGACATTTATCAACACTTGCTGAACATTTACGGAGACCAAACAGTTGGTATGAGCACAAAGAGACAGTGGCTGGTGTGTTTCAGCAGTGGCAACAGTAACAGTGGGTCTATCAGCATGGCATGAAGGCTTCTGTACATTGCTGGCAAAAATGCAGAACTAATGGTGGTGACTATACAAAAAAAAAAAAAAAAAAGTGTTTTGTTGCTGAGAATCTGCTCTATCAAATAGTGTTATTGTGTTCTTTGTATCTGTAGTAGTTCCCATGGAAATAAGTAGAGGGCATTACTTTTGAAGCAAACTGTGTACATTTACCACACTGCTATATCATTCCTGTTTTATGTTTCGACATTTGTTAATGAACAGATTTTTGCACATTTCTCATCAGACTGAAAGATACCTACATAAAATGCAGCAATGATTAGTAAAATGATGCCATATAAGAGAAAATATTTACACTGCATCTTTTGTGAGCTTATTACATGGCTATGAAATTATTTTAAGCCTTAACATTTTGAAATTTTTTCAAGTAGTTGCATTTTAAACTTCTACATGCTTGACAAATGTTTCATATTTATTAAATTAATCCATTACAAATATTTTAATACTTGTCCCCCTGTACATAGTGACACACAAAACTGAAAAAAATTTCAAGCTAAAGCCTCCCTTTCTCCTTTTGATTCATGATTTTGAGTCAAACATTTTCAAGTCCAAACTCATACACAGACTGTACCTTGAAGCCTGTCACTGAACGTTCATCTGACTTGCTCTGAAATTGAAGGGAACTATCTTCATGCCTAGGATATACTCCTATTCAGTGTTTTATTATCCCTAGAGAGGAAATGCTTTCTAACTATAAAAATAAGATCACTTTTTCTCTCTCGGAGAAGTAATATTTTTCTGACTTTTTAACGCATTCAGCTGCTAACAATGAAAAATTGAGCAAACACAAAGAAAGGATTTTCTTCTCCCTTCAAGATTAAGAAAGACCAGACTATGAAGGTCAATAAAATCTACATACCTAATGTACTTAAAAAAAACATGAAATGCTTTTCTGATTTTTTTTTTTTTTGAGGAAAATTCAAAACTGAAAATTTGCAGAATAATTTGAGAAAGTTAAAAAGTTAGTAAAGACTAATAATAGGGGGAAAAAAGGAAATTACTATAGCAACAGCAAATTATATAGCTTAATGTATTGATCCAGGCAGTTACCTTGCCACATATAAAAAGCAAACACAGACTGCAGTTCCTTTGAGCTTATTTATGATCCTTAGATGAGAAGCCCCTGGAAGCACCTGACACCTACTGAAGTAGAAGGAACTGTGAAAAGATAACTGTTTTACATTTAAAATATTTGTATTGCTGAGAGGTCAGCTTTGCCACTACTGACTACATTGCAATTTGCATACTATTAAAGCATTACCCATAACATTTGTAAAATTTAATTTTAAAGCTATGTTGTTAAAGATGTTTGCTGAATTGTAAGCACCTGGGACATCTGGGAAATTTGTTAACACTTTGATAGTTACAGTATTCTAGCTTCATTCTGCTTTCTCTTTGACACTCCCCACCACCCAAACATGCACATACTATTCTCTTCTTCTGCTTTATGACAATGAATCTCATTTTAGTGCAAGCTGAGATACTTTTAAAGAATAGTGCACCAGTATATTAATGAAGATAAAAATATTGAAAATGAAAGGACAAGTTAAGTTTGTTAAAAATGACACCAGCATTTATTTACTTTTGCTGGGGTCTGAGATTCAGTTAAAATCCTGTAGATTAGAGGTGATGTTTATGATTTTCTATTCCACTCTAATACAGACCTTCTCATTAAATCAGTGATCTCAGTAATCACAGTCATCAAGTTGTGTTTCAGTGCTGCATTCACATTCTTTTCCCCTGGAATTTCTCCCTTCTTTCCCCACACCCTCCCCCAAGATCTTCATTTACTCCCTGGCAGAAACTGCAAAATTAAAGATGCGTAATGTGAAGATACAATCTCTGCTTCCTTTGCCCTGCCAGACTAGCACTTCACTCTAAAATACACTTACTCGAGGAAGTATTGATATTAACTCAGTTACTGTAGTGAATGAACCACAGTTTGCCTTTGAAGTTTATTGAAAAGTTGTCTAGATGATAATAGAAAGGATGGAGTAAAGCAGGAATAAGAATTGCTTTACATACTAATAACAACAATTTAGTTATCAAAACAGTACAGAACAAGCACGCCTTTATACAATCTCTAAAAAATTTAGCTTCCTAGGGTTCTAATAGGCTTTTCCTGTGGTTCAGGAATGCACGGTAGCACTCAGCCCAGTGGCTGTATCCTTATTTCAAAGAGAATCATTCAAACCGACATCCACCCTGTCAAGAATCTCAACTTTGAGCTGCTAATGCAGAATAAAAATCAATATAAATTTTGATCATTTGATGAATATTTACTTCTTTCCTTGGAGCTTGGGGATTTAGAATTGAAAACTGCTGAATCAAGTCATTTTATTTTTTTTGTGTTTGTGCCAACACCAATTTACTACCCTCCTGAAAGTTCCTGAACAAGATGTCTCATGTGGCATACATGTTGGTTTTTTCTGTCAATCATAACTGTGCCAGTAGGGAACCATAAACATTTTCCTTTCATACTCTTAGTTCCCCAAAAAGAAGTATTTTGATTTTTTTGCTGGAAAAGGTAAACTTGCCTTATTTAGACATACTATAGAATGTATATGTCTGTCTTCCTAGGATGGCTGCTGCACCTAATTTGATACTAGGTATTACATATTTTGTTTTCAGTATCAGTTGCTTCCTACAAAGACACAGTTCGCATAAAGGAATCATTGCAAACAAAGCTTAGTAACAAAAAAAAGATAGAGATCTATACTGACATTATCAGTTTTTCTATATATTTTCTGAAAAACAGCATGGAAATTCTGAGCACTATAATTTGCACCAAATGTTTGTGTAAATGAAGATAGCAGGAGATAAAAAGATTCCACAAGTTAGCAATTAAAATGCAACTCTAGTTTGCATTTAATCTTAAAAAGAAATGTACCTTCAATCTTAATAAAATGAGCTTCTAAAAAATTGTATATTTAAATCTCTTATGTTTCCATAGTGATTTTTTTTTTTTTTGGAGGGGTGTGGGGGGGAGATAAGGGTGGGGGCAGCAGAAGAAAAAGGAGAAATGATGCTTCTAAATCTGAAAAAAAAACTAGATTAGTTTAAGAACTGTAAATGCAAGCAATTTTCATCTTGCAAACTTTTTCTTATGTTACTCAGTGGCAGACGGGTTTTATCTTAAGGAGCAATTTTGTTGGTCTCTTATAAATTAAATAAAAGTGGCAGCAGCTGTCTTTCGGAAGGCTGATATAGGCTTGTATAGTCAAATGATATTATGTAGACAGATGTTTTAAATAAAATAAAATATTTAGATTGCTAGATACCTTGCTAGATACAAAGACAATTATAGGATGTCTTTGTTAAATTAAATTTCTCATTCTTCTGAGAAGAAAAAAGAGAATTGTCCTGGAAACTGTACCAACAGGAAATGATCCTATATCTAAAACAGCTGGAGACTGTAACTAATATAAATTTACTTGAAAATAAAAATGCAGTATGCCTCTGGAGACAGGCAGCGACATGCAGTAAAAACAGATGTAATAAAATCATTTTTTAAAACTTCAGTTTATATATACATACAAAATACTAAGATATGATGCACACAAGTAGGGGGACTGTTCAGGGCTAAGAGAAAGTAAGAGAACAATTACACCCCTAACTATAACAACAGTGACATCTCTTTTCTAATAATAAAATGTGGGTTTTTTTTGTTGTTAAATGCTGCCTTTTACAAAAGGATATTAAACACATTACTCTCGCTAGGATTCTAATATGATAACACTATTACATTACCAAGACAAAATTTAATGGCAACCTTTTACCTCAGCACCATAAGTTAAATTTTGATTTACATCTACCTTCCCTGTGTAAACTTCTAAAAATAACTTTAAGAGAAATGCCAATAACCAGTACTCAATTTTTTTCGATATTATGTCTAAGAAAGCTTTTCATAATAGAAAAATAGAATTTTGGAGAGCGAAGACTGCACAACTGAGTATTATGATGCAAGAAACTTATGAACCTTTTTAAAAAGTAACGACACATTTTAGTCTACATCTATGTAATGCATCTCAGCCAATTTGCTCCTGCCATTTTTGTTGAAAACATTGCAGAATAACAGACTGCATCCAATTCTATGCAGTTAGGTTGTTTTACTTTCCTCAAGACCTCCATTACAAACTCACCATGACTCTGGGCCCAAACCTGCTCTGCTTATTCAGACACAGCATGAATGTCCTGACTTACATATAAAGCAAACATTAAGGGAGTATCTGCAACAAAATGTATAAATAAGCATTTCACATGTATACCTTTCACATCACCACTGATACTAATCTGTCCAAATTTGTATTACCTCCTTTTTCATAATAAAATGGTACTACAGAATCAGACTGTTTGGGATGCTTTTTTTTTTTTGTTTTGTGATAGTACTTTGTAATTTCAACAACTTTCTCTCATGCATTATAAAAATACCCCACTAAAAAGAAAAAAAAAAAAACAAGATAGTGAATCTACTAATTATAGTATACAGTCAGCAATGTAAGTGGTGTTAAAGATTCCTTTCAGAATGATTCAAGTTGGATTGCTTTCATTTTTTTCCAATAGCCTTAATTGGCTAAGTGCCTTTGGGCCAACTGATACCCAGAGAGACCTAAAGTCAGTAAATCTTGTAAATACAATGATTTCAACAGATTTTCTTCAAAGACTTGATCATTACATAAGATACTGCTGGTTTGGCACTGTACTATTTTTCACTTAGAATGTACATGAATTTATGAACATAGAAGATTTATTACTGTATTCTAGGCCAAAAACAGCCCAATAAGCAGAAGATACTGGATATTTTTACTTTTATTTAGATAAAAATTTAAGTGTACATGAACAAATGCTTTAATTTCAAAAAGGAAAGGGAGTCTGGAGCAGTCTGAAGCAGACTGAGAATTACAAAATCACACCTTTCAAGATGCAAAAATGTAAATATGACGTGTGTATAATAATTGACTGTATAATTGCCTAGTGTCGTGTTTTTTCCTTCAGATAATACTAGGAAGTCTAACTGATATGACAAAAACATATCACAGTATAAAGTGGAATCCTGGGCATTCAAATTCTGATCAATGCTGATCTGTTTCCAGCAGTAAAGTGTGTGATATCTAAACCGCGTAACAACCTTACATGATGTGGATTAAAGTCTCCTTAGAAGTTAAAGGAACAACAAAAATCTTAACATTTTGATTAATCCAGAACTATGAGAGATAATATTCTTAACTGTCAATGGTTATTAAAATATTTTAATAACCAAAATTCTCAATACAATTTGGTAAAAGAGCTTAATTCAAATTACAGAAATTCAATGAAAACAAATTAACACTAGGAAGGTTTTTTGCTTTTTCAGAGCATTAATTGAAATGGAAGTGTTAAACTTATGTAATATTTTGCTGTAGTACAGCTTTTAATAGACACAGTGAGTCCCTTATACAGGTAGTCATACCAGTGTAGTGGGATGGTCTAATGTCTAAGGACATTTTCCAGCAGGAAAATATATAGATGCAGGTGAGAGGTCCTGATAATATAGCTCAGTCTAACAGCTGTGTTCCAGATTATCTTTGCCAAGCATGACTGAAAAATCAACTTTATTGTAGCCATTTCTTATAGAGGCCACACAGAATCTACTATTGGAGATTCTGCCACATTACACATATGAAAAAGTTTGGATCCTACCACAGAACCTCACATTCATTCTTCAACTGTGTGTACAAGCAGCAAAAGTTACCGTGCTTTTGAGCTGATTTCATTATAACTGAACCATCAATATCTTACTGGAGCAGGTTTAGATCAGAAGTTCAGTCTGGAGCCATCAGCAATAATTACCACAGAAAGTCATACGGTTGCAGGACATTATGATCTTGTTTATGGAGCTTAGGTAGGATTTCCAATCAGCATGATTGCATCTATTTCTAGTGCTTTGTTAATCGCTTCCTGAAGCTGCTCGTTAAAAGCTCCTGTGTCAACACATAATGCTGTGGTGACTGAAACAGAGATTGGGAATACAATCACATCTCTTGGCTTGGCTGAGAGGTAACACTGTTCCCTTTATCACAAATGCCGCTTTCCCATTTGATAAAAAGCCTTACCGTGTCATGGAACAGTGGTCATTTATTTTAGGAGGAACAAGCTACAGGATGATGTTTGCTCACATTCAATGTTTCTCTCCTTCAACAATGGCATTGCAATGAGATCCAAGTACAGAAATTTAGCAACTCTCTTACATCAACCACTGAAATGATGAAAGCCCCTGACAATCACTTACCAATACCATAGTACTTACCTACCTACCAACTGTGAAAGCACTCATAGCCAGAGTCAATAATTGAACCAAGCAATTCCACTGTGCTCATGTGATTGGTGATATTATCCCTTTAAGTGTGTTATTTAAGTTTGCAATGCAGTTAATTGAAACCCTACTAGATGCAAATCAAAAGTTTCAGCCTTAATTGAGATATTTTGAAAATTGAACCCATTGCTTCAGGCAGGTGCTACATGAGATTCCATTAATATAGGTAATTAACATTAGCCTCTGCTTTAATTAACATGCACACTTTAATTAGTAAAGCATTAACCAACATTTAAAAATCTGATCTTCATGCATCACAAAAACTGCAAAGTTATGACTACATTACATTTTTTCCAAGACTATAAATCATACAATATTGATTTTTTCTTTAAATACATCACAATGCCTTGAAAGAAAAGAAGTACATATAAATTTATCTACTTTGTTTGAAATGATGAAGAAGATTTCTTAAGAATATGGGAAAAACCTCACATACTTGAAAATTCATCTAAAATGTGTACATATGTATATTATATGTTTGTATGTGAGTACATCTAAATGTTTGCCTTACAAATGAAGATAGTTCAGTTGTGATACATTGTTCAGGATAGCTTTTTTCAAAGCTGGCATTTTAAAAAAATAAATGCCCTATCATAAGTTCTAGCTTTATTTCCCATCATGCTTGCTTCATTTAGCACATAACATTTTAACATAACACTGCTCCCCTCAGCAAGTAAGAAACAGATCTGCAAACATGAGCTGAATGTCTTCTTGAGTTTGCACAGACTCTTAAACATCCTCAAAAACTAGCCCGATCCTCTGAAATATTCTACTATATCACAAATCCCACAACTGGGCATCATCACATCTCTGAATTCAAGTGACCAGGGAGCTGTAGTGAAATAACTGGGTTAGGTCAAAACCAGCCCTTTTACATGGCAGATCCCAGTTGTTGGTGTTCAAGTGATGTCCTTCTGGAGCTTCTACAAGTGCAGCTGCACTCAAGCTTTCAAACCAAACACAGGAGTATTTCTCTGACACAGACAATGTCTTTATTACTCTGGTTGGTTAACTATCCATCTGAATTAGAAATTCTTATAAATAAGTATAGCTCCCAGACATATCTAGCATACAGAACTCTGCACAAGCTTGTGAGATTAAATGGTGCAGAGCTCCAGTTTCAAAATCCTTCATTAAATAAAATTTAACCTCAATATCTTTCAAAATACATTTCCAAACAATGCAAAGATACCTTCATCTTCCTAATCCTTCCCCCGTCATGAATTACCTGCCTGATCCTGACAGCTTTGCTTTAAATATGTTAAGTTCCATTTCTATAGCCTCATTATTACCACAAAGAAGATTTCTTAACCACTCGCTTTCAGATTTCCTGTGTTTCACTGTCAATACGTAAAGGTGGAACATATATTAATTACTGTTCTACAATTCTCATAATAAGATTTTGAATGTGATGGCTTGAATAATACAGTCAGCTGAAATCTAGTCCTATTTCTACAATTTTTCCACGTTCCAAACCTCCACTGCATTTGGCAGTGAAAGAACGGACAGTCTTAAAGGAGTACATAGTGTATTCATATTGCATCCAAATATCTGCAGATCTCAGACAGCATATGTACATGCGCAGAGAAAAGAATATGCCCTTCAGTTAGAATTTATGAAGCTCCTAGAACAATCACATCAATGTCAATTCAGTCTTTTGAATATTTCTCCTAGTTAAATGAGAAATAATTTTCAGAAAAAAAACATGAAAACAGATTTTACGTAATCAAATTTAAGCATTTTTTTAAATCCATGGGAGTGAATTCTACGTTACGTTTCATATTCCGAAGATACACACATGCTTCTCACACATAAGACTTTCCAGACACTAAATCTATGATGCTTCTAGCTAAAAATGCCAGAGCCTTTTGGTGCAGTTTGCCAGATTTCTTGGAATACTGCAGGACATCTTGCAGAGTTTTGAGAGTTCACTATGAAATTAAGAATATTACCACTGAAAGAATAATTCATTGAATGCCTTTTCCGATATGCATTTGAATTCACCATACTTTTAATCCTGCAAAACAGCATAAAGAGTTAAATCTGTCCTGTTTTCCATCTGAGTTACCTACAGAGATCAGGAAACTATTGTTTCTGTAAAGCAATGTGGCAATACTTCAAAAACAGTGATTTTGACAACACAAAGTCTTAAGTCTGACCACAAAACTATTTTGTCATTCACTTTTTTGAATTTAACTAATATTTTTATTTGCAAAGAAAGTAACAAAAAACAAAAAACAAAAAAAAAAAGGAATAAAATATATGAGGAAAGTGCTTAGAAATAGTCTAAACAGCATCTCAGGAATTAAGATGCCTCATCCTGAGGTGGAAAACCAGTAGTGTATCAAACACACAGTGGTTCAGGAACCATAGAAACCCTCGGTCTACTTGAAACTCAGCAAAACACGCAATAACTGTGAAAGGCCAGCTTATTTATATACTCATCAGAAAACCATCCTCAGCTCTTCAGCGCAACACACTGAAATAGCTGGCTCTACCTAGCCTTCTTCCCTTGTTCCAGAGGAATTCTACCTCTTGTTAGGCAATGGGGAAAACAGAAAAATACAGTGAGAAACTAACTTTCATTGCTAAAACCTTCTGCAATGCTGTAAAGTTTCAGTAACAAAGACTTTTTGATTGCTCTCTCAGTTGGCTGTACTACTGTGCACAAGTGTGAAGTCAGGATGAAAGATTTCACAAACAGAATACTCTGTTAGACCTGATCCCACACAGTTAAAATAAACACGCTGCCCTTATAATATTAAAACAAAATAACTGGACCAAAAGTTCTACTACATTTAAATTAGTTCTTCATTTATCTGTGCAATCATTTCAAGGTTTCCTTAGGCAAAAGTCTTCAGATTTTTATTGAGAAATGTATGGCTTAACATAGTCCCAGCACAGTGAAAGACTTACATGGCATACAGTAACACAAAGAAGCAATTCTTAAGTCGTTAGTTTTAGTATACGAAAATCAACTCAAAGTGGTCAGAATAATAGGTATGATGTGTTTTTTCACTAGAGTTGCTCTTCATTAAACACTTGTGTAAAAGCTTTAGGACAAAAATTATAATTACACAGGGAAGGAAGTTACACTATAACACAATGGAAAGCACAGCAATGACTGCAGAATAGTAAGGAACTCCACTGCAGCAAGCAAGGACTTGCCCAAATACAACAGTTATAAGCACAGAAAGAAACAAAAGAAGCCACTTACCTTCAGAAGGTCTCAGGTACATAAGGATCTCCAGCAAGATACCTTTTTCCTCCACTGCCAACCCTTAAATGAGGTCTGGGAAGGGGTGGCTCTTGACTCCACCCCCTTCTGTTCACCCGGGTGCATTGCATGCACCTGACCTCCCCTGGGTTGCCTCTGCCTTCCCACTAGGTGCTCAATCATTGTTTCAGGCCGTGACTTAGCGTTTCTGCTACAGAAGTGAACTGCACTCATGATATTTTAAAAGATGGAGTTTTGCATTTCAAAGCAGTAGTCTTCAAAATAATAGGCTAAACCTAGAAAGTTAAGGTTGGGTTCTGTCACAGCTACCACAAATCACTACATAACTTACTTAGTGCTGAAAGCCACCCCTTAAGCTTTCTGTTCTTTTCCTGATTCTCACAGATGGTCCAATAAAAATTATTAAACTTTGCCTCTCTTGTCTATAGTTCATTACTTGCCATTGCCACAGTGAAGTTATGAGCAGTCTTGGACCATGTCATTTGACATGTTCTGAAGAATGTCTTTAAACATTCCTGGAACACTAACATAATTATTGAAAGAAAAACATGATTCACAGCACTCAATATCTTATTGTTAAGAACAATGAATTTTGTTACACTATGGACACATATAGCTACCATCCTTTTTGAAATGGAATGATAACAATTATTTTTGTTTCATGAAGGTTTATAAGCAATTTGGTGAAATGTGACTTCAACTTACAAAAGTCACAGTGCATATAAGAATGCAATTGCTAATTTAAGTCACTAAACCAAATTTGAAAACATACATTTTATTTTTTTTAACTTAAATTGTCAGAGCATAGAAGACAATGGAACATTAAAAACAATCGGTTATTCCAATAAGCATAATATATATTGCATAGCACCTCATTTTTTTTTTAAAGTTAGTAGAGTAGTACACCTAATGTCATTCCTAAGTGGCAGAGTGTATGCTTTGTGTAAGTTTATGATTCTATATGATAGAACCCAGTCTAATTAGATTCATAATTCTACCACAAAGTAGAAACAGTCTACACCTAAATGCAGATTTTTCTCCTGTGCTTGCATGATTGTCTGAGAATCCCAGAAGGAGTTATCTCGTTGCTTGCTAATACTGACATTCACTACTTGTATGTCTGGGAGGACTTTTGCTACCACATCGAGACATGCAAAGAACATGGGAAGTTTGCTGCCATACTCACAGAGAACTCTGCATTTCTTTTTTTCCTTCTAACATGTATAAGAACACAAGCCTTAAAATCCTCTCCAGTAATTAATCTTTCTCCACTATACATGAAAAATACAGAAGCTAAATATTTCTTATCAGCAAATACATTTACTGGTTACATTTGTGTTTAGTTTGTTTACTTGCTAATAATTTCCTACCAAAGTTCAAGCACAGTATGCTAATGATTCAAGAAGGAGACCTTCTGCAGTAAATGGAAATACACCAGGATTCATGTGTGCTTTATTTGCATTTTGCATTTTTTTTTAAGATAAAAGATGGAAAAGAAATTGTAGAAACTTAGTGGAAACTTCGGAGAAAAACCAAAGATAGGTACGTTTTGATCATGTATTTCTTCTTGCCAATTGGCATACATAATAGAAAGTGGTAGAGAATAGGTTAAACAGTCTAAAAGGATTTTAACCTTAAATTTGACAGAAGCTAAATGGCTGTGACATTGGGTTCTTCTACTTTATTCCAGCTAGTAATCCACCTTCAAAGTTCCTGTCAGGTAAATGACCTTGTATTTCATTAACTGATAATTAAATGGATTTATTCCACTAACGGTTTTAATTAAAATGCTAGAAATATTGATTACCCCTCTCATCCTTATTCCCCCAGATGAAAAAAAGGTTTTAGGAATGTTTATTTAGAGAAGACAGAGAATTAAATTAGATTGAATCTCTATGAGACCTGAAGACTGGTTCTTTCATTTCTGCTGCTCAAGCAGAAAAAGGTTTCAATTTTTTGATGTTTGATTAATTATTTTGAAATCCATTTATGCTTACCTTGGTGTTTAATTAAAAATGTCATTTTTAGCATAATTTAATTGGCTATCTGTGGAAGACTAACTTCGAACTTGTATTTTAAAAATGTTTTTTTTTTTTTTTAATTTGGGGTAAAAGAAACTTTTTACTTATTTGCTTTTGCTATAAAGGTATCATCTCATGAATGAAGAACTAAGGGCTGGAGCTTAAATGGATTTTCTACATTTGAATATGAAGCTACATATGCTTATGAGTAATGCAGCTTTATTTAGCTGAATGCTTGAATCCATTACCAGTTATTCAGAATCTCTAATCTAACAAGTATGGAGTGTGTGCCTCCAAATATGCTGGATTTTTTTAAACATTAATTGAAAATTTACTTACTTGGTTTTCCTCACATAAAAATATGCAAGTTTTTTTACTGTTTTCATACCCCCATTCTTACCTATTGAAAATTTGCTTTACATCTGAGCCAACTGTCCACTGAAGAAGCAATTGCTGTTTTAAGTAAACAGGAGATTAAAATAAAACACTTATGTGCCTTTTCAATACCAAATAAAGACATGTTGTCATTTTATAAAGAACACATTTTATTACCCGTTGCTAGTTTTAAAACATTTGGCTTAAAATACTCAGTGGAAAGTCATAGTACCTTAACTGACAAAACCAATAACTAAAGCCCTAATCTGTAAAACATGCTTAACTTCAAACACATAAGTTGTCACACTGAAGGGCAACAGGATTATTCCTCGAGTTACCACTACAAACTGTGGACTTGCCTAATGGCTTTGGTGACTCAAGACCTTAACACTTAGATTTTTGTTCCTTGTGCTTTACTTACTTGTGGACTATATGCTCCGTAAACATCAGGTCAACAATCTCAGAAAAAACTCTATTATGAAAAGACTAATTGCACTATGTTATTTCATTTCTAATCTGAAAATGAAGAAAGCTCTCCTCTGCAGAAACTGGATTCTCAGGCTTGTGAAAAACATTAATACTCTACTTTCTGCAGGCAGTATAATTTATATTTCTCTCTTATTTCTTCATGTATTTATTAAAGAAAAATGTTGTAGCCTGATTTAAAGCTTGATGAATCAATGAAAATACCCTTAATCAAAATATTTATCTCCAGAGTTCCATCTTTTTAGAGTTATTTCAAAACATTGTGTGAGCTCTGTGCCTGAGAGCTAGCTAGGTGGCAGTGGTTTGTGTACGGTCACGAGTCATTTAAAAATAGAATGGTTTTACAGTGATTTACTGTCTAGAAGTTATCCTCGTCTTTTCACGAATAACTGCAAAAAGCAAAGGAAAAGAAATACAAATAAACAGCTTGTGCATTTGTGAGCTGTAGATTTAAGAACTTGAGGGGTTGAAGAAGATGAATTGTGTAGAATGATGTTGCCTCTTTGAAGACAGTGATGTTCCACTCCCCTGATGTGCTCATTGTTACATTTTCAAAGTGCTGCACATGGCTTTACTCATTCAGCTTTCCATGACGTCCGTTTGAGTCCATTATCTAATGCACCAAGACAGAATCCTTCCTGTGAGCATGCACTCATATACATTCCTTCCAAGTTCATGGCAGCTACCCCAGTGAGTTCTTATTTCCATGTGTATGTGTTTGTACAGTGAGACTCCGAATGCTTTCTTGTTATAATTCTAGCTTTGAAAGGGAATGGACCTACTGACTTCTGCAAACAATGTACTGGCCTAGTGAAGACAAGATGGTCTGTCATACCTTTGGTCAAGGCTTTGCTGCTTTGACATATTCAATGCAACAACGCATTTCTCTCACTTTTCAGAGTAGGATCATACTTGGTCATAGTATTTTATTTCTAGGTTACTCTTTAATGCTGCCTTCATTTTCAGTACTGCAAATGTGGGGAAATAAGAGCAACAATGTGCTTTTCATTTAATTTTCTGCTATTGATTTGCTCAAGATTTAATGGAATCATTTTGCCTTATTTGGTTACATTTCCTATTTTAATTGAACAAATTTATTAAATTACAGAACAATCTTTGAGCATGACGATCCATTGGGTGTATTCCATGACTCCTTTAAATGATGATTTCCATTACTGATGAAGTGAGCAAAGAAAACATTACATAAAGATTGTCCCTGTATGTTACTAACTTGGATGTTCATGGATAAAAGAGAATTGAAAACATGCAGAAGTTTTTCAACAAAGGGCAATCACTATTAAAAACTACAGAAATTATAGAAGCACAGTCATGTAAAAGTTCTGCCTGCACTATTGCTACCTTCAAATTAGCTTGATTTCAGAAATGTGAAATAATTTTTAATACACATATGGCATAGGTTTTACAGCCTTTTTTTCTGAACTTTAAGAAAATAGCCAAGATGAATAGCTTTATTTTTAACACTGATATATGACACATTTTAACCTGTCTACATACAAAAGTGGTGCTGTTAACAACTGCAACTTTCTTCAAGTATGCTATGAATCACTGTATTCCTTTTCCCTTTTTTCATGCACCATTGCCACTATCTTACCTTCAGCGGTTTTGCTAGATTTCAATGAAGATGGAACCAGAGGGCACACATTAGAATTTTATATCAGTTCAAGAAGGAGAGAGAAGAAAGACATATGAAGCTAGAATGACATTCATTGAAGGTTCCCTAGGGAAGATAACACATGTTTTTGTCTTTCACCTGCTAGGCATGCTAAATCAGTGCAATGATAAGCTAATTTATGAAATATATTTCATTGAAACGTGGACATCTTTACTGTTTCTAGTTTGGCTATTAGCTTTTAAGAAATAAAAGATATCTAATTCTAAAAATGTTAGAGGGCTGTTTTTCCTAGATAATACTTACAGTATATGTTTACCAGGACTATGTTTAAGTGTATAAAGCATTTCAAAAGCAGTTAAGATGAGCTGAAGGTTAAAATTTATACTCCTTCAAAAAAGGAGTAGCTTTATTTCAAAATAAAAAGAGGATTTTACACTGTTATCTTTCAAATACCCTGGAATAAAAACAAAACAAACAAACAAACAAAAAATGCTGTACCTTTGAGTATTCTCACTGTACCAGCGAGAATGGAGAACGTGTGTCGTACCAAAACAATGGCTCAGCCATCTTTCATAAAAGATACATTGCAGTTCAACACTGAGCAGTTCATTTCTTAATCAAGGCAGGCAGTATAGGCTGCCTTACAGTTCCTCTGCCCAATACATAGAAGCTAACTCTTCGGAAAACATTTTCAGAATACTTGTATTCAGGGAATGCATGCTAGAAGATCTCAATACTTTTATTTCAACTATGGGGAAAAAAAGCTTCCATTAAGATTGCTGTTAATGGAACATAACACTGAGGCAAAGCTTACCGATTTTCTTTCAAAATTTTCTTAAAAAAAAAAAACAACAAACAACAACAACAAAAAACTGGAAAATGCTGTGATACTGCTGTTATTTTTCAGCAAATAAGAAAACCTCAAAAATTCACAATCCTTGCTGAACGCAGATTCACAAGGAATTTAGAGACAGTCCATAATGCAAATTTAGAGACATACAATCCAAGAAGCGTGTACTAATGAGGTTAAATTTTATAAAGTAACCTAGCTGTCTTGCAGATAATTGTATTTAATTTTAACAGTTTCATGATCAGACACATATGTGAGCAAAATATCAAAGAGGATTTAATGCTCACATCAGTTATATATCTTAAATTTTTCTATCTATCAGTTTTGGGGGTACATTAACAATTATAGGTTGGTGGGGTTTTTTTTCTTTTTTAATAACATTCAAGGCAAAGGTATTAAAAAAAAATTATGACATATTGTATTAAAAAAAAAATACAATATATTGGGCATAGACATCATATATATTCTTCTGGCTCTACTACCAAGACCTAAATATTCATTTTTTGGGGGGGAGAAAGGAATATGGAGAAATTGGAGCACCCAAATGCTTAAGCACCATTAATAAATAAGGTTGCCTACCTTCTCTAATGCCAGAACTCAAGACCACATTTTCCAAAACCTTTACATTTAGTCTGCCCTTCAGTGGCAGGTTAATGGGGCAACATACGTGCTCTGTGTTTTAGCACATGTTGAAGCATGTCACTGAAATAGTGCCACGGACTTTTTCTACAGATTTATGCACGAGTTAGAAGAAAATGTGTCAGTTAAAGTTACCTGTCCATTGTAGGGAATTAATAAAATCTCCTTCATTTTGTCATATTTCCCTGGATGTTTTCCCATCTTTTCTGATGTTCTCTCCACATGTTAACATTTTCTTTATTGATAATTTAGTTTGAAGCATTCTGGATTTAGCTACACTCATAGCAACTTTTACAAACCTAGCAAAAACATAAACTTAGCTAAGTTTTAATTCATTATTTCTCCATGTTGATTTAATCACTTTTATAATGGCTGAATTAAATCAGCCCAAATTATTCCTCCCTTGAATTCACTTTCCTTAGTGAAGTTTCCAGAGATTGAATGTCTCTAAATCCTATCTTCAGTTCCTGCACTCTGCTGCACACTGACATGCCCACATAGACCCCATTGTAGCAAGCTCCACTAAAATCAGTATATATCTGCTCAGGCATGAGTATTTGGCAAGATGAAGACTTTCACAATCAAATACAGAGAAGGCTCAAAATGTCCAATTGCAATGGTGTATGTAGTGCTCAGGGATTTATCAAGTTAATTAATGATAATTCAAAAGTATACATGGATATACCCAAATTCCAATTATTTGCTGGGGAAATATCAATGCCTAATTCATGTAAGTAGTTCTAGAAAAGCTTCTAGAAGTATGCAAACCCCTAGGATATATGGGCAACAAAGTATCACAGCAAATTCATCTCTAAGTGGCTGCAATGGTATAATATTTTGTTGAAGCACGAAAATAACATCATAGAATCACAGAATGGTCTGAGTTGAAAAGAACCTTAAAGATCACCTAGTTTTACCTCCCCTGTCATGGAACTAACACCTTCTGCTAGATTTGGTTGCCTCATCCAATTTGAATACTTACAGGACAGGACAACCACAGCTTCTCTGGCCAGTCTATTCTAATCCCTCACTTCCCTCACACTGAAGAATTTTTTCCTTATATCTAATATAAATTTGCTTACCTTGAGTTTAAAACCATTAGCCCTTTTACCACTGCTATATGCCCTTGTAAAAAAGCTCCTCTCTGACTTTTTTCTAGGCCCCTGTTAGGTACTGGAAGGCTGCAATGAGTTCTCCACAGAGCCTTCTCTTCCCCTAACTGAACAAGCCCAGCTCTCTCAGTTTATCTTCTTGGAGAGGTGCTCCAGCCTTCTAATTATGTTGGTCCTCCTCTGGAATTCCTCTGTACTGCTCTTCAGCTGCTCTCTTGCTGAGCTGTGATCCTTCTTCAGGCTCACCAGGTTTTCTTCTTCCACCAATGTTAGTTTAATGTGGTCTTTGACTATCTGAATCCCTCTCTTTTATGCTTGCTAATTATTAAAACATATACCAACAAATAGCACAAGAATACTTCTTTTAAAGACACTTCTGTGCCTGTCAAATTCTTGTTACAGTACATTGCTTCTGCAGTCTGTTTTAGAGGTATGGCAAGGCAAAACTGCAAAAATGAACTTCACTCCAGAATACAGGACTGTCTGGATTCAGACTCTCAGTTTGACATTTGCACTGTTTCAAAAGGATAAATTAACAATATTCTTGATTGCTTCCTGTGATTTTAATGAAAAATACTTTCTCAGCATCAACACGACTCTGGCTCTTGCTATAAATTTTAGCCACTAGCATCTTTTAAAATGTGCACAGATTTATGCATACCAATTAATAATAGCTTTTCCTGAGCTATTTTCCCAGTGCACAATTTCAGATGGCAGTGACTTCTTTTGACCTTTTGAAAGAAGGAAGGTCTTTTAGGAAAGCAGATATTCTTCTTACACAGGTCTAGGGGAACTGTGTAAACATAAGTAATGTGCCCATGAACATTCTGAGTTCAACGAAGGACTTAGCTTCAGAATTCACCACACAGAGTAAATCTTCAAGAGTCACTGTTTTGTGACTTCTTCAGTAGAATACAGTGGTGTTTATGCTAACCAACTCTTCAGTGCTGGCAGCCTTTTGAGAACTCCCAGAAAATCTTTCTTGGCATTACACATTTTCAGCTGGTCTCCAAGTGAAAGAGCACCCATCCTCATCAAAGCAAATATCATCATAAGATTATGAGAAAGAGGGGAGTAAAGGTAAAATTAAGTAAATCAGGCAAAATAGAATTCTGGGGAGGATATGGAAAGTATATTAAAAAAGAAGTGAAGATCAGCATCTTGCTCAGTACATATTTGAATATTCCTACAGGAAAAGAGAATACAAAATTGAACTACTGATCTCTTGAGGACTAGATCATTGTAGGCAGGATATGCTTTTCCTAAATGGACAGATGGTGTGGAGCTGAAAACTGAACACAGTTCCTACTTACTATCAGGAAAAGGTATGGATGTACAATGAATATTACTTTAAAAGCAGGCACTATTAGCTTGCATGTACTGAATTTTTCAACCTTGTGGGGCAATAGGAGTGAAATTTAAAATTACCAACTGTAAATTAAGATATGAAAGGCTGGATCCAGGAACATTTTCCCAGCATAATCTCCAGAACCACCTACAGAAAAATGGATAAACTTTTAGGCTGAATTACTTTCTTCCCATGGATTAGTCATACAGTGGCTAACAGGAAAAGCCCATGCTAATGAGCTAAGACTATAGACAATATGCACATGCATAGCTGCTAGTTTGTCCTACATACTGTTTGAATCCTTAAGATTCATATTGTTTGACTGCTTTTCTTACTTAGTGAGGTGAAAGGAATCTTCAGAACAATAATGATAAAGAGATCTAGAGAACCTCAAAAGGGAAATCTTTCTTCTGGGAGACAATCTGATAACAGATAAGAAGAAAAAATCATTTTGCTTAAATATACATCTAAACGATTACCTGGACTTTACAATAAATAGTCTGCTTGTCAGATATGGTGCCTCACAGCCCTAGCTATTGCCAGGAAATCCTAAGATAAATAAATAACTCTCTGTTGACATATATTTACTCAATTCAGCACTCTAATACAAGGATCTCTGCTGTTTAATCTATTCTTTTTCAGTATGAAAGTTGTATCTAAAATCCTGAATTTGCCTCAACAAATGTGCTGAACAGTTTGTTAGTACCTAATGGTGTCAAGTTAAAGAGATGCATGAGATCCAGATGCACAAAGAGACATACATGTGTGAGGAAATTTAACAATAGAATTCACAGCCTAAGCATGGTGGCCAGTTTTTCTTGTGAAACATGGAGATAGTCTGGTAGAAAGAATGGGATTCCTGACACTCAGTGCTCTGAGCAAGCAATAGAAAGGCAAAGAAGAACACATATGGAACAAAGAAAGGCCAAATTTCACACTATTGCCTATAAGCCTAAAATAGATGGAATTCAAACTGCAAAATGCCTTATGAACATAAAAAATGCACATAAGTTATCTCTATAGGCTAGCTCTAAAGGAGAAGTAGATAACTGTGCTCTTTAAAAAAAAAAAAAATCTGAGGATTGAAGCTGCTACGATAAATCTGTTCTTTGATAGGTCGGTAATTAGAGCATTCTCTTGGGAAGTTGAAAATAGTGATTTGATTTCTTATCATAGCTGCTCAGACAGCTAGACTGCATGTAAGATATTTTCTGCTCTTCCTGCTGAAGCTAGGTATTGAAAATCAGAAATACAAAATTCCTGATGCCAGAGAAGAAGTGGGAGAACCTGTATTCCTGGACCTAAGCTTGTGATTGACTAAATTACCAGCAAAAAACAAAAAATCACTAGATAAAACACATAAGCATTTCAACTGGAAAGAAAAACAGCATTTCTCCCATTCAGAAGAGAAAGGATATTCCTTACATTATTTCTTCTCTTTTTAATGCATTCTGTACATTTGTACACTTTAACAGTATTGCTAGTTTAGTACATACACTAATTCTGTAACAGGCTATGGCTGTGTCTATTTTAACAAAAAATAACAACATAATGAAAAGACCACCAAAATAATCTGGATTTTCAGCCAGGTGGACCATTTTCCAGTATATTGTACTATCAAACATTTACCCTAGTAAACGTATACAAAAATATACTCTACTAGGATACTCTTAAGGCTTCATTTATGCAAGCACTAATGCTTATTCTAAAATGTAACAGCCTTATTTACAAGAAGGATAATAAATCCTTCTGAATCAAGATAAGAATATACTCCTATGTTAAAAAATTTATTGGAGCACATTTAATGCTTTCTTAACAATTCAATTTTATGTTTAGCCAAGATGTAGCTTTTTAGCATAACGTAACAGTAACTTCCATGATTTTATAAATGGACTTTTTTCCAATTTGCTTCTATTCACATTATCCATTTAAAAGGAAGATATCTAATTTCAATTTGTCTTTACATTTTATTAAATAAAACCTACACTCTAAAAGAAAAATACATAGCTGCCAAGGAAGTATCAGTGAAAAACCTCCATTGCCTGAAATAGGGAGGCAAGAAATTACATTAAAATTTTAAATGGAAAGTTTTCCACCAATGTAGATAAAAATCTTTTCAAGATAAAACTGTTTTGACAAAACTGTACAAATACAATGCTCCTGACTGCAAGACTATTATTGAATGCAAGTGGAAAAACATTGTGAGATACCAAAAAGGGCTATGCTAAACTTATAAAATATAGATCTAGACACTGCAGCATAATTTTTCATGTTAATTATGTTCTTTTATCATCGATATATAGCCAAGTATAACAACAAAAATAAAATAGCAATAAAGTTAGTTTGCAAACATGAAAAAAAGCAAATAAAATAATACTGATACCTAGTTAATTAGCTTAACATCCTTTTAATCTTGTGGAATAGCTTCCCTCAAACAAAAACACTATATTAATAATCTCTTGCTGATAAATCATAGTAATGTTTCAACTGAAAACTAAATAATAGTATTTTTCTAGAAATATAATGGTTCTCACTTTTTTCTTAATGATAGAACTGGATTCTTCAGTAATCAGGGAACTGGAAAGACATTTTTCAACACCAATACCTTAATAGGACTTTGCCTTTAAGCAGATGTAATATCAGTGCTCAAATCAAAATTCCCTTGTATTTCCCAGTAGGGTCTCTCTCCCTTCCTTCTTAAGAATTGTGTACCTGGGCCCCAACTTCACTACATAAAACAGAATATCAATATGTTTTATTACTGTTTTCTTTCAGACTGATGATACCACAGTCACATCATTACAGAACTACAGATGCCAGCATGATAAATTAACAGAGATAAAAACTGTGATATTATAACTCTTTCCCAGGATTCCTTAAATTCTTGGGAATTTCTGAAGTGTGTTTTTAGTCCTTAAAAAGTAGCATGTCCTGCAGCTACTTCAAAGAGGAAGGGTTGAAATACAGATGTCAGTTTCTCAAGACTAGCTTGTGCTAAAGCATCTTTCCCCATTCACCACTTTCCACCCTACTGCTCTCCTAAAAATCTGGAATGAACCACTGTGCTACATTCATTTGTCCAGTTAAGGCTCTTTATCATTTTTCACACATCCAATCTGCTTCTGACTTTTAAAATAATTAAAATTTCTGCTTCAAATGTATTTTTTAATATGTCTTGCTCTCACAAACATTCTTTAAATGATATATATCTGTATTTCTAATATGTAGCAATGTGTGAATTGAACTGGCTATTTTGTCAATTCCATACATATCCCATTTGAATATCATTCAATGCAGGCTTTCAGCCTTTTACCAACAATAGAACAAACACTGAAATGACACAGAAGTACAATACGAAAGTATTATAATAAAGAGCATCTCAATAAGAGCATGAAGACTTCTATGAATAAGTGACCTTTTCTGAGGACTGATTAGAACAGATGTTTATGTTTGCACTTACCTGGCTGTTTATAGATGATTACAAATGAAAATGGATATATTAAGTTTCTTTTCAAGTGTACAACAGGCTGGAGAAAAACAATGACAAGTATCTGGGACAAGTCCTTTAGGCCGCAGAAAAAGGAGGGACTATTCTTTCCCAAGGCCCCATAATCATTTAAAATGATGAAGTTTTTTAAATGATTTAATATAGTGAGTTGAGCTACATTCCATTAGATATAATTAGACCTAGACAGGAAAGGTAGATCTGAAAAGCTAATGAAATATTATTCAGATTGAATCTATGATTGTTGATTAGGATAAAGCTATCCCTGATTAGTATAAACAAGATAGGTGTTAGATACCTTATTTTTCTTTTTCTTTTAATTCCAATTTTATGTTACTCTGAGGAGAGCCATACCTTGCCATACTTAAAGGAGGTACATCTGGAGATATTATTTTCTTTATATTTCCTAATAATGTCTCCTTTCATCTTCTCTTACTTTCAAAGTCTTCATCATTTGACCTCTTCTATACCTGTACTCTCATTTCATTATATGTCTTCCATATGGCTCCTACAGCTCACCACAATCCTCCTCCATATGGCAAGTACTCATTTTGCATTGGGTTGGCACAAGATCAGTGCTCTGCCTGAGTCCTACTTAAGCCCCATAACTTCTTCAAACAGTCTGTATCTATACAAACCTCTATGCTGAGGGATTAAGATCTAAGTGATGTATAGATTTTGTGCTGGCCTTCTGCATTGTAGTGAATTTCATCCTTAATCTAGTCCCACTCCTAGCTTTATACTTTCCCCGTACTCCTCCTTATGCTTTCATCAACTTTCCAAATCCTATGTGTCAAGCAATCTTTGAATCCTCATACAAATCTCCCTTTAAACCCATTTCTTTCATAAAATCATCCTTAGTTCCAGTGCCTAAATACATTGTGCTTTTGGATCTTAGAAACTGCTCAATGTAAAAAAGCTTTCTACAGAAACAATGAAGAAATGTTGCTAGACTCCATATGTCCCAAACAAAACTTCCAGCAATGGTGTTCAAATAGTGAATTAATAATGCAAGCTGCCTTATCTTACTGCTACCTAGTATTTAAATACAGATTTTGAAAGCTTGCAAATGGAACTTGAAAAGTCCAAAACAAAACTAATTTTGAAAGGTCTTTTGGAACACATACAATCTGACTACTTTTATCAGTCTTCTTTGCTCATAGAAAAATGTCATACATTAATTTAGAAATATTTCTGGAATGTAGAAGTTGAGGTGTATATTAAAATTTCCTTAGAGTTATTATCTTGCACAAAAATGTTTATAAAATTATTATGTCGTGCATTTTTTTTCATATGGCAACTAATCCAGGAAATATCCTGCAGGTATAGCCTGCATGAGTAACTTTTAAGAGGGATGTTTCATCTGCCTCTGGGCAGATTTTAAACATAGGAAAAGAAAAAAAAAAAAAAGAAAGAAAGAAAAGCAGAGCTCTGTTTAATATATTACCTGAGATGAATTTTTTTTAGCAGATGATCATTAGTAAATTGACACAGTAACGAATCAAATTCTGCTGACCCTTTAGATACTGATAACAATGTATTATATACAATATATATATATATATATATGTGTACTTATACACATGCTTCTCTTATATTTGGTGAATTTATGCCTTGATTGAAATACACGTGCAGAAGGCATTAGGTGGGTAGAATCCAATGACAGACTCAGCTAACTGGTAAATGGGCCTTATTTGTGCTTTTGATTATTCTTACAAATGAATTCTTTGAAAACGGACAGTCCAGAGCACAGATACTTTTTTTTTGTAGTCTGTGTTGCTGTAGGAGCATAATAACATTCTGTTTTCAGTCAAGGATAGGAGTTACCTTGGATTTTCAGACATAACTTCTATCAATACTATTTCAGATTACATTTTAATTCATTCCTCTAATCCATCTACAAAAGACTATTAGTCACAACTAATTTACTAATACGGCTCTATTATAGGAAGTGCTTTCTGAAGTAACTCTGATTTTAATTAATCTCTATTGTGTGCTCAGTCCAGATTTTGGAGTGACAGATTCACAAATAAAAACAGACAATGAAATACACAAATACAAATCCTCTCTCTTTCATGTGGTATATATCATGCTTATATTTCATATGCAAAAATAAAGAATTTTATATCTTACATACTAACACTCTGTAATTCTTTTTTCTTGATGGTCATGTAGCATTTGAAAAGATTTCTTCTTACCTTCCATGAGTCTGTCACTGAAGATATTTGTGGCAAGGGCTATAGAATTTAACTTAGAGGTGTAACAGGAGGATGTAATTCAAATTTATGCTAGCGTAATTGTGGTGTAGATGGATATCAGGGATATCACACATCTGTGATAAGTTCTTTACTATGAGAGTGGTGAGGTACTGGAACAGGCTGCCAGAGAGGTTATGGATGCCCCGTCCCTGGAGGTGTTCAAGGCCAGATTGGATGGGGCTTGGGCAGCCTGGTCTAGTATTAAATGGGGAGGTTGGTGTCTCTGCATGTGGCAGGGGAGGCTGGAGATTCATGATCCTTGAGATCCTTTCCAACCCTGGCCATTCTGTATTCTGTGAGATTCTGTGTGCGCTACCAGTGCTCTTAGTTGTTAATCCCCTGGGTAGCTAAGGAACCCCTAACCTAGTCTGAACAAAGATGAGCTGACTGGGGCAATGGAGAAAACTGAGAAAAAGCAATTAAGGACCTCACTAATTGTCTCAAGTTTCTCCAGGTGAGACTCTCAGTCTGGGAGATTCCTGCAAGCTGTACTTCAACATGCTTATTAACATCCTGGGTGGGCAATCAGACAAGACCAGAGACCCCAAGGCAATTTCTGTTGCAGAATCAACCAAACAGGAGATAGCTAATATATTTGCAAATAGTAGGAACTGCCTCTCTGAGATGGTTATGCAGGCCATGATTAAGATAGTTAAGAAATGTTTATAGCACGTCATACAAAACAGCTGGTAGCAACTGACCCTTCTCATGGCTGGATTGGTCAAACAGCATAAGGGATCAGCCAGTTAGAAGAATTCAGCAGAACACTTCTGGAAGCCTCATCTTATCCAGCTGAAGCCACCATTACAAAATAACTGCCCATTGCTACCTGAAAAGTGACTCGTCACCTTGTTTGAGAGGTTTGGTTCCTTATACAAGTGCTACCCTGTGTATAAACCCAATAAACTGGGGTGGGAAGCAGAGTGGTGGTACTACTGGGATCTTTTGACCAACAGTTCACAAGTGCCTGTGATACAGATTTCCAGGGAAAATGAAGATTAACTATAGGAACTGAAATAAACAAACAAAATTGGACCAAAGCAGGATAGCCTTTTCCATCTATCCCTGTTTGGTTTTAAAATCATTTGAATTCATGTTAGTCACTCGAACATAAACTCTGCCATGTGCAAGAGATTTTTTTTTCTTATTGGAACTCCAGATAGACTAGAACACCTAACACACAAAACAAAAGTAAAGCTTACATCCAGATAGAAAATTGAAAGTGAATGTAAACTTAACATTAGCAACTTTACCAGATTATCACAATCTGAAAAGAATGAGATCTTATCAAACTAAGAGTGCCTTTCAACATCGTCTGTCCCCATAACAAATGCAAAAACAAGCAACTCACTTCTTCATTAGTTTCTCTGAACTTGTAAGTCCATTAGAGATATTTTTAGCATTAAAACTTTCAGATTCAGCAGCTTTAATATAAAGAAGCTGCCACTGGTAACTGACTAATTGCTACTAGCAGTTATTGCCAAAACCGACAGATTACTACTTAAAATGAATTAGATGCCAAATTTTTTTATGCTGAGTAGAACATGTTGAAAAATTCCCAGCAATTGTGTTTTTCCAATGGAAATTTTTAAATTAACAATGTTTTTTTGATTTGTGAGAAGTGCTTCATAACAATTTTTAACACTGCTTTTCAGTAAAAATTGTGGTCTTAGTTTTCTGCTTAAAAATAGTGCTGTTTTTTCAAAAAAGGTTTTCATTGACTAAAGAAGATGGGCTGCATTCCAACCAGCAATAGTTGAGAACTGAGATCCTCCTGACTGTTCTTTTTTCTCTTTTATGATAACGAGAATATATAAAACTAAAAACTTAATTAACGTAAGTTTTTAATTATAGGTGTACTTTAATGAACTGACACGTTTGCATGCATGATGAATAAGGAATTACCTTCTTCCCTTTCAGGATTTATCTTCATTTGGTTATGGGGTTTTTGTCCGTTTTTTGTTTGTTTGTTTTTTAACTGATCCACAATATAAGTAACAAAGTATACCAGCAGATAAATCAATACCTACTTAGCAACATAAGAAGGGGTTTTATTGTGTTGTGTTTGCTGATCTGTTTTTTTTAACTCCTGTTTTGGACACACTGTGGCCAGAGATTAAAGAAAACAAGCATATGCTACTGGGTGGTTTTACTGAGGGTTACTTTTATCAATTACACAATACAGTGTTAAGCAAGGGGAAAAAACCCAAACTTGCCATGTTCCCTATTCATAGCTAGCAGCTTCCTATTCAAACACTTGTAATTAAGATGAAAATGTAAGAAACTGATGGCAGATAAATGAAGTCAAGCCAGTAACTACTTTCATTTTTTTTTTCATTTTTAAGTGACTCTGTTTAAATTAATGTCCATTTGGCTGTCCTTGAACATCCAATTTCTGAATAGTTTTACAGGAATTACATTTATTCTGGACAATTTTACCTCTCATCAGTAGTCATTCTTTACTTGCAAGACTAGCATTATAGTCTAAACACAATGTATGTTTTGCTCAGTATCCTTCAATAAGCCACTTTCAAATTTTAATAAAAATGCTCTGGAAAATAAATATTTTGACCAAATTGAACTGTGTTGCCAGGTTTCTGACAGATTACAAGGATATTTCCCCAAACTGCTTTGCTGTCACTGATACAGTCTAACACAGCAAATCAGTTGTAAAGGCTCTTATATTTAGCTAAAATCTTAGTATAGTGTGGAAAATGTTATCTAATCCCATAATTACGAATTGTTTTTTCTTCTCAAAGATTATTGTTATCTACTGAATAGAAACAAGTTCAGAACCACTATGATGACAAGTATCAGCTAATTGAGATGATGTTTTCGATGTTTCATTGAGTAAAGGTAAGAAACCATCACATGTTTTGAGGTCATGTATTTAAATACTGAATTTTAAATGCTTAAGAATATGTTCCTTCAGAAAATGTCATATTAGGAGAGATACAAAAACAA
Source organism: Phasianus colchicus (assembly GCF_987193195.1). Lineage (NCBI taxonomy): Eukaryota > Metazoa > Chordata > Aves > Galliformes > Phasianidae > Phasianus > Phasianus colchicus. Next base: position 36,023,199 of record NC_143440.1, on the reverse strand, counting down.
CCCATTCAGCTAGTGCTTCGGGAATCACCATCTCTGGGAGACTTCCCTGTGGGCTTGTCTGCATGGGGACAAGACTTCTAAGATTAACTAACTAATGCTGCAAAACTAATGTGCGTAAGTTGAAGTGTTATTAATTCCCCATGTGGACATTTATTCAGGAATGAAGTGGCCTTCATTTGCTGTAACTTAACCCTTCTCTAAGGAGCTAGTACAAGTTAAGGCCAGTTCACTTCTGAGGTAGAACATCGTTATGGGAATCTAATCCTCTTTAACTTACACACACAATTTTCATAGATTCAGTAATGTTTCTGAGGTTCTCACCAATTGGACAAGCTTTTAGTTGCAAAGTAAGTAATACCACTGCTGACCACTATGTGATCACTTCCACCACTCTTTGACTTTGCTAATTAAGTGTATTACATTGCCTTCTTCTGCATTAAATAGCAAAGTAAAGACTGAAAAATGAAGTAGGCTAGACTTAAAAAGTCTACACATAGAGGAACAGAATGTAAGGGACATATCTTTTTTCTGACATGCTATATGAGCTTCTTAACAAAGCCTCCATTTCTGTCCCTCTGATTGCGTAACTATAAAACAGATCATCTATAAAACTGACACTATCTTCCTTTCTATCCACTTTTTTTCTGGTCTAAAAACTAATACAGGTTTCCCACACCATACATTTTCTTACATTATATGAGAGAATGTGTTCTGAGTAGAAACTAGAAAAGATGAAATCCAGGCACAGGTGGAGGCCTGCAGTGCAGTAATCTTCTACATATGTCTGATCAGCACAATTTAAAACTTTAGTTTACAAATGTAACATGCAATGGCAAGATTAGTTCACAATTCCTACAAATCAAAGTCTAAAATTGAAACCAGACACCATGCAACACTAAGCTATTTCAATTACAGTTAAAAATCAATATGTGGTCATTGGACTTTCCAGACAAAACGTTGCTCACATATTACATGTGAGCAGAACAGTGCAATTTATGAGAATTGTTGAAAGATGATTCATGTTTATTCATAGTCAACAGTTTTTAAAGTGATTTTTTTTCCCCTTCTTTTGAGGATAATGATAACAGTACTCATATAAAAAAGAAACTCAACTCCCATCAATTGTACACAAATACTGCAGAACATAAAAACTGACCTTATTTCAGTGCACACTTCAAAGAGAGTGTAATTCTTCAGAAACAGGAAATGCACTATGTCTTAGCGCTAATACTGGATAGACAGACAAAATAATCTTTCCAGACTTCAGTGTCTTCTGCAAATAAAGCATCCGACACTACCTTGCCTCTTGGAAGAACTCCTGAAAATGTGAAAGGACTGTAATAACTCAAATAAATCTGATTTTGACTCCTAAATTTTAGGGGACATTGCCATGATATATACACGGTATGACTACACCTACTGTTTCCTCCATTTCTCAAACTATTATCACTACTACTTGTTACCATTTACCATGGTATGTTTCTGCATGCATTACAGTTCTGGCAACCCTTAAGAACATGCTTAACTTTAATCAAGATAATAGTTCCTCTGTCTATAGTAAGACCGTCACATGGAAAAATTCATGTGTAAACAGTTAAAGAATAACTTTTAAAGCTTTTTGTCTCCGACAAGTGCCACAGCTTCCCAGCTATTCACCTGTTTGTTTTTCATTAAGGTTTCCTTAAAAGAAGAAAATTGAGGATCAACCCTCAAAAAAGTGGAGGCTTCGACAAAATGAGTTACTTTTTTTTTTTTTTTTTTTTTAACACAGAAATTAATACAGAACATAAGGTCCAGCATAAAATATATTATACTCTGAGGAGAAATTCAAGTAGTAATTAAAGGAGTAGAGGAAACAATACATCTCTTTGAGTAAACAGCTGTTTACTAACCAGTTAAGTATCAAAGATAATTTCTAGTACGATCAAGGGATATTTATACATAGTAACTAAAGGGAAACATACTTTGTTCTACTAAAGATGTCCAGAGAATCTTCCCTAATGAAGGCAAAACAAGGAGTTTTGAAGAATAAAGGACTAAAACAGCCTAGACTTTCCAGAAGATCTGAATGGGAAACTCATGCACAATGCCCAACTCCCATTGTAACAGAAAGCAAGCAGCTAATAGGCTGAATAACATATTTTTTTGATGTAACTTTAAAGTAAGCACATTAGGTGGACAATGTACTTTATTACTTCATTTATGCCCTCTCCAAAAATTTGTAGCTATTTCCTCTCTCTTGAATGTTTGTATTTACATTTTTATGGTAATCTAGCTTACATGTCTTATTAAGTATGTTGGCTAACAACAGTACACTCCTCTGTGGAAAGATGGTAAATGTCTAAATGCACTCCCTTTAGACACTCTTGCAGTGCATCAACTTTCAGGCCTACCTTGCATCATGTCTAAGGCATTATGAAACAGTGGAAACAGCAGCAGCCAGGGCAGATGGAAGTGTCTGCCTGTGACTGATGGTACATTCTCTGGGATGCAGCAGAGCAGATTATTGGGATAACGTTTGAATCTCAACAGGCAAAGGGAAGAGGATGTTGTTTCTTTTGTTTGTTTTTACAGTTGAAGTCATTCATCTTGGTTATGATTTTCAGTTTTACACTGGCTTTATAATTTGACAGAACAATGTGACACAGATTAGCAAACTGATGATGATCTTCAAATATGTTGAAACTTGTCACATAGATTTCCTTGTATCTGCTGGGGGTAGGACTAGAATAACTGTGTATAAACTGCTGCAAGATAAATTTACGCAAGACAGTAGGAAAAAGCTTTCAAGTTTGCAAAACCTTGTAATAAACTGTTTTAGATGTTCCTGAATATCTACCACTGACCGTTTTTAAGAAAAATACATACAGTCGAAACAGTTCAGATATTACTGTGTGTGTGTGTACACGTGTTTTGGACAGGGCAGAGGAATAAATAAAGAATTCTCTTAGTATTTTGCTTTATGATTTCATGCAAATGTCATACACATATGAAGCAGAACTGACAAGTGTTGCACGTCACTTATTAGAAGCTATCTTTTCCCAGTTAAAAAGCTAATACATTAGACCATTGCAACAGGCAGCCTCAGGAAAAAATACTAAAATACTCAAGTAGTCCTTTGCATGGAAATATGCACACAGTGCTTTACAATTTTTCAAGAGGAGTCAGCATCTCAGCAAATCACATTGTTATGCTGTGTTATGATTCATGATGTTTTCATAACGATGTGACATGTCTAAATGACAAAAACCTGGCTTCCTACCAAAAATGTAAAGCAGTTTAGTTTTTTTTTGGTTTTTTTGTTTTTTGTTTTTTTTCCCACAGGAAAAAAGCCATTATCAGTTCATATAGTAAATTCCCCTGCAAGAAAATGGCACCAGATCAATTTAACATAGAGTATTCCCCAAGTCTGTAATTAGGAGAAAACAAAGAATTTTAATAGCAGAAGTCTTTATAGAACTGCGCATCACTCCTAGAAATGAAAGTAAAATACATATATATTCCAAATAACAGAACTGCACCTTGAACATCATTTGGGAAATTTTGGAAACACTCACAATATTTCCAAAAGCCAGAATACCTTTTTCTGTATTAAGGTCACAAGTAATTGGCAATGAGTAAATGAGTTTGGCCTACTCTCTCTTTAGACTGGAAAAAAAAAAAAACCCAAAATAAAAATAAAAATATCCAGCTACCTGACAAATTATAATGCAAGAAATTGCTGCTATTTAACATTATTGTTTTTATTTGCTGTGTTAATGTGAAAGCAGAAAACAATCTTTTGGATGGCGTGCTACTTTGTTAAAAATAACTCACCCCTTATTATTTTCCCCCAGCTACTTTATAAGACTGCTAGATCTCTTTTAATGTCAGTTTTTAATAAATGCAAGATAGTTTTTGGCTTTCAAATTGTACCCTGAAAAGTTGCCATGACAGCACAGAAGATTCTTTACAGCTCTGCTGTTCCTTTCTTACCAAAGTCTCTTAGCACTTGTCCAGACATGCACTAAGCAATGTGATTAGCTCCTATCATATCATTCATTCTTCTGCTCATGATCCCCCAGTGTGAGTGGAGTGTTCAGCATTTTGTTCTGGTAGCATCTTAGTTTTTCTGCTGTTATTTTAAAGCATGTTACTCTGTCCTCAGGTTAGACGGGCAGAGACAAAAAATTCTGTTCCAAGGTGGCATGAGATGCGACATCCCTCTACTACTCAGGGAGATCATTCTACAGGCTCACATCTCTTCTCATCCCTCCAGTATTCCAGACCTACTCAGCTGCCCATTTCTAAGATTCTCCAGAGAAAAAAACAGCATAGAAAGATGGAGAAAGAGGGCTACAGATGTATTTGCTCAATCACCTAGTAGTTCATACCTCAGGTTCCTGGGAGTCCTTGCTATGCTCTCACTCTCACAGTGGTAGTAAGTACAACAGTTAATACCATCCCTGCTTACTTGTAGCAGAACGCTCCCTGTATAACAAGTACTGAGCTTAGTATGGAACAATAAACTCAATTCAGAACAAATTCAGTGCCTCCGGCACCATGCATCAGGTTGTAAGACAGATGATTTTAGGCATCAAAGGATTTTTGCTTTAATTCAGCGAGTCTTCTGAGATCACATGCAACTGTATTTGTAAAAAGATGTACTTTTTGACTTAGAAAATATACCATATATACCAGCCAGGATTTGCTCCTGAATCAGTCACCCAACCCTAATTCTAACAGAATACCTCTGAATAGTTTTACACTAATAACAGCTCTGTGGAGACTCTTGAAATTATAATATATTAAACACCCATTCGCCTATCAGAAGAACATGCAATTTTATGTTCATTACTTCTTGGTCCCTGACTATAGAATTTGGATGGTTGCACCTCAATTAAAAGTTGAATCAAAGTTAATATAATTTAAATAAAAGCTTCAATAAAAAGTTAAAGTTCTGTTCTTAATAGCATTAATACCCTCTAATGACCGCTACGGTCATTACCACTAGATAACTGACCTTCTTGAACCTCTCCTAGCATAGAAACCTTTCTTCCAATACAGTCAATTATTTAGAAGTAATGAGCACTCTGTAAGAGATTATTGTTTAACCAAGTACCTTGACACACTGCTTTTTCCTTGTTATCTCTATTCTTCAACAAATGGTAAATTTTTTTCTATTATTGTCTTTTCAGGTCTGATGACAGAAGGCTGCAGTCTTATTCTTTCCAAAGCAGAAGTTCACCATGTAATTAGAAAAACCCCAGATACCATTAAAATCTTGAGAATTATGGTGTTCTGAAACTGCTTGAGAGCAGCAAATGTGGTCCAGTAAGACACAGCAGTTCTGAGGGCAGGTTTGAGATACCTCGGGAAAATGAGGTAGGAAAGATGAATATTTGAAGGATGAAAGGACAGAGGATTCTCTGACAGCATGTGAACAAAAGCAGGGGGAATAAAATAAGAGAGAAAAAGAATAAAAAAGACAAAGATTCAGAAGTATAAAAGATGTGAAAAGAAGTGAATGGAGGAATAAAAAAAAAAAAAAAAAAAAGGAAGAGAAGGGAAAGTAAGGGAGATGAAATCAATTCTATTTAGGTGGACAGAACTGATTTTCTAATCTTGACATAGTCCTGTAAGCATTAGATATAAATGGATCTTTGTTACTCTGGAAGTGTGAGAATTTCTGTCTGAGCAACAACATGATTCTGAAAGACAAAACTCCTAATGACTCTGTAAATGGGAAAAACCTCTTCATCCCTCACTCAGCTTCTTTGTCTGCAAAATGTAAAAATTCCTTTTTTCAAAAGGCATTCTGGAACTAAAGTATGGAGTGTTTCAAAATTAGCAAGTATTGGTAAGTACTAATTCTATCAACTATGTCCTCATACCTTTCCTAAAGATGTTGGGCAAATCATTTTGATTTCAAGTTTCTATTAATGGTTTTTTAATTCATGAAGCACCTTCCGATTCAAATGTTCAGGTTTAAGTATCTTAAGCATGTTTCACACAAATTCAGTCAGATACTACATTTCTTCCTAAAAAAAAAAAACCAAAAAACCAAAACAAGAAATAAAAAGCCAAACTCTTGCCTAATCTCGTTAAGAGAGAAAGCATATAATCAGTTTAGTTTAAATGTTCTCTTCACTGTTTCTGCTCTTCTACACACAAAGGGAGCTACAATTCTTCAAAAGTTGAAGAATCTACAAGAAACACCAGCATTCTATACTTATAAATAAGGTAAAAGCCCAATATTTGAAAATTACCTGGCACTCAGATATTATGCACTCTGTGAGAGACTATTATAGCATCATTTACAATAAAAAGGGGTCCATATAATGCCTCAGTACTGTATATGGAAAATAATGCACTACAATGAGTCATTTACTCATTTAAAAACAGTAAAAACATCTTGGCCATATTCCTATCTGTTCTTTCTTTTAAAATACTGCCTTGAAAATCAAAACTGGGGACAGTGATACATTTTGCTATTGTCAACACTGCTGTTATTTAGATGACAACACAGAAGATATTTGGCCAAATGATTTTTCTACACTCTCATGCCACTGCATAAAAAATCAGCTTTTCTTTCAATATTATCTCTCTTGTATTGGTTGAAGCTTCTTTTGTAAAGGAGCCACGTTGCTGAGTAAGGGGACAGCAGAGCACAACAGGCAGGGGACCTTCAGATCAAACTGCTTACATCTCTAATGCTAGACTTTATTTTATTTTTTTTATTTTTTAACAAGACTGTAGGAAAGTATAAAGCTGTGTTCAGTTCTGGAAAACACTAGAGGTAAAACTGCTTTATATAGAACTCTGGCAAGTAAACACTTTACTACACTGGAAGAAAACAGAGCAAGAAGGTATTTTTTTATTATTTGTATAAAATATATTGTTCTTTCAGGCTCTACTGAAATAGTTTCTATTTAATTGCAGAGAAATCCTAAGAAGGTTACAGCAGTGAAACATTAAAATTCTAAGGGCAACTAATAACATTAAAACTTTATAGCCCCAGATAGAATAATTTAGACAAAAACAACATGAACATATGTTTTGTGTAATAATAACAAACATTTATAGCTGTCAAGAGAGAAAAACACAGGTTTATGCACACCTTAATGGCGTGCATGGGTGAGCATGAGTATATTTAAAACATAATATATTACAAAATTGACAGCAGGCATGACTCTTCTGGGTACTATGTTAAATCAATGAATAAATTACCAAAAGTGTGCTGTGGCTGTTTGGATGTGTAATTGAGCTTAACGTATGTAGTGTTATTTCAAAAGAAACTGTTCAAGGAGTTTCTAGACTAATCCACTATGCATCTTTACTAAGCTGTTTACAAATAACAATAAATGAAACTGTCTCACAGTAGGAAGGAAGTTTAGTTATACACATTACGTAAATCGAAGAAAAGTTAATTTTAATGTTCTTCAAGAATTACAAGCAAACTTACAATAATATTGCTAGGATTTACTGAATCGGAAATCAACATTTTTCATTTTCAGCTTTAGAATTATTTAAATTAGCTTATATTCTATAGACAAAAGTCTTTTTAGCAATATGTGTCAGGAGTAGCTCCAAAGAGATAAATATAGCTGCTTCATAAAATATCTACCTTTAAGAATCAAGTCCCAAATGAATTAACTAGAAAAAATATGAACCTAAATACATTCTATTTATTTTCTTAATACATGGCTTGTCCAACAGATAAACAATATATTTTAAAAGCATTTTATTAGAGTAGAAACCTAGGAAGTACCTTTTAAACCTGATTGGTTTTGACTGGTTAATAACAGAAATAAATAGTGTTGCAAACTAACACATTCATTGTGAAATGAAGAAGAAAATGCCTGGACACATAGTGCCACTTCTTGTTTTGGGGCTATTTCATCTTACTAAGTCCAGAGTTTATAAAATAGTAAACTTCCTTGCATTCCCCTTTATATATTTCAGTTCTAATACTGGTTGGTTACTACACAGTGCTCTCAGCTCCTGTACCTCAAATGTAAGAAGCATATCCTGTACAGGTTAATTCTTACCATTGCAGTCTCCAGGTAAATTTGCTGACTTCAGTCACCTTTCTTTCCGCTCTCCACTGAATTTAAGTATCAGATCTCAAATGTAAGCAACCATAAATGCACCATTCCAGACTTCTGATGTGTATTATGGCTTTAAGACAGCATTTCAGAACATAGTACAAAACTCTTAAGCACTTAATCCTCTATATTTTTCCCTCTGCTTCCTCCCCATTTTTCTGCATCTCATAAGGGATATGACCTGTCAGCATCAACCATACTTGTGATGTTCTTAGGCCTCATAAACTGACGAATTAATTTTGCCTTCTGTTCCGAACACACAGCCTTTTTCTACAACATGACTGTAAAGAAGAAAAAGAGGATAAAGAAATGAAGTGTACATGCCCAGATGAGCTATTCTTTCACTCAGGCCCGATGATGGTTCATAAAGCATGCTACGGGGCGATTATAAAAGAACATGGTATACCACCTGCCTCCTGGTCAGAAATCCCTTGTTACATTTAAAGCCATCACAGGTTAACTGTTATTAATGTTTACAACTTCCCGTGGGATAAGGCTAAGTACACTACTACTGCATTTGTTTTTCCACAGTTTCTTCCAGGAGTTTAAGGAATGGGTCTAACTTCCTAATGTGATGCTGTCCCCAGTGCATCTTCCACATCTTTTTACACTACCCTGGGTAGTTTAATAACGAGTGAAGCTCAACTGAAGATAGTATAGGGATACTATAGGAAATCCTGTCAAAATACTTAAGTACTTAATATAATGGTAGCCTTATCCACAAGACCAGAGCTGACATATAAACTTGCATATGCTTTTACTAAATGGTCTACTGAAACAGTTGTTTTGCCGTACTGTAGACACATATAAAGAAATCGGATCATACAACATATATTCTGTTTTCTAATAGTACAGCTTAAAAAACAGCAAAATCTATAACACTGCTCTGAATCAAAAGTTTAAGTGTAGCCAAATGTGCTCTGCTACAAGACATTTAAGAACAAGTCTTATTTAAAATGCAGGATGTCCAAGTATAGTTTTCCTTTAAAAACAGTTTTACCTTAATTCCCTTTTGTGACCACCCCAGTGAAGAATAGCTGTTTTATGTATACAGCTGAGACTAGAACTGAAAGATTTTGCAGATTAAATCATTGGTAGAAGATGTTCTGAATAACAAAAAAGGGAGCTGAACTGAAAGAAAAAAAAAAAAAGAAAAAAAAAAAGGAAAAGCCACCCAACCACACTGAATACAAATGTAATTAAAATATTTTTTAAAGATTAAAAACATGCAGAAGATAAAATTTACCTTTATCTATCAGTATCTTTATTCACATCAATGTTCCTTTTGTTCTCTATTACACATTTAATCACTCTTAGACATCAACCATAACAGCAAAAACTCAAATATTGAACTGATAATTAAACAGAGTAATATTTATAAGATGTTAGTTTATTCTGTAGATATGAACACTCAATTTAATGCACAAATACAATGAAAGTAAAATTTCTTTTGAAAGATCAGAGGAGTGCCATGCCAGTCACTCTTCAATTGCATAAAGAAGTAATTTTTGTTTTCAGAGCAGTAATATAATTTTAATAAAATGACAAAGAGAGAATGCTTTTAACCGAATCTTTCATAATTACAATTGGCAATAGCATCCATATTAAGTTGCCATTTATGTATAAAGTACAGAGCTTCTAGGAAGCTGTATTAAAAATGGAAAATTAGCTTCATAAGCATAATTTTTTAGAAGATAAAATATTGTGCAACAATTGGGCACCAAAAAGAGAAAGCACTGCAGTACAGGAAGGAAGATGAGTTTACCTCACTCAAGCCTGCACTGCCAGAGTCAAACAGGCAAAACAGTCTTGTAGAGAAAGTAAAGGAATCCTGTAGGCTCATCCTGTGGCTCTTTAGGCCATGTTATCTGCATATAGCCTGAAATATTTAACATTGTGGTGACTGGTAAGCAGCATATGGGTAGAACACATATTCAAACTTTATTTGAGCATTTCAGAACCATTTTGGTCTGCAAAGCAGTTATGATGGCTACCAAAGGCTGCCTTCACTCCTGCCTGCACTTCCCACCTGAGTCTGTCCAGGAAGAAGTAAGACAGTAAAAAGTGTCCCCATACACATCTATGTGCTTTGCTTGTGATCCTGGGGAAATCCTGAACTGCTTTGAAGAGTAACAGATGACACAGAGTACAAGGGAGCAGGAATAATAACTGAGGAATGAAAGGTAATGGAAAAGATCCCAAATATCAAATAATTTGCTTCATTAGTGATTACTATCTCTTACTATTCTTGCTATTTATTATTATTTACAACCACAAACTTGTTCACCATTTTCAGTCAGTGAGGCTTCCTTCCTTTTACTTGCTTATTTATGATTTTTCTTCTAGTGTGTTCCATCATTTTCTGAATTAAGACTTGATGAACAGGTTGAGTAAAAAGGCTTTGTTTCTCCTTGGGCGATATGAACTTGGCTTTGAATGGGTAAATTCTAAGCACAAACAGAATGGGGGAAAAGCAATACTTCTAGTAAGCTATCCTACCTTATGGGTGAAGGAGACACTAAACTTCTTTTTTACAGTGGGAGATGACTAGTCTTCAGTAATATTAATCTATGCATTTGTGCATGTGTGTTACCAAAAACTCATTAAATGTGGCTTTCTCTAAAAATCTGAGAAGCATATGAAGTAGTTAGATATGAATGAGAGAAGTCTTCCACCAATATTCACTACTGAAAGTACTTTCTATTTAAACTTACAGAACAAAATGCATAAGTACAGTTGTAGAGAGAAAGTATAAAGAACAGATACAAGCAAAAACATAAAACAAATGCCATTGTAGTTAATACTTAGAATCATAGAATCACAAGGTTGGAAAGGACCTACAGGATCATCTAGTCCAACTGTCCTCCCACTACCACTGCTACCACAAGCTACTAAACCATATCTCCATACTAAACCACAGACCTTAGCTCCTCATCCAGACACCTCTTGAATACTGCCAGAGATGGCAACTGCACCACCTCTCTGGGCAGGCCATTTCAGCACCTGACCACTTTGAGAGACAAAGTTTTTTCCTTATGTCTAATCTAAACCTTCTCTGGCATAATTTGTGGCCATCTCCTCAGGTTCTGTCCATTGCCTGGGAGAAGAGACCAAACCCCTTCTCATCACAACCTCCCTTCAGGAAGCTGTGGAGTGCAATGAGGTCTCCCCTGAGCCTCCTCTTCTCCAGACTAAACAATCCCAGCTCCTTTGGCCATTCCTCATAAGACTTGTGCTCCACAGAATCACAGAATTGCCAGGGTTGGAAGGGACCTCAAGGATCATGAATCTCCAACCCTCCTGCCACACGCAGGGCCACCAAACATTCCACCTAATGCTAGACCAGACTGCCCAGGGCCCCATCCAATCTGGCTTTGAACACCTCCAGGGATGGGGCATCCACAACCTCTCTGGGCAGCCTGTTCCAGCACCTCACCACTCTCTCCGTAAAGAATTTCCCCCTGACGTCCAACCTAAATCTCCCTTCCCTCAGCTTAAAACCATTTCCCCTTGTCCTGCTGTCACTCACCCTTTCAAAGAGTTGATTCCCCTCCTCTTTGTAGGCTCCCTTTAGGTACAGACCCCTTACCAGTTTTGTTGCCCTTCTCTGGACATGTTCCAGGGACTCAATGTCTTTCTTGTAGTGAGGGGCCCAAAACTGAACACAGTACTCAAGGTGTGGCCTCACCAGTGCTGAGTACAGAGGGATGATCACCTCCCTGCTCCTGCTGGTCGCACTATTTCTAATGCAGGCCAGGATGGCATTGGCCCTTAGTTTAACTGATTTAAGATAAATGTGTTTATATGCACACATACACTCATGTTTCTACATTTTCAAACTTAGGCCAAACCCAATTGGGAATTCTAGCTAAATACAACTTGTCAGAGTTCGTCCACGTGTGAAGTTACAATAGCCTAATATACTTCCAGAGTTTCCGATAATAGCGTTCAAAGATTCAAATAGCATTATGATAAAATTTGCCCCCTGGGCGTATGTCAGTTTAAATATCTGTTCTCATCAAGTTCTCAGTCTGCACTTGTTCTCAGTGGAGTGATTTAGATTTAAAACACCTTTCAAACTGAACTTGATCTATGCTTTGATAGAAACTAGACTTCCTATTCTAAAAGTCAAAATGTGTATTATCTTTGCTACTAAATGTTTCAGCATAACTGTTTTAATTAAAAGTGATGTCTGCTGAAGACACTAGGGTTGACAAAATGTAATTCAATCTACAATATCTAGAATCACCAATCTGTAAAAAATACAGAAGCATAAGACCACAGAGATGTTGCAGTCCTTATTCACCTTTTCAGTTACTATACAGCTTTCAATATTTCTGCAATAAATATTAGAATGTGTTGGATTAAAAATGTGCATATATTTTAAAACAGGATTAAATACTGTACCTAATTGTGGATGCAGTTTGGTTTCTTACATTTTATACTTGGTATGCAGCTTAATAAACCTGAGAGGTAACTTTTGGATTAAATAGAAAAATCTGAAGAGCTCTGGAACAGTTTTAGAAATCTGGCTTGTTAAAGCTCATTAAAATTATGTTATATACCAGGAAGTAGTGTCATACAGAAAACTATCTTTGAGATAAAATGGGAGCCAAATTTGCTTAACTTCAGACTTCAGGGAAACATTTTCATGAAAAACTAACAAAATATTCATTTAACTAGTGATATAGAGAAGCTTTAACAGCTTTTTTAAAAAATGCCTTGGTATAATGACCCTAAAACTCAAATTCTACAAGCTCGGAAACTTATAATTTTCACCCAAAAATTACCTACCCAATTGAAGCATTTTATCTAAGCAAGAACTTGCTCTACTGTATAATTTCTGTACAGTAAGATATATACAAAATACAAGAGAGAAGAATCTTAGCATTTTTATGATGAACAGAAGGTTTTGGTGAATATTATTCTGTGTGTAATATCTGTACAGAGATTACATGACTACTTGGGTTTTGCATGAGTTTTTGAAAGCTTCTGCTTTTAAATTTCCCTTCAAAGTATGATAAAGAGAGCTTTCTTGGCAAGGCACAGGCTTTGCCAATAAATAACTCTGTTCCAGAAATGCACTGATATTCAGCAGTGAAAAGTAGTAACTATTTAACTGTACCCAATGCTCTGCAGTTGTTCTGAACAGAAAAGACAAATACATTCAGTTGATACTGCAAAGAATTTAGATGGCAGATGGTAACTACTGAGCTAACTTCTTCTAAGAAGGCATGGATAAAGACATTTTGAATTTTGGTTTAATATCTGATCTGCAAGGTGTTGCATTAATTACAGAGAACTTTCTCATGTCTAGATGGGAAAGTGGCTCGTTATGGACACATCAGAGAAAATGCCTTCTACTAAAGCAGCAGCACCAACTCTCCTTATACATTCATATTCTAAGAAAAGACTTTATTAAGCCATGAGATAAACACAGACCAGGTTGGTATGTGTATCACCAAATGAAAGTCCCTTTCAATATATGTTCAACGTCAGAGATTTAAGTCTGATTTTCATTTCATTATCTTTCAAAATGTTACTGATTAAGTGATGGCTAGTTACTTATCATTTTACTACACAACATGAGATACAGGATTTAATGCACGCATCTGATTCTCAATTTGTGAGCATGGAAGAGAAGAAGAGAGACTGTAAGAGAAATAAATTCAGTTTTGAGTGTAAAATTTTAGAAGTCCCCTGTGACTTAACAAACTCCATCAATCTAAGTAAAATGATCCCTCTAACATATGCTATTCCTGCCCTTTTGCCAGGAGCAACTAAATAAAAGAGAATGTGCCATCTAACAACTTCTAAGCACAGTACTATCTGCAATACTCCAACACAGAATACACCAAAAACTCAGTTTTCAAAGAGGTTATGTAAGTAAAAACACTAGTACTGAAATACTAGATACTGAATTCTTGCTTTCTGCTGACAATCCTTCCTTGTTTTTAAAGTAGTGGAGCATGTTGGCTTTTATACAATGCCTGCTCTGAAAGTAATACCTTCTGTTTTATTACGTTGGCCCAAGACTTCAGAGGTGGACAATGGCAGTATGGCAACAGAGGCAGAATCTCCTTACCAATATTCCATTACATTTTGTTGCTGTGCGTCAGATGGAAACAGAGTGGCAGTCTGAAAAAATGGTATCTGACATGGATGTGCGTATGAAGCAAATGTGTGGAACTGAATTCCTCCATGCTGAAAAAATGTATGGAGACCAAACAGTGGATGTGAACACAGTGAGATGGTGACAGCAGAGTGAAAGACAAGCCATGTTCCAGATGGCTATGTGCAGCTGTCATAGCATGAAATGAAGAACATTTCAATCCATTCATTCACATGAATCAGCAGATTATGACCAGGGAACTCTGCACAGAGCTGAATATTGGCTTCAGTGTGTAGGAAACAATGGTGGCAACGTTGGAATGTTGCAGTTTGCACCAGGTGGATCCCACAAATGCTCAGACAGGAACAGAAAGTCCACTGTAGGTAAGTTTCTAAGGACCTGCAGGACTACAAGGCTAAAGGTGACAGTTTTCTGGATTATCCTTACCTGTGACATGGTGTCACCACCATGAGCTAGAGTCAAAACAGCAGTCTGTGGAGTAGTGACGTATAAATTCTGCACCAAAAAAAATTCAGGATGCAGCTGTCAGTAGGTAAAGTGATGCATACTGCCTTTTGGGATAGGAAAGGGGTTATCATTCTGGATTTCCTAGAACCCAGACAAACCATCATCTCTGAACACTACTTTGCTATCCTGACTAAGCTGAAAGATTGAACTGCCAGATTCAGGCAGGAGAAGACAAGTTTTTTCTTGCAACATGATAATACCGGGCCCAATACCAGTTTGAAGACTGTGGAGGATATTGCCAAGTATGGCTGGACTGTCCTACCACACCCATTGGATTTGGGACCTTCTAACTTACATCTGTCCAGACCAACGAAGGATGGACTGAGTAGGTATTTTCCTAACTACACCATCATATTAGCTGTGAAACAGTGGGTCACATCTGTTGATGGAAATTTTTATGAGTGGAATGTGGGCTCTTATTCACTGCTGGTGAAAATGAACAGCTAGTGGTGGTGGCTATGTTGAAAAACAATGTTTCATAGCTGAGAATTTGCTCTATCAAACAGTGTTATTTTTCTCTTTGTTGTAGTATGTATTTCCATGGAAATAAATAGCAGGCATTACTTTCAGAGCAACCTACTGCAACATGCTGATGTCTGCCGATTTAGAAATTTAGAACTGATTAAAGACACTGAGAAAAAGAAAAAAAATGTAATGACACATGCAGTATTTCTTTGCACTAATCACAGAGCTTCCAAAACACTTCACTTGTATATTCTTTTTATAACAAAGAACAAGTTACAATTCAGTAGTAATAAAGGACTGTTACCATCATAGAATGGCTTAGATTGGAACAGACTTAAAGATCATCTAGTTCCAATCCCTCTGCTATGGGTAGGGATGCCAATCACTAGATCAGGCTGTCTAGGGCCCTCATCCAACCTGGAATTAAATTTCTTCATGGATGGGGCATCCACAACCTCTCTGAGGCTTCTCTGAGGTGATGTCCCCAGGGGTCCATCTTGGGACTGCTACTCTTCAAAATTTTTATTAATGATACAGACGGTGGGACCAAGTGTACCGTCAGCAAGTTTGCTGATGACAACAAGCTGAGTGGTGCAATTTACACAATAAAGGAAGGGATGAACCTAATGAGGTTCAACAAGGCCACATGCAAAGTGCTGCAGTTGGGTCCGGGAACTCTCAAATATGCATATAGAACTTACTGAGAGCAGCCCTGTGGAAAAAGGCTTGGGAGTCCTGTGGACAAAAAGTTGGACAAGAGCTAGCAGTGTGTGCCTGCAGCCCAGAAAGCCAACTGTATCCTGGGCTGCAACAAAAGAGGGGTAGCCAGCAGAGACAGAAAGGTGATTGTACTCATCTGCTCCACCTTTGTGAGGCATCATCTGCAGTACTGTGTCCAGGCCTGTAGCCCCCAGCATAAGAAGAATGCAGAACTGTTGGTATTAGTTCAGAGGAGGGCCACAAACACGATCAGAGGGCTACAGCACCTTTCCTTTGAAGAAAGATTGAGCATTTCCTCTGTTCTTCATTTTGCAATTTAGTCTCATGTTATAATACTGAGCAAGATGTAATTGTTCCTGACTACAGTGTTTATTCCACCCACTATGTCTGAGACCACTGTCACTATAAAACTGTCAAGGACAGTTCCCAGAATCATAAACTGTGGTTAGATATTAAATAGCTTCAACGAGTTTTCATTTCTTTTTATGCAAATCACTTTTCTTGATATGGAAGACTTTGTTTAGAATGGCTGGAAACTGTAAGATTACGCATAAATGAGTGGGAGATGATGCTGGATATGTGGGATGTTTAATTACATATGAAGGGGAAATTACGCTGGTTTTCTTTTTCCATTTAGACAGAGGTTTGTTTAACCACTTCAAACACTTGAGTAGAAGATCTATCTACTAATTCTACAATTTTAGGTTTACCTTATATAAAGTTTTTACCTCTTCTACTGTTCCTCGAATGCTTACTGCTTCTATCATTAACCTACTGGCAGACATGATCATTGTAGAGATAAGACAATCTTCCCAGGAGTGTTTTTTACTCGTGACAACTAAGTCAAATTTCAATGTTCTAAGCACTAGGCAGTTTCATAGTTATTCCTCTGAAGCTAGAATAGAGAAGTACTTTTTTTTTTTCAATAATATCAATAATACATTAATTATTCCAGAAAGCAATATATCCAGAAGTATAGACTACATTCATATTTCTAGTGTAGACTATTTTCTTTTAACCTACTAGCTTTTAAGTTCTGATGTTATGCCCTGAAATATTTTATTGCAGAATAAAATTGTACACCCAAAAATTACAGACATGAGCTAACTGTCCAAAAACATACTGAAAATAGAACTTATAATGGGCACTAAGAGTACTATTTCATACAATTTTGAATGAAGTTAAATGTTCGTTATGGACAAATGCTGTTAAGATTTCTATACTTTTCAAGAACATTAATTGCAATTTACAAGCTCTTTAGTAAGCAATGAACTTTTCCACTAAACCAGGCAGGAGTCAAATAGGCCAGCATCAGATTAGGGCAGTAACACTCATTGGTTCAAGGTAATAAAGTGCATTGAGTTATTTTTCAATACCACTGTTTATTGAGAGCAATACTGTTCCCATAGGCCTTTCTTGATGGAGAGGTACTGGCTACACTATTAAGATGTCAGTTATGAAACAAGCAGTCTGAGACCCCATGAGAAGGTGGAAAAAAGCAGATATGCACATGGATACAAATATTCCTCCTCATTTCCAGGTATTTTAGAATATTACTATCAGAAGAAATCCCTTATTGCTAAATAAGTGTCCTTCTAAAAGGATGACATATATATCATACAAAACATTGCTAGTAATGTTAGATCAAGCATTTTGTTGAAATGCATAGTGGCAATTCTGAGATTTATTTTTAAAGGTATTTCTCAGTGGAGTAGAAAACTCAAAATCTACATAATCCAATTTGAGATGAATACAGTAGTAATTTTTTTTATTTGTAAACATGACAAAGTAGTAGTTTTGGTAAACACGTAAAAGGAGATCTTACTGCATTTGTAAGAGCTAATACAAAGAATGCAGTATATTAGAAGAGTTTAGATATAAGAAATATTTAAAAACCTGCAAGTCTTCTACAGCAATCACTACACTGAATTTGAAAGTACAAGCTGCTAGTAAAAATACATACAATAAAATAAATAATCTCATAAGCAAAATCTGAATTCTTCAATACAGATGTAGGTGATGTATTTCTAGAGTGCAGAATATCTCTCTCTCCTTTCAACTCTATTCCTTGCAGAAAAGATGCCATAGAGCTATAAAAACACATTTAAAAACTCCTAAGGGAAGGTTTCCTAGGGTCTTTGAAATTCCTCCTTTTCCTATTTCTTCACAGATTTCTAATGCCAACACTGTTTCTGTAGTTTCTCAAACAAGTCAAAAAAGAAAAATACCCTCTAGATATAATCTTTAGATTTTCTATTATACTTCTCAGGCTCCTTTTGGCTTTTGAAATAAATGCAAACCAAAATCTACAGTTGTAATATCAACTGTATTTTAATTTTAGTTAATCTTTCAGCATGAATAAGTGGATCGTATTTGACAGCACTGCTGCCCATACCTACAAGAACCATATAGGAATATGATTTAATTAATGAAATAACCTAAAAATTCTTTTCAGTTGATCATTTCTGTCACTTGTGGTTTTATTAATACAGCTGTATTCACAAAAGTATTGCTTCAGGTTCCTATCTCTATGATAAAAAGGGTTAGGCAAGGAGCTGCTACCTACCCACATAAGAAAATGCTGAAACAAAAACTATATATTCATTTTTCCCTCTTTAATCAAATACTTGAATATAATCATTCTATGATCAGATTTCCATAATTTTCACCCCAAAATCAAGCTGGATTATAGAACACTTTTTATGTAATGATTTTGATTGAGCAGTTAGGTGTTTGGCCATGGAAAAGTGAAGCTATTCAGAGGCACAGGGCTATATTATTTGGGGCGGTAAAGACAACTTTGGGCCAGGTTGTTTACCTAACTGAAAACCAAGAATTGCTCCATCACCTAATTCCTAAACTAAAAACCTATGAGATACTGGATCATTTTGGACCACATAAGTGACTAGGCATATTAGTTCAAATGGCATTTCCTGCCTATAGTTTTTTCCGGTATTATGATAAGAAAATATCAGAACATTCAATGACATTCTACCCAAAAACTATTGCACACACTGATCTCTAGAAAGCAGTGAATACCAATACAAAGAATTGTCTAGTATCAGAATCAAATCTACTCAGCGCAAGCACCTCTTATTTCTAGAAACAAGAATCTTGATTTCTGCCTGCAGCATCCCAAAATGTTAGAGTTACTAGGCTCCCTGCTGTATTATTCATTGCTTGGGATGCAATGGAAAAAACAACACCTTCCAGTGCAACCTCTCAACCATTTTTTCTACTGATATTAATACAAGGGCAGGGACCCTACGCCATAAGTTTGTGTTTTGTGCAGTGTCCTTATACTGCTTGTGCTAATTTGAATTAGTATGCTTTGTATTCAAAGTGCTCTTAGAAGTTTCAAGTTCAGCAGCTGGTAAGTACTATAGCCCTCTTTGATAATTAATATCCACAAAATGGTTATAGGTGTCAATACTTTATTCTTAAAATACTTGTTGTATTCAGCACATGCACTACTACGGAAGACTTAGAGGAAAAAGATTTGTGAAAAGGCATATGACCTTCTTCCCACTACAATGGCCATCCCCTAATTAAGCAATGCATCTGATAGTCATTAACAGGAATGAGATAATGAATCACTTTCTCTCTTCTTTGTTAATTTGCTGTAACCAAGCGGCTAATGGATGTCAGAGCTGAGTGATTGCACTGATTATAGTGATTTATAGTTGCAACAAAACAATTTAAAACCATTCTGATTATTCATGTTAAAGATGCTTTATGTTTTGTTTACTAAATGTTTTATGTTCCCCCTCATGCCCCTTCGCACACAATGAGAAAGGTCTTCCAGGAAAACTTGAAAGTTCGAAGATTTTTTATTGTTTCAGAGTAAGGCATTTCATTTTGTTTATAGAAAAAAAAGTTTACCCAGTAGAAATGAAAAGCCTTAGGGTGGAAAGAAAACTTCAGTGGTGCCTAGTTCAAAAGAAGACGGAAATAAGAGGAAATAAGGCAAACTTCAAGCCACTTACCTTAGGGCTCCCAGTCCCTTCCTCATTCTCTGCAGACACATCAGTAGCCAGTATCTCTGCTTTGATGATATCCAGAGCCCTAAGAATCCAGCTGTGTTGCCGTTTGATTTGCCTCTGTAGCTCCTTCCATTGACTTGCAATCATTTGCAGCATGTCCTTCAGTCCTTCTCCAAAATGAAGGGGAAAAAAAAGTAAGTTGTAAGCTTAACTGCATCTTTAAATATTATTCTTTAATCAAAGAAGTAGCAGGATTTTTAAATAAACAAAACAGGATATTTAGTGTATTTTCTCAGAAATGAGTACAAGCATTAGTATTGTTCACACTGTAAACAATGCTATAGGGTCAAAAAGTTCTTTCAGCCATCATTTTAAATTTTTATTATGTTTATGCCAAAGTTTTCAAGGAAAGGAAAATCCCACATAAAATGTGACTGCAATAGGAAAAGCTACAGTAATCTCACCTCCTAATATCTAATCTTTAAACATATCATGACCTACCAAATATATTTTTTCCTACCTTCATCTGTTCACATTTTCAGTAGTTTACATATTACCACTTTCTAAGTATAGCATGACATGAAGTACCTTTCTCTGCTACAGCTTCTATAGCTTTTTGGCCTATGCATTTAAGTCAGTGATATGCTTTCACATTAGAGAGATCTGCCTGAGACTGAGAAACAATAGAGGCACAATGTGTAACATGATCAGAAAAATGCATACAAGAGGACAACCTCTGCTTCGGTGAAAAGCATGCAAAACGAAGATGGCATTACCTAGCAATACATGCTGATTAAAACCCTATTATCATACAAGTCATGCAAACATCTAAAAATACAGGGGTTGGTGGAGAAGGAGAAAGGGATATCAGCATCTCTCCCTTCCCCCTCGCCCCCCCCCCCCCCCCAATTTAAGGCCTCTGCAGAAAAAGACAGACAAGCCTAACCAAAGGAAAAAGGCATTTTTAATTTTAGTCTATTCCTCATAAATATATTAAAATCATGTAAGAATTAGTTTAAGAGGCAAAATAAAGTTTTACCAATGCAATTACCCATGCAGGGTATGTAAAAGTATATATGCATATATTTGAAATCATAATTCATTATCTTAATGTTATTGCCATTGCTTCTACATCAAAGAATGTGTCAGTGTAAAGTTCTCACTGATGTGATTTCAATTGAAACTCAACTGAGCAGCAAGACCAAAATAAAATGAACAGACTATTTGGAGGCAGTATTTCATTTTATAAGTATCACTGCATTGTATGCAGTATATGAAACATTTATAAATCTTGAAGGTCAATCTGATAATGCAAATATTAATAATACATAAGGAAGTGAATATATGCAGTAATTTACAGCAATGCTTCTTCATTCTTTAATAGTCTGGAGATATAAAGACTTGCAATATTTCAGAAGGATTTACCTGATTTGTGAGATACAATAAGCTCAAGAAGTTGACGTCCTTCCTCTACCACTGCTTCTTTTAAAGCACAGTGGCTATCAACATTCAACTTAAAACTCTGGGAGAAAAAAAAGAAGAAAAAAAAAAGGGAAAAAATCTCAGCATCAAACACTGAAAAGGCAGTTTTCATAAAACACATATACAAAACTACTTCTGCTTTTTATCAAAAACCACATCCCCATTTACCCAATAGCCAACTAATGTGCAATACTAAAAGCTATTGATATTTTGGATCTCAATATTTGGGCTCAAAATGTTTCCATTTGATCAGCAAAGTGCATCTGTGCTGAAACAGCTGACAAATCTAGAAATTCATTAGCTTTTATGAAAAGTCACAACCTGTAGGCTATATCTGGAGTAACAGTGTTCTATAAAATACTTTAAATTTATGCCATCACATATGAGCTCTGTTTTTTTCAGATTTCTTTGAAATGTTCTTGATAGAACTATTTATGAAACTATAAAAAAAATTACAACATTGAACATATTGGCCTTATGTGCACTCATACTAATCTATTGTTTCAGCATTAGCTCTCAAACCCATTTTCAAAGAACAAATCAGATTGCTTTAGATCTCTACATTCTTAATTTGTAAAGCAAGTATTCTTCATCCTTTTTGCTCTAGTATTTTTATTGGTTGTTCAATTTTGTGTCTTTTTATTGTATTGAAAGCTGTTAATAGAGAGATGAACTGGAAACATGATCTACTCCATGTTATGACATTTTGTACACCACTGATAATTTAGTTGGAATAATTCGTGAATTAGTTGGCAGAGTTTCTCACTCATACTTGCATGAAAGAAAGAGAAATAAAATACAATAAAGAAAGGAGTTCTTGCTATATTTAATCATCAATCACGCAGCCCTGAACACATACATGCAACCCTTGTTCTCTTTGAAATGCCTACAGAATGAATGAAAACAATATTTGACTCCTTGGAAGAAAAGACTTTTGCTTTCTCTTGGGAATGAATTAACTGGCAGTGATTAAAGTAGACTTTGCGAGTGCAGATTTGTAGCTTCTGGATTTCATAAATCTATTTATATTTCTCCAAATACTACCAAGTATTCTAGTACTGAAGATATTACAAAATACTCAAAAGTCCTCAATTCTTAGGAAAGTGACCATATTTTTTCTTTCCTAACTCCTGTAGTCAGATTGATTGGCATAACAGAAAATAATTTACCCAGAACTGTAACAAAATGATGTTTTTTTCACTGTATTTGTCATGGTTGAAAGAGGAACATCGCTCAAGTAAACCCTTAGCAGTCTTTCAAGCAGCAGTCTACCTGACAGTTAGCGACAGAATATTTTTGAGAATTTTCCACTCAAATTGAGTAATAAACAAGAATTTTGCTACCTTCAGCATTTTGTCTATCCCAGTTTTCACGTATAAGCATCTGAAAATAATGTTTTGAACCAGCTGTTGAATAACTGGTGAGTCAAGAAGTTAAGAAGGAAAAATTATGCCTGAAATTAGTGGCCTGTTCTTAAATCTAGGGAGTTTTATGAACCTGAACCTAGAAGTTATTTTTCCTTCATAAGAGCCTGTCTGAACAAGCACTGACAATATTTAATTTACTGTTTACTTAAAACAGGCTTGTACTGAATAGTTTGTAATCATGCACTTCACAGGAAATGCACTGTGCATGTGTCTCAAACAGCAAAAGGGAACCTAAAGGACCTGAGAGTAGGTTGTCTAATTTCATATAATTGAAGCTGAGTATTGATGCAGCTGGATGTGGTAGTGTCTCAAGATGATGTGGATGTGTTTGATAGGAAAATTGGAAAAAATGAGGTATTCTTTTTCATTAGGAAAAAGAAGAGACTTGTTGTCCTATAAAAGATTCATTTAACATAACGCACCAGATACTACAATACAGCTTGATTTTCAGGTGCACCTATTAACCAGTAATAACGTTAACTGAAGAAGTAAAATATGATGAATAAAGATGGAGCCAAACTTTGGGTTCTGACTAACAATATTCTACTTGTACAAAATTCTGATTTTATGGATAAATTATGCGTGTCACAAATACTGTGAACATACATAAAATTTAGCAGAAATAAACTCTTATCAGTATGTACACATCAAAAGGAGTGAACTATTTATTTAGGTATAAATACCAACAAAAGCAAAGGATGTTGTCAGCTGATGTACTGAAGTGTGAGTTTTAGCTTTAAAATTACATGCATATATATATATATATATGTAAGTTCTCATGAGTGGAAATTTCCTAACAAAAGGAAGAAGTGGACAAGGAACACTGGAAAGAACAGTCCTCAGTGAGTGCATCGGTGCTCACAGTTCCTCATGCTCACCTAACTGAAAATGTGACACATAAAAAAGGCAAACAGATTTGACAATGTAATAAGATTACATATATATGTAAATCTATCTATCTATCTATCTATATACACAAATCTGCACAGCTAAAAGCAAAAGCAGACCAAAAAATTGTAATGTAGAAGGATCTTCAAAGAGAGGACCTCTTCTATCCCACATATTTCCCATTCCCTACTTTTTACATAGGGTATTTGGAAAATTGTAACTCTAACAGCGTGTGACCTAGGTACTCTGTTCCTCTTCTCTGATCTTCCCTGATAATGAACTGAGCTCTTGCATCTGAGAAGGGGAAAGGAGAAGGAAAGGGAAGTCAATTAATC
Source organism: Phasianus colchicus (assembly GCF_987193195.1). Lineage (NCBI taxonomy): Eukaryota > Metazoa > Chordata > Aves > Galliformes > Phasianidae > Phasianus > Phasianus colchicus. The sequence continues at coordinate 35,999,172 of NC_143440.1, read as the reverse complement.
AAAGCCATTTTTCCAGACACATTTGAAGCTATGGAGCAGTCTAAATATCATACATGAGCACATATACATTATGGAAAATGCATGGGCAATGGCCTGGCAGCTGCTTTTAAAACAACACATTAATGTCATCCATAGCAGTAAGGATATATAATGCAGTTTACAAGCTGCAACAAGCAAAATTACCTTATGAAGTTCTCTGCATTTATTTCCTACAGTCACCATGCAAATACATATAAATACCAACTGTTCTTATTTAGCACAAAAGAGAGGCAAGAACCACATCTTTTTATTGAAGCTAGAAACTGTAAATAAAGACTCTAGAAATGACAACTATTAAGTTCCAGGAGTGCTGTCTCGTAATGATTACATGGAGGCAAAGGAGCTCACCCTTCACAGAATGAAGCTCAGCACTGAGTTTTAGAAAACCTATTGACTCATTGGATAATAGTACCAGGTAGCCAAGAAGGCAAATGGCATCCTGGCTTTTATCAGAAATAGTGTTGCCAGCAAGGGCAAAGAAGGTGATTGTCCCCCTGTACTCAACTCTGTGAGGCTGCACCTCAAGTACTGTGTTCACTTTCAGGCCCCTCACTACAAGAAAGACACATTGAAGCCCTGCAGTGTCCAGAGAAGGGCAAAGAAGCCGGTGAGGCATCTGGAGAACTAGACATATGAGGAGCAGCTCAGCGAGCTGGGATTATTTAGTCTGGAGAAGAGGAGGATGAAGGGAGATCTTATAGCTCTTTACTGAGAAGGAGGTTATGGCAAGGTGCAGGTTGGCCTCTTCTCCCATGTAACTAGCAATAGGACTAGAGGACATCAAGCTGCACCAGAGGAGATTCAGGTTGGATGGTAGGAAAAAATTCTTCTCTCAAAGAGTGGTCAGGCACTGGAATGGGCTGCCCAGGTGGTGGTGGAGTCACTGTCCCTGGAGGTGTTCAAGAAATGTTTAGATGTGGTACTAAGGAACGTGGTTTAATGAGGAAACATTGGTGGTAGATGGACAGTTGGACTAGATGATCTCAGAGGTCTTTTCCAAACTTGGTGATTCTATGAATGCTCCAGAACCATAATGGGAAAAAAGCAGCATCTCCTGATCTACACTAGTCTCTGAACACCTTCAGACTTCTGTTGGTTTTTTTTTTTTTTTTTTTTAATGAAATTTAACTGTTCTCTGTTCTGAAAAAAAAAAACAAAAAAACAATGTATTTCCAACATATCCTAATCTCTCCTCACATCTTATTGTTTGTAATTTAAATTTTCCAAGTAATTATTTACGTTTTTTGAGAAAACAATAGTACTAAAATAAGGATTTGTATGTTTAAGTAATATTTTGAGTGAGAATCTAGCAATTTTAATTATAGCAGTTAGACATTGTGGCAACAGTCATGAACCAACATGAAACAACATGTTGATTAATTCTGAAGAACTACTATACTCACATATATCATCTCTGTAACATTTTTGCAGATATCTGTCACTGTCTATTGAAAAAAGCAGTTCTGGAACATCTTTGTTCTACAGACAGTTAAGATACTTCATTAGTACTACCAGACTTCTGACAACATTTGTGCTGTGAACTGGCAAGTAACCTGTGCTCTGTCCAATATATATTCAGTTTGAAGCTATATAAATACAGAGTAACTCCAGAGCAACAGAAAAAAACATTTTTCTACTAGTATGTCAAAATGGTGATAGGTATAGGATAATTATATATATAGGATAATTATATATATAATATAGGTGATGGTATAGAGTAATTACAGAAGCTCTTCTAATGAGTTTAGCTTTCAATCAGTGATGCATATTCTCCAACTTTCACTTGTCCTGACTGTACTTTTTATCCAAGTACATTTATAAACAGAGAAACTGGTGGAAGTTTAGTGAAGAGCAAGCAAAATATGTTAAAAGGTAAAAATGGCAGAAGACTATGAGGAACAAAGAAGACTGACTAAATGACAATTAAGAGAAAGGGATATCACTATCTTTTTTATGCGAACATAACTTGTGTGGAGCCACGAGCTGGACTCAATGATCCTTGTGGGTTCCTTCTAACTCTGGATATTCAGTGAGTCTATGATTCTAATCTGAACACCAAGCAGAAAGAAGACTTGTTAGCACTGTGCATTAAAAGAGGATACAGTAGATGGGACTAATGGAATTAAATTAAGAGAGAGAAAATTTAAGATAAATACAAAGGAAATTTCCCTTGAAAGCTAGATCTATTAGATTTTGTAATAATCTCCTAAGGGAAACAGTGAAAGCTCTGATCCCTGGAGATCCCCTTTAAATTTTGACTGCAAAAGATGCAGAAGCGAGGACTGCAATGCAGTGAGCTTATAGTGCAATATCCTAAGTCTTTCGTGTGCCACTGAGTTTCTGACTGATCAGATTCAAAGGGGCAGACTTTATTCCAAGTAGTCCAGCAATAGCTTACACTTTTATGAAACCACCTTGCCTCTTTTCTCCGCCCACAACCTCTATCATTACAGTATTAGGAAATCAATGTTTTGCCCCTTTGTTACCTCCTAAATGTGAATAGCACAGTTCTCCTACCCTTAAATAAATAAATATCTAAAGGGCCAGCAACAGAACAAGGGGCAATAGGCACAAACTGGAACATAGGAAGTTCCACATGAACATAAGAAAAAAACTTCTTCACTTTGAAGGTGACAGAGCACTGGAACAGGCTGCCCAGAGAGCTGGTGGAGTCTCCTCTTCTGGAGATATTCAAGACCCACCTGGACATCTTCCTGTGCAATCAGCTGTACGAAACCTGCTTTAGAAGGGGATTGGACTAGTTGATCTCCAGAGGTCCCTTCCAACCCCTACAATTCTGTGATTCTGTAAATACCTTAGGACCCCCAATTTCTGCTTCTCATTCCTCCTTGAATTTGCCATCACTTAGCAATTTACCCAAGTTTTGAATGCATAGTTTTAAATGTCAAAAAAAAAGGATAGTCACCTCAACTCTATAAGCCTTTTTGGCAATTTAGTTTAGAAATCACAGAGAGGCTATTTTAGCAGATATGTCAGTATTTCATATTTTAAGCTCATGTAAATTTTCCTGCTGCCTACTCTAATCTCTTTTGAGTTTCAATACTTAAATTTCTATTTGTTATTGCCTGCCTACATAATACAAATTTTTAATAAAATGTTAACTTAAGACTTCCCAAATCAAGTCTCAGTTTCTTTATTATCAACAAACAAGAGATGGAAGCACAAAGGTAAGAAATCAAATGGACAAAATGGCCACAAGCAGGGTGAACCACACATCTAATAGTCCACCCTGGATAACTGTCCTTGATCCTTTCTAGTTTTCTAGAAATACTCAGGAAATAATCTTCAAAAGTCAGCGTCTTCTGGTTCCCTTTTCTATCTAGATGACATTTGACTACTGATCTCACATGTTTCTAAGCACACCTCTTCCACAAAGATCTACCACTCACAAAAACAACTATTTAAACAAAGTATGTCTATATTATGCTGTCCTTGCACATGCAGAAAAAGGCCAAGCATGAATAAAGAGTTTTACAACCCAAAGATAAATTAATGGAGTATGATATCCTTTGCAAATATGGAGTTACTAAGGGGAAAAAAAAAAAAAAAAAAAGAAGAAAAAACCCACAACACCGTATAGGTATATACTATTTAAACATAAACTAACTTAAAGACCATAAAGCACACCTTGGAAATAAAAACACTATCTAGTTTTAGAACAATTCTTGAAGGATTTTCATATGATTGAAGTCTCATGGGAATAAAATACAGATATAATTTACTTTTTATATATCTGCAGAGAAAAAGTTTTATGCAATTTAAGGATTGATGTCTCCTCAGCAAAATTTGTCTAATAAAATATATGAGACTCCAAATTATTAACCCAATACATCTGTAAAATTAAAAAATGAAAAAGAAATACACAGGAGATGCAGAGAGAAAAAATTACCAATCACAACCTCCATTCATGCTCTGAAATTTCTACATTTCTATTGAAATTTTTGGCAAATACCAAAACACAGACAGCAATTGTATTACTTCCAAGTACTTGAAGTGTGAATGATATTTTGCCTTTAAGAAACATAGCTGAGAATCCACAGGAGTAGATCATAGCTCTTGGGAACTGAAAACAAATATACTTTAAATGTTGCATCTTGTTGGTTGTCCTTAGAGATCCTGGTCCTATACTCTTCCAATGATTTTCAATCTCAGATATTTTTCTCAAAATTGATTTCATTCGACTTTCAAAACAATTTTCAGGCTACATCTACATTGATGATACCAGCATACTAAAACTACTAAAGCAACAGCATACATTTTAATAGACATAAATTACAACTAAGTTCCTACAAAATCATTATGCAGTCTATTAATAAAATAAACATTAGTTTCAAATCAAAGTGTTGTGGGTTTTTTTTTCCTATAGGTGCTTCAAAAGTTGTTACATTGATAAATTAATGTAAAGACCATTATCAAGTTGTCATTCCAAGACTATTCTACAATTGCTATAAAGCTTTTAAGTCAGAACTCCAATGAAATACTGTATGTTCTCTGCTCTACAAATATGTAATTCAGATAGATGAATAACAAGAACACCATTTAAGTAACAACCCCACTCCTGTCAAATAAGACACTTTCTGTGCTCTGTATGTGTAAACCATATCACAACTAATAGGATATGGATAGGCCCAGCTAACAGTGATTGCTTTTAGTATAGCATTCTATGGCCCTCTCATGCACAACTGGAAATTTGGGTTTGCAGCAAAGAGAAGAAAAGGAGTGCTGAGGAGACTTCAATCAATAAATAAAATATGTAGGTGCAATGTCCTTTTTTCTTCACAGCTGTACAAAGCACCTACGCAGGGTTAAGTATACACAAATTTGGACAATACGTTTAGGAAAAAAAAAAACAAAAACAAAAAAAAAAACCTGGTACTCTTAACATTATTCAAGTCATTCAGCCTCTGGAAAAATGACTGAGAAACTCTTGCTACACGACTGGTTTGCACAGAGCAGTCCAAAAATGCTATTGGTTTGCTCCTAAGCAGGAATGAATTATGGCAATAGCAAGTAGCAAGAATACAGGAGGACAGAAAATGGACATTTTCTTCCTTCATGAAACAAACATGGTAATAACACATCTCCCTCACAACAGTTCTCCTATTCCTGAGGTGCTGGGAGAAAAAGTGTCACCCACTTCTCCATACACAAAAAAGATATGTGCTGGTTCTTCAATGCATTATCTTATAGGAAACAGCTTTAGATCAAATGCAATATTTCTGTATTGGTCAGCACAACAGCACTGTCAATAGCAGGATATATACCTGAATTTTCTTAAGAGTTTGTTTTGTTTTGTTTTCTTATTTAGTCCCCAAAATCTCATAAGATGCTTCGATTCAAAAGAACAATCCAAACTGTTTAGAAACCTATATTTTTCCCACTGTCAGCAACTGTACGTACTGTGGCTCTGGACTGTAGCGCAGGTACAGCTGAATGCATTAAATGACAGCAACATTTAGCTCTGATGTTCTCATTTTCTGAGGAATCATAAAAGCTTACACAAAGGTTATCTTGTTTCCAGAATTTGTAAGCTAAATAATACAACTGAAAATATACATGCATTCTCTTTGTTTAAGGTTCATTTCTGACCTTCAGTTAAGTCCTTTTATTTTCATGTGTTATTTTGAAACTGCTCATTTTAGTTTTTACTTCTGATTGACACATTCTGCAGACTGGTTCCTATATAAAATGACATACATTCAGAAGCCAATGCATGCACAGAAGACCTTTCGTGGTAACAGCATGACAATCAGAAACTGAAACTAATAATAGGCCAAACAGATTTAAAGCTAAGTCCTTAAAGAAGCAAGAGATCTGTCCCGTCACAGTGCTCCAACTCTTTATCATAATCATCCTGCAGATGCTATTGTATATTTTGATGAAAAAATCTAAATTGGCTGCCATGGACATCAGAAATGTTCATACAGGAAAAACACAGTACATAATTTAGTCATTTCAGAGGCTTTAATATCTTTAATAAAACCACTGTTATTATTGCTACCACAAAGACAGCCAGTAGATTAGCCCAAGGCATGTGTATTTAACATCACTTTCAACAAGAACAGGTATTTAATACTTCTCTAAACTGATGTTTTTCAGGAAATAACATTTTCCAGGGAGATAAGAATGATTTTTCTTCAGACATAGCAGACTTCTTGCAATAAGGTGATCAGTTATCATGAAAAACCACAGAAGCTTCTTTATGTTACCAACACAATTTCTTAAAGGCAAAAATTCAACCTATTTTCTGTATGAAAGTGTCTGCTGTTTACAGCTCAGAAAGTGATGAGACATGATGTAGCCATAAATATTTTTATTGGATACAGGAAAACTTTCATTTTGTTTCCCTTTAGATAACAACATTCTCAAAACCCCCACACTTTAAGAACTTGTTTTTTTAAAGAATGGAGATGACAAACGTCCTATCCAGAAGAAAAGTAAGTGCTGGAGTGAATTAACTGTTGCAAACTGCAAATTTAAATGTAGGGAGCCACAGTTCTACTCAAAACAGCAAGAGGCAACAAACAATTTGTAAGTAAGTACATTATCACAGGAGCACCTACCATACCTTAGGTTATTTTCAAGAACCAAAAATCTATCATTTTATACATTCAGTCACTTATATATGTATAAAATGTTGCCCATACTCAATGTTTCAGAACTTTAATTTACAGAAGTTCTGAAGAATAAGAGTTTTAGGATAAAAATGCCTGACTACTGGTTCCAAATTTCTAGCTAATTTTAACTCCACTGAAATATATTTGAAAAAAAAATAATAATGAAAATTGCTTGCACACATCTATTAATAATGCAAGAAAGATTAAAAAGTTTGAGTAAATAAACTTCATTTGTGGTATTTCTTTAAAGAAGTCTTATATTATCTAGTTCTAAGTATGACACAATACAGAAATGGCTTTGGGTAAAATACACATAAAAGCAAACAAATGTTGCACAGTTTGGAAGCTACCAAGAGCAAAACAAGAAAACAGAGTACACTAAAAACAAACAGAAAAGAATTTAGATTTAAAAATCCCAGGTCTCAATGAACATACCTATTTTACAGTGCCTTAGATTGAAACCTTTTCCTCAGTGGTTCCTCATATTTCCTTATCTGCTATCTTAGTTCTTTACTGTGCTAAAACAATGTAGCTGTATTAATAAACTATAAAGAGGAGTAAATGGTCAGTTTAGCAAACTAAAATATTCAAGAGCAACATTACAAATTATTTGTTGAGCCAGTAGGAAAGTCTAACCAGTTTCAAAAGTACAGCAGTACCCATCTAAATAGATGCTTTTTTCTCATGAGCTGCCTTCAGAATACTGGTTTTGATGAGAACTGATTTCCATGTCACCATTTTCATTGACATTACTTCATGGTGAAGACTCATAAAGCTGAAATATTAATTTTAGTCACTATTTCAGGGATCTGTGAGAGCATATTTTCACTGACAGCTTCATGTTTAATGTTACGTAAAACTAAGTGTAAAGAAATGCCTGTTGAAATCAGGGAGACAGGCTTTCAAATTTGCAATGAAAACTATCCACCAAGTAGAAGATTGCCTGTTTTGGCACATCTTGTCCTAGCTGTAGCCTACCTTTCAATCTGAAGGAAAATTTATAATCATCAAACCTCATGGTTATTCATCACGGGACATTCTGTGAGACTTAAGTTGTAACTGTGATATAAGAATGAAAATCCAGTCTGTCCTATGGTTAATAATTGCCATGTATTTGGCAATAAGAATAATAAGAACTTATTTTTTGTTTGTGTGCAAAAACAGTGACTGAGTGTATTCAGGAATCAATTCCATAGATGGCCCAGGACATCCCCAGCTAGTCTCTGCACAGATGAAATAACTGGCTGACTGGGGACAACAGACCAACCTGAGAAGAGGCAACTGTTTGAGTGTCTTATCACCTTCACAGAAGTGCTGTTAATTGCTTCAGGAGCTCTCACTGTGGGACCTTCAGACAGTCCCACAGATTCATGCATGCACCTCCTGACGGATGCTGGCCAATACACAGATACTACATACATACTTAAAAGCACTGATTAACCTCTGGGGTAAACAATCTTGCCAGCTCAGATGTAAGAATTACCTAGAACAATAGTTTGGGGAAGTGTAACAATTTAAGCTGAAGATTTTGTTAAGGGACACTTGTAACAGAAATTCACATGGCCATCATCTTCAAGAGATTTCACTCCTTGTGTGAGCACTATCTCATGCAAAGATTCTAAGAAGTGTTGTAGGGTTTGAGGTTTTTTTGGTTTTGATAATGATGCTGTCTTGAAGTGTCTGCATCACACTGTTTCTCAAAGTGCCAAAGATGTAGAAAAACAAGACAAAAAGTGAGGAATAAACTGAAGATTGAATCCATTACCAACTATGTGCACTGGGGCCCTAACATGACAATTAAGAATTGTACATATTAGAAAATTTGTGGGATGCTCACAACCTTGTCCTTGTTTCCTCTGTAAGACTTTTCTCAGCAAGTAATAAGAAAAGGAATGAGTACATTTTTCTGCTTTCTTGTTCCCACATTTATTTTTCTTAGAATTTGACAGCAGAGATTTAATTCATGAATGCAAAATATTCTCTCTTTATGGCACTAATTCTGTTATTGCAACAAACATACTTCCAACAAAACAATATCACAGGTGGTGAAATTGATAATTTGTGCCAAGGGCTAAGGCCTTGTCTCTACTAATAAAAATAAAAATACTAATCTACTGGGTTTTCACTCCTTCTACGACCAGAAAATTTGCATTAGTGAGGAATAATAGTTATGAGGTTTGATAGTGCAGATGCAGTTTGCAGAAAAGAACCAATACATTTTCTTTCACTTCAGTTTAGTTTGCTACTAGAGTTCATGAGCCTGAAACCTAAATTTAAAAGTGTTAAGCTCCTTTTACTTCAACATATCTCAGGTTAGTGGGACTACCTCTATAACCTGAATGGCAAAAGAATAAAATGAGCTGTGTACGCACCTTCCCAAAGGCCTTGATCAGTATTGTCTTACAATGATCAATCAAGGAAAATTTTAACATTCAGCTCAATGTGATTTGAAGTTCATACACTTCTTTTTAAACACCGATTAGGATTTCTGTCAGACAACTGCCACTGAAAAGTTGACAATCTAATTAATACAAATAACTATCTTCCTGTTATAAAATTGTTCTGTATTTTAATAATTCAATTCTGCTGTATAAAAATGAATATGATAGCATATGTTCCTGAAATTCAAAAGGAAAAGGCATAATTACTGTTTTTCAAATTGTGCCATGGTTTTTCATTGACACTATATGCCATGAAAATAATTATAATACCATCGAACTGAAAGTGAACTGTTCTTTAGACATTTCACTTCACAATAAATAAAGAACAGAACACCCCAAATATCTACCTTGTTTGATTAAAAAGTCATCTTCAAACATACATTTCAGGTACATTCCCACAATGCAACAACAAAGATTTCTTTTACGCCCAAATTAAAATAGTTATCAGCAGATGTAATACAGAGTACAGCTGGGAGCCTAAGAACTTAAAGGGGAAAGTACAGCTGTACAGGTGCCCACACACTCATTTGTTCTGACTGCCCCTAGCAATGAGTTCATAGCTACTAGTCCACGTTCCAATCTATTAGATGGCTTTGGTCTTACCTCACAGAGAACCAAAAAGCAAAGCTGAAAGTAATTTGCCTGCAAAGAGCTACTGTGCTTCTCCACATGGAAGAAGTAGAAAACGAATCTGACAGTGACTGAGACTCAGCCTGGTGATTGTCCCGTTCCTAGGACAGCACAGGTCTGTCTCTTGTTATTCAATCAGAAATGAAAACTACAATTCTACTCATAAAAACTCATGTCTCCAGAAGTTTCATGTTGTAAGGGGAAAACAAATTGAAATCACTAGTGCCTTTTCTGGTCTGATCTCTCTATGTGCTCTGTATCTTCAGAGCACCTGCAAACATAATGGGAATCCACATTAGCACATGGGAGCAAAAGTTTTTAGTACAAGACAAAAATCCAAACTCTTTGCAAAAAATAAAATAAAATAAAATAAAAAATCTCCTGTTCAAGGCAAAACTCTTCATACTCCAATTTATAGCCTACCACAATACACACTATATCCAGTTGCGGCTCATAGGCACTATACAATAATGTTTAAGAACAAAAGACACAAAAGAGTTTGCTCTATAGCTGAAATTCTGAAAACACTTTTCCATTAGTTACTAATTTTTTATGTAGTTAAGTGATTAATTTTATAATGGTCATTCTAGTATAACAGTAGGGATTAAGATGACATCTCTTCCTGTAATGCATCAAACTACTTCCTGGGACTGTCAAGTAATTTTTGCCATCAGATTATCAGAGAATGGAAATGAATCTGAGCTTTGGGTGTTAATGTTTTGATGCAGGTTCACCTAATGCATTGTTCTACCCAGCTACGGTGTCTAACGCATCAGCTAAGAATAATGCTCATGAATAGGTTTCCTTCAATTTACACTGGCAAGTACCTAAGATTTGGGCAGAGGGAAAGGGAATTTCCTAATTTGGCCTTCTTTTATTTTTCCTTTTTGCCACAGTGGTTTGCTTATTGAGATACCTATCCATTGAAAAGATTATATTGACCTGTACTCTTTACATACAGCATACAATTTTGGTTTTGAGGAATGAATATTTGGTTTAATTCAGGTCTTTTTTTCACTTGTCATATCCAGAAGCAGCTCTTGGCAGGATTCAGTGAAAGCCTCATGAGGTTTTTCAAATATTTCTCAATCTATAATTCTAGCCTGTAATATATTCAGAAGATTATTCATCCAAGTGTTTCCTACTTCCACCCAATGTTTTAGCTCTTTGCACAAGAACAAGGTTAGTGACAGTTGTATTAATTACTTGACAGAAATGCATATCAAGTAAAGTGATTGAAATAATTATTTCAAACATTTTATTTAAATGACTTTGTGCTATGTTAAACTGTGGGAGAGAGAATGAGTTCCTTACTATTAAGGAAGCTTTCTTAATATTACAACATTGTAAAAATCCTAGAATAATCAGCAGAAAGAACGGTATTCTTTTTTCTTTGGCTACCACAATTTTCTTTCAATTTTGGAGATAATTTCTGAATTGTAATGTAATTTTGGCTTTTAATTTAATTTTTAAAAAGCAATCAGGACTTATTTCAAATATAGAGGTAATTTGTTGGTATATTCATTAAAACAAATTGCAATGCTGCAGATCTTACATTAAAATATAGATGCACACTAGTAATTAAAAAATAATAATCAAATAAAAAGCACCACAGAACACTTCAATTACTGATAACAATCATAGTATAATCTTGTCCTACCAAGTGTGTCTCCAGGTACAGTTTAAGGCTGTCTGTCTCTGCTTTAGGAGGAGTCCAATTCTCTGTTGTTTCCATGGCTTCATTTAACCAGTGAATTAATTCATCCAGCTTGCTTACAAACCCCTTACCAGATAAGAAAAAAGAAAGAACAAGAGAAGCAAATTTGTTAGTAAAATGGCAATCTGAAAAACGTATGCTTCTTTTTTTTTTTAAGCTGAAAATGTATTGTACAGCAAACATTTATCTTTTGCAAGCATACAAGGAATAAATATAATTAGAAGGTAGGCCTCTAATAAATGAGGAGCAAAACATTTTGGCGGGGATAATCTAAGGAGACATTTTGGGACAGAACAAAATCTGTATGACTGTGAGAAAATAGAAATAAAATGAAAGTTTCAGAACACATGAAGGGGGTACATAAAGTTGCATTGAGATTACAATGGCAATTGAGCTGAAGACCTTGCACTGAGGAGGCTGGGTGTAGCAGGAGCACTTCTGGATGAAAAAGTGCTGAATAAAGCTGCCAAGTTATACCTTGGCAGACTGAGGAAAGAAACTACTTGTCAGAATGTATTGTTTTGATCCTTTGGATGAGATGCAGAGAGAAGAAATCAAACAGTAGGTGAGGCAGAATATATATCACTTAATACAAATATCGTTGATTGCATAGGAACCACACAGATGGTGATACTGAGAAGGAGCTCCTGCTTCTTCAGAAGCACCATTTATTGCAAAATTAGTACCAATTATATTGTCTGATTAAAAACAGTGCCCCTGAATTTACATGATTGGATAATACTATAGGTACATACTGAGTACAAATAATTTTACTGAATTCTTATTCACTGAAAAGCAAGTGTGTAAAATAAACTGACCAAAATGTTTATAGGCAGCCAGAAAATTAACTGTGAAGAGAAATGACCACCTATTACAAGCAACCTAAGACAAGATGAAGTTAGGTCTAAAACTGGTTGTACTATAAACTACTGACAATTCCACAGTCCAGTGTGAATTATAAGCTCCAGTAGGATAACAGCTTAGTATACACACTCAGTATCACACTCTTATCATTTTATTTATGGAATGATTTTTAGTAATTACTAATCCATTCAGATAACTGAAAACAAGCTGAGGACAAAATTTTCAAAGACTGGTAAGTCCCTCATGAATCCAAATCCCATTCTCCAAAGTTGCACATGAAATTGGAATTCAAACTGATGTGGAAACAGGAGTTCGGACTTTGGAGGCACAGCCGTGTTACAACGGCTGCTCTGAAAGTAACATCACCTATTTTATTTTGTTGGGCCATGACATCAGGGGTGGACATTGGTGGTGTGGCAGTAGAGGTTAAACCTTATCACCGATATACCATTACATTCTATTGCTGGTGCCAGATGGCAGCAGAGGAGCAATCCAACAAACTGGCATCTGACATGGATGTGTTTATGAAGCAAAGGTGTGTCAATGAATTCCTCCATGTGGAAAAAATGGCATCCACTGACATTCATCGCTTGCCAGTCATTTCTGGAGACCGAACAGTGAATGTAATGCATGGTAGTATAGTCACTCTGGCCCAGCGCTGTGCAAAGTAATGTCCAGTAGTCAGCTCCTGCCTTAAGGCTCAAGTGCCTGATCTCTAGCAGGATGCTCCAGTGCATACTGGAATCACAGCAGCACAGCATATACTGAGCACTCTGGAGGCCTCGTCTTAATTATCATATTTTTGGTGAGCCACTATGAGTTCCCAGAATGGTAATTAGTCTATTGTCACCTCTTTTCATGGAACCAGACATATCCTAAAGCGCTATAAAGAAGAAAACTGCTATTCTACAGGTTTCATTACAGGCTTTTTATCAGGACATTGTGTGTGTGTGTCTGCTTTTGAGACTGAAACGAAGTTAGCTGCATCTCCTCCTACACATAGGTCATGACAAAAGGACTATGTTACTCCAAGCAATGGGACAAAGTGGGGGACCGAATATGGAGCAAGATGTTGCCCTGACTCCTTACACAAAAAAAGCAAGCAATACACTTGCTTTTTTCCAGCTCATAGCAGAGAATAAGAGATGCCACACTGGCAGACGAATGGGAGATAGGGGGGTGACAGGGAGAAGAGCAGGAGGAATAAAGTCCTTCTAGACCCTCCAATAAATCTCTGCCGGCATTTTAGCAATGTGCTGTCCTTGAGAGACAAGGTGATATGGTAAACAGAAAAAAATGAAGAAAGGCTCTCTCTTGTATGTGTGTCTTGTACTTTACAAAAACGACACGCATAACATCTACCCACAGTACACGATGTCTGTATGCCTTCAAAAGAGAGCTCAGAAACCTTGCAGGCCTGCACAAGAACAAAATGCAGCTATCAGCAACAGAGTTACTTCTACCCTTGCACAAAACACATGCATGTGTTAGAGTCTGTTAATTTACACTCATATTTGGAAATGCTCACGCACCAGCAGCACAGATTACTAACCCTGCTCATAAACACAAGCAGCACCAGCCTCTTACAAAACCACGCTGATACGCGTTCTTTCACTGGGCATCCCGAGACAGTGGCTAGGCACAGGCTGGGCAGCAGGACAGCTCGGCAGCACCAGACCCATTCCCTCCCTGTCTCAGGGAAGTCTCTCTTGCCAGGCAGCGTCTAATCGTAATTTATTTTCCAAATGACGGTAATAAAATGTTGTTGAAAACATTCAAAAGAACACAACAGTAGAGACCGAAAAAAATCGAAGGGAAAGGAGGGGAAGAAGGGATGAAAAGACCGTGCCCCGCCGCGCGGAGCCACCGGAGGAGGGAGCGCCTCTCCCCTGCCAGTGCGCCGTGCCTGGGCCCGCAGCGCCACCTGCCGGCACCGCTGCATCGGCCGGCTGAGAGATGCGGGCACGGGATGGAGGGAGCGGCGGCACGGCTCGTTGTAGGCACGGTGCCAATAAAAGACGCGCAAAACACACAACTGCTTTTACCTCAGCTTATATGTAAGATTAAATTTAAACAGTGCAGCTCTTGCTTCATTTGTCAATCAACGCTCCGATGTCGTTTGCTGTTGTTTTGTTGCCTACAATTTCATCTCCTTTATTTTCATAGCCTGATACCAACACAAGAGCCAGTTTTATCACCTGACCCCCAGCTTTATAACTTAACCCCGCCTGGAAGGCAGCACCAGTCTGAAAATTGAAACCTACGCACATATAACTGGCTGCAGCGGCTCTGGAGACGAGAGCCGGACAGCAGCTCCCTCCTGCTGAGCGCTCCCCACTCCCCTCTGCCTGCCTGCCCAGGGACAGTTAGCTGCAGGCTCAGAGGGACAGACCAGTCCTCACTGCTGATCACAGCCCATGACCAACACACATGGTTCTGCCTCTGCCGGCAGAGCGTTCCCAGCCAGCCCAAAGGGAGACTCAAGCTTCCAGTACCCACAGAAAGAGTGCCGGTGGTGCTGATGGTCCACAAGAAACCCTAACAGAAATACAAGGCAAAGTACCTGCTCTCATCACAGCACTTAAAACAGAAGCAGAAACCAAAACATAACTGAAACCGTACTGAAGAGACGCTGCGCCTCTAAAAATTGACCACATTGAGTCCCTAGCAGCCTGTTTAGCTGGAATGATCAAAGATGTACGTGTACTCTGTGACACAAGTTGCATGACAATATTTACCTTTCTCATTATTTAGGACCTTTCCCAGAATATACATGCTTTCAACAAAAGAATCAGACAAAGTAACTTCTAAAAAGTAATAGGGAGAAAATGCTGTTTTCCAATACTCTGACAGAGCATAAAACATAAATAAATAAGTAAACGCTACAGCATAAATTACATTAAAATAAAAGATGAGACTTAATATGCAATCCTGAGGAGCACTCAGTGAGAGAAATTCATAGGATGACAAATTGTAACTGATACGTTTTCTTACTCTTTCTGCGTTTTCTGTTTTAGATTATGTTTTTCTTTCTCTAAATATTTTTTATCGTCATCAATCTTAAGGTAGGAAAGAGTTTCAATCATTACAAACTTCAGAGTAGCTTTGCTGATTTATATTTGTTAAGAATCTCATCTGGACACTGTTATGCTTACAGTGAAAATACAGTAAAATTTATCCAACCCATATTTTGGTAAGGAAAAATTAATTTTTGGAATTAAAAAAAACCTCATAGCCACAATAAAGCTAAAAATTACTGCACAAAATTCCTCAGGGAAAAAAAGCGTGGAACAGAACAGAAAAATGGAGCACCAGTATAATCAATCCAGTCTTTGCCTTTTGACCAACTGGTTCATTTTTGCAAATGTGATAGGCTTCTACTATGCTAGCAAACTAGATGTTATTTAAAAAAATCAAGTCCCTACATGACACAGCATAATGCTCTTCTGTGCTGTTTAGGAGAGAAACAAATATTGTATTCTGGATGATTTGTAGCAACTTCTGTTGTAAAGTTTGCAAATAATGATAAAGCTCCTACCATTCCCCATGCAGAAATTTTTTAAACATTCACCGTTAAATCATTCAGCTTTTTCATTTTGTTTTATGACAGCTCTACAGATTTTCCTAGGGACAGGAAAAAAGATCTAAACGCACACCCATGAACAAGGCTACAGCAAACAAAATGGCTTAATTTGAAATTTCACATGTTCAAAGACTTGTTTGTTTGTTTTTGTGGTCTAATTTTATTTTCTCTGTATGGATAAGAATGAAGAAGAAAGACAATTATAAGTACTGTGAAAAAAATAACCATAACTCAGTGTGTCTGCTTCAGTGCTGGTGGTCTTATAGAAGGAAAATACACTTTATTAATTTCTTCTACAAAATCAATGAGTTAATTAACCAGAGAACTTTAAAATAATTGGTGGGATTTAAGTAATGACTGCAAGACGTCCTCGTTAATGACCAGATCTCTCAAATTTTGAATCATAAAACATGAGAATTAACTGTTGAGTCACACCAAACTACAGGGATGGATCAGGTCAGAGGCCAAAGGCATGCATGTATACTGGGCCAAGGAAGGATGCACCTCAAAGTGTGCCTTCCATCCTGACTATATTAAAGATAAGGGCCTACAAAAGAGAGTCCCCCATTTGCTGCACAGGGCTGCAGGGCTCCCTATAGCTCATAGAACTGGCCAGAGGATCTTGGGTTAGGCTTCATGTTGTGGCATGTGGAAGAGCAGTGGTGGTGGTGTGCTGCCAGCACAAGACACATTGGAGCATGGCAGCAAGGCCTATAGAGGTGTTCAAATTAACAATTCTCACATACAATTCATTACACTTAACAGGACTGTGTGCATTCCATCCATCCCAAATGTGCGTCAGAAAAATTAAATACTTAAAATGATCAGAGAAATTGGCCATCTTTGGCATCCCGAGTAGTTTGTGACTGACTCTTTCCTTACCTGTTTTCCTGGATCCTGTTTGCATATTTCTTCCTGATCACAACTGTTCAGCACAACCTACACCCCACTGCTGTCCCTGCCCCTCTTGGCTCAGCCCATGAGTTCCTCACTCCCTTTCCTCTCCAGTTTCCACTCCACTCTCCAGTTTCCTACTTCATAGTCCCATTGAGCTTCAGATGTTCACTCCATCTCTGCTGAAGACTGACCTCTGATAACAACTGCAGAATTAGTGCTAACATGCTTACGAAACTGTAAAACTGCTCCAGTCACTGATGATATTCCTACATGTTCTTAGCTCAGGGATGTTGCTCAGACATATTCTCACTGGATTGCAATTTTCTGACCAGAACACAATGAGACCTCCCAGAAAAGCTTATACTGTCACAGCTGTGAAGAAAAAATATGTATATGCAGGACTATCAAGTGAGTTACTTAAAATTTTGCACAAAATGTCTCTCAACTCAGAGAACACTTCAGTACAACTTTTAAAGTTTCCTAGCTTCTTTTCAGAGGCTAAACTTTACTTTTTACATTACAATTTCTCTATTTTTTTATTTTTATTTATTTATTTATTTTTGTGAAATAGGAAAGTAAACAGTTCTGGTGTTCAATAATTTTAGCACTTCAAATGATCTCATTTAGACTTTGAAGTTCAGCTTTCATTAACTGAATGGAATGGGAAGGGAGGAAGTTTCCATCTCAGCTGCAGCTATAATTTTACAAATGCAGCTTTTACTAGACCACATTTACAATGGAAATAGAATAAAGTGCAGTTTTGTAATTTTGATCTCTAGTCTAAGAGACAGTAGTTATGATTAACCCCCCCCCCAAAAAAATAATAATTTTAAAAAGAAAATGAAAACACTGAATGTTTTCATTTTTGATACAAGATTGCTTTATATGAGGAATCTGGATATATGCAATAAAGTAAGCACCGCATGAACACTGTCAAAATTATGATACAAAATACAGAGCATGCAGCTGCATCCAGTTAACACCACTGTAGAATTCTTTATGTATGCCTTCCTTCTATGTCAAATTTTGCTTTTACTTCTTATGGATAAAATTTCCCAGATGTTTTGTGCCTCTATATAGCACAGGTAGGAACATTAATTCAATACTTTTTGGCCTGTAATTTTAAGCTGAGGAGAGATAATAGTGCTCAGTTTATTAGGCTAACATTTTCATTTAACACACATGCTGGCTTATTGTATGAAGGCATACTTCTGGTCATTGCATTTTTGAAAGCACAAAACCCTTCTAATAAGTTGAACTAAGATTAAAATCAGAATAAAACAGAAGCGGCAAACTATTAAGTGCAAACATACTAAGCAATCTATTATGGCAGTTAAGTGTGACTCTACAGTGTCTACACAAACCTCAGTATAGAAGCACCAGACAACACTGCTTGTTAAATCACTAACCCAGACCTTTTTTCTCTCCACCTTCCCTTTTATTACACAAAGGGAATTCTCTTCTTAGAAGAATTGGTTATGAGGCTGTTGCTTAAAAATGAATGTCCAATTTTGTTGCAAGCAGACAGTGTTGTAAAGTTTGTTCCCAATTTACAAAAGACTGAGCTCACAAGAGGGGTCTGTGTGCAAGGATGGGCTGGCTCTAAGGGCTCTTCTATCACAGAATACATTAAGAAACCCTTTGTCTGACCACAAAAGGACTTGCATATTAGTCTCAGGAGGAACTCATTCCTGCTCATGGGTTTTATTTTCAAAAGGATAAAAGTGCACTTTCTTCATAGGCAAAGGTAACTCAAAGAAACCCAGGTACTCAAGAGGATGAGGCTGCAACAAACTGCCATGGACAATTTAATTGGAGCTGGACTCAGAGACAACAATAAAACCATTAGCAGTACAGTTGTTAGGGATTCCCAAGGAACAAAAATGCCACAATGGAAAATATTCTTTGTGTTATATTGTCAAAATTCTGTGTCAGATAATGACTTTGCTGAAATACAGAACTGACCAAGCACATCAGGAGATCAGGAGGGTGCTAATATTTAATATGCAGTTAGGGATACATTAATTCACAAATGGTCTAGAAACTAGTAGCTTTCAGCTAAGAACTTACTACACTTACTCAATAACCTCAGCCTATGAGAATATGGAATTTAAATATTCACTCAAAACAGTGAAACAGAAAGATAAAAAACTTTTCATACTGGACATTTCTGTAGAGACGTATCTTAGTCTTCTACTATATACTGCTTAGTTAGGCATTTTTAAGGCCAAATATGCTAAACAAATCTTTCACAAGTGCCAGCTCTTGGTTTTGTATCCAACAACCACATATAAAATTGGAAGTGACTACTGAATGTGCTTTCTCTGATGGGCATCCATCTTATTGGTCACAATTTATACAGTTACAGAATGAAAAATAGCAGCACAGGATGTTTATTGGCTCATGACGTTTTCTTATTTAAAGTTCACATTATATATCCTGATGCTGCAAAACAAGGATTAATATGTAAAAATATGGAGTTATATCAAGCACAGTCAGTCAGACATAATTCAGCTTTTCAGGAGAGGTTCTGGAAAGTCAAGAGTACTTCTTGTGTGACAAAGCACAGTTCTTAAAAGCCTAGGAAAACACTGCAAATTAACTCAGTTCTAATTTTGCCCCTAAAAGTCAATGAAAGGATACTCTTGACCTTACTTCTTGCAGACTTTTTTTTACTACACCTGCAGACTTTACTAGCATTCCTAAGTTATACTGTAATCTGACTAGAGCAGGAATGGCAATAAAAGCTTTTAAGAAGCTCCTGTGTTCCTAAAGCCTTCTTGGTAAGAGAATCACAAATATAAATGGCTTAAAAGGCAGGATACAGAGGAACAGGCAGTGCAGTTTTACTTTTCAGTCCATTAAAAATAACTACATGTGAAGACGGGAACCTGATTCTGCAAGAGTAATGTCACTGCCCCCATGGGATTGTTGTGTAGGAGCGGAAATAAAGTCAAAAGAGCAGGTTACACTAATCTATGTCTTAAGAACCTTTCATGAATGTTATCTCTCTACATTATGTAAACCTTTCCATGGTGCCATAAATGTGATTCTTTCCTTACACTATGCCTTGTCTTGTCTTTGCTCAAGGTGAAGATCTAATTTCTATTCAAAAGAACCACCACCAGCCGTCCAATACAATTTGAAACTCCCAAGATCTAAAAAGAGACCTTGACAGTATCAACAGATAGGCTCTGGAGCAAAACTAAATATAATTACAGGAAAGTATGCCAAAGTCTTCCAAAGCCCTATTCCTGAGTGGTGTTTTCACAGGTAGCAGACAAGCTTCCAGCACCACTGACAGCAGTTCCCCAGCCTTCTGGCCAGAGAACACCTACAGCCTAGAGGCAAATTCAGTGGGCTGGAAGGACACTGCCGCGGAGCAAAGATCCAAGCAGCCTTGAGGCCAAACATGTATGCACCTGTATGCCATACAGTGGTATAGAAAACGTCCTCATACCTTCGCAAGTGCTATAGAGTAGAGGACCATTGCAGAGAAGGGAGAGGAACAGGAAAACTCTTTGATACATTCATCATTTAAGGAATCATCTGGTGTGAACTGAACAGCAATATGGATTGGTTGTAAACCTCCAGAGAAGCCATCTGCTCAGAAGGCAGTAATGCCAAGCGTACAAACATCTGCTGATCTCTCACACTGATGTGACCAGGCTTTCTACCAGAGACCTAACATTAACATCCATAACACCAGTAAGACTTCAGGCTTCCAGTGAGGAGAGAGTTCATGCTGCAGAAGTATAGATCAATGTTGTATCTCAAAAATTGTATGGAATTCAAAGCACTCCTGGGAATCAAATAATTAGCATATCTTTCTTTGCATGGAAAAAAATCACAATACATCAAAATACATCAAAACATGCTAGATGACAGGAAATTCTTTTGCCTATCCACCTCCTAAGTTACCATGCATCACAACTGGAAACTGGGCTATTTTCAAGTCAATATTTCATTCAGATCGGCAAGGCTCGCCGTACTCATGGCCACAAGAGCAGTGCTTGCAGCCTCGCCTGGCAGAGCCTGCACTGGCATGATTCTTTCACTTGCTTCATTCAGCATCCCTAATCTGTTCCCTGATGAAATTTTGAATCGGAAGAGGCTCTTGGGAAAATAGTTTGAAACTATGGAGTAAATGATATGGGCAGCAGAAAAGACAAATACAAGAGTTAAAGGATACCAAGATCCCTGAAAAGGAGATAGGACAAGGAAAGAATGGCTAAACAAAACAAAATAAACAAGCTAATGGAAATGAAATTGACACACAAAAGAATTAAAGGCAGTGCAGTCAGCAAAGGTGATGCTGTAAGGCCTGAACAATGCACAAACTTCTGAATGATCACCCAAATCAGGTCCTTGAATGATCTGGTCAATGCTACATACTGTTTCTCAACATACATTCCCTCACAAATCGCAATGCCTGTTATTGATCATGTCTCCCTGTAGCTTTCACTACTCTAACTGTTTCTGATTCATTTATTTTCTATGTAGAAAAAGATATGTGCCCAAAATGTCTTCCAATAGAAGATAAGTCAAAGTTTCTCATACTTAGAGCATCAAGTATCTCAAGCTCAGCCTTTTTTATATTATAATCCTAAGTCAAATACTTGCCCTGTGTAAAGAACAGCCAAGAGACGTGAATCTTTTTAGGTCACATATGCTTGGACTCACTCAGCTGATAAACCAGGGAGCAAGTTATAACCACAGTCTCCAGATATCTGTAGCCAGAGATGTACAAAGGGAAGGACAAAAGCAGCAAATGTTCCTGAGAGAAGATAGATCATGTTAGCTACTCCCCAAAAGGGGAACTTCAGCTCTGCAGTTGCAGTTGAAAGCAGGATCTGAGTTCTGGAGGGATCCTGGGCACAGTGCAGGAGAGGGCAGAGTGGTCTGGCTAAAAACAGTTATTCTGTAAAGGTTTCCAAATTTTGGTTAAAAAAAAAAAAAAAAGAAAAGTAACTCAGAATTATGGTTTAAAGAAGGTATAAAGGCACCAAAATTAGTTGCTATGTCCTTGTTACAGGATAGGGGCTGATTGCTGGGATATATTCACATATTCATATCTGTTTTATGGTCTCAAATTCTCCTTTTGTCCACTGTTATAAGCTCTAAACTACAACAGAAAATATAGAAATTAGTTCAGGATCTGTTGTTCCTAAGGAGATTTGTTATTTATTCTACAGAAAAATGAAATGTTTGTTGTGCAGCAACCTTGATCCAAACTCCATGGTTAGTGAGAGTATGTAGTCAGCATCTACGTTTTCAGTGAAGCTAGTTGCCTGCTACATTTTTTCTAAAAATGCTGTCAATATAACTATTGATGTTTAAGCAACTTATGGTGATGTAAGGGTACTTGGAAGTACTGCATTGCCTCTTCATGTAATTATTCTAAACGTTGTGTTGGCAACATACCTTATTTTCAGATTGTTTTACAGCTAATGTATGTATTTTTGATTATAAGCTGAACTTCATCCAAAAGATGAACTAACCTTCATTTGCAATTTTTCCATATAATGGCTTCTGCAATATATCAGACAACTTTATTTTGCTCAGAAAAAATAGGCAGTTATGGATGGCCATCATTTCTTGCTTGGCATGCTCTGAGTATTTAGGCATCAGATGAAGCCTGGGGGTGGGACAGCCATGTTCAGCTGTTCGTCCTGCTGAGGGTCAGCTGTGACCTTGCACATGCGCTGGGCAGCACCACAGGACTCAACTGATGCCGCCTGAGCGCCTCCTCCCACCAGTCCTAGCATTTCCTTACTGTTTGATCCTATAGTTCTTGGAAATTGACCTCACTCCCCCAGCATTTAATTCCTTTGAAACTGCATGTAATGTACATATACCATGGTTGTTCCTGTAGCCTAAATGCAGAGTGGGCCTATTGCGTGATTTCAATTTAAAAGAGGTTTGAAAGTTGTCTGGGCAGTTGCAAACAATTTACCTTTTCCCAAACAAAGAATAAACCATGTTAAAATAATGACATTAACCAAATCGAGTACTTTCAGCAAACGGCACAAAATCAACTTCAAAGATTCAGTGCCTTTGTAATAAAAGATAAATTAATTATATTTTACATATCGTTTTCAGTAAGTTAGCTGGCAAGTGATGGAGAAAGGCAGAAAGGCATAATATTCTTGGCCTGAAAAATCAGAGAGTCATATTAATCACTGTTTATCTATATAATGTAAGTAAAGTTCTCTAAATGATGATAAAAATAGCAGATATATGTTCAGTAAGACATTTATTATTTTCAGAGAATAGAGTTTATTTTTGAAATATATTTCACAATATCTGTGAAGTGAAATAGTACACTTCCAAAACAGAAGTGGAAGTGCAGGTTATATTTTATAAAGTTTAACAATGGACATACTATTGCTATTATTTTAAATCAGAATGACATTTCAATTAAATTCACTGGAATAAAATTCAAAGCAAACGTAGTTGGAACCTACACTAAAGCAAAAATATCCTCCTAAGGATGAATATTCATAAGGAGGAAAGATTATTGTTTACAATTATTTAATTTCTGAATTTCTAACAAATCCAACTATAAAGTTACACAAATCTTGTTCGTTTGAGAAGCAAATTAGATTTCTATTAAATAGGTGCTATAACAGCAACTGGCCTCAAGAGGGTGATATATTACCATATCGAAAAGTTTTCCTATTGAAGGAAAAAATACCAAACCACTCTTTTTTACTAAAATAGAGCAGATGCTATTTGCTTATGAGTAACTGTTGAATGTATTGACCTCTGCTAAATCCTTGACATGAATTAAGATACAATGACCATGATTTTCCCTCAAAATCGGAAAGTTGAATTCAGCATTTCCTATTGACTGAGGTTAATTGGTGAGAAGAGGTTACATCTGCCACCTCTCAAGAGATATTTAAATTCTTTGACCTATGAACTTGTTTTGCAGTTAAGATTTCTGTGTTTAAATACTAAAACAGGAAAAGCGGTGATTGCCACTACTCTGTAAGTGTGACAACAGCAGGGAGAAATTAAGATTTGTCATCTCTTACTTTCCTCCATTATTATTGCTCCAGTTCCCCAATTTCATGTCCTGTTATGCACTCAATTTTTGTTCATCTGCAGTCTACAAAAAGATCATGTCATTATTACTTCCTCCAGTGACTGCTTTTCTTTTGCCTCCTAATTTACTTACTTTCCCTTCACTTTATTTTTTTTTCCAGTGGTCTCTAGTGGGCAGTCCTTTATAACCTCTTTAAACCCTAATTCTGAGTTACTTTTTTTTTTAACCAAAATTTGGAAACCTTTACAGAATAAAATAACAGGCTCTGGTCTTTTGTTTGTTGTCTTTTTATTCTTTGTTTTTAACCCCAAAAGATTTGTTTTTAACAAATTTACAATTTTCTCTTGTTTTCTATCATTGTACTGCAATGCATAGGTTGAACCTGGTTTGGACTTATGTGGGCTAGTTCTATACTAGCTCCTAAACTTCAGTTACTGCTATAGTCTAGTAGTATTTATGTTCCAAATGATTCTGGGTGTCTTTGGTCTCAGACAGCACAGTAAGGAAATACTCCTGTAGTCAGATGTTAGCGTCAGCGGGCAAAATTATTAAGATTTTGCAACTTGAATATCTACACACATCTACATCTCTGTTTGCTTGTTGGCTCTATCTTGGTCAGCCTGCTCTGTAAAGTTTCCAAAGATTGTCCAACAGAAAGTAGAAGCAAATCTAGTCCTCACTCTGGCAAACTTATTTGATTTACTTGAAATCAGGGTTCAAAGTAAGTCTTTGCTAGCAATAAAGGAATATTCAGATAAGTTCTAAGTTTTGTTAGCTAAGGGTAGTTCAGCTCCTTGTTAGGATTATCATCTGCACTCCAAAATCTAAGGCAAGGACGAACATTTATTATATATTATTATTTATTATTATATGCTTTTAAGACGACTTTCAAAAATCTGTGTAAGCCTACAGATAGACTGAAATAAACTGCTGAGAGACAGTTTTCTGTCCACATTTGCCACAGATCATATTCACTCTGATGCTTAATGTTGACAAATATGATTTAAGAGTTAGTATGCTTTAATGTTTCATTTCTAATCCTAACATACTGGAAAGGATGGAGGAATGAAAACCAGTTGCTGTCAAAACACATAAAGACACGCAGAAAGAAAAGGATATGAACATATTCTGAAGAGTTATGCAATAATCTTACATAAGTGGACTTGATCTTTCCTCTCAAGTTAATCCTCTCTAGACCCTTGAACATTTCTCCCGCTCTGACTCATCTCCAGCATGTACACATTTTAAGGCAATGATGCATTAACAACAGTAGATAGGTTGGAATTTAATTCAGTTGGAAGTTATCAACAATGTATTATTTAAATAATTAAATATTTAGACTAGACCATGGGGACTCTGCTGTACTGTATCTTTCTGGAATATCCTGTACACTCTCACAGAAAATACATAAAACATCAGTATCCAGGAGCCTAAGTGTATTATGTAACAAAACAGCTAGACCTTAAAGCATTGCAAAAGGTGCAGTTCTATGAAAATAGAAAGGAAGGAGCTTTCTTTCTTACCCCTCTGTATATAACCATGCTTAAGGGAACAATAGAAAACACAAATGTCAATTCAACGGTTATCTGTTTGATAATTATGGCACTTCAAGGAGTGAAAAAAAAATCAAATCAATATAATATAAAAATCAATACATTAACTAGTTAACAGAGCTTCTCAGAAGTTATTTCAAACTGAAAACAAGAGGACTGGGATGTGGAGTTTGGCTGTGTACACAGCAAGAATCATGAGGTGTTCGGAGCTAAAGCTTTCGCATCAGATGTGAGCCAAATGGTTGATATAGAACATCACTTGCAATCAGTTCTATATACTAGACATATCCTGAAATCATTGCTAAATTACTAAAATTTGGAGGCCTTTACACGGGGAATTAAAAAACAGTTTTAAACAAGCATGTGCTTCACAATATATAATTCCTACAGTCAGTTTTAGATGTGCAGTTACAAATTCAGAATTTGCACAGCCTCCATAGTACTTGCTGGTTTTGCAAAGATTCCCGGTGACAAACTCACTCAGTTATAAAGCAAATGCCAAAGAAAAGTGCATGCACTCAGAAGAGATGTTTAAATTCAAGCAAACTGTTAGAAACCCAAATGTTCACTGTATTTCAATATCATTTTTTAGTAAGAAGTATTTGAGTAGAATTGTTAATTCCATATGCATTATTGCTTAATAATAGTTTAACCAGCTTGTAAACCAAGGGATGGGCTTTTAAAGCAGGGGAGTAGCATCAGATCAAAAGCAACAAAATAGTTCTTCACTCACAGTACAAAATATGATGTGACATCCACAATTATGCTGCACAAAGCAGCAAAACTGCTGAGAAGACTGCAGTGTTGCCAAGACATTTCTGGATCTGATACCTTTTTACTTGGTGTTGTATTTTTCTTGTGTTTTGCAAATTTTTGTGTTGATTTTTGTTTTTGCAAATTGCTCATCAGCAAAGAGCAGTATTTCAGTATATTATGAAGCAGCACGATAAGATTTTATAAATGAAAAAATGTTGACAACCACTTTACTATTAGGAAAAATATGCAATCCGTTTATCTTAAGGGGGTCAGTATTAAAGCACTTTTGCATAATTTAGTGAAAGAAAAAAGACTGAGGAAAGCACTGCAACACTTGAAAAATCTTTTATCTGGTAATTCAAAAGAAGCAAGTCCTGTTCCCTGTCAATTATCTTTGCTTTTTTCATTGTTTTGACATTACTGGTTTATGTTCTGTTTTTCTTCATTATCAAGTCCTATCAGCATTATCATTTTCTACAAGCTTTTTTAGTACCCTTAGCACTACGACCAAACTTCATTTGTCCTCTGTACATGCTCTTTGCCCTAATGATGAAAATCATCTCCAAATACAAGTGAACTTTTCTTCTCTTATAGGAATCCAGCTTCTACATTAACTATGCCAATGCAATGTTTGCATCTCATTTTCTGCCCAGAAGAAACTATGTCCTCTATCAATATAAACAAGAAAATTCAGTCCTCCAAATATTTTCCAGCTATCTCTCCACTACCCAAATGGACTCCCAACTCTATCTCCAACATGTAATTTGCTCTACTGAGCCAATCAAACCATTTGCAGAAGCCTACAGCTTAGTCACCTTGTCACTACTGTCTGAAAATACAAGTATTTCCCACACAAACCCATAGGTTATTTGTCACTCTAACAAGTTTAGCTCTGTTAGTACACTCTCTTTTGTAGACTGCATACTTCACCAACCTTAGTTCCCCCGCGCACACAGGAAAATTAATCCCATTACTCTAATAACTCAGAAAAGAGGTTTTTGACCTCTGCTCCACTGAGAGATCTTGGCTGTAAAGGGGACAAACGGCTGCACAAGGGTGACAATGCCCCTGACAGGACCCTGGAAGACAACAAAAAAAGACTTGCACTAACTCTTCATTGTAGGATCCCTGGTGCATACTCTAATCCACAACATAACAGTGTGTCAAGAAGGTGAGTAATGAGTGCCAGTCTGAACTGCCCGACAAAGACAGAGCCACCAGAGTTCAGGGAAATTCATAAAAAGATGGGATCGATAGACATCAGATTGCTGTTTTCAGAGAAATTCATGTATTTCTCTGACTCTTGCAAAAACTGAGCTTGCAATAAAACAAGCTGCAAGTCTGTAAATGGGGAAAATTTGGCAATTTTCTCCATATAATAAATACTGAGGCCTGCAAAGCCAACATATCTTCAGTTGAATGCCCAGTATTGCACATGGTTGTTACCTCTCCACCCTTTATAATTATGCCTTCAAAAATCAGATAGAATGGGTGACTACTGATTACAGGACAAAGATGTCAATACAGTTATACTAGGACTGCTATCTAGTGGACAAGATTTTTCTGGTTGAATTTTTTTTTTTTTTAATTGCCATTACTATCTTATTATTGAGGTGATTTTAAATGTATTATTACAATATCATCCTTAAGATGATCTTCCAATTTTTCAGTTTGCACATAAAAATGAAAAAAATATATATTATTAGTATGATTTTAAGGAAAAATTAGTTTTATCAAAGAAAGGAAACTTTCAAAACTGATACGGTGGAATTCTAGAATGGTTGAGGTTGGCAGAGACCTCTGGATCCATGTGGTCCAATTCCTGCTCAAGTAGAAACACCAAGAGACAAGTGCCCATGCAGCTTTTTAAGATCTCCAAGGAGACTGCATAGCCTCTCGACTAGTCTGTGCTTCTGCTGTTACCCTCATGGTAAAGTGTTGCCTGATGTTCAGATAAAGCCTCCTTTGTTCCAGACTGTGCCCATTTCCTCTTGTCCTGTCATTGGGCACCATTTAAATAAACCTGGCCCCATCCTCCCTTTAGTTATTTATACACATTAATAAGATCCCTGAGTCTCCTCCAGGCTGAACATCTTACTGCAAATAATGCCAGTGATTTTGCCTGCAGGAATGATGCTGATGCATCTTTCCTTTTCCAGTTAGTATAACAGAAACTACCAACCTGAATCTGCATTCCAAAATTAATTAGGGTAGCTACTAAAAGTGCTTTAATGCTGTTTTTAGTGTATCTTGACAATAAAAGGAACATTCAGAATTTTCTATCACTCATTCTCACATTTATCTCCAAAATGTAATTTCAGAAATGTACATGGAACTGCCACAAAAAAAAAGTAACATACCACAGAACAGAGATACCCAGTACTACCTAAATAAGAAGTATGTGTCAAAGAATTAATTGCACTACAGCGCAAAATATGGCAGAAATATGTAGTGTTTATCACAAAGAAAGTGTTCCAGTTCAACAGCAATTAGGCCAGTCAAGAGAATTCTGTCTGTAGATAATCAGAAAGATTAACAGTATAACAGTACCTGTGCAAGGGCATCTGCATAATTTGGAAGTATGAAAAAACAAATTTGACTGGTTTCCTCAGATGATTATGTTCCATATAAATGCGACAATGGAAAAGTCTTCCAATAACTACTTTAGCCTACATTCGCCAAATTGCTTACTGTCAAGATATTTCCAGATTTATATTAATTCAAAATGATTCCTGTCAGTATAAAATCTTGAAACCACTTTCTGCACTCTACTAAAATAGATGAAATATGACTTTCAGTGATTTTGAGGCTGCCAGTTCTTTCAAAGCTGTTATTCTCCAAAAAGGAAAGGTTGAGTACTTTTAGTTTTGTTTTACAATCTCAATAAACAAAATATATTAGGCTAGACATTTTCCACAATGTAAGTGGATTACAAACATGCATGAGCTTGCTTCTTCTTAATTAGCTTCTCCTTTCATACCTGACTTCATTAGTATAAAATTAGCACTAAAAAAAAAAAAAAAAAAAAAAAAAAAAAAAGATTTGAATTACTGCTAGGACACGTATTCATGCAATTAGGAATCCTCTTTTTGGGAGTGAAGATTTATTAAATAATAGAACTGAACTAAATGCCAAATGATGATAATTAAGTAATGACACACTTTTCCTATTCAGCTTGGGGAATTATGAAACAGGAGATCTGGCAAAAAGAAAGGACTCTGTTTCAACACAGGTATGGTATTTTTTAGGAAGATTTTGTTTGCAATTTTTCACAACCTCACATAACGGAGGAATTTTCTATTTTTTCTATTACTTATGTCAAATTAAAGTTGCTCAGCAAGGCATCACCGAGGCAGGAATTATCTCAGTTTTAAAGCTCATTTTAAAAAACTAATCATTTTTTAGTTCTATAAACAGAAGACAGAGTAACAACAACAAAATAATAACATTAACATAAAATAAATAATAGCGTCAACTGCAACCTTTTTCCCTTTCTGAAGAATAGGTACTTCAGAAGTGATGCAAGAAGCCAAAAAAAAAAAAAAAATCCTATCTCAACTCAAGTTAAGTTAAACTAAAAGCTGTTATGCTTAGTTCTACCAACAGTGGGAGGAATATCATTGCAAAAAAAGAGAACTGATTGAAATGAAATGAAGTCAATATACATGATGTGACAGGAGTCAAGAAAATTATCCCCACATTCTTGGACTAAAGCAATTTTGTTGTTGTTGTTGTTAAAGAAAAGAGGCAGTATGAAGTGGGGACTACAAAGCATCATTTCACTAAAATGATGATTTTCAAATGCTTCCAAAAATAACCTATTATGCACATAATCTTGCCAGATAAGCTCTGCTATCTTTGCAGAGTATGTTTTGCCAAGTTTAAAGGCACTGGTGTAAGTAAAATAATCAAATTCTGTATAATTAAGGTTAACAGCAGCCAGCTATAAACGCAATGATCATTACTGTTGTCTACTTCTATTGGTCAGTAGACGCTATTTTTCATCATTAAACGGAAAACAAAGCAGATTTTCCCTTACTCCCAGCTCCACCTCTATGTACAGGCTTATTAAAAACACAGCACAAAACCACAGGATTATGACCTTACCTCAATTTTTTCCCATATGGTTTCATAATTCTCTTGATGTTGTATATCTTGCATGAGTTGACGAATTAAAGCTGATTTATTTGAGGCAGAGGTTTCATTCTCAGTGCACTGAGTGGCAGCTGTCCTTTCCAACTTTCCTTCAGTATATTTTTTAATGCCAGACACAGGCATAGAAAGATCTTCATCAGAGAGAATATCACTGAGAGGCCCAGATTCAATACTGTCACCCAAGGAAGATACTATATCACTTGAAGAGCTTGGTGAAATTCTACCCATTTTTTTGTGTTTTTTTACCTGGTATGTAGGATACATTTCCGAATCTGAGTTCATTTCTGACAACTCCCAGTCATCAATATTTTGAATAGCTTCTCTTCTGGGCCTTTGAGGCAGCAGCTTTGTCAAATTTTCTAGTTTTAAAGCTAATACTTCAGTCTGTTTGAGATGTGAAGGAAGTGCTAAATATTCATCAGAACCATACCAGACCTCACCATCTTTACTGTTTGTATGAGTATAACTTGGTGATGAGGATAAACTTTTATTTTTCTTTCTTCTTGGTAAAAGAGGTGATGAGTTGATATGTTCAGAACTAGCTGAGGAAGCACTCTTTTGGCTACATGGTGAACTAAAAGGCTCAGTTTTACCTTGTGATTGTCCATTTAGGTCTCCCTGATTGCAAGCATCTGATGATGCAGAAATAGAATCAGTTTCTGCACCCTCTAGACATTGAGAGTTATGAGAAGTAATTCCATTTTGTAGAGAACGTCCTCTTTTTTTTACTTCTATTGGTGGAGCTGTTTTACACATACGTACAGATGTTCTGCCAGCTTTCACTTTCTCTGGAATGTCATGAGACTTCTTGTGCTTTGATTTTTCTTTGCAGGTATAGTAAGCAGGTTTTCCTAGACTCACAGGACTGTTCTTAAAGTGATTATTTATTGTGTATTCAAGATTACTATCGCCTATTTTATTTAAGCAATCATAAGACTGGCTAACAGCAGATGAACTACTATAGGTTGACTGTAAAGCCAGGCAAAGTTTGGACCTGTCTGGTGGATCTAACAGTGAGGGTGTACTTCTACTCATTTCATTCTTTACTATCTGAGAGATTGGCCTTTTAAAGTCATTGGTTTCCATGTAGTCTTTAAATATGTCATCTTTCAGAAACAGACCTCTTTTTGGCAAAGTAGGCTGTGTGGGGGAATCTTCATTATAGTTAAAGCAGTCTCTTATGGATCTCTTAGGATTTGAGTTTTCACAGTGAGGGTGTTTGATTTTTTCATCACTGAGTTGTGAAAGATTGTATTCTGGTTTCTTTTGTGCAGAAACTGTTTTGTTCTCAGTTGATGAGATGCCATTTTCAGAGCAAGGTCCTTTAGAAACAGGAGAATTAGCAGGAGATTGTGAAAGCTCATGTAGTCCTTTCCTGTCCTTGCTTTCATCTCCATCTTCTGATGCAAGAGGTAAATGTTTTTTCTCATTTAATGCTTCATTACACTGAGGAGCAACAGAATCTGTTGCTACTGCAAGTAAACCCACACTTCTGATAAGTCCTGGAAAGTCCTTATCCATCTCACTGTAGTTCCAGGATTCAAATGATTTTGTTTTACCTTGGCTGGAGGTCATATCGTCTAGAGCACCAAGCAAATCTTCACTTGGACTGTAGTCAGATAGTTCAAATGCAGTAATACCACAATCCAATGACAAGTAATTTTGAGAACATTTGATCGTTAGCTGTCCAGAATCATCAACTTCAGTTAAAGAGTCAAGTCGATCCTGAAATAGATGAAGAAATGGTGCCTTTTAGAAGTTCAATTTCATGTTACACACCAGATAATTAAATATCAGCTTAATGCTTCACTGCCTAAGATCTAGTAAAGCACTAATCACTGAACAAGCAAGAAACTGAAAAGTTGATCTAAGAAAAATAAAACAAAACTTTAGGTCAAGTGGTTACAACCACTATTTAAAAACATCACAAAAGACAGAAATTCATGTTTTAGGTTCTAATTCTAGGTGGATAAATCTGTATGCTGGTCTTTTTTCCCTGGTTTGTTCTACATGTCTACATAATAGATATTTTTAAGGCAAAGTTTTACCTAGAGAAGGTGCAGTTACCCCCACAATCTCACAATAAGCTGCTTGGATTATGGTCTGAACCAGAAGAGCCTCAATAAAGAAGGCTATAGTTTGCAATCTTCTATAAACATGTTTGAGCTCTGTACTTACACCCACCAAACTTATGTTAGTCAAAGTAACATACAAAAAATTCCTCTTACTAAAAATGTTATTTGTGGAAAAGATAGATTAGAAAAATATTCAACTGAAATCCTGGACTTTGAAAATATTTTTTATTTAGGATATTATATCCAGATGTAGAACCTATGCCACAAACTGTGCATCATCAATAATCTGGAATTAAAAAGGGAAGTTTCTATAAAACTGTTGAATTTCCATTTTGGAGTTGCATTTATTAAGGAAAATAATGATTAAACAAGGATTAGTAGTACAGCTGCATTTTTCCTCTAATCTCTGGAAAATATTAGAAGCTGTAAGGCCATATATAAATCAAACCCCTTCCCAAAGGCAAAAGAGGCCTTCATTTCTCCTGAGTAATGAGCTCCATTTGTCTCTTTAAAAAAGTGTTTATGAATCTTAATAAAATTTACAATCACGTTCATTAGACCATTTTGCTTGGTCATTTCCCAGGCAGCCATTTAAACGTGTGCTTCAGATGAGCATTATTTAATGCCAGTATTATAATAGTTTTATTATTGTTTTTATTTCAGGAAAATATTAATACAGCTACCAAGATGAATAACTTACTTCAAAAAATTCATTTCCACATAGTAATATTTCCTGTAAATCTCTGTAGGCTGTATTTCCAAAACCTTCTTGTATTTATATTTGATCCAGTACAATTCTGCATTTTTTTTTACTCTTTCAAATAAGTTAAATTAATTAGCAAGGTTTTTTTACTGTGATTTTTCCAACTGTTTGAGAACATTCAAATTCACTGTATATTATGATGGACTTGCACTGGCCCTTTTCATACATCCTATTTTTATCAATTGTGAAATACAACTCACAGATTAGCTTCAGCTAAGAAGAACTCAGACTGGACTGAACTGATTTTTCTTTCCTCCTTAGCTATCCCTGGGTAGTTCCTAAAGGGGAAAATGTCTTTCAAAATATTAATTTTCTAAAGTTCTTATTTAAAAAAATATTTTCTCAATTTGGCATCTCCATCATAGCAGCTTGCCCCATTGATTTTTATTCTATTTCCATTATTTCTCAAAGCATGAACTCCCATGTATCTCTTCTGGCTGGCACCAAGATAGCCAAAAGTACAGTTACTGTCTTCCCAGCTAATTAGTTGTGTTGCTAAGCAAGCCAATACAGACTGTGCTGTATGCTTTCCAAAATGCTATAAATAGAGCCCAGTAGGACTGTTCCCTGCCCAGAAAATTGTCTGAACACTATGAGAGTTACAGAAGCAGTGATGCAATTTACCAAGATGGAATTGTCTCATAGAGCACAAAAGAAAACTTGGTACACCAGTTCCATGGAGTTCCTCAGTTAACACTGGCAGCCTGAGCCACTCTCACATTTACAAAGAAGATGGCTGACTTAAGGATCAAGCCAAACATTTGGTGAAATGACAGGTTCATGCACTACAGAAAACATTTGATCTGCTGGCTCAGATTAAGTTTCCATCTAGACTAGTATATTGTGCCTGCAATCACTTCTAAATACTTTCTGCCACTTTCTGCCAGCTAAGCTACAGGATGT
The DNA here is from genome assembly GCF_987193195.1 of Phasianus colchicus. NCBI lineage: Eukaryota > Metazoa > Chordata > Aves > Galliformes > Phasianidae > Phasianus > Phasianus colchicus. The sequence goes on along the minus strand of NC_143440.1, from coordinate 35,965,107 downwards.
GGGTATATGTACATATATATGCTCTTGAACCTTTAACACAAAATATAAAAAAATAAACTTTATAAACAATAAAAAATAAACTTTAATTCCTTGTTCATATTCCTCAAGAACTGAATTAAGAAAATGTTTCTGTAAGGAAGGGTTATCTGCTCATTTAAAGTTTTTTTTGGTTTTCCCAAGCAGTTTCACTATCCACATACGCCCGAAAACCCTGAAAGATACACTCCTTACACTGTGAGTCATTTTGTAGTCACACAACATAGACCTGTCTGGGAAAGGATCCAGGGTTGTAGGTGAGACCAGACACCATTTTCTCTATGTTACCTTTTATTATCTTTTATTTATTTTCTTCAGTCAAATAAAGGCACTAACATTATATTTGATGTAAAGTTTGAATAGATAGAATAAAAAGATTAAAATCTACAGAGCAATTTCTGGGAATTTATTCAAGCATTAGAACAGAAACTTAACATTGATATTTTTTCCTGCTATTGCCAACCATTAATTTTACCAAATGCTGTTTATGCTTTACCTGGGAGAAATTAAAAAATCACGATAGGATATACTGCTTTTTATTATTATTATTATTTATTATTATTATCAAGCAAGCCAATCTGGAAAAAAAAAAAAAGAAAGAAAGAAAGAAAGAAACTAATCCATCCCTCTCCAGTCAGTCCTCCCTTTTTTGGAAGGACATTTTTAATAGGAGTTGTAATAAGAGCCACGTGGGAAATTTTCTGTTTCTTAGTTTCTGAATCAGCTCTTTTCTTAGGTCTTGAAATCACCACACTCGAGCCAAAAAATAAAGATTTCACCCTAAGTCACCACTCTGGATTTTCAGACAAGCATCGGTTTCTTTCATACTTGCCAGAGAAGATTTACCATCAACAGCAAAGGAGAAACTAAATCTGAAGCATCAGATGCACATATATCAGGAAGAGGGGGTGTGGAAGGTGGGCCTGGACATGTCTGAATATTGATTTCAGGGCCACCCACTTTGTTGTAGCAAAGACATAAAAACTCGAAAGGGAGCAGAAAGGTATGCACATTCTCTTTAAACTTCAGAGATCTGAAATTAAGGACATCTTTACGGGGCTTTTGACTTCCTCTGTAATATAGGTCGCAGAATCCAGACAGTGATGCCCCCCCAGCGGTCAGTATTGAGTACAGTCTTGTGCATCTCAATTGTCGGTTACCTGGATAAAGGGACAGAGTGCACCCTCAGCAAGTTTGCTGCTCATATGAAAATAGGGTTTGCTGATATTTTTCAGAATGCTGTGCTGACTTTCAGATAAATCTGAGCAGCTGGAGAGTTGGGTGAAGAAGAATCTCATGAAGTTCGACAAAGGCAAGTTCAGGGTCCTGCACCAGTACAGCTTTGGGGCTGACCTACTGGAAAGTATCTCTGTAGAAAAGGACCTATGGGTCCAGCTGGACACCAAGTCGATCATGAGCCATCAGTGTGCCCTTGTGGCCAAGAAGGCCAGTGATATCCTGGGCTGCATTAGAAGAGCATCACCAGCAGGCTGAGAGCACAGAGCACTGGAACAGACTGCCCTCAGATGCTGTGGAGTCTCCTTCTTTGCAGATATTCAAAATCTGCCTGGAGTTGATCTCATGCAATTTACTCTAAGTAACCTTGTTTGAGCAGCGGGGGGTTGTGGCAAGGAGGGAGTCAGCCTCCTCTCCGACATTATTAGCAAAAGGACTGGAGGGAACAACCTCAAGTTGCGCCAGGGGAGATTTAGGTTGAACATTAGGAAATACTTCTTCTCTGAAAGAGTGGTCAAACACTGGAACGGATTGATGGAGCAATAAATGTCTGTATACTGAGCTTTTGTCAACCTAGCAATTTAACATGTGCAACAGATACAAGCTTCTTCAAATACAGATAAAATTATCAAAAATGCTTAATTTAGTTACTATACCTCCTTTGTCTCTTCAGAAAATGCTTGCAGAATATCGGTCTGTCTGGTGTAGTTTCCATTGGCGTCTTGTAGCCCCTGTAGAATGCGCTCTCTCAGAACCAGAACAGAAACACGGAGCTGGTGCCAGAGTAGTTGTACTGTATGGATATCGACTATCACATTGACAGAGTATGAGAGAAGCTTCAGCGAAAACTCAGTCTCTAGTAGAGCATGAATTTGTTCAACATGATCGGATATATCTTCACAAATATCCTGTAATGGAAAAATAAAGTAGGTATTAAGCTACAGTCAAAGTCCATCCATGGATCAGATCTACTTGTCAACTACATTTTATTAATTGCAGATTAGCTTATTTCAGAGAGGAAAGATAACGTAATGAATACATCTAGGGTGCTCTATTTATTTATTTATTTATGGCAACGCTACAGCAACTGAACCAGCAGCTGTCTTGTTTGGCAGGAATGCTCAGTAAGCCCAGCGTACAGTAAGGAAAGATGGCATAACAAGATTACATGAATCAGAAGCAGAAAACTAACACTGTAAACTGACATCCTAGAAGACAGAAATAGGAACGAAAGTTATAATATTGCCACAATGAATGTCTCTCTTTATCCTTTTATTTTTTTTCCCCTCCAGTTAAAATGCAGACTATACGATCTGTCCCATCATCAAGAAAATTCTTTTGGACAGTATTTCCCTTTAAACCAAGCCTTGATAGCCAAGTAGGGCAAAAGTCTGGAATGACTTCAATGTGGATAAGCTATTTCTGAGATCCATTGCTGACTGCTGCAATGAGAAGTCGCTAATTTTTGCATAGTCTTGTTCTGAAACCAAATCAAACAGAAGATGAGTGGAAGAGAAGCTGCAAACAGTTGTGTTGAGAAAGCAGTAAAGAAAATGTAAGTTACCAAGTTATAAAATAAAGACTCTGATGGAACTGTATCCTCCAAATTTAACAGTGTTCCAGATTTCTGAACTATATTGCAAACAGAGTAAGGTCTTTCTGATCGGCGTCTGATTTTCTTTGTGAAAGGAAAAAATTATCTAGCACAAGACTTTAAGGAATACTTAGACAAAAACTACTGAGTGAATAATGCTGCTTTAAAACAATTCAGCTTGAAAGCTGTGTCTAAAAAAACATGTTATAAACAAGTAAAGAAATGCAATTAAAATACTAAAAAAATAGCACCACAAGCCAGTAAGTGGCAGTATAAAAATACATAACACTAATAAAAATGAGAATAAGCAACATAATTTTGATTCATTTCAAATTTGCTTTCTATCAAAACAATCCCATCAAACAATTATAATAAAAGCTTGTGTTTCTGACAGTACTTGTGGTTTTTCACAGCAGTAGAATAACAAGATATTCAATAAAGCTGATTCCTTCTAAATTAGCAATGCAGCACAGTACTTTTTATCTGTTTTCACAACTTTAGTCTGAAAGTAAAGCCAAATTATTGAATGTGTATCTGTATGTACATTACAAATTAAACCTAAGTTAAATCTCAAGATAATATTAAGAAATACATTTAGTACAAGAGATGGAATATTAGCCTTAAATAAACTGCTTTGGTTGAGTACTAGAAGCAGTAACATGTTTTTATAAAGTCCTGACAGCTAAATCAAGTCTCTTTGCAGGAGTAGCTCCCAGAAATGCCAGAGGTGAGCACAAAAACATCGGAGTTTCAATGAGCAGAGTTTAGGTCTGCCTTCAGAAAAAGGCAATCTCCTAGCATGTATACTTTCAAACAGAAAACACATGGCCTCACCTGGCAATGCTCAGGGCTGCATGTGTTCAGAGCTTCAAATGTTCACACACTTCCAGAACAGTTAACTGGCTCAAGTGTTACCAGATTACTGCACTAAACCCATTCTCTGGGCATAAAGGCACAGCTAAACCACAATAAACCACAGCTAAACCACAATAGAAATTTTACTGGAAAATATAGCTGTATTACTATGTTGTTGCAAATATTTTGAAAAATATTTTAAGCAAATCAGACAATTTGCATTCACTTCTCTAGTGCTGTTCATGTCTCCTTCCTTCCGGCCATAAAGTAGTTTAATTTCCATTCTCAGTAACAGTACACTGTCCAGTAATGTAACTTTATATATTAGACACAATCCGTACAAAAATATTTTGTACCAGCTGGATGAGCTTAATTATGTGCCAAAGTGCAAAATAAGTTTTCACTATTTTCTAGATTCTCAAGCACATACTCACCTGCTGAATTAAACTGCCAAGAAGATTCTCAAAAGAGAGCTTTGACAAGGAGAAATTGTCAATATATGAAAACACTGAGTAATGAATCTAGATATTACAGCATATCAGCAGAGTACAGAACCTCAATTAAGTTTTCTCTGGAGTTACTGTTACTCTATCTCCCAAAGCATCTAAAGTTTCTGACGTAGACAAACTTACCACAGCAACACAGCAAAGTTTCTCCTAAAATGCAAATCACAGCACCACTGAAGGTTTGAAAGTAGTCCATATTCAAGGACATATTCTATTAACTTTTACAAGGCTTGTTATAAATTGCACATTTTCCTCAACAATTAAAGCTCTGAAGCACTTTAGAGTTAAGGGCATTACAGCAGCCAAATGCTTCATGCACCAACAAGATAATTAACCATTCATGACAGGTCCAGCAACATGGAGAGGCCTTAAGGCCAACCTATGCAACATACAAGTAAAGGTCACATAAACATAAATAACTTATAAATGACTTTTAACTTTACTGATTAATATGTTGACATCAGGCATTTTCTACAGCTGTATTTTTGTGGCTTTTTTTTTTTCTCTTGACTTTGCTAAATTCATTTTTATTGGTTTTGTTTGTTTGTTTGTTTTTTCCACCTCTTATTAGATGAAAATCTGATTGAAAAGGTAAGGAAGTTTGATTCAATTTACAGTTGGGCCAGGCATAGATTTAAAGGAACTTAAGTCTGCTATTAATAGATCCAAATATTCAGTGTCCAGAAGTCCTGGACAAAAGACTACAATGCATGCACAATATGTCCAGGTTGCACTGACCTTTTTTCATATTTGCTGTGTGGTCCTCTTGCACACACCATCCAAGTCTGAAGGGTAGCAAGAGCAGTTTGATTTACTGGAAGCTTACAGGCAGGTAGCATCAATGCAACAGGCTTACTGAACACACACAAACCCCGTGTGACAGCTCATGGTTTGATCGTCAGCCTCTGATGTGCCAGATCTTGAACACATGGTTCATGGCCATACACCAGTCTACTGGCTATTTCTGGACAAGAACCATGAGAGCCATAATATCATCTCCCTGCATCACACAGCACTTATGCCTTTTCATTTTCACTTGATTTTGTGGCTGTTTTCACATGAGCTGCATTTCATTTCACCAGAGGGTTGGTTCCTTGATAAAATGGATAAGAACTGAGTTTAGAGAGACTACATCTTATATTAAATTTGGAAAAAGAAATTAGATCCCTGTTGGTATCTGCTTTCCTTGTTTTGTAACTGTCATATGATGATGGAAGGCAAAGGCTCAGCAATGGAAGAGAAATAGCTGCCTAAGACTAATGCCAGCACTTCAGCAAGGAAAAATGATGGCTTTTGTCATACACATTACAGCTACTTAGTCCTTTGCAGTAGAGTGTCAGTAAGACTGCAACCTCTTTACTTATCTTTTCTTTATGCTTGCCTGGTACAAAATAACCTCTTGCAATACAATCTTGAATCCAGATATATTATCTAGTATAACATTTTCTTACTACTGTATATGATATTTAGATTTATAGATAATTCAGCAAAATGAAATCATTACCTCTACCACAGCTACAAATTCAATATTTTTTTAATAATTAATGCAATTCAAATACATCACGGAAACAGCACCAGAGATCTAATGTTAAGGGCAGAAATAAGTTATTCACTTTCAAGAGAATTCAAAGTCAATTGTCTTTCCTGATAAAACTGCTGGAGTCAGGATATTTCCAGTTTATTCACGTCCTGTCTTCAACTGTGGCACTTTTGAACAGTGGGGGTACTCATGGTAAAAAAAATAAAAAATAAAAAAAAAAAAAAAAAAAAATTGAGCAGTGACCCACTGCAACTTACAAAAACTGCGGAGGTGAGACAGTGCTTTAAAGCCATCACAATTGAGAAAAGGAAACAGGAAGTTAGAAGACAACAGTAAAAGTGACCACAAATCTGGACTTACTGACAGTTCTTTGTCTCAAGCAACCGGTATAAAACTATTAGACCATACTATTCATTTTTTGTCTCAAGACATTTTTTTAGATGTTTTTAGTACAGTTTTGCAGTGATGATACCCTGCCACCATTTTTTGCATGGCAAAATATTCTTCAGCTTTTTACACAGCTTACACCCAAGTCAGCTGCACAAGTCTGCATCTGAAGATGGTGGTGTTCTCATTCTACCACAACCCTCACAGTACACAAGTGATAGCATTTTTCTTATAAATCCCTGATCTTTCTAAGGCTGTTAAAAGAGCCTGTTAAAACGTGGCCTCTTTGTCATCATTCTTCCTAACTCCTTGTATGTGACTTAGTATTTGACTTAGTATTAGATAGAGCCAAAAAAAAAAAAAAAAAAAAAAAAAAAGTAGAACATTGTTATGTGTCGTTACTACAGTTTGTATTTATAACCAAAGAAACAGCAATATCATTAGAGAGTATCCAAATGCTGCAATGAGTGCAAGGTATTAATACCATAAGTAGTAAGAAGATAAAATAACTCATATTACTATAAGAAGTAAAAAAAAAAAAAACAGTGTTTATCTGCTGGCATTTATCTTAGGTCAAATTCAATAATATACAAACTACAAATGAAAGTATAGAAATTCTTATCCATTTTATATCGTATAATTTAACATCAAGAGCTGTTAGAGCCTGAATTTTACAGAATATCATTTCCAAAGCATCTTTTTTGCAATCATTTATCTCAAACCATTCACTGCACACTTTTATTTTTAAATTAGTTCCTACTTGTGTTAAGGTAAAAGTTCTGTTATCCTTCATGAAATATCCTGTACATGGGCTGTGGAATTCCTTAGGCCAGAGGGGCTGTATCCACTTGGCTACCAACTGCCCACTTCACTCAGTCTCTCAGGCAGCTGATCCTGTAATTCACAGCTGCCAAATCCATCAGCCAGCTCATAACCCTTCGCATCAACTAAAATAGCCTGAACTGCAAACATTGCAGTAGACAAAGAAAAAGTGCATAAACAAACCCTCCAGAGCCTATGAAACCTAAGCTTTGATGCTAACTGTAAAAATATATATGCTTTTATCTGCTCCTCGAGAAATTCTGCTACAATGTATGTGGAACTACTGAAAGATGAAAGGTTGCAATACGTTACTTCAGAGTTAATATCAGTAACAGAGAAGCTGTACACCAGATTCCTCTTCTTTGATCTCACAGTAAAACCTCAATATGAAAAACAGGTTGCCATTAGTCTTACAACTACTGTACATGCAAAACAAAAACTATGTTTTAGGAAAACATCTATCCATTTGGTCTTTCCTTTTAAGTGTATTCTAATTGCTCAAAAGACAAAGTTGTGATTGATTGCCATCTTTTAGGAAAAAAAAAATGTGACTCTGTCAATCATTTTTGAAACATACTTGCAAATTATGAATTAAACTCACTCTGCATGCCCTTATATGCTTACATAAAGAAAACAAAAGGATTTTTATTAATAAACAAATAAAGATTTATAGCTTTCAGTACAATGTTTTGCCTTTAAAATGTGCTTTGACTTCACAAAGAGTAGTTTTTCACCTCTACTTGCCTCTATCTCCAAGCAGTGTTATAATAAGGATAAATTTATTTTCTTCTAATTTGGTTTAGTGAAACTTTAACAGTAAACACTACTTGGTCTGGATGCAGATGTTTTTAAGTATATTCTTTAATCAAAGAAAATAGCCATGCATAAAAAACCCAGTTTGACCAAGCAAAATCAACTGCCTTGGAAAGCTCTAGACTTACTACAAGTTCTAAGTCAGTAAAGAGTTGAATTGCTGAAGTATTGTAACTAGTGTCATTGTGGCATCCAAGGACTAGGGGAAATGAAAGCAATTTACTGCTGCAAAGCACAGCAGCAGAACAGCTAACAGGAGGTTCCAAGGTCACTGACCCTAGCTTTTGCTTACAGCAGCAACTTAGGAACACACTGGTTCTCAAAGTACATTTCTCCACTCACAGCTTTCATACTACTGAGCTTAACTTTCTTGGTTTGCCAGTCTTTTCTGAACATCGTTCTCTTTCTTGTTTGTCTGTTATTTCAGCTTAATATCTTTATTGTGAGACTTCAAAATTTCATCAAGTAGTCTGCATTTTACCTTTTTCTAAAACTCTCAGAAACTTGTTGGAATATGGCAAAATTATTAATTTGACTGGTGTGTTTTCCCTGTACAATATCTTGATTTCTTTTTTTCCCTTACAGTACACTGTTTTTAAACAGAGTTCAACATAAATTATCAAGTCTTACTAGAGTCTAGCTGCATGATACTCAAGTACATGATACTAAAAAAAAATTTCAAAATAATTGTCCAGTCCAATGATCAGGCCATTAGGCATGTCCTTACTGCAATCTGTCATCTCAGGATTCAGTGACTAACATTCTTATATCCCTGTACTTCAGAATAATGTGAAATAGATGTCAAATCCTTGATTCTTTGACAGAGCTGTTGTAGTAATGGTTTGTCTGGGAATGTGAAAGATATGGAGCTGCTCTGTAATAACTTACTAGTAGCATGTATGATATATTTTATTTGGACATTCAGTTTGCAAGGAAAAAGGCCAGAAGAAAGGAAGAAACGATGTCACTCACTAAGCATTTCAGGCTCCTTATGTAATGTCACCTGAAAAGCTAATCGCAAAGCTCCAGTCTTAGGATACCAGCAGCTTGCATTTGTGCTGCCACGTGAGCCACTGCTGGGGCCAAAGGATAAAGCATACTGTAAAGAAGGAAAAGGATTCTATTGTCCAGAGGAAGCACAGTTGCTGCTGAAAGATATTCCAGCCAACTTCCAGGACCAGCTGCAGTGGCATAAAAGCCTAGGCTAGCCTCTACCTTTACTGCTAAAAAGGGTGGCTTCAGAGAAGATAAACTGCTTTTAAATGTTTATTTCACTTGTTAAGCTCTGGTTTTAAAAGACTTTCTGGTCACAGCATTCACCACAGTCCAGATTCTTAAACAGAATGGATTATCCAGTCCACCCAGCAAACTTCAGATAGCTGATGTCCAAAACATTTATGGCAATAAGGCCTGGGTGTAACGGAACTGGAGAACAAGAAGAGAAGTTTGCAACTGTAAAATGAAAACTACTGAAAGAGTGACACATAAATAAATCTGAGCAAGCCACTTCTGGGATATTCTTGCCATTTTTAAAATGGAACAAGACAATTTCTAGAATTCTCCAGGCCTTCTGCAGGGCCGTAAAATATTTGTTTTTTGAGCTCTATTTACTGATAAAAATCTCCTTCTATTGTTCGTATAAAACAATCTGATGCCATTCTTTTAAAATATTTCCAGTTTAGAGCTAGGAGATACTAAACTTAATTGGTACCTTTACTGGAGTTAAACTCCTAAGAGAAATTCTTATTTTAGACAAAAGAGAAACATTTCTTGGTGAAAGACAGAAGAATTAAATTCCAAATATCAAAGTGTAACTACACATAAACAGCACCAATAAACAACTGAGATATATGACACATCAAAATAAATAAAAGGATCTGCAAGTTCACACAGGACAAAGAAAATCCATCCTTCTGTACAGACATGCAGAGCACAAGGGAAAAATGTTAATCAAAACATTTTGACTTGCTACAGTCAAAGGATGCTAACCTCATTTATTCTCTGATTAAGGCGTGGTGGCTACAGCAGAATTTGATAAAAGATGGTGAGAATCGTGTGCCTCACAGGGACAAAATAGAGGGGGACCTCATTTAGTTTACACAGGCCCACCTTTTGAGTTTATCAAGGTCCATCTGGATGGTGTCCCTTATTTCTGCTGTATCAAAAGTATCGCTCAGGTGGGTGTCATCAGTAAACTTGTTGAGGGTGCACTTGATCCATCATCTATGTCATTAATAAAGATGTTAAAGAGTTAACCACACCCAAGATAAATCCCTGGGGAAATCACTTGTTACTGGCCTCCACCTGGATATAGAGCCATCGACCACAACTGGCTGTGACATTCCAACCAATTCCTTATCCACCAAATAGTCTGCCCTTTAAATCTGTATCTCCTTAATTTAGAGATAAGGATGGGGGACCATGCCTAAGGTCTTGCAAAAATCCAAGACAAAGCTATTAATTGCCTTCCCTTTCTCCATCAGTGCTGTTACTGTATCATAGAAGGCCATCAGATTGGTCAGGCATGACTTTCTTTTGGTGAAGCCACACTAGCTGTCTTGGATCATCCACTTGTCCCTCACGTGCCTTAACATGTCTTCTAGGAGGAACTGTTCTTCCAGGCACAGAGGTGAGGCTCATCCACGTAGGTCGCTGAGTCCTCTTTCCTCCCTTTATTGTAAATGGAAGTGATGTTTTCCCTTTTCCAGTCCCCAGGGACTTTTTGTGTGACAGCCATGACTTTTCAAATATGATGGAGAGCAGCTCAGCAACCACATCAACCAGCTGCCTTATGGCTCTGGGATGCACGTTATCTGGCCCCATGGACTTGTACAGTCCATTCAGTCTCATGAATAGGTCTCAGATTTCCTCCTCCCTTACAGCGGGGTGCAGTTTGCTCCCCCAGTTTCCACCTAGAGATACAGGTTCAGGGATGTGAGAATCCTGGTTGCCAGTGAAGACTGAGACAAAGAACAGGTGTTTTTAAAAAGGAATATAGTGGAGACTAAACTGGAAACTTGGAGTTGCAGAATCATTACATATATTTATATGCGGACCTTCCAAATCTGCTTTAACCAACTTTAGGGAAGTATTGAAACATTTGAGACTTTGCGTATAAAAATAATTAAAATACACTGTCTAGTAGTTTGTCCTGTCTGATTCAGTTGATTTCCAAATGTCACTTCCATCCCATAAGTGGATCTTTCTTAGATTCCGATTTAAAGAAATGTGTATGGTATCTTCTTTTCAAATAAAATAATCCATAATGACCTTGATTTTTTTGTTAGATCTTAATAGTGGAATACTGTCTAAACATCAAATGATCAAAACTAATTTTATACCCTATCTGCAGTACCTTAACCACAAATATTTCTAACATAATTGAAAACAAACAAACAAACCTGTTGTATTTAATAGACACAAGGAAGAATGTACTTCCAAATAAATCAGTCCTAAGAAACCTAAAATTCAGTATCATTAAAACAGATGTTTGTTTGGACTGTTCGTAAGATTCAGAGTACTAGTGGCTAATATTTTAATACTATTTAAGAAGTAAGCACTTTAAAACTGGAAAAAATATTATTGCCAGAAGTATTTAGAATGCACTGTAACTATAATTTAGAAATGCGATACAAGACTGTAGAGTCTGTGCTAAACTGGTACATAGACTATTCTAATCCAGTAATTATGAAAGTCAGCTTGTGCTTCCAGCAGGATAATTTTCTTAAAAGCACCAATTTCAGCTTTATAAGAGAACTTTCCATTGTAAAGCACCAGGCCTAATGGTTGTTAAGCTGTTGATGCTGCTTAAGAAAAAAACTCTTGTGCTTAACAGAGTAGGACTGAAGTGCCTTGAAAGGAGAAGTGAATGAGCAATATTTATTTAAATACTTATTCATTTATACATACACACAAACAAGCACATAAATAGGCAAATATTTTTATTACATATTGCTATCCAGGATAACATCCTTGATTCATAAACCGCTTCACAGTCAGTGTCATTCACATCTTTGAGCACGCAAGTCAGCATGACCTGTGGTTGTGGCTGAGACAAACTATTATGCTGACAAAGAACAGTTTTATCGACCATTCATTTCTTTGTGTGTCATTCCATTTTGTTTTCTAGCTATACAAAGATAAGTTATAAATTGTCTTTGTCTAGACTGTAGCTTTCAGTGATGAGTGTAACTCCTACCTCCATGAAGGAGCAATGAGAAAAAGAAAGCCTGTCGACCAGTCAGCCTGTAACTAGCTCTTTGAATTTCAAAAGCTGAACTAGTCTGTGTGGAAGTTAATGAACTTACATTTTTTCAAGCTTCAAATGCAAATTTATTTGACTTGGTTGTACACAGTTACATTTCCTCCAAAACTAATCATCATTAATTTAGCCTCACTGAATCCTGAATTTATACTACCTCAAATCTTCTGTCTTTCTCGAATCGGATTCACAAAGAAATAGCAAAGACCTCAAGATTACAGCAGCCTGCAGTACATACAGAGAAGAAATAAAGGTAAGAATTAATTGGAATTGTTCCTGATGAGAAGGAGGGAAATGTCTCTCTCCCCACTTTTGGCTCATTTACAAAATGAAATATTTAATGTTTGGTTTCAAATAAAATTGAAACAAGAAAATTAGTACGTAATAACTTCAGATGAACAAATTTTATCAGTTTTAGTGTTCAGTTATTTTTATTCCTCTGGATGACCTTCAATTTCAATTAATTAAAAGATGGGATATTACCATTATCCAAGCCAACTAGATAAAGAAATAAATATCATTCACCACATACTAAATCCTAGGTTACGTTTAGGTCTTATTTCTGTTAGAACTACCAAGAGCTTTTCCTGTAGTTATCTGTCAACTTCCCATTTTCTAGAATCAGAATGACTGAAATGGAAGAAAAACAATGACATAATAATGTGGCTTTGAGGCTTTTAGAGTTTGGCAAACAAATCCCTCCTGCTTTCTTGCTAGGCCCCATGGTGCCATACAAGTGTTCTTACTTCCCTCTTCCTCTCAGAACTACCAGAACAGTTCTGCAGATACCTAGCTTTGTCCAAAGCCCTCTATGATAAAAGTAGCCATACTGCTGCCAGACTGGGTATAACCCTGGAAATTCCATAATTCTACCCTCAGGGTGTCATACTTGAGCTAGCATTCTAGCTAAGGCCTATCTCACTCTGCCTAGCACAGGTAGCTGAAATAACATTCCAGATCTTGTATGGATTATGTAAGACACCCGTGGATAATGAGGTACAAAGTCCAGCAGGCTAAAGACACTAGCGGTATATAATACTCATGGAAAGAAAACACTTTCAGCATCCTTGAACACAAAAGCATGAAATCTGGTCAGGAACTGGTAACAAGCAACAAACAACACGCTTCCATCATGAAAACCTACATTCCCAGGGGATTCTGTAGCTTTTATATTTTCAACACACTTCAAATGTAAAATTTATTTCTCCATGGGTCGTTTTCTACCAAAACAGCAATACCATTGAACCATAGAAAAAGCAAAAACCACAGCTGTTTTTCTTTCTTGATAAGTTACGGTAAGATTTCAGCTGATCCTGCAATAATAACTGCCAAGAGGAAGAAGTGTTGGTATTTCTTAAAATTCTTTTGATTACACTCTTAACCATTGAGATCTTTTCAGAGAGGCTTTTCAACATTTCATCAAGAGACTTGTGAGAAAAATGAGTTGCAGAAAGCCAAAAGGAAAGTTAGTCAGCTAAGAAAATCTTGAAACAGTACAATAATATAAAAGCAAGTCTGTCAAACCTAATATGTTTCCTCTCCAAGCCCTTTGTTAAAAGTCCAGCACTGCCTTTAATTCAATATCCTTCACTCCATAAATATTTTAACCAAACAATAATGCTTGTAGAACATTATGACCACTCTTAACTGCTGCTATTAATTAATTTTGAACAAGGCATTCTAAAATCTATATACTCTTTAGCCCTCTTAGCTAAGTTCTGAGAGAGACCACAGTTCTTAATGAACAGAACAGTCTTTCCAAGACTGAAGCATGAATTGTAAGAATGACAAAATTGCTCACTGTAATAATTCTTTCCCAAAACATGATCGATACCTTCTCTTGAAGCTCACTTGAAGAATTTCTAAAATGTAACACTGTTGTTTATTTTTTTATTAGTATTATTTTTACAATGTCAAATGGGATCAGGAGGATCAAAATAATTTTAAAATCTTTCCTAAATGTATATTGTGCTTGAATTTATAGAAATTGTTAATGAAATCTCAGTTTTTATCAGTTAATGTCAACTTTCTGATTTTTCTTAGAAAAAAAACATCATTACGTAAAAACAAAGGAAAAGCAGCAAAAATATTAATTCATAATTAAGTTTCATTTATCAGTACTGGCGACACAGGAAATGAAATGCTATGCCAACTATGTCTAACTGATTCAAGGCAATCATACATTAAATGTGAAAACTGCTCACAAAGTATCAACTCAGATGAAACGAGAAAGTATTAATACAGAAAACAAGAAATAAATCATGAATGAAGATGAAATGACTGAGGAAAGAAAGGACAAGAAAAGTCCTTAATAATTTCAATAACTGTAAGCAGGAACAAGCAGCTTGCACACAGTGAGACTGTTCTCCAGCACAAACATGAGAGAGCTTAATAGAGAAAACCATCAGTTTTAATTTGAAATCATACTCTTGACCCAAACTAAACAGTTTATATAGAGTGAGCCATAGAAGAACACAAAGACCTTTCTAGTCATTGCATGGAGCAGAAAGGATTCAAACCCCTGAAACAGCATTCAGAAGATAAGAAACAGGGCAATAATACTGATGTAAAAAGCAGCTAGGACACTTCACATATAACTAAGCAGAATTTTGGAGAACACGATGACATGGATTGCCATTATAGAGTTGAAGGTTGTAACACACTTAGTTAGCAAAGAGCAATTGGCAACTGATGTATGGGCAGCTGAACAGCAGAACTAAGAACCTTTAAAAATATGATGGGAAATTTCTATCCAAAAAGCAGATGTAATAAGCAGTTGCCATAACCTATGACTGATTCCTCAGTTTTCTGGCACCTTACACAAACTATGTGTCAGTCAACAATTTCCCATCCAGTGCCAACTTCTGCTTCAGGAAAGTCAAAATATTCTCTTAGCCCAATGCAAATCTTTGAAGAAAACCACTAAGCAAACATACTTGAACTTTTCCTGTAGATACAATTTCAAAAGAATGATTTTTTTTCAAAAGGAACAGATGTTTTGAGCAGTCTGGGTGTATTCCTCCAGATATGGCACACATGCAACTTTAAGAGCTGAGAAAAAATAAACCAACGGGCCTTTGGAAAATTACATCTCAGAATATTTTTGAAACAGTTTTCTAAATGCAATGCAACTGCACTTAAAAAAAAAAAAAAAAGAGTATTCCTCACTGGCCACTGTCCATATGCCACATTCAACTTTCCTGTGAATTAGTTCCAAATGAAGATTGTAAAATTTTGATAAAGCAATAAAATCACCGTATTACCTATTATTAGGTTTTTTTTCAGCCTGTTGGTTTCCTAAGCCTTTACTGAACATATCACAATATAGGTCAAAGTTTTCATGAAGTAACGTAATTATAACCCTACAATGTCTATTTCTAATTATACTGTGACCTATAAAAGTTAGCTGAGTAACGTCTCGGGGAATAGAAGACTGAGCATTCAGTTTCACCTACTCAAAAAAGTTATAATCTTCCCCTCGAAACATGGGACACGTGACACTGAACTGTTTAAACACAACAAATATCCTTTTCCCTTCAGAAGTGAATGACAGTTTTTTTAAACAAAAGATTGTAATTGCAGGAACTTTACATTATCTAGTACAAAGACTGAAAGAAACTGAACAAACTTTTCTCAATATTCAGAAATCTACATCCACAGTTAGATTACGGCACAAAGGAAATGAAAGTTCTTATTCCAAACCAAAAGCATACTAGTCATGCAATTCTTTTTTAGAAGCTGAAAGCCAGTGGATTCAAGAGAAAAAAATAATGCCTTTACTGATAAAAAATTATAAACTGATAGTTTATGGCTTTAGATAATATTTTCAACGTTTTGTAAAGTTTTTCACTTCAGTGCTGTCTTACCTCATTTGTACTGGGTGGAGAGTTCAGGTATCAGCTTCGCAAAGAAAATGATTGTCCCATTTCTTTTCCTCAGCTAAAGGAATTACATTCAACCAGTAATTCAGAAACTAAGAGTCCATTTAAAAGACAGCGAAGTAAGCCATAGATTATATGTCACTCAATCCATCTTCAAGCAAAGTCAACAGCTTTTGTTTTGCATGAAACATAGCAAATAATCTGCTGCCTGTACCTGAGTGACTGTGCAGATCAAGTTTAGGCCTGTCAGTTCTTCCCCTGCACGTTCAGAGCTACAGTCGTGATTTCTCAGCATCCAGATCTGCTGTATGGCAGCTAACTGAAATTTCAGCCAACACTTGTAGACTTGCAATTAGCAAGGTTATTTTGAGCAGTGACCTAAGTTCCAGCAGAATGTTTATGGCATTTTGACAGGAAGGAATCCAGTACAATATTGGTCACTTGGTAACCCCCTAGAGCTGATCTCAGAGGAGAAAGCCTCTGATTCTCAGAGTAAAAGTAAATATCTGCCCCCCAGCTAACTTCAGTTTTTGCTTTAGATTAAATGGAACTGTTTTCTGGGTTAATATTAGGAAGTTAAAATTTATTTTAGGATCTGGTAGATCATCTGCTTGGAACAAATGTATTAATAGGAAGTCATGACTTCCCTCCTAAAGTGATTCATCATTTACAAAATAGAGACTGTTACTTTTGTAATGCTAATATTTGTAACAATTATCTAGTATGTTATGAATGGGAGAAGAAAAACACTCCAGAGCTCAACTTACTACAGCTGGTCTCTGTCTTTTAGCTTCTCTTTTAGTTATCTTGAAGAGGGCTCCCTCTTCTGTACAGTGCCTTGGCTCCCCCTGCCATTTGCTCTGAATTCCTTCTAAATTCCCTGGCTGTCTAACTATTTCAAAGTCATGTCAAAAGGCTCAGTCATCGCTCCACACCCTCATTCGTTGTTCATGCTCATTCCTCTCCCCCTTCTTTCCTCCTTTTTGTTCGTGGATCATCTTTCTTGTTCCCACCCATCCTCATTCTTCCAATAGTGGCAGCTCTAACCTCTCAGATGCCGTCACAGCACAACCCTCCAACTGTCCCACATTACAGCTCAAAGAGCCAGCTTGTTTCCATACACAAAAAGACAAGCTTTTCTAAAAGCACCACAAGCAGAATCGCTACAAAAGAAAGAGGTTTCTTTTAAAGGAGATTGTAAATACAAACAAAAAAGTTCCTTCACAAATCATTTAGTATTTTCTACATACTGCTCCTTTGAATAAAACCCTCCTAGGCAAAAAAGTACTTTTGAGAATGAAGAATATTGAGAGAAATGGAAAAATAAAGAACTTATTTTGTCTTCATTTTAAAATACCCTATGCATACTGAGCTATATACAAATGTGAGATGACAATGAAAATAATTAGGAATAAAAGGTAACTATTATCCCAGATATCAACATTTAAAATAAAGTGTAGATATCAGACAGAGTCTACAAAAAAATGACAAGATTGTACACATGGAGTTGTAGAATAAAGCAATTGGTCATATGCCTTCAATGTGATCTGTGCTTAAGGGAGTACTGCAGTCACCAGAACTGGTGATTTTAAGGACAGGATCATTATCATTGCAGACACACATTCCCCCCTCTCCGCCCCCCCTCCCCCCCCCAAAAAAAAATAGGTTTGTAAGATATTTTTTACACATTATCATAAAACATATATTTGAAAACATCACAAAAGCATTACATTGCTAATGCAGGATAGTCTCAGCTACCAACAACTGATAACGGAAGTTAATGAAAAAAAATCTCATTTTTAAAACCTAGGAATAAAAAAACCATCTGCCTTAAAATAAATGCACTTCCCATTTCAGATAAATTCCTGAATATGTAAACACATTGAATTCTATAGGAATAAAATACTTCAGAGCATAGAACAGAAAACTTGCCTAAAGAAATATTTCCACGTTTAGCCACAGCAGCTAACTCTGTTCTCAAAGACTATATCCCTGAATAATCTTGGACTAATCCACTGGAGAATCTGCCTGGTTTTGCTCAAGTCATTTAGAAAAATGTTATATAAAGCTTTCACATTTTAAAAATGCATAGCTCAAAATTATTTTAAGATTATTAAATATCATAATTATGTCATATTCTTCCAGTGGTAAATCATTTCAGTTGCAGTTACAAATAATTTTAGTTCAGTTCAGATATAATATATCTTACAGGAAAAAGTAGAATCAATTGCTATTACATAGATGCACTGGATACAAAGAGCTTACATCTTCTTTACAAAATGCAATAAAGTTTTTATTTAAACTTGGAAAGTCTATTTCATTTACATGCAACAGCAGCATGAGACCTGAAGATGCTATGAATTCACAGGGGCTTCCTCTTTTTTGAGGGCATAGCTTGTAATGTGCTGAGAAAGAATAACCAATAATTTGTTTTCTCTTTGAAACAACTCAAACCCATCGAATAGCAGAAATCCATTTCCTGCTGATTATCAGGGAACTGCAACAAACACATCTCAGCACACTGTTTATATTACTAGCAACTATTTTACCAGCTGGTTCAATTACTTCTTCCAGAGAGGCTACTCACTTCAAATTTGCAACATCACTGCTATTTTTTCAATAGCATACTTGGGCTTTGATTCCAGTGTTTTTTCTTTGTATTCTCTTTATCAATCAGGCATGCTACAAACCCACAAGAAAGTAATGGGTTTGTTTTGTTTTGTGTTTTTATTGTGGTTTTTTTGGTCTGTTTTACAAACTAAACTAAGAATGTAAAGCTGCCTGATCTTTTATGAGTTTGGCAAACATTTGGGAACAGAAGTTAACCTAATTTAAAGCGTTATATTTATATGAATCTTCACTAGAAAATATCTAGTGCTTCAAATCAAAATTTTGCAAATAAATTCTTGAACCAATTCACTGCCAGACTTTCTCATAAGTAAAATAGGTTTTTATTCTATTATATCCTGTTTGTATGAGTGACTTATCATGCATAATTGAAAAAAAAAAAAAAAAGGAAAAAAAAAAAAGTGTTGCAGGCCACCATATTTCTGTCATTCTCAAGTGGGATACGAGAGACAAAAATTTGGATCTCTTTTTGACTTGGTATTTACTAAATCACACATATGCAGCTACGTACATCATTGTTCTATTTTGGATAAGATAGTCAAGTCAAAATATCAGGATGGACATGTTCTAACTTAACTGATCTTAACTGATATTTTATTATTAGATTGCTTATATTTTCCCCTAGATTCTCCCTAAGCACCTCGTAAGTCATCAAAAACAAATAGCGAAAACACAAGAGTTAGGAGCAAGAAATAGATCAAAAGCAAAGTAGATAAATTCCACCACGGCAGATTTTGCAGTCTGAGTATCATAATTTAATTCAAAAATCAATTTCATTTAACAACAAACCTGTCCCAAGTGCTGGTCCTATTGAATGTATCCACATCCATTTAAAGCATTCTGGGAAGGAAAATACAAAAAAAGAAAAAGAAAGAAAGAAAAAAAAGAACAAATGCACCTGTGTGAAGCACAGAGTACAGACAGTAACATCTCATTTTGGTTAAGAAAAAGCCAGTGATTAATGCCTCTGGCATTTTCCTTACTGGCTTTTAAACTCAGAATCACTGCATAACTAAATCATTTTATTCACTGCATATCTATTCTGCATCCCTTTGTTATAGCATATCTTTGCTCAGCACGCAGCAGAGACAGAAGGTTTAGTCTGTTCCTCTCTACATTTTCAAATTCTTTCTTTCAGAATGCAAAGAATAGCATGCTTGGGACACACGCACTGGCTTTTTATTTCTTCATGCTAGTGCATGCAAGTGCACATACAACAGATGAAGCACTTTTCAAGCTGAGTACCCTATTAAAAGCCCTCAATGTTATCATGACAAAGTATGACTCAACATATTCAGAGAGGTTTTTTACATGGAAGACTCCGAGTGGAGCCAGACTTTTGTTACAACATTTCATCACACACCTGAGAAACAAAAAGCTCAGTGCAGGCTACTGCAGAGGAATGCTTTTTCTAAATTGCACTTGTAATATTTCACAGAGAATAACTAGCTAGACAAATGACAGCTTTAGCTTTTGCCCTGAAGGATTTAATCATGCAAAATTCTAAGTATGGTCTTTCCTGAAATGAAAGGCTGGTTAAAACTGGTTTTCCTTCTCCTATTTCAAGTGACTGATTGTCACATTCCAGACATTTCTAGGCAATAGGATTACATCATTTTATTTTATTTTTTTTTAATAGAAACAGCTGTTACATCCAATATTCATGACCTTTAAGTTTTCAATATCAAGTTATTCAGCTGCTCTTTCAGCCCATCTGAGCTGCAGTGAAATGAAACTGCACAAAAGCCCAAAAAGTTTTATTTCACAGTTAATGAATGCACATATTGTTCCAAGGTAACAAAAAGAAAACACAGCTTAAAGGAAACATAGCATATGAATATTCTGGTCTTATCACTGCTTCAGCGGACTGCCAACCCCTTATTCCTCCCACAATGAAAACCAGCACAGTGTTCTGTTGCATAGTTCACATTACTTCCTAGTAGGGTTTGATGTGCACAGCTGTATGCATTATGTGTGAATAATTCTTATGGGACTTCATAGAAGGGAAAAAAAATAGGGAAAGCTCAGACAGATTTTTAAATCAGAGCTCATAAATTTCTGAGGATATGTGGCAACTCATAAAAGCAGCCTCTTTTTGAGCTCCAGGTTCAGCCTATATTCACTGGGTTTTTTCTTTGTTTTGTTTTTGGTTGTTTTGTTGTTCTGTTTTTGTTGTTGTTTTTCTGTAAAGGAAAACATGAGTACACTTGAACAAAAGAAGGAATCTACCATGTTTCTGTAGTTAGAAAGATACTTAGACAATCATTAGCTTAACAAAAGAAGTCAAACAAAATCTATTACTGTTTAGTTAATACACGTGGGCATTTCTCATACTAAAATTTTATCATGCTGGATACTTTACATTTCCACGATTTTCTTATATTCATGTCTTCACCTTTCCCAGGCAATAATGTGCAGCACAAATCATAAAAGCATATTTTGAATAAAATAGATTGTAAACAAAATACTAAAAGAAAACTACAATTAAAAAGAGTGAGATTGCCTTAGGAACAGACTAGAAGGTTTTGGTTTCCAGTAAAAGCCACTTTGCATCTGTCAGGTCTGCATTATTTCAAGTGCTCAGTAGATGTGATAATGTTAACTTATGCTATGCAAACAACTTAAAAATAGCATGTAAAAAAATACTGCCAGTTCTGCCCATCCAGAACTGGAGAAGTGATAATTCTGTAATGTCTAAAGAAACTTCTTGGGTTATGGGCACCACCCTCCATTCTGGCCAACCCATACTGCACTGTCTCCCATTGACTCCATGATCAGGCAGCTCTTTCTCTCATCTAAAACACTGTAGAAATTGAATGTTTCTAGAGAGTATAAGTATTTATCAAATCAGCATATACATAACACATACATATCCACTTTACTATTGCAAGACCAAGCATTTTTGTTCATCTTATTACACATTTTTCAAATAGATGTTAAGAAACAATTTGCACCATACTACGATGTGTGTGCTGAGAGCTTTTTTTGCTTGCTTGTTTGCTAGTGTTTTGCCCAAGCTGTAAGAGCAGCTGCTGAAAGTTCTCTTAGCTGTGGGAGCGCTAGGTGGTGCTGCAGCACAACCACAGCTGCTTCTTTCTTTTTATTTTCAAATGCAGAAGTTATGAAGCACTGTCACTAAAGACTAGTACACAGAGGCATTTTCATGATTCTTCATTTCTCCAAAAATTCTAGCTTTCTAGACACCACGTTTTCTGTGTTTTTCTCACTAATATGTTATGAAATTGAAAAAGGGAAAGAAAATGAATGTACTTCATAAATGCAGTACACTACACACAAGACCAATATTTTCTTAAACTTCTAAATTTGTCCCCTTAAGGAAAGTCTTCCCATACAGTGAACCAGGAAGACAAATTACAAAGATTCTCCTACAATGCTACATGACACAAAACTTGTACTATGCACAGCAATTGCTCTAATGGGGATGTGGTTCAATAAAGACATTTTAAATCTTTGTAGAAATAACACAAGGTACAACTTGATAAATGTGTTATTTCCATTCCAAAAAAAGCAAACACTCAAGTGCATATTACTAAATTCCATGTTTAAGTGATCTCATAGTTCAAGTGCTACCAAGATGCACAATGACGCCACATGCAGACTTGTTGTACTGTATCCTAAACACACGTTAATTCTTAATTTTTCCTGTGTATAACCAAATAAAGATGCTTTGATTTCATGTAACATTTTTGTTGTTAACTTTTTCAATGGCAGGCAGACATCCATGTACTGGCTGATTTCCAGCTGCAGTTGGGCTCTGCAAGAATGAAGTCTGCTTACATGTAATCTTAAGAAAGTGAGGCCTCCAAAGTGCACCTGAAGCTTTGAGCAATTTCAGTTTGAGAATTCTGGGAATTATTGCAGATTTCTACTGAATACTTGCTTCTCAACTGCCATTCTAAACTACCAACATTAATTTACCTCCTTTTTGTAAGTGTTAATAGCTCTATTTCTTAACTGAAGGACAAGGTATTCCAAGAAAAGCCACATTCATTCTGTTGTAACAACTGAACCTCAGACCGTAATAAGGGAAGATGCAATATAAAGCTTAAATACTCCATTAAAGTCAGCAATACTGGATTCTAGTCACACAGGCCAGTGTGCGAACACACAGCCAACTGCTGACCAGCTGATTTGCTGCAGGAACACACCACAATCTCACAAGAAACTCTGAAGCAAAAGCAAGTCCTAAGCTCTAATTATTTTTTTTCTTTTAATGTATTAAAGACCTTAAATAATTTTCTATTTACATTTCTGTGGTCACAGAAATAGGCGTCAAAAAGTCTACGAGAGTGAAATATGGCCTGTGCACAGAGAATGGCACTGTCCTCTATTCTCCTGCTTTATTTCTGATGTAGGAAGTGTTCCTTAAAAACATGTTCTGGCAGGTTTCTGTCCTCTGCTCAGGACATGGCATTGGTCCATGAAAGGAAAGAAAGAAAACTGCTTTTTGAAATGGCAATTCAGCATGGTAGCTGATGACTCAGCGATGTGTTTCAGTGAAGGACAAGCAGGAAAAAAAATGAAAAAGGACAGGAATCAGATGGGAACTTTAAAAGAGGAAAATTGTGAGAGAAAGAGACTGAGCAGAAAGCAAGAAAACAGAGGAAGCTGAAAAATAAATCTAGTAATGCAAAGAAACTGTTTTGCAACTTCTACAAAACCCTTGAGCTGGTCCATACTAATGCTGTGTACTCTTTTGAAGAGAGGAAAAGATATTTCACCTGTTTCTAGAATACCTGTATAAAGTGAATTATTCGCCGCTAACATCTCAAGCAACCTTTAAAATAACAGAAAGCTATGGTTTGAAAACACAATAGCAAAATGCAACTGACAATTAAAAACCGGTGCCAAATTCATAAATCAGTCCCAACTATAAGCACAAAACAGAACAGTGATTTAAATTGCAGCAGAAATCAGCATGAAGTCTTTCCAGCCAGATTGTAAGTTTGATGCTGTACTTATTCCTTAGCATTAAAAAATTAAAAATAGAAAGAAAACAGGAGTTGAGAAAGAGATGTAGTAATTGTTTCACTTATAAGTAAGATACGGAAAATGTGGAAGAGATTTGAGTCAGGAAAGCTACCTTGCACATCTGAGATGAAAAGAAAAAGTATTTCGCTTCAATTGTAGTGTGGTAAAAAAACATGCTTTCAACATTTCTTACTTTTTCTACTTGAACTTTGAAAAATATACAGCACTGCGAGTTCTCTGCCTTTGAAGGAAAACAATGCTATACTTAACCAGAGATGTAATATTCCTATTGTGAAAAGACAGTGGCTCCTTTCCTTTTTATGCTTTCCTGTTTAACTCCACATTAATACCTTACACTGAACTGCTGGCTGAGATTCATAAACAACATAGATGTTTAAACTACTCTTTGAAGAGAAAATATTATTTGTGTGGTTCATATGCAAGAATTCAAATGAGGCTACACACTGTGTAATATTTGCTAATTTAATGCAATGCATCAGAAGTATCCACTGCAGGATACAATGTGGAAAAAAAACAGGTACAAGAGTTTCTGTAGCTGATAGTGGAATTAAAATCAACGTGTAACAAACTGTTTTCTGTCCACAACTAAAACAGGCATCTGAACTTTAAGGAATTTCCTGAAAGAATTCTTGATGATCTCACTAAACATATATTTTCTCCAGAGGTTTCATTACATCTCTAAGCATCACCATATGAACATTTTCACAAGCACAGTAAATGCAGCTATCAGCTCTTCTTGACAGGAAGGGGTGAGGTCCAGCTTCTTCAAACTCCACAAGGAATAATTTGGCTCAGATCACTTCCTAGCCTCTGTGTATGCCCCACTGAAGGAACGCCTTAATTCTTCAGTCCTTAGCAGTTAGTCCTACAGTTGCTCTGGTGCACTACTTTGCTGTTGTTCTCTCTATGCTGAATCATCTGTTTCTTTACAATTTTTTAAACTTTATATCTCAAGTCATTTTATCTTTATTACTTAACTCTGAATGGCAAAAGGAGTGTTCAAAGCAAAAGATAGCTCAGATGCTACTATGCCTATACAAGCCATCCTTGGAAATATCCCTCCTCCTCTTATTGTAAGTTTAATGATGTAATGATTCTTGTAAATGTACAGATTGTGAAATTTATACATTTGCCTAATATCCTGTACCTAATTAACTTTTCTAGCCATCCTTGCTTTTAAAAAATAAAGCCCCAAAATAACAGTTGAAGAGCAAATAAGAAAATTCAGTTTAGTATTTCAGCTCTATGATTTTAGATCATAGCTGGCTCAGATTTTGCAAACATCCATTTGATGATTTTATCTTCTCACTGCTGAACAGTGCTAGGATAACGTAACAGATTCCAGTCATACCTTTCACAGGAGATGATGAAGTGGTGTATAAGCCACTCTGTTCATTCTATGCAGCTTAAGAGCTTTAAAAAAATAAATTCTGTCCCTATCATTCTAGAAGTTATTCCAATACTTCTAACATACCCAAACAAACAGATAATTTACACCACTATAACATTACTCCTTGAGTACAATTCTTACTTTCCCAAAAGACATTAGTGATACTGTCAAGTCAGACATTTTTATTCTGTCACTGCACTAAATAGACACAGGGAATAGGATAGCCCTCAATATCTATGAAGAACAAGAGACCGGTTATTGAATAACAGTTCAACTTGTGGCAAAATGCAAGCACAGAGATCTTACAAATAGAGATAGATTAAATGATGTTGTAAATTCAGTAGGATCAAACACTTTAGGATAGATAAATCAGAAGATTTTTGGAAAAAAAAAAAAAGATGGATGAGGAATAAGTGGATACACAAATACTAAGGTAGTAGGGGCACTGAATTTCTTTAACAGTATTGTAAACATGCTATATAGATGTATATATTTATGCATGTATATGCCCCTAACAACTAGAAAAAATATTTCAGAAAGACTGATCGGATTGGAAATGTGAATATAAAATCATTAACTTCTTACAATTTACCATATAAACTCTAATCAAATCTGAAGAACCTATTCCTTAGAAAGATTACTTGTTTTCTTGCCTTTTGAATATATATACAATTTGTGCTCAGAAACCCATGTACTGTTCAGAACAAAAAAGATAAATGACAGTACCCAAAGGAAAGTCTTTATATAGTAGTTTGATTTAAGTACTTTCTCACATTTTTAATTATGGATAAGGGCAGATGAAGTTGTAAGGGCAAATGAAGATAGAAAAGCAATATTGTTCACTGAAAGTTACAAGATGCATTCTTAGATTACAAAGATTATGAAAAATGCATTTAGTGCACAATGGGAAAGGGAACTCAGAATGTACCAGCAGATTAAATGAACTTTTATATTTTGTGAGAACTTCTGAAAGATCTGTTACAGTTTTGGGGTGCTATGGCATCTAATGTAATGCTGCTGTTATGCCTTCTGCATTATATGTTTTTCCCAAAGAGAAACACATCCAGAAGAAAGAAAAAACACAACAAAAAACCATTCTGGCTCCACAAAAGCTATTATCTTCCTCTGTGGAGACACCTACAGGTAGAGTGCATGTATAAAGATTTTAGGGATGGGACTGGTGGCTATGAATTTCTCATTTTACTCTCTTTTTCTGCTCATTCTGCTGTAAATGGTTCAGCTCCTGTTCAAAAAGGAAGCTGCTTCTCCTGTCTCTGATTCCACACAATCTCACTAGTGACAGTTGCATGGAAGGCATTAAAATAATTAGATCAAATTTTTTGCATGTATGCTGCAACAAATGCTAATGCTTCCGTACATACAACTCAGGGAAACATAAAACAACCAGTAAAAAAAAAAATCCAGCTGTATTTACAAGCTTTTCCAGAAAAGATAGTATTACACCCACACCATCAGTCAGACATCAGCCTGCCCCTGTGCTTTTGTCCAGACTCACCACCCAGTTCTACTTGTTAGATGCAAGAAACAAGGCCTCCAGAAGATTTGGAGCAACTCCCACTGACCTGGGTGTGGGAGTAAAGGCCACAGTAACTCCATCCTTTGGAAGGCACTCATACATAGCATAGTCACAGGATTGCCACTGGGAAAACAGTCAATGCCATGGAAAGAAAATACGTAGGAAATGGGGCACAGTATGAGTACACTCATTCTTAGGGCAACAGCTCTGAAGTGTAAACACGGCAATAAAGATATGGAATTTACCTTTCCCAGGTAAATAAGCCACCTCTTATCAGTTGTGTGATTTCTTTGTAAATCAAGTAAAATCTCATCAATTCACAGAAGGTTCTTTACTGGTTAGCTATACAGAAAGGGATTTTCTTCTAAGGGAGAATTCATCTAATTTAAGAAGTAAATCCCCAAAATAAAAAAAATTACAATCTAATGGAATTTGTGAATGAATTGAAATTCAAGTGCATCACATTACTGAAGCACTCACATTGCATTTCTCACATTCAGACTGCAGTCATTCTATAACCTGAAATTTCTCCTTCATTATAGATGTTCATCAGAAAATTTTGACAACAAAGCAAACTGAAGAATTCCCTATATTTTGGCAATTTTCTTAAGCATATTATAGTTTTCTTAGATACCTATTATAAGTTACATATAAATTAAATTGAAAAAGTAACAAATCCTGCCTGTATGATCTCAAGAAATATGTCCACAAAGCCTACTAAAGCATGTAAAGCAAAAAAAAAAAAAAAAGTGTGAATGTAATAGCTCACTACATGGATCAGAAATAGATGCACGTTATGAAAGAGAATAATAACCTTCCTTCTAAATTGTATAGTCTCAAACTAATCCTCAAGAAATAAATCACCAACAAAATTGATGTAGTAGTGCTTTTTGTGTGCTTATGTTTTTATACATACATAATTATACATGTATTTATTAAATCAATTATTTCAATCACAGTTAATAAAAATCGGCATTCTTAGTTTCAAAACAAAACGATATAGTAACACTGATTTAATTTTATAAGCTGTCATTACTTACCCTTACTTATACCTTCAAAATAATATTGATTTTGTTTTTCTGGCAAATCTAGACATCAGCAGTCTAAATCTCACAATGTGGGCACATACTAAAGAACAAAATATAATTCTCAGGAAAAGTTTTGATTATTTTGCACAATGGCTTAACATGCAACATTTTTCATCATATTTGGAACTATTTATATAATTACATCCACTAAACATTTGTGTTTGCGTGAGATTAGTGGGGAGAACAGAGAAGACTAATAGGTAACATCTGTGCAGAAATTTGATATTTGTTGTAATATTTCTCTAGTGACCATGGGCAGAATACATTAGATCATGTTTCTAAAGCTTGTACTAGCATATTTTAACATAGAAGCAATAAGACTGGGGAAGACAATCATAGTATTTGATCAAAGTGCACTCATTTTTTCATTGCTTTAGTCCAAATAAGTTCTGTAATAAGTATAGATATCTGAATGGTAGTAAATTTTGTAAGTTTGAATAGTGTTTTTCTTCTTTGGTTGGTTTTCTGTGGGTTGTTTTTTTTGTTTTATTTTTGTTGTTGTTGTTGATTTGGGTTTTGTTTGTTTGTTTGTTTTTTAATAGCAGACATTTCAAACCAGGTAAGGGAACAGAGTGGTTTATCAGTTAAGACTACTGCCAATCCTGGCAAGTCTACAACAGAAGAAAAAAATATGTTATCACAAGCATCATAATAATATGGCCACCGAGAAGCATCAAAGCAAGGTGAGAAGAAGAAACAGCCCTGTTTCTATTGTTAGAGAAGGACAGGTGGTAGATGAAGTATTTCAGCAATGCTACTAGAATAAAAGCAAATTACATTTTTGCCCTTTTATGGGTCACAATAAAGACACAATAAAGGTCAGAGTTCCTAATTGAAATGAAAAGGTCACAATAAACAATTTCCAAATTAAAAGAAACTGATACATATAATCTGTTGAAAGTACTCATAAAATTGTTTTGGTTCAGCCTTCCCTATTAATTCAATAAAAACAGCAAAGTTTAATATTATTTACACAATAAAAGCCTACTAAATTCCATATAAGAGTATAAGAGAGAAATACTCATACAGTACTCTCATTTTATGATTTTTTTTAATGTTTGTAATGGAACAAGTACAACAAAGGAATAAACTGTATCTAATTGCAGATGTATAAGAAACAAATGTCTTTTAATATCTTGGTAATTCTTTAAACTCATCTCTTATCAAGGATTTCAGTATGTAGAGAAAAACAACTAAAAATTCTTTGGCCCCGTAAGTGGAAACATAGGTGGCAAAAGGATAATGGCTACATGCCATTTGACCTCTATCCAAAGGAAATCATGTTATGAGGAACCTGGAGGCAAGACAGAAGATCCAGTAAATAGATGTTTGAAGTTGGTGAGGGATCCTGGAAAGAGAATGTTTGAAATCTTTTTGCTTGGAAAGAAAAGATCAATGTCCTGTAAATATCTAAGACATTACGATAGCACAGAATGTGCTTGCCTGTTTATACAGCAACAGAAGATATATAGTTCAAACCATATGTATGGCAGAGAAGTACTGTGCTCCACAATAAGTTGACTTCTCACATACAGAAGTTTATATCTGATTATCCAAAATGACATTGCAAGCAAAATGAAAATTTTTCCTAAGCAATCAGTAAAAACTAATAATCAGTGAAATGAAACACTAGAACCTTCCCTGAGATGTTTAAGAAATACACAGAACAAGCAGAAGAGAGGCAAGAAGACACCAGGAGTATTCCAAGAAGAAATTTTCTGTAAAAGCAAGAACATGCAGAATAAAATAGCAAAATGGATCATGAAACTATCTCAGCAGATGCTGAGGACGGAGTGCAGACTTCTAGATTTGCTTGCAGTAAAACCACAATTTTCTTAATCTCTTTTACAAGTATTTGGTAACAATTGGCCACAGCTTCATTGAATGTGTCAGAGAGATGAAAATGAATCTCAGCACAGCTCAAGTTAAGACTGATGATCAGACAAAAGGCTAATATAAGGCACTCCAGACCCTGGAGAGTTATGAGTCATGCATCTACTATACTGAAATGCTCATGTGAAGCTGAGCTTTCCAGGAAATTTCCCAAGGGATGATATAAGACAAGTGTCCCACTCATGCTGCCTGGCTTGTTCTGAGAGAAGGCATTGCAAAAGTTAGAGAAATAAGTTTTTTCAAAGGATCAGCTAATAAAGCTCTAAGTCATGCAGCAAATAGACAGAAAGGAAAAGCTCAAATTCCCAAGAAAACAGCCACAAAAAGAAACAGAACTCCTTAACTGCAAGAAGAGCATATACACAGACATATCTGCAGCAGGAATCCGAGTAAATCTTCACAAGAGAGGAATTACCTGAGATTTACAGAGATTTATTATTATTATTATTATTATTTAGGAAAAACAAATGAATAACAAGTCTGCTAAGGGCTAGATCATCAAACCATCTCATCACCACAAGCCAGCTGACAGCCAGACAGAAGAGATATCTGAAGCAAATAGGAAACTGCATGAAAATGCCATTTCACCTTTGCTGGCTGAGGAAAAGAAACAATGGAAAAAAACGTCTCATGGACACAGTGTAAAAATTACATTCAGAAGTTATAATATTATAGGCTTTTATCCTGTGTTTATATCATTCATTTTTGTCAAAGAAAGTTTGTTAATCGCCGATGACAACAATGTATGTGTTAAGGTGAGATGGTTCTGGAACACATCAAATAAGTCTGGAACCAAAAAAGACACAGATGCACTAGAGTTAAGGTGTGGGGAGAATTAAAAAATATAAGTTCAAAGTACAAAGACAAAATCCTACGTGTGAAGTTGTACAAAGAACACTGATAAGAAATTACAAAGTGCCGTAGAAGAACTTGGGATTTACAAGGAATCACAGGCTGAATATGAATCAATCATCTCCTGCTGTTGTGAAAAAAGAAAATACTAAATTGGGGCACATCATTTGAAAGACATGTGAAACACTTTTTCCAGTCTACGCAGTAGCAGTAAAGCCTCACACTGAGCCCTGCGTCCAGCCTGAGCACATCATTTCCAGAAGGACACAGATCAGCTGGAAGATATACCGCGGAGAAGTGAGAATTATTATAGCATTAAAAAAGAAAAAAAGAAAAAGAAAAAAGAAAAAGGAAAAAAAGAGAATCTGTATGAGGTTAGATTTTTTTTTTTTCAATATTATAATGAAATGGTTCATTTGGAAGGAACCTACAAACATGACTGAGTCCAACCACCTGACTTTTTCAAGGCCAGCCAGAAGTTAAAGCATATTATTAAGGGTGTTCCAAAAGCCTCTTTGAACACCATTCTTTCAACCTAAGCCACAGGTCAAGAACTCAACGTTCCAAGTGCTGGGCAAGTACAAAATAACAAGTCTGTCCCTAACCATTAAAAGCAAACAGAAAAATCTATTAAAAAATAATAGAGGAAATACTAGAGAAAAATGCTTATGGATGTTCTGTAGATCACCTAAGATGTTGCAGCCTTTAATTATATTTTTAAAGTGAGACTTTGAGGTTATCTGGACCAAAAAGAAATATTTAAAAGCTCTAAAATGAGAGGTTAAAGCAAAAAAGAACTTTTCACCTCAGACACTAGAAGTGACCACAGAATAAGATGAGACTGACTCCTGAAATCAAACAGTGTAAAAGTTAGATCTAATCTGCTTTGAGATAGGATCACATGTTAGAAACTACCTCTAGCCATGTTTATAATAGAGCAATTTTGTACTAATAGTACCAAAAAAAAAAATTTGCATGCATAGTGATTATTTCCATATATGTATATACGTAGGTATCTCTGAAAATAATGCCTATTTATTTCTGCTCAAAGTACAACAGCCAGAAAAAGCAAAATAACGCTAGTTGATAAAGCAAATTCTCATCTACAAAACAGTTTTTCAACTTAATCACCACAATTAGCTACGCATTTTTGCCAGCCATGAAAAACTGCCTGCATGCTGTGCTCATAAAACTCTGCATGGCCATCTGGAACATGGCTTGTTTTTCAAATTGCCATTGCCACTGCTGAAACACACCACCCATCGCCTCAGTGTGCTCACATCCATTCTCTAGCCTGTATAAATATTTAGCAAATGTCAATTAATGTCAATAGATCAATTTTTTCTGCACAGAGGAATTCAATTCCACACCTTTGCTTCATATGTACTTTTATGTCAGATGCTGTTTTGTCAGATTGCCCCTTTGCTGCAATCTGTCACTCAACAATAACATGTAACGGAATATTGTCAGGAAGGCTCAATCTGTATTTCCATACCACCAACATCTGCTTCTGACATCATGGGTCAACATAATAAAATAGGAGGCATTACTTTCAATGAAGCCCTCGTATATATTAATTACATATTCATGCATATGTGAGATGTTAGTACATCACCGTTTACAACGGGAAGAATGGATAAGGCTCATCATGCGGGTCATAAACGTAACATATAACAAAATTCTTATGTTACTGTTCAATTTAGTAACATTATTTTGTAAATGTACTGACTTCATCTGATGACTGCATTATAATTACTTTTATTCCATTTACTGAAAATATTAATTATAGCAAACGAAACAGCCCGGAGAAAATAGCTTTTTTCACGATGCACTCGCAGTTAGTGATGTCAATTATCCTCAGACGCAATGAGATAACTATATCCATGTTGACCACTCTTCCTCCCTCCTGAACATGTTACTTGCCTCCAAATAAAGCATGAATTACCATATTGCTACATTTATCATGCACACTTGAGACTCTAGGCTCTGGAAATCTTTCAGCTAAAACCCTAGAAATACTTAACATCAGCAATTGTTAAGTGATATAATGCAAGAGGATACAAGGATAAACAGTTTGAAATATATCTAAAGCATTTCTATAGCACTTGATTTTTCAGATTGTTATTTCTTTCTTGCCTGTACAGAGCTTTAATGTCAAGTTACAGAACTTTTTTTCCTAATGTCTCTGGGGCTTTTTACTGCTATCCCAGATCTTTTTTAGAAAATAATTTTTATAAACAACTAAAACAATAATGTCAAATATTTCAAAAATGTTTTAAAATGCAAATCATTACAGAAAAACAGAGCTTCTCTGCGAGGTCTGTACACATCACTGTTTATTTATTACAGCCTCAGTCCCAGCACCCGTCCCTAGCTCACAGTTGAGATAATGGTGCATAATTGAGATTCTTATGTGTTATTCTTCTGTCCTTTTTAACAGTTGCATTAACCAGGTCCTTTCCTAGCCCTAAACAACCCTTAGGTGATACAGCAACTGCTTACATGGAAAAAAAAAAGCCACCATTAGGAATATATTTTAAGAAGTACTCTTGAATATGCCACTTAAATTCTAAGAAGAAAACTGTAAGGGATGCTCTTAATTCACTGACTTCCATTTGGAAATAAAACATCTTATTGAATGCATGAGGGTGAATAGTATGCATGGAACAATCTGATTACCAGCTGGCACAGGTCACTTCTGCTTGCACTCTGAGCTGACCTGATGCTGTGTGCAGATGACATCCACAAGCTCCCCAGCTCTTCAGTTTCAGCTGAACTCCATGCTAATTTGACCATAAGAAAACTCAGATCAGTGCAACACAAAGTCCAGCAAGATTCTCAACATCTGCTTGGAGAAATACTTTTTAGACATATTCTCTTAGAGTCTCTTAGGCCAGCACGGGCTCAAAGACTAGCAAAGTCTACCCCAATTTTCTCAGAAAAAATGGCATGAGCATAGATCAAAAAGAACTCAAGACTGATTACAGTACAACTGCTCTACAGATAATGCTCATACACAGAGTTGTATTTTAAGACAGCTTAAAGCCTCAGTCCAAAAATAAACATAAATAAAATACCATTGTGCTGAGTATGAAGGAAAATTATGTTCACATAAACAGGCCTCAGAATACACAGCTCTGAAGACAGCTCAGTCTGAAGAGTGAACATTTGCTTACTATTTTTGGAGGCTGTTTGCTTCCTTCAAAAGCATGTTTAGTGTGCTGCAGTCAACCCAGCCATGCAAATGAACGTGCACAAAAGTTCCAGAGAATATTTGTTTGAATTTCATTCTGAATTTTCATTGAATTGTTGAAAAAAAATAAATTTGGGATCAGGAGAACTATAATTATTTAAACAGACTTAATTTCAGTTGATGAGTTGATGGAAGGAAGATTTAACAAAAAAAAAAAACCCACAGATTTTTAAATTCCATTTTATTTTATTTCCAAGACTAGTCTCACTAATGCATTTTCTTGCTGAAAAAAACAGTGATTGATTTATTGACTGTGACTATGCAAATCTTATCACTTCTTATTGCTTACTATGAGTCAGAGATTTAAAAAAATATATGTATTTACTGTTCTGTATGTAGTCCCATCTAAGTTCAGCCTTGAACATAACCTCCATGTGACTGAGAGCCCAGGCATTAGACCTATGCTCTTTCTATCCTACTGTTTCAAGTTTTAAATGAGTAGCCTGCTTATTAGGAAACAGATTTTGGAGTTTTATGGACTTTAAGCTCATTAAAATCAAAGAGAATATTTCTGAATATTTTCAAGATAACTGATTAAATTTCTTTTAGTACTTTATTTGCTTCTCTAGAGTGTGAATGTATTCATTTACATGGTTATAGCTGCTGAATCCAGTGATAAGTACTGTAAAAAAAAAAAAAAGTCTGAGAATGATTCTCCTTTCTTTCTCCCTGAAAGAGATTGGTCTGTTTTTAACAAAAGCTGCCAGATATAATTCAGCAATTATGAAAAGGCCTTTTGTTTACTTTGTCAGCAGCAAACCTTAAGAAACCACCTTCATGTAAAAGTGTGCAATGTTAAATTCATCCTACCTTTAGCTGTACTAGATGCACATCCACATGCCTGCTATCCGAGTCCTGCTGGACAGAATAAGTCAAATCCCTGACTCTTTCAGATGTCATTCGAAGCCATGTCTCAATTTCTGGCAAGTGAAGAACAATCTTCCAATCAGCCCCAGTGTGTAGAGGAGGTGGCTTGTCATATTGCTGGCCAGAATCAAGCTCCTTCATTACATCCTCTTCCTCATTTCCATCTACTGTAGGAGTCATGTTTATAAGCATGGGAGAAGCATCAGATGGCATGGGGTCCAGATCTTGTGTTCTCATAGGAGAGAGTGCTACATCCATGGCTAACACAGGAAATTTTAAAACATGATTCTTTAATATATATCTGTAAGGACAAAAATAAAAAATAGAGACTGCTGTTATGAGACCATATTTACAAAAAAAAAACAAACGTTCAGTAGACTAGAAGTAAATGAAAAATTCAGAGAGGTATCATCATACCTCTCAAATAAATCCTTCAAGTTGCACATCCAACTGACAAGTTTGAGAATGAACAGATTTTTCAAATTAAACTTTCATAATTAGAACAAACAACTTCCTGAAGAAAAATAACGTTAGCACATTTCTCCCACCGTAGACTATCAGCTTGGAAATAACAGCTTTTATTCATGAAAAAAAAAATGTGCGTACTTTCTACAATTACAACGTAAACAAATTGAAAATCCACGAAGTTACTGAACTCCACAAGTTAACAAGGGTCTCACATTCGTAAGTTAGCACATATTAGTACATATTACTTGGCCTGAAAGTTATGACTAAAAAAAAATCTCAGGTTTTACGAACTTCTTTTTGCAATTGCCTACTCAACTAATGGTCATTTACAATAAAAATATTGACAGTGTCTAGTTTTATCAGTATTCCATATCATAACATCACGTGACAGGCTGTTGGGTGTAGAGACACTGCCCTGCAGAGCTGTGTTTCCCGTTTATATCCAGCAGTCTCACATGAGTTTTAACTCTCCAAGGGGAAGACACACTGGGATGCACCGCATCTCCCAGGAGTCTCATGATTTCCAATTCTGGGTGATGGGAGAAGAGCTCTCTGGTCTTTTTCCAGGAGGTGAGTGGTAAGGGGCCTGTCAATAAAGATTCAGACTTTTTCTCTGCTCTGGTTTTATTTTTGGTTCATTTTATTACTCTTAATTATTCTGTATTATCTCATATTCCTTTTAATAAACTACTTCTCTGACTTCAATTGTTTTTTTCCCTCTTCCTTTCCCCCTCCATTTCTTCCCGAGGGGGTGAAGGCGTGTCACGTTATTAACTCTTCAAACCATGACAAAAGTAAATTTTTGACAACTAATGTGTACACTTGGTCAGTCTGCTTGTAGGCAGGCTTCAGTCTTGAAATGTAAATTCTTGTAGTTTTGTTAGATTAATAACTGTTGCAATACACAAATCTCTATCAAAATATGTAAATAAGAATTCCATACTTAAGTGTCAAAATGCATACCTAAAATTAATAAGTCTTTATCGGTGACAGGATAAGGGGAAATGGCCTTAAGTTGCTCCAGGGTAAGTTTAGGTTGAACACCTTCTTTACTGAAAGGGTTGTTAAGCAGTGGAATAGGCTCCCCAAGGGAGGTGGTTGAGTCACCATCCCTGGCTGCGTTTAAAAACTGATTGGATGTGTGCTCAGGCACGTGATTTAGCGGAGGGCTGTTAGTTAGAGTTGTATGGTTAAGCTGTGGTTGGACTCGATGATCTTGAAGGTCTTTTCCAACCTGACTGATTCTATGATTCTATTCTATGATTCTATGACTTTTTTGAAGTCCCAGATCTTTCTGTTTTCAGCATACCCTTACAACGTTCACTTGAAAAAGGAAAACATTTTGCTCTGTTCCTCTTTCTCTGTAAGCTCTAACTACATGTAGAAGGCTGCAGTAGACTTTACACCCAAGGAAAAATAAGAATACTTAACAGCATGGAGTCAGACTTAGAGCTAAGTACCGAAAGAATTATGAAAACTTTAATTTAGTAGGAGATGCAATTCCAGAAAGATTCAGATTTGATACATTAGAAATACTTTACTTACATTTTAGCAACTTATGCTTGCATCTCCATAGTGCTAAGATCACAAAACAAAGGACAGAGTCACAGCTATTACTTTGGGCAACATCCCAAGTATTTTATGGGTGATTAAAGACTACAGTTTTGTTTTTAGCATAACAGCAATAAGACAGCAGAAAAAAACACCAGTGATTTTCACTACTAAATCAACTATGCTCTATTGAGTTATATTCCTAAATATTTCAGGTAGACACAGTATTCAGTGACTACTCCTGCAGAAAGTGAATACCAAGGAAGCACACAGTCTACTTCTCATAGTTTGGAAGGGGGGGAGCAGGGGAGAAGGGAAAAAGACATTTACTGTTCGCTTGATTTTAGCTCCTATCTTGCTCCTGTTTAGTAATTTACCTTCTGCACATCTATCACTCCCTCAAAACAATATTTGAAACTGCTCTCAAGCTGGTTAATATTAATTTAGCACTTCAGAACAAAATTTTCTATCCGTGCAATCAAAGGAAAGAATGCAAAATTTAAATCACTGTCTGCTGCACAATTTCCAACTCCTTCAGCTCAATTTTGTAAAATTCTTTAGAATAAGACTTTGTCAAACAAAAAGCTTTCTAGAAAGACTGCATAATGTTAATGTTTCAGGATGCTGAGCACCTCTCACATCCATCTCTTTTTATATCCCTTGTTTTTCAACTTGAATGCTGTTGCCATACATACCCCAAATATATTTTGTTAGACAAAATTCTATCTGAAGACATTTTCCCTTAAATACTGTTGCTCTTAGCCCAGTTTTATAGCATATAAATCAACTGTTCAGGTAAAAATATCTTATTTTAGGCATATCCTTTACATGAATTCCTCTCTCAAAAAGTGACATTACAGTAAAGTGGATATAGCCTTTATTTTGTATGTTTGCCATCAATAGGTTAAACAAGTCCACCAACAAAACAGTTGGGCTCAAATCACTAAATGATACAGAAACACAGAAACAACAGCGCTTGCTTAGTATGCGTGTGAAAAAACTACAAAACCCATTGGCACTCCGCAAGAGTTTTTCTAACATGACTCAGCACTAGCAAGGACATTAAGGCAATTAGCAAACAGAAATTAAAGCATGCTGTTGAAGAAGCAAACAAAAGACAGCCAACGAGGCATGCAGAGCACAGCTCCAGCTCGAATGCAGTGCATTTGCAACCAGCACCCGCCCAAAACCTGCTGACCTGGGTGCTTTTACGATCGTTCGACTTTAGCTCACCAGCATTACAGCTATACCTCCTTAATCATAGTCACTCTTAGAGTCAAGTTCTTTAAGGCTTTTCTCTGCCAGATAATATAGCAAGTTGCAGCACTTCAAGAAAGAAAATGAGAAAGAATTTGAAAATGCATAACTCAGTACAGTCTCTTAAAAAAAAAAAAAAAAAAAAACATACAGAGGTACTACAACACACTGGCTACTAATTATCAAGGTCTGGAGCACCTTTAAAAAAAGCCTACACATGCTTGAAAGGAGAAACCGTCACAGCTAGGAGCAACGGAGCCGGAACACCAGCATGCAGACTGATTAGTACGCAGACTCAAGATATCGCTTCCTGGCAGAATAAAAAGGCACCGTCAGGCAGCTCTGGTGCAGGCAAGGCAAACCAAAAGCTCCTCCTGCTCCCTCCAACAACTGAGCACAAAAACTCTCTGCTTCCCCGGAAGACTCCCAAAACCAGGGGCGAGAGCAGGCCCTTCCCAGCTGCTTTCTGGCCCAAAGAGATGCCAGGTGGCTCTGTGCCCTCCCTGTGGAGCCATGTCTGGGGTTGCTCTGGGGGCAGATGGAAAAAGCAAAGAGCCCTGCTACAGAGGTGGTGATGCAGGTGCAGGGTTCCGCTGGTTCCTCTCTCCGGATCACTGAACACACTTATGCTGGGTGGGCTCTGAGCAGGTCAGCAGCCTGACAGAGAGCTGCACTCATAAGATTCTGTTAAGCCATCAGCTCCCAAAGATAAGTTATCTGCTTTTTACACAATTCTTATGTACACACTTGCATCTGTTGACCTCAGCTGTATATTTTTTCCTCTCAATATCCTAATATTTAGGACATTAATTTATACAACACATGTGCAGAAGCTAAAACCAGCAAGATAGGATGTGAAGTCCTGTTTCAACTGTTCCAGTATTTGAATAAAGTAGCACCAGTGAAATCAATAAATCTCAGCAATAAATTTTGAGACAAAATTTTTTTTTGAACAGTATGGATTAAAACATTTGCTAGGAAATGTATGAATGGATAAATCACATCAAGCAGTGCTTTGGGACAAATATTACAATGTTAGACATTTTGTGTGACTGACTTCAATTGCTCAGTTGGTTACATTTTTGGTTTACTTTTCCAAATTCCGTGAGATGCACAGATGGCGAACTGTAAACCATTATAAAAGTTAAAACACTAATTAAAACTGAATACATTTATTCCAGTTACTCTGTATATGTTCCTATAGAAAAAGCACTTTGAAAAAAAGGTACAGTTATACTTGCCATCCCAGTAGAACCACTATCACAGCTGAAATTCTTAATAAAATGAACAGCAAAGTCTGGCTTTCTGCAGTGTCAAATTCTGATAGCACTGGTGACAGTTTTAGGCAGCAAGCAGTGCAAAAATCAGAGGCTGGATTTCCTATCAGCCGAATTCTTTTTGTACCTAAAGTATCTGTACAAACTAGGTGGCTTTAAACCTGCAGATGAATAGCTGAAAACATTTTCAAATGCCACAATCAATAAAAATTCAAGTATCAATATTTTCAGGATGTAGCCTTTTATCATCATTGCTATCACTGATTTATGACTCCATTATTAAAAAAATACACCTCAAATTACTTATTTTCTATCACTTCTGAAGCTACCATTTTAGTACACTAAAAGGATACATTTATAAATTACACAATACAGCTAAGAGCTTGGACTCTTTCTGGTTGTAGAAAAAATGACATAGATGAATTAAGAGTATATTTTTTTCCCAAGTCCCTTCTATACAGTTCTATACGTTTTCATGGGTACTTATATGAAAGGTGAGAAATTCTGTGTAAGCACATGCACACATACGCTTTCTATCTTCATATTCAGTAAGTGCATTATGCCTAACAGATGGCTGATTACCTTCCACTAATCACACAGGCAATCTTGCTCTCCCCTGGTTTTCCACTCAATCAGATCTCAACGCTTTTATGCAAAACACAGAGTATGTCAACCATAATATAATTCATCAATCATCACAAGCCTTGAAAGACCTCCTTCACTCATTCTGCATCCGTTATTCACATTTTCCTTGTTTATACAGTGCAGTACATATTCACTCTGCCAGCTATCGGATCATCCACGTTTTCCTGCAACAGCAGTCAGCTTCTGTCAAACAAAGATTCATTAAGCTTTTTAAGCCATACAGTAGTCCAAGCATTGATCAGTGGTGCAGACACTGGGCTGAGTGAATGTTAATGAGCTCTAATTTTTCTTACTGTCTCTTATAGTTAAAAACCAACCATAGGCATTATATAGCCACCTGCCTGTCAAGTAAACATTTCATTCTAAAAAATGGCAAAAAAAAAAAAAAAAAGCAAAACTACCAGAAACTCCATCATTAAATAATTATGTCTGCTTACTGACTCTGAAATATAATGATGTAAATTCTAGCATCAGGTTTAATGAGCTCATAGATGTTGAGTTTTCTTAAAAAGATACAGTTACAATGAATGTCTTACACAGCTAACTTTAATTTCCATTTCTTTTACAGTTCAGTAATCTCAGGAATTTTTTGCCAAATGGTAACAACCGTATTTCAGGGGAAGTGTCTTCTTCAGAGAAATCACTGGTACATCAAAAACTAAACTGTCAATAACTATCTAGAGAGCAACTTGAATTTAATTTCACATTGACATTATCCATGCTAAACTGATTATATTTCTGATTTTATACTTGATTTAAGAAAAATGACAATTCAAAGAACTGAATTCTAAGAGATGGTTTATTTTACTTATTTTTTTTTTAAAATCCATATCATTTTATGAATGTGTTCATATATCAAATACTCCCTTTATCATTATCCTACTATTACATCTAAATATCAGAATAAATTTAACAGGAAGGGCCACTTTTTCCATTTAGAATAGCTGGCCCTCCTATGCGATGTGTACAGACTCTCAGAGGGAAGGTGATGCCTGAAGTTCTGCGGGGTACAGGCCAAAAAGACATGTACAGTAATGTCAGTATTATGACCAACAATGAGAAACACGATTAGACAGTTAAATGCAAAGGACTTAAATTCCATTAAAACATCCATCCCCAAGGCTTTAATGGTAGCAAAGCTAGACCACTAATGATTAGCAGGAGAAATGCCACCATGGATGCTTAAAGTTCCTGATTACAGCTATAAATCAGCAACTACAGTGACTCAGCAAGCTCTTTTAGTATCTGCTCTTTCTTTAATATAAGATGACGAAAAGGTATGAAATACTCCAATCGTTTATGCTCTGAGTAAATGCAGAATCTTACAAGACTGAAAATTTGAGCAACAAAATAGCAGATCAAACTCACTATAGGCAAACATGGTGTAATATGCAGGAGAAAAAACAATCCTAATCACATGTATAAAATGGACCTCAAGATGGATGTGACTAATCAAGACCCTACAAGAAAAACTGTCCAAGTTCTAGAAAAACAATCAGCTCAATATTCAGGAGCAATCGAAAAGAAAAGCGAACAGTAGAAACATCTAGGAAAAGAATAGGAAAAAAAACAGAAAATTAATTATGTTGCTATATAAATCCATGGTACCCAGCTGAAATGTTGTGCGAGGAATTTCCCTCATTGCAAAGGGAATCCAGTGGAACTGGAAAAAGGGTTGAAAAAAGGCAATTTGAAGGACAAACAAGAATGGGGAATTGCCTCTGTTCGAGTGAAAACTGATCAAGCTGATGTGTCAGCCTAGAAAAAAAGTAGCTTAGAGGATAAGGTAGAGGTCATCTGCCTAAACTAATAAGCTTAAGAGAATGCGTCAGCCATTCTCTTTGACATAGTTTCTGCACGTGGTTCTCCAAAGGAGAGCCAGAAGGATTCACTTCAAGTATCTCTTGAGAATAATTGACAAAGACCTCTTTAACAATTTCCTGTTACAGAAAGCATAACGGGGCATTTAAAATAACATTCCTGAACTTACCTCTCTTAAGTTTCAATTTGTTCAGTGACTTCAGCTGATTCAAAAACTCCAACTTCCTGATTGAAATTCACAAGTGTACATATAGTATTTATTAAGTCAAAATTACAATATACTATAAAAGCTTTAAGCGTAAATCTAGTAAACTCCTATCAGAAGTTTTCACCTTTATTGCCAAGTCCCAGAATTTCATAATCTGTAGAAATTGTACTGTATTCTAGTGCTACAAATAATCATTGGTTTAACAGTAGAAGCAATACAGAGCTTTATGTCTCAGCGAGACTTTACTAACTCTGCATCTTTACACAGACATCAAATTTACCAAACAACTTATCAAACAGCTCTAGTCTAGTATCAACTGAACTGGAAAAAAGCTAAAAATATTTTTAACTACTCCTCTGAAATTGAATACTAAAATATTCACGCAGAGTCTTGAAAGCCATCATGTAGAAAAAGGAATACTTGGAAGAGAATTTTAAAGACAACAAAGGAATTATCCTGTAAGTGTTCATGTGAAAACATTAATGCTATGACATATGGTGAACTCTTGTATGAAGCAGCACATAAAATTTATATACTTCAGGCTCATATCATTTTATGTTCTCAGGAAAAAGCAAGGAGACTCAATGAAAATAGTCCCATTAGGCAACTGTAATGAGATGCACACAAAAAAAATAAAAAAAACCACCCTGCTCTACGATACTTACAGACACTGAAAAAGATTGTGTAGTACCACATTCATACAGATATGATGTACTCATTCAATCATATTAGGATGAATAGTGCTGTTTCCTGCTGTTTCTCATTCAGCACAAGTTTGCCCTGCAGTAAAGAAAGAGTGACTAGATGATGATATGGCGGGAAGACATTAACATTAAAACGGACAAAGAAATTAGTTGCACCACATTCACTCATCATTACTTCAGAAGCCTTTATCAGGTATATCTGCATTTGTTGTCCTGATTTTCACTCCAGAATGTCAGCAGTTCAAGAACAGGGGCAAGTTTCATACACTGATTCTTCAACATATGCATGAGTAGGTTTATGTTTCAGTGGGATATTTTTGGCTTTTTCTTTGTTTGTTTGTTATTTGTTCTTTAGTTTTATTTTATTGTTGTTGTTCCGTTATTTTGATCTCTCTGGGTAAAGTCATGCTTGTCATTTTAGTGGCCAGAAGCAGCTATTCGCAGACATAGCTTAACTTTTTCCTTTAACAGCTACATCAGTAAGATGGTGAGGAACATAAAATAGATACTCGAGGTGGTCCCTGATTCAAAAACTTTCCTCTAACAAAACAATATAAAAGGCCTTCTAGCAGGGAAGACAGTAAAATCAAGATGAGGCTTGGCTGAAAAATAATCTCCATTTAAAATGGCCTTTAGAATGCACAGAGATTTGCTACCAAATATCTCCTTATAGAAGAAGAATTTTAAAATTAAGTTCATAAATTTTATTGCAGCTTTCTCCAATTCTCTC
Organism: Phasianus colchicus; assembly: GCF_987193195.1. NCBI lineage: Eukaryota > Metazoa > Chordata > Aves > Galliformes > Phasianidae > Phasianus > Phasianus colchicus. The sequence goes on along the minus strand of NC_143440.1, from coordinate 35,921,994 downwards.
ATGAGCATTACTGCCAAAAATTTTTCCACTGGTTTACAGAAACTGATTCTTCTCTTTAGACATCTAATATTTTTTTTTTCCCCCAAAACAGGAACAAAACCTTTTTCCCTGAGATGGAGTTTGCTTTTAAAAAAACACCAAAAATATCTATTCTCACTATCACATAAGGTTTAACAACAAATAGTTTATCTTTTAAATATAATATTTTCCCACCATTAATAGAATACCATAGCCATTATGTTTTGTCTCAGCCTGGGGATTCACAGAACTAGGCCGATCTCTGTGGAACACAAATTGCTTTCCTGTACTGAGTCACACCAGTATTTTCTGCTCTGCTATTTTCGTTTCTAGTACTTTCTAATATCAATAATGCATACAGTCAGTTGTTTCAGACATACAGTTATCAGTAACAGGGTATAAAACACTGTCTTCATTTGGGCATAAATTTTTAATGTACATGAAGAGACGTCCTGTATGCAATGATAAAACATAGCTTGTGTAACTATTTTGCAGACTCTACTAACTTGGATAAATCTTGACTTTTGATGTTGACTTACTGTTTATCTAAAAATAGATATCTACTTGTGCAGTGCTATTAGTTGGACAACACCTAAAATAATGTCCACAATTGCTTTGTTCCCTCTCTTTCCATCATGCAATTTTACAAGGTCATTTACACCATCATCATAAAGGCATCTCCCTTGTCTAGTGCAGAATTATTGTTTCTGGATCATACGTGGCAGAGACAAGATCTTTTTCTCCAGATACATCAATACTGGTTTTGCACATAGAGCCTTTCAGTTTCATCATCAGCCACCTTCTGAATAGAACTTTAGGAAAATAATACTAACACTTTCTCATCATATTGAATCTTACAAATTTTTGAAGAAAAGTTATGATAAACACTATCACTGCAATCCCTGCACAGGGTTCAAGCATCTTTCTAACTTATTCTTGCACCAGAATTTTAGTCAAAATTACAAATATTGGCAATTACAGAACTTCATTCTTAAATTCAAAAATCAGTTTCAATACTGATAGAAGCTAGGACATTTTTCAGTATCAAATTCTTTCAAACCATCATATACAGTTTTATGGGAACAAAGTACACCGGCTTTGGAGATGCAGTCTATAACAGTGAGGTAATTGATTCTGATCTCTCTCTCTCTCTGATTACTGTTTACTAAAACTAACTTTATGGAAGTCAATAACATGAAAGGAGTAAAACAGCTGGCTTTCAAAAGGTTCTTACAGCTGAACACTGACAAGTAAGGAGCAAATGTTTCTACTCTTTTAAGTCACACTTTCTTTTACCATAAGGAAAGGATGAGAGCCTTCAGCCATTAAAAGTACTTTTTAAATGGGAATAAACAGGATTGGATACTTGTGGTTCAAATTATTGGAGCCAACAATTCAAAGTATCATCTTTGCCATCTGCTGCACTTGAGGAAATTATAGAGGTAGAAAAAATTTCTTCAGAAAGCTAGGTAAACATACAACTATGAACTTTATCCATGTAGAATCATGCTTAATATTTCTTTATCCAGAGAAATATTCCAATGGAAAACTACTAAGTAGTAGAAAACAACACATAGCCACTTGAAAATTGTGTGCACTGTACACAGAGACAAATGATGACGACTTTTATCCCAGGTGCATTTACAAAAATAATTTTTCTCACATGAACAATCCATTTGAATTTATATAGTCATGTGCTTACATATGCGTTTCCTAACATGAATTGCCAGATTCTGTATTTATAATATTATGCATATATTTATTATATTCAGCTTTTAGTTTGAAAACTGGGACTAAAATCCTACAGTGCTTGCCATTCTCTAGCTGTCACCCCTTTCTAGGTTTGTAAAGCCTATAAAAATTGAACTTCATGATACAGATTTTTTTCCTCAGCTACATCTACGATTGCAGAGGAGCGTAAGATGTTAACTTCTACTTCAAAAACAAAACAAATACTGCAAAACTACTTTCTCTAGGCTATATAGAGGCTTATATTTGTGTAGTTCTAACTCATTCACTCCTGATACATAATTAAAAAAAAAAAAAAACACAAAGTCAGTAATTCATTTGAAATATTTATTTTTTATATTATCACCTAGGGCTTCTGAGAAGTCCTGGCAGTCTGTCATTTTCTTGAAGGTCTACGGGAGTTGTCCAGGTTCAGCCCTTTAATTATTTCATTAGTTAACGTATCAGTTACATGATTTGATTATTTTCAAGTTTTAGTCTCAAAGTGTTCATAGTATAAAAGCCTTTTTGAGTTTCAGATTTAGTTACTTGGTGTTACCATTCTCCTATGATACACTAAATCATCAGCTGTGATGCATATATTAATGCACTATTTCTGAAGAATGCAAATTTTGAGCATAAATAAGAATGACTTCTTTAATATAAACTTTGGCTACTCCAGAGACATAGAAAGCAATCCTGACTTTATAGACCTTATATTAATCCTGAACATTTAATACAATCACTTGGAAAGGTCAGACCAGTAACACATAGAAAGTACAATTAAACCAGAGCAACTGAGAAATCTCTATCCAAAGCACCTCAAAAAGTTCTGCTTAAGGCACTTTCTTTGATAGTGAATGCCATTTCCAAGAAGGAACAGGAAGTAAACCTTTCATTTCATTTAAGATTTCCCCAATTGTTGGCATTTGGGGAAAAAAAAAAAAAAAAAAAAAAACAGAACAATGATTTTGTCTTACAAAATCTGAGGAAGTGATTTGTCCTGGAAATGTGGCTTCAGATTGAGTCTGTGTTAATTACTCATGCATGTAGAATAGCCAAGCCTTCAGAAAAGTGATCAGAAAATACAAGAAAACCAATATACTGCACGCTTTCATAAAAACATGAGACTGAAAGAAAAAAAAAAGTCATGAAATCTTTAATTGTACACTGATTGCAACAAATTTAACGCACACAAAATGAGAGAGAGTCTCATCCTTCACTATCCTTCAGTGCCTTACACTGGTCCTCACTGAGGCCACGATGAATCCTTGTTTAGGTCTCCCTTGCCTTACACACTGCAGGTTCTGTTCTCAGCTCTGAAGACCAGCCTGCCCCTTTGTGGAATCTGCAAACCCTCAGCATCATACAAGCATCATAAACTGGCCACACATATAAAAAAGACACAATTCTAACTTAAAAAAAAAAAATGAAGTTGTATTTAATAAAATGTGATCATTCATCTAGTGACAGAGTTTTATTCAATCAACTACAAAATTCCTATTTTACATGCTTCAAGCTATCGCCACTAAATGCAGTAAGATGACTTCACTGTTAGTGTATATGAAAGGGTGATGGACCTAAGTTGCTCTCTCTGAACTGAAGGACCTATCATTTCTCCTGCTGAAAATTCCATTGCTTCTTCTAAAGCCATAGTATGGAAACATATTTTCAATTCTTAAATGAATATACTTTAGAAATAATGATATCAGCACCTGTTACTTCTTTCCTGACAAGTAGTCAATTCACTGAATTGTAAGTATGGCCTAAAGAAAAAAAAATCTACATAAAATCCTAGCAACGTAAAACCAAACCAGCATGATCCTATTTAATATTGAAATGTTTTTAAAACTCAGTCATTCTATCATGTAACCAATCCACAGACTGAAATGTGCTTGGACCTCTGCTTTTTTCCTCTTCCTTTATGGACATGTTTGAGAAGTAGACAGAAGACTTTAATGAACAAGTTCATGCAAGATGCTACCCTGCGCACAATGGAATATTTTTTTTAAATTAATGTCAGTATAAGTACATCAGGACTATTAAATTCACGAGGAAAGGGAAGAACATGCTAAGCCATGTCTAAGGATTTTTATATCACCTTACCACTACATGGTAAGATGATACAAAAGTCATCTTATCATATGTAGTGCAAGTGTCACATCAAGCAATATTCCAGTTGACAGTATCCTTATGTTATACTATGACAGTGTAATGGCCAAAACAAATGACCAATTTATTAAAGATAGCACCTTTAGCACTGATTGAAACACATTTTTGCACTACAGCATTTACTCCTGTGTCATGGTTTTGTTTTTTTTTTTTTTATTTGATTTTCAAATTCCACATCAAAACATCATGTACTGGAATTAAAGTGTTCATGGAAGAAAAAAAAAAATACAGTCTGACAGTTTGAAAAAAAAAAACAAATGTTTCCAAATCTTTGGGTTATCCATGTTTAAGTCTGTTTTGGAAAAAACTGTTTCAGCTCAGTAATTTCAATTTTATGACTAGGTCCTCCTCTCTAAGATGGGGCACACCATTGGTTTACCACTTGAGTTGTAAGGAGACAATATGTACTATATAAGTTATAACCAGAGTGCTTCCAAAGGGTAATTCATTAAAAAGTTGTGATCTACTTAAATTATATCCTGAACATCTTGTTTTTCATCCATATTGTCCACATAAATTCATTTTATTGTTTGGGAAATGTGTGAGCAGCATCTGACATAGATAATCAATTCATTCAAGGAGGAGCAGAAGCTTAAACCAGAGGCTGTAGTAAATTTGAGGACAACCACTTCACAGATCCCTGAGGTTTACCTGCTCTAGGGTCAGCCACCCCAGGGCTCCAGAACAGGGAGACAATTTAAAAAAAAAAAAGATTAATGGTCTACCTTGTAAGTGCAGAAAAGGCTGTGATGAGCTTCAAAATTTCTGGAGTCTAGTAATAGGAAATAAAAAAACATGGATGTTCCAGCTGCAGAAAACAGAGGAAAATGCTGGAAATGTCTGTGTTCACAACAGCTGTGGGATGAAATGCGATTTATAGAGCCTGCCACAAATGATGTTAAAAAAAAAAAAAATCTTGAAAACAATGAAAAGCTAAGAGGGAATGAGAGATGAACAGTCTGTTGGGAAGGTAATTTTCTTTACAATTGCCAAAATCTGATAAAATTAAGATGACATGGTTGTTTTTTGCATCACTCTTCTGATTTGTAACTACACCCTTCAATGATATTTTTAAAAGGAACAGATGCTTCTGTCCTAAATTTATTTTTGCAAAGGCAAACTGCATCATGGATGAGTGAATCTGTTTGTCCACTACATTGAGAAAATCTGATTTTACAGGGGTTACAGACACTTCTTTTTTGGGATGAAAACAGTTATTTTGTAACAACTTAAGAACTCCTTTAAGCTTAGACTAGTCATTAATGATGGATGTTGTAATAAGATAGTTGCCTCTCCCAAGCTTGTTTTTATTCTCTAGCCAACATTTTCAGGAGGAGCAAAACCATGCTTTGATAAGGAACATATGTCACACAGGGATTTCTGCAATATGGAAAGTACTTTTCTGCTCACAGTGCTATAATTCACAGCATTGCTCATCTACCTTCTTCCTTCAGATGATGAACAAGCTATGTCCAACACTATCATTCCATTCCCAATTCTACAACCTGCTGAATAAGCAAATTTCCTCTCCTTGTTCCCCCTTCCATCCTTTCAAGAGCAAGATTCTGAAGCTAGTAACTCTTTCAGCATGCACTGAAGATAACAAAATGAGGCCCAATTATATTTGGGAATTTTAAGCATTCTAGGTAGTAAACAACTTGCTTTGAAAAAAAGGCAAAACTATCAGCTGTTCTGAACATAGAGCACTTCTACCACCACTCCCCAGGCTGCCTAAATTCACTCTCTAGCAGCAGTGATACACAGTAGCACACTTTAAATAGAAAAGTAGGGACACCTAATTTATAAAGGGCAACCCAGTTTCATTACCATAACATAATTAAAATGGATGGCATGTATTTGCTAAGCAGCAATTGTTTCCAGGGTTCTTTTCTGGAAGAAAAGTATCCCTTAGAAGAAAGGTAAAGCTATGAAAGCAACTGCCAGCTCCTCCAATTTGAACTTCATCCTTCTGGATATTAGCAATTTTTTTTTTTCCTTTTTACTCTGATATGCTTGGTAATCCTTATGAACAAAACTGGGAACATGAATGCAGCTGTGCATATATCAAATTTCATCTGGTTTGCTAACCATATAGTGTTGTTTTTTTTTCCTGGAAGTCATCCTGCCTTTGCCAATTTTCAGAACTATTTTATTTCTAATTATTATATTCCAGGATTTAGCACAGTGATTTTATTGTCTGACTTGAATACAAAGATTTTCTCATAAGTTTGATTGTTCTTGTATTCAGATTTATATTCAAGTGCTCATAATGCTAACAGCTCTAGACCAGAGATTTCACTTTTTCATTCTTTAACTGTATATTCATTTTATTTATTTTATCTGAGAATTTCAGACTACGCTAAAGCCATCCTAAAGAATATCAAATCACGTGCCTAATTCAAGTATATAAAATGTCCAGCTTAATTTGTATGTGATATCTATTTCTGAGATAAGCCTGAGAACTTGGCTGTATCAAAGCATTTCTACAGTTAAAGAATCACTGGGTACTAATTTCATTCCCGTCTTCTGAACTCAGAAGATTATGTTGTCAGACAAGGAGGATTAGAACCATATTGAGTATTTTTGAGAATGTCATCTCATATTTTCTGTACCCTCAGGTACATCCAGAATGACTCAGTAAATGAATTTAAAAGGGTAATTACTGGAATTTATTATACAAGTCATTCAACGTTTGTCCTTGATATTCTAGACAATTTCTGCAAACAATCCCAGTCATTTACAATGGAGCTGACTGGGAAGGCTATAGCTAGTATCGAGGGGTATAATGCTTTATATAAAAATTAATAAATAACCATGATAGTAAAATTTACACAGATCTTTTACAAGTCTTTTGCATGTAATTTACTGTAATCCGTGTTAATTTTCAGCCATCTCATTATCCTGCACTCATATCTCTACCTAGTCCTCTGAACATAATGCAATAGTGTTATGACCTTTGAGTGAGGATCCTCACTGATAATATAATTCAGACTGATAATGGCATCACAAACTAGCTTAGCATCACTTTACACACACAGGTCATGAAAATATAGCAGAGAGGTAGTTATAAAATCTGCTATCGTCATTGAGAACAATTCCTAAATGGTTGCTTCTTGCATAAAGGAAAGATCTGTAAAGGTATGACAAAAATGCAACTGAAAAAAAGGGACAGTTGTGAAAAGATAGAAAAAAAAGTTTAAAGTATGAGAGTCTCAGAAGCAACTCCAGCAGTCACTTCACAAAGAGCTTACACCTTTGATAGCAAAACAGTTAATTATCACAGCAATAAGCTGCTTAACATATTTAAAAAGCATGCCAGCTGTTTAAAGTTTCAATCCAAATAAAAATACAATAAATTTGAACTATGAAATTATTTTGAAAATTCCCCATGTGATTTTATCCAAGCTCAGTTATTCCTGTGCTCAGTGACATCAAAAATTTGTTTAGACTGTTGCAAGACTAATTAAACATCAATAGCTAAATAGCTTTCTGTCTCTTCCCTTTGTTTTGATGTTCATTTCTATTTGAACTAATTTCTTACTCCTAAAATTAGTCTTTCTTAAATTCCCCTGGAAGCCAACCTAGTATCCAGTAATTCGTAAGTCACAGTTACTTGCCCTAGCTGTTTCAGCCCTTTGGATTTGAGGAACCACAGATCATCCATCAGCATTTAGCACCATATCTTTTTAATATCCAATATGTTTGCATGAGATTGATAGCTATGACACATGAGCAATGGGAAACCTGTGATCTTTCAGCTAGAGATCAAGCAGGACAACCTAGAACAGAGGCAGCTCTTGGAGACAGTCCCTCCATGCAGGATCTTGACATTTCTTGCTAAAATCATATTCCCATCCAGCACTATGAATTGCACACACACCAACAACAAGCTTTGCAACTTGCCAGAACCATCAGTATATGTCAGTAGAGGACAATCTGTCCTCATCTGCTGAGGTCCTCACCAGCTAAAAGCATTAGAGTTGGTGCTGCCCTAGGGCCTCTCATACATCTACTGGCAACTCAATCAAGCCCAAGCAGTCAATGTTAGAGTGCACCCACCTCATCTTTTTAACATTTTAAATTAGACCATGTTTTCTTTTGCTCATCTGCACTTGGCTTCTAAATATGTTCAGGTTATGTGTCCTAACTGCACCATAGTTTAGGACCCTGCAGCCTTAGGTCTTGAGACTTGTCTTGAATCTTTTCCTACTCAGAACAAATAAAATTTTCCCTTGTAAACTGTATCCAGCTGGAAATAATCTTCATCAGAATTAAGAACTATTTTTTCAGCAATCACTGAGAAACAGAAATACCTTAGATATAACGCATATTACATTATTGACAATTAAACACACTCTGTGAATGGAGACAGTTTCAGTTCAGAGAAATGTGGTCCTATTTCAGCCATCTTAAATTTATGTAATTGCTTTCATTTCTTGTTAAGAGAATTGCTGTCTCTTCAAAAGAGATGTTCTTCTTTCTGTACTCTAACCTGATTGCAGCTAGAAAAAAGCCATAGTGAGTAGAAACACTTCAGCTAAATTCATCCTGAAACATAATTCAGAAAGATGAATAGTACAATAGAATATGTTGAAAATTTTGAGTAATATCTTTAAACAGAAACTTGAGAAGATTTACTTTGTGTTACAAAGCTGTTGAACCTATTGTCAAGACCATTTTCATGATAACTTTAATACTTCCTTGAATAGCTAAAGCTTCTAGATTAATTACACTTTGATCCTGAGGAGAGAGTGAGTCATCAGTGGAAAGAATGAATTTTAAAGAGAAATGAAGGAACTAATTTCACTTATGTTAAAATAAACAAACGAGCCAAGGCAGGAGGGAAAGCATGCAAGGATTTGACAATAAAATCTTTCAATCAGTAAATTACTGAAGTAGCTTTAAATTATTTTAATCGTAAACATTATGTGGATATCAAACTCTGAATTTATGGATGTTCATTAACTAAGTCAAAATTAACTAAAGGTATTGAATAATTACCCTACAAAATTGTGCCAGGTGCTAGTACATCAGTAAGGAAAATGTCATATAAGGCTATGAAGTTTCAACACACGTAGCAGAAAGCAATCACAGTATATCTGGATACACAAGACATACAGTCCTTTTTGAGTTACACCAATGTAAAATCTCACTGAATATTCTGGAAAGATTCACTCAATAGTCCATCCACATAAGTCACCGAAACACATATACACAAATGCAATAAAGTGTTAAAATCTGTTTAGTGCTTAGCCATATTTGAATGACCAATGCTACATAAACACTAGCCAACTTTTGTCCCTTACACACACACATACACATTAAACAATCCAAAGGATGTAACAATGCCAAAGGAAGAAGTAAAGGTTGACATTTTTAATTCCTACCTATATAACTTTTCTTGCAGACCTTCTTTCAAGCATCTCTGGCTGTTTGTGAAAGCATCATTATGCTTAGCACAGAATGATAGCAACTGGCACTAATGACCCCATTTATTGTGACTTTACCATCTAACAGTTTTCATCAGTATAGAAACGAGCTTTCTGTCTACCAGAGATAAATGATGGTACTGAATATTAAATGTTAATTTAAACAGTAGCTCTTTAAAGTAATGTGCAGTGACAGTTTTTTCCCATCCCTCTGCTGCCCTAAGTTTATTTCTAGTTAAACAAATCTAGTCATCTCTAAATATACATGTATGACAGGCTCAGAGTTAGGAAATGTATTTCTCTAGTGAGCAAAGAAAAAACAAGCTGAAATAATGCAAGTTTTCCCCTAACAACCTACCCACTTTCTGAACTTCTATCCAGGCATGTAGGAAGTGTTTCCTGTAGGAAGACTGGGGGCCCAGCAACACCAAGGTCAGGCTTACTGTGAGGAGGGGAATACTGCTGGAGCCCTCCTATCTTGCCAGAATGAGATGAAGGAAAAGAGAAAGATGAAAGCTTCACATACCCCTTTCCAGATATAGTTTATTTCATATTCCCATTCATAACTGAGACTTTGGTCTTATCTCCAAAGCATGTCATAAATGAGACTTAGGACATCTGCGTCACTGTTTACAGCTTTGGGACAGAGACAGCACTACCCCTCCAGAGCAATAGAACCCTGAAGCAAAGATAAAACTCATCTGTGTGTACAGCTGCACTTTTCCTCAGGCTGAAACAGACTAAAGAGTTAATTCTGCCAGGATTATCAGTGGCTTCACTATTTCTTTCCAAGGCAAGACACACACACTCAGATAGATATATATAGTAATTAAATATAGCACTTGACATGCTTGTCTTTTTGCCATGGTTTTTAAGTGGAAAGACCTGTTTCTCTTGCTAACTTGGATTTCTCTCATGGACTGAAAGGTCAGAGGATACACTGAGCACCACAAGAAGGTATTCACCCTGGTTAACATTACTGAAAAACACATGTGGTGACATCAACTATGGCATCAGAAGAACAACGAAAAAATAGATTGCATAACTAACAACAGCACCATTTATTACATGCATCTGTTCCAGTTAGGCTTTGTTTGCATCCTATTAAAATCAGGATGAGAAAACACTCAATTCTTACTATGACTTCGGGAAAAGGTTTGGCTCCATTTTCTGCCAATCTAATCTACTAACTAGCGATCACAAATTAGAAGAAACAATATACTATAACTTTGATAAAATATTTATTTAAACATTGTGCTAAAAACTAATGTAACAGATTGAATATTTTCAGTAGAAATAGAGTATATGCTAAAAAGCATTAAGAAGCAGGTGAATACCTGAGGGATCCTGGGACAAAGCATTTAGTAGGGAATCAAACAAAGCAGGGTGTTTTTTTTTTCAGTGAGATTCCACAGGGGTTAGTGCAATGCCCAGTACTATTTACCATTTTCATCAGTAGTCTGGAAGCAAATGTTAAAACACTACTGATAATGTTTTCAGATAGACTGTTGGAAGCTGAAGGGGGATCTCTACAGTTCCATTAAAGTAAGAATTCCACTTGGTTTTTCCCCACAACAAGATACCAAATAAAAATAAAGGAGCCTTACTGGCAGCTAAGATTTCTGTAAACTAATCCCATCAAATACAACATTTTTTAGAATCACACCAAGGATCAAGAAATGATAATATCTAGCATGGGGGAATCTTGACTCAGGAATGAAAGTAAAGATTGCTAAGGACAAACAGCAAATAAGTGCTGTATGTTACACCGTGAGAACCTGGGTTAGGAAGACTTTGAAAACAAACTAGGAACAAGGAAAAACTGGAAAAAAATAGTGCTATCTCTGAATATAGCAACAGTGAGAATATAGTGGAATGTTGCGGAGGGATGCGGCATATACATTTCAAAAGTAACTCTGAAAAGCTGGAGTGTACACAGCAAACCCAATTGAAATTAGCAAGAATGAGAGAGGTGCTTGAAAGTGGAAGAAAAAAAAAAAGATGCATCTGTTTAATGTCTCAACAGAAAAACAGAGATATTTTTCATGAAGAGTACATGAATATCCAAAAGAATATGCTTCACAGAATCACAGAATGGCCAGGGCTGGAAGGGATCTCAAGGATCATGAACCTCCAACCCCCCCTGCCACAGGCAGGGCCACCAACCTCCTCATTTAATGCTAGACCAGGCTGCCCAGGGCCCCATGCAATCTGGCCTTGAACACCTTCAGGGACAGGGCATCCACAACTTCTCTGGGCAGCCTGTTCCAGCACCTCACCACTCTCTGTAATGAACTTCCGCCTGACATCCAACCTAAATCTTCCCTCCCTCAACTTCAAACCATTTCCCCTTGTCCTGCCATTATTTACCCTTTCAAAGAGTTGATTCCCCCTCCTGTTGGTAGGCTCCCTATAGGTACTGAAAGGCTGCACCACGCAGCCTTCTTTTCTCTGGGCTGAACAAGCTCAGCTTCCCTCAGCCTGTCTTCGTAAGGGAGCTGCTCCAGTCCCCTCATCATCTTTGTGGTTCTACTCTGGACCCTCTCCAACAGATCTCTGTCATTCTTGTACTGGGGGCTCCAGACCTGGTCACAGTACTCCAGATGGGGCCTCACAAGAGTAGATGGGGAAAATCACCCTCCCTGCTGGCCACCCCTCTAATGATGGAGCCCAGGATACCATTTGCCTTCCGAGCTGCAAGGGCACACTGCTGGCTCATGTTAAGATTTTCATCTATCAAGACCCCCAGGTGCTTCTCTGCAGGGCTGCTCTCAAGAACCCCTCCTTCCAGTTCATATTGAAAAGCAGAAGAGTTTGGACACTAAGTTTGAAGCTCAACGAGTTCAAATTATAAAAGACAACTCTAACAAGAGTGATTAATCACAATGATCAGTCTGCAGAGAAAAATGTGGGTTTTCTGCCTGTTACTGATCAAGCATAGAAGGTGCAAGTCTACCAGATGAAAGTTGTTGTGTCCAAACATCTGCAAAAATCTAATAACATTAAAACTGAGGAACTACTTAAGAAACAATTGTCAGGAGATTGACTTTCAGAGACTATCTTCTGAATTGCTTTTAACTGCTACATCAGAAACACAAATTTCTGTACTCAGTATTGAACCCCATAGGCCACACCACGTTTCAAAACACTATAGCAAAAATGCTGAACTAGTAGGAAAATAAGCATCCAAGTCCTTCTAATCATGCTTTATAGAATTATTGTCTTATTGTCATTGCTATTGCAAGTATCTAAAGCCATCATACTTCTACAATCCCTATCTCCTATCAAGTGAAGACATTCATGAGTAAACACGTGTTGCTTTGTAAATAGCGGGATTTGCCATCTAGTAGCATTTCTGAAATATTTTCTTTTGCTGTAAAGAGACAATTCCATTTCAAGCATTTCTGAAAGGAAGATGCATTAAAATTAAATGTAGGTTTTTATTATTTATGTATTTTTTTCCCTTCCTCTACACCCTTCTATATTTCTACAGCTAGGAAGTTCACTGTGATCAGTATAGTGGGAAAATAAAAAAAGAAAATTCTTGGATTAAGAATTTTCCTTGGATCAAGCAAGTAAACATCTCCATGTACTATATGTGTTAGGCTTTCAAGATAAAGACTGCTTGGATTAGGAAAAAAATGATTTTGTACACTATATACCATACTAAAGCAGAATAAAATAGTCCAATAATCTTCTAAGTACTATCTTTTTTCAGAACTTCAGAAAATAGATAATGAAAGTGTCTCTTCAAAAAAAGCCTTTTCATGTTCTTTCCTGAAGTACACCTGATACACGATCAACAGTGTCAAGAGGGCCTATTCCAAATGTCATTGTTTAGACCATCACTCAGTGCATCATACTGGTTTGAGTACTATTGGTACTCTAGAGTTTCTGACACCAAAAATAAGTTTCAAGAAGTATTTATTACAAGCATTTTATAATTGCAGAAAATCTCTCTCTGCTTCCGGAAGTGCAGAGTCAGAAGGATAGGAACAGTTAGTACATATATTACATCCCATGCAAATAAAACCAAACAAAAGTAGGGAACTAGACTTCTTATTCCATTTCTTCTCACTTCCTTATTTAATAGTCAAGAAACAAATTCAGAAAAGGAGAGGAATACAACTTGTACTGAATTTAAAAGAACTTAATCTCAGCAATGATTCCATAAGCTACAATTATACTTTTCATAAGACATATTCATGGAACGCATCTGTTCAATTCAAAATATTTTGAAAGACTGAAAATTGTATATGTATATTTGTGATCATTTCAAATGCATTGTAAGATATTCTATAATTACTATATGACTGCAGTCTACATTTCTTAAGCTTAAGGTCTCGTTCTGCCAGGCATTTATTCATTTGACATGGAAGCAATCAAAAATTCACTCTAACAGAACAGTTTCATCTCTGAAGAGCTACAGACTTGTTTATATAAATATGACTTTAGGAACAGCAAATCTGCCTGCAGATCCTGTAAAACTGCTATGGCACACCACGTGACTGTTGTCAAATCACAACCATTATATATATTACAGGCTCAGCATAATCCATTTTAGAATGAGAGATTTATACCTTCTCTTCTGCACAGTGAATCTTTTTGATTGAGCTTTACAGAAAAGAACAGCAAAGAATGACTCACAGCCTTGAAAAGAACCATGACCCTGTCTTGTGGAAAAAGCACATGCAATCTTTACAAGATCTGAGTTGACACCAAATGAGAGAACGTTGACATGGCTAAACATTAAGAATTCATATCAGCTATCTTTGCCTCAACTTTTGTTTGCATAGCAAGTGATACAAGGCTATCAATTGTTCTTTGCAACAGGTATGAAGAGTCTTGATGTACTTTGCATTCCAGACTCAGACGTTTTGCATCCCAAATTGCTGGCACTTGCTCCCAGTAGAGCTGCTCACGCTCATAAGGGCAGCAAGCCACAGACACTCATCATCTGGTTGGTACAGACCAGAGGCTCACATACATCCTGCTGCATGACTGAATTCTTGCCATTAGCATTGCTCAGTGCCTGCCCAGACCTCCCCAACTTGTGATCTATCACAACTGAGGGGCTCATGAATTCCATGTTGTCAGCTACTTGAATGAGTTTTGAAAGCCATGTTCCCAAGCCCCAAGTCAGCTTCAGAGGGAAGTGGCCCGGGTTTGGTGGGCTGAGATGCCTGCAGGCCACTTGCATTAACAGCTCTGTGCTTCCTCTGGGACAACAAGAGAAGAAATTTATTCTACTTACAGACAGAGCTATCGTGCATCATTACCTTGTATTTCACAAAGCTCTTCTCCCATTTACATTAGAAAACACTAACTATTTTTGAGCAATGTAACCATGGTACAGGAAGCAGCTGGGGCAGCAGGTAGGCTAATTATGGTATTGTGGGTGTTTTGCAGAGTAATGATCTTACTTTCAAAGTTGAAAACCCAAGCCCATGAGGACACTGCTTGCTCAATCACATCACCTCAAAGAGTTAAAGCTTGTTACAACAAGAGGAGTGAACAGACAGGTTTTTTGTTCAGTTTCAAGTGTGAGCTTTTTTTTGATTTCTTTGTAGCTTGTTGAATTTGGGTTTTGTTGTTGTTTTTTATTTTGTGGTTTAGTTGGTTTTTTTTTTCTTTGGTTGGTTAGTTGTTTGTTTGTTGTTTTGTTGTTGTTTTAAACAGACTGAGTTTTCTGTCCTTGCCAGCAAACCACTTACTACATGTTTAAGTACTCAACACAGATGCCATTGGATATAGCAAGCAGAAGCAAAAAAAAAAAAAAAAAAAAAAAAAAAAGAGTTTAAATAATTCAGTTCCAAACTGTCAGACCATGTTCACAGTCAAAGGCGAAAAGTTAGTTATCACTCACCTAGACAAAAAAGGATAGGTCAGTAAGCAAAGAAAATGGAATCATCATACCTGCTTCTGGCTGCAAGAGCATTTTGATGACTTGCTTTTGGTTGCCCGAGATCACAAAAATATAGGAAATACAGTCATTAATTTAACCAAAAGTATTCCAAATCCCTTGGAAATTTATGAAATTCAGAGCAAAGTTCTTTGTATACCTTCATTTAAGTAAAATTTACAAGATCTGGCTGTTTATTCAGGTGACAAATTCTAACACCTAGCTGCTAATTTGCATCATCAAACTAACCCAGCTCTAGGGAAGTCTGAAATCCTTAACATCTGGTACAGTCTCCTAGACATCTACATCCCTGTTCCCAAGCACATATTTAACTAGCTCAATCTGTACAATGCTCAGCTGCTTAGTGGTCAAGTCAAATCCCAACAGGATGTTCAAATTCTCCAGTGCCCTCATCTGGCACCTGCTCCAGTGGATGTGGTCAAAATCTATCTAAACT
Organism: Phasianus colchicus; assembly: GCF_987193195.1. NCBI lineage: Eukaryota > Metazoa > Chordata > Aves > Galliformes > Phasianidae > Phasianus > Phasianus colchicus. The sequence goes on along the minus strand of NC_143440.1, from coordinate 35,906,288 downwards.
TTCAAAGGGTAAGTGAGGGCTATTATAATCAAAGCCTGAATTTAGAAAAGTTGATAGAAGTAGTTAAATGCCCATAGCAGAACAGGCATATGAAGCTAGGTTTCCCACTTCCCAAGAAGCAGCTTATCCTCTGGTGACTGCCTTGCAGGCTGAGCTCCATTTTTTGAGTTATTTCACTTGGCTGTGATAACCAAATATACACTGCGCTAAATGAAGCAAAAGAACAGCTCTGCAAGCTGAAAGTTTAAACAACCCGTAGAAGACTGAAGACAGAGTCTTTCATTCTACTTCTTAGAGCTTCATGCTTAGAATATTTCCCTGAGAAATTGATTGTAACGATTCCTCCAGTCTGATGATCTGCATGTGGTGTGAAGGAGTCATCACCTCATATCCCCACACAGAAAAATAGTTCTGTTTAAATACAAAGTCATAAATCTCTGAGGAGGTAGACATCTAACTCTGAGCTGAAGGAGAGACTTTGAGATAGTGTTTAAATTAAAGCATTTTTTTAGCAGAAAAAATGGCGTGACATTTTGTTTTGTCATTTCTAATGAATTTAAGCAGCTCCATCTTAAACATGCTAGACTCCATCAAGCACAATTAAAACCTCCCAGAATTTGAGATTATCAATTCTAGAGGATAAAAAGGCTTCTGAAGATACTTGCTGAACTTGAGCAATTCTGTCCCGCTTTTTTCTATTCACTCCATAGTTGCTTTTCTGCCCCAGGAAAAGCATAGGTCAAGATAACCATAAGAAATTAAACAACTATTTGAAATTTTTAGTATTTATCCACTTCTATCCCTGCATATCATCACCAAGTCCAAAAAACTAACATCCCCCACCACCCTGATTCTAACAGTCACTGCAAATCTTTCGCCAAAAGCACGTACTGAAGTTGGCATTAATAAAAGTTAAAGAAAAAAAATGAGTAAGCAAAGGCATTTCAGTATGGCACAAAGAAAATACCATGAAATTTTGCACATTTTACTACCTCCCTCTATAAAAACATACATACATTAGTATTTCAAAAACCTTCCTAATGCTACCGTATGTTCCAGAATTCTGAGTGCCTTCCCCACAGACATCAGCAATCTCTCCAAACTGAAACAGTGCTATCTTTGGCCTTTTCTCAGTGCCTGTAAGAAGAGTCTGTCTTGCAACCTTCCCTCCTATCTCTTAATCAGCATTTTTTGATCAGTTAGTCATTTAGTCTGCAGGAGTACTATAACTATACATGCCTGATGGGGAATAACTTGTTTTAAAATCTTTGGCTTTCTGTTTACAAGAGGAATATCCAGTATAGGCTGTCTGCTAATATTTTCCCTGTTTTTTTTTCTGGTTTATTTATTATTATTATTACTTTGATGTATGCTGTTTTTTAAAAGTCCTTTATAAACACCAGCAAAAATGCAATAGCCGAAAGGCTACAGAGGAGTGAGTAATGTATGGTGCAGATGGTCTTCAGTGAAAGGAAGAAGTATTTCCTTCTAAATAGGATTAAAGTGACTACATAAACACAAACAAGGGGGGTAAATGCTGTTTCAAAATACTAGGCCAGTTACTCAAACAATAAAGTTTTTAGGAGGCTCAAAGCAAAACAACATTGCTCCTTTTCCTCTAAAAATAAGAAACTGCAATAACTACCTAGTTTGACACCTCTCTGGATTGTATTGAAGCTGAAACTGCAAAAAAGTACAGCAGAAAACAAACTGATGAAATGTGAACTGCTGTGCTTTGAGAGCAAGTATCTGCAAGATATTCTGTATGGGTTCAAGCATAGTCCAAGTTGACATCCATTTGTGGAAAATCTGTCCAGGTTGCCTGCTATTACAATTTCCTGTAAAGGGGGCCAGTCATTGTTCAGAAAACTCCCTTCTGATAAGGTTAAATTACTCAGCTGTCAGCTGTCTCAAGCTGCAGATAAAGAACCATGGGAGTCACTGCTTGGGAAAGATTAGGATTTCATAGGGAGAAGGAAAAGAGATCACAATCACACAGAAGAGCGGCTTGAACTACTTTATCCCTCACTAAGACAGGGCCAGGTTGCCTGCATTCAGAAGTCTGCAGAGAGCAGGGAGGAAACAGCTGGAAACTGGGACATAGAGAGCTGTCCTGCAAGTCTCAGAAGTAATAACACATGCTATTGGTCCTCAGCATTGTAATCCATCCATGAAGGCCAGGTAGGAATTTTTGTGTTCCTCATATTTCTGGGTTTCAGAAAGCTCTTATATATTTATATGGTTGTTCTGAATGAAAGAGGGAAGAGGGGGGAACAACAAAAATAACAACAACAACCAGGCTAAGCATGGTTTCACAGCATATCAGAAAGGAACATTCTCTGCAGTGGATCTTGCCCTTGAATAACAACAGATTTGTGCAAGTGATAAGAATGCCAGAGTTATATTGCAAAGAAAGGAAAATTCATATACACAAACAGTTTGCAAGCAATAACTTCACATTGGTACATATAAAACAGGTTAGGAGATGCCAGTTTTTTTCTTCCCAAATCTGTTTGTTTGTATTAACATGAAACTAACAGTTTTGACAAAACTTTTCATCACATGCATTCAAAAACACAAAACCAGCATCAAACTGGTCTATGCTTGCAGTAAAGCTTTGAGGAGAAAATATTTCAGACATTACACAGCTGGTGAATGTTGCTCACACAAACAATTTAAACTCTTACAAGTCTTAGCTTTCTTCCTTTGAAATGAGCTCCTATCACACAAGAGATGATCAATTGCCATTATAGCACATGGTCAACACACCAAAAAGAACAAAAAACAAACCCTCAAATTAGCAACATTTGGCTTCACTCAAGCACGATTGGGTCATTCTCTGGTAAAATTGCTCTTCATATCTTCATATTTAATATTCAAGCAATTTACAGCTATCAGTCAAACACTGAACCAAGACAAAACTCTTCATACATGCAACTTCAAAGCAATAATGAAGATGGCTTCTTCAATGAATAGTTATAAAACAATCAAAATTGACTAATGACTTCATTTTGGGTTTTTGGTGAAAAGCCTCTCTTGGGCACTCTGGAACTAGAATACTGCATTGTCACGTTAATTAGATAAATAACAGGTGGTAGGCAAATAAATTCTCTGCTAATTTTAACACTATAATGAACAGAACAGATCCTCATCATGGGTTCCCTTCAGCACCTCATAATTCTTGGAAGTGAGACAATTTCTGAAAGTGTGTTTAAGCAAATTTTGAATTGTTTTTGTTTCGATAACTAACACATCTCTAAGACTTTTCCCATTGCATTTAACTAGTGCTGACTCTCTTAAAGTATGATTATCCATAAGTAATTATACTTGCAATTTATTTACACAATATTTTGTAACTCGCAGAAATTAGATGCCACACCTTTAGGTCTTTATTTAACAACTAATTCGAATTTATGGGAATACTTAAAGTACAGAAAGGATGTAATTGAAATTCATTACAATAAATACAAGTTAGCTCAGAAAGCAGCCACCCCTAATAAGGATAAGTAACATTAGAAGATGAATTCAAGTCTAATAAACACATGACTTTGTAGCTTTCAAGTGACTTTGTGCGCACACATTTGCTTGTTTTTAATGTCTTGGAAATACATATGGAAAGATCAAGTCTATAAAAGCTTTTCTTTCTAGAACTGAGATTTAATCATGAACTTGTAGCATTATTTTTAATTAATATTTTATATTTATATGTAGTGAAAAGTATGTGCTTTATGCAAAACTAAATAGTCAAAGTGCAAAGATCCCTTACATGCTTAAAGCCTAGTTATTTTTCCTGTTGAGGTTAATAAGAAACTCTAGCAACCTTAGAGAGCTGCAAATAAAGTCACTGCTACAGAATTAAGTAAATGTGGATAAGGGCAGATAGAAAAATGTATTCAGATTACAGAAAAAAATCTATACAAAAAAGACCTTTAAAACTTTTTTTTTTTACAAAAAAAAACTAAGTGGTGTGTCAAACTACCCATCTACATGCTGTTAGCCTACTGTTTGTGCAATAACACAGCTTAGCCTGCAGCCTGTTGTACAAATAGAACAGTCTGAAAGGGCACGTGCAGAAATGAAGCTGGCAGCTCAACTGACAAATAGCACTAAATCAACTGTATGTCCCTATCCTTAAGAGCTTTACACAACTAAATTTGTAGAACAGCAGCCCTAATGCTTATGGTACTAGGACATGAAATTCAGATATTAGAATAAGGACTAAGTATTTGCATCAAGTCTTCAATGTGAAGTCTTCTTTTTCTCATCAAATTTAGAACTACAGACTTTGGAAAAAAAACTGATAATAGTATGATTCTACAAACTGCTATTTGCATCAGTTATTATTCTCATTGATTTTTAAATTCCAGGCAAGGAAGTGCCTGGAAGGTGTGACTACTGAAAAAGGAAAGGAGGCTTTTTTTGCAATGTGGCATTAGTGCTCAGTCTACAGAAGGTTCACAGGACATCAGCACATAACGTACTTGTCTAACATTTAACATATCTGAATGTTGAAAATTGGTTGGAGGTGTAGAATGAAATACACCACAGGAACTATTGTGGAAGGTAGGTAGACAAATAATTTTAGATGTGTTAAATACTTGAAAACTGGGGAAAAAAAAAATCTTCGGGAATTGATTGTTTTGTCAAGAAGTACCCAGACTGAAATGATGGTTTGTGATGTGAGAAATCTTGGACTTCTTGTGAACCTGTAGATCACTTTTTCCTCTTAGTTGTACACACCAATGCAAAGAGATCATCAGTACAAAGGAAAAACACCATAGGAAATTTCAAGGAGCAATGCATGACAAACTGCAGTTAACCATTAAATCTCACCCACAATACAACATTGTCTGAACAACCGTGGAAACAGAAAGCGTTCCTGTGGCTTACCGATAAGACTCCTGCTAACAGTAAGCTCTTTCGTTAGATCATATTGTTTTCAAATACTTTTAAAGATGATAAAGCATCTTAAAGAATTTCTTATGCATTGTTGTTTATTTGTTTTAAAACTAGAAAAACCTGCTCTTTCAAAAAAGAAAAAAACTGCTTGAGGCATTTCTCCATCTCGAAAATTGTGTGTCAAAATAGTTAATTTTCATCAATACTTAGATACCTTGCATATAAACAATTTTAAACCTTTGCATGACCATCCAGACCAAGTAAACAAATCTTGTACAGGTCAACACTGAAACTTGTCTTATATATAGATTGTATTTTTACTTGAATAGACACAATTTGCATATCTGTAAAAGTTTCAACATCCTGAGAACGTTGAGAATGACCTGACTATTCCTACTCTGCACAACCACAAAATAGCTACTGGATGAAGTTAAATAAGCTTTGCAGCAAATTTTGCAAAACTTCAGGCTGAACGTAAAAGAAAAAAAGACTTCAGAGCAGAAGAAAAGGAATAAGCTCAAAACAGACAGCGTAAGTCCCTTTGAGGTTGATCCTCAGACCCAATTAGGTTAACAGAAGCAGACTGATCTGCTCCACTTGCAGAACTGGTTCAAGTTTGTCTTCAGAGATGCAAGAGAAACAAACTGAACCTTGTTCCTAGCTGAACATAGTTCCTAATCATGCCTTGTTCCTACTATAACTCATTGTCACTAGAACGCTTTCCGGAACTTCTCCTGGCACAGTGAATAATTACACTAATCTCATTTCCCAGTCTTAGTGGTGGTGATCTTTTAAGTCTCCTAGTCTTATCCGAATATTCGGATACACTTGGTTCTCTATTCTGCCTCACAGCTGTGGCTGCAAATTCAAGCCTGTACTTACCACAATTTTCTATGGTTTCTCAGCACTTGACTCTTTTGGTGAATCAGAGACCATTGCCCTGGGTGGAATTCAGTCTCCAATTTGAACATTATGGGATTTCAGCATAGCTTAAGCACAGAAAAAGCATCATGGGATTGCCATCATTGTACACATACCTATCAAACATGACTAGCTGACAACGTACATATATTTCATGTTCACCACTTTTGTTCCTGTGCTAGTTTAAAGTAGCACATAGATACCATTGATTGAAATGCTAGTCTACACCAATGCCCTTACAAATGCCTCTATGAATAGAGCTGCAGCAGTAAGGGAAAGAACAAAATAAAAGCTCAAGATGAAGACCACTTCTTTCCCTCAAAATAGAAAAAATGTTACCTTGCAAGTTACTTTTGGCTTTTACATCACTGTTACCCAAAAATACCAATACAAACTTTTCTTACTTAAGTTATTTCATCACACTCTAAGAACAAGTAAAAAACAAGCCATGGGGCAGGTTCCCACACACACTGTGCTGACAGATTTACAACTGAAAATTTTGGAGGAATTCTGTGACAGGAAGAAAAGTAACAAGGCATTAACTACTGCAGCAAGGCAAGTAACTGGCAGGTGGGTATGTTAATAGTTAAATTATAATGTAAAGCAAAACTTGCTTTTGTTATCATCTCATTTTGCTGTTGAAATTAGACCCTAAGTTTTCCGCTCTTGCCTTACAAATATTCAAAACAGAAATGAAGCTAGGAAAAAAAGTCACAAGCTTTCTGACTTTTTGTGGCTGTTGCTATTACCCCACATGCAACAAACAACTGGTGCAAGCAAAGAACGTACAGAGATATACATCATATATGCATTCAGAACATGCACCTTCTGACATGAACACCAGCACTGATGAAATTTCAGATGGACCCTAGGTATTAAGGCCACTATCATCTATTCCACTATTCAAATCAGGAATTTTTCAAATCTTCTCAGTAATGCAGATATAAAGAACCATCAGATGCTGAAAGGACATGACAGAACCATTCAATTGTGGTTCTTCAGCACTTTTTTAAATTAAAAAAAAATTCTTAAGGATTAATCTCCGTATAAATCATCAGACAATATAGGACACTTCAAAAAAGAATCCTGAAAAGCCTTCTTCCTTTTCTGACACAGACCTTGCACAGAATAACATTTAGGCCAAGCTCTGGTGTGACTGCTCCCTCAGCTGCCGGCAGGATCATTTCTGGCTACAGCAAGGTCCCTGTCCTGCCAGGTCAGTCATACCTGACATCCATTTATCATTTCTTATCCTTTTCTGTGGTTAAAACTAGTTACAGCAGTTTCTGAGCAAAGAGTCAAAGCCTGCAATCTCAGGTAAATAAAGAGTCAGCATTTCCTCCTTGCTGGAATGCAGTAACATAAAGGGTGAAGATTTCTCCTCCACTTCCAGACAGAATAATGAAGTACTGTTACACTGCTTTTCATCTAACTCAACTCCAGTCCAAACAAGACACAGCCACAGGAGGGAGCGTGTCAGCAGCAGCAAGATCCCTTCAAGAAGTGAAAAATATCTAGGGGCAAGCTGCTGCGGGAGCTACAAAGAGAAATGACAAGTCAGACCAGCTTCTAGAGCAGTCCAACAACCTGGGCTAGGCTGCAGCTGGGCAGGATAGAGAAAACTGCAATGCCCTTTCACTCGATGAGAAGAGGGGGAGGAGGAGAGGCAATACTTGTAGCAGCTGGGGAAACAGCAATCCAGGGAAAAGCTGAAGCAGCTGCTTAGCAGTAAACAGGCACCAGCAGAAAGTACTCCTTATGATGGAATACAAATGCGTGGACAAAGTTATTTCTATTGTAGCATCCTTCCAATTCACTTTCTACCTCAATTAGAATTAATTTTTAAGGTCCTAAGAGAAATCCACCACCTTCCACACTGCTGCTCCTACAGTAATAAGGATTAAATCAATCCTTTTTTCTGTCAGCTCCCTACTGTGGGTGAACATATGGCTTTTGAGAGACTGACCCATTTCCCATCTGCCAGTGGCCAAACTGCAGGTGTTGAAGCATTGTCACCTTCCATGAGATGACAGAAAGAGGCTTTCTCAAACTACAACCCATCTCATCAAACAAAGATTCTTAAATAAGGAAAACTTTTTAGTATACCAGAACTTATGCAGCACCTGTGTGTACATGTGCATACATTAGAGTTTCATATAAATCTTCATTCAGCTTGTGTCATAACCTCATTCTCTGCAAGTGGAAATTTATCTTTCCAATAAGACAAAAACATAGGTTCTTCTACAGCAAATTTTCACCTAAAGAGAATAGTCACAGTTTAAGAATCCCTTTTGTCATTTCTTTAGTTGCTTGTAGGCACCAGGTCCAGTCACAAACAAGGTAGAGACTGCAATCGCCCATGCTACACAGCAGGATGCAGCAACGGGCCTCTCAAGTACATGGAGTTTGATTACTCCAAAAGCAATCATATTCCCCTAGTAATTAGCCCAGCTGACAAATATATTGACATATGAAGTACCCCACTAACATGGGATTACTGCATTCATTACCTGAGCTCTACATGTTATCTAGTGCAGTTCTATCAAGTACATTTAGTGAAGCTCAGGGTTTCTATGTTACATTTTGTTATAGAAATGCCAGAACCAGACTCATCCTGGGACCCTTGCAAATATGTATTCCTGTTCTTTGAAGCAGTGGTACATTATTCCAACTTCACTTTTCATATTTTGATACTCACTGAAGTACATATTTTAAAATGTGCCAAAATACAGAGCATATTTTTAGCCCAAGACAAGTCTTCCAAGCTCTCACCAGACACAGCTTGAATACAACCCTATCTGGAGTTGTCAGAATGGTAGTTAAGCAGGAAGCTGAAGATCTGTACAATTCAGGAACAAACTGTTAAGGGACCCTCCCTACTGATACAGTTCTCCAGCTTTCCTAAAGGATTTCACTTTAAGTCCTCCATAAAAAATAATGCACTGAAATCTGCATTACTGCTATTGACAGTAATGGAAGTTATCAAGTGCTAGATAGACTAGCAGACTAGACTTACAGATTTAAACTGCTAGTTCAATTATCAGTGCTTTTAATTCCAGAATGAAATTCTTTTTGTTGTTCCAGCCTCAATTCATTCACTAAGCAGCAACAATTACCTTTTTAATTCATAGTGTTAAACCAAGAGTGCTTTGAATGAAAGATAATGGCAGTGAATACAAAAATAAAGCTTTAAATGAAATTCCAATCCCAATTCCAAAATTAGATCTGCTACCTACATTTTAACAGAATTAAATTTTGCTGAATAAACGTATCTCATCTAAGACTAAGAGAGTAAAACATTAGGAGCAATCCTTCTTACACTCAGTAGCCAGCTCAGTGTTTCCTATGGTAAAAAGCTTCACTGACTTAAGAAACATAGGATAGCAGTGAAACTCTAAGAACACAGCAGCAAACACCAGAAGAGATACTGTGTCTTATGATATTTAATTTTTTTTTTTTTTTGGGGGGGGGGGGGGGGCAGGTAAAAAATGAAAGATATTACTTCACAATTTCCAAATGCAGAAAGTTGTAAAAAGAGAGTAAAGTAGGACCAAGCTTCCTGAAATTTCACATCCCAGGTTGTTTGGAGGCCCAAACAAACATTTAGGCTAGTACATATACATCATTCACAATATTTTTTTTTTTTTTTTTTTTTTAATCTTTGAGAAGACTGACCAGTTTGAGAAGACCAATTCCCTTGAAAAGACCAATATCTCTTTTTTTGTTGTTTTTTGTTTTTTTTTTTGTATACATTGAAGTTAGAGACTTCAAGGCTATTGATTTTTACCTGCACTTCAATTTGTCACTTGGTTTTACTTCTGTCCTTGTATTTTTCTTTAGGAAACTATCAGTAAAACAAGTACCAGCTTTTTTTTTTTTTTTAATTATACAAGTACTACATTTGTTTTTATGTTTGGAAATTTTTATTATGAAAAATCCCTACAACTACAGATGATTTGGAACTAATACAGGGAGGAACGTTTTTCCTCTTTTTGAAAAGCTTAGAAAATGTTGTAGGAGGAGTCGTAGATGCGTGGCCAGTGCTATACAGTTTTTGTTACTTCCAAGTCGCTGTTAACATCTCATAGTCTGTTGACCCCAATACAAATTTTTATTCTCATTGCTAATTAGAAATTCCTCTCATGGTGGTCATCAATAACACATGAACCAGACATCATTCTCCAATATTCTTTAAGGTTTCATTTATCAACTTGTAATTGCAAGTCAGTGTACTAGGAAACAAGATAAAAAGACTCCAAGATATGTTAGCTTTGTACCAACCTTTCTCTGAATTAAAATAGATTTTTTTTAATGTGAGGCATATGAGATATCTTTAAGAACCAGTTTCTGAAAGATGGTAAAATTTTGAAACAAGAAAATCTCTACAGAGAAATAAACTATTCAACTTTTTCCCGTTTTCTTACTACTTTGACCAGCCATTATTATGATGCTTTACAGCACAGTCATTACTAGGGATCTCATATTTATGTAAACGTATGGTAAAAAGTCATCAGAATAAACTCATTAAAGAATGAAATTTAATGAAAATCTTTGTTTTAAATGTCATAAGATACAAAGAACCATGAATCACTCCACCACATATTTCTGAAGGAAAAAAAAGTGAATTATATAAAATGCACTGAGATTATTTAGGTATGACATATCTATTAATGAACCAGTTGCAATAAGCTTTGTCATAAAAAAATTTAACAGATTTTTTTCCAGTTTCTGAAAAAAATTCTGAGCAATATTTCTTACCTCTGGAGAGGTAAGGATCTTTAAATTACATCATGTCTAAATTAGAAATTTCCTAGATCTCACTATAGTCCTTGGATAGTCCTATTAATCACACTTCTACTATATACTGAGGGTACTACACTAATACATATTTTCTTTTAATACCTTTCAACCATTAGCAGATTTCAAGCTACTGAAAAAAATAACATTTTTCCATAGAAAAAAAGAAAAGCACTTGACTACTATGCTTGCTTATGAAATTTGCTGAAAGATGCATGCCTAATTTATATGGTCTTCACAAAGTAAAGTATACAAAATTGTGAATCTCAGTTTCCCACACAGAAAATGTTTTTTACATTACAATTCTGATTTCCATCTTTAAAAACTGTTTTAAAGAGCTAACTTTTATTATGTTTAGCTTTATTAAGCATATTGCTATGTTTGGGTTTTTATTAGATCACTACAGTGAATGATGACCTACTTCGTAATTCAGGAAAACAAATGCCTAATAAAGGATGCAAAGTCAGCATTGATTAAATTGGGTTCCACACCAGGAGGAAGTGACTATTATTTTCAGAAATCAACACAATTTGTATTAATAGTTTGTGTTTTTGCAGATGCAAACAGCCTATTCTTTACATTACATTTTTCACTTACTGCTAAGCCAGAAAAAATATTTATTTTTCCAGTTCACTTTAAAAATCACAGAGCATGTTTTTAAGCATCTTTAAATGTGGAATGATGCTGAAATAAATATATAAACAAATCTATTGTTTTATTACATAGAATCATCAATAAGAAATAAGACATAAGTGTGATATAGATATATGGATTTTATTTCAGCTATTTCCATATTTATCCACCTAAATTTTGTTTTATTAATCTATGGCAAAGCATTCATACAAAATTAATAGTGGAGAAAATACATGTAATAATAGATTCGTTATTTAATTGACAGAACACCCTCATAACGTTCAGCAACAGATCTGTCATTGTCAAAGAGTACATGTAATATCTTGGACTACCAAACACCTGTCTAAACAAATAAAGTGAAGAGCAGAGGACAGGGTTCCAAATGCAATCTGATTTTCAGCACTACTTGAATGTGTGCACCTAATCATTTTAAACATCACACCTTTGTCTTAAATACTGACAATTACAAAGGTTGCTAAATTATCTTTTTTTTTTTGACATTTCAGAGAACAGAATGTTGGCTTTTTCTGAATCTCAAGTCAATAACATCAGCATTTTAGCAGTGAGTAGTTTATAACAAAGACTAATGGGGATATTTCAGAGAGAAAGACTCTTAGTTAATAGCTATCTACATTCTCAACTTCTTTCTTTTCACTCAGAAAAATAGGTTTATTTTATGGTTTCAGTATCACTCAGGTTTCATTATGGTTTGCTGTTGACCTCTATAGCACAAATGGATGGAATATCTTTCTGGGTGGCAATGATACAATTATCAGCTTATTCCTAACTACAGATGACTCCAACAAATTGTTTTCCTAATGAATTAATTCAAAGGTCTCCAAAAAATCAATGAGTGGAAGTGCTGTGGTAGAAGCACTATAGGTGGTTTTTTTTGTTGTTGTTTGTTTGTTTGTTTTTTAACTAGCTACATACTAAGAATTTTCTATTAATTGTAAGCTTACTGCTGTGACAATATGCATGCAGGCCTAAAAAGCTTTGTAATAGGATATGCAGCATTTCACTTCTAAATCATTCCTCCACATCTGGTCTAGCTTAGCACTGACCTAAAATCATTACCGTATGAAAGATCCATTCTAAGTTATGCAAAATGAACCTACTTAGTCCAGTTTTTAAACTGAGGAAATATCCACATCACAAAAGAGCCATTAAAACATCCTGCAGAGCCTCCAAGGATTTAAGAAATGAGCTTGCTTAGCTGAAGTAAAATTTATTATTATGCTCTTAAACCACTGCTGATTCATTTGCTGCATGCTCTAACTGTACTGGATAATGCCATTAGATATATTTTGTTGCATACTATACTTTAAATATCTTATATTTGTTCCCAGTATGACTGGAAATAGTGCATCATATCCATTAGATGGCCCCAGAGGAATTTGCAGTGTTCACATTATTTTGACAGGATCTGAATACAAGTTGGAGCCCATGGAGCCTTTAAGCAGCATTTAACTGGCCAGGCTATATCAGCTGTTACCTCATTCTCCCTCAACTTGTTAAAGCCCACTCACAGAACCCTTGATGTTGGCAAAGACCACTAGGATTATTTACTCCAGTTTCCATCTACCACCACTATTTCCCATTACCCATACCCCTTAGTGCCCCATCTCCACTATTTTCCCCCTTTTAAACTTGAGCTAGCTGTTACCAAACTCTCTGTTCCTGCCATTTCCCCTCTCTGTAACCCTCACCAGCCAGGCTGCTCTCAGCCACCTCCCTGCATTTCCTTGGCAGGGCTTCAGGATGCCCCTAAATCACAAGCACACTCTGTGCACAGCATTTGCCTCTTCAAGTCTCCCCTCTCCAAGCATACTAATGGAACTGAAGAGAGGCAGTGTTACACAGCAGACTTCTCTTAGATACAGAGCCTGGAAAGAACTTCTCAGAAGGAAGAATTTCATACCCTAACATTAATAGAGGAAGTTTGAAGGTTTCATCTGTTGTCACAGCTAGGAAATATGTCAGAAGTAAAAAAAAAAAAAAAAGAATTTAATCTGTTAATGACTGATGGAGTGACAAGTTACTTGTGCTTTTTAAAGTCATACAGGAGCTCAATCACAGATCTGGAATATCCTCTCAAATACCTCCCAGCACAGTACACTCTTTTGCAGACCTGCACACAGACACACACAGTACATGTGTGTGGCAGGGAGGAGCTAGTCTGGACTTCTGTATGCATCTCTGTATGACTTCATTTGCTAAGTGCCTCTTCCCAACAAGATCAAGAACAACAATAACTATAGCAATATAACAATACCAAAACAGACCACACAGTACTCTGGTCAGTTTGTTCTCTTTTAGGATCTACAACAGCAACTACTATTTAGAGGACATACTGCCGGTTTGTCTTAAGCAGGGTTAAACAACTTTAGCAGCTGAATCTGCTTTGCTGCCGTAATTAACTGTCTGTGCTTTGTTATTAAACAGACTTCATTCTCTGAGGCTATCGCACATTACACCTGTAAATTCATAGTTTAAGTTCATCATCATGCTTAACTCAAAGGAATCACTAACAACTGATGCGAAGCTTGATTTCCTGTACAAGAAACTTTCATGCTGCAATTTGGTATTGGGAAGTGATAGCAAAAATATCAAGAAGCATGGGCCTTCTATGTAAAAGACAATGAATGTTTGAATTTTACTTTCAAGTCACAGAAATCTTGCTTTTCAAAATAGACATGCATCTATAAGTGTCTTGACACTTTCCTCAGAATTCTGGTCTCTTTAGACTTTAAAGCTTGTTACAGTGTTTCAAAAATTGCAGCTAGAGACAATACATTTCAAATTGGGTAAGGTTTTGGCAAATGATGTGTATTGAATTTTAAACCCAGATGTGATACTAGTGCCCAGTGAAAAGGGAATGAGGACCAATATAGTGGCATAACTCAGATGTTCTCCCTCACTTTCAGTGAACAGTTGAGAAGGATGGAGGAAAAAAAAAGAAGTGGTACATCCTGCTCCAGGAAATAGGCACCTTTAAGGATTCTATACATCTATTATTTCTTCTCTTGAAGGGATTTAAATCTACCAGAATGACCATTCTCTGGGCTTTCCACATGGAGGAGTGGAATCCCAGACTTCCTTCCACTAGATTGTTAGGATATGTTATTTTGCAAATGCAAACATTCTCAAGCACCTAATACAAATCAGCCCAAGACAGGCTAATTGTAACCCCTGAGGCATTTTCCAGTCTAAGGAAATACTGTTTAAAAAAAATTAAGAACACTGCCACACTAGCATATTTCCTGACTCCAAATGCTATCATGTTTCACTTTCAGAATTTATAATATGCAGACTGGATTTGGAGGAAGGAAATAAGCCTTTGTAGATTCCAGGTTTGCTGTGGCTGTCCACAATCTCTGCCTTAATTGTGTTTCTCACATACCAATGAAAACACTAAGCATATCAAAACATTTCTCAAAACTTTGTCTTTACACATATGATTAGAATTTCACTGCCCAGATCCTGAACATGTTTGGGATTAATTAAAACCATGAGAAATTGGTTTGTATAAACACTACCAAGAAGGAAAAAAAAAAAAATCATTCTCTTGCTTTACTTACATGTTACACGTGTCCTTAGTGTACACCAAAATAAAAAAATCAAACAACTCAAAAGATGAAAATGGAAATCAAAGTTACATGCAAGTATACATGTCAAGGAAAACCAAACAGTGAAATCAATACAGCTTAACTGTGGGACCTACTTTAACTCTTAACCCTTTTAAGATGCCATTCTTGCCATACTCCCTGATAGATGGGCATATAGATTGAAAGCTAACATCCTTAGCTCACTTGACAGTTACAACTATTCCAGTTTCTATAAATGTGTACTTATTAGACTGGAAAATAAAATCATCTCCAGAAGCCAGGGATCAGACTAATTCAGAACAGATGTTAGCTCTGTGTATCTTGCAGCTCAGGTTAATTCATACCCATCAGTCATTAGCTATTTTGGGCTGTTTGCTCTCTGAACAAAAATAACCTAGGATTTCATGAAGATCAGCAATAGGTGTTTCAATGAGTCAGCAATCACTAAGAAAACAGCTTTGTGCAATACTTCTGTCAAGCCCTCACTGTGAAAAGGAGTCCTTCAAGATCACAGAACAGCCTCGTGGGTTTCCTTTCTTTTCCAAAAAGAAATAAGTGTATTTATGGCAGAACAAGATGCATTTATGTCCTTGAGCTATATAGACCAGGTGCTTTTACCTTTCTGTCAATATTGACTCAGACTGTGGAGACATCTGTCCATAAATTAATTATGGAATTAAGCTCTTATTTTCAATTAACCAGGCTTAGCAGTTTGTCACATGCTACTTACATCCACAAGTTTTTGTAATGCCAAAATTACCCAGTTTTCCAGACATTTGATAGCAGGTCTAAATCTTCTACTGTCTAATCCTTTATCTCAGAAGAAAAAAATGCCCAGTTCTAGATTGCTTACTTCAGATTTTCACATTTTACCTTCAGCACCCATATCCAACTGCTCTTTGCCAGTTTTTGCTTGTGTCATTCTGGCTGCTCTATTCTGCCTGAATACATGTGCACACATGTACACACACATGCACAGTTAAAGTGATCACAGTGTCACCTAGCATGCATACAGCATAACATCACTTCCTGGACCAGCTGTTACTGTATACCATATTACAGCAAAATTCAAATCCAGGAAATCATCATACATCAAAATGTTACAGTACATTTTCATGAAAAATGTGGAATGGACAGCAGCTGAGATCTTACTTCACCCAAACATTAATCTAGTAACTTTGTTCAGTGTAATTTACCACTCATGCCCTCAACATGCTGACAAAAAAAAAATCTTTCTTCACATTGCCCAAGGACATGAGGGAACAACAGGGATTTGAGGGGGATTTATCCCATTTGATCTAAGCGACTTTAAAAGTTACAGAAGTTTCAGTTGGAATCAGCAAATGAAACTAGATTTCCAATCTGATTCAAAGTAGCACTATGAAACCAAGAAAAGTTGATTATGCATAATTCACAGAAAGCCAAAGTATAAGCCTTTCAGTTTATTTAAAAGGTTATTAAATAAAGATATTACTTTGCAAACAGGTGCTCAGCACTCAGAGGGTTAAAACTGTTTCCTTCTCAAAAAACAGTCAGCATTGTGGCTAACATACTGCCTGGCCTCACATCATGTACAGGACATATTAACTCTACCTCTTCCAGATATAAGAAAAACAAAAATGCTCTGATTTATATTCCAAGTTATCAATACATAAGATCACTAGGAACTGAACTGGGGTGTTGTAGTTAAAGATCTAATGAAATGTTAATGCAAAGTTTTGAGAAGAAGCAAGGTCAGTCGGCATACTAAGAAACAATAAAACTCACCCAGTGTATTCTAATAGCTGATCCTTAAAATGGCAACTCTCTTATCTGCTGTGTCATTGCCTCAGCAGAACAACCAAGACATCTTGAAGTCTGACAGTAGCCTTTTCTATTTCAATCTATGGGTTTTATGTGGATTTGCTTTTGTGTCTTGTGTGGCAATCAAAATCCAGTTCATTATTCCAATAAAATTTGGCATGTTTTCAGAGACTAGCAGCGCAGCTTAAAAGTGCAAGACAGATACACACTTGTTAGTACACACGTGCCTTGGCCAGGGAATTGGCCTCCTCAACAGGAATAGCTGTTTCTAAACACATTCTAACACACTTGAATATTGTGAGTAACCTGCAGTAGAGCTACATGAAACAGCTTCAAAAGATGTACTATATTTAAAAGCCTTCTCAGCAGACCCCAGTTTATCAGTAAAGCTCAGCTCTGAAATACAATTCTTCATGACAAAAGCTAAGCATTGAGAGAAGTCTTTCACTAATGCAGTCATTGCTATCTTGTATTTTGAGTTTCTTAAAGGCTCACCTTGGAATATCAGCTTAAAAAACATCTTACCACAGCCCTCAGACATGACAATATCTAGCTCTTTTTTTTGTTTGCATTCACCATGTAAGTTTTACTGGTCCTTATCAAATATCTGTCAGAAATCTGTACATGTTTATCAAAAGGAGAAGTGCAATACAAGTCACTTGGTTCAAACTTATCAGTGGGCTCAGTTACAAGCAGCTACGGTCACATTGTGCAACGCAAACCAGTGATTTACCCTTACTTTCCAACTTCCTACCTAATTAGACTAATATTACACTAGGCAAGTATTTTACCCTTAGACTTCTTATGTTTTAAATCCATTTTGTTGAAATATCTTTACTTACCTCCTTAGCAGTGACCCGTCAAGCATAAGACAAGGATTTATCTAGCTGGTAAAAGGAAACACTTTTTTTACCCCTTAAAAATAGTGCTCTACATAGCATTTGTTTTCTTTTTGAGTAAGGGGTGCATGTAAATTTTCCTTTCTGTCACCAAGTAGTTTCAGCTTCCAGCAACAAAGTAGTGGATTTTTAATACTGTTTAAAAAACAAATAATAAGGTCAAAATTTGCCTTAAGCAACTGGAAACAGGTTCTTCACTTTTGGAAGTCTAGAATGACCCCAAGCTAATCGTGTTCAGATGCATCCTAATTTAGAGCAAGTAACAAACACTTTATAAAAACTCAGGGCTTGAGACATCTATAATATGAGCTAGTCTTACCCATAAGACTGATCCATAAGACTGGAAAAAAAAATAGAAAAAGCCAACCCCCAGAAAAAATAACAGGAACAAACACATAAAACTACAAAGATTTAAAAAAAAAAAAAATCAGAAGAATAGTTTTTTCTTAAGTACTATATAAGAAAAATAGCATCTTCTCTCCATCATGCCAGTTGTTTTTCAAGAAACCTGGGCAAGTTACTTAATCCTTAGAGCAGAAATTCCTCTTTTAAAAAAAAAAAATTCCCTTTTAAGCTAGTGAAATCTATTCAGAAAAGGGATCAGAATTTCAAATAGATACACACATACATACACACATGGACAGCTCCTACAGTCTGTATTCAGATTTTGATGGAGATACCCGAATTGCTTTGTTTTAAAACACAGTAATACACGCAAAGTCCCACAAGATTTCTATTTCATTTTTCATAAGCTACTTTTTAGAGACAGTCTAGAGCAAATTTTTTTCCTCTCTTCTGTGAGGGATTTTTAAAAAAGAACAATAGCTGTGTATAAAAGAGCAACTACAGGAGCAACATTTAGGAACAGAAGGCTGAAAAAGCAAGATGCAGAGAAAGTCAATATGTAATAGAATTGAGTAGGAGCTGAAAATAAGAAGTCTAATGTAAAGTGCAAGTTGACAGGAGTAAACAGTTGCTCCTTACAGGAGTAAGGAGTTACAGAGGCAGGATGAATTTCAATATCGAAGAAGAGACTCAGCTTCAAGTTCTTAATCCAGAAAGAAAAGAAAATGCTTTGAAAGTGACACAGCAAAAAAAAAAAAAAAAAAAAAAAAAAAGAAGAGTCATACCAAGAAGTCACGGCAAAGAAAAAAAAAAACAGAATTTGCTCTCTATTCAGACACATACCTCTTATTTTATTCATACATGAAGTTGGTAAACAATTCACATTAGTCTTTGATGCAGCTTTGTCTTCATCCTAATCCTGAAACAATGTCAACAGCCAGCTTACAAACAGTAAGGAGCTCCTCTTGAAATAGAAAAATTTACAAGTTACCCTTATACTGAGAAGAAAACAAGCAGCTCGTTGCTTTCTTTAGTACAACCTAACTTTACCAAAGGCAGTCTTTAAGTGTGTCAACTCCCGAAAGACCCTGTACTGTGGGTGTTGAGAAATCTATCTCATAGAGCTATTTCCTCCTAGAATTCTATCTCAGGAGGAAGATCTCTGCCAAAAAGAGCACACATTTCTAAACTACAGACAAAAATACAAGCATATATCTGAGGTGTATGAGGAAAGCATTTGGTGTACCACAGCTTCAGGACACCAGCTTTTCTGAATTCCATGCTCCACCTTGCAGATACCTGGGCAGCCACACAAAGGATTCCCCAGTTCCCCCCAGCCATCAGCCAGTGGAGTGCTGACTGCTGGCCCTGGGTACTCAGCAGTTGCAGAAGCCACAAAGCTGGCAAACATATTAAAGTGCTATTACAGTTCACAAGATTCATCCTCCAACCCTAGCTTTGAGATCAATGTTTTCTGTAGGATGCAACAATTACTCCACAGCCTGGGAACAATTCACTTACATTTAAGGTAAAAAAGTCTTCACTCCTAGGTGGTTTAGAGACATTCGTTCACCAGAGGGACATGCCCCTTGTTGGCTGGCACAGTGACTGAGTACTGGACAAGAAGCAGGAGGAGATGCACTTTGGCCAAGCTGGCCAGGACAACAGTACATCAAGTGTGTGCCATGAGAAGTGTGAGTTCATGCAGAGCAGAGGACTCCTGGCTTTAAGTGTCTTGTCTGGAAGTGCCAGACACTGTAAACTGCATAGAACTGAATTTTTGACCTTGGAGTAATGAATAGCTGAGTCAGCCTTGATGGGATTCAGAACACACAAGAGCTTAGACATTTGAAGCTTCAACCACAAAAGAAGAAGGGAGAAACTATCTGTAGGTAGTTTTACTTTTCTCTACCACCCCTCTTTCCTTTTCTTCATGAAGCAAAGCTTCTCCAAAAGCATCTTGAGTGTGAGAAGCCTTTTGATTCAGGAAAGCACATTTTGGTTCTCTTAAATAACTTTGCTGAAGACCTTTCTGATGCACTGGACCTCATCAATAGCATAAATGTTTACATAGCGAAAAGCCACAGTGACCATTCTGAGCCAGTTTATGGATTTGTATTACACCTTTTTATGCCTGACTTTAAAGATGTGAAGGGAGACAGAGGCAGGGGGAAGAGAGGAAGACAGTGCTTTTATTTTAGAGTCAATAGAAAATGATAGATCCAAAACCAAACATAGGAAAGAAAAATGCCCCCCAAGCCTTTAGATAACTGAATAATAGGACAGGTGTCCACCTAGAAAACAGGGGAGAGAAGGCTTTTAAAGAACAACAACATAGAAAATGTCTCTTTAAAAAGTGTTTGATTTAAAAGTACAGCTGTGGTCTCACCTTCCCTACGCTGAAGCCTACAGAAGCTGAGATGTGAAAGGTGGTGGCTGACTCTTCTGGGGGAATTTTGGGTCACGACTGTGACCTCAGACACAGTTGTCCATCCACACATCCCACTCCCCAGCACATAGAGTAGTAATCCAGGCTCCCCTGGATCTCCATCCAACCCAGCTTTTTCCTCTCACTCCTTCTCTTTCTGTGTCAGGAAAAACCTGGCCCAGCTCAAATGGCTTCTGATAGGAGCAACATACACAGTTTTCCTTACTTTCTGCTACTGGAATCTTCAGTGATGTGCAGCTCCTTTCAGCAAAAGGGCAAAGCAAAAGGCACCTTTCTTCTCCCTTGTCAACTGAAACATTGATATTCAGACATAAATTATTTGCAAGATGATCCTTTAAAGTCATCTTTCAAATCAAATATCATTAGTTTTATCCTACTAATGCCAGTATAATCTCAGCGCACAGACACTTCATTGCATGCACAGGTCAAACTTACAATGCAAAATATAAATGTAGTATTTCAAAACAGAATTCTAACACCTCTTACTATGTAACTTCTTTTTTTTCTTTTAAACACAATACCTAAATACAATAAATTCAGGCATTCTGGCTAGCCATACCTTTTCCTATACCAGTAGCATTCAGAAGGAAAAAAACACCACAAAAAAAAAAAAAAAAACTACACACGCCAAGCCCAGAACACTGTCAGTATTTCTCCTATGACACAGCAGTAATTTTACAGAAGAGTACAAGTTAAACACAGAATGTCTTTTTCTTTTAAATTATTTTGAAGGAAATATTTCACTGTAATTTTGGAAGGCCACCAGATCTAATAAATGCCTTGAGCTCTTCTGATGAAGATGACTCCTCCAAGTTTGACAGGGATGGGTTTCTGGACACAGAGCCATTCCGGATCCATGGGGTTGACACCCACCCAGCACTATTCTACTGCTGCACAACACTAAGAAGATAAAGTCTAGAGCACAGGATTCCCTCAGTATTAGAGAAGAGTGATTGCTTTCTTCCATAGAGGATATGTTCTGATCGCTGTTCAGGAGATTTTTAGTTGTTTGGATTTGTTTTGTCAGCATACTGTACTAACTTCTACTGCAGGAATTGGATCTTGCCATCAAATCCCACAACTGTTTTAGAAAGAATCAAACTTCTGCTTCTCTCTCTTTGCAGTTCCAGGCTATGTAGAAAATATTTAGTTGACATTATGCTAAAGGATTTTATCATAGCAAAGACTAAATGCTAACATTGTTGCAGTTTATGAATATACATCAATATCCAACCACATGTCAGTATAAAATTGCATATACAAAGAAGTCTATCAGAGCAAGCCATCCAAATTCAGTTCTTAAAGAGAACTGAATGCATTTTCAAGATGTTTTACCTTTGGTAAGGATGATTCAGTAAATCCAGTAGTGGAACAAAATGTAAAGGAACACAGCTTGACTGTTGCTGAATACCGTCTCACAAAATTGTCCAAATTATCTAAACAGGAAGCAAAATTGTATTGCACCTATAGCATTTCTATATTCAGTCATGGTCTGACTCAGGCAGTCAGGTTTGCAATTCATAACAAAGAATCTTTATCACTCCATACTTTTCTATATCTCATACAGATCTCAGTGAAATGCTTGGGCCTGTACAAAAAATGAACAGGAAATATTCTCTAATTGAGGTACTGTGCTGAAGTCAGAATTAGTAGAGCTGTTCACCAAAACTCTAGTACTACCATCAGACCTCCAATATCATTGAGTGTTTCCCAGGGCAAACAGTGCTGTGAGAAGGGAGTGGTATAGAGTAACAGGTACTTTACAGTTCATATACATACACACACACACACAATTCATGTATACATATACACACACATGCGCGCACACACAGTTAGGAAAATAAGATTTTTATTTTTACCAATAATGAAAAACAAAACAAACAGCCTGCACCAGAGATTTCATAGCAGACCATTTGTTCACAAGTACTGTCAGAAGTATTTCCTCAATATTCCCCAACTTTTTATCTTGTAATAATCCTGTCACGTGCAAAATCTAATAAAATACACTGATATTAATAACGGCATAATATCCCATTGAAGCACGTCCTATGAGCACTCCTTACGAAATGGCCCCTAAAGCTGCAACTTCAATTGCTTGACAACTCCCTTCTGACCTCAGCCACCCCACCCTTCCCCTTGCTAACTCATGCCTTCCACGTTTGCCTGATGAGAGTGCCATTAACACAGAGGATCACTACTTTCATAACGTAGAATGCCTCACAGATAATAAAGCAACATAATTATAGTTTTCATTTACAAACATTTGTATTGCGTTTTTTAATAGGGGAGGGGAAACAAACATGCTTAGTTCATGCTGAAAATGGCCTAGGAGCAGTGCAGCTGCCTAATTAAAATATAGGAGCTCCATTCCAGCTTCGCCAGATAAGCCCATCATATCTATCCCTGTGAAGGGTAATCAGATTATATTTACTGCTCCATACTTTATCAAGTATAAGTGATCAAAACACAAATATAGACATCAGTAAAAGATTAGTAGTTGCTGGTTTTTTTCTTAATGCACTTCTCAAATAAGCTACATGGGCAGAACAGAGCCAGAGACCACTCCCTAATTCCTAGTGGACATATTGATCAATTAAAATGACATGTGTCTGGTCTTTTCTTTCCTTCTAAAAGCAAGCAGCTGAAAGATCGAACCTTTCAAACATGCTAAACCAGACAATTATACAATGCTATATGCCATCCAGCAAGATTAGGTTTAGCAAAATCAGCCTGGCCTGCAGAAGTGAGATATTAATACAAAGTAAATGAATATAGGACATTGCAAAGAGTTTCTAAATATTATAGGCATGTTCCCAACCAATTTACTACATAAAAGATGCACATTTTCTTCCCACTATAAGCATAGAAGCATTTATACTTATGCATATTCTTATTTTATGAACAGCAAAAGCCCTCAGAATGTCTGAATCTTTGGCTACACCTTTTACTGCAGTTGCAGCAGGAAAAAAAAAAAGGATCTTTCCTTTACTGGAAGGAAAGCAGATCTGAAATGCACTACATTCATATTAATAACCAGCATAAAAACAGAGGAAAGGAACAGCTGAAAAGCTAAAAACTACTGTACAACAGAACACCTGGTTATTGTCTGACAGTCATATCAATTTTTATTTTTTTGTTTAAGAATATTAGCAAAAATAGGGTAAAACCAAAACATGTTTTAAATTAATACAGTGCCAGCTGCTTGTTCAGTACTGCTTCATGAGGTATTTTCTGTGCTATTTGGGTATGGAAGGCCATTGAAAATAAATAGGTTATATTAACGTTATTAAAATACAGTAGGTTAAAAAAAGAGCTGAATATAAAAAAAATATTTAAAGATGCATGGAAAATAATGAGCTAACATTACGGCATTAAAACTTAAAATAGTAATTCTTTCTATTTAAGCATATCAAACTAAGCAACTTCAACTGGACTGTGAAATCTAAACACATTCTCTCCAAATCTTCAGAGATTATCTCAAATGCAAAGACAATGTACTGAATGCATTTTCTGTAGGCCTTTGTCTTAGCCTATCTGCCTGAAAAACAACATTTAGGCATGCATCTTTTCTCAGAATGATTTTCACAAGGCAAAATCCACACATTCTCATATTAAGAAAGCCTTATAAAACAGGAAAAATAATGGTGCAATTAAGAACAGCACAACATTTCGCACTTACCATGTCCTGTTCAAATCATCCTCTTTTGATGTTTACGGCACATCTGTAGGATGCAATACTAGGAGGTGCCTTGTGTGACCTGCTGCATGATGCTGTGACATCAGTTCAGATGATGCAGCTCATTATGGGAAAGACTGCTGTTGCTATGGCAACGGAGATGTGATACGAATCCTTACTGCATTTCCAGGGGAGCCCGAGACAATACGGAAGCCCTTTAAAGAAACAGACAATATACAAACAGGCTTTTAAAGTACTGTGCCACAGATTTTTGAGTCCATGTTCAAGTAAATGTCTTTTACCAAGCACTGTTTTAGACAGATTATTCTGGCACAGTGATACAGAATCAAGATCTATACACTATTCACTATTTTCATATTTAAAAGTTAATATTACCTTTGTCAATCTAAGAACACATCTTACTAGCCAGAATTTTTTACCATTTAAAAAAACCTTCAAAATAAACAGTAGCATGATTTTTAACACCAGGGCTGTAAGGACAATAGCTATTCTACAGTATTATAAGAAGCATGCATATTTACCCTGCCCCACCCTGCTCCTACAGCCAATCTGTCATTTTAAAAAAAAATATCTTGTTGCCAGGGAAAAAACACATTTAGTACTCCAAAACCATCAGATTTCACACTGAGTGAATAACAATAAACTGGGCTTTTTTGTTGCTTTTTTTATTAAAAAAAAAAAAAGCTTTTTATTCACAGAAGTGTAAAGAAGTTTCTAACCAACCAAGTAGAAAGCTCCTTATCATTTTTTTTTCAGCTGTAGGGTGACCTGTGCTACCATCTGCATGCTGAGTAGCCAGGCTTTCATCTGCCCATCAAGCAGACAGTCAAGTGGAGACAGAGCCGTGGGCAAGCTGTGGGCCCAGTGGGCCACCATCAACCCCCACCTGGACCCAGCATCAGCTTGCAACAGAAAGGCCCCTTTTCAGAACCTGCTCCATGGGCCAGGACAAGGCCTGCAGACCTCACACCTGGAAGCTCACAGTGGTGATGAGAGAAGGAAGGGTCATGAATGAGCATTAAGAGGAGCTGTCTGGAAATTAAAATTCACATCCAAAGAAGAATCACCACATTTTGAGCTATTTGCCAGTTCTGTTTGGGTGAAAAATGTTTCTGGTAAAAACTGTTTTTCCCCATCCATGAAAATCCCTTCTACATGGTAGGAAAATTAAAAATACACAAAACACCAGAGCCTATACGCTTTATATGCTGAGGCCCAGGGGGAAACAAAAAGCCCAACCTGAACCAAGAAGCCTCAGTGTCCTGCAGATGTCAAATAAACATGTGCACCACTGTCTGAAGTACTTAATTCCATTAAACCTCAGTGTAAGTAAGTAAAAAAAAAAAAGTCTTCGATTTTAGAGGAAACCATTTGAAATAATTATACCTCTTCCCTTTCAACTTACCTTTCAAAGAAAGGTGGCATGTGTATGTATTGAATAACAGATAAAATACAAAGCTTCTCTACCAACTTTGGAAATATCTAGCACTAACTACTGTCACACCTCTTCACCCTTTACATTCTCACACTTGACACCTTCTCTTCTCATATTAATTCTGTCAGTACAACACAACAATTCAGCACTCAAGTTGACTCAACAAATCAGATCTACCATCTCATGATAAAGTTTTACTTGCAAGAGTGACAGTGGATTTATTTCTAGATCATTGAACATTTAAAGGTTGCTTAGGACCTTTGGGATATTATCTGCAATTTAGCAGAAGACAACACAACTGAAATGTGATTTAGGCTGGACTGCTATGGAAGTTAGGGAATGTCATCAAAACACAATAGACTTTACAGTAGGCTAATTGTCATACCACCCGAATAAATGACAACTTTCTGAAATTCATGTAAGGGAACTATATCTCTAAATAGCCAAACACTATTTAGTATATTTTTAAAGTATTTTTACTGCTACAGGAGCACTGAATGGAACCAGCAAGCTTTATTATTATTAGGAAAGTGGTGAGATCCAGGAGTAATCACCAGCTGATCTGACAGTTCTGACTCATTCCACATCCAGTTGTTGGAGGAGTACAACCAGTGGAGAGAGCACATGGGAGCACAAGGAAGCAAGCATTGAGTCAGTCCCAAATACAGCCAGACCTGCTCTGGCCAACATCCCACTCTAGCCCAGCTCTTTTTGCAGACTAACATCCAGCTGCATAGCTTTTCTTGTAGGGTGAAGTAGGAGCAGAGCTGACATGGCAATGAGGGTGGATGGGAAAGGAATCAGACAGCAGCAAGGAAAATATTAGAATATTTTTCTAAAGATTTCTGCCTATTTACTGTTAATTACAGACTGTATGAGTCTGGGTATCCACATATGCAAATGATAATATGAAAATGGAGACAAAATTATAGTGATTTTCCTGACTTTTGGCTGTTTGACATTCTTTAAATAGTAGCCTGTTTTGTGGTATATTTCAACCCCATCAAAAAACATTCATCATGAGCCAGAGCCTGTCAGATTGTGTGCAAGGCAGCTGCAACAAGAGGATCCCAGACAGAGCACAAGCTAAGGATTTTTAGCCTAAACATCATGAAAACTTTGTTTTCTATCCTGTAGAACTGGGAATTTAGAGGAAGTCTCTCAGTCTCACTACTCCAGCTGGGTTCCCCCACCCCATAAAGTGAAAAAAAGAAAAAAGTGAAAACTGCAGTTATCCATCCAGCCCAGGACTGACATATTTAAAAACTATGCTTTAAAATTGCTTTTCATTCCTACTCCTACTGGTTTCCCAAAACAGGAGATGGAGACGGAACACGACTCATAATATCACCACACTGACATCATGATCATTTTGATGCATCCTGACTAGGTTTCCAAGCCACAAGCACGGGGCTTCAAATACACCTTTTTTTTTTTTTATAATCAAAATAGAAATCTTTCATCATTATTTCAGTAATAACAACACAGGTTGGACATTAAAATAGGAATCTAGAGTAAGGTACACATTCTCCCTTTCCAGCATAAGTAGCAATGCATTTCACCCTTGCCCCCATTACAGTCCTCTGATCTGAAGGGCAGAAATCTGATTGATTTTTCATCTGAAAGGATAAAAGAGTTCTAGCTAATACTGTCATTGTTTATTCCTACTATCCATTTATTCAGATAATGATAGATAGCACAATCCACAGCACTTTTCAAGAAGCCACCCTTTGCCATGTATGTAGGCATTACCTTGACTTTATTAAGTTCTGCTTTCCCCTCAGTAAGACCAGTAACAAGCCAGGGCCAAATCCTACTATTACTTATCTTCTATTTAACTACGTCCAAGAAAATGAGTTAAAAGCAAACTCAGTAAACAAAGTAAAATGCCATAATCTCTGCAGAACTCCAGATGTTTCCTTTTTGTGGCTTTCCCCCCTCCAAATAGAAGGCAATGGTTGCTTACCTTTTACCAGCTATACTCTACCCAAATAGCCAAGAGAGAAATGGGAAAGCACACTGAAGTATAAGCTGAGCAGAACTACATGCCAATTTCTATTTGAGTGTGGAGCCCCTTGTTCACCTCAAATCATAACCCAGAGATTTCCTTATTTACAAGATGAACATTTCGCACTACAATCTGAAAGAGAATGGGGTCACTGATTTTCTACTTGCACACTTGTCTCCATGGATGCCACTAGGTTAAAGGTTAAAAAGTCAGTCTGTTTTCTCTAAGCAAGGTTGCCTTGCTTGATCTTTTGAAGGATAACAACTTTGTAGGCAACAGTGAGCTTCTTTCTATCTCAATAACGTGAGTGCACCTAGTATAAACATCTGATACTTACTCTATTCAGAAACACCTTCAGGAGTTAGGAAAACTAAAAGCAGTCAAGAACATATAATAAAGATAACAATGACATGCAAGCCAGATAATTTTATTCATCCCTTTTCTACATCCACAGGTAGATAAAATAAAATCTTTTCATTCCATCTTACGCTATATTTAGTTATGACTCAATGCATCATCTCCATTCCCATCACAATGAAAGGGTACAGCAAAGGTGGGAGTAATTGAACACTTCTGGTAGCCACTAATGAGCTCTTGTTCTTTAGATAGAGAAACAAGTTCCAGGTGTTTTGGTCTCACTCTGGACCAACTACTAGAGTATTAAAACACTGCAAGGAATAAAATATTGTATATCAGCAATAGATTTTGGCGTACTCCATTTTCCTTTGGTCTCATGACTTCAACCACCCCAGAAGTATATTATAAAGAGAATAAAAATGCCTTAGAAAGGCAGCAGCTTATTAAATATAACTCTTGTCCTTATTATAGCCATATCTATTAAACATACCCCACTGTGTGCATCTTCCCATTTCATCTCCACTTATACCAGTCTAAAGTAAAAGTTGAGACCTGTTCCATGTCTTGAATACTGCAAAATTCTCTACACCAACAATCACTTTCCATTCAAAACATCACTAATACATTCATCTGATTCATTTAACGTGAAGCTTTCAACTCCGTAAAATTATTATTTTCCTATTTGCACTTCAAGCATTCTAGAAGACTATATAATTTCACTATATAATTGCTGCTCCTACATTTTCTTCCGCCTGTAACTTCATACCCTGTTTTTCCTAAGTTAACTTCCTTTCCCCACACTCTCCTATCAACGCAAAAATCCCTAGATGAGAAACTGGTAATGGGGAATAGTTTTAAAGTAAGACAGGGGAGATTTAGGTTGGATATTAGGACAAAGTTTTTCACACAAAGGGTTTTGACATACTGGAACAGGTTGCCCAGAGAGGTTGTGGATGCCCCACCCCTGGAGGCATTCAAGGCCAGGCTGGATGTGACTCTGGGGAGCCTGGTCTAGTGGTTGACAATACTGCCTGCAGCAGGGGGATTGAAACTAGATCATCATTGTGGTCCTTTTCAACCTAGGCCATTCGATGATTCTATGAACTTAACCTTCATTTACCTTATACTAACAATGGTTTTCTCAGCTACAACCCTACTGATAAGAAATAAAAGATAAGAAAACAACAACAAAAAACAAGCTGATCAGCTGATTACCATCACTGACTAGTTTATATACTATACTTGGCCAATATGTTCTAAAGCATCTGATTCCTCTACCTCTAGTCAGTGATGCTTCCCCCTGGTTGTTTCATACTTTCAGTAAGTATTGCACAGTAAGAAAAACAGGCTAATGGCATAAATGCAGTACACACAAGAGACTGCAAAAATTTGTGTGCAATGCTGAATAAGCTTTTTGGCTTCATGTTGCTGAATTTAAACTGCTATTTGCTCTTCAGTAGACTTATTTTAACTCAGCTCAGACAAGCTTATGCCAGCTGCTGTTTTTTTCCCGCTATTACACTAAAACTTTAGCCTAAAGCTAAGTCACTTGCTGTACACACACACAGAGGCTAAAATATAGCATGTTTCTCTATACTAGTTAAAGCAAGAATTTTTAGAATCTGAAGCCAGACAACTAACAAACTCCTTTAATAAAGTCAATGCTTTCAAAACCTCTATTTACAACGAATCTGCTTTAATCTTTCATAGCCTCTTTCTAAAAACCTAGTTCAGCATTGAGTGAATTACAACTAAGTATTTAAACACAGGTGGCAAAAACATCTGGCTACCAGAGTGACAGAATACAGAATTAGGAAGGTAAGAAAAAAAAGAGGGAATAACATGACAAGAAATATCAGATTAGAAGTTGCTGCAAGGTGCTAAAACTCATACATAGCAGAAGTAATTAGCACAAGTAGAAAACGCCTCATTACACTTTCAAGAACCTAATGTTATAGTCAGTTTGATAACCATGGATAAGAGACCTTGAGAGAAAATGCAGATTAGGCCCAACAGCACATTACAAGCACCACTCAGCACATTACAACCTCATATTGACTGTAGCCTTAATCTTGCAGAAAGTCTAGAATAGTAATGCTCTGAAAATGAGTTTACTAGACAAAGACTACATGTTTGATCCAACCTGTCACTTCACGTTCTGTATGAACTCTAAAAGCATTCTTTAGTAAACACAGAGGTTTCCACTAATGAGGAATTAACATTTGCAAATTTTACCTATCATCTACACAATAAAGCACAGAAGACATTTGATAAGCTGTTCAATTTACTTTAAAACACATGGACTTCTTCCCTCTAACCCAACCAACAAACAGGGCTGCTTTAAGACACACCCCAAACAAGCTTACTAGCTCTGCAGTACAAGAGTATCAGCATAGATAGAAAGCATGTGCAACAATATGGACAACCAGGTTTAGCAGGTTTTCTTCCAGCTTTAAAGAAATCTGATATGCTATCTTATCAGTCTGTAGGAGAAAATAACAGATACATCATGCTTTAGCTACCTTCTTAATTGATTAATACTAACTGAACATCAAACGAGAAGTTTACTCTCATGATTAGTGAAATTGGTGACAACAGAGAGAAAGAGAAATCAGATAATGAGGAGCCTATGGAAGAAGAAAGGCAGACTTCAGAGAGAATTGCCTAGCAGTTACCATACAGCCCTCCAGTACCTCCTGAATATGCACTGCTGCTTTAGCTGACAGTAAGAAACAGTAATAGTTAGAAATGAAGAGCTCTTCCTGCTCATCAGCATCAGTCACAGTAGGAAAAATATATTTGAAGTACTTTCCTAGCCCCCCTTCTCTCTTCTTACCACCACAACCACATCTTCCTGCTCCTCTTCTTCTCACAGCCTTTCAGGAGCTGAAGGGAGTTCCCTTACCACAGGCAAGTACCAACAATCAGCCTCTATTAAGTAAGCCCCTGTGGGAACAACTGTTAACAGAACAGCTCTCTCTACCCCCAAGAGCAACTTCAACAGGCTGATTTAGCTGCTGCCATACACCATGACACAGAGACGGGCATCAGGCATGATAGCTCAACCACCCCAGTCAGAGGAACACTGAAGAGAGAGTAATACACAAGAGAGTTACAGAAGCTCACCCATATGGCAAAAAGGCTAATTTCTCCCTCAGTATCCCAGGATAGGACCTGTATCCCATCAAACTAGAGAAAGCAAAACAAAAGCAACTTTTCCCACACATAGAAAAAGCAAAATTATCAGATTATCCCCCAACAACCTTCAGCACCCCTAAAATAAATAAATAAATAAATAAATAAAAATAAAACCCTTGCTGACCTGTTTTTACAAAGACATCCTTTCTATGCTGCAGCCTGCTGAAAGGGCAGAGTACTGTGCCTATCACAGGCTTGTTGATACACCTGTGGGACTCTCTCCCCCTCAGCTTTCACTTTTCCTGCGGGGGGGGCTCTTACTCAGGACAAACAGGTGCTTGGGGCAAGCCTGGGCAAAAATAGAGGACTTTTTTTTTTTTTCTTTCTCAAATCTGGTAGCATTATCAAGGGACAAAAATCTATTGTTTAACTAATGAGTACAGGTGTTAGAGATTTACTGCTAGAGTTTGGCTTCAGCTGCTGAGTGATTTTGGTCATTAACAGGTGCTGCTCTGGCCTTATTTTACTTGAGTAGAACTCCCTTTACAGTGGTGAAAGTTGTTCAGAATTTAAGAAGAAAAAAGTCAAAACCATAGTAAGATACAAAGGCTAAGACTTTTAGACCTGTTTTTGGTTTTTTTTAAGGACTGGGGTATTATGCCTGCTTATGGAACTATATGAAAGAACTTGATCAAACTTTAGTGTCAAAGGTTATTTATCTGTCCTTTCTTATTGCTATTCAGCCAATACATATGCTAAAGCTATACTGAGGGAGGTGCTATGATAAGAATAGGTACAAGAGTTAGTTTTCATCCCTGTCGGGAAAAGGTGGAATACAGCCCTGAAATGTAGGTCCTGGCTGAGATAGGGGTTCAGAGCCCAATAGTGGTGGACACCCTAGCAGCTATGCTCAGATCTGCAGTCTTGCCAGGGGTCTCCCGAGACAAAGGGACAAAACAGCAAAAAAGCTGCACTGTCCCAGTGATACATTAAGCTTCCCCTAAACCCAGAGAAGTGACAAATACCATGCCCAGCTACCAGGGTCTCTTTCAAAGAAAAAAAAACTCTCACGTATGTGCTTATATTAGTTTTCTAGTTCAAAGAGAATCAAAAACAACTCTCCCAACCACACACATTTATGGTACTATAAATCACTGAGCAGTCTCAGAGGTCGTGAGCTGAATTCCTTTTTCACAAAGCTAAACCAGAAATGAACTCCAGGAGAGAAATGAATGTACTGCACTTGAGAACCAGTGCTTAATCCTGAGACAAAGTCCAGTCTGTGGCAGAACCTCCTAAAAAGATGCTGGTGAAGATGCCAGGTCCTCAGTACCATTTGCTTTGCCCCATGGCTCTGCTTTCACTGAAATGCAGTGCTCCCTGGGATGGGCATTACCATAAAACAGGGTCGTGAGAGCCTGTGGGGTCCCTTCTCTTGTCACAGCTCTGGGGACAGCTAGATCTGCACCACCACTGTTAGCTCTGTGTTGCATTAAAGAGTCTGCATAGCCTCAAAGTCTGGATTCTTCCTGAAGACAGTACAGCTGCATTCACGTGGCACAGAATCTGATCTAATTAATCCTGGTAGATCTGAGCTGTCTCAGCAGCATTTCTTCTTCCTCTCTTGGTCTTCTAAGAAAACCACATCTTCACACCCTCCTCCAGGCTCTCCCTGTGGCACAGACTATCTCACCATCCCTCTCTTTTTCTTGCATCATCCCTTGACAAATTACCTTTATCACTCAACCTTCACATGCTCTCTGCCTTCAAAATAATTTAAAACCACAATTCGCATATTTTGGTAGATCTTTCTAGATGTTACTGGACACAGCACGTGAAGACTGCATATTTACTTGTTGTGGCTGAGTTTCCCACCACCTTTGGTGGGTACAACAAGGCTGGTATTACCCCTTTGTAGTCCTTCTAGATGCATCTGGCTTCTGCCTGCCACTAGGAAGGAATGAGCATCTATGCTTGAATGGCAAATAGGAAGGCATCTTGTTGTCCCAAGACTAGATTCCGTAATCTCCCGTATGAAACCAGTTTTCCACTTCTCACCACAAAATGTAAATCTTAATCCTTCTTTGCTAGTCATTTCTAAATTTTCCAGCAGAGCAATTCCATATCTCCCTTCACACTAATGAAACTTGTCAGATAATTGCTTCAGCCTATTTAAC
The DNA here is from genome assembly GCF_987193195.1 of Phasianus colchicus. Lineage (NCBI taxonomy): Eukaryota > Metazoa > Chordata > Aves > Galliformes > Phasianidae > Phasianus > Phasianus colchicus. Next base: position 35,873,122 of record NC_143440.1, on the reverse strand, counting down.
TCACCAGTTCAGAAGAAAATGATCAAATTTAAGCTAGGTTCGTTTTCTGCTGAATTAGGAAAATTAATAGACTGAGGGTAAAGAGTCGAGTCTCTACCCCACTCCTACTTTAAGGAGAAGCACGGTGATAAATGGTTTCACTTCTCCCTTCACATATTTCTCTGGTATGTTTTTTTCTGGTCTTGATGGAGAAAGGTTCATACGTCAGTGACATAGTGCTAAGTGCTGGAATCAGGGCCTGTGGTGACAAAAGACAGCCTGACCTTGCCTTCAGGGTAGCTATGTAACACCTGTATGCACTGGTTGACTTCTGTGCTGGTTCTGCCCTGTCATTTGTGCAGCACATACAGCCAATTGATTAGTATCATCACAGCATATATTTCTCTGTTCTCTGTGTCCTTGTTTTCATACTCTGTTTGAATTAGGTTAATCTTTTTAGTGGGTTTTGTCAAATATTTGTCCATCTCTCATGATTATATACAAACATATATACTTGTTTGACCATATTTTTGACAATCTAGAGGACACCATCTCTTTCCACAAGCTTATTTAGCTCACTGCTCTCCCATCCTATTTTATGCTCATTCAATAGCCATAGGCTTTCTTCATGGTATGAATTCGGAAGACAGAATGGTAATATTTAATTGTGAATTTTTCCATACTACTTAGCGCTGCAGTACCTGAAATCTTCACAAAGCCAAGCTCCTTCACAATCACAAAATCGCTCTAATGGAAGAAGTTTTATCTTGATTTAAGGAAAAGAAAGACACACAAAGTTTAAAAATAACAGTATGATGGATATTGTGTGTCTAGATTTGACTTTTTGAGAATACATGGCTTTCAGTATGATCTATTCAATTCAAAGCACAGCTGCTGTTGATTTCAGTTTCAGCTGCAAGCACTCCACTGGCCAGTTCCCAGAGTTTCAAGTCAGGCCCAAGGAAACAAGTATCAATGTGTCAAAGCTAAGTTTAAATAAACTGGCCAACATCTCAGCAGTTCTCTGATAGATGTAGAACAGGCAAGAAACATTTTGATCTCAATGGACTAAATTATGAGCTTTTTAAAAACTTTCATGTCCTTACTTGCTGCAAAAGGATACTCCAGACATCTTCTCCTGTCCCTTATTACTTTCTCCTAGTTGTCAGAGATCCTTCCTGAGCACAGAAAGTGAGACGTAATTTGAGAGAGGATAGTAGATGAACTTTATAATTACAGACCTTTTAGGTAACACCCATACAACAGTCAGTTAAATATTTATTCTGGTGTTGTCTACCTTAGCCAAGTCAGGCAGTTAAATTCTAACAGTGACCTAGAGAATGTTTTTTTTAAAACAGCGTATGTAATTTTGTGCGTTTAATCCTACACAGAGTAGACTCATGTCTCTGATTTACCTTAAAACAAAAGCTCTATACTACATACAATGCAGGTAGCAAAATGGTACTTTAACTCATGTACATTTGTGGGACACACATGCCAGGGCTAAAGAGCAAACCAAGATATTGTTTATCCATGAAATGAGGCTAAATTGTAATGCCAAGATAAAGGCAGATGACAGACTTATACCATGATTTTTTTTTTAGAAATCTTTGGGTTTTGAATGTACAATAAATCCCATTTTCATAGGAAGAATATTGGGCAATAAATACATAGAATTGCTGGCTGACAGAAGACAAAGAGCAATTTATTGCTTTTCTAATGCAAGGATAGTTAATATATAGCTGGCAATCTCATTACATTGAGAATTATAAAGCAATGCAGAAGTTTTTTGTTACTTAAGTTTATCAGTTATGAATGTATTTCCCAGACTAAAAGATAATTATCAGCTTTTGATTAAAACAAAACTTGGATCTTAAACACTTTCTGAAAAATCCATCAAATAAATTGGTTTATTGAATTCTTTAATTAAGTGATTAGATATTTTCTGTACCAGTTATTCTTCAAATTAACAATAACATATTTTATTATATTTCTATAAAAATTAGACACAGATTGATAGAAAAGAATAGATAGGCAGATATAAAAGAATAGAGAAGAACCAGCTATACATATAGGTTTCTACATTTTTGAAAATTCAAAAAAAAAGAATTGAATTTTTGAAAATTCAAAAAAAAAAAAAAGAAAAACCAACCCAAAATACACATTTGAAAACATTATATGAGAATATAATAGCCCAAGCATGATTGTACATCTGCTCTTCATCATAGTGATCTAAAAATAAAAAAAGAGGGGACATTACTTCTGCATCATGTGAATTGTTCCACCCTTTAAATAACTTCCTTTATTCTGCTAAGTGCTGTTGCACCAGGCCCTGTCTCCAGCAGGATGAGGCTGCAGTGTGGCACAGTTTCTTGCATGGGTTATTCAGAGGGATTTGAGGGCACACACTGGAAGCACCTGGTTCTCCAGCATGATGTGAGCATGCCAGTGGTGTCAGCAGCAAAGTATCAAACAGTATAGCTTTATTCCTTCAAAGTGCTGAGATCACATTAACAATAAATTGATTAATAAATAAATTAAAACCAACAACAAATATCTTGGATCCCTCTAACAGTCAGCAAAATGGCTGCAGCCTTAAATCCTATGGAGTCTTCTTGCTTTATGACCTCAAGATATAGCCTTCCTTAGTTGTCCATAGAAAATGCTACGGATTCAATCTATTCAGTCACCATTTTGGCATCTTAGAATCATAGAATCACAAGATTGGAAAGAAGGTACACAATCATCTGGTCCAACCATCCTCCCATTATCATTGCTACCACAAGCACTAAACCACATCTCATAGCTCCTCATCCAGATGCCTCTTGAACACTGCCAGGGATGGCGACTCCACCACCTCTGCAGGCCACTCCAGTGCCTGACCAATCTCTGAGATAAAATGTTTTTCCTTATGTCTAATCTAAATCTCCTTTGGCACAACTTTTGTCCATTTCCTCAGGTCCTGTTTGTTGTCTGGGAGAAGAGGCCAAAACCCTCCTCATCACAACCTCCCTTCAGGAAGTTGTAGAGTGCAATGAGGTCTCCCCTGAGCCTCCTCTTCTCCAGACTAAACAATCCCAGTTCCCTCAGCTGCTCCTCATATGATTTGTGCTCCAGACAAGTATTCTTGAAGAATACTATCCTTCCCTGATGACTTTAGACAAAAATCATAGAATCATAGAATAGCTTGGTTTAGAAGTGATCATAGAACCATAGAATCATTAAGGTTGGAAAAGATCATCTAGTCCAGCAACCAACACATCACCACCACCATGTTCACTAACCATACTAATCATGTTCCTCAGTGTCACATCCACATGTTTTTTCCACAACTCCAGGGATGGTGACTCCACCACCTTAAGGATCTTCAAGTTCCAACGCCCCTGCCATAGTCAGGGTTGCCAACTGCTAGATCAGGTACTAGATCAGATTGCTCAGGACTCCATCCAACCTGGCCCTGAGCACCTACAGAGACAGGACATCTACAGCTTCTCTGGGCAACTTATTCCAGCACTTCACCATACTCTTAGCGAAAAACTTCCCCTGACATCTAATCTAAACCTTTCCTCCTTTAGATTAAAACCATTCCTGGCACTATCTACTGTGTAAAACGTTGATTTCCCTCCTGTTTAAATATTGGAAGGCCATAACAAGGGCTTCCCACAGCCTTCTCTTTTCCAGGTTGAACAAGCCAAACTCTCTCAACTTTTCTTGTTTTGGAAAGGTCTACAGCCCTTGGATCACTTTCATGGCCCTCCTCTAGACCCGCTCCAACAATTCAGCATCCCTCCTGCACGGAGGGCACTAAACCTGGATGAAGTACTCCAGATGGGACCTCACAGAGTAGAGAGAGATAATCACATGCCTTGCCGTGTTGGCCACCCCTCTTCTGATTCAGCCTAGAATACAATTGGCCTTCCGAGCTGCAAGCACACACTGCTGGCTCATGTTAAGTTTTTAATCTACCAGGATCCCCAAGTCCTTCTTAGCAGGGTACTCTCAAGGTATTTTTCTCCCAGGCTGTTTACATATCTGGGATTACCCCAACTCAAGTGAAAAACTCTGCACTTCACTTTGTTGAACCCATTAGATTCACATGGGCCCACCTTTCAAGTTTATCAAGGTCCCTCTGGATGGCACTCCTTCCGACGTATCAATTGCATCACTCAGCTTGATGTCATCAGCAAACTTGCTGAGGGTGCACTCAATCCCATCATCTATGTTATTGATGAAGATGCTAAAGAGTACCAGTCCAAAGACGCATCTCTGGGGAACACCACTCATCACTGGCTTCCATCTGGCCATAGAGCCATTGACCATAACCTTCTGGCTGTAGCCTTCCAACCAATTCCTTATCCACCAAATAGTTCACCCTTCAAATCTATAACTCTCCAATTCAGAGATAAGGATGTGCTGGGGAGACCACGTCGAAGGCCTTGCATAAGTCCAGGTAAGATGATATCGGTTGCCTTCCCTTTGTTCACTGATGCTGTCACTCCATCATAGAAAACAATTAGATTGGTTAGACACGAACTTCCCTAGGTAAAGTCATGATGGCTGTCTCAGATCACTTGCTCATCCCTCATGTGCCCTAACATGTATTTCAGGAGGATCTGTTCCATGCTCTTTCCAGGCACAGAAGTGACGTTTTTTGTTGAGTGCCACTTTGCCTGTATGCCTTTTTGCATGCGTCTGCTTTATCACAAGTGTAAATTGTTCACTTCAATTTCTGTCCTTTATCTAACCCACACCCACCACACCACTTTCTTCACTTTTCCATCTCCAAATAGTTTTAAGGTGTGCAATTGTGTTACCATTTACAAATTCAATGAAAGGTTTTCTATTAACACTCATTTTTTAGCAAAGCTTTTGTAACCTCTGAAAAAAAATTCCTTGCAATTTCAAATATGTCTCTTCTTAAATCTCTATTTTATTTATTCTATGTATTCTGCTGCTCACAAGGCAGATGTGTCGTGGTTCCAATAGTGATAGTACTAGAGATAGTGCCAGAAAAGGACGTATTTTCATTAGACCAGCTCACAGAGCTGGAAAAATAAACATTTTGCCTTCTTCTCTTCGTAAGCAGAGAATTTTAAAGGTATGTACAAGATGAGGATAAAAGCTTTCAAAAAAGTATATTTCAACATCAGAGTGAAAATGGAGCTGGTATTTAGAAGTCAAAAAGGATGCTAGAGAGACAAGTGGTCCAGTGGTATTTGCACGAGCAAAGAGAAAGATGGATACATCATCATATATGGGTCAAGAAGAAATAGCTGGTGGCATGGAATCAAAATAAAACATAAAAATAATGTGATTTCTGAGTTCATGTTTTCAGTAAATTTTTAGACTCTGATTAGAAGATTTATCTACAACAGATATTTTTATGGTTTTCTGAGAGAACAAAGGTGGAGGAGCCATCTTAAGACTTCTTTCTCCTACTGAGGAACAGGTATTCTTCTCCATTATTGATTGGCTCCTTTAATGATTGTGAGTTTATTCTGGTACACAGTTGCTTTTTAGATTAACCCTTACTATTTTCATGAGGACATTTTGTACCAGGATGAAATACATTTAATTTTGGCAAGTTCATCATTAGGTTTTGATGATTCTACCTGGAAGACACTTCTGTGTCATTTGTGTAGGGGTGTTAATTGCTTTAGATCACTGTTATGCTTTGTATTCCAAGACTGTTCTGATTGCATATATTTAATGACATACTGTCCACAACCCTTCCTCTACAATGATTTTGGGTAAGTTAGGGATTTTAATACTAGCAAATAAAACCCCTAACTTACATGGGGGAGAGAAGGAGCACCAACTTGCTGGTCTAAATCTTGCTCTGGTAAATATCATAAATGTTTTATTATTTTTGTGCACAGCACTGTAAAAATCTAGGCTGAACTGGTATGTGACAAAAAAGGCAAATTATTGGTAAGATTTTTCCTCTTCAGTTTATGTTGGCACATATTGAGCTGAATTTCTTAGAAGAGCATCTTTTTTATTTCTGTTTGTACGGCATCTACAAAAGCAAGTTTTAATCCACAGCAAGAACCCAACGGCAGTATAACCACTGAACAAGTAAGAGTCAGCTATACATCTTTGTGATGATGGATCATTTATTACTTATGTATAAATTCATGACTATCAAACAGTAATTTAAAAATTACAGTAACTATTTAATTCTGAATACTGGTATCTTCTCCCTCATTTTATGTAATTTAGTATACATGCTGAATTCTGGACTGTCTTTTATTTGTATCATGCTATGTAGAAATCAAGAATATCATACATAAACTATTTTTACAATCACAAAATTTTGAGGAGAAGCCCAGATGTACAAAGACGAATGTATGTTTCAATAATGTCTGTTATAGAAAAGGACATAGAAATTCTCTCTCAGAGACCTACATAAGCATGAAGTCTAAACTTTTATAAGAGTAACCAAGATAACATAGCAGGAATTTGGTGTAGCAGCCAGTGGAACACCATGAAGTCAGGACATGAACCTTACAAACTCAGTAGTGAGGAAACAGCAATATGCTAAAAGCTACAGAAAGCTTAGAATTGAGTCAGCCACAAGCTGAATACATCAGTGAGTAACAGAATTCTTCTGAAATAAAATCCCATGGCTAAATGAGAAAAAATGTAGAAAAAATAGTGTATATTACAGATAAGTAGTAGGAGACCATTAGCAGGTACAACACTCTATAAATGTTAATTTTATTTCTCATACTGTCAGATGGTGACAGTGGAAGAGATCAGAGAATAAATGAAAGGCAAGTTGAAAGAGGCTTAAATTTATCCTCGTGTAAAATGAGATATAATATTGCAACAAAGATTTTTAGGCATAATTAATGATGCTTTGTGGAGAAACTGGCTAGTGAGCCTGTAGCACATGGGACCTGTTTCAAAAAGTCATGATCAAAAGCTGTTCTGTAACAGCAACTGTAATGCTGTAATGTACAAAAACACAATGTCCTTGCAAGAGAAATGATAAAAATTGTGCCATGGCTGGATCGATTTCAGAAAGATACTACATAGACAGCTACTTAAAAAGAAGATAAATGAGGCATGCAAGAGTTTAGTCCTTGCAGACAAGCTGGAGACTGCTTAAAGACACCTTTCTTTAGGCACAGAGGAGAACATGTAATCTTTCAGAGAAGGCTATGGAAGGGCAGAGAGCCACTAAACAGAAGGATAAAAAAGTTTTTAGTGGCAGGAAGGCATCATTCAAAACGCAAAAGCTACATCCAAATGAGGAATGTAGAAAAACCTGTATGCCATGGCAATTCAAATGTGAAATCATGATAAGTCAGAACCAAAAAAAAGGTGTTTGAAGAGGTGTTTGCACAAGCACAAAACCAGAACAAACCATAGTTCCTTTCTTCAGTGTAACAGGAATGAAAAGTTTGTCAAGTGTCTGTGAAGTACATGCAAAGGGTGCTAAGAAGCTAAAACCATAATTAAAAAACTAAATATATTTTTCACTTCTACAATCACTATGGAAGAGACTCTCGAAGTTCATATCCCAAAACTCTTTTCAGTGAAGACAGTCACCAGATGAAATACTGGAAAGTGAAGGTAGGAGAAAACAGTTTTTACGGCAGAGGGAGATTGAAAGATTTCTGCCAGAAGGTGATGTGGTGTGGTGTGTTGATAAAATTCTGTTATTGTGTCTGTTAGAAAGGTGCTGTCTCTAAAGAAATACAGGAAGGCTCTATAGGAGTGAGTAACTATACATCAAAATGGCAGATAAATTTAAGTGTGGTTTAGTGTGAAGCAATGTACCTTAACTTGCTCTAATATTGCAGATACATTGATGCTGTGCTCAGTGCACTCCAGGATATGGTTGGCCTTTCAGGCTGCCTGAGAACACTGTTGACTCATGTTCAGCTTGCTGTCAACCAAGACACCCAAATCCCTTCTTGCAGGGCTGCTATGCAGCATCTCGTCCCCTAGTCTGGAGACTCAGCCCCAGCTAGAGCTGTCCCTTCCCAGGTGCAGAATCCAGCACTTGCTCTTGTTAAATTTCATGCAGTTGGTGATTGCCCAGCTCTTTGATTTGCCTAGACCTCTCTGTAAAGCCTCTCCACCCACAATGGAATCAAAAGCTCCTCCCAGTTTATTCTCATCAGCAAACTTGCTTAAAACACCTTCTAATCCTACATTCAAGAAATTTATGAAAACATTAAAGAGAACTGGCTCTAAAATGGGGATGTCTGGTATGAGTCAGGAATGAAATCTTGTGGAGTTCATAAATAACTCAATGCAAACCTGAGCTCAGTCTTGTAGAAATAAATAATAATAATAAAAAAATAGATAAAGCAAATCAAATGCTTAATTTATTTTGTGATGGACTAACACAAGCAAGCATGCATCCTGTCCCAATAAAGCTATTTAAGCCCACATCAGTCTCACCTTCTGGAAGAGAAATAACAGCCTGCCTGCTTCTTCTCCTGGTTGTGGGAAATCTGGTCACTTTTCCCCTATACTCCAGAAGCATGTGATTTGTAATTTCCTCATACAGCTCCCATCTTCACCCATGGTGCTCCCTGAAAGTGCTCAAACACTACCAACCATCCTGTATGTAACCTGTTGAAGTACGAACCTTCTTGGTAGTTCACTGATGCTCTTAGGCTGGTTTCTGGAAACCAGAAATGACTAGCCAGCCATGCCTTTCATTTAAGTTCAACTTTGAGTGTATTTTATTATATCAGTTTAGAAGCCCTCCCTATGAGGCAGGGTATTTTTTAAAATTTCAGTCATACCAGTGCAACTGGAAACAAAAGTGTAGTTTAAACAGCTGTCATCCACATTTTCTTAAATGCCAAATGCTTGCTGGTATTAGTAAAATTGCAAGAATATTTGACTTCTCAGATATCTTGTGATTTTTTTTTTTTTTTAAGTCTGCATTTCACAGAGAACTATTGCAAATCTCTAATAGAATTTATTATGTAACTTGAGACTGCCAAACGTTTGCCTCTCCATCTCTCATAGCTTCTGTATCCTGAGGGTGTTTGAAGATACACAGAAGAAGGCAGAGGGACAAATATTATATGTCTTTCCCTATCAGAAGGGAGTTATTTGTTTTTGTAGCAATAAGCTTTAAATATTTCAATAGTAATGCAAACATCTAACTTCAGGCTCAATAAAGGAGCATAATTTGATGAATAATTCCCTAATATAGACTTCCCTATAAAACTTCACAGTTGCTCTAATATATAACTCTCTGGAGGCCTATAGATTTATTGCATGGTGCATCAGAGTAAAATTCTGTAAAATGCAAGTTTCCATATACTAAATAAATTTGTGAAAATGCTAAGGTTTCTACATTAAAAAAAAAAAAAAAAATGCATTTTCCAGATGTATTTTTGTAAGATGTAGAAATAACTGAACGTTATCCACAGGGCATTCTGGAAACTAGAAAGAGAACAGATAATTATCCCAGAAATCCTCCGATAATTTTAATGTCAGGATTTTGAGAGAGAAATCCCAGAAATGCCTTTGGGCACATCACCAGTGTTATTTGCATGCTAATTAGAGATGCCTGCTCTCTCCCAATGGGATGAGTGATGTGGCAGTTTTAACCAGGTCTTGTCAGAAAAATGAAAATACATGCCTATTTCAATGCATCATATCTTCCTGGGAATGTGCATAGCAAATTATACTTAGTCACCATCCAAATCAAAAGGTAGGTATAGAACCATGTAAGTTTTGAACCTGTAAAATCCAATGCAGTATGAGTTTCCACTCATATGTCCATATTTTTCTTAGCTATTCACTCTGTGGAAGTAATAATACTAGAATTCTTTTATCTTTTCCCCTCCTTTGTCTTGACCAAAATGTCAAAAATTCCATGAAGTCAAATAGGCTTGACTAATCTTACTGCAAGGCAAGACAGACATACATAATACACTTAAAGCTGACAGCTCCACTGTGAAAGATGAAAATGAAACCCATCCCTTATACTGGGTCATGGCCCTTTGAGGTTTTCTAGCTCACGGCTATAGAGGAGAGATGAATCAGAAATTTTGGTTGGAAGAAATATCTTTGTTTCAACCTGTAGTTTGAATAATGTTGGACTATTGCCAGCACTGGATCAGGGCAGTAGCAGCTTTGTCTAGCCAAGTCATGAAAACTTCCAAGGATGAAGCTTCCTCAGACTCTCTGTAACCTCTTCAGGTGCTACTCTACCCTCCTTGTAATGGAGTTGGAGTGTTTGGGTTTTTTGTCTAGGTGGAAGTAGGGAAATTAATTTCCTAAGAAATTAATTTCTTAGGAAAGTAAGAAAATGATAGAATACCATAAAAGCTATATATTTTGCATATACAAATGGCAGTCTCTCTGTGACTTCAGGGAAATTAAGAAACAACAGTGGGAACTTGCAATAGGCAGAAGTGTATGAATTACCAGTGCCATAAAGAGAGGAAGGAGTAAAATTTCCACTCTACCCTACTCATAATGCTGTCCCTGTAAAAGCAGAACAAAACATTCTCTTTTATTACATATGCTACCTATTTGTTATGATGGAAAATGGCCTGCCGCTACTAGGTATGGTTACAAATAGCAGATAACATGGGAAACATTCCAATTCTGGAAGTCCCCATGCTAAACTGGGTCATGTGGGACTCCTGCTAAAATGCCCCAGTCACTTCACGTCTGATTTTGGCTACAGTTTTTAAGCAATGGTACCCCAAACTGGGATGCAAAGTCTTCACAGATTGAGAACTTATCACAAGGCATAATTTATCAGCTTAAACCTTTGTCAGGATTGGAATGCAATGGAGAAGAGTTTGTGACTAAATTCAATATTATTTCAATTTATATTTTTTTACTCCTTTTCTTTTCCTCCTTTTTCCTTCCCTTCTCTAGATTTGAAAGTGAATCTGACAACCAAGTCTCCTCAGACACAGCTCTCTAAGCCTGGGACACCAGACGCATCAGCCTGAATCACACTGCCTCCAGCCCTCTGAGCATTTCCTGCTTCTGAGAGAGAGCAGCTACGTTCTGACAGTTTCAATGGGAGGTGTCAGCCTATTTCCAGAGCTTTCTAAAGACATTCTGTCATTTTGTGAATGATATCATTGTGTGGAACCTCTGAGATAATGAGACTATGAACATCATCCCACAGTACCATTTGGCTCAAAGACAGGAAAACATATGGGCATTCCCTCTTCACAGATTTTGCAGGGGAACATGGGGAAAATTCTTCTGTCTGGAAAAGACATTTCTTAGCCTCATTTACAACAGCCTGGATGCTCTTAACGGTGGGCAAGATGGAAATGGTTGGCAACAGACTGCACATCAACATGAAGTTTTGTTTCTCTTTAAGCTTTTTCATAAAAGTTTGAAGGAGGTAAGCAGTCACTACAGGATGTGAGACTTGCTAAAGCATACTAAGGACATTACACTGAAACAGCTACAAATAAATCATACATTAAAAGACAAATTTTTCACCTTATTTCCACATTGAATGACTCTACTGAATCACCCAAGTCTGGATTTTAGATTATGCAGATAGGATGACTGACTCACAGTTTACCACTCTGCAACACAATTATCACTGGGATGAAATTGGTCTGCAATAAAAAAATTAATCTCCTGAGTCCCGGAGATTGACCTGGCCATTTAGAATCCAAAATGTCATTGAAAATTCTTTATACTCAACCATTATTTTGCAAAACAGCAGTGTGGACCTAGCAGGGATTCTGCCAAAATTCTCACATTGAAGTTAGACTACTACTTTGCATCATTCTTCAAAATAGCAGTTCTGAGTTGTACCATGAAACAGGTTTTATGTACACACACTTATCAAGACTTTATTCAGTAGCTACTATTTGATTTAGTTCAGCTACTGCCCTTCAAACTCAGGCACATCTCTTCATAAAAAGTTCACAGGGAAAACAACAAAACCCAAACCCCACTATGTTCCCCCAAGGAAGGATGTCTAGTTCTCTGAAGAAAAGAAGTGAAAGTAATATGAAAGACTAAAAAATTTTATACCTCACCACAGGATTGCACTACATATGGTATATATTAAAATTCTCAGAATTTATGTACCATATGTCACATGAGAGCAGTAAATTACCTTAATTGGCTCAAGTGTGAATTTTGAAGGTTTTTTTTTGTTGTTGTTTGGGGGTTTTTTGGTAGGTGTTTAGATGTAATACAGAATTTATTTTTCACTTAAAAAGGCTATATGCTCTAAGGCAAATTCCTTAAATAAGGAGATAACAATGTAACAACATTTTAGCATCCAGCATTGCTAGTCTGAGCTGGTAGAGTACAGCAGGTTCTTTGATAAGATTGCTTGAATTGTGTATGTGAAAATGTGCAGAGAGATCATTCCCCTACCAGTTGCACTGTCATTCAACAGGGAAATATTTTTCATGTATACAAAATACAGGCTGTTGACCACAAGCTGTCTACATTAGCACAGTGGAGAACCAGCAAGCAGAACTTTTGTGATACTGCATGGCTGCACTTCCCACAACTTCATATCCTCTCATCAAAATATTCTGCTCAGGGTTTTGGCTCTTTCAGGGATGCAGACGCACTTCAGTGTTAACTTCTTTCTTTAGTAACAACATACCAGGAAGGAGGAGTAAACAGACAAAATAGAAAATAATTTCCCTGATGTGAATTTGCTATTTCTCAAATATTAGGCCTAGTCCTGCACAGAATTAAGGCTTAGCTTTGTTGATACATCAGATGTCTAGAGCTCTTCCTCTTCAGTGATATTCTATTTTTCTAGACAGACAAGAAACTGTTTTCTTTGGTGACACAGGCACAGAAGAAGCGACCTGCTACCTCTGTAACAGCCTTCCTTTTTTTGAAAAAAAAGCCTGAAGCAGCAGAATTTTGAATATATTTTCTATGAGTGAAAATCAGATTTTTTTTTTTCTTTCTTAAGTACAGATATCTGTCCTGATATTATCCTCTATGCAGAACTACTCTGAATCTCAGCTTTTGTATTTACACCTCAAGGGAAGAAAAGATTTCAGAGATGATAAAAGTTGTTACAGAGTAGAGAGCTGAAACACAGAGCCAGCCCCTCCAGGGAGTGGGAACTGCCTTCTTCTCAGTTACAAGATCTTTGGGGTATGTTTCCCTGTACAGCCCTCCCAGAGCTCTTTGCAATTAACTTGCCAGAGTTCAGTTAACAGAATGAAGTAGCATCCAGGTACTTACCACAGCCCTAATCCTTAACAGCGCAGAGGAATAAGTGAGGATGATAATTAACAGTCACAGCAATTAAAGCAATTTCATGTTGTGATTTTCATTCTCAGCAGAAGGGAAAAAATCTCATAGATTTCTCCTGACTGACTGTCAAAATAACTAATGACTGAAAGACTCATCCCAGAAACTTTCAGCACAAAGTCTGCCTCCTCTGTTTTCTGAAGACAAGCATTGGATGACACATAGAAATCTGTGTTTTCTTCTGCTTCACTGCTTTGGCCTATATTGAGTTGAAAATATCATAAGATAATGCCTGCTACCAAAATTATTTTATTCTCCAATATGATTACGTTCACAACTTGTACTGGAACTACATGCTAAAATGCAGGCAAAAGCTTGAGATTGTGTTTTTTGCTTACTGAAATGTCAGAAGAAAGCCGAGTGAACTGAAAGAAAACTGCCAAACTGAAAAATGCTTTCCCCAAAGTTTTGGTCACTTGCTACAGTTCTTGGAGGAAGTCCCAATAGATTTCTGTTACTCAGAGCTGAAGAAAGTCAAGGCATTGCATAGTGGAACTGGGAAAAACATCGTTATGGGGATTGAAATTACATGGCAAATCAAAGATAAGATACAGATAATTACCATTACTACTGTTACTAGCAACACCTATACTGCATCTTTTGTCCACATCATGGAAAAAAAAAAAAAAAAAAAAAAAAAGCCAACAAATAAACTAACGTACATTCATTCTGCAGCACTATAGTGGCAGTGAAAATCAAGCTAGCAAAGGAATAATTTCTGTTTTCCTCTGTGAGGTAATGCCACGATTTAAAAATATAAACTGCATGTTTAAATTTGAAATAATTCAGAAATTGTAATAATGGATAGAGATATGCAATCATGTAAATTCTATTAAAAGAAATGTTTCACCTTTTAATTAATAGATGCATTCACACTGGAGAGTATAAATGTTTTGTAGGATTTGGCTGAAATAAAGCAAATCTTATTTTATATGAGGGCATTCAAACATACTATCTGCATGATCTCCTGCTTCAGAAGCAGTCTTGTATATTTTCATGCAGATGAGGAGCCTTATTCATGCCAATAGCCCCTTCTTTTGACATGTGTTTTACATGGGTTAGAATACCGACAAACTTATGTATCTACAGAATCAGTCATTCACTCCCTACAACTTGGCTCATCAAGTATGTAATGGCTTAATGACACTTTTTCCCTAATGTATGCCTGTTTTCCCACTTTCTATTTTTAGATCAGCATAAGTCTGAGTGACATCTCAATATATATCTAGAACAAAAAGAATCCAAATTTAGTTAGCATGTGTCTACTAGTACCATTCTAATGGTACTGTAAACAAAACATATTCATAGTTTTGTTTAAAACTTTCAATTTGAATAATCCATCTTCATAAAACACTCTAAAACAGGGCAGTTTTTCCTTCCAAAACTTATTAAAAGCATTCACATAACCAACAATCATACAAAATGGAAGTGGGTGTGGACAACATGGAGAATCACCAAGATATGGAAGAGGAGAAGCTGGATTCTCTGTGCTGTGCATTGCAAAGAAGTAAGAGAAGAAAGGAAATGCAGGACACTCCTTGGATGACTCTCAAACGCCAGGAGTCTTTAAATAGGACTTTGCCTCCTGGCTTAGTTAAGATCTGTAATGCACCAAGTTAAAAAGTCTGAATACATGCAGGTATAGCAAAAACTTGAGTTTTTGTATATGAGCTATAGAGACCTAAACAGAATAACTTAACAGCTGACATGCCTGGGTGAAAAAAAAAATCAGGCTTCTGGATGAACTTCAGCTTTTGATAACCTGGCTATCCTTAATAGAATCTCTTCATTTGGCAAGTATGTAATTTCAGCAACTACATACAAGCCTGGATACTGGGGCTCAGCCAGGAAGAGAAGAAAGAAATGAATACTCACTAATGTTCAATATGAGAGGTTGGTGCACTGCTCAGGCTAATCACGTCACATGAATTAATGGGCAAGGTAACTGTTTTAAAATAGGCTACAAAGTTAAAGATCCAAGTGAAGACAGTGGTATCAAACCATATTGCTCGAAGTGAGTGGGCCATGGAGGCAAGGAGGACAAGAGGGTTGGTGTAGTGAACATAAGGATAGAATATGAAAAATAAAAAAAAAGAGAGAGAGAGAGAAAGATGAAGGAATAAATCTGGTAGTAGGTTAGTATAGTTGCAAGTGTTTTAGATGTTAGTGATCTGGGCTGATCTGTTCACTTTTTAAAAAACAAATACAAAACACTTCTGGAGACAATGACAATTTCCCTCTGCTACAGGCAGTTCCTAGACGCGTTTACAGAAGAGAGGAATTTTAACTATGCCTTCTTTTCAGTTTCATCTCGACCGTTTAATGATCCTTCTCCACAAGGTGGCAGAAAGACCACACAGTTGACCAATAATGGGTCTAACCAACCTTTGTCTTGCCACAGAATTACCAATTTAAAAGTCCTACCATCCAAGTGAAATAAATTCTGAGACAATTATTTCCATGTTAATTGGAACGGTGCAATATATCTATACAATATAATGAAAATTTAAAGAAAAACATCACAAACAAGAGATTAAACTTCTTAGTCATCATGATCTACTCAAACATTATTATGCAAATTAAGGCTTTGCTCAAGTGCTGTCCAGTAATACCTCAGTTATCTGCATGGAAATGGATATGAAAGCAATTTGGATAAGAAAGAGGATCATATTTTAATATAAATGAAACCAGCCCAGAGGGCAATAACCTCACACTGGATGAGTTTTCAGATAATAAAATTTCAGAAAATGAAACTTTTAAAGTGACTTTAAAAAAAAAAATGTTTCAGCATGGGTAATGAGGGCACAGGGCACGTGTAGGACAGGCCACCCACACATGTGTAGGACAGGCCACCTACACCTACCTATGTGTGGCCCCAGGCCACAGTGGCTGTGCCTCTGAGCATGCAGTGGCAAAGGTTTGGATCTGTCAGAGAGTAGCATGGCCTTGGCCATCAGCTCTCAAGAGCAGAGGATTATCCTGAGTTCAGGATAAAGCACAATGCTCTGTACAGCCCCCAGCAACCTGAGAGCTCACCTTGACGTCAGGCAGGCTGGACTGCCCTGCTCACCACAGGATCCCTCCTCACAAACAGGTTGTGAGTCACTTCTCTAAACTAGAGATTACACTTCTGTTCCTCTTCCACATCTGACTAACCTGGCTATAACTGACCACAGCAGATTCAGAAGAGACTCAGTCTTGTCCAAGACCTTATTTTCTGATAACTCTCCCCAGATCTTCTCACTCTGTCAATCTGACTCAATTTTTATTATAGCAGACAAAAAGGACATTATGCACATACATAAGAATCCTTCTCTGCTTTTATACCAATCCTCCCAAGTTCATCTGCACCTCCAATCAATAAGCAGCAATTTCCCCTTTGCGGATCAGCAGCAGCAGTAACCCTCACACCCCACAGAAAGGCCTCCAATCTTAGTACACTGCAGGAGCAACTAGCCTCTTAAGAGGCTTAAAAAAAAAAGGCTTAGGAAATAAGTTTTAGTGGAACCAATTGTTGTAGTTATTTCAGGTATAAATCAAGGTATGAAGGTATAAATCAAAAGATAACTAGAAGTCAGGGCAAAAGCCAGTTGAAACAGACAGAAATGTGATGTCAAGTACACAGCACAACAATGGCAGTGAACACAGTCATGTGCTGAGAAGGCCTGACATGACCTTGTCTCAATGACAAACATCCTCTTCAACTTGTGAAAGTGACTATGTTTTTATTGAAAAAGGATTCCAAAGTCTGCTGAATCCAGAAAATCAAATTAAGAAGGCATTTAAAAATCAGCTTAAAGCGATTAAAATTTTTGTCAAGTGTAAAAAATGTGATTTTTAAATCACTTCTGCTTGTCAGGAAGAAAGTACATCATCTGACTGAGACTGTTTCCCACAGACACAAACAGAACAGCTATAAGAAGATGGTCTGTGCTGTGTGACAGCTTTAATGCCCACCATAGTGGCTGCTATCCCTGCCTCTGACCCTAAAGATTGAGTAAGTAGGTTTGCAAGAAGTTGGTCTTTTTTTTTTTTTTTTTGTGCAAGCCCATCAGGTTTGCAGAGGCATCTCAATTTCATCTTTGTTCTTTCCATACAGTGTCAGCAATCTGATCTGAGAAGTAGGACTTCTCTGTGTTTCCCCCACTTGTATTAGCAGATAGCCAAAGCTATGTGTATTTCACTGAAATACATTAACAGGTTTGGGGTACAAACTTTTAAAAGTATCCTTTACTGGATTTTGAATTTTCATTTTAAAGCAGACAGTGTCTCCAAAGTAATTTAGTGGAGTTTAAGAATAGCTTCTGTTTATACCAGTGGGACTATATATCTATAGAGATATTGCCCTACATCTGAGAAAAGCCAGGGCATTTAACAGGATTATCCTCAAAGAAGAACATCGCACATTTTAAGTGCTTCTGTTCCACGTAAGAAAAATATAAATCTTATTCATGACATAAACTGGAAAACAAGGGTGATTTTACAGCTGAAATTCAGGAAACGGAGATTGTCATCCTGATGGCTCACAGATTCTTTATAGGGCCTGAGGTCAGTTGTGTTTGTATGCCAGAGCTCTCACCTGGGAATCAGAGGTGGCAGTGTATCAAATCCACTTCATTTGTTCCTTACTTAAAATGCCTTCTCTTTAGGATAGGACCACAAGCTGAGGCCTTGTTTTTTTCATAATGGAAGATGACTGATAAGGCATACATTAATAAAATGGCTGTCTATGCTCACACTAAGATATTCACTATGCTGGGCTACAGAAGAGAGGAAAGAAAAGCATGTTAGGCCCTACGCAGTCATTTTAATGGGGGAGTTTCTGATACTCTACTTTTGCCCTGATCTTTGAGAAATTTGCTGTAAAAACTAACTGAAAAGGATGTCAAGGTATGGCCAGTGTCCTCTATCCACAAAAATGCCATCTCCAGATCATGTTGGATCTACTCAGGAGTCTAGCCAAGCAGGGTCAGTACTGATTTCCCTTGACTGTGTTGCAAACATATGATAAGCAAATCCATTGCAACTAACAGCTTTTACACTTTCACACTGCTGGAACATAGGGCATGTAGAAAAGAAGGGAAGGAAGCAGCATACACGCTGAAGTCTTTTTGCTGAGATCTTGCATAGTCTTCTAAAGCTCCACGGTTTCAGTGCTAAATACCTAGTTCCTCAGAGAACAGTTCTTTTCCTCCCCCAGATGAATGAGCTGAAGGAAACCCTGTAAATAGTTTTCAGATTCCCACAAGGGGGTTTTAATTATACAAGGGATAATCCCTGCAAAGTTACCCGTTATAGTTAATGGGCATCAGGGTAGTACGGAGAAAATTAAAACTAAATGGGCTTCAGTGAAATTAAGATAAGTTATTCGAGCACTACACAAAAGGAAGGCCAAGTTAAAACACCTCAGATCTGACTCAGCCATTACTGATCATGTACATGTAGCCATAGCTACCTTGTCCACTCTCTGCAGAAGGGAAGATAGCTTTACACACTCTATATCTCTTACCTAACAGCTATTATTTATTGTCATACCTAGATAAATAGCATACAGTCCTAAAACCAATGCAGTAAAGAACCACCTTTACAGATGTTTTTTTTTTTTTTCCTGTGGCTTCTTCACGGATGATTTATCCCAAATTAACCTGTTTAACTAAGTGTGACAGGGACAGCATGGCTACATCTTTCTTATCCTCATAAAGATTATCTGAAGTGCAATTAATTTTGCAACTATTTTTAAAAAAAAGTCCAACTCTATCACAAAATGTGACTACAACAATTTTTTTTAAACAGGAATGCATTCATAACACCACATATTTTCTGGGAATGCTGGAAGTAAGAAGAAAAAAAAATAATGCAAGGAGGACTTCAACAAATTCTATAAAATCATACAGAAGAAAAATTGCTCAGCGTCAAATCCTTAGTCAGTTAAGCTCTAATTGCACTGTAGTTTAAGATGAAAATGCCTTACAGAGCTCATCAAATTTATGTCACTCCAAGGGCTGTCACGGAAGATGTAACAGATAGTAAGCCAAGGATACATTTGTTCTTAGCAAAAAGGCCAAGAAAATATCTATCTTCTTTCTACATCCATCAGCTGAGGCAAAAACACATAACTGGTTTAGAAGATAAGGCAATAACTAATTCAGTCATGTGGAAAGAGCTGCCACGAAATCCCTCCCACCACCCACAACATTTTTCCACCCACATTGTTTGTGCTGCAGCACAATCCCCACCTAAACTTTAAGAAACTGAAATTCATCTCTTGGCAATCCTAATGCTTTGTTATTTCAACCCACGATTCTTTACTTCGTTGGCGGCATAATACGTTAGCTACAATGAAATCACTACAAGCCTAATTCAAGACCTTCAGATGTCCACAGCAGCAGTCACTTGAAAGGGAATCTATCCTTATTAGAGGAGAGAGGATTTTCAATCAATAACTGTCAGCTGCATGTTTTCTTAAACACGCTGTCAATGGGATTTCTTTCTTTCCTTATATCAGTCAAACGCTTTTCATACTCACAAATGTGAGAGCCATTTAATCACTCCGTGCATCTGTTTAGATTTCAGCTTCTCCAGTTGCGAGTACCAACAAGGAGGCCAATTTTGACTGCATTTTTTCTGCTGTCTGTGTACACATGTAGTAGAAATTGTATTGAGACCACAAACTCATTTCACATTCTGTAGGTCACCGAATAGCTGCTGGTAATGATTTTTGCTCACTAATGACCTAGGTTATATTTGAATCAGTGCCCTAGAGGTGAAAAACTGTATTCCATTACTGATTCCCTGAGTCATAAAATCCCTTGATAATTTTTTTCTAGGTGGTTTTTGCAGTATTATTATTATCTTATAAAAATTACATGTTCATCAAGCTTCTGTAAAATGAATATAAACAAGCTGCATATATAAGAGAGAGAATCATTTACATTAAATGACCCTCAAAATGTGGCAGTACAATAGGATCAACACTATTTGTCAGCCAAAGGCAAAGAAAGTAAGAGACATGCTTTCTATTGAAAGGAAATATTCTGTCAGGAGAATATAACTGTATAATCATACATATGAAAAAATATATTATATCTGGCACAAGAAAAAAAAAAGTTAACATGTCCATCTCTACTGGGGAAGTATACTTCTTTTATTAACATATTATACATATCACATGACCTATCATATCATACAAATAATTCTCCGACTCCTAGTGAGGGATTAATTAAGAGAAGTACCCAGGTTCTAAGAGAAAGAAGCACTCTACTGTGAGTCTTAAAAAAACAGGCTTGTGAAAGAAATGTAGCAAGGGGTTAAAAAGACAGACATAAAGTGTTTTGATGTCTAGATGTACCAGAGTTTTTCAAATATTACACTCTTCCTACCTGCTGTGCTTAGCTTCAAAATTCGGCAGTGCCACAGGAAAAAAAATATATATATCTGTTTGCTTTTTCATCCATGTACCACATGGCTTTCACTTTCATCAAAACACAGCCAAAGTGCCACAGGGGAATTACTCCCTTGGCTGCCTTAGCACTTGTGATCTTTGACCTCTGCTGGAAATGGATTCCAGGCACACTTGTGCCTACCAGGTGAACCATGTAAAATCTTGATGAGGTGTGTGTTTTGTTTTGTTTGATTAGCAAGCTCCAAAATCAAGGCAAAGCTTTGTCTTAAAAAGAAAAGCTCACTTTCTTTATCCAGGCTTTGCTTTTGCAGATTTACTGATCTAGAATGGCAAACACTGTTTTCTACACAGGTAAAAAGCACATCTGCATATGAAAGTGCATTTTAGTGAGTCACAATGGGTAACAGCTGAGTGCAGACCTTGTGGCAGAAGAGGAAGGCTTAGAGCCATGACGTCATAAATCTCAGCAACTCCTGCAATGCACTGAGCACATACCCACAGCATAATGAATCTGCTCCCTGGAGGAAAAAGCTTAGGAGCAGGAGGAAAGAAAAGATTATTTTTAGCTAAGGGAACCCTTTGTCTTATAGCATTAAAAATCCTTGAGTTGGTTTCTCACAATAGCAGCTTTGTGCAGTGCTCTACTTTTGACTCACAGAGTGCTGTAAAACGTAAAAATTACAGCACAGATCACAACCTTCTGAACTTGTTTATTTGCTTTTTACTTGATGTTCCTTTGTCCTTTTGGCTTCAGTTAAAATTTTGCCCCCTTCAAAGCACCAAATTTTAGCTATAGAATTCTAAGATCTTGTTTTTATCCACCATCACCGCTGTGAAAAGTTGCACATTTTCAAGTGTTCTAGACTTCAGCAACAGAAGCAATAAACATCATTTATTAGCCTGACAGATTTAAAATGCAATACCTAAAATTAAACTGAAGGTCCATTCCCATTTGAACATTTTATCTAGTGAGACACAGATCGCCCTTTTCCTCTAATGCCAAAGAAATTTGATTCTACATCCATTAATAATCCCAGATGTCAGCCATAGACAACATTTTCATCAATCATTGCATTAAAGCACTGACCAAAAGATATACCTATAAAAGAAGAAAATACACTTCCCACTACTTTAATGTCTTTGATGTGTTTTCAAGATTTTAAGCCATTTTGCCGAAGGCTACTTTTAGTAAAAGTGAAGAGACAACTGCATATATATCTCAGCTGCAAAAATGTTGATTTTGTTTAGTAAAGAAGAAGTCTCTGCATCTATTTGAGCTGCATCCTAGATATTCCCAAGTAACACACTATGCTTTGTAACGCACCTCACTGTTTGCTAGCGTTACATTTGGGCTGACCTAGATCAAGTTTGACCTGAACTCTAATGCACATAGAGTAGCTGTAACCATGCATGTTCTTGCTCCATGTCCAGTCTGGCCTGGCACAGCACTGATAAATGGGGCATCAGGGGTATGTCTACATCACACAAATCAAATCTAAGAGGAGCTACCAAGCTGCCTCTGAAAGCATTAATTCAAGTATCAAAACTAGACAGATACATCAGTGCAGTATTAGTCTGCCTATTAAGTGGGGCTAATTAGTCTACGTAGCAGCTTGTAGAAATGAATTTCAATGAAAATGGGCTAAATCTAATTACCTAACAGCTTTTCTGCATAAGAGCACATTCACAGAGTGTTACTTTGAATTTGCCAGTGCACAGAAATTGTCCAAACATTTAACCTTTCACTCTTGTATATATCAGTTTCATTCCCCAGCCATATGCATTGAGTGAGCCTTCCGATCAGCTGCCTGAGAAACTAGGAGAAAGCTGGAAGGAGGACAACGTGGAATTACCACACTAGGACACATCAAAAAGAACATGTATTACTAAAATCACACAGTGGTTATTCTGTACATCACTGATTTCTGACTAGGTCAAGTCCTCCTGTGGCCCATGCATGCAATATGAGGAAAGCCCTCCTGAAAGGGTAAGTGATGCTTGATAATGGCCACTGCCATACAAGGTAATGACCGAGCTTTAAACATAAACTTCTTTAGCTCCCCCTAGGTACAGGCAGAACCTATACCAAATATGATGTAGTCATTCATCACATTTTCCACTCAATACATCAAGATTTATTTGCTTCTGATCAAGGGCATTAATTCAGCATCTCCAGCTATGGTCAACTTATTCTACCACTTCGATTTGTCTGCCTTTACTACTGAAAAACTGAATAACACTTTTTAATGTTTTGAAGTAGCCTGGCAATTGAAGACACATTTCAATATCTGTAAGACTCCTAAATCAATAGCAGAAGTAGCATTAATGGCCAATTGTATTTCATATTCAGGTGTGTAAAGACAGGCGCTTTAGTAGATCCAATTAAATGCACAGGTGAATGGAATACTTAAATTCCCATCAAAAAATTCTGCTAAACTTTTAAAGATGTTTTTATTAATTCCAAGTCCCTATCTGTCTTATGGATGCCTGTATAAATCCATGTATAAATCTTAGGCTCCTAAATCATGTAAATTATTTTGAATTTCCTTCCTGTTCATTGCCTCTTGTCAAACATTTCCAATGCTGTTCTTTCACCAGCTTAATTTCATAAGAAATTCAGGCTGATATTTTTCACAGGATATATCTTTATTCTATTCCAAGTTATTATATCAGAGTGGAGTTTACCTTCTGTAAGTGATTCAGCAGAAGATGATTTGATAACACACAGGCTTCATAGTAATTAGTTCCATTCACAAGAGTCACTTCCAAGTCCCTGTTTGACAAAAGCCTCCCAGGTTCCAGAGTGAACACAAACTGTACAGTCTTTGTGGGCATCTCTAGAAATCATTGGGATAGATGCTGATGACTCACTGCCCCAGGAATGACAAGCACACTTTGCAGAAGCCCTCTGCCTGTGCAAGACTCAATGCATTCCCAAATCAGCCCTGAAATTGTGATAGAAAGCGCAATGAGTAAGTCGTTCTTGCAGATGCTGTTTTGATTGTCTAAAACCCCATAACTTCAGAATATATAAATGCTGAATTCACAACATACTGATTAAAATAATTAGCATTACTGATGTCATCACACCATTTATGTAGCTGCCTAGCAGAAGAAGACTATCACAGAGGCAGAACTCAGGGTAAAGGGGCTGGAAGGAAGCCTTTTATGGTCTTGCTAAGATTAAGTTGTTGATCAACCTGTTTGGAAATGTCAAGTCCAAAGAGGTCAAAATTTTAATTTGGATACATACAGCTTACAGGGTTACATGTAATACTGTTGAAGATGAGTGTGATAAGAATGTAGTAAGTGATAAAAGCGGGCAGAGTGGAGGTAGGGAAGAAGGAAGAAAAGATGAAAGGGGACAAAGTACTGGGTTCCCAGTGCAGTGCAGGTTCCTCAGCCAGTTAGAAGGGAGAGTAGAACAGGAATTCAGATAGCACGACTTGGGATACTGGAGAAGGAAAAGGGAAAAGGGCTTATTTTTTTTAGGCAAAGTCTCATTCATTTTTATGCACTTTGACCAGAGAACAGGCCACAAGTACAGGTGAACATAGGATTTAACGTCTCTAAATATACCTCAACTGTACCTGTAAAACAAACCTGACCAGCTGCTTGGGTGGCTATATCAAAGATTAGAGGATGGGGATGTGAAACTACAGCAAATGAGCCCTTATATTAGGACACAGCTGGTGAACAGAAAGATGTACAATTAAAATCACACTCTGGCTGTTCTGCACATTACTGACTTCTGATTAGGGCAACCATTCAAAAAGAGAAGTGTGAAGTAATGAAGATGGCAATCAGAGTAACTCCAGTGGGAAAGGAGAAGCATTTGCACCTTTTCCCTATCAAAACTCACCTAATGTGCCAGCCCACATCATTGTGCAGCTCTTGGAAATCAGATGTCCAAAGGAAACCATTACAGATTCTGTCATCCTCATCATGTACCTGCCACACAAAGATGATGGTAAGCCAGAACTTGCCACAGACAGTACCTGTTTTACAGTAGTAAGTCTGTCACACAGAAATTCAGTGTATCCTCCCACTTCTATATGTACTGTTGCTCCAGATAAACAAACCAAGCTATCCACAACTGGTGATTTTTTTTTTTTTTTTTTAAGACAACGATGTATACAAGGATTTCTTACCTTAATAATAATCACTAGTTATAATGGTAATTAGGAACTTGTACTGCTAATAAATAGCTGCCAGATTCATTCTAATTTCGTAGCACTCACAGTAGATAATGCATATTGCTTATTGATACCCAGTACCATAACTGTGCTCATTTACTAGCATCTAAGGAAACCATAAAAAACTCAGTGTAATTCACAAAAATGACTTGAATCTTATGGTCTCATCATTCACAGGAAAAGCATCTGAAATCTGTTAAGAATCTGAACTTCAGTTGTGTCCTAATGAGGCAGAGTCTTGATCCTTTTAGAAAGTAAGGCAGCAAATTCAAATGTTTCTAAAAATATAGATATTGCAATTTATTATGGACAAACGCTTTCTTGGCACTCAGTTCAAAACAACAATACTAACAAAGCATGATAATCCTGGATGGTACAAGATGGTTAATGATCTAATTAATATTAACAAGCAAAGAGTAATCAAGTGTTATAAAGTGTTATAAGCTTGTTTAAGAAAGGTGAATGATATAACGCTTGCTTAAAAACAAATCCTATTGTGATTGGACTCTAATAGGTAGGATCTAGTGCATCTAGACAGATTTTGGAGTACAAGTGAGTACAGAGAGTTAAGAAATGACAAGTGAACTTCTCTCAACATCAAAACATTCTCAAGAAAAAACTTCAGTTTTGTAGAAATTTTGAAGTTTCTCAGAAGGAAATTCTGAAATGCCAAATAACAAAGATGAGCAGAAGGCTCGAGGATTACTGTATCCAGAATTATTCCTTCATTATCTAACCCATAAGAAAAAATGCATAAAAATACTTTTATATTAAAAGTGGATGCTACAAAACAATCTGGAGAAACAGCCAGATTGTCACAGCTGATGGGAACTTCACTTTCAAAGAGGATGTCTAATTTTGAAAAGTGATGTACTCAAGATAGATGTTCAGTGAAAGGACTATGTTTACCAGATGAAAGAAATAACTTGTAGGCAGTAAAAAACAAAACATCCTTATTAATTTAAAAGATCCTGCAAAGCAAATTAAAATAAACTAATCTATTATTGAGGATTACCAAAGAGAATGTCCTCTGAAAAGCAGGCACACAGCAAAGCAGTAATCCTTAATGGGACAGTTGTTGAACTGTTGTCCAGTCAAACAGGAAAAGACAAAAGTGTTTGACAGCCTTCCTCTTTAATGACATGCTAGATGTCATAAAAGAAAGAAGAAAATAAAGCCCCAGTATAAGCCCAGAGGTGAATAGACAGCACTGAAATTCATTGAAAAAATAATTACCAGAAGTTGTCTCATCACTGACAAGGATTGTAATTGTACCCACAGCTCTGAAGATCTGTTTATCACTGGATGACAAAGTTGCCTTTACAGACTACCAAATAGTCACTTTTTTCAGTAAGAGAAAGAAAAGAGACCAATCGTAGAAAATGATTTTAAACTAAACAAGCGTGAGTTTATTCCAAACACTGAATATAATTCACAAACTACTAGCGTTTGAAATTTTCTGATTTCATACAGCATATATAGGACATACTTAAGTAAACTTATTGGACAAGAAATTTTATCGGCTTAAATAAAGGTGACACTTGCTTTTTTCCATATCAAAGATGAGGATGGTTCCCACATGCTCTGTATGAGTCAAGGGAAAGAAAAATCTTCTGTGGGATTAAGCATACCAAATCCAGCTACCTGAAGTGACTATTGCTAGGTTGGGAAGGAAAGAGAGGCCTGGGAAAAATGATGGCCAGGCTGTCAGTCTCCAATATTTTGTCAATATAGCTCAGAAAGCAAAATTGACAGGAACCTTGTCAGTAATGTAGAGGCAAATTATCATTTTCAGAGAGCTTCAAATTGAGGTTTTGTCTGAAAAACTCCTCCCAGTGAGATTTCACATGATGGAATTTTCTTTTCTGCTCTGTTTCCGACTCTGATCCTGAATCTGTTAGTCAGCCCCTCTGCCACATCCTCCATATTGTTCATCAAAATAGTTAAATCAGGTACCATTTTCTTTTATTAAGATAATTCTGATTATTTTTTTTTCTCTGTAGAGAATAAGGGGGAGATATTTGCTCATCTCCTCCTGATTTTCTCTTTCAGACAGCTCCAGGCAACTTATCTTTTGTGTGCTATGGCCATTCTGCTTTTAAGGACCTTGGAAAATGGAGTTCAGACCTCCTTGCATTGTTTGAGGTGAGTAACACAATGTCTGAATTTTGGAGAATTCTGGCATCAGTATCAAGTTACACACTGGGTCTCGTACCTAATTGAGGACCAGCTAAAACCTGATTACTGGAATGATTACCCTGGATATTTAGCAGCAAGAATGAAGAATGTCTACCTGGTACTCCAAATGAGCTTGCGGTGATTGTAGTTGATTCTCAGATGACTTCCAGTACATGGTCAGTGATTACTTTGCAATTTCCCTCAACTGCAGCTCAGGGGAGGAAGACAATCTCTACTCATACAAAGAAAATGCTTTAATTTATGGATTCCTGAGGATTTCACAGGTATAGTTCAAGACTATTGACAAGCAGTGAATAATCCATTCAAAACTGAACATTAAAAATTTTCTCCTATTTAAAAAAAATCCTTTTTGTTATGACACATTATTTCCATTCAATATTTTTTCAACCCTAACAGATCTCTATCTAAATAAATGCTAACACTGTCTAGCTAGAATTAATGAGCACTTCAACAGGTCATATAAAACTATCATAAATTTTGAAATATAAACTGATACTTTAGTTCATATTTTAAAAGTTCTGGCATCTCTTTGATAAAAGAAAGAGACAAGAGAAAAAGAAACAGCTTAGTACTTCCACACGAAGAGAAATTCAGAAAAAGAATGAAGTACTTATGAAAATCATGCAAAGAATATAATGAAACCATACGCATAAAGAAGTTAAAACTTTTTCAAGAAGTAAGCAGTAACCTTCTGTTAACTTCTGCTCTTTTTCTTAGTTGTTACTGCTAAGAATTATTATGTGTAGTCATAGACAAGAGATAAATAACATTGACATTTCAGATGTCTGTTTAGATCTTATGATACAGCAAGTTGTAAAGCACAGCTACAACAATGCAGGAAATATTAATACTCATGTTTCAGGATAACCACTTCCATGCATCTAAAAGGTCAAAACGACATTTCCTGCACAGTACAGGATTGCTCCATTGATTAATACAGAGATTTCCCCCTTAAAAATCATTTTGCGAAACCAGAAAATAGGGAAAAGAGTGACAACTACGCTCTTACAGTACAGAAACTCTAGATTTTCCTTTGGAAAATCAGAAGCCTCATATTTCTGAGAAATTTAGTTTAGTTTTTTTGTTTGTTTTCTTTTTTTTTTTTTTTTTTTTTTACTACTGCAGATACTTTTTTTTCTAAGACTCTTACACAGTCCTTTCTGGTTCAGAACAAATTTATCCAAAGATTTATTAATTCAATTAATTCAAATGTTTTAAAAACACAAAGGTAGAAAAAGAAAGGAGGAAACCATTGTGACCTAGACAAGATTAAACTCACTCAGATTTCATATGTAAAATATATCTACAGCAGGAAAAAAAGTTAATAAAATGGGGGCATTAAAATAGTCCCCCCCAGAAATGTTGTGCGTGTTCAGCAATGGAGATAAAAAATTAAACACTCGGCCATGGGCAAAAACAAAAACAAAGCAAAACATGAGGACAAAAAGATATAAAGCTTCATTTCATGGTTACATGAGAAGAAGAAATTTGTGAGCCTTGCATATGCAAAAGACAAGGACAGCAGCAAAAGTATTAAAGCTATTTTTCTATTTCTTTGAAATTTTGTATGTGTCCCTTTCACTTAAACATCCTGGGCCCTTGTGAAAATGCACACAGAAAAATAGTAACTCAGCGTGAATCTCAGAGTCTTCCTTGATTAGCATTTCTGACTGACTTCGGAAGTTCAGCTGCAACATCCTGTTCAGAAATGCAAAAATCTTATCTGTATGCTGATGGAATGAACAGACACCATATGGATGATGCTCAGAATAAAAATTCAGGCAAGGGTGAGACAGCCTTCCAGCTCATGTTTTCTGGAGAACAGGGACAGGTTACAAATGACCAGCAGATTATGCAAGGTATGTGAGCATTCAAGAGGAAAGCTGTTTTTGTGGATTGATCACAGTGGTTTCTTCTGGCCAAATTAGATCTGATCATAAAGGCTCATGTGCTTTGCTTTTGTGTTTTTTGATGTTTAAATTTTTCCTTCAATGGCAATATTAGATGCGGTTGAATTTGATCACACATCAGATTTGTGATCAGGAAAGTCAGTCATCCATGTTAACTAGCAAGCTCAGAAACGGTAGATTTAGGTTAGACATAAGGAAAAAATCTTTTACAGTGAGAGTGGTGAACCACTGGAACAGGTTGCCCAGTGATGTGGTGGATGCCCCATCCCCGGAGACTTTCAAGGTGAAATTGGATCAGGCCCTGCGCAACCTGATCTAGCTGTGGTGTCACTAGTAATTGCAGGGGAGTTACACTAGATCATCTTCAGAGGTCCCTTCCAACTGTAAGGATTCTATGATTCTAACAAGTTATTTTGTCAAATTTTTCAGTATCATCATGGCAGACACTGTGAGATACTGTCCCAACATTATTATTATTATTATTAGCAATTTTTCTGCAAAAAGTCAGTGGATAAGTCAATTTTATTCTCACTGGCGGATCTGATTGCAATTTTTATTATAGCACAAATTGTTCTCCAGCTTCTATCCACTATCATTACCCATCAACAAAAGATCTTTCTCTGAGAGCAGTTTCTGTTGCTGGCAATGCTATTCAATGCTTACATCAGGAAGAAAGGGGTTCCCACAAGCACCTGTGTTATGCCGTGGAACAGATCAGATCAGAATGAATTTTAAAAGTGGTGAAAAATGGGCAGTTTCTCCAGCAGTTATTCTCTTTTTGAAACAAACATCTTCCCTGCCTTGTTACAGATGTGCAAGTAGTCCTGACAACAAAGTAGAAATAGGATGCAGGATTGACTGTTTTGAGGTAGTTTTCTAAGTCTTTTTCAGGAAAAAAGCAAACTACTGGAATATTTAACTTACTGTATGTTCTTTCTGAAATATGTTGCCAGGTTTTCAGCCTTTAAAAAAAAAAAATATATATATATATAAGTGAAGGAGGATTCACCAAGTTCCTCTGAAACTCACTTGAGTCATACCCATGTATTGAGCGATGTTTCATGTGACATTTTAAGCTTAGAGGTTTTGCATTTCAATTGTAAGCAAGTGAGAAGATGCAGTAGCAAGAAAGTGAGAGTGATACCACCAGATTTGGACAGAATGAAAATAAGGTTTACAGCTGAAGTATAAGATAGGGGGCAAAGGTGGTCAAGGTTCCTATTGAACTCAATGCTCCTGGATCACTCTATACACAATATTTCTGCAAGGCCACAACACAGCTACCTGAAAGATTCCTTTCCCTATAAAAGGAAAATGGAAGAAAAATTACAGTTAGATGGCGAGTGAGTTCAGAAGGATTACCTGAATGTGAAGAAATTGCTCACAACATCAACTTTTATTTTTCTTCCAAACATTTGTTTCTCATGACATTAGAAGCACATAATCACATTTATTTTGCTAAGTTTCAGTTGTTTGTTGCAGCATTTGTATTCTGCAAATCTTTATCCTCCAATAGTGAAACAAATCAAGAATTCGTCCTCTGACAAAAAAAAGTTTAAGCCCTCTAGGAGCCTAAGCCTGACTTCAAGCCATAATCTTGCGAACAAAAATCTAGCCCAAGGGCAAGGATCACGTGTTCAGAGGACATTTTCCTTATCATTTTCTTGAAACCACTCCTTTACGATCTACAGTCCAAAGAAGGCAGATGCACCAAGTGCCAAAGCCTTTACCCAGACAGAAGACAAGAGGTGGTTCGGCTGCAATGAGGGAGCTGCCTGTGATGCACTCCTACCATTCACTGCTTTGGGAGCACAGCATTCCTCTGTGCTTCCTCCAGCCTCTCCCAACTGGAGAGCAGGGCAGACAGAAAAGCCAAGCCCCAAGAAAAAGCCTGAGAGAAGCTGCAATTAAAATGGGCCTGGCCAAATGCCAGCCCTGAATACCTCTAGATATAATGGGTCCTAAACCTAAGTTAGGCTAAATGCCAGGCTTGGGGATGCATGCACAGCCATAATCTCCCAAGAACAGAAAAAGGCAGCAAAGTGCAATTAAGTGTTCTCAGTTCATCAGTCAGCCACAGCAACACCTGACAAACATTTCTGACAAACACGAATAGCAAAAAATAAAAGATTTTTATCCTACCACTTTTGGGAAAAAGGAGAAAATCTGAAATCCAGGAAGGGAAATAATAAAACAGAGCTAGGTAAAAAACATGTATCATAAAAGGAGGATTTTAAAGCTGTTGTTTTTTTCTTTTTTTTTTCTTCTTTGTTTTCTTTTTTGCCATTGACATTGCATTGATTTACCTTCAGTACTGAGGACAGTTGCAAAAATGTTGGCAAACAGGCAATGTGAAACAAGTTGAGTAAGAAAAACCATCCAGCAATATACTTTGGCTGCAATTTATGTTTGTTGCATTCTCAGTTTATACAAGACAGACTTCCAGTAATCCCCCTTCGACACTACCACCATGCTCCAACTTATTCCCCTCATTAGGCTCAGTTACTCACCATCTGTCTGTGCAAAAAAAAAAAAGTCAGTCTGAATATTATTTCTTCATCGTGATGCGGAAGCAATAATGAAACACATTACACAAACAGCAAGCTGGAATTAGGATACTTAGCAGTCCAAACGAAAAAGAGCTGGAGCCCAAATTCCAGCCACCAGAGTCCAAGTCCTGCCACAGCCTGGTGCTGGGAGCCAAGTGCAGGAGCTGCCAGCGAGAGGGAGAGCACTAACACACAGCCAGACCTGGCTGGGGTCTGGAGTCAGAGGAAAGGAGAGGTTTAATTATGAATAATGCCACTGCAAGAAAACAAATCCTGCAAACATACACACAGGCAAAAACCAAAGCCAGAGATTATGCAGAGCTGAGATCTCTCCCTCTTTTACATTCAGCAGAGTCAATATGTGATCTCAAGTTTTGAGTATTTTGAGTATATTTTACAGGAAGACCTTAATAAATAAACCTAAGGATATGGAATCTTACCACTTAATAGCTGATAAATTAATCATTATGCAAAGTTGTTCAGCTACAAATCACTAATCCCCTTAGGAAGTCATAGACACTAAAGAAAGCAAAAAATACTCAAAGATTTCCATGTACTCTTTCTTCCCATCCTGCTAAAGAGAGAATCACAAGGTATTCATTGTCTGTATTTTTCTTATATGATTGGCAGGAGTGAAGAAAGTCTCCCAAAGGAGCACATAAATAATTTAAATGACACACACAGTGGTTGCCAGTACCCAGCAAAATTCATCCCAGCTGTAATTCAGCTTGGCTCTTTAGCACTCCTTTCCAAAGCAGATAAACCAAAAGTATATAAGAAAATAAAGAATAAAAAATACCAGCAGACCTCTGCAGCAAAGTTACAGTATGTCTTGCCATAGGATTAAAATCTAAACCTTATTTTCAGAAAGGTTATAAGGAAATTATGCACAAATTGCTCTGGGATCTTTGGATAGAAAACATTGTGTATATTCAAAATCATCATTAACACAACTTGCATGTCACTGCTTTGAACACAGCCAGCCCAAAATATGTCTAAAAGATGTTATAGGAGTATTTTAAATCAGGGCACCAATCCAGAGCATATTAAAGTATATAAGCTGCCTTTTTGTCTCTAGAGTTTTTGATATGATGAATGCCTGAACTCCTGTCAGCCTTGTTACAAGAGTTATGATACAGTGATTGTTCAGCTGAGCACCACCAGTCCATTGTAAACCTGAGGCAAAGGGATACTACTCTTCAGTTGAAACTAAGCCTCAGTTTTTCTGCATTTTTACGTGGAGTGTTTTTTCCTTAAAAAAACATTTGAGTTAAAGTTTTTATTTCAACACCGCAAAGTTAAAAGATCTTTGGTTCACCTGCCACTGTAGACACGTGAGACTAAATTATTCAAGATGGCATGGTTTTTATACTATTAGGAAGTTAAGGGATTCTTTTTCCTGTAAATATTTTAGACAACTAAATATCTACACAGATAACTTTGAAAACTGAAATAAATTTATTTACTCTGTGAAAAACGTAGCTTGCTATTGAAGCTGAAGGAAAATCTGTTTTATTTACTTTTGCCTTTGAACATCATCATCATACTATCTGAAATATCTCTGTGCTGAGGGAAGGGGAGAATGCACACAGCTTTGTCTGTCAAAGCCAAGGCATAGAGCACAACATGATTAAACTTTTCAAAACCTTTGACAGACGTAGATATGTTCCCTCTGCAGGGAAAACCAAAACAAAAATGAAAAACTACTCCTGCTTAAATTTCTTCTATGGGATTTTACCTTTAAAGTCTTCTAAAGCTTCTTCCTAATTTACAAAGATACAGGCATTTCAAACAACAGAAGTCAAGACCTAAATGTTTTGTGACTCATTTTACACATGGAATCATTTATTTAACAACAAAATCAATTTTGATATTAAGAAATTTATGTATGGTTTCTTAGCACTACCACGGGTATCAAGAAACATACACTTTTTCAATGAAAAAATACTGCAGCCCATAGTATAGTCCATTGCTTCAGGTCTTATGAAGTTAGATTTAAATACTGTTCCTGAACTTGAATTTTCTGCCTATATAGAAATTAATGGGGCAGTCCGTAGCCATATTATCTACAGGAGGAGAAAACAACCTTTCAGATAATTCCAAAGTATGCAGCTGCCTCTCAATCACCCGCTGCTAATGGTTCTGCTCCCTAGGGCTATTTGGAGAGAAGTGCCTTCTCACTCT
This sequence comes from Phasianus colchicus, assembly GCF_987193195.1. Lineage (NCBI taxonomy): Eukaryota > Metazoa > Chordata > Aves > Galliformes > Phasianidae > Phasianus > Phasianus colchicus. The sequence continues at coordinate 35,839,443 of NC_143440.1, read as the reverse complement.
GATACACCCACATCACTCCATTAGAAATCATCTTCACTGGTTCTGTAGCTCAGCGAGACTAAGCTTCCCCTGATCTCAATTGTCACATTATTATTTCTGTCAAGCATACTGCCTCAGAGTTTGCTTGTTGCTCAAGCTCTTCACATAGATGCACACACATAGAAGTGTGTGCAAAAGAAAAGGGTCAAAAGAGTGACACTCACCTTCTTCAAATGCAGTATGGAACCAAACATGGGCCTGGTATGTGCATGTGGCAGAAGCTTACAATTATGTACCCAACATTGCAAAAAGTCAAATCTAGCACTGATAGAAATCACCGAGTACTTCAGCAGGAATTGCAACACAGAAAACTCTACAGAATGTGCACCATTTGAAAACCCTATAAAACAAATACCAGATGAAACAAAAGTGATTTTTATAGAATACATAGAACCTGCTTTACAAGTATAAAGAATGTGTATTCTTTATCTGCATATGAATGTAATTAAAATTCAAAGCATTAAAGTGAATACTAAGAACAACAAGAACTTTAATGGGTCCCCATGGAGCACAGGCTAGGATTGTTTGTTTTACTAAACTCCCCTTCATAAATATAGCTGCAGTGGAACTGTGCACACAAGAACAATAAAGCAGAGCAATTACCTTAAAAAGAGAACCACATAAAGGTGAACAAAGTAAAAAAGTATGAATAAAGGTAAACCCAATGTACCAAATATAAATGAGAAATGAAGGGTACTGTATCAGCATGGTGAGGAAGGCAGCTAACCAAGTACTGCTGTCTCTCTGCCTCTGCCTTTATCTCATGCTTCCTGCCTGTTTCACGCCACAAAACCAAGACAAAAGCAGTAAAGTAACTTTTCAAAAAATATAAGATACGTACCACAACGTTGTACTGAAATGACAGCATGTACAAATAGCTTTTTCCAGATGACAACTAACTAGACAATAGAAAGAAGTTTCCCTGCAGTCCATCTCTCCCAACGCTGTAAACAGACCAGAGCTGGCTGCTGGCTGGACAATGGGTTGGCATCAAAGCAAGCAGTCCCACCTAAGAGAAGTACCTTTTCACAATTTATTTAGCAGATGGTTTTCCAAAAGTGTTGCAAGGACACAAAAGAAGTCAGTCACTACAACCCCTGCTTTAGCACAAGGATTTGATTAACCGTCCAAAATGAATTACCTTGGGAAAAGACAAGGTCTATATCTTCACATGGATTTTCAAACTGTGTGTTGAAACGTCTCCCAAAGGGTTGTATCACAAGATGTGTTTAAAGCATACAGAAATGAGTGACAGTCCTCCATAAAATGCCGCATTTTAACCTAAAGCATAAGCTCCTGAATCGTGAACAGCTCAGGAATGTGGATGGCACGGGTCTGGAAACAGGGAAAACTTACTACAAAAGCTTTTCCACTGTCCTTGAGTTTTTTCAGAGGCTTGAAAATACCCTTTGTTAATCAGGTTGGATACACAGCTGGCTTTTGAAGCACCTATTTTTAGCCCAGTACAACACAAAGCCACTAACTGGGATTTAAAATTCATTGTAATGTGTGGAAAAATTGATAATTAAAGGTGCATCTACAAAAATCGCAATCATGGCACGAGAGATATGGAATAGAGTGAGGGACCGTGTCTACCAGGAACTGAGTCTTGAGCCTGCTCCGGAACTTTGGTGTCTCCAAAAAGCATTGCTCACAAAACACAATCAAGAGACCATGTGGTGGTTTTACTTTTCATTCTGTGGTTAAATGGCTGCAACACTCCTTTAAGACAGAAGAGATGTGATCAGACCATGTCCCCTCTTGAGACATTCTGAACTATTTCGTATTACCTCCAGTGAGGATGTGGGCTACTTTAGTTACTGTTTTCATAACAAGGCTTTGTATCTTTGTTTCTATTAATATTTATGTATATAGCATAGGAACAGAAAGGAAGAGTGGAAGCGACTTGATATTTTTTAAAATATTAGATATTATAACCTGTTGCAAATCAAAACAGTCAAATTTTTTCAACATTCAGTAAAAGTGTACACATATAGAGAAAGCAGTAGTAACAGTGTTGACACCACCAAAACAAAACTCAATAATATTAATATAAATTATCCCTGGTGAATTGCACTTAGGCAACACTAGAAATCTTCTAAATGGAAACAATGTGCTCAGGCATCAGTTTGTTTTCTTTATAAACATCTTTTTACAATATTTACTATCTTCTGCCTGTCTCCTTAAACTTCTGAATCTGAGCAGGTTCCTGCAGTGTAGGAACCTTAAGAATAATAAAAAAAATGGCTTCTCTAATCAAGAGATTAGCCTCTAGCACACATAACCATTTCTCTCACTATAATAGAATTCACTTTTGGTTAAAAGAGCTGTAATGTACAGAGGTGGTGTGTCCATCATGCGGACTTGATGCATTAAGTCTTCATATTTCTGATTGTATAAAAATTGCTGTGCTCCAAAGTTCAAATGAACTTGAATGTATTTCTCACAGCACTTTTTTTTTTTTTTTTTAGCAAGAAGGTCAAACATCGCACTATATGAACTATAGAAAATAAAACCTCTTTTCTAAGAGTAACTTGTGGTGAAGATCATTATTTTTTATGCACTCTAACAAACAGGGACAGTCAGTGTTCACGAAAGGGTCGTTACTCAACATGGCATACAAAAAAGCCAGATATTTTAATGAAGCATTTGCTTCTTACATGTACTCATTTTCTGACTGTGAACAGACTCAAGCAAAAGCTTTTTTTTTTTAAGACAATAAATTAGAGGACCTGATTTAGAGGCATGAAAATAATTAATTCTCTGGTTTTCCATACAGCTTGATTCATATATGCACACCTAAGACAAACCACAGGGTAGAACTTGGGAGAGGATAAATCTGGATGATCTTCTGTGCACAATTTCAAGAAAGCAGTAGAAATGATACCACACTGAGAACTCAATGAACAGCACTGTCTACTTTGTCTGAGAAATTATGCTTTGCCTACTTATGTTAATGGAAAGAAAATTTATTTACCCATCCATCCATAAAACTGAATGAATTAAACTTACATTCTAGGCAGCCTAGAGTAGCTAAATGGAACCTCACAAAAGCAAGAATCTCATTAAAAATGAAAATGTAACCAGTGAAATATGAGACTCAAAGAAATGAACACTCCACCAAAATGATTCATAAATTTCCATCTAATCAGTGTTTTACTGGGTTTGTTGGTGGTAGAAGGGGAAATCAGCACAACAGGGCTCTGCACACTAGACTGAACAAAAATTGGCCTTACTGGAAAACAGTGTTGATCAACAGCAGATCTGAGATGATTTGACATGTAACTTCCTTCTGTAAAAATGAGCATAACAGATGAAGAGAATACTATAAATATCCCCTATATAAATTTTAATAAACTATTCAATATAGTTATTTTGCAGCCTCTAAATGAGAGATAGTCTAGCTGTGCAAGTTACAAAAATGAAAACTGAACAACCATAAACAAAGATGACAGCACATTGCATAACACCAAGCTGAAAATTTTATCACCACGTTGTATCCCAGACTCATATTAGCCTCATTCTCTTTGACAGCTACACTGATTAATTAAAATAGCATGCAAAGAAGAGATCAGTGTGTTGGTCAAATTCTGAGGTGATAATACATCTGCTGAACACCACCATTAGCTGAGAGAAGAGATTCAGAAAGGTTACAGTATTGGCAGAATAGAGATGTTTAGCCTGGCAAAATAGAAGCTAATCCATCTGCAAGAGGAAAAAAAATCAGAACACAGAGATAAAACATGAATGAGCATTCAGGGGAGCGATGCAGTAAGGGGCGATATGGTAGAAAGTGAGGGGAGGAACAGCAGAGGCCAACTCCCAGGTGTTTACCTGGAGGCTTGAGCCGTGACATCGAATGTCCAAGGCAGGCATCCTGTCCTTCTTCCTGCACCACAACTCCGCTTTGGGGCTGCATGACCTCCTGGCCTCTGGCATTCTATTGTGATCACGTCTGCTGTCTTACTACTGCACATTTCTCTGCTGCAGCACTGACTCAGGTGTATCTTGTCCCCCAGCAAATATTTTGTGGCTGGAGGCCAATAGCCAACAGAAACCATTACTTCAAAAGAGGGGTGTTTGAGAACCAGAGAGAGAAGGAATTTGCATGGCATTGCTCAACAGCTTCTCTGTGCAAAAGGTTTGCAAGAGTTCTGCTTAATTTGTTGTCTGAGCTGCAAATTAGCATTGCTGAGCAGAAGAACCACACAGCACTTATTCCTTTCCCAAAACCAGAACCCAAAGAAGAGAAAGAAAGGAGGTAGGCATTCAGGTACTGAAGAGATAACATGAGAATCACTTCAATGTATACTTCAGACTGAGGAGGCTGAAGCTGTTGGTAGGGAATGCTGTGCAAAAGATTTATATAAATTAGGAGAATTTGCAAACATAACAGCCTGTTCCATGCCCACCTCCCTCTGGTGCAGAATCTTTTCCCCTGCCCTGCTACCGTCACCAGAGAGCAGAGCTCAGTGCTGCCCTCCGCTCCCTGTAAGGAGCTGCAGGCCTCCAAGAGGCCTCTCCTCATCTTCTCTGCTCTGTGCTGAACAAAGCAAGGAGCCTCAGCTGCTCTTCATTTGTAGACTTCCTTTGGGCACTCTCTAACAGCTTTATATACTTTATATATAATTTCACATACTGTGGCTCTGAAGGCTGCACACAGTGGTTGAGGTGAGGCTGCACAGCACAGAGCAGGACCTCACCCACTGGCAGTGCTGGGCCTGATGCACCTCTGAGCACGGTGTGGGGCCCTTTCAGTTTTGAAAAGGAATACTCTTAGGGTAGATTTTTACTTGCCCAGGTGTGTGCCTTCTTTCCTCTCATCCACTGAGCCGTGAAGCCCAGCTGTGAAGCTCAGCTGAAGTACCAGCTTACCACCTGTGGCCCACAGCTCTGGCTATGAAGCCCCGGGCTACAGCAGCACCCTACCTGTCATCAGAGAGCACGTGAACACATGACAGCCCAACGCAGATCTGCTGCTGAGAATAAAATAACTATTTGCTGGCCAAATGGATAATATTCTATCCTGCAAAGCACTGAAACGATCATGACAGAAGGGGGAACCATTAAGAGTTTAGTTTATCCAAACCACACAGACAGCAAGGCTTTTGTAAGTCAAAAGTCACCTGTTGTGATAAAGCATGGTTATCTGGGTGCCTATTCAAAGTGGTGTGATAAAAAGCCAGTGATGAGTGTACCAGTGAATCTTCTTTTCCACCCTTACCTCAAAAATAGTCTTTGATACATGATCAGCACTCTAGCAAACCCTTTCTTGTTTCATGGATATACCTTAATAATGTTTCAGATGAATACTGATGGCATAATTGAGGTAGAGAAGAAATCCATCCTATGTTAGTATCTCAAAAATAGACATACCTGCTAGATGGGGAAAAATTATAAATTTAATATAAATATATTTTATATAAATATAAAATTCATATACAGATACTTTATTGTACTATATGTATACACACTATACTACATATTATATACTATATATACTACCAATTTCAGCAGTGGTTTCACAAACAATAGGTCGTATGGTTACCCCAGACTTCTGTAAATAAAGCCCTCCCATTCATATAATGCATTTCTAGAATGACATACAATGCATTGTACAGCATGTATGCATAACTCTGCATCACCAAGAGCATTAGAGGAATATGATTCCTAACAGAACTGCTTTAAGAAAAGTATTCTATCACACTATTACCTTTCACAGATGTACTGTAAGTTAATTGCTTTGTCATTTAAGAAACTGCTGCTTCCATCTTTTGGAGTGCAGTGTCAACAGTAAAGGCTGAAGGCAGGGATATTGATACTGCAGCACAAAACCAGCATAACCTGATTAATGGCCTCTATTGCTAAGAATTGCAATGAGAAGTCACATAGCAGTGGTATGGATTTAGCTTCTTATGAATGTAAAGGAAGTGAGAAAATGAGAGGACAGCTGCATTCAAAAATACAAATCATAGACTTTGCTTTCAAAATTAAAGGGGGGGAGGGGGGAAGAAGAGGGCTTAGTAGTTTTTTTGTTGTTGTTGTTGATTTTTATCTAGCCCAGGAACTGATGAAGGGAGCCATAAATCTAATAGCCAACAAATCTTATAAAAACATGGCATTAAATCTTCAATTAGCGTGTACTAAATGAGATCTCTATTATGGAATTCAGTGCCAAATATATTTGCATTATTTATGCAACAGCACATATCTCTTTGCAAACAAAGCTAAAAATGCGGCAAGAAAATTCTTATTCTAAAACTGAAAGAAGTGAAGAGTTATAATGTATTAACTAGATATGCTGAGGTATAGGAAGCATTTTCACATTTTGACTACAGCAAAGTAATACAGAAGTGAAGGCATCTAACTTACATCACCTCACTATATTTCTCTCAAATATAAGTATTCTTTAAAGAAAATCATTAATTCTAGAAACTTCAGTGAGTGATTTTAATATTTTTAAAACGAGCCAGCTGTGATGACTGAGGAAAACAGAACAGTTGAATTAAGTATATGTGCTACGTCACATCTTCTGTTCCAGACCACTTAATTCAGCAACACATTTGAAAGGCTGCCTTTGCTTTTATCCGAGGATGACTGTCTCTTTTATGATTTCTGTCATCCTTCTCCATGACAGTGCTGATCACAGAGTTGCAGCATGATTGAACAGCTACCTCAGGAGTGACAAATAATGAAAACTCCTGCCTCTTGACTTCTTGGAAAGGCAGAACTTCAGCAGCCCCACAGCAACACGTTCTCCCTGACACTCGGGCACATACTGAGAAGGCACCTGCAGCCAAACAGTTCTCAGTTCAGAGCAGACAGAAACAAACTGAACACGGCAAGAGAATAACCCAGGCCTCGTGAGCCTCAGCTAAAGACAATCCCTCTCTTTGCACGATATTATTTTAAAAGCATATGCTGACAATAAAATTTGGGGTTTGTAGAAAATAAACTTGGGGCTGAATAGCTGTATACAGATATACATATATATATATATACATATATACATATATATATGCAAGATGCCAGAGATACTATACTGCTGTACTCAGTAGAGTGCTCAGAACTATGTGCAGTTTGGACCACCAACATAAAGTTATATGGCTGTAAGAGGCCTCAAAAAGTAGCAAAAATACTACAAGGCTTATAAATATACCCTGTAAAAAAGCTTACAGGAATGTGTTGTTTAGAAAAAGAAAAAAAAAAAAAAAAAAAAACGTGGAATGCAGTGGAAGTAGCAGTATTTCAGCATCTAAAGGTCACCACAAAGCTGACAGTGTGATAAATATTCACTCCGTTCACTTGAATGAAGAAGAAATGAGTTTATCCTGCAGTAAAGAAGATTTAGCTTGGCTACCGGAGTTTTTGAAACTACCCAATACAATTTTAGTAGTTTAAAAACATCTTTAATATGCCTTTAAATGAAATATACTTACACAATGCCATAAAAAAAACACTCAGAAAATCGGAATACCAGTAGGAAACTAACAATAAGGGGGTACCCCTTTCAATGTGGATACTTCATTGATATTTCCAGAGGAATTCTCAGCTAATTCTAAACTTTTCTTTGAATATTGAATTCTCATTATTTGCTTTCTATTGAGGAAAAAGGTTAAATGTTTGCAATTCAACAACAAAAATGTGCATTAGGATTTTTCTTTTTCTTTTAATTAAACTTTGTAGATTGCAGATTGGGCTAAATCAAGTATATTTCTGAGAATCTTGTCTGGGTAGGCAAATCACTTCTCTACCATGAAAACAGAAAAGAGTAGGTATTTCTTTTAAAGCTCTTGGTTCTTACACTGAAAGGGCCAGGTTAGTGCAATCTGTCTTCAGCACCTCCTCAGTCCCCACCAAGCTTGACTTGTGGCAACTATGACCACTGCAGTGCTACAGAAAGTTGAAACATCCTCATAATAAAAAAATGCATTCAGACAATGGGAGGGAAAATATACCCACCATAAATATTTCCTCCAATTCAGTTTAAAATTTTAATTCTTTTGAAATTCCCACTCCTCAGCTTCCTACTGATGAGCTAACCCAGTTGCATGGCCAGTTAGGTCACACTCAGCACGCCCTCTAGTAGTCCTTCATTTCATTTAATAGCCATATCAACTTACTCCAAGAAAGCAATTACTTCTCCATCCCCTGTCTCTCAGGTTAATTCAGCACAAAGAGCCATTTACCCTCTAAACGAGTCTGAACATACCTTTTTTTTTACTATTGTTCAGTGCAAGAACTGCACAGAACCAAATAATGAAAAACTAGTTAAGTTTCCTCAACTAGTATCTCAGAAGTGGAAGGAGGCAAAGTCAGGCTCCTGGAGTCTACAAGTTATTTTTTTCTTTACATTTTTGAAGATCTGCCAGCCTAAGGCTCTGGGCACCCATCCCAAAGTTAATTATGAATAACTGCATGTAGACATGCCCCTCAGCCCACTCCTTCTCAGCAAATTTAGGGAGGAAAAAAATAGGTTTTGTAGCAAGCCCAGCAGTTTGCAAACCTACGCTCTTGTAGTGCAAAGGAGGAGAAGTAAGATCTAACACCAAGCACACCCAAATGAAAATGCCCTGCAGCAGAACCTCTTCACTCACATGGAGGAAACTCCAGATCCCCTGATCTGCAGCTGCTCTGTTCTCTGGGGTGGGGGGGTTGGGGAATAAGGGGAAAAAAAAAAAAGGAGTATCTCAGGAAATCAAACTCAATCTACTTGCAGTAGTGTTTAGAGTGGAATACTGGAAGTGGGGCAGTGGTCAAAATTCAAATGGAGACCCTGCTCTGCAGCACATGAGAAGCACTTGGTCTCAGAGAAAAAAAGCAGCAACTGGATCCTCCCTGTACTTTGAATATTAGGACAGGGACTTAGGTATCTGCAGTCTCCTAGGGTGTCTCTAATGCCATATTATTTGCTCATTTCCCCTCTGGGTCAGAGCTCAGCTTTGACAATCACATCACACCTGCACCAGTTCTCCTGCCTCTTAGAGAAAAAAAAAAAACAAAAAAACAAAAAACCACAAAACATTAGCTTCCTTCAAGGAGGAAAAACAGCCATGATTGAGAGGATAATTTGTTCTACAAATCACTTACTATTCCTTGTACAGTCTTCCAAATGATTCCAGCAGGATTCATGTCTTCATACACTACTTTCATGTCCTCATTCAGTGATCTAGGTATTTACTGCACCTTGTCACTACCATGCTACAAAAATACATCTCTGGCAGATAACAGCACAGCCCTCCCATTTCTCTTACAAACTGCCTTCTTTGAAAAGAAGAGAAAAAAAATAATGCTTGACAGTGTCACATACAAGCCAAAGGAGAACTGAGTTTGATTTCTACTTCTCTAGAAGCATCTCAGGCAAGGGAAGCTTTATATTGTGGCACATAAATCTGGCCAGCTCCAAACAGGTGTAAAAATGGCTTAGAACCACAGATCATAGTAGCGTTACTAATCAATCCTATTTTATATTGAAAAATATCAACAGAAGACTCTCATGGCAGTAGGGTTCAGGAACAGGGATGACAATGAACAAAGAAAAATTACTATTTTAATCCCCATTTCAGTTGTTTAGATTTTTGCTGATGGTCACCTGCTAATCAATGACTTTCCATTAGATGCAGGGAACTCGGTGCCCCAAACTCTGCAACATAAACCGGCCCTTGAGCTTAATGAGAGTATAGGCAAGAGTTTTTCCATCTATTCCTCCCTTTACAATATCATTAAGACTTGAAAGCACCCTAAAAACAAACTTTTAGCACAAAAAAGACACCCAGTGAAGGCAAGCATCTTTACCTCTCTGATAAGTTCAGAATTTGTAACTTTTTTGCTACTTTTCAGCTCTAGCGCAGTTAAATAAAGGCCACAAGATCAGGCTTATTTGTGTGACCACTGAGGATGACAGTTAGACTAGCTAGAGAATTACAGAGAGGATAACAAAAATAGATACAGAGCAGCCCAGACCTGGACACAGTACTCCAGATGCGGCCTCATCAAGGCAGAGTACAGGAGGAGGATCACCTCCTTTGACCTGCTGGCCAAGCTGCACCCCATGATAGTTAGCCTTCCTGGCCACAAGGGCACACTGCTGGCTCATGGCCAACCTGTTCTCTCCCAGAACACCCAGGTCCTTCTCTGCAGAGCTACTCTTCAGCAGGTCAGCACCTCTACTGATATATGCAGTTATTTCTTGCAGGTGTAGGATTCTATGTTTGCCCTTGCTGAACCCCATCAGGTTCCCCTCTGTCCAACTCATGCCTGTTTACATTCAGTTTTCAAAACTTAATAGCAGAATTGTAATCGATAACTATCTGTAGGAGACTGGCCATCTGTTACTATTTTAGAACTGCTGTTATCAACATCAACTTCACTACTAAGTTTAAAAAAAAGCATGTGTATACACATACATATTTCAGTAATGAGCCACAGACATTTATTTCCTGATAATCTTTTTGTTATGTTCTGTGTTTAATATCCTCATCTAAGCATTTTAAGAAGCAGCTGTTCAAAACACAGGATTTTTCAAGGGACTTTTCTTGATCTCTTCATTCCCCACTCTTGCATAGGATCAATAGGACCAAGCGGACACCGCAAAGTCAGGTCACTGTGTTTATAAATTTAATAGCAGCTTGTATGGTGAAATGGTGAGCTGGTGAAGCATCTGTAGAAAAAAAAAACAACTTTAACTCATAACTTACATTGCTTATGTTTTCCAAACTTAAGTAAAACCAAGTAAGAATGATTTAAGAGTCCCAGACATTCTAATCAGTGGCAAAGCTGAGAGAATTGCAGAAGATGAGAACAGTTAGTTTGCTTTCCCTTCAGCTCTTCATTCACGAAGCAGAAAAAAATCTGTAATAACAGGCAGATTGTGATACTGTGATGCAGGGGAAAACAAGCTGCAGCTACAGTACTTGGACTGGCTGGTCACATGAGCAGCTGGGGGTACTCTCCAGTTAAGCCTGTCTGCCCCTGAAGCAGTGACAAGGCCATCTTAGCAATGCTCCCCAACTATCTTGTTCACCCTTTGCCTGTCACAACCCACCAATAAAGACAGGTAAAACATAGGTAAGATAAACCAGAACAAGCATTAACATGATAAGATTTGCAGAGATTTACATCTCAAACATCAATGTGGAGCATCCAGAGATCAAATACAGACTACATTAAAATGTCATGCAGTCATGGCTGGAATGAGATTGCCTGCCCTTCTCCTAATTCAAACGGTCTGAAACAGCAGCCTTCCATTATCATACTCAGAGACTGAAAAAAGTAAAAGTTACTACACTGTAGGCTTTCAGGGAAAGTATTTAATTCTCTGTATTTTCTAAATCACACCAAATGAAAGAGTAAGGGACAAATTATTATTAATGTTATCAGGAATATTAAACACTATTCCATAATATAAAAGCACCAGAATGTTGGCTGTGCACCATTAACATTCAATTTAGCAACAGAAATACCAGGTACAAGTACACATGCATTGTACCTTAAAAGAAAGATGAGAAACACATGGGTAACAGCTATAACATGCACCATCTACATACGTGGGGAAAAAAAAAGTCAATAAAAAAAGGAAATGGTTATTTTTCATTAGCCATGATGACAGATCAAATTAATTCCTTCTGATTCCACAGAAATTCTGTAAAATAGTCAAAGGGAAAAAAATGAAACAAATACTAATTTTACACGTTGGTTCTCTAGGACAGCTGCTCATCAGAAAACCATGGTCTGTCTCAGAGCCTGAACACAGTGTTATGCTTCAGATTCCACAGAGATGATGATCTTTGATACAGCAATCTGAGATTTTCACACTGAGGTACAGCGAAGATGCATCCAATTTCAGATTAAAACACACCTGTATCTCAAAGTGTTAAGATTAAACAAACAAACAAACAACAACAACAAAAACAGTCCTGAGCAGTGTTCAGATAAAAAGCTATGAAGCTATCAGGAGGTTTTTGCAATTACTTCCAAATTAGCCACATTACTCAAGATGCTTTGAAGAAACAAAGTAAGCAAGCATAAATGTTGCACACAAAAAGGGCTAAAAACAGTAATAGTAACAAGTTTTCAATTAAAAGTTGGATTTATCCTATACAGCTAGAAGAATTGTGGCAAATAATCTGAAATTCAGAGAATTTGAAGTTGACCTGACAATGCCGTTTTTTATTGGTTTACTGGTTTAAAAAAGGAAAAGAACAATTGTAAAAGAGTGTTTTCATTTTTAACCATCTCGCTTGGCAGAAATCTGAAAAACTGATTTCCATAATCACAGCCTTTCCTGCTGAGCAGATCAATCAAGAGAAAAATGTGAAAGATCACACGAGCCACAGAATATAACATGCATTACGCAGCTAAACAGAACATCTTCCATCCTGTCTCTTTTGAGGTCTGCACATATTCAGCATGAAAGAGGGGTACATTACCTACAGAAAGAGGCACAGCACATTAATCACTGGGTAAATAACTTGCAAAATTTTGCAGTTTAAAAGAAGAGACTCAAAAAGGCAAACTCCTTCCCCATCCCACCTCCCTCCCTCAAGGAATTCCTTAAACATTTGATGCATTCAGTTTTGCACAATTTAATGCTACATTTCATCTCTGTGTATGTGAAGGAGATAATTGGGTGATTTGCCTTCAAAAATTTAGTAGGCAACTAAACTGAACATTATACACAGTAAGCATCTTAGTATTTTATTCATTGCATCTTTTATACAGAATAAGCTTCACTGATATTAAATCCACTGCAGTATTCTGTAGATGTAGCAACAAAAGATTACATTATAAACAAAGAACAAAATTTGTACTTTAAATTTTTTTTTTCTTTTTCGGTTGACAAACATGAACACATTACTGAGAAAAACTGAGATAAGCATGGAAGGTAAGGCCAAATTTTTCTTTTTGGTCTCGAATTGGTAACTTGTCTGTATTTACCATAAATATTAGAAGCTAACTGCCAGCAACTAAAAATAAGCATATCTATAATTTTCTAGCAACCAGTACTCAAATAATGGAGAAAACATACAATAAAAGAAGTTTCTTTTCACTCAGATTGAAGTCTGCAATCTATGTACACTATGTTAAAATGCCACAATATTCTGGAGGGCAAGGAATTTTAAAATAACCTGCTAAACATTACTTAGAATGGCACTTTTTTAACTCACGTGTCGTACTTCAGAATTGCTAAAATATTGAAAAACAATACACTGCAGAATGCCTATGCCAAAATTACATAAAAAAGACAAACTACTCCATAAAGTGTCACTGAGACACTCAACCAAAAATAATATACATTTGTATTTTTTTTCAAGATAGATATTACTGTAAAAATGCTCACATTAAAAAATATAGTTATTATTGTTTGTATTTCCATTAAAACTAGAAGGGACTACATGGAGCCAAAGTATGAGGAATTTGTATATAATGACATGCTTCCTCATTTTATAGCACTAACAAAAATAATAGAGAAAGCTCTATTAAGTATCTTTAATCACGATGGTATTATTTTGTAGTATCTTTTCCAAACTTTGCTAAGAGTGTGTATGTGCATGCAAGTCTGTGCACATGTCCTTGTGTACATAAACACACAAGCACATCAAAAATATCAGTGTATATATTATCCAGATACACGCACATCCACATTCCTGCATATAACACTTGTATAGTGCAAATAATATGCAGGAACTCTGCCATGTGACATTCAAGAGTCACATGCTGTGCTCTTTTTTTTTTTTCTTCTAATGGTTTATCAAGTAAATGTAGTAGCACTTTCATATCTGGCCAAATGTACACGTTAATTTTCAGAAAATTATGAAGTGATTTATACATAACATCATATACAATAAAAGTGATCAAGAATTTGGTGTGAAAGTTGATGGAAAGGAATGTAGACTACTCTAAAAATTAGTATTCAAAGATTAGATAACAGTATGGCAAATACCTTGGAATTCGTAGAAAGTTTAAAATGCAATTCACATTACAAAGCCTGGAGATACTTTTATAGATTGAACTTTTAAATATGGATATGACTGGCATTTATTTTTAAGCTTACTTCTATTAGAAATAGACTTGTTTCCTGTACAGGTGATGCATTGTCTATACCATACATAGTAGAAAAATAAATTCTTTAGCAACTTAGAAATAGTTTATAAAACACTTGAAGTTGCATTTTCTTTGCTAAACATGCCAATGTTAGACTGACAACTATAAATAAAAGCTACATAGACAACAGATGTAATGTAATGTAGAACAAGGTAAGAATACTACACTTTACAGGACAGACTTTATTGTACTATTAATTCCTGTGTGCTTTGCAATAAGGTTGACTTTTCTTTTCTTTTTCTTAAAAAAGATAATTAATTGCAAGAATATAACACAATATCAAGATAATTTATAATATACATGTACTTGAAACAGCAGCCAAGTTTATGGTATCATAGTAATCTAGAATGATAATCCAAGTCATAATTAGAAGTACAATACCTAGGACATAAGTGGGAAAGGCAATTTTTATTTTATGCAAATGGAGCAAATCAAACTCTTAAGAACCTTAATACTCAAAATCAGCTATTTACTATAATACATACAAGACGATCTTAAATCTTGTCATAAGTGAAGATTACAACAGTGACCATCATAAAGCTTCTTTTTTAAAACTACACAAAACATCCTAGCAGCTGAATGAGCCAAAACTGTTTTTTTCTTTGCAGATCTAAAAAGGTGTATTTTGAACATGAAAGAAAAAAAGCTGCTATGAAAATCTCACAAATAGTGATTACTTATGGTCTCCCCTTTGCTACAACTTGTAACCTTCTGAAATTTTTACCACTAACAAAATATTTAACCAGACGTTCTGTTTAAATTAAGCAGCATTCTTTTACAGCAAAATCGGTACCAATGTAATGGAAAATAAACGAGGAAAAAAAAAAAAAAGAGAGAACATTTTTTAAAAAATGGTGCAAAACCAAAAAAAATCAGTCATTCAAATTTTAAGTACAACATACCACAGGAAAAAAAATGAATACAAGTTTATGTGATTTTATATATACATACTCCAAAGAAGTTAATTGTCAGTACCCAAAGTATTTATTGCTATTTATTAGCAATGCATTTTTGTATATCTTTAAAGGGTCACATAAAAATAGATTTAAAGAATAGATTAATTGAAGTCCTAGATTAAACATTGTTTGGTTTAGAGAATTTTACTACAACAAAGTTCATGTTTATGTATGAAAAGTTATATAACCTTGTATGAAAATGTCATGAACTATTTTCTAAACACTAAATGTATTCCCAAGAGGGAAAAATTAAAATATCTAAAATATATTAGATTAAGTTTACAAGACCATCAATGATCTTTTAAACATGCAGCTGTTTACAGAATTAACAGTTTTACAAAATGTTTAGTTAAGGAATGGAACATAAAGAAATAAGTAGGCAACATCAAAATTTTTGTACAATATTTGAAACTCACTTTTACAACAAGCATGTCCTTGGTATTGTGCTGTAAGAAATAATAAGCAAGTTCACCCACCCTTAACAAACTGTCCACAGGTTTACTTACAAATAAAGATGGAAGGTGAGGCATTGTAAAATTCTCAACAGTGCATTTTGCATTCTTCCATAAACCATCCTAAGCCTACAGTCACGTAAGTAGCCGGAGATTATAAAATAAACTATAGCTGGGCTTTAGTCGTTTATACAGAATGCTTGAATGTGAATAAAATTGCCAAAAATAGCATGTTAAATAACAAAAACAGCCATAAAGCAGGCTGTAAGCACTGAATGTTTCATAAATGTAATTTTTTTAATCATTAAATTTCTATAGAAAAATTTTATTCACAATATATTGTGACAAACTGTCACAGGAATGATATAGTGATTGCAATAAAGTATCATGCAGCAGCAGCTTTGTACTTTATAGCTATTTTTGCTTTTAAAAATTAAACCTCTCCAGTCATGCTTACCACATAGTTTTTATCTGCAGCGTGTACAAATGAGGAACACAGTACGGGATATAACAAAAAAATGTCCAACCAGCTGGATGAGAATTATTTTTCATAAATATGAAGTACATTACTGTATCCTGAAACATGCATGTCTATAGCTTTTCTTTACTGTCCAGTGCCAGGCTGCCTGCAATCATCTTCTATTTATATAATACCAAGAGGGTCTGCTGGTAATTGCGGCTGTATCAGCTGAGGCTGCAGTGGTGGTGGTAACTGCAGAGGTACCATTGGCTCCACCATCTGCACTGTGTTGGAAGGCGGTGGCTGACATGCCACTGGGTTCGGTGCTTCTACAATCTCTCCATTGTAAAAGAAAAACTGACACTGCTGAATGAAAGTCTCTATAATCGACTGGTGGATTTTGGTGGTAGAAAGGAACTCCCTGTTTTCAAAATCAGGTCTCATCAAGGTAGGCCAGAAACAAATTGATAAGTTATCAGCAGTCATAAAGTTGGTTTTATATTGCTGACTAACCCTGAAATGAGAATAACATGCACAGAATGAATTAAAAATGGTATGCAATCAACCAGAAGACTTTAAACACACGCCAACATTTTGAAGTAATAATAATAAACAGCCTTTAAATTCATCAACCAGCCACAGGATTTCATGTGTTAGAAAATCGATTAAAATGTCTAGACAAATGACAGAACTGGCTTCTTACTGCAGTACAGTCAGACACTGAACAACATTTATGGTACTTAAAAAAGGAACAGAATAGATCATATGTTAAAAACAAACAAACGAAAATATTAAGTGTTGATTAAAGCACATCTCTATGGGCCAGCAAAAGAATTTGGCTCTGGTGTAAAAATGAGGCTTTAATGGCTGTGCATATTCAAGTGTTCAGCACATAAAAACAACTATTAAATAAGAATAATTGTATACAATTGTTTATTGTATGCCACCTATTTATACTGTTTTTTAATAAATCACAACCTTGGGGAGGAAAAATGAGTTATTTTATCATTTTATACTATTTTGTTACCATGTTATTTTTTCTCATGGTAGATGTGCAGTCAGAAGTGTCCTAGGATTGTGCAAAAGAAGCAGAAGGAACAGGTACTATATCCAGCTTTACGCTCCAACCTCTGTACTAACTTGGAGATTCTTTACCATTAGAGACTCCTATTTTGGAAAGACACTTTTTCCTTTTGCTTCTATAATTCTCTTTCTCTACCTACTTCATTTGGTATTTAACACTTCTAAAACTATGAATTACCATGTCACACTGCTCCAAGATCTCCATTTTCCTTTGATGATCTAAGCAGATAACACCGCAACTCCAGCAATTACTGCAGTAATCTCCCAAAGCAATGCCTAATCAATGAGCTAGCTTTTATTTCTGTGTTCATTTGCTTCTTGTAGGCACTTGCTGTATTTCACAAGATGCTAAAATAGTATGGGATATGTTATCTATCTAACACGCTAGCAGCAACTGCTGCAACTGTGACAAAACTCTGATCAGGAAAATTTTATGAATATCATATTTATTAACTGTGAGTGGCAAAGCAAAACAAGTTACCTGAAAATATTTTTTACGAGCATGTTATGATTGAGACTTTTAACTATTAATATTAGTACATATGAATTTTGCTCCTCATATTCATGTAAGTTTTTAAAGAGGGCTGGTTTTGAGTTTTTAAAAGTAAAACACTTTTAAATATACAAACTACTGAATTCTTAGAAAAAGTGAAGCAATTAAAAGACAGTGTTCATCTACTTAATATCAACCAACATAATTTTAGGTTAAAAAAAAAAACCTGTTTCCTATTAGAAGGCTGATTTGCCAATATAAGACCTGGGGAACCATTCCAAAAAACAAAACAAAACAAAGAAATTAACCCAATTCTGTGCATCACCATCACAAGGAGGCATTCTTTTCCTATTCTCTCTCACCATCACGTACAGAGAAGTTCATGCTTCTCTCCTTATAGTTGTTGTGTTTGGCACTTGTCACACTCCTCTGTGAGCCAATCTGTTTAGTGAAACAGCAGAACACTATCCTAGCAAAACAGGTGGAGTTTTTGTCTTTGTTTTCCTGATTTTACCATTTTAATAAATTAAATGAATTCAACCTCAGTTCCAGATTTCCAGAACTTCAATTGAATGGGAGAGGGTGCAAATTAGACAAGAAAAGAACTGGCAGGTTGTTACTATGTCTCTATGCCAATTAATCCATAGGTTCATCCACTAGACTAGTATCATAAACACTGGAATTAAAAAACAAAAAACAAACAAAAAACATTATTTGATGCCAAGACAGTCTATATATACTAAGAGAGTGTAAAATAAGAAGTTTTAAATAGGGTTCTATTCAATAGTGCCAGAGAATCAGTTCCTGAGTGTATTATTATCAAATACCACAAGAAAAAGAATTCAGAGAATAACATCTTGAGGGCAACCTGATTCTCTAGATTCCCTAGAATCAATTATATCACAAAAAAAAGAAAAAAAAAAAAAAAGTCAATCAACTAACCAAAGCAACCACATAAATACAAAACCAAAGAAAAGACCCAAATCCAAAAGTCTGGTAACAGTATATTAACCTATTATAGGATGGAGAACAGCTAACTTTGGAAAGAACTGGCACCATTTAAGGAAGAGAAAATATAAGATCCCCAAAAGAAGATGCATCAAGCTAAAAGCCATGCTGAGCCATAGAAACAAAGGAATTCCAGAGTTACAACACAGGTAACTAGATTACTCTCATGAGAGTAATTGGCTCTCATTGGAGATACTCATTGGGAGTAATGGCTCCCAAATGATGATCTTGAAGGCTTTTTCTAACTTAAGTGATTCTAAAAACTTTGTAAGCATTATTTTCATAGGAAAATGTTCAGGAAAAGAATGAGCCTAGCTTTGGAAATTCTCTTTCTGCAAGGAATGGATTCACTAAATGCATCTCCATAGGTCAGTGCTGTATGAACAGGAATAAAACAACTTCCAATAAATTTTATTTTTATTATTTCTTGCACCAAAACAAACAATACTGTGATTCACCAAAACAAACAAATACTTTGAACATCTTAAGAAGAGAATGCTTGCTTCATTTGGGGGCTATTGGAACAAAAGTAGACAACTCAAATAAAAGATATCTGTTTTTAGTATTGCCAGTGTTATTAAACGCTATTAAGTTATTAAAATAAAAATAATGTAATATTAATGATTAATAAGCATTACTTATTCTAAATAGAGTAAGGGTATACAAATGCTGTCTCTCTCAACCTGTTCTGAATAAATTTCATCCAAAGGATATTTGGACAATACTCCTGAATGCAGGTGATATTCATGCTTTCTTTCCTAAAGGAGTAACATTTTAATTTCATTCAAGGAGAATAAAAAAAACCTAAGAGCTTTCATTTCACTTAGCACTTTTATTCAAGTATTTCTTCCTATATAAATTCTTCTCTGTGTACCTTTAAAAAGATGAGAATAGACTTGAGAGCAAAGGCCAACAAGCACTATTTCTGTTCTCCAGTAAGCTTTGTGAATTATATATTTCATTTGTCTGTACACATACATGCATTAGGAGTCTATTTAGGATCATGAAAAATTGTATTTAGCTCTTTTACTTGCAGCAATCCAGGTACTCGACATTGCAATTAGATTTTTGTTACTCTCCTCTTCACTATGCAAATGGGTGACCAGCTGAAGACTTCTGACAATCCTGAGATTGACGATCTTCTACTGAATTCAAGGAATCTGGCCCATTAAGAACTACCGAAACATTACAAGTGATTTACATCAAGTTTGTGATGTTTCATTTTACCTCAGTACATTGTTAGTCTGCAATATATAAATGCAAGAAATAGTTCTATCTACTCATATGATTCAATTCTAGGGCTAGAAAATTGAATTTTACTTGGCAAACTGCACACACACACACACACACACACAAAAGAAAATTGATGCATTTCCCTGCAAAGGAAAATATGAACTGTATTTGTGATTGAGAGAAGTGTAAAAATAAGTGCCTAAGTTTCAAAGCTTCCCATATATTCAATAAAATAGAATCATTTATGTTGGAAAAGACCTTCAAGATCATCAAATACACCAATTCACCTAACACTACAAATCTACTGCTAAACCATGTCCCTAAGTGCCACATCACAGATCTCTTACAACACCTAAAGGGATGCAGACTCCACCACCTCCCCGACCAGACCATTCCAAGTCCTAACCACCTTTTCTGTGAAAACATTCTTACGGACATCCAACCTAAACCTCCTCTGGCCTACCTTGAGGCCTTCACCCTGCATTCTACCTCCTGTCACCTGAGAAACCAACAACTTCCTTGGTGCAATCTCAGTCCATTCACCAGCTTCAGTGTTTTCTTCTCATAGCAAGGGGCCCCAAACCCAACACAATACTCAAGATACGGTCTCACCAGTGACAAATACAGAGGGATGATCAGTTCTCTGGTCCTGCTGACCAAACAATTTTCATGGCCGTTGGCCTCTCTGGCCACCTGGGCTCACTGATGGCTTATCTTCAGCTGATTGTTAACTCACACAGCTAGATCCTTTTCTGCCAGGCAAATTTTCAGCTTCTCTTCCCCACTGATATTGCTGCGCGGGTTTGTTATGAACCAGAATAAGACTCCTTCCACACAGCAATGGAGAAAGCATAGAAGAGAAGTCTGATTTCACTGACTGAATAGGGAGTTTAAAAAGTCTCATTTCAACCTCCTATACTAGAAGTCCCAAGTCTGACTGTTAAAAGTGCCTGCAAAGCAATTTAAAGATCACAAAAAGCCTACTGGTATATACAGAAAATTATCCAGCTGGCTGAAAAACACCACTGTAGAGGAAGGGCTTGACAGTATTTGTGGGCAATACACTGAACACAATTCAGGCAAACGTGGCCTACATTAGGACAAGTGATGGCAGTAGGTCTAGGAAAGTTATCTCTCCCCTCTACTCTGCACTGCACTTCTGGTATCTGGACTCCGCTCTGGCCTCTACAATACAGGAGAGAGATGGACATTCTGTTAAGAGCCCACTGAATGTGGCACAGAGACAGAAGATCCCTCAAATGAGGAAAGACTGAGCAACTGGGACTACTTACTCTGAAAAAGCTTAGAGATAATCTTATTTAAGTATCTAATAGGAGAGTGCAAAAAAGATGAACCAAGAATTCTGAGTGGCACGCAGTGATAAGACAAGATGCAACAAGATACAAACTGAAACACATGAGATTCTGTCTGAACAAAGAAAACACTTTTTAAAACAAACAAAAAAAAACCCCTCTTTTTAAAAATGTATTTATTGTCAGGGTGATTGCACACTAGCAAGTTGCCTAGAGAGGTTGTGGAGTCTCCATTGTTAGATACTCAAAACCCAATTGCACATCATCCCAGGCAATCTGTTATTGCAGATCCTACCAAAGCAAGAGGGGTGCACTAAATCTTGAGAAGCCCCTTACAATCTCAACAATTCTGCCGTTCTGTCTTAAAAATAAATAAATAAAAATAAAAATATTTTTTTAAAAAATCACAAACTATCTTTAATAGTACAGTACTGGGAAATAAAGATTCTTCTAGGAAAAAAAAAAATAGTTATTTTAGGTGTGACTAAATGTTTATTATGTCTTTTAATAATATTGTTAGCTATCTTACTAAGTGGATTTCAGAGAATCCACTAGAGTTTTGCTGAGTAAGAAACATGAGCAAGCTAATCTTTTTATGAGTGAATATTGTACACTTGGACAAATAAAAGGTCAGTAAATTAAATTTAAAAACACAAAAAATTACATTTCTATGCAAGAGGCAAGATTTAGGAAGCAAATTCACTGCTACACGCAGTTTTATTCTGCATTTTAATTATTCAGCAGAGGTTCTGTGCACTACATTTTAGAGGCATGAAGCTGATCTTGCTTTAATAGGCAGGGAATAGGCCAAATAACCTCCATGTTCCTTTAAATCTGTGTTAGTCTACATTAACAGCTGCTTCCTTAGAAAAGAGGCCTGCAACTCTTGTACATACTGGCTCTGTGAAATTATTTTGCTCTGTACAGCAATCATTTTTACATCTCCACAGTAGCTATGATGGTAGATATCTATGCATCAATTAAATCAGACATCATAATATCTCAACGTCTAATTCATAATTTTAAATTTCCATTTTCAACATTTATACTAACAGAGGAGAAATGCAGCACAACATTTTCAATTCTAATAGATTAGATTTTTTTAATGTTAAAAATTAAACAGAATTTCAGTAGAAAAATACTAAACCTGTTCAGATGTGTTATCACGTATTTGAAGACATCATAGTTCACTGGGTGGAACTTCTTCACAATTTCTTTTAACTCATGTAGCCGTTCTGTCTTATCCAGGATCTCTATAGAAATAAGCGACATTTTCTCATACATTTAGAAAGAAATACTGAATAAAGTGTTGCTAAGTCTTTTTCCAACTATAAGAAGCACAGATATCTACAGAGAAACAGAAAGTGAGAAAATACTCAATAAAATTCCTATTTACATATATAATTACAAAAAATTACCTTTTCATAATAAAGTGGAAACTATCTAAATACAAAAAATGTTTTTCTGTTTTTAGATAGATTTATTTCTATTTAATAGTCTTCTTAACAGACCATCTTGATCAACTTGTTGGCTTGTATACAGCTAACAGTCAGACAGGGAAATCTGTAAGATTTTCCATTGCTTGCAAAATGTTCTTAACACATAAGATTTATACAGATTATAGTTTCACTACGCTTTGGGGGATAAAAGACATTTTCATGAACTTACAAAATTTTAAGCTTACCAGTCAAATAATAAAAAATTATTAGAAGCCTGGTGCAGCTACTGTAATACAAATTTTCACATGTTCAATGGATATTATTTGTGTTTTAAGAAGAAGCAAGCAACAGGAAAAGGACTAAGAAAAAAAATAACAGATTATAGAAATGTACAACAAATAAGTGCTACTTGTGACACCAAATTACTAACAGCAAGCAGCTGACACTGGCTTAAAATTTGAAATAAACTTGCAGTTGGGTTCAGTTATCTCAGGATCTATCAACATAAACGGAATTCCAGAATACAGTTTTACAGTGGAAAAGTTGGGGATAATGATTCTCTTGCAATAAAATTGTTAACACTGGTGTGAGAATTAGATGAATCCATACTATATCAACAATTATTCAAGTATTAAAGAACTCTAGTTTCCACTCTCAAAATGATTTTTCATAAGCTGTTGTTACACATATTCACATTTTTGCCATATTCTACTGCGTAGAAAGGTTTGTTTCAATAGAAAGACTTCAATTCTTATTTAAGCCTAGTATGCTACAGTAATACATAATTTATTTAGTAATACGTAATCAAAAGCCTGTCCCACCTGTCCCACTCAGCTTGGAAAATCATAAATTGGTAAGAAAAAAAAAACACTATACAAGGGATTTGCCTGAAAATTAAAGTGAAAATATCAAAAAACATGTCTATAGATGTCATCGAAAAATACAAAATTTCAAGTGTAATATACACTTACCAAGACTAGGTTGAAGCCTTAGGCTTTCAGCAATATTGACATATTTTCAATAAAAAAAAGACATGGCAAAGATGTGTAGTATTTTCCTAAAACAGGTTGCTGCCAGTCCAATTGCCCAAATTGATCCCAAGAAAGCTATTCTTTAGAAGGGGAACAATGTAGTCACATTTTCAAGTTTGAAACATTTGTAAACACAATTAACCTTTTCATCCTACACACAGTTCAAAAAGAATCTGAAAAAAATGTCAGAGATTCACCATAATGCTCCACAGACATGCAACTTCTAAAGCCTATTCTGAATGTAAGATTTTATGAAATCAAGGTATGCTTTCTTCCACCCCTGTAAACAACTATGATACATTTCCAAGTGCTAATACTGCAGTGCTAACAGGAAAAAAAGAGATTCCTCCAATTAGATTTCCTACATAGAGGAGAAATAATAGACTTCAATTTATTTATAACTAATGTAATCGTGTAATTCTGTTCTCATCATCTAATTCTGTCAATTTTAAAGAACATTTAAAAAAATGGCACACCTAAGCAATTAAAAAGATAAGTCAGTGCAGCAACCCTTTTTAACTTACAGTGAATTAAAAACTGCAATAATGATAAATATTTTGAAAAAATACAATCTTGAAACAATTTTGAAAAAATACAAAATATTCCTTTTACTTACTTGATGCTTCTAACAACTCTTGATGCAAAGAGTAAGGAATTAATGGATCTGGCAGATCTGCAAAAAAAGCTTTAAGAGCCCCAGCCACAGCATTTACTGTCACTTCCATAGACTCTAGACTGATACTATGATCTGGAAGATAAAATTAAAAGCAGTTTACAGTTATGATTCTTCAAAATATTTTTATGAAAGAATTTATTTATTTAAAACACTGAAAATGAAAAGCTTGCCTAGCATTTGTCAAAAACAGAGTGAACCAGTGAGTAAACTGCCATCGCTTTGACATACATGAAATAAAGTCTGACAGCATTAAGAAAGCAGTAGATCAAAAAATAAAATTGTCTGACTCTCCATGCAGACCTAAATGCTTTTCTATTTGACACCAACCGGGTTCTGATAATTAATTCTGCCCAAGAATGAGTTTTAAAATCCACATCCCAAATTTTGTTGAAAACTGGCACACAGTACATCAATATGCAGAATTTGTGTAATGCTGTCTTACGTGGCCACGAGGCCTTTTAAGAAAGGACAAAACCACATGCCAGTGATTGCACATGGCCATATAACCTACTGCTAGACTCCCAAATAACAGAAGCTTTATATATTACATTTAGAGATTTTAATTTCACAGAATCACAGAATCACAGAATCGTAGGGGTTGGAAGGGACCTCCAGAGATCATCGAGTCCAACCCCCCTGCCAAAGCAGGATCCCTACACCAGGTCGCACAGGTAGGCGTCCAGGCGGGTCTTGAATATCTCCAGAGAAGGAGACTCCACAACCTCCCTGGGCAGCCTGTTCCAGTGCTCCGTCACCCTCACTGTAAAGAAGTTCTTGCGCACATTGGTGCGGAACTTCCTATGCTCCAGCTTCTGGCCATTTCCCCTTGTCCTGTCTCCGCACACTGCTGAAAAGAGTCTGGCCTCGCCACTTTGCCCCCCACACCTTAGATATTTATAGACCTGGATCAGGTCCCCTCTCAGTCTTCTCTTCTCAAGGCTAAACAGACCCAGCTCACTTAGCCTTTCCTCATAGGGGAGATGCTCCAGGCCCTTCACCATCTTTGTGGCTCTCCGCTGGACTCTTTCCAAGAGATCCCTGTCTTTTTTAATTTATTAAAAAATGTTTTTTTTAATTTATTTAACACAAGATAAAAGTCATCCTAGATAATTTTAAAACTCTTCAAAAGTCCACTCCACTCAAAACATCACGTGATGTGATGTTTTGACAGAAGAAAATCTAGCATTATATTCAGATTATTTGAAACAGATACACATTAAAAAATGCACCTTTATTTGCTTTATCATCTAGGAGGAATTTAACTATTTCAAAGACTCAATTTCATTACTAATACCAAAGAGGTATTTTAACATGGTTGGGTTTTTTTTTCAGATCAGTTGATGTAATAAATTTAATGAGAAAGCCGGAAGAAAAATAATGCTGACCCTCTCAACACATCCAAATGAACACTTTTCTGCTAATCATATTTCGATACATTCCAGCACGACAAAGGTGGTACTACAGATTAATTACTAAGATTTAATTGTTAATTCACATTAATCAAGAGAGTTTTCAATAAAATAATTATCAAAAAGCTCTGCATTTTGGGGAGGACAAGTGTATGCTTACTTTTGAGGACTTCATGCACTATTATCCTAATATAAGGAGCAGTTAGTACTGTATTTAAACACATTTATTCAACTAGAAAACCACCTAAAAATTTCACAGGAAGCACTCAAAATTAGTTTTAACCAGCTACAAGACTCTATCCTGCCCTTGGTTTACACACAGCTTCGTTAGTTACATATAGCCTAGATTACATCAATACAACCTACCAAAGAGTAAAGCACTCAGTGCTATGGAGATCAGTTTGAATATAAAACTCATTTACACTGACTGTACCATCTTATTAATCCATGGATAATTCAAGTTCTTTTGGCTTTAAATAATGAAATGTGTTATTACCTTGATCAAACTGTTTCTGAATGTTGTCTTGATCTGTTTTATTCCCACTAACACGGTACAGGCCTTCAGTACATAATCCTTAGAAGGAGGAAAAAAATACATTCAAAAATAGCTTACGTACTACAGAGCAAAACAGAGTCAGCCATAAGTACTCATTGAGAAACCACACCTAGTGCCTAAAAAGTAACATTAACAATTACAGTGATACAGAACTTTCAAACTGTGAAATACCAGTTGCATTTTTGAGTTCAGTATTCCATTTAATGTCAAGTCAGGAGTGAAAAGATTGTTAGGAAGTAGAGGATCTCCAGGATTGTCATTGTTACCTTGTCTTACTACATGTTGTCATAATTGCAGCAGGCATTCCAGGTAAATAACATTACAATAAAAATTCACATCTCTATTATGAATCCACAAACACACAGATGCACACACATACACACTCATACTTGCTTGCTCCACTCCACTGATAATGCATTCTATAATAATGCAATCTGTTTTACCCACAGCTACTCACTAAACAGAAGGATCTGACCTGCTAATGGTCGTTATCCATCATCTTTTTCTTTGTTAATTTGGAAATCATTAACAAAGACAACCAGTACATAGTGCCATAATTCTCCACCTCTATGGATGCAAAAATATCCATATGGTACATCTCCATAGCATTACATGGTTTAATGAAAAAGAATCAAGTTCTAAAGCTCTATGAAATTTCCTGACTCTACCACTGCAGATGAGTACATGAACGCATTTTACAATATCAGGTCAATACAGCAACGTTTCTGTCACACAACTCTGAATGTTAACATTACTGAGAAACACTAGGAATCCCGCTAACAGGGTCAAAATACAGAATGCACTTAACTGCTTCAAACCACTGATTATTACTCTCCTAATTCCATTTTTCCCTCTTAATCTCCTTCACAACTCCCATATCTCCTTACTAGCTCCATCAAAGCTACCTTAGTAAATTTTGACTATTTTTTTCTTCAATAAGCCTTTAATTTAGCTTTCCAATTTCACAGCCAACTGTTTTCTCTTCTAAACATTTACCTAAACAGAAAAAACAGAAAATACTCAAAAAACAAGAGCATTGTTCTGTGATGTCATCAAAAAGCATCAGGAGATATAAATTGGTAGCAAAACGCAGAAGGTGGGATTCAATAATTTTACAGCTGGAGGGATTTAAAATTTGTCTTCAAAACAGCGTCCTGAATGTTATCCGACGGAAATACCCTGTACTCCTCTTACCAAATTTGTAAGTAAAGATAACCAAAAAAATCACTGGTAGATAACAAGCTAGGACCATTTAATATGGGAGCATTCTCAGTTACAGCTCTTCCAGCCTCAGGCTATTTTGTGTTTTATCCAACTACTATTCAATTTCTTTCTGTAGAAAGGGAATTGAATCTGTTGCAATAACATTTTCTGAGAAGTCCAATTCAGTCACTGTTTAGTAGCAGTGTTTAAATCTTGAATACTTGAACTGGGCTGCTGCGGAGATAGAGATGCTCTGTTGTAGTATTTAGCAGTTTTTCTTTCAATTTTAACAACACAGCAGACACCTCTTTGTTCAGACCAGTATAGCTCTGAGATACTGAAAAAGATAATGTACAGAACTTCAGAAACATTTCAAGAGATATCTACTGAAATTAAGCATCTTCCAAGAATAGCAGCTAACTGTTGCAATTCTGGATTAAGCTAACTAAATTAGTTTTTTAAATTCCTCACATAAATACTTCCTCTTGCTGGAGAACTGGGCCCATGGAAACCTAATAAGGTTCAACAAGGCCAAGTGCAAGGTGTCGCTTTTGGGCGGGGCAATCCCAGGTATTTATACAAGCTGGGGGAAGATCTCCTTGAAAGCAGTCCTGCAGAGAAGGACTTGGGAGGTCCTGGTGGATGAGAAGCTGGACATGAGCCAGCAGAGCGCGCCTGCAGCCCAGAAGGCCAACTATACCTGCGCTGCATTAAAAAAGGGGTGGCCAGCAGGGAGAGAGACGTGATTGTCCCCCTCTTCTTGGCTCCTGTGCGGCCCCACCTGGAGTACTGTGTCCAGGCCTGGGGCCCCCAGTACAGGAAGGATGTGGAGCTCTTAGAGCAGGTCCAGAAGAGGGCCACTAAGATGATCAGAGGGGTGGAGCACCTTTCCTATGAAGAAAGGTTGAGGGAATTGGAATTGTTTAGCTTGGAGAAGGTTCCAAGAGGCCTCACTGTCACCTTTCAATACTTGAAGGGAGCATATAAACAGGAGGGGGAACTACTGTTTACATGAGTTTATAGTGATAAGACAAGGGGAAATGGTTTTAAACTAAGATGGGAGATTTAGGTTAGATATTTGGAGGAAGTTTTTCACACAGAAGGTGGTGACGCACTGGAACAGGTTGCCCTGTTGTTGGAGGTTGTGGATGCCCCATCCCTGAAGGCATTCAAGGGTGGATGTGGCTCTGGGCAGCCTGGTCTCGTGGTTGGTGATCCTGCACGTAGCATGGGAGTTGAAACTAGATGATCTTTGAGGTCCTTTTCAATCCAGGCCATTCTATGATTCTATGATATACATGCTTGTAATGTCTGATGCATCTACGTCTTCAAGTATGACACTTTATTTCATCAGTTTTAGATTTTAGCCACCACAACTCTCGGTTCCTCTAAAGAACACATTAATTTTAGAACAAGGTCTCCTAGGGCAACATCCATTTCCCATGCCATTAAGTAGTATATGGCTGATGAGAGGTAGGAGCAGAGGGAAAGGAAAATAGCTGTTTTTCTGTGATATATCCTCCCATCCATGGTGGCTTGCATATGTTTTTCCATAAGGAATTATGATCACCACTTGAGGATTTATCTTCCATTAATTTATCTAAATCTCCTAGTCATTTACATATGGACTTTACAACAACCCGTGGCAGTTTTTAACTCAGCAATACACATTGTGAAAACACACTGGTTTTATTGCTCAGGATCTGAAGTTTTTCAGGAAATCTTTTTTACTGTGTTAAAAATCAGGGAGTTCTCTATTCTTTGTCAGCACCACTCATGTTTTTTGTTTATTTCCCTTTCTCAGAAATTTTCTTAACTAATTAGCTTAGCTCTTCTTTGTGCAAAAGTTAACATTATTGCTCTATGCTGTTTCTTTTCCAAATTCTATTTTACTTTAAGACAGATTGATCCCAACTGTAACCAATGCAACACATGGAATTACACAATAGTATGTTTTTATTCCCCATTCACTCTCTCTCTTTTTAATTCTTTTAATTCTTCCTCCTTATTTGATACCAAGTTCTGTGAGTTGATGTTTTTAGTCAGCTTCTATGATGATTTTAAAGACTTTGCTTGAGTGACAACAGCTATACCAATATTTAGCTTGCCTAAGAGTCACACAGTATCTGCCAACTTGGCAACTGTAGCCAGGTTCTCAGTATCACTGTACTGTCTACATCTCTGAACACATGCCATTTAATCACAGCAAGTTGTCTTCTCCACAGTTTAATTCTTTCCCCTACAGTGACCAACTGAATTTTTTTAGGAATCATTTGCAACTATAGCAGCCAAGATAATCACTCATACAGTTACCTCTGTAAATTCTGTGATCTGTACCATGCCATAATTTTATTCCACAGATTGACCTAGCATAATTATGCTCAATCCCTATGCTACACAGACTACACAGGACTAAAGGAATCTCCAGCTGACTGACCCAGAACTTGTATGTACGCCAACAGTGTATGTGAGTACAAAGCAAAGACTACAAATTATTTTCTAGTAAGAAAAGTCTAGCACTAAATTGTTTTAAATATCTTTAAAATTCTTCATTTAAAGTATTCCTAACCCGTACACATTAGCACTGTTATTAAAAGACTCATGACATTCAATTCACAAATTCAAAAACAGAACCAAAAATAAATGTTTAAGTGTTTTTGTAATAATGTATAAGACATCGAAATATTCAATAGAAAGTAAGCAGTATAAAAAATATTCAGTACTATTAGAAAGTCTCAAAAATAGAAAGCTCTCATCCAATGCTGAATAGTTCTGTAATTTTCATAAACCAATCATTAAACAAGCACTAAATTACTTCATAAAAAGTTACTGAATCTCCCATTTCATAGTCTTTCAAAAAAAAGAAGAAAATACTTCAATTAAAATGACGAGAGACAGTAATTCACTTTTTCTGTATGCGACAAATAAAGGGTAGGTACATTCTTTACTTCATTAAATATGGGTTAGATCTGAAGATACAATACCTTTGATCACTGCATGCATAGAGGAAGGTAGGGGAATATGAGCTGCTGCGTAACTGTAGGCACTCCGCAAAAGACATCAATGTCTTGGTCTTATCTGCACTGTTTAGAAATTCTTTACATAGTTCTGATGATGTTTACTTTGAAGATATACCTGAACTATCAGTACAACTCAAGTATACAACATGTGTTTATGAACTTTTCATAACATATTTGTTTACAGTTCTCAATTATTCTCAAACACTAATAAATTAACACATGTGTTCTTCCTCCATCTGTCTGGTAGTCGGTCTTCCATCAGAAGAAACAATTGATGCCTGTTTTCCCCTCCTCTTGGACAGTTTCCCTGCTGGTAATTAATTCCAAAGTTGCAAAGCTTAAACTGGTGTATAACATCGTCAGTACTGAAACTTCCTATGTCGATTCTGAAGTGATCACGGAATCACTCTGGTATTAAGGGAGCTCAGGAGCTCATCTACGCCAACCTCCTACTCAAACACAGGGCAATGCTACATTCAGATTAAGTTGGTAGGTCTTTGTCTAGTCTGATTTTTAATACCTCCAAGGACAGAGAGTGATCAACATCTTTGATCACCATTTGAACAGTGAAAAAATATTTTCTACTTTAAATCTCCAATTTTAATGATCATTGTTTCTAGTTCTTCAGCTTTGTTGTATCATCTCAGGATTCTTATAGGCAAGAGAAAGATACTTTTAAATAACTCCATAGCCATTTTCTCTAAGATGGATCAACCCAGTTCCCAGTGCCTCTCCTTACAGGCCATGAGCTCTAGCCCTTGACTTTCTTTCTGCTACACTCACTCAAGTTTGTCTCATTTTGTTTTGGTATTATTTCCAGAAGGCCTAATATGGGCTGAGTAAAGAGGAATAATCACTTCTATTGATTCACTGCCTATCCTTCTCTTGGGACAGTCCAATACATCCTCAGCCATCACTGTTAGCAGGATGCACTACTGACATGCTTAGTCTACTTACCCCCAGGACCCTTCAATGGCATTGCTATCCAGCAAGCCAAGCCCTCAGCATTACCACTGCAAGAATTTAGTCTCTGCATGTGTCCTCACTGAATTCCACAAAGTTCCTGTTGTCCCATTCTTTCCTCTTGTCTACATCTACCAGAATAGAAGCCCTGGCCTTGAACGTATTACTGCAATTCCCACTTGAGGCTGATTTATAAACTTGAAGAGGGTTCAAGCTGCACTGCAGGGCTATTTCACTATGTTACTGTCCAGAATCATAGCCTATAAATGTTCTTTTTACATATATAGGCTTGTGGGTAGCTAAGCCAACTTAAGTGATCATTATGACTGAAAAACTTGCCTAGTTCCCAGCTTCATCCGTCATTCTTCCCATTTTTCCCTTGCTCTACTCATATGTGCAGAGTCCTGCTCCCTGCCTTGCACTTGTACTGACACATATTTGAACCTTAATTTACCAGATGTAATACTAAACAGCAGTACCCAGTCCACTTTTGCCAAGTCAGTGAACTGCACTGATTCAGGGAAAGATCTAATAAGCACCCACAAAAGAAGTGGCAGAAGCATGCAGCATGAGAGGATCTTCAGAACTTACTCGCTATTATGTTGCTTTTTATTAAACACTTAGAATGTAGGGTCCACATAGCAGGGTTAAGGGAATGGCCCTTATGCCATTTTGTTTCTCTGTTCAACAGAATAGACCTCTAAAAGCCTCTAGCTCTCCCAAGCCATTTGAATAAAAGAGATAAATCATCTTGAATTTATGGATTCTGTAGCCACTAGATTCCAATGATATGCCAGCGTTTTTACCTCATGTGGCTCCACTGACTCATTCTCTCATACAACTCTTTGCCTATTTATTCACTGTCCTTGTTCTCAGAAGACAAATATTGCATTGTCTGCATTTAGTATAAAAATCTGGCCTAGTGGCAGTTTAAGTGCAAAAAATCTGGGTATAATTCATGGAAGACAATATTCCTTTACTCATTCTACCTCCAAGACTTAAACAAAAATGCATAAATATAAAAAGCTGTAATTATTTTCCAAATACCCAATTTCTGATTTCAACTGTAGCTCTCCGAACAGATCATTCAAGACAGTAAGAGATGTGGCTCAATCAAATCGACTCACACTACTTTGTTCCAATCAATGTCTCACATATACTGAGTAACTTAATAACTTATTACAATATGTACTAACCTCCTTCCTTTATGGCTTCATGTATAGTTAACACCATAGCAACGTTATTGGATTTTTATTAAGTATTGAATTTAAAATTAATAACCTTGTCAATTAAGCACATACTAATATTCTACAATGATGTTTTATCATTGAAAACCCAAAGAAAAAACACACAGTACATTACTGTTATATTAGTAGAGCTGCATAAAGTCAAGCACTACATGCATTAAATTGCAAACTGTGTTAGTTTTCATAATATTGACTTGATTTCTCCTTATTAGTAAACAGACTGAAATGTAATTTTTATCAAACTTTTCACTTATCATTTAACAATACATTAAAAAAAAAAATCCACAACACCTTAAAGCAATACCTAAATATTAAAAAAAACCCAGTGATATACTGTATGGTAGCATGAAATTTTAGTACAAATGATTGTAAGCCCAGGAAAGTTACAAATAATCAATAAAAGTGTATGTTGGATAACACATAGATAAACAGTCCTTGTAAATAAATTGGTGACATGTAAAACAGCATAAAAACGTAAGTACATCATTATAGCAAAACACCCAAGCTATGAGCCTGCCATAATCACAATAAACACAAAGTTTTACATTTAATTCTTAGAACAAAGCTAGCATTCAACATCATTTTATGTGCTTTTGCAATATAAAATTCAATCATACCACCAACGATGAGCCAATAAACACTATTTTTGTTGACATCACCTTCACAAAACTGTGTTCTTCTCTTTCAAATAAAACTGACTACTTTTGAATCTGGGCAGCTCTGCAGAAGTCATGTACTGTACAAATATTATAGAATATCCTCCTTACTCTTCATATGACAACTGTTATAGGGAAATGCATTCATTCTATTAAAACAATGGAGATTCAAAAATTATCTCAAGTTTGCTGTCTTTGCTAAGAAAAAACACAATATACTAAAAAACATAACTGTCTACATTGGATAGAATCTAAAACAATAATAAAGAAGTTATTTTTTCTCCTACATCTTACCATAGCAACACCAGCTTTACAGAAAAACAGTCACAACATTTTTCTTAAAAATCTAAACTCAACTTAGTTTCGATATTAACTATGTTTCTCTGCTGTGTATATAAATCTAGTCTGCAGAACACTAACACACTTCAAAATCTTATTTTAAGTCATGAAACAAAATGACTTTCTATTCATTCAATCAGGGGAAAGCAACAAAATGAACCAGAAGTATTGTATCCTCAAAACCTCCTTTTGGAAGCCCTCAACTGAAAATAACTACTAATGTCAAAAAGTCTATTTAAATTGCTGCCCTCAAAAGCAAGTTACATAGTGATTTAATAAGAACATGACAGAAGTAAAAGAACACAAACACTAGCAGCTTGTAAGTAATGTTACGTCACCAACAATGCAAAAGTGCTTACATAGTCTGTAAAAGGTTACAGGTAACCTTTCACCTTCAGATAAAAATGCTCTAGCATTAACTACTTCACTCCTTCGGTTTCTACATTAAATGCTATAAAGGCAAGTTTCAAAAAAAAAATTCAAGTCTCAGACTTTTTTTTTTTTTTTTTAACAGAAGTTATTTGTCTCTGTACAGCTAAATTACTGTGGAATTAAAATTCTAGCTGGAAAATATCAACCCAACAGGAACACACAGAAATCATTTTCAGATGTAGGTATTTAAGCACCTAGACATTAAGATCCCCTATCTTCACCAGATCTACCTTTATCCTGACAGGATTTTTTTGCTCCTTCAGATAAAAAAAATCTGTTGAGTTAGAAAAGGCTAGCATTTTTCAGCTCTTTACTTTAGTTTTTTCCAAATTGTTCCTCTTCCACTGATGCACACGTTTTTCTTTTTTTAAACACTGTGAGAACATTTTAGAACAGCATGATAAGACAGAAAAAATTGAACTCATTTTCTGCATGCTCTCAATTCTTTAATGTTTACGTTGGGATCTTCAAGAACACTTGCTGATCTTATCTGATCATCCAAAGTAAAATAGAGAAAACTATGTTCTACACTCGGTACTTTTTGCCTCAGGGACAGTCTAGAAAAGTATGTAGAAAGCACCATCTTGTATCATTTCATGAGGCAGAGAGAGGGTACATTAAAAATTGAAGCTGGCCCTTCAATTTGAGGTTACCTCTATCTTCATTAGAAGAAAAAATACAATTCAGCCACAATGCAAATTAAATTTGATAATACAGAGAGAAGGAGCTGAACACAATGAAGTATCTTAAAGGGAAAAGCTAAGCAGTTATGCGCTCTGTAAAAGAAACATACTGACAAGCTTCCTTCAAGCAGAGCTAGAATAAGACTACAGCTCCTGATTAAAAATAAAGATGATCATCATCAGTACTGGAGCGTCTGAAGGGCTAGTTAGTACTAACAGTACTTGCTAAGAGACAGCTGAATCACTGCAGGACTCCCCAGGGCCAAGCAGCTGATACAGTAACTTAACCAATTGGAAATGGTTTCATTCCCATCTCTAGACCTAAGTTAATAAATCTTGACCTGCCTTCTGTGGACCGATCATCTCCAAAACTGTATTTGTGGAACCTTCTACCAGACAGACGCGCATCATCAAGTCTGGGACTACAGCAGAGGATTTGAGCAACACAAGTGAAATTTTAATTTCCCCTTAATACTCCTTGAAGGCAAAAATAGATTCTATCCAAAGAGAAGGCTGCACAAGTACTACAACACATGGTCTGAATCTCATCAGATACCTACTGGATATTAACTAACATAAAAATAACATACACTAAAAATGAAACTCCCACAGCCAAGTATGAGAGTTGAAAAAACAACCAAATCTACTTGCAGAGAACCTGCAGAAGAAAAACTGTTAAAGATCAAAAATAGAGGTTTTGATCCATTTTCACAAAATGATTAACAGAAACATCCCACTTTTGAGGAGCCCCACTTATTTTGAACCCAACAGCAGCTTAACTAAACATCTTATCCTACAAAGATAGATCATTAGAGAAGAAAAAAAGTGTTAAATTGACTGAGCGCTTGAGTCTGATGATTATGCGTAGAAAAGACAACTAATCACATTTCCATTCTATTACAGTTCTTTCTCCTCCTATAAGGCCTGGATTTACTCTGTTGTTGTTGTTGATTGACAGTATTCTTACAAAGCTAATCATGCTCAAATTTAAGATATTTTTTATAAATTCTACAGATTTTTTTTTTTAAGAAGTCTTTTCCTACTAGCAAAATGTCTGTTTGAATAGTACAGTATATATATAGAATATGTAAGAAGCCATTTTTAAATAACACAAATTTAGAATGATTCACTCATAAAATTATGCTTTTGTTGTCTATACAACAGCAATCACAAAAGAAATATTAAATGATTATCTACCACTCTATTACCCCTTGATCTTCTTTCTCTTTCCCCATTTTTTCCTGGGTGAGGTGGGGAAAGTGAAAACAAGAGGGAGGAAATTCTGCTCTTATCTGCAGGCAAAGGATCAATCAGAGATAAATGCTAAAGACAGACTAATACTTGCATCTCTAACTCCCAAAACATCAGTAGCTGAGATTTTTTCTAATTGTATGACACACGATAGAAGACGTCATAGGCAGCTATTAGACTTATGGCCTATAATAGATTATCTGGAAATGCTTATTACTCTTCAACATAGCCGCAAAATTGAATTTTAATTTCAGGAAGAACACCCTTTGGTTTTATTCTTGTTAAAATAGCTATTGTCATCTTCAGAGTCAAAAAACTGTAATTACAAAACTTAGACAACACTGACAAAGGTGCCATTTTACTCTCTATACTCAACAATATCAAACAACAGGCATGGCCAAAGGACGGTCCTGCCTCAATCACTTTCAAAGTAACCACTTTCAAAGTAACCACTTTCAAACATAGCAATGCAGCATCTAATGCAACTTCAGAACAAGGAAGAGTTGCACACAAAGTAAAAACTTGTGTTCTACATCTTTAAAAACTAAACAACAGAAAAGCCACAAAATCCAACCAAAGATCACATCCAAACCTTAAAATAACTCCCCTGTCCCAAATGAAGTCTTCTTTTGGACCAGTAAGATCATGTTATTTCCCTCATGACCATAAAGTAAATAGGCTAAAAGCAAAGCAGGGCTCAAAACACATGACTAGAAAGCCAGGTAGAAAAAACAGATGAAAGCAATACTTTTGTGATTAAATTGCACCTTAGTGAAAACACAGGTTAATATTGTACAACAAGTAGGAAATCTGGAAATCAAATAAATCATTTGGTACTTTTAAAATAGAAATACACAGTATTCAGAAAAGAGATTTTTCTCCACAAGAAGTTAAAACACAAATCTATGATTACTAGCAAAAAAAAAAAAAAAAAGTTGACTAATTAAACCATATGGAATATCTAAGAG
The DNA here is from genome assembly GCF_987193195.1 of Phasianus colchicus. Taxonomy (NCBI): domain Eukaryota; kingdom Metazoa; phylum Chordata; class Aves; order Galliformes; family Phasianidae; genus Phasianus; species Phasianus colchicus. The sequence goes on along the minus strand of NC_143440.1, from coordinate 35,802,430 downwards.
TAGATTTCAGAGCTTCTTAATATATTACATAAAATACAGTGGCAACAATGAGACATGCAAGACTTGAATGCCGCTGGGTTAAAAGTCATTTGAAATTAAGAAATGAAGTCTTTTTTTCCAGTTACAGGAAACAAAGGTTAAATTTCAAATGTTGGTATATAACAATTGAAATATTAGTGTAAATAAAGAAAAAAGAAAATTACAAGTTAAACATACAATTCAGAGAACACAACCTATTTTTATAATATGCTTTTCCCATAATAAAGCTATTTAATTCAGGCAAAAAATTCTAAAGATTGCTTTAAGCCAGAAAATGAGAGGCACTGCTTAATCTGCATGTGGGAAAGTTTTCCTACAATCATTTTCCTAACTTACCTGTATCTTCAATGAATTGCACACATTTTTCAACAAACAGAGGTATGGGTTTCTCAGATGTAACCAGGTCTTGTAGGGGCATTCCAAAGTAATTACTTTCCCAGTTTCTACGGATTGGAGGATTGAATGTCTTAACTTTCTTTTTTTGCTACAACAAAACAGAGTTATTTAAGTAATAATTATTTAAATAATATTCAAGTAACATTACAACTAACTCAAGCACAGAATCACACATCTATCAGACAAAAATACCTCTACAGCAAACTGAGCACAAAGGTACTTTTAAAGTAGCATACACTAGATAAGCAGCACTCCAACTATTTCTAAAAGATTTAGTCATCTTTGCATCATACATAATAACTTCCAGCATGATTCACAGAGGAATCTACATGAAGTACAAATTGAGCACAGCAGTGCAATGTTTCCTATCACCAGAGAATGTCCTCTGTATGCCTTTCAAAGGTAGTAAATAATCTTTATATTGCAACCATTCTACAAGTGTAACATCACAGAACATGTACCACTAAATCGCAGAGTAAGATTTGCAGGCAGTGGCATAAACATGACTGTTGCAGTGAGGTACTACTAAAGGCACACTTTTTTTGTGAAAAGGAGGTTTGCTCTCAACCAAATGTATTACAAATATGAACAAGAGAATCAAGATTTGTTGCCTGTTTTCTCCACAGCTCCCTCCAACTTCCTGCTGAAGGAAATTTTCACAATTTAACTAATAAATCCACTTTTAATCATCCAAAGTATTATACGATATCAGATACCATGTTTCATTTCTGAGCGTTAAGATATTCAGAGATGGTCATACAAAAGTGGCTGTGCTATATGGGAACTGAAATAACATCATCATCATCTCTAGCATTCTATTTTAGAAGTTTATGCACAGTAAAAACAGCAGTAAAAAGCAGCTATGCTTTCATATAAAAGCTGTGACTTGCGTATTTTCTTTTTCTTCACTTAACATGGAATACTAATCAAGATTTAAATTTAATAAGAAAGTTTCCAGTGCATTATAACTTACGGTAAGACTGTATCTCATGTAACCAGTGACATAAAATACACCACCGTTTTGTTTCTAGGTTTAACACTGATAAAACTCTCAAATTTCCCCCATTTTGGAAGACCACTGGACTTTTATACCATCAAATTCATTTACTGAGACCTTACAGACTACCTAGAACTCCAAGTTAGAAAAGTACTTGTTCATCACTGACTTGCTCCCTAAGAGGTAATGAGTTCAAGTACAACTCTGTGAGGGAAGATGGAAACCATATTTCTCCAGCCATCACCCTGCAGCACTGTGAAACTTCTCCAACAACTGATAATGAGATCTGTTAATCCAAACTTTTCAACAGCCTTATTAACAATTAGAGTTTTTTTTTTTAATGTGGAATGTTTCAAGGACAATAGGGTACCTATTATTGACCACATTAACAGCTAATTAAAGACTGGGCTTATCTTTCAAATTTTGAATTTCTATATCAGGTTCAGCATTCATAATTTAGAAGAAAGGAATGTATATTAGCAAATTCTCCAAACCATCAGAAAGAAAGAAACTGCTCACCAGCAGTGTTTTCCTCCCTCAGTTTTATATTACATATTTATATTATATTTTTATATATATATATATATATATATATATATTATATTTATAATGGTAATTTTTATTTTTTTAATTAAAAAAAAAAAATCAGATAGAACCTTAGGGTAAGCTTCCATGGTTAAAGCAGACATCTGAAAGCATTCTTTCCAACTGTCAACTCTTCAACTAACTTTGATTTGTCTGGGATAAGACATCATTGGTTCTTCCAGTATGTGCCATTAGGTTAGAAGCAGCCTTATCTTCTGACTATCATAGTTCCCTGTTTCCAAGTCTCCAACACTCACCCCAGTTCACTGGCTATTTTCCCCTTAGTGGAAAAATCTTATTTACTTAGGCAACAAATACATAACAGTACTGATGAGCAGAAACTGAAAGGGCCAAGCTGAAGCTGTGTGTAAAGAGTGTGTAAAACTCAGAGAACACCTGTGTCAAATGCAGAATGAAAGCTCATTTTAGAGAGACATGTGTTAACACAATGAAGCAAGCAAGCAATAATTAAAATTAATTGTCTTTCAAGGTGTTCAGCACACATCCATACCAGAATAAACAGCATAAAAACTCAGACTATATATTTCAGACACAGTAGAAAGAAACAGGCTGTCACTTTAATAAAGACACAATATTAACATAACTAATAAATTTTATTATAGCAGAAAGCATCTGGTTAATGAAATAAGAAACTAAAATTTTACAAAGAATTTAAATGAAATTAGAGCAAAGAATAAAATAAAGATGAAAGCTATAACCTGAAATCCTTTTCAAGCTCACCTAAAAACAGAGAGTTGGGAAAACAGTTGTTTTCTGTCTATTGAACGAACATAAAATTAAAATTTTGTAAAGCACCAGTAAAGTTACAATAGCAATTTTATCAGTTTATTCCCATTATGTATCAATTTCCTCTCTATGCTGTCAAATATATATATTAAAGTATCTCTTTCATCATTTCCCTGTCTTTTGATGCAGTGAGCAGGCAAAAATCTCCAAATGAAATCATTCTGTAAAGAGCACATTCTACACAATCTCCACAATAATATAGCTGCAAATTAATAATGCAACTTTAAAGTAATAAACATCAGTTATTTCCTGAGTTGAGATGTTCACAATTCCCATAAGTTGCATGCCTAGTCTCCTTAAGCGAGGAACTTCTCAATAGAAACACGTGCTATTGTGCCAAAGCCTTCATTTTAACTGTCCAGATGACTTCAGAAAAAGAAGAGGTCTTATTTCCACAATTTTCTAGCTTTATTTCTATCTTTATTAAAAGTTCATTTTAATCCCTTTTCTCAACTCTGAGAAAAAAGCAGTCAGTTCTTCTGATCCATCAATCTTATCATGGAACTTTTATATCAGCCAGTCATTAGCATATATTTTTCTGTGTAAAATCAATTTCTACGAGCTTTCAAATGTGAGAACATTAGAACAAAAATAAAGATTAAACTACTCACTTACTTAAACCTTAAAAAACTTGAATCATTTCTAACATTTTTTAGAGTTTGGTAGTGAGATTATGATTCTGTCATTCACTTTTAGTTCAACAGATATTTCAGCCAAATACATCCCCCACCACAGTACAGCAGTCACCTCACACTGAATGCAGTGAGCACTATGGTAGGTATGGTCAGACTGTTTTGCACACTTCTCCTAAATCACAATACAAACGAACCACCAGGTACCTTGCTGCTTGCCAATAACCTATGAAGACAGCACAGTTCACTCCCTAACAGAGATTAATGCCAAACACCAAGCAGATCCTTTTATTTCTGCAAGAAAGTATTCCAACTCCAGGAATTCCAAACTTTCCTTAGGTTGCTGACACCAAAACGATTTAAGGACAATACTGCTTTAATTGCAGTAGTTTAATCACAGAAACAAGCGTGTTCCAAATGATTACTTGAAGTCCTCCCAACAGAAGACAAGCTGAACATGAAAATATTTATTCTAGCGCTACACAGCATCCAATTATCAATGTCCAGGTTAGAATTATTGTTATAAAAAAGCATTAAAAAATTAAAGTGCAAATTTAAAATATACTCAGGATTAATCCTCTTGACAGTACGTTCCAGAGAACCAGCTCAGTATTCTCATCTTCTAGTGTAACTAGTCTGAGGTATCAGCCAATTGTGAATCTTGAAAGTATAATGCACTGAAACAATCTGCCCAAACCTATCCATCAAACTACTTTTGTTGAAGGGCTGCAATCAGTCCTCTATGCCAAGTGGGACTTCTTTTTTCCCCTTCTCACCTCCTTCCCACCAGAATCATTCGTTAATCCAAGTGGAAATTCAGCTGCTTTTCCTCTACCTCCCACACACTACACTACTACTTTTAATACAAAGGAAATTTTCTGCCTGCTTTATTTGCAGTAATGCCCTGAAGTCACACAGGGCAGAGTCAGTATTTTCAAAACTATTAGAATAGTTCATGAAACCAGGTACCACAAGCAGCATTCATCTTACAGGCTTAAAGTATTAACAATAGAAATAATAATAATTTATGGCAAGTTCTTCAGAAACTATACAACACATGAATAATGCAGATGACAGTCTTTTATATGCCTTTTCTCCTTCTCATACCTTTTGCCATTTTTTGAGTTAAAGCTTGTAATACTGAGTTTAAAGCTACAGAAGCTCTAAAAGACATATGACTCCAAACATGCATTTTAAGAGTGATACATTTGAACAGATTAAAACTGGAAGTACAGGCTTGGATCTTTCTTCTCAAGGGGCAAAAAATAAAATCAATATTTCATTACACATTCCAGTCTGAAGTAGACTGTAGTTTGCTAAATCAACCACTGAATTTACACAAAAACAGTTGAGAAGATCTACTTAAATTTTTGCTATTTGTCACAAGTTTACCATAGTCTTACTAAAACTGAGATCAAGATAAATGGGCTATTTTCTGACTCTTTTTAGTAACAGTTTCAACACAAAATTCCATATAGTTTTGAAATTATTATAATGAGAACTAACAAGTTTAAACATGGTAAATAGATGTCAAACTGTGTATCACCAGAGTAAGATATTCAAGAACTCATCTAGATGCAAGTGAAATTTTCTTGTTGAAATACCATGTTTACAGATGAATATAAAAAGGCATCTTACAATCAGCACATGGTAAAACAGAAGGTAACACAATCCTCTTTGTTCAACAGTACTTGTAAATAAGCTTACAACACACAGTGTTTTAAAGTGCTATTTTTCAAATTTGATTGATCAATACAGTTGGCAACTCCAGATACACACACACACAAAAAAAAATCCGAAGGAACAAAACATTATCTGACCCTGAATAATAAAAATATTGACTAGTGGTCAAAGAAAACGTAGTTCATTTCCTATTCTTTACAAAATCTCTGTAGTTAGGATTTGTTTTCAGAAGAGCTTCGAATTATTTGATCCATAGGATAAAGTGAAATCTACTGATTCTGGTTTTGTTCCTACATTTACAAAATAACTATCTCGCGAAAACTAAATATTTGCAAATATTAACTGCAAGGCACCAAGGCAAAAAGCCTGCAGAATTTCAAGATGAGAATCTGTCTTTCCATTCACAGAAATTTACTCAGGATATATGCTGTTCCTGATACACTGTGGAAGAGAAAAAAAACAAACCCACAAAACAAAGACACCTCATAAGAGGAAAAAAAAATACAGCCTAAATTATGTACCAAATTTCAGAGGGTTCACAAAGGTAGGTGTGCTAAACAAGATGGGTGAATTTTTAAGACTCATTCATTTCACATTAACAATAAATATAATAAGGGTATTAACTGCAACACACAGCTATAGGTTTCCATACCAGAAAGGCTTCCTGCCTGAAGTTAGGAGTACTAAATGAGGCTAGAGTCCATCTAATTAATTTAAATAATTTAATTGACAAATAAATAGTTATTACAATATGTAATAATTACTATTGATAATTTGATATATTTAAAAAATACACAGAGGTTTGGGCCTTACATGTTTATGGTATCAACGTATAAACTTCCGAACTACTGCAGTTTGGGATTATAGTGTGTATGAAGAAGTTCCTTCTGTCTGAGAATCAGGAAGGCTTCCTGCAGCATCCAGAAATGCTCACTTTACTTTCAGGTCTTGAAATTTTCTACTTTTTCTCTGTGTTGTTCCACTCCTCCAAACTCGTCAAGTTGAACTGAATGCAATTACTTTATTACATGGCCTGCAAGACTGCTGTTTTCTCAAGAGACTGGTGTGGATGAACACACAACACCACACCTCAATATTAGAGCATATTAATTGAGGTAAGCATATACTTGAAGTTCCTACTTGTGCTATTTGAAAGAGATAAATGAGCACAGATGCATCTCAGCTGGAGAGGCCTCACTAGGCAAGGTAAAAAACAATCAAGGCAAAGCTGCATAAAAAACTGTGTGCACTTGAAAGCTTGCTTTCAAGCACAGCACTACCTCATGCAAGAGGTGCAAACACAACTCCACATCAGCCTGGAAAAATGGTCCTTTGACTCTAAAAACCAGTCCATTTTCATTTTTTTCCTCTCTCCCTTTCTTCATTTTACCTCTCAACCAGAGAAATGTTAACAGACTGCTTGTTAGTAATATACATAAGGCTACAGAACAATTATTTTCAGAATGTTTAGAGTCATGGTAATATGTAATAAAATTACATATGTAATATAATAGGATGAAGGTGATTTTATCTTAAATCAGATTACAATAGACTGATCCAACCTTCTCCATTGAAAATAATACATTCACTTCTCTCGAGGCAAAGAAAACACAGTTATCAGGTAGTTTTACCAACCTGGACTCTAGTAAGGCATGCAATGGTGATATAAAATTACTGTGACAAATACAGTAACAGAAACAGGACAATATTAAGTAAGATGAAAGTAATAGTCTAATAGAAAAATCATGCACTGGAAAACTACTATCTGTACTATATACTAGGAATACAATAGTTGGAAATTACCAAGGACAAGGACAGGGATAAGGGTACTAAAGTAACAGTAACTGCAGAAAAAAAGTGGGTGCAACTCAAAAAACACAAAAACTGTGTCGCAATACTGAACACAGTTTGAGTCATCATTATTCAAAAATATAAGCTCAGAGGAATTACAAAAACTTTGTCTTCTAAAAATCAGGTCAAGAAGTAAGAAGCAGCCACTTCTTGCTTACTTGTTTGGAGGCAGCAGATCAGAAAAGGAAAAAAAATAAAATCAGAAAGGTTACCACAAGAAAAGGTGAAAACTAGAAATTGCAAAAGGGTTCCTCACCAACAGAATGATAACAAAAGTTCTGGAGTTCTAGAGAAAAGTGACAAAGAGGAGAAAGAAAGTCTTCGATGGATTATTTCCACAGTAATTGAAAACAAAGCTCAGGGATGGTTCCTCGAGTTCTGACTACTGGCATACAGACATGAGATTGAGAACACAAATGTTTAACAGCATTACGTGCAGCATCAATGGACAAAAAATTCAGACTAAAGTACACTCAGTTTTACTGGTCTCTGTCTTAAAATCTTTAATTTCCTTTGGTAGCAAGCAGTGTTAGAGGATATTGCAAGTAACATTATCTGCTTGCCATAGATCTGTCATCGTTATACTTTCCAAAGTAAAGCATTCTAATTTATGTTTCCAAACAGCAATAAGTATAGCAATATCGAATATTTATTTCTGTCCTTGATAACATCTCAAGTGTTCAGAATAAATGTTTTAAGTTTGGTACAAATGCAACAAGTGCTACATTCTGCACTTGGGACAAGGGAACCCTGGCTGCATAAGTCAGACTGGGGCTAGCTGTACAGACTGGGGATGAGAGGCAGCCCCATGGAAAAGATCTGGGGACTGACTGACAGTAACTGAATCTGAACCATCAGTGTGCTGTGGCAGTGCAAAGGCCACAGCAGGCCAACCATACCCTGGGATGTACCAGACCCAGCATTGCCACCGGGTGAGGGATTGCCCCACTCTGTTCCGCACTGTGCGGCCTTACCTCAAGCACCATGCGCAGCTTGTAGGTGCCACGATGTAAGAAGGACATAAAACTATTAGAGAGTGTCCAAGGGAGGGCTACAAAGATGATCAAGGGTCTAAAGGGCAAAACCAATGAGAAGCAGCTGAGGTCCCTTGGTTTGTTCAGTGCAGAATAGAGGATGCTGAAGGGAGGCCTCATGGTGGCCTACAGCTCCTCACAGGGAGTGGAGGAGCTGCACTGAGCTCTGCTCTCTGGTACAGTGGCAGGGCCTGAGGGAACAGCATGGAGCTCCATCAGAAGAGGGTCAAGGTGAGTGTTAGGAAAAGGCTCTGCACCAGAGGGTGGTCAGGGATGGAACAGGATCCCCAGGGCAAGTAGACACAGCCCAAAGCTGCCAGAGTTCAAGGAGCATTTGGACAACACTCTCAAACATAGCACTTGGATTTTGGATGGTCCTATGCAGAGTCAATACTTGGTTTCATAATCACTGCATCCCTCATCAACTGTGGTACAAGGTTTCAAAATAGAACTAAGGCTAGAAAAACATCAGTTGTTTTCCCTATTGTTTGCCAAAACTCCTTTCCTCCTTCCTATCCCTGCAGATGTAATCTTTGACAATGAGGACCTCAGACTTAATAGGTTGAGTTTTTGTTCTGAATTGAAACAAATTAACTTTGTTCGCAAAATATTTATATTTTAGTCTAACTACAGTTACAGCAAGAATAGCTACACTTTAACTTATGTTACCATTACATACAGCTGAACAGTGTAGAAAAAGTATCAGTAAGAGATTTAAGAAATCTTCAGGAAGTAGTACAAAATTGTTATTCATCCTTTGCACATTCATGAGGCCAATTTTTTTTTAAAAAAAAGCAAGTAATCTGTGAAGAGCTGTACATTAATAACCCCTTTATGGTCTACAAAGCACAAGAAGAAAAGGAAAATATTATCTGAATAATTCTTCCAGTACTGCTGGCTGCTCATGTAATACAATGCACAAAAACACTGTATGTTGCAAAATAAATAAAACTGCACACCTCTTCCAGGGAAAAAAAAAAAAAAAAAAAAAAAAAAAGGAAGAAACTACACGTAAAGAAAAACACAGGAGTGTATCACTTACAAACTGAAGTGACTTACCCACATGAAGTGGAACTACTTTTCAACGTAATGCAAACACAAAAAAACCCTCTCTACTTATTAAAAAACTAGGCATTCAACATTCTTAGACTTTCTGAATACTTATAAGCATCTTACATTACAAGATAAATTTGCTTTCTCCATCACTCCAATTATTTCTATTTCTGCTATTAGACATGGGAGCAACAGCCCTGGACCATAAATTTCATTTTGAGAAAAAAAGAGGTAGGCTATAGAAAACTTAAAACTACTCTTGTAGTAGTCTTATCCACTGCAAAGAAAGGTACAACAATCTGAAACTTCTGACTACATCTGCTCCTGAACAGGCTAAAACAGCAGCAGAGGCCTTGGTAAAGACAGCAGGGGAGCTGCTGACACAATGAGAGGAAGAAAAGATCCTATGACATTCAGTCTACACAGCTTCAAGATAAAAAAATATACACCTCGAAGGAACTTTCTCTCAACAAAGCTGAGAGAGCAGTATGAAGGCTGTATTTCAATTTCTATGGAGTAAGATAACTTCAATCAGAAGTATATAATTGTTTTGTTTTCTTTTTTTTAATTTTGTTTCCCCCTAAAAAAAGGTATCTTCAAAATATTTTTAACCATATGAGTTTATAATCACAAGACAACAATATTTATGCTCATTAGGAAGCCTTAAGAAAATATAGTACCCTTTAAATTCAAATCACAGCTGCATACTAAGAGCAATTCAGAACTTAAATGATTAGCAAAATTTAACTCCACGTCCTATTTGAAATAAACTTCTTTTCCTGTATGCTATTCCAGTAGTCAGATATAAGCTAACAGGAACATTTTTAAAATGTTAATATTTAAAATGTTCCTATCAAAGACAGTATTAAGAACAACTTATACTGCGACAAGAATATATTTAACTAATATGTAATGTTAAAAAGAAACTACTTGCAAGACCATAACTGCTTACCTAAAATTATAAACTAGCTTATAAAGAGTATAAATTGAGTACCTATAATCACAACACAACCTGAAAATAAACTTAAAAAAAAAAAAAAGTAAAACAAAAAGTAAACAACAAAGTTCAAAATAGAATAGGCATTTTTCAAGGAGACTATCAATTATTTAGATACTTACACTAGGTGGGCATTTTGTTCCCTTTATTTTAATAGAAAACTGCATAGGTTGATTACTTGTTTGCACACACTAGGAAACCTCAGTAATCAGTAAAACCACTATAAAAAGTTCCTTTTTCGTGCTTTTAAAAAGAGTTCCACATTCCCAGCAAGCAACTGAGAGTGAAAAAGAAACCACTCCTTTCATTCACCAGTCCTTAACTTCATTCCAACAGCCAGAACTGCAAGAACTGAAAGAACCAGTTCTACCCCTGCATTCATAAAGTAGGTTTTGTTGGTTTTTTTGTTTGTTTTTGCTTTTTTTTTTATTTTAAGCAGATATCATGATTAACAAGGAAGGATTTGCAGACTAAATTCTGCCTCCATTTACGTGTATAGAAGGAAGTGAAACTGCACAGGTACATATAGATATGAAAAGAACTAAAACTTGTCAAACAACTGATTAGGCAGACAACCCAACTCATTCCTCAAGTCTGCTGGAGAAATCTTAGACAAAATGAAACAATACTACTTAAAAATTTTACAGCATATTTTTCAAATAAATCTTGTATATTTTGATTTCCCCCTCCTTACAATACGTTAGATACATAAAAAAGCCAATAATGTATTCATCACAAATAACTGACTTACCTTCTTATCTTCTTTCACTTTTTGAGTTTTCTTTTTTATTTTTTTATCATCCAATTCTTGATCTGATGTAATAGCAGGGTTATCTATGCCACCCTTCCATGTTTCAACAGGTGAAAGAAGTGGGTCTTCTTCACTACCACGATGTCTGCCTTTTCTTTTAGCTTTAGAGGTGGTAAAAGCCTCATCGTCACTCGCATCTGAATGCGTTCTCCTATAGTAAGACTTAGCTTTGCTGAACAATGTCTTAGACTTGTATTTGTACTTTGAAGGTCTTCTTTCCCCATGACTTTTAGATATTCTGTCAGAAAACCCATTTTCTTCATCACCCTGGGCATTTATAGGCATTGAGTTTCGAACTTTAATAATACGATTCTGACTATCATCTGGAACTGCGTAGATATCATCTGCAAAGCCTTTATGTTTGAAAATAGTGTCAATAGGTTCAGCATAATTGTCAGATTGGTCTACGTCTTCTGGGGGTGCTACAGGCACTCGAGAAGGTTGTTTCCTTGGGTTTTTACCAATACCTGCCTCTATTGTTTTCAGAAGGTTAGGATCCAGTTTTTTCACATTTGTTCTAGGAACAAGGGGTTTCGGTTTTATTGGAGGAGGCACTTTATGGTTGCGTTCATGGTCATGACAATTGAGAGGTGTACTGTGAACAGGATACTCATTTCCTTCCAAGTCCAATCGGTACTTTGAACGGTCACTAGGGGTCGGGAGTAACCTTACATCATCACCAATTGGACTGTATGGGGGCGGTCCCTCAGCATCATCCTCTGAATCTGGATAATTATAGTCAAGGGAACCTCCTCTAGGAGACCTTGAAAAAACATCTTCACTTGTATGCGTTGTTTCCCTTGTGCTGTCTGACATATAGGAACTTTCAATCATGTTTTTCTTCTCTAATACATCACTGAAGAATAATGTGAAGACCTCTGTTTGACGATGATATTGAGATAACGAATATAAAGCTGTAAACTTTGCAGTAATCTCTGTTGCTATGTGTTCTCCTTCAGTCATGAGCTCCTTGATTGCTTCATTCTCAAAAAAGTCTGCCTGGCTATCCGTAACAGCCACCAATTGGACAGGAATTGTATCCTGAACTTCAGAAAGAAATGCCCGAAGCATCCCCATGGATGCCTTCCGCTTTGCAGAGTAAACCAGTATATATCCATGAACGAGTTCATCTTTCCTCACACCAATTGAAGAATGGTATGATAATATAGTTATTTGTATTCTACGCCTCTTTTCACCTATAATTTTATCAAGCATCACAGAATTGCTTTGGCCAGCCTGAGCAGCACTACAGGAATGAGAGTCAAGGAAGGGTGAAAGAATGAGATCTACACTGAATGGATCACCACACATAGCACACATGACAATTCTTAGGTCAGCTTCTGACAGATCTTTAATGGTGGGAACGGGACTCACAACATCAAAGTGGTGTTTAACTGCTTCCAGTACTCCCCTCAGAGCTTGTTTTATTTGGGTCTCATTAAATTTGCGTGGATATGTACCAGCAGGCACATCTACGAAAGGACATTGTAATTTGTTGGCCAACTGCTGTCCCTGATGTCTCAGAATAGGTAGATTCTTGCTAACACTGTCCCTCTGATTAGCCAGTATTAATGTAAATGGAAGATTGGCCATGTATTTGTCTCTTCTTATCTGAGATGCTTCAGCTCTTATTTTTGCAATGCAATCCCCAATAAAATTCAGCGATTCAATGGAGTTAAACACACAAAAACAACCATGTGGTTTGAAGGTAGAGGTCCACAACTGAGTCAACAGGTATGGGGATTTCGCATCAACTGGCCTAAGATCTAGCTCATATATTTTTCCGTCTAATGCATATTCATCATCAGTGGACTGTGTCCGAATTTCATTTGCTAACTCTTGTGCAAGGCCATCTTTGCCCAAAATGAAAAGATTAACTTTATCTATGTTGGCACTATCATGATACAAATTTGAACGACCATGGTCTAACTGCAGAAGACTGTTGGCAAGTAACTGTTCTACTTTAATGTCCATGCAATTTTGGCCACTGAGACAAGTTTCTTTAGTTGGATGATAAACAAATCCTATGTGTTTGAGAAGAAGAGATTCTCTATCAGGTGCAAGTTTCTGCAAAGCTTTGTATCTAGGCTCTTCACTCAAAACTGCATGAATTTCACTCATCTTATCTGAACTTGGTGTTGCATTAAGATCCAGGTCATAAAATAGCTCTGAATGTTCAAAAAGCATTTCCTGAAACTCCTCTTTGGCTTTTTCAACAATCTCCCTCTGATGCCTACCATACACTTCCTTACTATCTGCATCAGTGATGTATTTGAACGCCTCATCCTCCATAACAAAACATATAACTTCTTCCCATGGCTGTCCAGGTGAAATGAACTGGATTTTCTCAAGAGTTTTTTTGAATTTCTCCTTCATTTCAATCCTCCTCTTTTCAGATATAAGATGCTGTACGTGATTTTGATAAACTTTTTCTGCTTCTAGCGTAGTGAGAAGGTCAAATGGAATCCTTCTGTCATTCACTTTATCTATATGATCAGTTTCATCCCAGGGTGTTTTTTCAAGCACTACAAAACAGGAATGGAAGTCAGGCCTTTTCTCCATTAATTTCAATGCTTCTGACCAGCTCAAATGTTCAATCTCATCTAGATTTGACAGAAGAGTATTAAGAGCTCTTGGCAATGCATTAATGTATTCTTCTTTTCTTTTCCTAATATGTTCCTGTTTAAGCTGCTCTATGTGTTTTGAAAATGTATTTTTGGCCTTTTTTGTTCCTTCCAAATTTATGTACTCTTCATAATCAGGGTGGTTTTTCAGTTTATTACTAACTGTTTTCCAAGTAGCATGATAGTCTCTCACAGTTTGGACAAGTTTTTCAAACTTGTCTGTTGCTGTAACAACTAGCTGTCTTTGAGTTTTGTAGGCATCCAAGTAGGGGATTATTTTAGGTTTACCACGAGTTTTATCCATCATTTGTACCAGCGCAATAAAACAAGTTTCAACATTGACATTGAATCTTGCTGATGTTTCCACAACCACAAGGTTCTTCTTATTAGAAGCAAATGCTTGAACCTCTCGTAGATAATGATCCACACATTCATCACATTTTGTTGCTGCTATTATTATGGGTTTCTTAGATTTTGATAACTGAATATAGAGATTATTCACAAATTTAAGTTGATCATCAAACTTCCTATTGCATCCTTGGCTGACATCAATGCACAGTAAAAATCCATCAATACTTAATTTCCCTTCAGGCATTTGTTTTTGCTCAAAGTCTTGCTCCAAGCCCAGCTGATCTGTGCAAATGTACATTAATTTTTCTGCTGACTGCAGTTTGGAGGCAGCTGCACGTTTTATGTATGGTTGTAAGTTCGTACTCCGATGAGGCAAGAAAGTCTGATCATCAATGAACTCAGTCTGTTCAATTACATGAATTCTGCAGTCAATTCCATCCTCTCCACTTTGTGTTACGTCACCCCAGTACAAAAAGTGATCATTGTTAACAACTCTTCCTCCAAAGTCAATTGTGCTAAGCACAGAGGTATGTTCAGGATAATATTCATCTGCTTTTGAACGAACGAATCTATTGCACAAACACGACTTCCCAACTCCACAATTACCTTTATCCTTTTCAGTTCCAGACAGTCCAACAACACTAACAGCATAAGATGGGGGACGTGGCTCTTTGTTTTTTGCCATCATAACTTTGCTCTCATCATTTGGCAATTAGTAAGGTAACTGTATGTGGCTTTCATTCTGGAAATGTTCCTACAAGTTTAAATTGTATATCCACGGTTACACAAACGGCTTTCAGTTGCTCTTGCTTCAGCTTGTTATTGAGAGCTCACACACTCAGAATGAAGAAGAATCATCTTCCTAAAGGGAAAAAAAAAAAAAAAAGGAAAAAAATTAGAGATTTCCTTTCTATAATTCTCGAGGGAAAAGAGATTTTAAAAACAATATTGCTTGTTTACCCTGAAATTATTTTCTCTGTACATGAATGCTTCACAACTACTTTAAATGAGATCTCGAGCATCTAATTTATTCATATTAATCTTATTTATATCAAAGATTTAAAAATGAACAAGTTTTAGACACAGTTCAGTAACAATTCACCATCTATTTGAGTAGGCGATCAGAATACGGCTGAAAAGAACAAGTAAGTGTTTTCTTGCACAACTTACAGGCACTAAACAGCATTTTCTGCTTTATCAGAGTTTTCCTTATTACTTGAGATAAGGGACAAGTCAAGTTTTATGGTGGCTGGCTCTCATTACGGATAAATACATTACAGAGAAACATTCACACACATATACTTTCATTTATGCTCGCATTTTCTCTAAATAGCAGGCTTACTTGCATGAATAACATTAACTTTGTGTACATTTGTGAATTTGGTTTTTAGTTTTCAGTAAAGAAACTTTCTGAGTATGAAGCTGTAAAATCAGGAAGTTGACAATGCAACTCAGTTACCACCTATCCGCAAAAGTAAACTACTTCATTTGCACGCTAACAGTAGCTGCTTTTAAGGAGAAACTTCTAACCCAAATTCTATTGAAAAAAATGTGAACACTGGTATACAGATACTAACACAAAGATAAGACTTAATTCTGAGGTTTTAAAAAACATAATTATATCCTTCTGTCTCCTGAAAATTAAAAAAAAAAAAAGCACCACAGAATAACTGTAAATAGAAACTCAATACACACAAAATTCCACAGAATTATTACAAGGATCCAATGGTTTTACGGAAGTTGTATCTTGTGTAATGAATAACACTATCAGTTATTAATCAAAAATGTTTCTTATGTACATACTGCAAATGGAGAGATATTTACTATTTTAGAAATCACTGCACTATGCAGAAAACAAAACAAACAAAAGATGACTGAATGGCCAGACCCAGCAGGTTGTCATCATGAACATGAAGCCTAGCTGGAGGCCACAAACTGGAGGAGCACCCCAGGAGTTAATACTGAGTCTAGCACAGTTCAACATCTTCCGTAATGATTTCAATGATGGGGCACAGAGTACTCTCAGCAAGTCTGCAGACCATACAGAACTGGGAGGAAATGCTGATTCATCACAGGTTTACACTGCCTTACAAAGGGACGTTCTGGAGAAAAAGGCTGACAGGAACCCTGTGCAGTTCAACAAGGAGAAGTGCAAACTCCAGCATTTAGAGAACAACAATTGCATATATAAATATATGCTTGAAGCCAACCATATGGAAAGTAGCTTCACAGATGTGGACCTGAGGATCCCGGTGGGCAGCAAGTTATGAGTCAGTACTGCAGCCTTGCAGCAAAGAAAGCTAATGGTATTTTAGGCTGCATTAGGAAGAGATCACAAGTGTGTCAAAAGAGTTCGTCTTTCCCATCTATTTCAGCACTGGTGAGGCCACACCTGGAGTACAATACAATATACCATACCATAAGATACAGACACACTGTAAAATGCCCAGTGAAAGGCAACCACATTCATTGGGGGATTAAAACATCTCTCATTCCCTCGCATAAGGAAAGGCTGAAGTTGTTTAACTTCGAGGAATCTCATCAATGTATATAAATATTTGGAGGGAACATATAAAGAAGGCAGAGACAGATTCCTTCCAGTAACAGTAAATGAGAGGAGAAGAGGCAGCAGGCACAAACTGAAACACAGCAGATTCCATATGAACATTTAAAATTTATTTTTATTTAAAGAAAAAAAAAAAGGAAGTGACTCAGCACTGAAATAGATTGCCCGGAGAGACTGTGGAACTTTCCCCACTTGTTTATATTCAAAAGTCACTTGTACATAGTCCTGGGAAACCCGCTCCAGGTGGCCCCACTCAAGCAGGGACTGAATCAGATGGACTCAAAGGTCCCTGCTAACTTCAAAACCATGTTGTGAAAATACGTTCGTAATATTATTACTTGTGATAGAAAAATGTTAATAATGGATTTTCCAATCAAGAGAATGGAAAAATAAAAGTAATCACATGATACTATATAGAATACACAGATTACTTAATAGATTTGCTTTTGTATTTCTGGAGTATGTTACTTTGAACACTGTAAATTACCTAAATACATAAATAAACCATAGAAGAATAGATATAATGAGTTCTAGCACTAAACTCTTTATCTCAGTATCTCAGTTTTATTTACTACATTGTCATTCTTAGCAAAAATTTGTTGAGAATGCTCCTATAGTAACTTCCTCTGGTATGAAAAAGAAGAAATAAGTAAGCTTTTGATTTTTTTGGGGGGTGGGCTGCTCGGAGCCACGAATTGGGTCTTTCTCAACTCACGATATTTGGTATACTGTGACTCCAAGATCTGCCATGCAAATCTGCCTCAAAAACTAATTCACAAATGTTAGAACATATGAAGTTTTATTAAAACCATTAAGAAGTTTTGAAAAGCATTTGTATCACATTAAAACAGAAGACAGAAGTTTCAAAAGCTCTAACATACTGGCCATACAGAATTAATGTTTCATCAGAGTTTTAGAAATAGAAATCTGAAGGTCTGATCAGAAGCACAGTATCTACAAAATCATCTTTATAATACAGCTCATTGACCACAATATAGAATATATTTTAAAAAAAACACCAGCTTTCGGTTATAAAAATAGTGAAGTACCTTTCTAAGGAAGAATAAACTATGACTTTCACTGAAAAAGGAAAGGGAAAGTAAAGTCAGTAATTTTTATACTTAGCTTTTAAATTGCAAGAAGTAAAATTTTTATGCTGCTTTTTAGGAATTTGTTTTGTTTTTAAAAAAATTACTCAAGACATTCAGAAAGAGAATTTTTTCACTTTTTACTTTTTCTGCTGTATTTTTATGTTCTTAAAACACTAAATTTAGAGTTAGAAAAAAATGGCTCTGCAAACAAAATCACTTAGTGAAAGTAAATCCTTCACAAACAGAGTTTATATTAGTACAAATAAACCAACCCAGTGTTTTCTTTCTAAAGCAAACCCTACCATAGTAGCATCATTCAAACCACCAGAATGAGAATTTTAGTCACCACTTCCACTATAAAAATGTTTTCCATTTAACACAGCACAATACACATTTGATGTGGACTAAACAGAGATCTTCCTTCACAAGATTATTTTATTTAATCAGGAAGATGCTGTCAATTTGCAACTAGATTACAAGACTCAATCAATACTTTCAGATTACCTACATCTCCGCACAGCAAACGTTCTTCCTCCTCCAGCAATAAATGTTTCATCTAATCGATATATTTTTAAGAGACTAAGTACTAAGAGTAAGGTGAAATGGAACACTTAGATAGAAAAACAAAGAAACTAGTCTCTCACAAAATTTTTGACACTGAAGACTTTCAAAACAGTGCAAGTTGGATAACTTAAGATATCTAAAAAACAGTTTTTAATTTCCATTTTACACTGACTGTACAGTGCAAATTCACAAACAAAATTTATTCTAATTAAGCAATAAACATGGTAGAAGCTTATTTAATATGCAATCATCATTAAGTTGCTGCCTAAATTGAAGATTTTTATTAGTAGTAAGTCAATATTTTAAATGTCCAGAATAGTTCTGTGCAGTTTTAAAACATATGCAGTAAAAGTTTACAATAAGGTACTTTCATTATCTTATTTGAATCTGCCTATTTCTAGTATAACAAACTCAAAACATTCCAAGTACCACACTAAGTTTTGCTACAGACTCAAAGGAGGGGTTGTTTTCTGCAAGTTATTTCGCCTTTGAATTGAAAATAATAGAGCACTTCTATGTCTAAACAGAAGGATTTTGAAGAACTGAAGTGTATGACATCACTGCAGGAAGAATCTCTGACCTGAAAATTGTGTCATAAGACCATCTCTCTACAGACTTCCAGATTTCCTGGCACAGTTAGGAAGAAAATAAGGTGTATCACTTTGTATTTACTCACCCATCTGCCCCCCTTAAACAAAAGATTACAAAGACCTAAAGCCTGAACTTACTGTTAGAAAAACAAGGTGCAAAGTAAAATGATTATCCTGCTGTGATCTTTCTGCAGTGATGTCACCACATTTAAACAGTGACCTTCAGTAAGTCCTTCCCTGAGGGTTCTGAAAACAAAGGTAAGATTCAATAACAATTTCAAAATTATGAAAGAAGCAGCAGCAAACAGAAAAGGTATAACTCTGAAGTTGTGTGTGAAAACTGTTTCCCCCATTTTAAATCTATAAACTTAATTCACAACTCAGAGGCCAAGCTGGATCTTCCCCTTAATTTAAATCCTCTAAACACAGCTATTAATACTTGGAACAGACAGAAGACATAATTCTTCCTAAGTATCTGTGATTTCAGAAGTGCAAGGTGGTATTTCAACAACATTTAGGCTGCAAAAGCCTCTAAGTGAATACATTATCTCAGACAATATATGAAGTAGGTAACATTAAAAAAAAATCCAAATTACTTGCAGAAGAATTTGCAACTCTGAAAGACATGGAATATAATTTTGGAAGATGAACTTGAAACAACCAGTTTAGTAGAGAATACATAAAATGAATGTCTAGATAAATATATGAATCCTTTTACTAAAAAAAGTACAACCTACATCAAAATCCTCTTATCTGTAATAAACCCTGGTAAACATTGATTTCATAGCAGCAACTAACTACAGTACAGTTATCAAAAACTGATCTCTTCCATGGATCTTCAATTTGCAACCACGCAAAACCAGACTTTAAATGCCAGGTCAGTGTTCATATATTAAGACACAGAAAAGGAATGAAACTTGATGTATTTGAACTAGTTCATGGTGCAAGCCACCTTTAACTAAGGCAAAGTTCTGATGAAGATGCAGCACCATGCTGTAAATGTGCTAAGCATAACATCCAAAAAGTACGTTTTTCTTCTATTTCATTTATATTCTCGGTAATTCTATTTTGGTTTGAAAATAATACAGGTAGTTGAAAAAGCTTTGCCTTTACTAAGTCTTCTTTTTGATTAAAAAAAAAGTTGAGCAAGTGATAAGCAATGCATCAATACCAGAGCAATACTGCAATTCTCAACTTGTGGTACCAAAACCTAAAAGATTAGCTAGAGCCACTGATGCCATTTATTCCCAAATATATGTATCTTAAAGTCTAAACATTAGCAGGGGAGATGATATGATCAGCAACTAATAAATACTAAAATAGTATCACTTGTCTTTATTTAGTAATCGCAGCTGCGCAGGAAGTTGCAGGTGGGTCCACAGCCAAGAAAATCACATGCACACAGAGGACTCTGGAATACCTTCTGAAATTATTTTCTGAACCTAAAAATGCTTCCAGTTTGCAGACTTAACAAGGCTGAAGCATAAATGCTGTATGAAAGATTCTCCAGAACTGCTCATGACCACAACAACTAAGCAGCTGGAAATACCAACAGGTAAGGAAAGTTTCCCCATGGTCTTCTGCTCCCTCTAAGCTGGCTAGAGACAAGAGTTAAGGACCGTTATTTTTCCAGGATTGATTTCATTCATCATAGCCTTGTGAGAATGTTCATAAATGAGACATTTAAGCACACTTCTAAAAAAAAGGGCCATCTCAGTCTAGTCTGCTTTGCAGGGTATGCAAATGCACCAAATTACTGTGATCTCTACAGTGGGTCACAAAGTCAATTCAAACATTAAATGCCTCTGAAACAGTTTGAAGGATGACTTTTGCATGCACACCACTTCCACATATCAAGGACCATGATCTCCAGGAAGCCATAGGTTTGAATTCAGAATACTGCTGACAAAGCTTCCATATCGCTTCAGCCCTCACTTCACACTTTGAGAACCAAAATTCAGCATCAGAGAATACTTAGATATCTGAATTCTAACATCTCTCAGCACATCACTAATTGGACCCAAAGTCCCAATTTTAACAGAATAATTCAAACACTGTCACTTAATGAAAAAAAACAAAACAGCCTAACATAAACATAGCTTATATTAGTATTGTTGCTCACTCAATTATTACCAAAAGGTATCTTCTTTTCTCTAAGAAGCATAAAAAAAACCTATTCTCCTCAAATCAAGGTCCTTTTAACAAACTAAACTAGATTAAGAGCCAATATCATCTCACTAAGAATCCTGACTCACCAGTGATTCAATGTGCCCTGTTATTCTTACTAACGTGCCAATAGTCACACCCTCACAAGTACTGACAATCTTAACTAATTAATTGTATTGAAATTTTATTTATAAATAAGGGTAAATTCAATGCTCTCCAGTAAAATCCTCTAAGTAGTCACCAACACTAGGAAATAATGGTTCAGACAGAACATCAGGAAATTACTTAACCAAGCAACAATGAGACAGTAAAGGATGATGCCCTGAAACACTTCCAGCAATGACAGTCAAACTCAAAAGGAATACAGTCTTAGATGCACAGTGATTGGTCCTGATACACAAATGGAGGACAATAAGGGTCTGCCCCAATGCATTCATCTCAGATTTGATTCCTACAATGTCCAGCTATCATCCTTAAGGGAGTGAGACACCAAAGACTTCTTCACATAGGAAAGTAAAGTAAACAGTTTATAAAAGGACAGAAAGAAAAACTGAGCGCCCAATAAATGAATGCAAAGCTGGCTTTAAACACAGAAGTTTACTAAATCTCTCCTAGTAATGAGTAATTTGAAAATCTCTGTTGCACTGCCCAGAATTAAAGCAAGGCCTAAATTTTATTTCTAAATTCAAAAGAGACCATCACCCCTGGAATCCTGTACTCCAGGGAAATTGTTGTCATTGCTGCTGTTGGCAAAAATCACAAAAAAAAAAAAAAAAAAAAACAACAAACAAACTACACAAATTAGATCAAGGAACAACACAGGTAAACTGCAGAGGCTCCAATTATCATCACTGTACAAGTCTGAACTCAGGCCTCTCAAGTGACTTATCTACAGATTTCTGAATACTCAAGAGCATTCAATACACATTCAAAGCTTTGATTTTAACAGCAAAGTAAACAGTGCAAGCTTGTGGGAAAAATAAATTCATAATCCTTCCTCCGCAGGAAAAGCTCCTACTAAAGACATGCCTACTGCTCACAGAAGTTTCTTAGTGCAAGACTACCCCATCAGACTATTGACAAAGTCATTCAAGAAAACACAAAAGCACTAAGAAAGCAATCTTACAAAAGGGACCCAGGACTGAACTGACAGAAAAAGAAGAAAGAAAATGAAGCAGATGAGGGAGGGTAAGGAGAGACATAGGACTAAAATGCATTTGCTGCAACTTAAACAAATTTCACTGATCCACATATCTGGATCATTTCATTTTAATTGGCTTGATGAGGAACTGCAGTACAGAGTCTGGGTACTGACAGGAGAAGTTTGGAGACTCAGTTCAAAGAGTAATTTGTACAACCCAGATGTGTAATTTCTAGCTGTGTAATGTGAGAACACTTAAACTGTTCACAGAGTGAACAAATGAAAAGCCACGTGTAAGTGGCAAATAATATTTTGCAGAATCATTAGCTAATTTAACTGAGTTAATGCTACAGTGTAAAAGTATCCACATTTCTAAAACTGTGCACAGAAATTTCAGTTTCACCTTTCTAAACACAAACATCCTTCAGTTATGCTAGCATATCTAGTGATACAGTACTGCAAAATCAAGGAAACTGCTCTGATGTACCACAAAAGGCATATAACCACAATGAAATAACCACAGATTCTTTCAGTTTCTGATGGGTGTTAGGCATTGAAAACAGCACAGCTAATATTCAAAGTAACTTCACTGCAATTCCTTCAATTTCCCTGCCAAAAATTCCAAACTCATTTTTCTTTAGTTTAAATATTCCATTAAAATGCACAAACATATGGAAGCGATGACAGGGCTCAAACAATCTGTGAAATTAATGCCCTTACCCAAGTACCTCCTAAAAACAACGAAGAAACAACAACATTCCAACCTCAGTTACACTGACCTCTAGGCTAAGAGCTCTCAGGAAAAAAAGAATAAAGAAAAAACGATTAAGAGCATTGTACGTCCTTTAAGCTGGTAATAACAGACACAAGAAAAAAGAAATCCTGGCAGCGCTAACAGACAGCTGTCGGTATCACCGGGACGACAGGTCACCAAGCTCTACTCTCCGCAGGTCTGGCAGCACACCTGCAGGCCAGGAGGCGGCCGGCGGCTCGCCCGTCCCCGACGCAGGTGCTCCCACCCGGCGGGGCACGGGCCCGCATCGCCGTGCCGACGAAGCCCCCTGGCGGCCACCGGGCCGCAGCCACAACCGCTCCGCCAGGGCAGAACCGTGCCCTAACAGGGCGGTCAGAACCTCGGAAAGGAACTCTCCATCGCTCCGCTCTAAGAACGCAACACAGGCTTTATCCCACAGGTACGCCACTGACGGATGCGATGCTGCCGGTCCGCCAGCCAACACAGCCGTGACAGCAGCCCTGAACACCTGTCCGCACAAACTCGTGTTCCCCGAAGAAAGGTCGGCCAGCACGATGCCCGGAGCGTGTCTGATTTGAAGGACACTTCACATGTCAGCCTACTGACAATAATGGCACAGAGAGCTTTGGAGTTGTACACAAAAATATTGTCATAAGATGCCAGTACATAGGATGTGTCTGCTGTTAAGGACAGACCTACGGAAGCCTGAAGATACTGCCTGACTCATTTCAGTACCTTCAGTAAACGGAAGTGGACTTAGCTCTGTACCATCTCCTGGATAACAACTCCCAGAGTGAGAGCTTACACAGCACAACCTACCAATACGGTCAGTGCATTTCTTTCCTTCTCACTTTGCACATGAAAAAGTACCTACAGCTTTAGAAAAGTATATTTTAACCTCAAAAACTGCAACACGTTATCGTTAGTGCTAAATACAGGATTTTAAAACAATGCAGTCTGAGCATAAAGTATTTAATTGGATTACATTACACAAGTAATACCTTACCTAAAATACAGCCCAACACCAGAGAGCAGAGACCATTTGGTCGCAGTTATTTACCTTTTTTTTTTTTTTAAATACACAATGCTTGCAGCCTCTTCCCATGGGGACACTTTCAAAAAACGCATACTATTTAAGTTCAGCATGCCCCAGGTTTAAAAACAACTTGATATGAAATACACCAAGATAGTGATCACCTAACAAATGCCTAAAACGGTTTCTGCTACTTTAAGTGCTATAGACCCTTTCAAAAAAAACTCTGTAGTTGCACCACGCTTTCTGAGCTCTAGTAACAGAGTTCCAGTAGAGCACTATAAATAGACTATAGCACATTTTAAAAATAATTTTCAAATAAGAACAGACTGTCCTAAAAGCATACCTGGACGAACATTAGCAATATGCTAGTGTTAAATACTACGAGTTTTACATAAAGTGTTTTTTTTCCCTGAGAAAACATGCAACTATGCTCAGTGATGTCACTGCTGACAGCAGCTGTCACACTGAAGAGCCCTCGGAAGGTATGGCAGCACAACAGGAAAATGCCAGCCTGTAATTCCTCATTAATCTATGGAGTAAGTACATGAGTACCAGTACTGTAACTGGCCTCAGTGCACAGGTTTAAAATGGACGTCCAATTGACCAGCACATACTGATCTCTCTCCCTCTCTCTGTTTTTACACTGCAGAACAGTTTTTAAAATTTCTGTCATGGATTTTTATTAAGAAAAAAAAAATCTTCCCATTATCCGCATGACACTGAATACACACATACCCCCACAGGCCTATTTTGGTCTAGATTTAAAACACTTCCCTCCTACTTATTAAGGAAATACTCCACACTGGTACCAGAGGCAATACAGGAGAGTGCAAAAGGGGCCCACTGAGCAAAAGGTAGGCCGGATTCTGGGGGAAGGTGACCTGTATTTCTACCCCCCTCAAAGAAACGGTCTTTATGTTTAAGTAAAAGTAGTACTGTGTACTTCTTATGTCCGTATTCTCAGCACCGCGGCTCTCTCTATCTGTGTGGCTCTGGTGCTTTCCTTGGGTGGAGAGAGTCTAAAGGTTATGCCGGTTTAAGGGATTCAAAATGCTCGAGAGCTGCAACGCTGCAACTCTGCAACTGGCTACCCTATTTCAAAGGCTTAAAATCCACCTGGTGGAAAAACAGAAACGCACAGACATCATCAGGAGAGCGAAGTTTGCTTCAATTTAGTATCACGCAACACTTGAAGGTGAAAGGAAGGAGGAGAATTGACAACTGTTCAAATTTTTGCTGGAGGACCAAAAGAAGAGGAGGGCGAGTAGAAGGGGGCGGTGAGGAGGGAAAGAAGTGCGGAGAAAGGATAACAGAAAAGAGAGGGGAAAAAAAAGACGGGCGGTGGGAATGGAAAGAAGGGAGGAAGCCGGAGGAGTTGGGGGGAGGGGGGGAGAGACGGGAACGAGGAAGGAAAGCAGAGGAGCAGGGGAGCTCCCCTTCCTGCCGCCCTCCCTCCCTCCCTCCTCCCGGGAGAGCCGTGACCAGCTGGCAGCTCGCACGGCAGCCTCAGACCCTCCCATCGCTCGGGCCTTCATCACCTGCCTGGGACCGGGCTCCCTGCCCTCCCCGCCTCCCCTCCCCACCGCGGTGCAGAGGGGCCGCCCGGGGCCGGGGGCCGCCCGCCCTCTCCCGGCCCCGGCCCCAACCCTCCGGACCGGCTGCGGCCGGCAGCAACCGCACCGCCCGCCCGGGCTGCGGCCGCCTCCCCCGCTCCGTCCCGCCCGCCCCGCTGCGGGCCGCCGGGGCTCCCGGGGGAGCGGATTCCTGCCCTCACCTCGCGCCGCCGGGATCCGGCTCCTCCGCGGCGGCGGGAGCGGCTGCATTCCCGGGACGCTCGCTCCGCGCCGGCGCCCCCGGCGGCTTCTCCTCCCCTCGGGGCTCTCTCCTCTCTCCGGCCCGCGGCTCCCGAGCGCTGCCGGCCGCCGCGGTCCCGTCCCGCCTCTCCGCTCCCTCCTCGGCGCTCTCGGCTCAGTAATGGCGGCCGCCGAGCCTCCCCGGCTCTCGCTTGGCTGACGGAGTCTCTCTCTCCCCCTAACTTTACCTCAGCAGCTTCCCTCCCCTCCCCCCTCCCTCCCGCCCGCCGCCGCGGCTCAGCGCGCGCCCGCCGGGCCAGCTGCGCGTGCGCGGGGAAGCGCCTCTTCCTGCTGCCGCTGGATTCCCTGGGAAGCCTGGGAGAGCGCGCGCCGCCCGCCGGCTTCGCGAGCTCGCGCGCTCCCGTGCTCCGCCCCGCCTCCCCCTTCCCCTGCCCCCTTCCCAGGCTCGAGTGGGCGCGCGCGCCCGGAGCCGCGCTCGCGCCCCGGTGGCCGCATGGGTAGCGCGGGGAGGAGAGGGGCTGGGGGCCCGGGTTCTAGTCCCGCTGCAGACAGCGGTGCAGGCCGAGGCGCCGCGGCGGGCACGTACGTGTGAGCCGCTTCGAGGTGTGTCCGTGCACGCCGCTGCCTGAATGTGACGGGGCTTGTTCCCAAACGTGGGAAGAAGGGGAGAACGCCGGAGTTTGAAACTGCCTAAGAGGCGGAGGTCGGTCCCCCCCCACCCAACGCGGTGCTCACCGCGGCCCCGCCGGGCGCTTGCTTGCCCTCATCGTCCCGTGTGTCCCAGGGCGCAGCCGTTCTCTCGAAGCTGCTTTCTACTCCGCAGGAGCTTGTGGACCCTCGTGCTGCTCTCACTGCCGGCAGCTGGGGAAAGCCGGTCCCCAGAGAAAGGCACTGACAGGGGCTGATGTGCTGCACGGCTGGAGCGGCCAGCATTGGGTCTCCACTTCTCTCCCATAGAACGCACCACTCCTGTCTTCTTTCTTTCACCCTTAAAGCTCTGGAGGCGTGAGCAGGCTCCGGCCTGTGGCTAGTGCTCCTGTCCGTGGGGCAGACATCCTCACAAATCCCACGCTCGGATAAAGCACCCAAACTCAGTGCTCATTTTTCACCATTATCTCCACGCGCCACCATTTGCTGATGGCTAACGGACGGTCAGATCTCTCTCAGATGGCTCCTCCAGACAGTTTGTGAAGCACTCGCAGGGTGGTGTGAAGTAGCCCAGGTGGGCATTCGTACCTCCGCTCCTGCCCTGTGCCTGCAGGGGGTGGTGGGGGAGGTTTGGGACACGAGATGAACGCTGGTAAGTGGGTGCTGATCTGCTGTATCCAGTGCGTGGGGCAGGGAGCCGGTGGGCAGCACTGTGTATGCATCATTTCTGCATATGCACGAGTATGTACATATATGCATCATTGTCATGTATACGTACAAAGGAACAAAGGTGTACCCGTCATATTTAATAACTGTATGATTTGTTCCATACTTTTATAATGCTGCACGCACGTTTTACAGCTTTACATATGAAAATTATGAAATTAAATGAACGGTTTAAAAATTTTGATCTCAAGAGAAATATTTTGTAAACTTGATTTTTTGAGAAAATTCCAACTGGCAAAAAGTTGAGCAAACAGTCTCATATAGACACTGCCTTAGTTAATTTTAATTTGAATTGTCTGATTTTGATAGTCTGTCTTTTGTCTTGTTCAAAATACATTGTGTAGATACAACTTGGGGATACAATCTCCATGTAAAGCTCGATGTTGTTATTCACGTGTTTTTAAAAATTGGAGACTTTTTTTAGCTCAATAAAATATAAGTTAAGGAATGAGATCTGTAATTTCATATAGGAATTGACTGTACCACCTCAAACCTGATGTACCAACTAAAATGTGTTAAAAACAAAAAACCTCAGGCTTACATAGGTATATATGTTAAATTAAAAAAAAAAAAAAAAAGTTTAATAAAGTGGGACATGAGCTTTGGAATAGCAGGAAGCCTTTTCCAACAAGCTCAAACCTGAAATAAAAATGGATGATGCAGAATGCTTCAGTTAGGAGCAGATGGAAATACCCTTTGTTACAGGGAGGGTGGAGGTACTATTCGCAAGAATGCACAGTCACAGAGTGGAAGACAGCAGGCGCAAGTTGCATCTTACTGTGCTAGTCCCTAGCAGAGACAGCATCAGCTCCAAAAGCAGTCTTTGGTGAAAGAAAGGAACAGTTTTCCAGGCAGAATCAGATTGGTCAATTCTTCTTCCCCTAAATATTGCCTTAAAAGTTAATATAATCGAGGAAAACTGTACACACAGAAAGAGATTTTGATATAGATTTCCACAGCTCAGAGTGCTGCAGTGAGAGGAAACTGATGTGCAGAAACTCCATTTGCCAGTTGAGCATTTTACTTGTCCTTAGAAACCCTAATGTTTCAAGGACTAATTATAAACACAAATGTAGTAAACATCTAGAAGCCTGTGCAAGGTGAGCAAAGAAAGTATCATTTGTTTCTGTCTTTTCTTTAGGGCAGCAAGACCTTAGGAATGAAAGAACAACTGTAGCAGCAACAATCTATTTCCCAGACTGCTTCTGTCTCTTTCATTAAGCAGGGCCAAATGAGAAACGAGTTTGTATCTGTTTCCCCATGCTTCTAAAATTTGGGGATTTCAAACCACAGATAGGGTCAGCAGTGCTCACGCCTCACAAGGGTATGACATTTCCTTAATTGCCTTTGCTCTCCCATCCTCTCTTTCTTTGTTTACTTTGCACATCAAAGTTGTGTAATCTCACCAGTGTACAGAACAAAAAATCAATGTACCATTGTTGGTTGTAGAAAATGAAATCTGCACAAAATATTTTACCATGAGCTGCTTTTCAGCTCTCTTCCCCAATATCTTTCATTAAACATCAGAACTGCCAGGTCTTTCTTACATCAACAAAAAGCCACTTTTTCTTCTAAAGAATGTTAGTGACAGTAACCTTCTCTGTGAGAAAATCTTCACACGCTTTTAAATTGTTCTACTTACACCTATGTTAATTCATTGCATTGCAAGTAAATGTATTTGTATATGAGAAGAGAGGGCAAAATAGAAGCGTAAATACCCTTTCATCTCAAATTATTAAGGAAAAAATGTTTAGTTTCAGATAGGGGTCATTTAGATAAATGCATTCACTTACTAAGAGACCCACATCACTGCATAATTCCAGAATATTAAGGGGAGAGATTCTCATTGATGTTACTGATTTCCTGACCATCAGTGCACCTGCCAAAAAAAAGAGCAGGCAGAACTTTCTGTATTTTTCTCCTCATATCTGTCTTTGGTTTTGTTTAGTTTTGGGGTATGTTTGTTGCAGTTGTTTTAAACAAATATTTTATTCATTTTCAAAATTAATACTACATTGATTCACCACTTTTGATTCATTTTGATGACCTGCAATTTCAAAAGGAATATAAGGAGCATGATCAGACATCACACTAAATTCATCTTATGCAAAATCAAGCCATTTTTTTCCTGAAATACTCTCCCTATAAAGGATCCTTCCCATAAGTACAACAAAACTATTAATAAAAAATCAGTTCACCATGGACCACTGTTTGGATTTCTACTTCTCAGTAATTTTGGAAACAAATTATGAAAGAATCTCTTCCCTTCTTATTGACTTTGTCTTCAGCAGAATGCTATTTATCCACTGAAAAATGAAGTGTTAATTAAGGTTTGAATACAGCAATGCACTAATTTATACAAGTTAGCTATATGCAACAGTGTTTACTAAAAACATCATTTAATTTAATGATTTCAGTGTCAAGATTACTACATATAGTCACAAAATGATGCACTTTTTTCTCACTGCATAACTGCACTACAGTTTGACTAAGTGTGAGTGACAGGACCATAATTTTTTCCACATCTATGAGAAAATTATGTAGTATGCAAAAAAAAAAAAAAAAAAATTCCCTAGAAAATCCACAATTTTATATTACATTGCTTAATAATGGGCAATGTGTAGGCCAGCCATAGGAAAAAGGCACTGAGGACAGTCAGAGTCTCAGTTACTACTTAACAGGGTTTTTTGTTTTCATCTCATAAATGCCCACAGATCTCACATTCTTGCTATTCTCTTCACTCCTGTGGACCAACATAGTGTTATATACTCATATTTGTATGTTCTGCTGGGAAAATACTCATTTTGTAGAGGTAAAAAAAGTACTTCACCGGGACTCCAGGTAGAGCATATTAGACAAGAAATCCCTTTCTGTCCACCTCTGCTCCTAAGCAAGGCACAAAAAGTCATTCTTGTGAAAGAATAAACTGGAACCTACCACACAAAAAAGCTGTCCCAAGAGTTAAGTTGATTCATGGTTCAAAACATTTTTGTCACACCCCAGTCCTGGAAAGACAGCCACCAGATTCACATAATCTGCTCTTTGTGCCATGACCCCTTGCTTTTCTCTAAGCCAAGCTGATTTCCACACTGCCCGTATAAAGCCTCCCAAGGACCAGGAAGTCCAAGGAGAATGCAGAAGGATGCAACAGAACATGGAAAACAGAGAGCATGCAAAGATATTGTATCCAGTTCTACTTCTAAATATTATGAGGGGAAAAAAAAAAAATGAGCCAGACTTCATGTTTAAGCTTAGGAAAAAGAAAAAAAAAAAAGAAAAAAAAACCAACACACCTTTCAGGATATGTTTAGCTCTTTTGTATTTGCAAATGAAACCTAAACACTCAGGAGAGAGCTCAACATTGGGAAAGAAATAGCCAATTAGTTCTATTTGGTATTTTACTTGAAAGAAGGCAATTTCACTTCCAAACCGCAGGCTCTTCTTGCCTGACCTCAGGGAAACATTGGCACCAGCAGGAGACAGGCCCACCCGCTGCACCACACAGTCCAGACCCAAGGCTCGTGTGGGCCTGCCTGCGGCATCTGCGCTGCCCAACAGTGGCTACCGCTGTCACGCAGCATTGGACACCAGCTTCTATGGACTTGCCTGATGATAATTCATTTCAGTACAGACATCAGCCTGATGAAGGGAAAAGGAGATAGAGCTCTGTGAACAACAGCTCTTCTGTTGCTTGCTTGTTGAAGAAATCAGTGAGTGAAGCGTAGGGAGCTGCTGAGAAGAGATTACGCTTATCACAGGTGAACAAGAAGAGGGCTGTGAGGAGAAGATACTAGAAAAGACTCCTGGGGACAAGGGCATAAAGGAGGTTTGCTTGTGCTATCACCGTGTCTCCCTGCGTGCTTTCTGACAACTGAGGCTTTTCTGTTTAGAAGCACACTGGTTGAAGAAGTAAGGGAAGAAGAGAGAGTTGGGAATAAGGTGATTTTCTTGGTTGCTTTCTGCAAGATAATTAGACTGAGTATGTTTTTGTTTCAGGTGCCTCAGGGATAATGCAGCTTTAGGAAATGGGTGGATTTCAGTTGCTTGTTTGCTTTAAAGCTGTGATTGAGAATTTCTTTTTGTAAAAGGAGGAAGAAAAAAAAAAAAAAGGTGCTAAATATGCCTTGGGAGAGGTGATGGAAAATATTATGACACTAGTCAAGATGATTGCAAACACAGCAAAGCAGAAATGTGTTCAGCTGACCTAACTAAGCATGAATAATATATCTCCTCATTTGACTACAATATTACTGGTCAAATTTCAAACATATCAAGGTGGTATCAGTAACCAACTTGCTATTCTATCAGATATTAACAGTTTAGATGTTACAAAAAACAAACAAACAAACAAACAAAAAACTATAAATTAAGTTTCTAAAGAAACAGTACTAAATGTGTTTCAAAGCAGCCTTCTTTATAAGGCCAGCACCTTCTCTAATAAAATGTTGTCAGACTGCAATTTTTTGGTATCACAAGAAGAGCTGTTTCATCCAAATTACACACATCTGATGAAATTTAAAGGCAATATATACTGTGAATAAGAGGAAGGAGGTTCATTTTGTAACAGCCGTTTCGGTTAGGAATTGATCACACCAGTGATTATATTGACACCTATTATTGAGACTATCCATATGAGGATATTTTACTTATCTTTTATTTACAAGTTGTCTTGAGCAGCGAATCTAGTAGAAATAAAGAATGCCCAATTGCCAAGAAGTTGATTGTAGGCTGCAATACTTGCAAGACAGAATACAATTACAGGGCTACATCTCCTTTTTTCCACCTCTTGAAGAAAGAAATACACAG
The DNA here is from genome assembly GCF_987193195.1 of Phasianus colchicus. Lineage (NCBI taxonomy): Eukaryota > Metazoa > Chordata > Aves > Galliformes > Phasianidae > Phasianus > Phasianus colchicus. Next base: position 35,770,668 of record NC_143440.1, on the reverse strand, counting down.
TAAAGGATTGCCAGATCTTGTGTTAAAGATTAGAGAGTCTGAGCAGCCTGTTGCTTGGTTTACACATCAGAATCCTGGGCAAAGGGAAACAAATTAAATACATAGTCTGGAAATCTATTGTTTGTGCTTTTGTTATATATTAAGTGTATGTGACTCTTTTTTTCTATGTGAACAACACAAAACAGCCATCTTTTGGGAAACTAGTGGATATTAATTGCCCTCAATAGATAACGCGTTTCTCTCCCTTTTGTCCAGTAGCATGAATTCAGTACATAGTCAGATCAGACTACTATAAAGAGAATTCGGGTCATTTGAGCTCATGGTAATTTAGCAAAGCAGTAAGAAGGAAACACGTGTTCCTAAAATGTGAGCTTTGAGCTGTGATTCTGAAATGGGATCTATATCTCTAGTCAGATCATTTATAACCAAATCACACTTTAAAACACATAAGCATGAAAACAGTCAGTTGAGCAAACATGTCCTAAAAGGTGTTGCCAGGTAAAACCCCAAGTTATTGTACATTTGCAATAAACAGAAAAAAGATCTTTTGTTGTCATTGTAAAGTGATTTAATGGGTTTTGCCTGAGCACATTTAACTGCAAAACTAAATTTATTAATATAATTAAATATTTTATATTATGTTTTGCTTTTTTTAAAAAAGAAAGATCATTTCTGCCATGAAACAACAATTTTTTTTTTTTTTGGGGGGGGGGGGCAGGGCAGTGAAACAACAAAATAACAGCAACAACAAAAAAAATCTTTGAATCTTTAAATCCTTGGTGTGAAGAATGTGTTTTGGAGTCCTGGACAACTGCAAACAAATACAACTATGGAATATAAACTCTTTAAACTTACTATTCCCGCACGTGTTCTGCTTTTTACACCAAATGTGTATATGGCTCCTTAGCCTGTGTAAAGAATGCAGAACAGACATGTTTTTATAATAGATGGTAATTGTCTTGAATAGATATGCAGTCCTCTCCTTTTCCCCACTGGTATGAATTCAGGATAAGAGCCCTTTTCTTCCCATTCTCTATATATAGATTTTATAGACTGCAGTTGAGAGACATACTCTACTAAATAGGAACAATTTACATGCATATACTTTTATGGAAACTGTTCCATTAAGCAACAGCATGGACATTTTTTCTCATTTGGTTTCTAAAAGTTACTCTTTGCCATCTTTCTCAGGTGCGTATATATTTTTGGTGTATTTTTGGTATTTTTAGTTCCCATTCTTTTTTCCTTGGTAATTTTTACACTGTCATTTCCAATTACATTGGGTAAAATTTTTGTCCGGTTGGTGTGATTGGCAAAGTACCCACTGACTGTCCTGAAGCCACAATTTACCTGACAGGGCATTGCAGAAGCAGCAGTAGTGACACAATCCCTCATGTAGTTACTTTGTGCTGACAAAAAGAAGTTTAAAAAGAACCATGGGAGAGGTTCCTTTCAGGTGGTTCTCTCCTTTCATAATTAAAACCTTAAATTACTTTCCTCTTACCAAAAAAACTGCACGTTTACTTAGTTAATATGGTAATCAGTGCTTGCACTCCAATTTTTTTTCCTACGTTCTTGTCTTTCCAGTTAGAAGCACACACGCACGCACATGCTCTGTGAGTACCACGTCAAATGGTACAGCAAGTGGCTGAAAGGCGCTACTGAGGCTGTTTTGTTTCCAAACAGCTGCTCCCCTCCTTTAGCATTATTCATGAATCTGCCAACTTCTTCCTTTCTGACAGTGAATCTGTTGTGCACATGAAAGAGGTGTGGTACTCCTCTCTATCTTTGAGCACATGAATAAGAGAAAATCTGGTGTTTAATAAACAGCAGCTATCATTATTACCATTTTGTTATCGTATAATCTAGTCCTTTTTACAAAGTTTCATCTGCAATAAGACTGAAAGGAAAACAGAAAATAATCTTGTTAAGTAATAGAAGTATTTATGGACTGTTACATCTAGCAACTAGTATGGCACCAAATTAGTTTTGCAATTAGGGGAATTTTTCATTTCAGTAAAACAGAATTCTGGGTATTGTGCATTCTGGGAATATTGAGATAAGTCAGGCATTTGAGCTGCATTCCTTCATAACTTTCATATAGATTTGCCTATATAAATGATTTAAATTAGAAAAGGTACAGCGATGCTATATGGCTATTAAAAAAGCAGAAATTGAAACAAAAATTCTAAATCCTTAACACTCACATATGTGAAATTTTGGACATAACAGCTGTAAGCAAAAATAAGCACATTCCACAGATTCCTGCTCACAGAAGTCATTTCTGCTCCCAGGAGGCTCCTTGGTTTTCTATTGTGCCTAGAGTACAAGTCAGTTTTTTAAGAAAAAATAGTATAATTATACAGGAAGTGGTTTCCATGATCAAAAAATTAAAGAAATATTATTTGCTCATAAAAAGATATAGAAGGAATTTCAACACTGCTGAGTGTAATTTAATACAGTCCAAAAGTGATTAATATTTTATAGAAATGTCTGTCTTTTGAGACACATTAATCACATAGATTGTATTCAGAAAGCTGACCAGCTTTTTGCTTTAAAAAAAAAAGAGTATCTATTTTCACTTTTTTAGTCATTTTAGCTTCATCTAAAAAATAAAAGTAACTTCATTTCTATTTCCAGTTAAATGCACTAACTGGAATACTAAAAGAATCAGTGAGGTAGCTAATGGCTGTCTTGTTTCAGGGTCTATCAGCTCCAGGGCAGTTCATTTTTGCTGAGAAACACCTCACAAGAATCCAGCTGTATTCTTTCTCTGCACTGGGTTCAACTACATCTCCTGTTAAATCAGTGGGGTATTTGCCAGTAACTCCAATGGAATCCAGATTTCTCTCATCATATATTCATCTACATAATCACAGAACTGTAGGGGTTGGAATGGACCTCTACAGATCATCAAGTTCAATGCTCTGGCTAAAGCAGGTTCCCTTACAGCAGGTTTTACAGGTAGGCATCCAAGACGGTCTTGAATGTCTCTATAAAAGGAGACTCCATCACCTCTCTGAGCAGCCTGTTCCAGTGCTCTGTCACTCTGACGAGCAGTGCATGGCAAATAATCTTCAGCAGAGCTGAGCCAGACCTATATCAAGAATATAGATACAGAAGGAACCCTTGCCCATATGCTTACATGATTACTACACCTTAGATTGGGATATGCAACCCATTATGGGCAAACAGTGAACAAAATCAAATCTTCTGTTGGCTGTCAGATAAATCCCTTTTTCCTTCAGGAGAAGTAACCAGATTCTCAGCCATTTGCCAAATATTTGTATATCACATGAGTAGCTGAAATCTGCCTCAGGCTTTCAAAATGTGTTTCAGGAGTGCTCTGCAAGAGTTGTAGTTGCTGGTCGTAGTACAGAAACCTGCATTTGTTCTGCCATTGCTATATGGAATCAACAAATTGCTTAGGGCTAAATTTAAAAAATAATTATGCATATATCCAAAACGGGACACAAACATATCTGGAAGATCACTATCAACCTACTGATCACTCCATATCATATTGCCCAGTGCAGTGCTTTAGGAGTAAGTAATCTTCCAGCTCTACAGATACATGATTTGGGTTATTTTTGTTTTATCTAATGATTACCTAATGTAGGATGGTTAAGAAGACCAAAATGTCAGCATCCTCTCTTGCAGCTAGTTGCCTAACTTCTGGATACAGTGCATCTCTTCTTTACTCTCTTAGAAGCCATGAGAGCCTTTCCTTCCTTTATGCCCAGTAACATGGCTGCAATGGAAAGCTCCAGTGCAAACACTTCAGTCTTGCCTCTTCCCTTGTGGTTTGGATATTTACATAGAAATAAAAGATGCGAGTCTGAATACTCTCTATTTGAAAAGAAAAGCTGAAGGTAATGCTGAAAATATACTTTTTTTTTTTTTTCCCATGTTCCGAGGTGACTTTTCACTATATTTTGGAAGATCTTTGATCTAAAAGGGAGAGTCACCTGTCTATCTTCTAAAGTGTCTTCTCTGAGATCTTTGGGCATCTTTACATCACTCTCCACCTGCCAGATGGTTATATGAATAGCAACTCTGCCTGCATTACTAACGGGACACTGAGTCTGTTTTTGAATCCCATTCTTATCACCACATGCCTTAAAGTTACATGTTGTGGCACCAAATTTATAGGTGCTTCTGCCTTTACTGTAACTCTTCATATTTATAGTTCAGATTTGTAACTCAGATTCACAAATTACAATATCATCTCTCTCAGGTTAATGATAAGTTTCATGCATTTCAGATCTGTAAAATGCCTGGGCACCATCTGAAGTATGCAAAGTAATACTTCTGCTATCATTTCTTCCCTTTAAGATGATAGTCTGAACATCCTGGTACACATTAACTTTAATTATATCAATAGTTCTCTTGAGCCAAGTTCAATGTTAAGTTTGTAAAGTTAAGATATACTTCAGTGGTGGCAGGGTTGCAGTTTCTCACAGTATAATACAAAGGAGGATGTGACATTAAAAGAAATAATGCTCATCATTATTTTCCCTGCTTTTATTTTCTAGCAGGCACTTAAAATACAGGTAGGCACTTGCTGACTAGATAGGTAGATAATAATATACAGTGGCTTATAGCAGAATGATTTTAGTTTCCATTTGGATATTAAGCCTACAGTAAAAGTGCAGGAAGGCCCGTAAAATCCCCCAAACTTTATTTTCTACTTAAGGAAGGTGCTACTGTATCTGGCTTAATTTCAGTTCGATAGCTGTAAACTATAGACCGTGTTGTTAATTTCTCAAACAGTCCTGACTAAGCAGTCTGAATGAAGAAAAGCTGGTAATGATCACCCTTTAAAATAATTTGCAGTAATTGATAAGTACATGTATCTCATTATCTGTGAGATTATTGGAAATTAATTCCTTTGCATATAGGTTTACTCTATGTAGTGTTCTTTTTGTTTGTGAGGGGTTTAAATTTCTTTTTTGTTTGCTTGCTTGTTTGTTGCTTTTTTCACTGTATGGTTGTTATATTCTCTTTCATTTGCTCTTAATAGCTGAGGTAGGATTATTCTGAAAATAAAGTGCTCTAAGTTTTTGTAAATTTTAGAAAAATGTGTGTTTGATGTAATGTTCTTCTAAGTAACTGAGCAAGGAAATTAGTATCAGTTGTTTTAATTTCTAGAATTACAAGATTCAGCTGTAACTAGAGAATTTAAGTCAGTAATTCTATTTTATTATCTTATTGAAATGTAATCTGTCAAATGATTGCTAGATGTTGTCCTGTGCCAGGTAAGGATTCCCCTTACTTCTTGATAATTTAAAAAATACAGTCATATTATTTCTTCTTATAAAAGTAGATTTTCACTAAATCTTCCAGAAGGATTTTTTTTTTTTCAGTGTGATGATATTAGTGCATTTCAGAAGCATATATACTGTTCTTATGGCCTTTTACATTTTAATGTAAATGTCACTGGTTTAATTCAGTTCAGACTATCTGTTTATTTTAATGCTGTAATCTAATTGAGCATTTTCACTCAATTTTCTCAGTCAGACTCCTTGAGTGTTCAAACCATGACTAAAGTGCTACCTTGATATGGATATTCAATTTTCAGTTTATTTCTTTGAAACATGAACTGTTAAACTCTCTTCCCTGTTTTCTAATTAAAGTCCTCCAATGCCTTCTTCTTAAGGCTGAAGAATTAGATCTAGGCCTAGCATCAGAAGAAGTAAATCCACATCAATGTGCAGCCTGCCTGGGAAGGGAGAACTGCAAGAACTAGAACTGCTAGCTAGGGCTTTCCCAGCACCCAAACAGATAAATAATTCTGATACATGACATCTAAAATAGAAAAGTGCCCTAAGATAGAGCAAAGTGTTCATTTATAGGAATATTTCCAATAGCTGAATTTGTAAGCATAGAGATTTCAAAGTGAGAGTAGGGTGATTCTGCTGTTCAAGATGTCTTATCTCCAGAATTAAGGATTTTAAGTGAGTTGATTTCACTTTCAATAAACTTTGAAAACAGTACTTTTTTTGATATGGTACATTTTTTAGATAAATTGATGGGTCAGATAGCATAAATGCAATCCCAAAGAACTACTCATCCCTAAACGTTTCCTCAGTCCTCCCACATACAGGAAAGGCATGGTGACTGTTTATTGCTCTTGTGTGCTCTTTTCCCTTGAGTACGTTGGCAGAGTCAGCAGGAGGTACAGAAGAAATACTAAGGAAACTCATTTTCCTGAAAATGAAAACAGTGGCCATATTATAGATTCAAAGCCTCTGTCTGTCCAATCGAGAGCTTAGGACCAGGACTCTTAACAAGTTCCTAAACTGATCCATGTATTGTAGAGAAATAATGACTTAATGTTTCACTTTTATTTTTTTAAGGGTATCATCAGCCATCTGCTGGCACCTGACTATTGCTGTCACAACATTTATTCAATTTTCTTCTTATTTAAAATGGTCAGATAATACTATGGATGAGTAGAATAAAGCTATGTCCCAAAGTTATCCAAACAAATTTTCAAGTGATTTTTTTCCATAACTGTTTCCTTTAAAATGCTAATAAAATCAGGTTTGTATCAGGATTGCTTAAGGCCTTCAAGGATCTATGCAGAACAAAGAAAACCTATGTTTTTAAAGAATTAATATATCAGGAAAGTAACTTCTGTTCTTGATTTTAATCACTTTCAAAAACAATACAAGCCTGTAAAAGCACATTCCAAAACCATCACCTCTGTCAGTTTTTACCCAGTATTTGACATTGACACAGTTTTACAACTTTATTTTCAAAAATAGAAATACTGAATGTCTGAAAGAGAAAAAAAAAAAACTGGCTCAAGTATAATGTGCTGAGGACGGAAGCTCAGAAGTATGCTAACAAAAAAGAACAAAACACTTGACTGAAACCTTATTTGAACTCTTAAGTAGGACACTGTCCTTTTAAATGTCAAAAAAGTGGTTAGCCAGGAACTTAACAACCCTTTCTAATAATCAGCAAGATACATGGTAAGAAACATTTTTTTCTATCTCCAGATTCCTAGAAGAATGTGCATATGAAGGCTCTTATCCATGATGTAGAAATTTGTGATTTTTTTTTTTTTTAACCTTACTTAAAGATTTTAGCTAAGAACTCTTAAAACCTTCAGGCAGTATAAAATGCTCAATAGGTGCTTTTGAAAGCATTTCCCATGAGATGTAGACAACTTACATTAATTCCCTTTGGGTTTTTTTTCTGTTCAAATATTTTTTTCTGAAGCTCCTATAGCCTGGCAGTAGGGCTTCATCCCTGATCTCATATCTCAGCAGTTTCCCAGGTTAGATGTTGCAGTTTACTAAGCCTCTACTAAGGGGAATGCAAAGGTTTTCAAGGAGACTCCCTGGCCTCATTCTTGGCACTCCTGCATGGCAGCAACCACTGGCCTCCTCTTCTTCCAGAAGATACCTGAGATCAAAGCAAGCCCCAACACAGCCTAGAATTTGTCCATAAAAGTGGAAAAAATACCTATCTCACAGCCAGTCACCAATGATGGAGTGAATGACACTCCTGGTTTAGTCTCCCTGTGGCAGGAAAAGCAAGAGATACAAAGCTGACTTTGAGGCATCTCAAGATTTCTTCATGCCTAAAAACATTGAAGAGTACATTTAGAGATGCACTTAAGTTACTTTACACCATTTTAACATGAAGTGGGGATCTGACAGGAAGATGTGGAGATCACATCTGAAAGATCAACAGCCCTGTACTTTATTTTTCAGTTATCACTTGCTTACCTGGCTAGAGGTGACTCAGAAGAAGTCTTGAAGCTCATGGCAGATAGCATCTGAACATAAGTTCCAATTCAATGATTTAAGGTAATCTGCCCTCGATTATCTGTTGTTCCAGACAAGGTCTGGAGATCCCTTCCATGCTACATCATTCTCCAATTTTATGAATATCTATCAGTAAATATTGCTTCTACTCCTGAACTCATTATTTTTGTAATTAAAGTACTGGAAAATGTATGCCTTCTCAGAATTTGCATTTTAAATCTGAACAACTTTGGAAAAGACTTGCAAGCTGGTGCAAAAGTTTGGAAATTGTGTCTCTAGTGTACTTCTATAGTGCACTTCAGAACTGACTTCTTTATGCTCTTTGTACTTGCAGTGGAGAAGGTTTGGATAATAAAGGACTCAGTTTACTAGTCAAGAGAATAATGATTATTGGTTGCTGATTTTTTATTTCTGTCATCAATTCATTTGATGTCAAGAAAGAACCAAGAAAATTACAAATTTCAGTACAAGGTGTCAGATATATCTGAAAAGAAAGAAAGAATATCAATAGGAATGTGGAGATTTTTAAGACATAAGAATAATTAAAACATTTACTAAATGTCTTAAAGAACTGCTCTAATGTTCTCATTAAGGCATTTTTAAAATAAAGGTTTTAACATTTTCTTCTCAGGTCGTATTTCCAATTAGAAATTGAAAACTGTTTTAAAAGAAAAAAGCTTAAAAGAGTTTATATAATCAGTTGAAGGTTTTTGTTTTTTTTTTAAGAAATGATATTATCCTTCTTAAATATTTTTGAAAATAACAAGAAAATATATTAAATGAACATCTACTTGCCTTCCAATTTTACAAGGACTTACTGGCACATTCATGTGGTTTGGGATGGTTTATCCTATATCTATTGAAACAAACTCAACCACTTGCCCAGCTTAAGTGTGCTGAAAATGATCAGAATGGATAATTGGGAAGAGAAACAAGGTGCAGATATTTAAATACTATTTTATCTTCAGAGTATTTTACCAAAGCATGTGGAGTTTTCTATGCGATCAAGATTTTATCATTCTTGAAAGAATACATTTTAATTCAGTTGAGGTTGTGTGTGCTATGAAGGGCCCAAGGCCAAATGATACTGTTCTCCCCTGACCTTAAAAATCAATGAATTCAAGCAATAAAATTCAGCATCAAAGGATTCTCAATGCTAGGCCACAAGTGCTGAATCACTTGTTGTGAGAGACTAGAGCACTTATGGATCAGAAGTGCTTCTCTGTTGATTTTTAGATCCAAAATTGATTCTTTCAGAATTAAATCTCAATCTTTCATTTCCAAAGAAGAATGAAAATTGAAGAAACTGGAGATAAGAATCACCTAGAAGTATAAAAGGATTTGTTCTGTGACTTAGTATTAAAGTAGTAGCAATAAATATTATTTAGTACAGACTAGTCCTGCAGAGACTAAACACTCCGTTCAGGAGGAGACTTTAGTTCATAGCAGAGTTATTAAATTTCACACTGTACCGTCATTTATTCATACAAAAATGACTAACATTACCACTGCACTGCAGGACTTCACTTATTTTAGTGCAGATATTTATATTCATTTAGCTCTGTTCATTATTGTGGCACCATAATGTATACTTTTGAATATATTAATTACGCAGCTATAATGGGACATAAAGGAAACAGAATATGCTCCTGTAATAATATATTAGAAGTTTAATTTCAATTTAATACACTCTAAAATTAGACAAATTATAGATACAAAGCATTTAATTAAACAGACTGCTCTGGCTGTGCCTATTCTGGCTCTGTTAACTGCTTCCAGGTGTGTATATCATGTCCAGCTCCAGCCCCATGCCCAGACCTGCCAGGTATAGCCCAAGCTTCTAGTGTAGTCCAAAACTCTCCCTTTTATAGAGTGCCAGGCATGCAGAAGAGAAGATAACCAGACAGCACTACCAACTTACCATGGCAGGACACCTGCACGGAGATGACACATATGTATGCACAGTGCTAATCTAGTGTAAAATAGATTTTGCTCTGTAGATAGCAAGTTACCCATTCACCCTGCATATAATACAGTCCTTCACCCATGGATCATCTGGTCCTAACTAGTCTGACAGTGACCACACAGGGAGTTACAAGCAACATTCCCTTCCCAAACTTCCTTATTATCAATAAATCCACATTTGAGAGTCATTCTAATGAAGTGCTTCACTAGGAACCTGATGGTACGGAGAACTGGGAGACAGGAATCCCTTTTTCTTCCTACTGTGTTTGATATTGTGCAGAGCCATCCTCTGTTTCACTAGTGAGCTATTGGTGAGGAGAGGAAGTAACCATGACCAGAGCCATGCGCAGAAACTTCCCAGGGGAAGGGTGCTGACTTGTGCCTCAACAAGCCCATGACTCAAGCAGAGGCCAGAAGAAAAAATAGGCTGAGACGATGCCTGGCTAGGGTGGGGAGTGCCTGATCACAACCAGATCATGCTGTGTAATCACAGCAGTTCTGCCAAGTAATTGTTTACCAATCCGAATGGTGTGTTTGCATTCAGCAATTGTGTAGAACAAATTGAAAATACTACCATGGCAGCTAATCCAGGCTAACCTAGAAGGGTTTTTTGCACAAATTAACTGTGGGCCTGGAAGGTCTTTGTCCTTCAGGAGCAAAACACCTGTTGCTGCAGACCTGCCCATGGTGCAGCTCACTACCAGAGGGAGCTGCCAGCCCACCTGCCACACCTATGACAGCTTCTCCCAGAAAAAAGAATCACTCTATCCATGAACAGTTCAGAATTCATCTTTGTCTAGGAGCAGGGGCAAGTAGATGGATAGGGAAAGAGTGAGTTGCTTCTGAAAGGTTCCCTTCTTTCCCAGGAGTGTTACACCCTGTCTTTTTCTTTGTACAGCTAGAACTTGCCCATCATTATCAGATGACCTAAATCTAAACAGAGAAGTGTTCCTTCACCTAGACAACCCTTGTTCCATCCCCCTAAAACCTTAATATCTGTATAGACATACTGCCATTCAACCCCTCTCAAATTGTCTAGTGCATACGCTCAATTTTCAGCTTCTTAGGGAGCAGAGAAGAGGAGACACCAGCCATAGATGAGCTTACTGGATTTTGGAGACTTTCTGTCTGCAAAGGTTAATGTTATAGATGTGGATATACCTTCTTTGAACTTTAAAGCATAACACTTACTTGCTTTGTACTCACAAAGCAGCCTAGGGCAGCTCTGTCATGTTCAGAGCACACTTCTGTCAGACAGCCTCCTCGCCAGAGGAGTGATGAATCTTTGCTCATCGCTGTTAATTCTGATGAGTGTCTGAGTCTTTTCTGAGCTCAGGTTGCCCCTCAGTGCTCTGCAGTTGCTGTGGTGCCAAACAGGGGAACTGAGTGCCCTTTTACGATGTGTACCTGAGGAAGGTGTGTGTGCATGTGTGGTGTGAGGGCACCATATGGTCTGAGGAGCCATTAAGTCTTGGCAGCTTGCCAGCAAGCTGCACCTACTGACATGTTTCCTGGTTTGTAGGGAACACTGGGATGCATCTGTGTGTGACATGCAGCACTTCTATGGGCACAGGTGGCCTTACAAAGAGAGCCTGGGGTGCACACCAATGCACGTCAGCACTGGACACTGTAAGTTACTGGGGGCCTGACACTCTCAAACAATCCAGAATGCTCCAGTTTAACAGAACAGATGAACTCTGGAAAAAAAGAATGTTGCCTCTAAATAAGCTGGTTTACTATCACTGGAAGAAATATCTTTGACCACAAAACTTTATGACTTCTTTGTCTATCATTGCCATGTGCCTGTTGACCCCTCAGTGATCACACATTGGATGGGAACGCAGAGCTAGTAAGCTAGCAGCCTCACAGGGGCAGGACAGCTTGTTTTGCATTTTCCCTCCCCATTCTTCACCATGCAAATCACTCATGTTTGCCAGAAAGAGCTATCAAGGAGAAAGAAATGATAGAATGAATTGAAATAACACAGAAACTTATTGCAGAACACTGCTCAATCATGGAAAAACTTAGAGAGTAAGTGCATTGAGTTTGAAGAGAGCCATGCTAATACCATACTTAGGTAATAGGCAGAGCTGTAGCAGAGCTTCAGATGAAACAAATTTATAAGCCATGCAAAGCTATATATAAAAGCTATCAAAAATGTAACATCAAGAAAAACATGATACTGTGTGAAACCAATCTGTGTAAATCTTTCATAGTGTATATATGCTCCCTGGGAAGAATGCAAAGGATAGGTGATATGTCTAATGTATTGCTGAACTGAATATTCTTTTGTATTTATTGCTAGCAGGAGGTACAGGTTACTTAATTTATAAACTGAACTTAGATTCTCTGGATCATCAGTTCATAATATGTTTAAGATATTTTCACTGTAAAGATACTGAAAACAAACTTGTAACTTGTGTTACAAATAGGCCTGAAATTAAGAAAAATATTGGATAAAATTGTATACCTTTAAGTTAGTCTATATTAGTTTTCACTAATACTACAGTCACCGTTAAAAAAGAAAGGATTTTTCCAAGTATTCAAATTAATAGATTTGTTCAACTTTATTACATTTTATTTAGTAACAAAAAGCCTTTTTTTCCTGAAAATATATTCATGAAAACTTTTTATAACAAAGGCTAATACTTTTTGTAGGATAGCTCTAAATAGCTGGAAGTTGACACAGTAAATTCTTGAAGATGATCTTGACATTTCCTTGAAGTTGGCTCCAGTGGAGGGAAAATAATTGACAGAGAGGGGAGATGAATACAAAAGGAAAGGAGGAGAGGAGAGGAGAGGAGAGGAGAGGAGAGGAGAGGAGAGGAGAGGAGAGGAGAGGAGAGGAGAGGAGAGGAGAGGAGAGGAGAGGAGAGGAGAGGAGAGGAGAGGAGAGGAGAGGAGAGGAGAGGAGAGGAGAGGAGAGGAGAGGAGAGGAGAGGAGAGGAGAGGAGAGGAGAGGAGAGGAAAAAGAAAAGAAAAAAAGGGAAGGGAAGGGAAGGGAAGGGAAGGGAAGGGAAGGGAAGGGAAGGGAAGGGAAGGGAAGGGAAGGGAAGGGAAGGGAAGGGAAGGGAAGGGAAGGGAAGGGAAGGGAAGGGAAGGGAAGGGAAGGGAAGGGAAGGGAAGGGAAGGGAAGGGAAGGGAAGGGAAGGGAAGGGAGAAGAGGAGAGAAGAGGAGAGAAGAGGAGAGAAGAGGAGAGAAGAGGAGAGAAGAGGAGAGAAGAGGAGAGAAGAGGAGAGAAGAGGAGAGAAGAGGAGAGAAGAGGAGAGAAGAGGAGAGAAGAGGAGAGAAGAGGAGAGAAGAGGAGAGAAGAGGAGAGAAGAGAAGAGAAGAGAAGAGAAGAGAAGAGAAGAGAAGAGAAGAGAAGAGAAGAGAAGAGAAGAGAAGAGAAGAGAAGAGAAGAGAAGAGAAGAGAAGAGAAGAGAAGAGAAGAGAAGAGAAGAGAAGAGAAGAGAAGAGAAGAGAAGAGAAGAGAAGAGAGGAAAAGGCTGATGCTGGAATCCTCCAGAAACGTAAAATGCTGGAGCACAACCTGCTCCCATGTTCCCTAACCCTTCCCTGAATGGCTCATGAGTTTTCCTGTTTTCTTTTGTGAACTGGGAAACTCTCTCAGCTTCTGCTTACAGAATCTTCATTAGAGACATTGCTCTAATTGCATTTGCAGCCTCACAATGCAGTACTTTTTGTTGCATTAGAAAATGGCATGAAAATGAAATGCAGAAGAGAGACCAATCCTTTTGGACATAGTGTTCATTTTCTTTCTTCTAGGGCAATCATTTTATTGTCAAATACTGCATTTGATTCATTTCCTACTGAAATAAATTCTCACAAGTTTCAGCACTACACAGCTTTGAACTTATAGCCACATTTTCAATACAGGATTTTTTTCCTCTACCAAATGATTCACTGTCACCAGTATGTTTTGAGCCTACTATCAGATTAGGAAGTTTGATACATAGTATTTTCAATTTAAATGGATTTCTTTGACATAAAAAAAATATATATTTCCTCTGACTAAGTATTGACTGTAAAAGGCATAGAGCTCTAGATCATTTCTCCTGAGAATTTTTCAGTATCCTTCCAATTAATCAGTCAATAGGATGTTCTTATATATATATATGATTGATAGTCTATTATTCTCTAGGGATTTCCTTTACTCTTTTTATCCAAGACGCTTCCAGAAGATGAAGAAAGCTTTTAAAGAATCTCCTCTCTGGCACAGCATTTACTATAGCTATTATGCACCCCATGCTATGAATGGAAGCAACTGCACAGTTATTTTCTTTCTTTTAAATGTGTATATATTAAATATATTTGCTGTATTTTATTTCTACTAAACTCTCCATGTGATAATACTCAGGCAATGATCCTAGTAACCAACTACCTCAACTGATTTACACCACGTACTTTTCTACTGATGGTAAAAATTACACATATTTCCAGCTTCTTATTTTAATATAAATTCTTATTCTCTCCTCTGCATAAACACAAAGCTTCTATTATACCTCTTATTAAATTATAATGTCCTCCACATAAAGTAGGCTGTCATTGCATGCACATTCCAAATTATACACAAATTTACAGCAGAGGATACATAGGATATATTTAAATGCAATCTATTTACATAGGATAAAATTCCTTAGTTTCAATAAAGATGCTTGAAAGACTGTACATACTACTTCAGGTCTGCATTATGTATTTTCTTTACCCTGTAAAAGTCTCTGTACGAAACCAGTACACTTTGTATGCATTTGGTATACATGTAGCAAATACCTTGAGCTTGGTACCTGTGTTAGAAGCCCACTCCACTTCTCATGTGATGCTACAGATTTGCAATCCTGGCCTTACAAAATTCTCTGTAATTTCTGGTATTCAGATGAGTGTGACAGTATTGTCAATTAGCTTAGCTTGAGCCCAGACTCCCTTTGTCACCCCCATGCTGATTTGTCAAGAGAGACAAGTCCAGAAGATGTAGGGAAGATTCAGAGTTCAAACTGAGCTCAAATCTTGCTGCTCTGGGCAGAGGTGATGCAGCTGGTTCAAGCTGAATGAATGAAGATTTTGGCCCACATGGGGATGTAGCTAATATCAAGAATAAAGAATAGGCACTGAACTGTTATTTCGTATCATACTTAAACTGATCAGACTGTAGTCTTCTGCATTTTGCTTACATTCTGTCTACTCAGTCAGTCTGAAGCAAGACAAAGTTTTCAGTCAGACCAGCAAACTGAATCAAGATTTTATGCAAGAGATAGAGTGGAGATATGCAGCACAGAGACACAAAGAAGGACTGCCATTCTTAGCATCTGACTGTAGGTAAATCAATTTTTGTATAAGACAAACCAGCACCCTTCACTGAAGGGGCAGTTATATGAACTGTATGACAGATTTACAGCATGTTTTCAAAGCACAGTTCTACAAAATCTCATCCTCACAAAATGAAATCATGCAAGTTCAAAGTGACCAGGAATTAAATGGCACAGTTTTAGTAAAGTTATTCAACAGAGAAATAACAGAAACATTCACACAGCTGTAAAACCGGAATTGGAATTATTCAACAGAGGTTCTTATTAACAAAATGAAGTGTATTTAAAGCCAAATTCTCACCCTTGGAAAAAGCCCAAGTAAACCTGCCTTCTGCAGGCAAAGCCTAATTAATAAGCTGGTAAACAGAATTTTCCAGCTAAGCTGAAGTTTTCACAGTTCACAGTTCATTGCAACCTAGAGAGTGAATCAGTGAATTTGACTGCTACATATACTTACACAAAGCATATTTTTACTTCATACTAAGTCCTGTGAATCCCCTTAAAAAGCAATGCCAGCAAATAGTAAAAAATGTCATATACGAGTCATATGCAAGAAAAAAAATAAAATTTACCAAATATGGCATCACCTACGCTTAGCACTCAGTGAACATTACTACTGTCTGGGAGGCATTAATTACATAAGTGAGTATTCAGTCCTCAGTATACACTTGTGAGTCTAACATACTACATTCGAATCTTGGACAAAACACCTCAATTTAGCAATAAAAGTCTCATTTGGTCGTAGCCCTAGGGAACAAAGTAAAATCCAAATTAAATAACAGACCTTGTAGAAGATGGTATTTTCATTGTTATTTTTGCATCATCTTATTCTGAATCTTATTCTCAGGGAATCTCATTCTATAAGTATCCTTTTTTTTTTTTTTTTTTCCTAAGTTTTGGTTATTCAGAACAGTTCCTGTAGTATCAAAGAGCTGCTACAGAAAGGAGCTGGTAATAAAGCAGAAACTTAAAAAAAAAAAAAAAAAAAAAAAAAGAGGGAAAAGCTTTTCTTATAAAACTAACAATTTTGGATAATTTAGCAGCATTTTAGTATTTTATTTTCTCCTTCAGAAAAATCTTTGATCCAAAGAAAATATCCAGTGAACACTGAGCATTTTTAAAATACTTTTAAAACAAGAAAAATAAGTAACAGTAAGAAAAAATTATTTGAATTCATGTTTGCATCCCCTCAGTGGCAGGTGAAAAAGAACTCCTCTAAACATATGTGATTTGCCTTTAATTTCTAAACAAAAAACTTCAGATCACTAAAATTGCACAATTACAACCCTTCAAAGATAAGTGTGTACTTTTTCTTCATAGCAGCTGCACACAATGATTTTTCAAGTCACCAGACAAGGGAAAGCAGTCCTGCCAAAAGGCCCTTGATCTCTCTCCTGCAGAAAGTTAGCAGTGACGTTAGCTCATGAGGTCCTCTGGAGGTGACTGCTGTCTGGGACCATTTCATCAACTTCTGCCAGGGCAAAACTCTTGCAGCCTACCAATGGACCTGCTTTACCTGCACTTCAGTATATCTGCAGACAATGCAAAACTGGGGGTAACAGCTGATTCATCAGAGGTCACACAGACACCCAGAGGAACCTTGACAGGCTGGAGAGGTGGGCCGAGAAAAATCTCATAAAGTTCAACAAAGGGAGACTGCATCTGCAGAGGAACGGCCCCGGGCACAAATACATGCGAGGAGAACCCAGCTGGAAAGCAGCTCTGCAGAAAAGAACCTAGGTGTCCCAGGGAATGCCAAGTCAGCAATGTGTCCTTGCCACTAAGATGGCTATTTGTATTCTTGGCTGGGGATTGGGCAGAGTATTGCTAGCAAGTCAAGAAAAGTGATCCATCTCCTCTACTCAGCTTTGGTGAGGCCACATCTGAAATGTTGTATCAGTTTTGAGCCCTTTAGTACAAGAGATACCTAGACATACTGGAAAGAGTCCCATGGAAGGACACCAGGATGTTCATGGGACTCCTCTCTTGTGAGGGGAGACTGAATGAGCTGCGACTGTTCATCCTGGAGAACAGAATGCTCAAGAAGGAACCTATCAGTGTCTATAAATACCTGAAGGGATTCTGCAGAGAGGAAGGGGTCAGGTTCTTCTCAGTGGTGGCCAGTGCCAGGACAATGGGCAATGGGCAATGGGGTGCAGGAGGTCACATCTAAACATGGAAGTACTTCATTATTGCATGGGTCACGGAGCATTAGCACAAGCTTCCCAGAGAGGCTGCGGAGTTTCCTTCACTGGTGATATTTGAAAGCTGCCTGGTCACAGTCCTGGGCCCCCTGCTGTGGCTGTTCCTACTTGAGCAGAGGTTGGACCAGGTGGACTCAGAGGTTCCCTGCAGCCTCAGCCATTCTGTAGCTCTGTTAAGAGCTACAGCAAAAATTCATGGCTTTGGAAAAGATTTTGTTCCAGAAGTCTGTGAGACTGCTTGTATTTACAGTACTTACGGAGTTATAGGAATTATAGTCCAAAATGACTCATCTAGCTTTATTCTACAAGGCTAAGTTATGTAAATGGGAATGCCACTGCTATCAGAGCTATAAAGTGAGAGTTGGAATCTCTAGAAGAGCACTACAAACTCTTTCTGTGGTGGCAATCCATTATGCATACTCAGTGTTGGACTGCCAAAGTGTCCGTACTGCTCTGTGCTGCCAGCAATACAGTGCTGGATGTCAGCTCACTGGTATTTTCAGCCCCTCATCTTGCTGCCTCCCTTTTGTTCTCTGTTCTGTTTGAGCCATGAACTTTGAATTTCTATGTTCATGAATACACTAAACACATAAAAGACTGCAAATAATCCGAGTTTTTAAAGCCCATATACAACAAAGTAGCGAAGGAATAGCCCAAGTTTATTGGTGCAGACTAACTGCCAAGGGAGGAGTGGGGAGAACAGCACAATATTGTGCATTCTTTCAATCATTGTTAAATGAACTACATTTCTAAAAAAGGTGGCCATGCATACTCATATTTGCTACAACCATTTAAAATTAGAAAATCTCTAATATTTTTTATTAATTCTTTGATAATTAGAACAATTGAAAAATGGAACAAGGAGACTGTAATAAATCCCAGTGGAGTTCTCCTTGCTCTTCAGGAAAAGATCTGGAGACTGCTGAGAAGTGTAACATCACCCTCTGTGAGCCCCTTCAACAGGAATTCCATATGCTTTGCAGTATCAGGCATGCGATAACACAAGAAAGACAAATCACTATGAATTCTCGAATTGCCTTTATGTCTACTTCCCAGAAGAGCACAGTGCCGGCAATACCGATGCTTTCAAAAAATGTAAAAACAGAAACCACACTCAAGTATTTAGGGTTAAATACCTGTAAGGTCTGCCCCTTGGTTTTCAGTAATTTCTACAAAACACTTTTATCTAGAGACATAGGTTTCATTCTAGTGAGTTTGCTGACAGAACAGAGCTCGCAGTCTGGCCATATTGCAGCAAATTTGCCTTTGTGTTAGTCCTTATGCTGACGCTGATAAACTAGAACTCCAGCTCTGATGAGAAAAAGCATGATAGTAATCTCTGGCAAACATTCTCAAGTTAAAAAAGAGAAGTGAGGACAGCAGTGTAATGTATTGCTTCCCAGCATTAGAAACACTTCCTTCTGGAAACATTGAGCAATATACTCAATACTCAGCCTCCCCCTTTAAGAATCTTTCTCTCCTACCACTGTCTCTCCTTCTCAAGCACACTTTTAATTTTGGGAATCAGAAATGTAATGAAATCCAACCCATAATTTAAGGTTAATTTAGCATTAAGTTAAAACAGAAGGTCTGAAACCAGTAGCACACTTCCTTCTTTAGCATAAATCAGGGATAAAGAGCTGGCAAATCAAACCCTATGATCATGTCATATCACAAATGCTGAGCATGATCAAATCAAAGCTTAGTTTAAATATGTGTAAATTAATTTTTCAGTGATCCATTTGATTTATCTCTTATAATGATACTTCTTATCAAAGCAACTTTATTTACTTAATAAAGTAGGATTTGGGAGGACATTAAGCCTGACCAAATACACTGAACACAGGTCGGTATCTAAAGTTCTCTTTCTTTGGTTAATCTTAAGCATTTTAATTTAAAAAGACTTGCAAATTCTTTAGCTGTCCTTTCCTTGATGCAATCAAGCTTCCCAGATTGCTGGTAGCTCACAGTGTTCTGCTAATTACTGCAATTGATGACAGACACCCTCCCAAGCACCCTTCTCTCTAATGAGACACAAAGTTGACATCCTCTGCCATTGGCTGCTTCAAGTATACCTTAAAATAAATAAATAAATAAATAAAAATAAAAATCTGAAATAAAAGCAGAAGATAGCATGTCCATTTATTCTGGTGACCCTAACAGTTAATTATTACTGCAAGAACAATCAATAGCCACTGGCCACAGTTAGATATTGGCTGAAGAGTTGAGCATTTTGTGTGCTTGTTCCTTTGACAGATGCACCTTGTAAAAGACAAGATTAAAAGCCAAGAGCAGATGAGATAATAAACAGTGTTTGTTAGACAGTATCACAGAGTAAAATTTCTGAATTTACAAGAATTTTTACACCAAAATATTCATTAATTAGTAATTGATAGATCCAAAGCGTGGAAAAATGGCTACAGTGAAAAACTTCTGAACAAAAATTACTTTGGGAACCTAAATTCAATTTTGAAAATTGACAATTTTAAACATTGAAAATGTCTTTTAAATTGTTTATATAACTGAAGATGCACATAGGTACCTACTACTAAACCTTTAAATATCTACATCTGCTGAGCATTTTTAAGTATCCCACTAAGGTCCAGACATCCAAAAGCACCTCAGTTATTTTGTTTCTAACAGATATAAAGAAGCATAAATTGAGAACCATTTCTCCAGAGAAGCAGAGAACTCCTGTAGTCAGTCTGCACACTTACACATTTGAATTCTGGAACAAATAGAGGTCTTTTAAAGTATGTAATGAAAGTGCAGGATAGATCTATCAAATCCTGACCTACAACTGGAAGATTTACAGTAACGAACTTCACTTAGGCCGATACTTCATCTAAGTAACTTAATCTTTTACCATTAGAACAATAAGAGGCATCAGCAAATCAAACCTCTTTTGTAATTCTGAAATTGTATTGCTCCAGACCTTACTTGACAGAAAAAAAATGGGTGCTTCAGCCCACATTAATGCAATTGATGTTAAACTAGGCATCAAGATCTAAGCTTTTCCTGTGTTAATTTTAGCGAAAAATAGTCACTTTCTTCCCCTGAGTCTTCATGTTGAAGTAAATGCTGGACTCCCAGTTCTGGTAGTGCTGTCTTCCAGGAGGAACCGCAAAGATTTCAAAGGAAGCATATGGGAAGAAAAGGGCCAGCAGTTCCAACTTTTATGCTTGCTTACTCCCATATAGCCATTCCACCTCTTATTAGAGTTGTAAGATTGGATTCTGATTTCTCTGACAGTTCTGATAATTCAAAGTAACTTCACTGATGGGCACAGCAATTCATCTTGGATTTAAATCTACAGAAAGATGTGAATCAGGCCCAGAGTGTGTCTCCTTACTGGCTGAAGGGAAGGGAAACAAATGCTTGCATGTATCTGAGAGATAAATGGGAATGCACGTGTTGAAAGTGCCTTTTTATTACAGTTTGAAATGCCTTGACTTTCTGCCTCTCTGAAATCAAGGACAGATTTAGCAATAGAAATAGAATAGAAAGGAAAATCTTTAAAAGCGTCTTCTATTTTATCTTTAATTGAGCTGCGAAGTCTATTTTCTACTTTTCACTATCTGTGTATTTCACTAAAACAAGACTGGTGAATAATTTGAAGAATAAATGTACAAAATTATAAAATTTGATTGCTCACCAGCTTTAATATCTTAGTAATTTTTTTATTATTATTATTTCTGAATTAATGAAAAACTGCATTATTTCCTTTTAATTCCCTGTAGGTCTGTAGAAAGCTAGCTGGAATACTTTTATTCCTTAATAAAGTTGACATGCAGACTGCACCAAAATAGCCAAATTCACAAATTACAAACAAGTGGGACAAGTATGCTGTATTAGTTGTCATTTGTCCACATGCTGATAAATCATCCAGTCTTTATGTTTTGAAACAATACTGAAAATACTCGACATTATGAAAAGAGCTGATAATGAAAAGGGTACTGTTCCCCTCAAATGTTTCCAGTTCAAACTTAGATTTCTTTACATCCATTTTCCAACAAATCGTCTCTTACTTTTAATGCTATTCACGTCTTTTGGATGGCACTGATGATTTTTGGATGTGCTCTGAAGCTAAGTTTCTGTGAGGGAGCAATGTGAAAATTATAAACAATTTATGTCCATGTCTGTGCTATGAGAGCATCTTCAATCATTAAAGTAGAAAGAAAACTTTCCCAGCCTCATGGAGTAGCGCAAGTAGATTGTCCTTGCATTTCTAACACTGCACAGATACAGCTTATTAAAAGATTATCAGCTTTGGGGTTATGAGAATATAACAAAACCATTTTCATAATTCTTATGGTTAACAAAGTCCTCTTAGCAGCCTATATATTCACCTAAGTCTAATAACTTCATATATATTCTTAAACTATTTCTTCATTTGTCTTTACTTTCCACTGGGTAGAGCTGAGGGAAGTGGAATAAATTTTTCATATGCTGAGTCCACTTTCACCACAGGGAGCAATCCTACCTCACAGTGCACCAGCTCAAGGAGCACTGCATGCTTGACAGCATCTTGCTGCAGTGTGTTGCAGGTGATCAGCCCCTCGCTGTCACTAGCCTGGGAGAGACTGAAAAAAATACCAGGAGAACAGCGACTTTTCAGTAGTGTGTGTCCTAAGCTTTCTTTGAGTAATTTGTCACCTCTGAAAAGAACATGCTTCTTAACTCTCTAAAGCAAGGCATAAAGCTGCACTGTGTTACTCAAAGGGAGCCATGGATGGCTGCTTCTGAGTGCAAGTGGCTTGCCTTCAGAAGGTCCAGGGCAAGGTACCTTGGAACTACACCCACCCTGAATTTATGTGTGCCCTAAAAACAGTGGAGGCAAGCAGCATCTTCCTGAGCAGGCATCAGACAGAAACAATTTCATGCTGGAGCCTGAGCAGTGTGCAGGAGAAGGGATCTACCCGGAACTGTCAGCTCAAGCACTGACCATGCACAGATACAGCTTTGATCACTGCGCCTTGCTCCAAAAGGATGCATCCAGTGGAGGGACTATATATGAATTTTCTACAAGTTTTACATAGGCCCAAATTCTTTCCTATACTGTCAGGTGATCTGCAGATTTGTCATAAGTGCATGTGTGTGTGGTGGGGGAATTGGCTGGATCTCCCCATCGCCAGCAACCAGCAGAAGGAATGGTACTGCATCAGTTAGTTTTACATAGGAAGCAATTATCATTTAGGTATCACACTACTGTCCCATTAACTGCTGTTGTATTTTAGAAATGTGAAAAAATCAGACTGGATAAAAGATAATTTCAGTTCCTATTGAAAAATTACTTAATCTGTTTAAATTAATCTTGATTAAGTGCTGTGATGTGAAAGCCACAAAATGAAGCCACCAAATATATCCTTATATTGTGGGAATTGGAGCAAAATTTTAACAATCCTTATGCCTTTCATTATTACACCAGTTATTCATTATTTCCCTTCTCAAAAGGATTTTAATACTACTCACAGAAGGGACCTTCACTTCAACCGGAGTCACATTCACTAAATCCACACGTTATTTTCTCAAATTTAATTTCATAACTTGTAGTTTTTCTCCCAGTTTCAGAGCGCTGTTTCTACACGTACTGTACATTGATATAAAACAGGAAAATAATGGCTGACAGGCAGTGTAGGATTGCAGTAATTATTTTAAAATAAGGCTGATTTGTTCTACTGCTTCTTTCCCCAAGGCTAATAACTGGAGGCTAGTTATACTGCAATACAAGCCAGAGAAAAAACACCTGTTGCATATGATTATTTTCTATTAAAATGTAATGAATAATTCAACACGAATACTTTAAAAAGCAGTGTTACTATCATGCCCCTCAATACTCAAGAAAGTGTAGCTGAAGAGAGGGAAGGTCAGGTCAACCTAAAATATTGGCTATGTCATATCAGGTATGTTAGTTCACTACCTCTGTAACCCCAAATATAAGATTGTGCTTTTTGCTCTCTTTGATGTGAAAGAAAAAAGGATAAAAGAGCAGTGATACTGCTTCATTAACCTGAGTTCCGCTGCTTTTCTACAATGTATTATTCTTTGCATAGATGTGACCTGAAAATACACAACCAAGCAAAAAGATGAATGTGTGCAATGGTCATTCAAAATAAGTAAATTCAAAGTTAAGGCAAAGTAATTAAGGTAAATTTTATAGTGATATCACTTGTGCTTCACTTAAATATTTTGCCATTTCACTGGTCTATTGGATGCAATGGAATGGAACTTCGATAGATCACTCCTCAGTGATTTAGGCTATTTTCCAATAACTACTTTATTGCTGAAATTTCATGAAAGACAGTAAGTTTTGTGCTTTGGCTTTTTTTAAGCAAGCACCTCATTAAGATTACAAAGAGCACAAAATGCATAAAGTTCTCAAGTATTCTAACTGTCCTATAGAAAAAGCTGAGCATCGTCCATTACTTACATCAAGAATGCCTAGCAGTTTGCTGTACTGGGCTCTCATGAAACAAGGAAAAATTTCTTACCAGTCCAAGCAGATACAAATTTAATATACAAATTTATTATTACCCAGATGCGATAATCAGAGAAATCAAGGTCATCGGTGCAAAGGAGATCCAGTAGACAGAATCAGCTACAGATCTAAATCTTTCTAAATCATGATCAGAGGGTCTCAGACGTGAACTTTTTGTGTTTAAGAGCAAAAGTGAAAGACAGAAAATCAATGGAACTGTTTCAAGACCCAGCTATAAACAAGAAGAAAATTTTATCTCAGTTACAGCAGAAAAATTGGAATGTTGAGAAAGATTGATAAGGGACAGTTTCTGAGGTTCAGAGAGTATTTTCTTATGACTCTTGCTTCTTTCAAGATAGAGAAGTTGCATGCTTTCAGTGTAAAGGAAGGATGTGCGGAAAGAGAGACAGAAGAGCTCCATCCATTATTAGTAGTGACTATAGTGATAATAGTTCTGCATCCAGTGATTTCTAGAGCAGTAGCTAGGCCATCCAGACTGTTCCATGGTTAAATTTTAACAAGCATCTTCCTGAAATTCAGACTGATTTGCTGTAAATGTAAATTACCCAAACTTCCACTGTTACAGGCTCACTCACACAGAATGTGATCTGCAATACCAAATTATTTTCCTTTTTTCTATGACTTTACACAGTAACTGAAAAGACAACTAGGAGTACACAATTCACAAAATGAAATAATGCTTCTGGTAAGACACTGCCTACTGGCATATCAGACAATGAATTCAGTGGTATTTTCAGTGATTTTTAATATCTTCTCATGAACCAATCACTGAAGTCATAGATTCCTGATCCTGATCCTGATTCTGGTTAGGCCTGAAAAAAAAATGCTTGTATTCATGGGAAATATAAATATTTTGGCATTGAGAGTGATATTTCTAATGGTTCCCATGTTTTGCAGTAGGAAATAAAAACAATTTTTAAAACTGATTCTAATTCCTCGATTTCTCTAAATCAACATTTCTTCTCAACACTGTACAAAAAACTTTCCTTTTTTAAGATTAGGTAGAAACAACGTTATCAAAATTCTCACCACTGAACATTAAGGAAGTTCCTCTCCCCACAACTTCCTTAAGATTCTACTTAATCCACAGGCTCTGTCACAGCACTGCTAAAGCACTGTAGCTGGTCTTGCAATCATAAGTAACTTTAAACCAGCTACAGATGTAGCTGAAAATATCTGGAAATAGGCAGTACTGCTATTTTCAAGTTTAGGACTTGGAATGTATTCATAAATTTTGATTGGGCTGGAGAGAAAGATTGCAGAGGGTCTCTTAATTTTCTCAAATCAAATTTGTGCAATATTTTCTGTTCACTAAAGTTGTTAGTATGGTTCCTTCAGCAACTACACTTTCCATGTTGCCAGTCTTATCTCAATCTCAGAAATACACCCCATGTCAAAAAAAAAAAAGCAAGCTGAATGATCCTTCCCTAGCTCAGGAACAAAAAGAGTTCCTAAGTTACATATTGGAGCAACACTGTAATATTAAGAATATTGCTTAATTTCTATAAATTATTCCAGTCCTTTTTTGAATTAGGTAACATCTTCAGTTCCACAGCTGAAGTCACACAATTGGAGAACTTACTTATTTTAAAATCTAATTTCACCAGATTCCTCTTTTTACTGTGAGACATACTCATTATTTCCCATTTTCTTTAATTACCTCACTCATGATATTATTAACTTCTATTCCCCCTGAAGTTGTCTTAACTTAGTCTCATATGGAGGTTATGCTAAACATTTGATTATTTTTATTGTTCTTTTCTGTTCTTCATTCCTAATTCTTCTTTATTCATTTAGAGATTAAACCATTGAACTGAACATGGCATTGTAAGCCATGCAATGGGGACATTGCAGGCCTACAAAATGCTATAATTGTCTATTTTGTTTTGCACTCAAGCCTTTTTCTAAAATAAATTGAATTCTTTTTGCATTGTTGTGATGTTTTCACAAAAAGCCCTACCAGGGTTTCAAGAGTTACAGAGGATTTTCCTGTGGCACTGCAGGATCTCGTCCTACAGATCTCACAGCAGTCCATTTTTGCATCCAGCAGCCAAGTCTTCATCATGCTTATATTATCTGCATTTCTAATACTATATAAACTCTTGATACCCAGATGTAACAACACCCCCTGTAGCAATCTCCTTCATGCCTGACAAGTTGGTTTCACTGTATGAGTTTATAGGTATATCAACATAATCAGTAAGCTAGCTTTTCTCCATAATCTCATGCTCTATGTGTATTTGAGTGTTCATCCAGAACTTCTAATTCTATACTCTACCATGTTTCTAAGCTGAAGATGCAGATCGGTCCATAGAATAATTGTTCTTATATAGAGTTATGTAGAGATTTCTAGTTTAAAAAAGTACTATGTTTTAAAGAGTAAGAAATTGTATTGATAAAAAAATATATCCCTAGAGTTTTAATGTTGGGTTTCAACAGGCATCTGATTCACAAAGTATTTCCATGACACATGGATGAGAGCACCATGTTTCTGGTACTATTACTTATCCTAGAGTTTAAGTGGCAAACTATTGCTTCAGGCTACAAACACATGATAACACCACATTCTGTGTTTCTTGTACTGCTTTGTAATTTTATTGCACCTTTGCCATTAGATTAGTTTATGACAAAAAGCAAAATACGACACCACACCATCCTGTCATCACTTCTGACGATAATACCATAATACTAAAAATCAGCTTGCCCTGAACTACTTTCTTTGGCAAAAAATATTACTGAATAATATAAAATAATGTTTTACATTAAACATTAAAAACTGCATGTTGAAGAAAAATTTACATTTCTACTATCTATGAAGCTTAAGTTAGCTTTCAAGTCAGTTTTTTCCCCTTAGATCAGTGAAATCCTAATTCATTTTTCCACTCCACTTCAGCTCTCCCTTTTTCCCCAATCCCACACACTGGAAACATTATTTGATTTTCCCAAGTAGAAGAAGGGAAGGGACTAAACCTGAATCTCTTATGGTACCTCAATGCCCTAGTTCAGGGGTGTCCAACCTTTTGGCTTGTCTAGGACACATTGAGTGAAAAGGAATTGTCTAGGGCTGCCTAATTTACTCTGAAAGTAATGCCTCCTATTTATTTCCATGGAAGCTACAAAAAGTACAATAACACTATTTAACAGAGAAAATTTTCAGCTACAGAACACTATTTTTCTACAGTCACCACTATTAACTATGTATTTTCACCAGCAAGAGCCTGCGTGTCACACTCATAAAAATCTGCACCACTGCTGAAAAGCACCATCCATTGCCTCAGTGTGCTCACATCCACTGTTTGGTCTCCATTAAAGTTCAGCAAATACTGACGAATGTCTATGAGTGCCTTTAATTCCTCATGGAGGAACTAAATTCCACACCTTTGCTTCATATGCATTTCCATGTCAGACACCATTTTGTCAGAGTGCCCCTCTGCTGCCATCTGTCACATGGCAACAACACGTAATGGAATATTGTTGGGAAGGCTCAACCTCTACTGCCATACCACCAACATCCACCTCTGATATTGTGGGCGAGCATAATAAGACAGAAGGCATTACTTTCGGAGCAGCCCTCCTAAAATATACAATATTGTTAATATATAAGTAATACAACATTTTAATTGTTAATATTTTTCTTAAAACATTTTTAAAAAGAGAGGAACAAAACGACAAACTAGGGAGACAAAACACTTGACCTTGTTTTTGTGAAACTAATGAATCAATCTGTTTCAAAAGCTGTGGGTGCCATTCTTAGTGAGTTCACAAGGTACTCATCAGAGATTTTTGATGAAATGTTACTTCATCCTTGAAAACAGATGTTTAAAAATGTACATATTGCCAAAAAGTGATGACATCAATAAGGTGTGATCATGAAGTGAGGAATATTTCTGTCTGGTAAGACAGGGTTTATGACATGAGATTTTCAAGTTGAATATCTGTTTGCAACTCCATGCATTCCATTTGAAAATTTGCAGGTAATATATTTATATCAATTGAAAATTATGTTGCAAACATAAATTGATGTTTTTGTTTGTTTGTTTGTTGCAATCTTGAAACCTATTCTCAAATTCCTTTATCAAAACAGAAAGCACAGCTGCATAATCTTGGCTGTTCAGAGGATATAATTAATTGCTGTCACTTGAGCCATCACTTGCCATCATTTGAGATTAGACATGCCTGACATAGGCAGTCTGCTAACATAGAGGAGATGTGACATGCTTCTTCCTGTGCTGTAAAGAAGGAGGTGACTACAACTAATTTCTTTTTAGAGAGGACAGGAATATTAAAATGCATTCCAGAAATACCTACAGCCTAAAGATCCTCCTCAGAAGACAAAAATCTACTCTCTAGGTTGTGATTTTTAATAGATATTATGAGCACAGAGCCGAAATATTTTAGTGCTCACACACACAAAAAAAAAGAAAAGAAAAGAAAAGAAAAAGCCTAGTAAGCCTTAAATTGAAAGATAAGAATTCTGGTATCCTCAAGATCAGTTGGCAATTGAATTGGAGGTTTTTCGGTGCTAGAAGGTTAAAATAGGAATCTAAATTCCACCTAAGGTATCCAACTTCTTTGCTGTGTCTGGCTTTAAATTCCATTAGTTATATGAACAGAAAAGAAGAAAATCAATACTTCAAGTCCAAATGTGTCTGGAAATAGAGTTAATCCATTATATACACATTGTGTCATACTGAAACAATATAAG
Source organism: Phasianus colchicus (assembly GCF_987193195.1). Taxonomy (NCBI): domain Eukaryota; kingdom Metazoa; phylum Chordata; class Aves; order Galliformes; family Phasianidae; genus Phasianus; species Phasianus colchicus. The sequence continues at coordinate 35,742,207 of NC_143440.1, read as the reverse complement.
AATTCTTCTCGTACTTTGGATAACTCACAGCTGCAATATTTCAACACTACTTTGCAGGCTTTTATCACAGTTTTAATGAAGTATAGTTGGTTTTGAAGTAAAAGTCTGTCAGTTTTCATGAAAAGAATTAGATTTTTGTCTTGCACTGCCTTTAAAATCGGATTTAGTTCTCATTATTTTCTGAACAATATCTTAAAGAAATTAATTGTAGTGATACATTTTGACTTGATGTGAGGACAGGCTCATTATTAGAAGTAGCATGCTAGCAGGTAAAGATGGATCATCTAAAAAAAAGGGCTCATAGGAAGGAAGTTTAAAAGATTACACTGACTCTTGAGCAGAGTTTTTTAACTAAAGTCAAGAACCTTTCAGAATGCTCTACATAAGATGCATTTTTGATCGATGTACTTTTATTTCTACAAAAGAGGTTATAAATACCACAAGTGTAATTTCTTAGACCATTATTTACTGTTTGGAGGTAATCAAAGATCAAGGTAAAAGGTAACTCAGTATTTAATAGCCTGCCTTCAGTGGCCCAGTGGTCAGCAAACACCATGCTCCCAATAAGAAGAGGTTAATATTTCCCTTCAAAAAATTACTGAGAAACATACAAGATGTAAGAAAAAGGGAAGACAAAACAGACTTTTATTGCCACTGTTAAACCTCTAATAACTTCAGTTTTTCACAGTCAAATGTGCTTTCTGCCTCTGGTATTCAACCTACCAAAATCCTAACCATTCAACTTGCACCAAGTCCTGCATTGCTAGATTTAGCAACTGTATTGGTTCTAGCATTAGTGTCATACTTCCTGCCTATGTGATTTGTGGAAAGCTCACATGGGACTTCAGCAAAAAGAAGGGATTCCTTGGTGCTCTGATCCCATACCTGGTCCCATACCTAAGAATGCCTACCTTTTGTGTTCCTGTAAGTTTTGTTTGACTGCAGAAACAAACAAAGCCAATCCAGAAATGGTCATTCCTTACTAAGGAAGGCCAAACTACCCCGTGTCTCCAGTGTCTGTGAACAGAAGTAGCCACGTATTACACATTTCCTCCACTCTCAGCCAATCTTCATCCTAGCTCTCATACTCTAATTGAAGGCTGTGATCAGTTACATTCAAGACTGGTGAGGGCTAAGTTGACACCTAATGCTATACAGCCAGCCAGCCCTGCAATCACATATAGTTGTGATTCTCTAGTGGGAAGTAGGAACACACTTCATAAGAAGCATTTGGTTTAAACAATTGTAATGAAAAAGGGTTAGAGAAGCAGGCTGGCGACTTGCCAAAATGAAACAGTCTGGAGAAGAATGTCTCAGGCAGTTTTGGGAAAGAGAAGAGTGTCAATATTTTTGAAAGGTGAAAGGGCAAGGAAGATTAAGAAATAAACCTCAATAACAGTGATAATAAAATTCTAAGAAAATTAAGGTCTTGGAAAAGATAAAAAAGAATGGGGGGGAAGGGGAGGGGGAGAGGATTTAAACTTTCTAAATTATTATTGAAATACTGTAGTTTTCAAAGAGAAGAAATAAAGAAGGAAAACAAAGAAATCACAGGGAAAGAAAGAAAGACCTTTTCAGAAAGAATCTAGAGAATTCAAAATATCTTACAAGAGAGAGACATTAAATGTCTCCTCTAAAGAAAATTTATATGGAAGGGGAAGTTCACAGCAGGAGACCACCTCTGTGATTAGAAACAGAAAAACTACTATCAACAAATTCCACTGGTTACCAAATGTTTTTCATTGCTTCCGCAGTGAAGGCTTCTGCCTTGAACTATGAAAAATGTTTTGACAAATAGCTTCCAAAAACCAGCTTGAGGAAGCTAGAAAGTTGTTTCATTCATAAACAGAGGCTACAAATTACTGGCTCAAAGTCTCTCTTGCCAGCTGCAAGACAAAACACCCCAAAATAGTGCACTCAATTAGGTGGGGTTTTGGAAGGATTGGTTGCTGCCTAGGAAAAATAAGGAAACTGATTACCGTCATATATCAGGCAAAGCACACTGAAGAGTCAGCTGCAGATTTTGCAACAAAAATAGGAAAAGAAATTGAAAGAGGCTCTCTCTCTGAGATTATAAACCACTGAAATATTTTATTGACTCTGGAGATTAAGTTTCTCTACATCCTTTTTTGAACACCAGTGACTTCCCTAGAAAATTATATCAGCAAGTTACAACACGGAGGATTTTCAACTTTTTGTATCTCCTTTCTCTGGCACTCCTGTTTCCATAAATGGAGAGGAAAAATGAATCAGAAACAAGGATATAGAGATGACACCCAACTTGCACATCAATGGTTTGTATTAACTTTGAGAAACACTGCTCAAAAATAAAGTTTCGTGCAAATTTTGACTTCCTAATTGGACAATTATTTTTCTATCAGGATCAGTAAAATCTTCATTTATAAATGAAAATGCATTAAGATGAAGGTTGCACTGCAATTTAAGAGGAGCAATTGAGGCCTTACATTTCAATAAAGTGAAAAAGATACACAAAAACTCTTCCTCTCCTCCTTATCAAAACCTACACGGGAAGTTTGTAACCAGTGTTTTTCCCTATGAAGTTTTTTTTTTTTAAGACATTTCAGAAAGAGAGATACTCATATTAAAATAAAATGAATATGAACCCAAATCCTTGTGTTGTACAGTTAATGCTCTCAGTTTCCTTTTAACATGATGACATTTATTTGAACAGAGTGGATGATGGGTCCACTACATTTTCTAAAACTAACTCACAAACTATCTGTGAATTCAGGCAGAAAACATTCTGAACTCACATTGACAAGATGTGGAATATTTATTCTACATGAATATGCAAGGAAAATGTCTAAATTTGTGCTTTGAATTTTCTTCAGCCTTGCTTCCAGAAATCAATTTTCTCCTTTCAGCAAAATGCTGAGAATACAAAATAAATAAACAAACAAACCAAATTCCATAAATACAGTATGACTTGCTGAAGAATCCCTCTTCCAGTTTTCATCAAAGGGTTATCAGTGGTCAAACAGTGCATTGGAACAAGGACAGTGTTTACTCTGTAACCTCGAGAGAATTTCCTGGCTTTCTTTGCTACACTTCAGCTTGCACCTTACACCTAAGAGCATATCCCCAAAGTGCCTCTCAACTACAAGTCAGTGACAACTATTTTTTCAACGACTAGCAGCCACTGTAACACCTAGCATCTCTGCCAGATATGTAGAGATGTGTTGCTAATACTTGTTAGAAGGAATACAAAAGGAAATTAGCTCATCAGGGTCAGAGTTGATGCTATACAAACAGATAATGCTAGGGTACTGCAGGGGAGCAGAAAGTTCACCAAAGACATAGGCATCTATTGTTTCCTCTTGGATCAGAAACAAGTGATGTAACTTTTCCATCACAGAGAAAAGAAGATATTTAAGAGCAAACTCAGCCAAGTATTCAGATGGTAGAGCAAGAAGCAGCCAAGACAGAGGCTATTGCCTGGAAACAAGTGACAAAATGAAGTCTAGTCAAAGCCAGTCTCCCTTTGACCAAAAACTATTTAGAGGAGATTCTGCATACATAAAGAAAAAAACTTGTGGCTTTGGAAAGACAAATTGTAAGCAACGTTAGCTTTCTAAGCATAAGGACAGTGAAAAATGCCACTAATAATTCAGAGGCCAGCCATACCCTGATACAATAGCCAACAGATATTTTCATCAAGTAGCTGTTGAAAATCCTAGACAGAATTCTATTTTAAGCTTGGTTTTGTTAGTAGTGGGAACATTTATAAAAGAACTGATCATAGGAAATAACCTTGAATTAAATGATCTGAAGCTGATGCCATTTAAATTGAATGGAAGAGCAAACAAGAAACATAGGCTGTAATTCAGCAGACTGTAATGAGCTTAGACACTAGCTGGAGATGAACGAAAGCAGTCTGGAGCTCAGGGCAGTCTGTAAAACCCACCTAAGAAGTAGAGTAAGTGAGCCTAGGCAAACCAAACTGGTACAGTAAGAGCAGAGTATGAATAACCTAACTGAAAGCTGTTGTGGATGACTGTACTGCTATTATATCTGTGAGAGCTGTAGTACACATAACAGTGGAAGTTTCTGACTCAAAATGAGAAATTTTAGGGAAGTAAGGGGACTAGTCAAGTCAGATGGACAAATTAGCTCAAAGATGTGTTTCCTCAGGAAGGCTGCAATGTCATTAGTTCAAAGGTGTCAATTATATCTAAATGTATCTATACACTAAGATAGAAGATGGTAGGAAAAGTCTCAAAAACATTATGAAAATAAGACAGTAGAAAAAAAAAAGGCAGTCAACAATGTACTTTAATCAATAAAACTGAAAAGCATGGAAAAATAAAATTACTTTCAGTACACAGGGAGGAATTGTTAGATATTAAAGATCATATAGATACTTTCAAAAAATAAAGAGGGACAGATTGGAAAAGTGTATGGAAATGAAACTTCCTGAGCTTGTTTTGATGTTGAAACAAATCTCCAAGTGTGAAAGGTCATCTCCCTGGCTGAACTTGAAGAGTATGAAAAGTTCCAGATCTGAGAGCAAGTACCATCAAATGGGATGGTACTGAGCAACCAAGACTAACAAAGCCTTAACCAACTCTCTAGCCACAGAAAATCCAGTATACCTACACTGGTGTGAGTTCAGTAAAGCACTTGACTCAAAATTAAGTAACAAATGGTTGGCAAATTATTGCAAATCCTTCCAGTACTTGAAGGGAGCACATAAACAGGAAGGGGAACAGCTGTTTACGAGGGTGGATAGTGATAGGACAAGGGGCGGTGGTCTTAAACTGAGACAGGGGAAGTAGTTTAGGTTAGATATTAGGAGGAAGTTTTTCACACAGAGGGTGGTGAGGCACTGGAACAGGTTGCCGAAGGAGGTTGTGGATGCCCCACCCTTGAAGGCATTCAAGGCCAGGTTGGATGTGGCTCTGGGCAGCCTGGTCTAATTGGTGACATAGCAGGGGGGTCGAAACTAGATGGTCATTGTGGTCCTTTTCAACCTAGGCCATTCTATGATTCTAGGATTCTATGAAATCTGACCAAAATATTTCTTTTAATGAAAATAATACCATTGATAATTACATGCTGCAATATCTTATACGTCATATTTATGGCCCATGCCTTTGCAAGCACTAAGAAAAGGCTGACAGCATAATTCTCTGCAATAAGAATTTCACCGATGTTGTTTCATGATTTCAGTACAGATCCTGGAGCAATTGTTTGTCAGTTGAAACAGACACCAGAAAAATGGAAGACCAGTTGATGATATTCCATGGCAAAATATAAAATGTTTTTGAAAATAGTGCTCAGTCTGAATTTTTGCTATCTTGACCCTAAATACTCAGAAAGCAGCTGCCCTCCATAATGGTAACACTTACTGCCATCCTATAATGAGAGGATAACCTAACTAGACTGCTATATCAACCATAGCAGGCATGCACTGCTTGTTTTTTCCTTCCTCTTCTCATTGTTACCAGTGTGTTATTGAGGAAATAAGAATTTACTGACAAGTTACTCAAGCTGTTTATTTCCTACCAAGCATTTCAGGAGATATACTCTTTTGTCGATAGTTTTCTGATATTATACCCAGATGTACATTCTGTCACAGCGTAGCAAAGGTGACTAACGCTGGCAGAGGTTTCTCCAGTGTTTTCTCCAGCACAGACAAAACTATGCGAGGCTGGCTCTTTGCTTACCCAGTGCTACTAGTCAATGACAGCAGCTAAAGTTAACTCAAGCTGCTACTTCAGCAGAACACAGACCTATCACTTATTGAGTTCCCCTTCTTAGCACTATTAATCTAGTTGGTGTTTTGCAGGAGTAACAAAGTGAATCAGGATAAATCCACTCTAGGGATAAACAAAATCTTTCACCCCTGTGAATTTCTCCTACATAATTTCTACGTGAGAATCACACATAATGACTACTCCAGCAGTTTGGGCATTTTAACAGGTTACCACATAGAGGATAAGGTATGCAGCTACAGAACAGCACATCGTTTTCACGTTGTTTTATCACATCACACAATTCACTAAAAGATTTTACATGGAAAATCAACCGGGATTTTTTATTTCCCAAGAAGGAAATAATCATTCTGCAATGGAAAGCATTTATAAATGTTTTGCTAGGTCTTACTCATGGTGCTTAACCATTATGATACTATGGACCTTACTGAGTACATACTTCCACAGTTTCAGCTAAGTTACATTAGCATTCACCACAGGGACATGTATGGTGACTTTAAGGTAATGCAGCTATTGCTTACAAGCATAAACCAAATAAGAAGAAATTGCAGATACTGAACTTTTTTTTTTTTCATACAAAATAAAATAAAATAAAATAAAATAACAGTATGAAAAGTTGAAAGCACATTTCTAAGTTATCCTCTAAATATAAATAAAATTATCCTGAAAGACAACTTTCTATTTGAACTAACCCCAAATTCACAAATAACACCCAAAAAGCAGACGAATTGAAATAAAAACCAATGTAAGACAGGAACCCTCTAGGATATATTGTCAAAGTGACTCATGAGGTTTAAAGTCAATAGAAGTTGACGGGTGAGACTGAAATTCTGTGTAGTGCTTTAAAAATATACCCTAAGGTACCAAGTAAAGGAACCAAGAGCTAATCCCTGCATACAAATATCATCTACTGCAAACTTTACTTCAGAGTTTTTTTAAAAAGGTCACAAGGAATAGATTTTTTTGTCTGCTCTGGAGGGCACAAAACATTTGGAAAGAAGCTTGCCCTGCAGAGAGCACAGCCCAAATCTGAAGGTTTAAGTGAAGTTCCAGCACTGTCCAGCTTTCCTCTTTTTCCTCTGCACTTCAGAATATCACAATCAGTGCTATTGGTGTGGTTATCTCTGAAGCACATGCACACCTGCTGTGTATGCACTTCTGACCTCTAGATCCATGCACAAATCCACTTGCTCTACTTGTTCCTCTCACTTCTCTCCTTATCTTGTCCTCATTTTCTACAATCCCATTGAAGCAGTCAGTTTACTAAAATAATCTATGTCTGAGATTTTTCAGAACTCAGAACACTTGATTATTAAACATATGCAAAAGATTATTGCTTTTGGAATTGCATTTTTAAGAATTTATTTTGTTGTTTGTGCTACAGAGATGGAACTGAAAGAAATTTCAAGTAATAAAAAGCCCAAGCAAATCTGCTGGCGTCTCACAAAACCTATTCAATTGTTTATTCTTCTGAGTCATGCTGCAGTTGGGAGGGAGGGAGAGGCAGAAAGATGACCTTTCTATTTACTGAACTCACTGCTGTTGATGCTTAATGGAATCAGTATTCTTTTAATAACAATTCTACTTTAGTACCATTTTCTCCACTTGATTTCTCACACATTTTATTTAACATGGACACTGGCTTGAAAATTGCACACTTCACCTGTTTCAGTTTGAGTTTCTCATCTGAACTTCGAAGATGATGTCATTTGACACAGGAACAGGCTTTCTAAGGCCCTGTCTAACAGAGGCATAGATCTCCCGCATGATAACAGAGCACAGCCAGAACAATGGCTGGCCACAATTGCTGGGTGGGACAGAGAAGTGGGTTCCCTCCCCCCTGCTGAGAGATACTGCTTTGTTTCCCTCCAAGAATGTGCTTCATTTTTACAGAATAATTGTTGCAGTGTATAAATAAACAACCATATGCTCTAGACTTTGGACAGCAGTATAAATGGTCACTTCCTCAGTTACTTCCTATGAGCATTTTCATGTTATCCTAATCATACTGACTGCTGGCAATAATAAACTGTACTGCTGAGCAGAAAGATGTCATTCCTCTCTGTAAAATTCAGGCTTAAAACTTTAAATTTTCCTTGATTATTTTAGCTTTGAATTATTTCTTAAGCAGCGAGTCCAGCATGAAGAATCTGTTGCGTGCTGCTGTACTGTTAGTTTGATTTTGAAAGCAAACATCTGAAGATCCAAGCCAACTAAATTCCAGAAAGACCACACTCTCCAGATGGCAAAATTTCCATAAGTATCTCTCTACCTGCACTCCTTGAAAATAGATGAGCACTGAGAGTTTTTTCCAAAGGAATATTTCTTTACAATATTTCTAGCAGCATTTTAAGGACAATGTTCCCACTACTCTTCTTTATTTCCAAATTCAACTCAACTGAGCAGCAAATTAAGCTATTGAGAAGACAAGATCAATGATTTAGGTTGATAAAGGACCTACTCTAACATACAGCACTGGCATAAAAGCTCTTAGGAGTGGCAAGTCAGTGAAGCATAATAGAGTATGTGATTCTGCCCCAGCAGCACACAAACACCCTCCCTGTCTGCCCTGCTATATCCCAGGGGTGCCTGGCACAGATGCTGCCTCCACTGAGAAAATAGCTACCTGCCAACCTCTTTGACCACGCTCCATCCACTTGATCCCTCTGGAGAGGCCCTAGGAGCTATGCTGAGTAAACTTTGCAGCACTAAGCACTTTCACGAGAGTCTCAAGGACCAGCCGGAGGCATAAGCATGGACCAGCCAGGGCTCAGCCGCACAGCCCAGCTCCCAGAGGATGGTCTAATGGAAGACCAGCAGATGGCAAGCAACACGAAACAGAAGTTGCTACAGTTAATTGAGTTCAAGCAGGCATTAAGAAACAAGTACTCTTATGACTATTCTTATGTACAGCTTTATTTCAGACATGACTTTCATTGTTTTCCTCACAAGCAATGCAAAGATTAGCAGAGGTAAATCATAAAGCTGTCCTGAAAATATCTATTAGGTAAAGTGAAATATTTTGCTACTGCTAACCTAGTGCGCAAAATATTCTCACAAAAAAGGGTTGTTACTTGGACAGCAAAAACTATGTCCCAGCAGACAGAGCAAAGCCATGGAGTTTGGGTCTGGGTGTGAACTCTGCAAGGCCCTGGGGGCAGCAGGTTCATGGGAGCCGGGGTTCAGCCACACTAGAATCCAGCTGGAATCCAGCAGCTGCTCTCAGCATACGCCAAAGCCTGCTGACCAACACGGCGAAAATCATTATAAGATATCACTGATTAGATGGTGAATGCCACAGACATAAACTTGTAGGAAGCCTGGAACTAAGACATCAAATATTGTTTGGAACTAATGGTTAGATCTATGGTAGAAAAAAAATATATACGTATATTAATCACTAAGTAATCTGATATATTATCCAGTCTCAAGAAATGTATCCTTCTACACCACTGCCTATTATTAGTAAAATGTTTTTCCTTCTGTTTTTCAAAATGAAAAGTGTTGACATTGACTAAATCTAACAGAAAAAATTTACATACAGGATTTATTTGAGGCCAGCTTCCACTTTTCACTTCATGGTATCTTTTTTCCAGCACTCAAAAGATGCTCATCCTCGATATACTACAATTCTGAATACATAGTCATAAATATGCATGAGTGCCCACTTGCCTTTATGTATGTGTATTGCCTTTGTTTTACACGTAAAGGAACATAATGGAATTTTATTTTTAAATGACACATTTGGACTTAAACCTAAAAGAGTCTAATGTTTGCCATGCCTGGTATGGGGGAAGGAAAAGGAGATTTCTTAGAACATCCTGCTATAGATATATACCTACAATGTCTGTTGGTGGACATTGCATGAATGCGGTATGTATAAAGAGCATTATAGATAGATTTATATGCACACAAAATATATATGTATTATATTAGAATATATAAATATATTAGCATAAAGATGTTTATGAATGCAAAATAATGTCTATGTATTTACTTAGATATTCATGATTATGATTAGACTCTTTAAATAACATTTATGACAATTAACTGCCACATTATACTAATTAATGTCTCTTCTTTCTCCTCTACAGGTGAAAAGCATTTTAAGCTTCTTTACTCTTAAATTACGCATTTCAAATGTAATTTTGTATATATTTGTATTTATTTAATGCATTTAAGAGCAGACAGTAGTTCTTCTCCTGCATTTGAAATGCAAAAAAAAATTTAGTGGGAGTCAAATATTATTGTGATGTTGTAATTAAAAACTGACATTAATTTCCCCATAGACTGTTCACATCTAGGAGAGAAGTTCATACAGTTGATTTGCTCTTTGCTGCACAATGATGCTCTTATTTTATCTGACATTCACTAAAAATAAATGTGTGTGAATGAAGGAATTAGGTCACCTAGTGACATTACAGACAGCAAAAGAATATTCAAGAAAAAAAGTTTATATCTGCACACACAAAGTAGTATAGTTTCATACAATAAAGTGACAGGATGGCCACAGTAATTGGTTCCAGTCCTGAAGCAGAGAGAGGGATGCCATGGTTACTGCAGGCAGTGGTCCATCCTGCTGGCAGTAAGCTCACTGCACAGTGCACACTATCCTGGCGTGTCTGCTGCCCTGAGGCTGTGATGGCTTTCAGCATAATCAAGGAAGGGCATCTCATTTACAACCAGCCTTTTGCTGCCAGCTGCCCAGGGTCTCTGCTGTGGGGTTGTAACACACACATTAATGGCAGAGAAGCAGTACACAAGACCTCACTTCACCCCCCATGCGAGGAATTTGCACCCTTCCGGGGCCTGAAAACCCCTCTGTGCTGCTCCAGGCATTTTGTGGTGCAGGGAACAAGACTCTCCAACTACAAGCCTATGTTGAAGACTGCAGGAGTAATATACTTGCTCTTGCCAAGTCTCAACACTTCTTAGTTTCTCAGCCAGCTCTGTGTTTGCGCAGTAGTGTGCAAGGCCTCCGTTTCTCATGGGTTTTGTGTCAGTGCATGATAGCACACGCCAGCTCACAACCTAGTGCACTGCCAGCCTTGTTTCCTGAATCAGGCCTGTCAGAGCACATGAGCCTGCTAGAGAGGTTTTATCTGATGAGTAGGATATCCACTCTATAATGCAGTTAATTGACTTCATTACTTACCCATTTGGGCCTGCCCCAATGCAATACCTGCTTTGGAACAGGATTAGATAAAAAGGTAACTCTGCTCTAACAAGAAAGGAGCTAACACAAAATAACAATCCTGAAAGCCAAGGTAAGGTTTCTCCTTCATCCCCAAGTATGAGGAAGGGCATTCCACTGCGGTCTTCCTAGAAGAAGGATTTAGTAAAAGAAAGTATGCCTACAGTTTCAGAGTACTAACAATGGAATTTCTGCCTTAAATTATGAGAACTAGAACTGTCTAATTTCATTTTATTAAGTTTTTCACTCAGCAAGTATGACATCGAAAAAAATCTTAAGAAGCCTTTGGATCTTCCTGTGGGGTCATGATCTAAACTAATCTAAATCTACGCACGTTCTTTTTCAATAGACAAAGCTAATACAGATGGTTTTATTTATTTGGGGAAGTAAAGAATTCATCAAGTAAAACAACTTTTAGCCACAGCACTTTTAGCTTCAGTATTCATGCAGAATACTGAAGAGCTGTGACCTTTACACCTACAATGACTGAGCAGTATGTAAAGAGGAAGGGGGGGCCTGCTCCCCAGGAGCAATTTATTCATTTTAATTATCTTTGCCTCCTTTCTCAGCTGGCCTTTTATCATGAAAGTTCTTGATGAGAAGCATCATTATATGTGGTTTCATTGCCTTACATTTCTGCCTCTAAGACACATCACAGTGTCTTCCTTCCAATACAATCACGTCCTCCATATAAAACTCACACAAACTCTTTTGGCTCAGGAAACAAGCAGTAAAGTTCAGCACCTAAACTTAGTTTCCCACATATACTCCAACTCCAGTATTTTGGGGAATATCCTTCCTCATCATAGTATTTGCAGTGCTCTTATAGGCATCTCAAAATTCTTGCAATCATGCTCATCAAAGCTCACCTACACTGAGTTTGTAGGTGCATCATAAAGCAGGATACACTAATGTATTGCTAGAGCTGTAATCTTAGCCATGATAGGTTCGGCTCATTGGCAGAAGATAATCAGAGTGACCCAGAAAATCTGTGCAGTAATCTTTATGTATCTGTTTCCACCACAACTGATTTTACTCCTTTGCTCATTGGATAATTGATAAGATTTAGCAGTATTATAGTGCTTGATTCACTGAGAGGAGACTGATGTGCTGAAAAATTCTGTAAGTCAAGAATCTTTCAGCATAGTCAGGAAAAACATCACTAATGAAAGAGCAAGGTCGGGTCACTGCTACCAGCAATATAGGACATCGCAAACTGCAATCAGTGTACAACACTTTTACTATAGTAATGGGCAAGGATTATGAGCGTATTGCTTCATAGTACTGGTCCCTGCCTTTCTGTACAGTAAAAGAGCCTTCCTTGAGGCATGACACTAAAATACCTTGTGAGGAACTGAAAATGGCTGACATCAAGCAAGGAATTTTCTATTGTTTACCTTCTATCTGTATTGTATCAAAATTCAACAAGGATTAATTTCACTCAGCGTGGGAAAAAACAGCTTTACACCAGCAAAATTTCTGCAGGATACCTGGAGGCTCTGAGTAAGCAAGACAAGCAAAAGCTACATATATAGCTGTGCTTACCCAGACCTATCCCACATGCAAAACAACAGAAGCCTTCTCATTCCATGGCATTCCAGATCCTTTCCTAATGTAAACACTGTACCATACCATACCATACCAGCCATAAGGCTTCCAACCCCCTCCTCAGGATTTTGCCATGTCCCACAAAAGCAGCCCCAGGGAGTGCCTAAAGGGTGACTAAGTCATCCTAGGACTTTCCCTCTTCTTTCTGGCTGTGTGCTCCCAGTCTTGCTCATCCAGGAAGCTGACCTAGCCAAGATGTGATGACTTTTCTTGTAAGATGAGGTTTCATCACTTCTCTGAACCAACTTGTTATGCAGTCACAGGAGCATGAGGGCCCACGCAGAGTGGGAGGACAGGACAATCTACAGCCAGAACTGTTCTGGATGTGTATATTCAGTATCTTAAGCTACTGCAAAGCAAAATCAAGTCATAATTCATCTCAAATAAGATTTTATCTGTTGCTGCAATACACAATAACTGGCCACTGATCATATATATTAAGACATTGAGACTGTTTTGGAGAAAAAAAATACAAAAGACACACATTTATAGGCTAATTATCTACATAATGAAGCTTGCATGAAATCTCTACAACTGCAGAATGCATGCTCAACTCGAAGCTGGCTGACTCATGAAGGACAGCCTCATTTTCTTAGGCCATAGAGAATTTAGTGAAATTCCAGGCCAGTTTTATTTATACCTCAGCTCTATGCACAGTGATCTTTTCATAGCACAACAGCTGCCACACTGACACGTGCAACATCCTTACACCAAAATGACTATCAATCCCACTAAAATGCTCTGTTGGCTCTGATTTCCCATGTACTGTACACTGAAATTTTGCTGACACAAGCTTTCATTGTGATCCTAATAGCCTGTTTTCAGTGTTTGGGGGTTGGTTTTTTTTGTTTGTTTTGGTTTTTTTGTTTTTTTACAGAAGAGAAATCTCAAACTGAGAAACTATTCTGAACCACAGATAAATAACAGTAGATAAAGAACTGTATTGAGATGCTGCATACGCAAACTGAAAGCTGGACAAATGTGGCTTTAGAACAGTTTTGGGAAAGACATATTCAACACTTCATTGGCGTATCATTTAACTCAGAGGAAGCCTACTAAAGTAATGCATTTTTTACAGTAGTATAGCTCTCAGAAATATTAATTACTGTCTGTACATTTTTGTGCTTTGTTTTTTTTTAGTTTATTTTAATGACCCAAGCAGTTTCCAGAAGGAAGGAGGAAACTGAAAACATGGACATTTTTTTTATGAAGCTGCTAAAACAATAGCAAATATCACCCTTGTACACCAAAATAAAGTTTCTGGACCTAACACTGCTTCAACTATAAATGCTTTAACCATTAATATTTGTGGTAGCAAGTGGAGAAAGGAGAACACCAGAGCAGCAGGAGCAAAGAGAGAGAGCAAGAGGCCTTGCAGGGACTAGGCTTTATGCATTTTAATGTAACCTGGCTAAGGGGAAGGAAATCTTCACTGAATGACGAAAAGAATTTTCAAAGAAGTTCAGCATTTTGGAAATAAACTACTACTGTGCTTCATTTTAAACAACTGAATAAAGTTTACAAGGACATTTTAATGTGCCTTGCTGTTTATTTCCTATGACCATTAACGCCATTGCAAGAACTAGAAGGTAAAAGGAATATATGTATTGCTAATTTTGTCTAAGGAAGCACTGTTTTTTATCCAGCACTCCATTAGATTTAATTATAGTATCTTCCACTGTATTTCAGTAATACAGAGATAGAAGTACAGTCATGGGAGTTTCTTTTACAGTTTATACAATTAAGACTACATTTGCTAAAAATCTTCAAATGCAGATACCTAAATGAAAGCATCTAATACCAGATTGAGATACCCCTACAAAGTTGGAGATCCTCAGCAGGTCCAGTTAAATGAATGTTGCCTTCTCACTGTACAGCAATGCTTTGGCAGAAACAGAATCTAATGAAGCACCTACCTTGCGGCTAAGGAAACATGGCACAGCACCCTCAGCCCCTCTGCCTGGTACAGCTCTGCCCCTTGCTGGGAGCACCAAGCAGAAATCTGTTCTTCACAGCCCGAAGGCCAAGCTCTGAAGTTCTTAGCACTTTCCTGAAACCCTGTAGCTGATATAGTCCACTCTTTTCTCTTTCCAGGATTAGAATTATTATTGCAAGTAACCTGCTTTATTCTCTTTTTCTGCACACACATCTGAAAGCAAGGCCAGTCGAGTGGAAAGAAAAAGTGTGCTTACTCTAGCTAGATCAATTGACAGCTTTGGAAGAACAGACCAGCATTTCAGCATCTGAGCTATTTTCCAAGCCTTGAAGTAGCCTTGTGTGCTTGAGGCCCTGCTTGCATTTATGTATATAGACCTTTTAAAATGTACTTAGGCTGTCATAGCTACAACAGCTATATTAATACAGAATAATAGGTATATCACGTATCTCTCCCAACATAAACACACCATGTTCATATAGAATAACAGATTTTCATCAACAATTTTTTTTTTTAACTAGGCAGAGAACATTTTTCTGCTTTCTCTCATGCTCTGACACTTGCATTCATGTGACATTAAAGGGGCATGGTTCAGACCTGCTAGACTTGGATAGATTGTTAATTAATACACTTCTTCAAGGCCTGTGTGTAGGAAAAATATTTATTATGATTAATGTGTCTGGGAAGCATCATTATATACTTAATCAGCCAGCATCTAAACATGGACACTCAAAGTAAGAGATCCATGGTTATAATTCCTTAAATATTTCTAAGAATTCTAGCAAGTATGGAGGGCCTGAAAAGACAAAGCAACAGCTTTAAAAAGGTGACTAAGCAGATTCAAAAGTCTTGCCACAGAGCAGAGGAGGGAAGAGTCCTTCTCATGCAGAGAAAACCACCCAAGAGTTGCTAGGTGCTGCCCCTGACCCATGAATCAGGGGAAAAATTCAATTCCAAGTTGCATAGAGAAGGAACAGTTTCACAGAAGCTGTTTGGCAGCTCCCCAGCATAATGGACCACGAGGCTCTGATGAATTGGCAGCACCTCTCAGGTGCAGAACGTCACACCTGAGTTGCTGCCTCCATCCCTCAGATACAAATGCACAGATTTTATATCTTTTATCCAATTTGTCTTTTATCTGATGAAATGAATCTAGGCTGTGTTTTGGGTTTGGTTTGAGGCTAGCATATTTTTCAGCTTCTGAAAACTCAAGATGAGCATAGAGAAACTTAATCTGTATCTCTGTTTTTCACACATACATACAGATATGATACACTATACTAGCATGAAACATTGACTTTCAGCTATTTCATTTATAAGGAAAAGTAAACTTTCAAAACTGCACATCTACACAAAAAGCTTTTTCACAAAAAGAGTATGATTCAATTAAAAACAATACACAGCATTTCAGTAGCACTACCAAAAATTATCAGATATTTTCTTTCCTTACTCTCTTCCTTCTCAGTTAATGTTCTTATTACTAGAGTTTCTTTTCATCAGAACAGACATGAGGAAAGCATTGTGAATAAACAGAAGGGAATTTGGACGTCAGGACACACTACCCCAGGCTTTTAGCATGCAGGGTAGTTTTCTAGAAGGCAGCTTTGATGCCACTGTTCTTTCCCCAAAGACATTCCTCATTACTGAGTGCTACATGTTGCCCTGTTGGTCTGGAAGAAACATTTCATTAACTACAATATCACTATAGATTGCATCTAGTTGCCATAGAAACTTTAGAGAAGAAGCTTGGGTTTAACCCTTGGAATGGACTGAATTTTTCATCCTGATAGCGTTATAACTTTAAAAGATACCATAGCTTTTATTGTCCTTTATCTTTCAGTATAAAAACTGGCAGCTGCTGATAATTCATACAGAGTTGATGGCTGTGAAATATTTTTACTACCAATATTTGCTACTTAACTGGGACACTGCAGTGAGGGACAAAATTGCTGTTGACTTCACTGCAGCTGTGATTTCCACCTCATCTGTTCAAAGTCAAAGGCTACTGTAAAATCAGCACAGAAAATTCCTTTTAATGTTATGTTCTGTGGGAAGAGAGAAGGAATGAGCAAATGTGGGTGCAAGTCATGGATTTGCCACAGCTCCCTTCTGTCTCAAATTCGCCAAAAGGCACCACATGTTTCTGAGGTGCTTAGAGATCTTCACGATCCAGGAAGCAATTGCTTATGAATCCTTGATTGCTTCCTTTGTGCATTAGAGGACGCCTACGAATTTTTTCTTTTGTAAATAAAGATAACACTTAAGCCCCAAACTATAGACTACTCCATACATCAGGCTATGCAGCTCCCTAAACAGCAGCATTACTACCAAAATGGCATGTTCTGTTAACAAGACTCCTTCCTAGTGTACACAGAAAGACCAAGCTTTGGTGTTTTCACAATGGAGTAATACACTGCTGTACTCCAGATCACAACACTTTGTTAGCTAAACAGCTCACTCAGTGAAGGAATACCAGCTCTCTCAGTAAACATAGCCACAGTTCCATACCTGTCTGCACTTCGACCTTGGCTAACAGAACATTTTTTGTTTATGTAAAGCAAAAAGCCTGCGGATTATGGCACTTCCCATTCACATAAGCATAAGAGTAAATTGTGCAGTGTATGCTATTATCGCTCAATAAAGAGTTTCTTCTACCTTGTCAAGCTACAAAAATGTGAAAAGTCTCATCTCCAAAAGGTCTTTAGTTTTCCATCTCCCTTTTTCTTGAGTTCTCATTTCCTTACTTTTTAAAAATACTTCAACATCAACAAGTGATAGTGTAAGGTTACAGTAGTGAAAGGGTCCTGGCATCATCTCCTGCCAACATTCTTTGCAGGGTGGCTTCTGCACACTAGCACTTTTGTTCCTCTTGCTACAAGCTCTTTTCAGTTTGTAAAACTCAGCCTCTAGTTACAGATGGTTTTGTTCCGAAAGAAAAACTGGAGGGGGATAATGGGGGGGGGAGGGGGGAGTGAAAAGGAGGGTGAAGGGGGGGGTGTGAGTAGCGGTGTGTCCACTCAGTTCACTGTCCATGGCAGGATTGTGTTGGGGTTATATTTAACTTGGTAACAGAGATTTTGTTACTAAGATCTCTTAGCTACATTTCACAGCCCTTACTCATGCTGGTGGACCAAGCGAGTGTCACTGAAGTCAATGAGGCTGTGGTGCTTTATTATTTCAAAACACATAATGATCACTGTAATAGGAATGATCATAATGAAACACTTTCATTGGAAAGTCAATGGGTCTATTTGTGTAAACGTTCACAAGCATGAATGAGAATTGCACAACTTAGCCCAATACATACTATTTTCTCAGAAGTTCAGTATCTTTTCTTGATAAAATCTCCACAAATAATACTGTCTTACATGTGCAAATTACACAATGAACCTGGTTCTGCTTGGAATCTCTAATTTGTCTCAGTGGCATTGCTCCAGAAGAATGTATTTAACTCTTCGGAGCCACCACTACGCTAGAAAAAAACTGAGGCTTTTGGCTGATTGAACAGGCATGATTTGAAAAGGGACTTTCTGTCCTTAAGAATCACTGATTTTAAATGGTACTGTTTCATTTGAAATGCCTCATTCCTACAATTGCGCCCTAAAATGGTGCACCCATGGAAATTCACCAGAAAGAAACAAGATTTAGTATAATTCCTATTAGAGGACAACTATATTACTTGAAATAATGAGATACTTCAGTGAAAACTGTCCAGTGAATGCAAAACTCGTTAGTGAGTAGTCTCATCTTTTATTAACATTCAGCACTTTGAAATAGGAAGACAGCCTGCTACCCAGTTCTACATTCAAATTTAAAATCACAAACACCAGTAAACTCAGTAAGCACAGGAATTCTGCATGGAGCTATCCTGACATAACTTATCCTGGTAGCATGCAGAGGTAAAGGGTTTAATTTTGCTCTCATGAGGAAACTATAAACACAGAACTGCTTATTAAACATCCTGTTCTTGCACCAGAGCTAGGCAGATTCTTAGGTTACAAACACACATCTTATTTTTCTGACAGCATTAGCCATTACACACTGGGTAATTCAACACTGTATTTCCTTTGTCCTATTCTCCTGGTAGCCAAGGTTCATTCCCATTTCTGTAATTTGCTCCTAAAATGACAAAACTTGAATAGAAACCCATAATCACCAAAGGGAAAGATGACTGATTGCAACATAGACTCATACCTCACATAGACAGCCCTCTGAGGGGACCGAGGCAGCTTTGCACCTGACCGAGGTGGAACTGGACTGCAGGATCTAATGGTTTGAGACCACAGAGAAGCAAGCCCTTCCATACCAGCAAAAGTGATTTCTTCTCATACTGGAATGTAAGATCCCTGAGAGTCAGAAGTCTTGTTTACTATGGAAGGACAGTAACGTAAGTCTTTACAGAAAAGACTCAGAATAGTTTCTCTTCTCTGACTGCAGGCAGTCCTTGTAAAAATAGATTTGTAAAGGAGGAGGAACCACACTGATCTTTCACAGAATAAGTGACAATGGAATTCTTTGGCTGCTCTGTGTCTGCATTACTCTGGACCTATCTGTCCAGTCCTTCCAGAGGTAAGAGGAAGGCTTTGGCTATTTTTCTGGATGTCTGTTGTAATGGTTGGAGAAGATGAATCTAAACATGTTCAGGCTGATTCTACATGTATGCTCAGTGAGCCTTTCACAACCAGAAGATTTATGGCACAGGAATGGAATGACATACAGCCTGCACCCAAACATTTTACTTGTGGATATTCTGGACAGGATCATAGGAATTCTGCATTTTGGAAATATACAACCCCAGTAGTGTAAAACTCTGAATATCTGCAGAAATGAAAACAGTGTACTGGTCAATAGATACCAAAGATAATCAACTCAGTATTTGTTGATACCAACTGATTTGAAAAAAAAGTGTTCTTTGAACTGATGAACATCTGTCCTTTTCTCCCACTGTGTCATCTAGTGGAACAGTTACCAAGTATGAGCTCTGCTGTGACCTCTCCCATGCTCACCCATCGCCACAAAGTGATCGACCAGAAATGGAGAGAGCAGTCTCTCTCATACTGCTCCTGCTCATTTAGGAATTCTCCACATAGTCTGTAACTTAAGTCTCTCAGAGAAAAATTGCTGTGTAATCATTCAGAATCTCAAGAACTGCAGTGTTAACAATCAGATTAATCTATCCAAGATGTAGCAGAAACATCTAAGAGAAAATCTGATCTTAAAAGTCCCTAAATTCTCACACTCACTAGGAGAGACATTTAATACAGGTCAGAATTTGTGCTTTTACAAGTGCATTGTTTGCCACAAATCTAAAACTCTGTGTACTTAAATTACCTAACAGATGCATTTCCATAGCAATTCTACCTGCAGACATCCTGCCACAGTGAGACCAGATGTCAATTCAACTTCAGAAGGAATATCTCTGAGCCTCAAAAGAGCAAACAGTTCCTGTACAAAAAAGGAAGAACATCTGTCTAAACAATCATAAAAAAAACACTACACTGTTCTAGAAAAATAACATAAAAGCATGTAGCGAAGTTTACTACATTTACAGAATCTCACTGAAGAATATTACAGGCTATTATTTTCAGTTTACTACTAAGGAGCTTTTTTTAGCCTACACTTTTTTTGGAACGTGCTCGGAGGCATGTTCCCACAGAGACGATACTTATAGCTATTAAAACTTGATAGTCAAATAGGCATCAAACAAAATCAAGATATTTTTGATAAACAATGGCTTCTAGTATTGAATCCCTTCAGGATAAGATGATATTTATGTACATAAATTCTAAAAATAACTTCATAGTTCCAAAATATGACAGAAGAACATATATATGAATGGCAATTTAATCTAATTTAACTGAAGTTTATACACACTACTGATATCAAACAGTGTAGTCCTATGTATGTGTTATATGACCAGAGTCTTCACTTTGGATAGATATACAGGTAGGGACTGTATGAGAGAAGGCACTCAAATCCATGCTTCAGGTTGCCTTGAAAATAGGGTTAGGCCTTAACTATGCATTGTCCACTGAGTTGTACTAATGAAAGCTTACAAATGAAAATCATCTATACAAATGGACTGCTTTCAAATTAAAATCACATTAGTGATGTTAAATTACATTTATGAGATTTTTTTTTCTTTCAAGACATCCCCAAATATGGAACTGATGGTTTTGTGTCATCTCTCTGACTTAGACTCTGGCAGCTGCAAGTCTCTCTGGAATGAATGCTAAAGATTTGGCAACAAATACTAAAGCATGCAAATTTCTGAAAAACACAGATTTCTGATTATTTTCTTAGAAACTGAAAAATAAAGAGTTAAAATTGAATACTCTTTCCAGTGCCTTTTGTTGATTTCTCCTATTACTGACTAATTTGCACAGCATAGGCACCCAACTGTTGTTTGTAAACAAATGGTTAAAGGATTAGAAACATACAGCAGTCACCTTGCTAGCCTTATTGATGAGTTCTCAAACAGGCATGTCCTTGTAGAGGGATTTAAACAAATGAGAAGCATTATTTAATAATAGATGCTGAGACATGAGTTAACTGCACTTGGAGGATTCTAAACATTACAGTATAGAAGAAATACTTAAGGGTTTAATTCCTAAAGGCAAAGTAGGTGCAACATTGTAAAGCATAACATAGGCATAGAGACCTGACTGCCTAGTGAGTCCTGGTCCTGAGCCCACAGTTTCCTGCTTTACAGAGAGAAATAGATGCTTAAGGATGGCATTCAAAGACACTGGTTGACAGAGCATGGAACAACCTAATATTTCTAACAGAAAACGCAACCACAAAGACTAGAGCTCATAGACTGCGTCGCTGTCTTCTAGACTCTCATGAACATTCACAGTTACCTGCTCTTCTAAACATCAGTGCCTGTGTCACATCATTCCTGTGCTGAAAATCCAGGCATAACACCACTCAGAGTGTGGCAGGCCCTCAATCTTAAGGTCTGGCTGAGTTTAGGTGAGCAGTCAGTAATTCAGGGCAGCAAGGGCTTTTCCTTTTCTTTTCCTTGTTCCTTCCACCACAAACCCCACATATCAAATTCTGCCAAAACAGTAGATTGAGGAGAGAACAGAAAGCAGAGGGAGAAAACAACTTTATTCTGCGAAAGTAGGAGTAGCTTCTGTACATTTGTACGTTGCTACTGCCCACACTGCCTTCTTCTTCCTCAAGCCTTCTCTAGCCATTTAGTACCGCAGTTTCCTGCTGCTAGAGGAGATTGAATCACACAGAATATTGACAACATATTTAAATATTCATTAGACCAAAGAGCTTAAAAGAACAGTATAATATCTTCAGTAAGAACACATCCAGGGAAGACCTGGGCTGCAGTTTTTTCTCCCTTAGGGATATCGGTACTCATACAGAGAAAAGCAATGTTCAAAGCAGAAGTAAAGAGATCTTTCTCAAACTACACACTTAAAATCACTCCATAACTTCTTCACAAGCCAGAAGAAACAGTGCATTGCAACCTCAACAAAAATGAGCAATAGCCATGGGCAGTTTCTTCTGTTTTTCACTTCAGTGAACATAGCCCTTCCCTACTGCACCTTCAGGCTGACATGTCGTGACAGAAATTCTTTACCAAATATATCCTACCTCTTTCCTGTCCTTGCTTCAAGCAGTGCACCTCCTGGGTCAGATAACTAGCAGGTGGCAATCTTTTCAATGGTTGGCTAGCAGCACTCTGCAGGAGAGTTCAGTGAGTCCCCACAAGCGCTCATCAGACGAGCGACCATCTGTATGGGGATGGCGAAGAGGCTTCTTTGTTTCTCTTTCTTTACTCAGTAAAATATCTACAAAACTGAATCTGGATTCACCAGGGGGAGAGATTTATTCATAGCATTAACTTTGTTCTGTGCTTCTCCCTTCATTCTAGGGCAAACAGCAGTGACTGGCCATTACCAATCCTGTTAAATGATGGCATTTCCTGTTCTGGTTAGTACTACACTTAAAGTTTTAAATTATCCCCCAGCTGAATGTTTTCCTGGTTTAATTGCCAGGCTTTGGAGAGAGGCCTAGCACCCAGGCCCTGACAGGAGTTCAGCTCCGCAGTATCCAGCTGGCTGCTGTCCCAAAGCTGTTAGAGCAGACATTGACTAGAGGGAGATTTACACCCCTGTGGGCTCAAATACTTGCAGCTTCTCCTGAAAAGCTCTGCCTTCACTGCTACTGTAACCCACACTTCCCAAGTGACTGCACAGAACTACTTGCTGGTTTGTTGTTTTTTTTGTTTTGTTTTTTGGTTTTTTTTTTTTTTTTTTTTTTTTTTTTGCATTGCATTGACCCTGGAAGTCTTGCCAAGCCTTGGGAGAGCTGGATGGGCAACAAGCTGCTGTGTCAGTCTGTGAATGCTGCTGGAGGGCTGGATGATGCTGCAATCTGCCCAGCATGCAGCCTTGCTCCACACTGGCTGAAAAATCCTTTGCTGCTGAGCTCCTTCACGAGGATGGGTGGCAGAGAGCTACAATTTCTGATTGCTTTGGCTTTAAACAAAGTGTTTCCACTATTACTAATGCATGCAATTTACTTGTTAGTTAATCTACATTCAGAAGAAAAGATTTCATTTCTTATTAACATCAGTGTGAGGGCTAATGTACACTCATTCAACTTTATTATGATGATGATATAATGCCAGTTATTCTTTTCATATTGTCCTTTTAGAGGCACAGGGCTCAATTCTAACCCCATTTCATTTGATCACTGCTATTTACTCCTAAGCGGAGCTTGAAGTAATTATTAGCTTCACTCTTATTTCCAATAAATGCTCAGTAATTCAGTCTCCTCTGGATTGTTTTGCTTCTCTGGGGTTAGAAGAGGTGACAGAGAGAATCAATCATTCAGGTGAAAAGATAGTAACAAACATAGGATATTTCACTGTTGTACATATAAAGCTGTTGTGCCAATGTTACCAGTGTCCTGCCTAATTGTCACCATGCTGCCCCATTTCCCACTCCCTGTGCAGATCTCAGGGAACTACAGGCATCTCAGTGCAGCAAATCTCCTGTGCAGTCTACACTGAGCACAGATTTTAAGAATAAGACTTCCATATTAAAGATGCAAAGCAGCTCATGATTGCTGCATTGGTTTATGAGCAGACCTCTGCAACACTACAACAGCCATTGTTCTTTTGTGGTGATGGCTGCAATTATCCTAGGGGCCAGCTCCATAATTTTCCTGGTATTTGCACAGAGTGCAAATGTGCTCATTGCCCAGAGCTGCTTTTAACAAAAAAAAAAAACTGTTCAGTCTTTGTCATTGAGATAGGGCAAGAAGAATTAATGTCAAGTGACTTAAGCCAGAAGCAATTCTGGCCTGCACATTGGTATTTAAGACCTGGGACTGAGACCAGAGCCTAACACTACACCTGTTGTTCATCCACACAGCACATCCATTTGCTTAGGCCAGGATGCTTTTTCTGTAATGGGCATGGAAGTCCTTCAGCTCTCAGAGGTCTAGAGGCTTATTAAGAGTCTGACCTTCCTCTTCAAAGACTGTATGAATGGAAAAGTACAGGGGTGTCAGTGCCAAGCTCCTCAGTTTCCCTGCGAAACAGCTGTAGCAGTTTAAGAAATAAATATGTCACAGCTGCTCCCAACAGCAAATTCCTGCTGCTTTAATGTGATGAGAAGCAGAATATGAAAGCATGAAACTTTTGATATATTTTACAATCAAGTTAATCCACTCCCAGTATAGTTTAACCTAACCTGTTTGACTTTGCACTGAAAAGGGCTAGGAGAACTAACCCAATAAACCTGCTTTGCTCTTCAGCTCAAAGCTGGGACTAGTAGCTGAGATTTTAAGGATACAAGAGAGCTCTGATGTACCCACAATCTTTACAGTGTACCCTAAGGTTTTGAAACAGAAATGTGGCTCTGGGCTTGGGTTGCTGTTTTAACTATGTGTTGCTCAGACAGCGTTTTTCAAAAGACAACAAGGATGGATAGAGGCTTTAAAAGGCTTTGTGACAGCCCTAATCCCAGATATAGAGACAGAGCTTCTTAGGTTTCCCACAGAAATGTCTTTAAAAGGCCTTTGTCCAGGTGATTAATTAGCATAAAAGATTACAATATATCACATGTGAAGGTTAGGATTTTAATGGAAACATAATGAGTTTAGGCATTCAAATTGTATTGAATTTCACATCTCAGACTTTACTGAGCTAACTCTCTAAGCTGGAGGCAAGGAATGTACACTACTGAAGTAGGCTTACAGCTACCTGCTGTTTGCTGGATAAGTTTTCCCTTATGAAAAGAGATACTCAGAAATTTCTTCAAAGAATGCAGAGTGTGAATAAAACAAGGGAGATCTCATCCACCTCAAACTGTCCTAATGTCCAGGAGACCTCTGGTGAGTGTTGGCAAGGAAAATGACAGGAAAGATTATGTAGAGACATAAGGTATGCCAGAGAAACACTAACAGATGAGTACTCATGGTTTTGGAAATGGAGCAGAAGCTAGATGGAGAAGCACATAAACAGCTATTTGTGCACTACTAATTTTGCAAAGCAACTCACAAGCTTTTTTGTAGGCCACATTGTTGCAGGCTGTTACCCTTGACTGGTGGAGAGCAGGATATATCCATTAAATGCCACTGCCAATTGCATTTCTGTCTGCTCCCAAGAACATTACATTCTTAGAAAAGGAGCTGGCAGCTCTTGACATGCTGTTACTGTGGGGAGGGCAGAAGCAATGGCCAGAAGGGAAAGGTCTTCAAGCAAAAGGTTCCAGGAAAGCGTGATAGAGTATAAGAATAGAAAGCAAAACAAAGTGCACCAGAAAAGTAAACCTCTAGGCAATGTATGCAAGGGATGGACTCCTAGTCCTGAAAAACAAGCTTTTTGCATCAGTGAACGAAAATGAGCCTCAGCATGCACTTCATTTTATCTCTGGCTGATCTCTTAGATGAATATTAATAGATAAAACAACATAAGTGCACCTGAAGGAGAAACTTGGATTCTGCCTTTGAATACTCTCCTTCAGCTTTGGTGCAAAGCATTATTTAGGTGGCAACATAACTGCAGTGCAACATATAAATTCTTTGAGAAAATGAAAACATCGGAACGGAGTCTGTCCTTTCCCAGAGAACCCTGGCCCATTTGCCCAGCTCCCCATTCCTCACCAATATACGAGCATAAGAGGAAAGAACACTAGTCTACATTTTGCCTACATGCATTTAAAAAATATACAGAGTAAATATACCCTCCTATATGCTCATATTTCATTATTGTCAAAGCATACAGCAGTGAGTCTAATGAACTCTAATTTGAATTACATATGATGTATTAGGAAAATGAAGCCCAGAGAAAGAAGACAATGCCTGAGAAAGCAGGGTGACCCAAGTCCAAATGCATACAGAAAATACATTCAGAAAAATTTAAGAATATACAGCTCTGGGAAGGGATAGGAGGGAAGAAATGTGATACTATGACTGAAGAAGGGGAATGTGGATCTTTTTCTGTTAGAGTATGACTTTTGTGAAGAACACTGAACAAAGATACATGATCAGGGGAATCACATGTTTGTCCCAGCTAAAAAGCATGATTAAGTGTAATTAATGCACTCGTTAAGAGTAAATGAGACTGACTATACTAAGAAGTTATGAAAAGCAGGTTCACTTCAGGCAGCAACTAAAAGACCCTTGCACAAGCCTGAACACATAATAAATGAGTCTTTATGAAAGGGAAGCAGCTGAGCAGTATGTAGTGCAATACAGGCTGCAGTGTTCAGTGATAAGAAAGCACAAGCATGCGGATATACACAACTCGTGGGGAATGTCTGTGATGCGATAAAAAGTTTGGCAGCTGTGCACACCACTAAAAAAAGAAATTTCTCTTGCTTCTATTATAGCTTGTGCAGTTAACACATTCCAGTGCTGATTCTGAGACTGAAACAATTCATTAAGGAAATGGACATTTTTTGCATATAGTCTTTGCTGCTCCTCACTTTTGCTACATATTTAATTCCGATCATTTCTAAGCTAGATGGCCAATGTTCCAGGAGAGCAGAGTTCTCAGAGATCCTACTGAGTTATATGGTAATATAATATGGTTCATTCCCTCATATGGAAAATGGTTTTTAGCATCAATTTTTGCTATCTCCATCGTATCTTACGCAGTTGAGGTAGAGACAGATTGACTGCTAATGTAACTCATCAGTTCAGACTTACCAAGTTAACACAACTTTGCTTTAATGTTCACATTCAATACTTTGGCACCAGGACCGTTGCATCCCTGAGGTAATGGAAATGCAACTTGACAGAGATCATGTACACACACTTACTAACAAAAGACTGCCATGTTTCTCATTGTTCTTTCCCTTGTCTACTGTAAATAAAAAGAGAATGGAAAAAGAAAAATGGACTGCTAAAGTAATCTGGAATAGAGTTTTGGATTTACCTTCCTTATCTTTGCTCTTAACTGAAAGACAAGCTTTTGTCTAGGAGATTAGCAAAAGTCTATTCGATTTGTGAGTGCTACATCATTGCGTATACTATTATTTCATTAAACATGACTTTGTTGCTATTTTAAATATAAAGAATTTAAACCATATAAATATATAAAGAATATAAATACTTATCTAAACAGAGGAATAAAGGGGGAAAAAAAAAAAAAAAGAAATGCAAATCTGACCTACTCAGTGCTGTATAAGAGTCTGTCCCTAGGAAAATAGTCTTGTTTTCAGTTCACAAATAATGTCATATTTATACAACAAATTACACCTGATCCAAGTCAATAAAAAATAATGAGTATATATATTGGGCAAATGTGTACACAATTTTGAAAAGTGCTTATACTACATGTTTTTAATCTTCAGTCAAAATGCATTTGTGAGTGTTTCTTCTAATTAAATTATGTTAAGAAAATTTTGGTTTTTTGGATAACTTAAGAAAAAATAACTCTTACTGTTTTTTATTATTATTTATAGCAGTGGAGAACATGGTATTTTCCTGTTCAGCTTTCTGAGATGTTAGATTGTTGACAATTACGTTCTAGCAACGAAGGCAGAGTCTGCCAGTTTTGATGCTGACTTAAAAGGATAACATGTTTCATCCTGTTTCTATGAAACACAGTAGGAAAAACTCTCCTGAACTTTCATGGCACAGGATGAAGACTCTTAAGGATAATCCACGTAGAATGGGTGTAATTCAGATCATTGTCTAGAAGTGTCCTAAAGTTTGAAATGAATTGATTTGTAGAATCATATCATAGAATCTTTAACCAATTTATTAGTGTAGTTCCTAATTAGAAACTTAGGAAATAGTTAATGTGATCTGCTGAAGGATGTCAGCCTTTTCTAATGACCTACTAATAGTTAACACTGAAAATATAACGCTCTAAAAATCACACAATACAAACTGCTTATAGAGAACACACCATGTGTAGCAGCATTCTGGTTTAGATCATCTAATGACAACATATTATGGCATTCTGTTTGTTTTGGGTTTTTTGTTTGTTTTTGTTTGTTTTTGAGCTTTTCCACTTTTTTTTTTTTTGAAATATTGATGCAGATACCAATATTTAGTCCTGCTGTTGGGTCATTAGTTAAACTGGTATGTCAAAGTGGGAAAAAGCTTTAACTGAGAGTATAATAGATGCAGGGTATTTGGATCCCCTTATATTTGAGTGACTTCCAGCCTTACTACACAGGTGATAGCAGCCAATAATTGAAGCTCAAAAGCAGATGGGGGTGTTAAATTCAATTACTACAGGTAACACCTGTAAAAGTACAAACATTACAGTCATTGGTGGAATTCAACCAAACCTCTCCTCACCTATTATCAACACTTGTTCCTGTTGATATGACAACATAGAAGTCATATCAATATAACAAAAACAAAATAGAAGCTTGGCATTGCCCACACACCCATTAACGTGGTCTGTCTTTCAAAGGTGCTTTTACTGCTAGTTCAGCAATGGAGAAATCAAAAGTATTTTTACTGATAAGCATGAAGATGGGAAAATGGAAATAAGCAACTATGCTATAGAACTCTCTCCACTGCTCCAGTTGCACAATGGTTTCTAGATTATGGAGGGGAGGGGAGGCCAGAATGAGAAGGAAAAAGAAATGTAAGTGGTATGTTTATAGGCTCTTTATAATGTGCTCATTAATCTACTAATTAAGTAAAGAGATCTTAAACAATTGCAGAAAACAGCCTAAATAAAGAAGAGACAGGAAGGAAACAATAACAGGCATTTACAGTAAGTCAGATGGGAGCCTAAATAAAGTGTATAAAATCAGCTGTTTACAGCAACTCATTATAAGGTAAAGAAAGCATCCTTTCAATTAAGCAAGAAAACCTCAGCATTCCCTAATAGCTGTCAGACCCACTGGTTACCAGCTGGCAGATCTATATGGGCAGGCCAGCGGAAGCAAGTACTGAAGAAAACTGGGAGTAGCAGTTTCTTAGCCTTTTCTTTGGTTTATGCCCCTTGAAATATAATCTTTGTTTGTTTTCATAGAGTCAACTCACTTTAACTGTTCATTACTTGTCACTAAGAGTGACATAACTAACACTAAGAGTGTTGCCATAAATAAACACAGGAAACTTATATTAATCTTTATCCTTATTCATTCCTAAAATCTCAGTTTATGCAATTTTTTAGTAAATCAACAGGACTTTCCTCTAGGTAAAGGCTGAAAGCACAAAGAGATCATAAATCTGCTTATTATCAAGGTATTCTTCTGGCTTTATTTTAGCACCTATTCACCTTCAGAAGTTAGACAGAAAAATGTGCTTGGCAGGCCAAAGGCACGAGCTATGAAATTCCTGTACTATTTCCTGGGGCTCAGCTGTCTGCAGCCAAAAGGCTGCCAGCATAGACCCCACAACACCCCAGATAGGTTGCAGCGGGGCCCTGGAACTTAGCTTGCAGTACTACTGTGAAACCTGACAAGTCTCCTGTATTGCTTTGCCATCTCAGCAGCTATTGCTGCAGCTGTACAAATAAGATTCACAGATTTTACCTTTGGGCCTGTTCTCTAGCTCCAATGAAAAATCTTCCTCTCTTTGCCATTGCTCATCTCCATCTTCTCTATGGAGAGGAGACTGAAGAGACTTCCTCCACAGACCTGCCCCATTTTTGAGGTAAAAAGATAGCATCTGTGGAAACATGGTATTTTAGCGTAACCATCAGCTGAGCTTTAGCAGTTCTACACCAACAGCAATTTCTCAGGAGGAAAAAAGGAGAAGTCTGGCTCCCTTCACAAGCTGCACATAAAATAGAAATGATTCTCTTTGTATTTTCTTGTATCACCTGTCATTTACTACAAAAGTGGCGTGGTTTCATTTTGTCTCTTTTTTATGCTTACCTTGCATTACTGAATTCCTGGAGTTTTCATTAAGGGCTTTGGTTTTTTTCCCCATTCACATAACAGATTTTCTTTTCACAAGAAAAGTTGGAGGATTAGGGTTTCTTCTGAGTTGTCTTATCTGTGATCCTTACTCACAGACCTGAGTCACGGCCTCTTCTGGCAGAACAGAGCCACATGAGAGTCCCCTTAGGAGTCTCAGATCTGAGCATCAGCCACCAAGGACAGTTACTCCAGAGCAAAGAAGTGCTGCACATAGGGGATATACAGTGTTTTCACAGCTCTCGCAAACCTCCCAAGTTAGTGGTTGTGCATAATATCATGCAGAACATTTTGATTTGCTGACAGCCAAGTGCAAATTTGGGTGACCTGATGAATATGCTATCCTTTCTGCTCTGGAAATGAATGAGTATAGTCTCTTGTTAGCCTGAAACCTTTATGTTTCCACTGGTATTTACAAAAAAACATGAGAATTAGGTCTCCAGGCACGTCTGATAGAAACAGCAACTAAGGAAAACAAAGATAACGAAGATAAACTTAAACAGACCAAGGAGGTTTGCTCAAATTATCTTCAATGCAGAAGCCTAGAGACATGAGAAAGCATTGTATTGCCTCCTTCCTCTCTCAGTTTGTTCTCGGTTTGTTATATTTCCTGACTGCTGCTGCTGCATCAAAGCACTCACACAGAAAAGGGCCTGGCATGACATGCCAGGAACAAGATTGTGCTCAGTCATGAGGCTTTGATCTTGAAGACTGTTCAGCTACGTACAGTACACAAAGGCACAAGCTCGGTACAAGCTAAAGAAGGGGAAAAACTCTGGTAGTTATTTTTGCCTGGTGACTGAAGAGTTAGTGCACACCAGTAATAAATGCTGCGTGTGTGGTTTTCATTGCTGATGCAGTTTTAAAACATTGAGCATATGCAGAGGAAGTCCCAGCATGGTGGTAAATTGCAGCATCTAGATTTCTTTTTTAATCATTCTGTGTATTTTTAGAGATGTACAAGAAATGAAATCTTTAACCAGAAGGAAGTGTGGAAAGAACTTTCTATGCAAAATGAAACCGTCAGTGTTTGTAAACTCAATATATAAAGAGAAATAAACTGTTCATGCTTGTTCAAGTTCCTCCATGTGTAGATATCCAAATCACCTCTAGAAAATTCTCTGTTACTCACCTTTCTAGTCTGGTGGATTTTCAATATTTTTTTGACTTATTGATTTACAACCACGGGGATGAAAACCAAACAAATACCTTTTCTGTTGTTGTCTTCTATGGCTCCGTGCTTTGTTCTATTATAATAACCAGCCTGACAGACTTTATATCACATAGATTAGAAAGGAGATACAGAATGTGCTGTGATCTATGAACTTCTTTAAGGATAAGTGATACTGCAGTGAAACAAACAAGCACATGCTCCCCAGGGAGATGCAGCATATTTAGGGACGACTAGAACATCATGGAGATTTTTTTCAGTAACATTAATGCAATGCTATCTGTGAGTTAAATTTGTTACGTTTTTTTTTTTCATTCTTTTTTTCAAAGATGGCCAGAACCTCAACAGGAGATTTTAAGCCATCATCAGTTAAGTGAATCAACGTCAATGTGAACATTAGCTGCAGGGGGACAGAGAAGCAGAGAATAACATGGGCACTGCATACTGCATACAGTATTTGGCCCAGGACACTTGTCTCCATAAATATCCATATACATATCTTAACACTCCAAGTAAGGTTTTAAATGGTAAGGCATCACTGTGCCTTTGCATAGGTTAATTTCCACCTTTACAGTTACAGCAGTATAGGGGCACTTTTTTTCTGGATTAAAAATGATTTTTCATGTTTGAAAAAACCTGAGTATAGCTGCTAGAAGTGACAATGTGTTAATGTCAACATCTGATGAATACAAATGTAGAGGGAATTGCTTGTTGCTGAAATACATTAGATCATAGCAGCAGCAAAGTGTAACAGTGAGACGCCACCATCATCATTTCAACGTCTGTTCCATATAATTGCAGAGCGACTGCAAGCTAGCAGGGAAAGCTATCTGTCTTTGGGATGCTTGTAAGTGACATGCTATTTAAAATAAAGCATTGAGACTATGAAAAACATTCAGAAGCTTTTCAGCATCTATTGAATTGTGTACAGTCTTCATGGAACATCATAAATGCAGTTCTCAGAGGAAGTAAATGGTTGTCTGAAGACATTCCTATCAATGCCATTAACACAACTCATCAGCTAACAAGAACATACTCATCTGTCTAGACAAATGATATTAGAAAAGTAATCACCATAGATCATATTCATGTCCCAGTCCTAAAGGAGCTTTGTGTGGTTTGATCCTGTACCTGCTCTGGCCCACAGTACTGAATGCAGTGATCCTCAGTCACCAATGGCATTAGTTATCTAAGCCCCACATGATCAGTAGAGCTCTTGCTGTCTGCACCTGATGAAGTATTGGTCTGGTGCAGATAAATATAGAGCTCATTGCAGAACCAGAGCCTTAAAACATCAAAGAAATAGTTTCTTGCCTTTCCTTTTCCCATGATGCTACAGAAAATGTTTAGAGGATTAGCTCAGATTAAACAGCTAGCATTTTGACAGGTAAAGAAAAGTCCAAACTGTAATGACTGTTCCAATACCACAAAGACTGAATGTTCTGTCCTTTACAAGCATTATAATAACAACGTACTTGAAATCCATTTGTGTGCTTAATCTCCTTGAATTTTGCTAAATTGCATCTGGAAATTATTTTGGTTCAGAGAACCAAGCTGATATCTCATCTTCATGAAAAAAAGTATTTCTTCTTGACTGTTATTCTGCCACTTTTCCCCTTTTGTCTGTGCTCTTATTCTCATGAAAATATTTCTATTTAGTGATATTTAGGGTGGCATGAATAAAATTCTAGCTTTCTTAGTTTTCTTTTGAGGGATATCATCAATACAAGACCTGTCCAGTCTTGAAGACTTACTGTATCAGAGTCACAAGAGGGCAACTGTCCATGTTCTGTCTTGAAATTGAAGCTCTAGTCTCATCAGTAACACCATCTTAGTTTTTAATCAAATACACACTAGAGAAAAAACAAGGACTCAGAAATTAATTCAAATTTATTGAGGAACTTCAGGTTTGGCTTTATGACTGCTATCTCAGCCTAAGGACACGACCCTTAGAGGACTTACAAGCAAAAATCTAGAGGTAGAAATGATGTTACAGAAGTAGTTTCACATAGCTAGGAAGCGGAATGAAAACTCAAATTTATTTTATTTAAATTAGATAAATGATTGTCTTGGTTGTTTAAGATGCTGCAAAGGTTTAGGGACACTTAGTGAAATACCAATTACAAAAGCTGACAAAGAGATCAGTCATCCCACTACTGATTTGAAAATGCACTGTATTATGTTTGTACTTCTTCAAAAGTGCCAGATATATGAAAATGCAATAATGGCTCTAGTCATTTTATTTTTTTTTTTAGCAATACTTTTATGTGATAGCAGATTGGGGTGAATTCCAAAACTACATGAATCTAAAATATGGATACCATATGCTATTTGTGTACTTTTTTTCCTTGCAGAAGTCTTATGCTGCCCATGAATACATTGGTCAGAGTACATTTCAAAATAGACTTGTGTCAAGTTTTATTTGAAAAGCACATATACTTTATTATTTATTTGGTATTTATGTGTACTTCATTTTTTCTTAGTAGGACTCATCTTTTTTCTTTTCCTCAGAAGTTATTTCTATTGTAATCCAAGAAGCAAAAGATTCATAGTTTAAAGGGTTACCAAAAACTTGGATTTATATCCATTTAAGTTATACAGCTTTGTAATTAATAGAAATATTTCCATACTAAGATTGGATGGCACAACACAAGCAGATTTTAACATGTACAATTTTAACATATGCACAGTGGAAATTCTCCAGTGAGTTATTTGAAAGAATTACTTAAAAACAAAGGTATTAGAAATTTCTAAACAGTTTATGCTTGTTCAAGTGTGGCAAAAACCATTTAGTTTAAATAGATAGTAGTACTCATGGTGATTTTGTCTACTGAGTCACTGAGAAAGAAAGAAGACAAAATGTCTGAAAAATGGCAGACTAGATTATCTGCAAAGTTCTTAATGAACCGCTGCTACTAGTTGATTGTATGTTGCTCATAATCAAGATTTAGAGACATAGATGGAAGAGATGTTCTTATCTTAAAGAGGAAAATCTTAAGATATGATAAGAGAAAAAAAAAATGCATAGATACTCAAAATATTACATATCTTTTGCTCTTTGAGAAAATTCTACTCAACACTACTCAAAAACACCATTGCAATGTGATCCACTTGACAACACCCTATTCAGAAGGAGGTAAGCCAAGGTATCTGGACCTATATGAGTGGCTTGAGATCTGGATTACTAACAAAAGATGAAAGGACAGATTCTGTCCTCAGTGTTTCTGTCATCACACCAACCTGTTAGAAAGTGATACTGCCAAATGACACAGCTTTTATTTAGGGAAGGAAAACTGAGACCCAGGATATACCCCCAGCTTCATCACCGGTAGTACATGGCCAAGAGGTCATGCTGTTTTTAGGTCATCATTCTTTTAACATTCCCACACTCAACCTCAGGAACAGACTACATCCTTTCTCAGATGTGAAATTTACATATGCCACAGATTTATCATCTCTTGCCTTTTAGAGTCAAGCAACCACTTCCCATGATCGAACCACCAGAATCATCATAACTGAAATCACAAGAATCTCTCCCCAAAAGGAAAAGTACACAAAATCTGGCTTTCTGGAACCCAATTACTGGCATGCAAGGCAAAAGAAGGTAGAACAAAACATCATGAACTAAACTTCACAGTTAGCACTGAGTCTGCCTCAACAGCATCAGACTAATTAGCAAACACAGAAAGCTTCTTCACTGGGATCTACCTCATATGTCAGCACAAGCCATACAACACATCTCAGAAGTTATTCAGTAGATTGCAGACCAGAGGGGAAAGAAAGATGGATAATGCTATATTCATCCCCTTATCAGACATCAGATTTTCAGATTTCAGTCAAGCAGTTTCACTGTGGATCATTTATTTCAAACAGAAGGCACTGCAGCAGGGAACACCTATGAACTCCCTGCCATTTGCTACCTTTACCTATTGCATGCTGGGCTCTCCAGCCTGTGCATGGACTTCAACTTTTCCAACATCACAAGACAGACAAAGAAAGAAAAGTGGAAATGTGAGACAGAGAAAAATGACAGAAAAAAATGAAGGCTGATACAAGCAATCTGAAAGATAAAAGACACCTCAAAGTTTATCTTGCAGCTTTCTTGTAAGCCAAGAGAATTTGTGCTGCCTCATCTCAGTTCCTAGAGCTACTCTGAAACTATAAATCACATAATCAGTCCAAAATAACAGCATATAACAAAGTTGGACATTTTCTGCTGCAAAAAATAACCACTTCTTTGTAAAGATCACACATGACTCAGGAGCACTTTCTGTAACTCTAGTTTCACCAAACTTATGCCCATTTGCATAAATATAAAAACACGCAGCAATTCAGATGTGCATTTCATGTATTTCTGAAATGTTCAGAGTATTTAAATATAAGGTTATACTCATCTCCACACAGTTATCTCTATATCAAAACTTCTTCATTACTCTCAACATAAGAAGTAAACACACTAAATGTGGAAAACAGGACTCTTCTGAGCAGACATAAAACTAAGACAGGGACTAAATCAGAAAAGCACTGATTGAGTGTTTTTCATTTAGGAACATCCATGGCAACAACAATACATTTCTATAAATAGGTTATTAATAAAAAGAAGTGCCAGGAAAGAATTGGTTTGCCACTTACAGAGAGTTGTCAGTAGAAGATGTGAAAGAGGTCAAAGCATCTAATTCTTCTGGCTGCAGTCAGTTTGCTAACACTAGTAGTACAACTCATGGGTTAATAATTCTGCCTAGAGGAGAGAAAGGGACATTAAAGTTGTTAAGACATTTTCAGTTCACTGGCCAGGCTGATTTCATCATGTGGAACTTAAAGATGTAGGTGAAACAACAGCAGGAGCATTAACAGTTAGCTCTTGGAGCTTGTGGATAGCAAGTGATGAGGACCAAAAAGAAAAAAAGAAGAAAAAAGAAGGAGAGCAGAGCAGTATTGTGCTTTTATTTAGAAGAGATGGATAGAAAAGCTAAAAAATTTCAGATCAACCTGTGTAATTTTGATTTATGGGGAAAAGAAGCAGCAGAGTTTTGTAGCTCAGAGAGTATAGAAATATAAACCAGAAGGGTTGATACGGAGAGAGAATGAATTTTATTAAGCTAACTGACATAACTAAGAAAAAACAAATCAGAGAAAGCTTCAGGAGCGAAAACCTTTTATCAGAAAAATACTGGACCAAATAAATAAACTATGTCTAAGGAAAAAAAGGAGAGGAGGGGGTGGAAGAGTGATAAGTAAAAGCCAATAATGGATTTGCGAAGAACAAGTCATGTCAAACTATTGTAATTTCCTTCTCTGACAAAGAGACAGACATTACAGATAGAAAAGAATAAGCACACATCATTTTTCTTGACTTATTAAGGCTTTTGACACTCTCACACAACATCACAAACAGACTGGGGAAATGAGAGGGGAAACTATTTGATGATGGCAGCAGAACGAGCTGGAAACAAAGTACATACTCAAAAACATCAGAATCTCACCATCAAAATTAAAGATAGAGAGACTGGGTAGTAAGATCAACAGGTAGCTGCCTAGGTCTACTCCTACAGAGTAATTCCATTAGCAGCTAGAGAGAGGGAATTTAAAGTAAATTTGTTACACCTGCAGCTGATGGAATGCTAATGGGCCGTAAACAGCTTGTGGTGCAGGGGGAAAATTAAGCAGACCCAAGCCATCACCAATTCACCTTGCTATCTATCAAGGCTTACCTAGGATTCTAAAAAACAACTTCTTCACAGTCACTATGTCCTTAGGCTTAGAAACTACCTATCCAAGTTAGGAAAAACAGCAATTTTTTAGACAAAATTTACATATCTTTTGTTGTGTTAAGTTCAGAGACACTCGTAAACTGTATTGGGAGCACTGCAGAGGTGAGGAAGCAGTAGCTAGGTGTTGGGTAGCCACTGGCCTTTTGGAAGACAGGCACGAACCAGATGTCAGATGGATTATAGCTAGAAAGGCCCAGACAAGGAAGCTATGGGGGGCAGGAGAGAGGACAGTGGGGTGCGAAGCCAGATGTAAGTGCAAGCAGCAAATCACCACATTTGTAATTAATCACAATGTTAAACACGTTTTCCTAGAAGTAAGATTGCAATGAGAGATTGATAGACTACAAAACCCACATACCTCAAAATCAGGCTGGTTGCTTGCACATAGAAGACATACAGGTGGAACAACCCTTTGGCTCTGATTGCATGCTGCCACGTGCATGATGGCAAACAGCTCCTCCTGCTCCAGCCAGACTGCGTGATTCAGGGGATATCTTTGGAAATTCTTATGGATGCTATTGTTTTCATGAGTCTGTAGTGGCCTCATGTCACAAAAGCAAAGGCCACCTGGGATGGGATGCCTGAGACTAGCTTAATGTTCATCAGTACTTGTACAAGGTTCATGGTGCCCCTGTCTGATGCTGCAATCTGCTCAATAACATACCTGCTCTCAGCTGTACTTCAGCCAAAAATAAAATAAAAAAAAAATAAATAAAAACCAAAAAACACTGCCTTGTTCCTGTGTAAGCAATACTGAAGCTTTCTTCTCTCTTCTCCTGCCTGCATTTATCGTCCTTTATGAAGCCACAGAAACAGAGGTGCCACAGATGCCTTTCCCGCCCTTTGCTCCTGTCAGGAACGCTTGGATCTAGCTACTCCCTGTGGCCAAAGCACCCGGAGTGGTGGGAGCTCTCCATGGAGGTCCCTCAGGGCAGGGCCTGGCAGCCAGGGCCAGGCCAGGGCAGGCCAGGTCATGAGCCTGAGGGTTGGCTTGGCTCAGCAGGACTTGTGGCTGGGGAGATGAAGCCCAGCCTTGCTGCAGCCTCTGTGAGGGAAAGCTGACTTGGAGGCCTGGGTCTAGCCAGGGTTGCCCAGGGTTGCCAGGCCTGGAGAATCAAGGCTAGCAGGGCCTTCATGGCTATGATAGTCTCATTCTCTCTGGAAGGACCTGTGGGTCTCTGGTGAGAGAAATCCTGATTAAAAACTATGTAATGTTTGAAAGTGCTCCATAATTTGGGAGTATGAGAAATTTGTGTCCAAGAATGATTTCTTGCTGTGTTATGGCAAAAGCCGTAGAAGTTCTGCAGGTGGATGCAATACATCCACAACGTTTTAGGCACAGCTTCATTTGTACATGCAGTCCTCTGGAAAAGTTCTTCACCAGAGTGTGTTCAGCCACTGGAACAGGACAGTGGTCATGGCACAGTTCAAGAAGTGCCTGGACAACATTCTCAGTCTGATGAGAGCTCTCAGGTCTGATTTTTGGGTGATCCTGTGGGAAGCCAGGAGTTGGACGCAGTGATCCTTATGGGACCCTTTCAACTCAGGATATTCTATGACTCTATGATTCTTTGATTCTCTGCTTGTAATTAATACTTAAGATAAAAATTGCAAGACAACCATTCTCCCCTCAGTTACTAATTTGATACTTTTTTTTCCCTCTCTTTACTTTACAAATGACTCAATGAAAATGTTGCTGCTGATTGACCAAACTAACTGTCCTTATAGGTACCAGACAGGAAGACTGATGGGATGGGGAGCTATTGGAAAAAGCTACTGACAAGGTACATACTTATATCCTAATAACTGGCATTAGCTTCTGAAATCACATACTGTGCACAGTGAAAATTATCAGTGCAGAAATTATTATTGTAGTTAAGAAGCAACACCTGAAAAACACTATTCATTTTAATGGCAAATTACTGGGTAAGTTTCAAAGCTGAAGGAGGAACAGTTGAGTTTATACCATTCCTGTATAAAGTGATACAGATTTACAGGATATAAAATATTGTGTCCTACACAGAGTGAGTACAATTTAGGTTAGCTCAACTCTTGCCCAATGAAAAATTATTTTTACTTCTCTTCTACCACAGAAAACCACTGCAAAGGAAACAGGAGGCAAAATGAAAGCAAAATAAAACAAAACAATCCACATATAAAAATGAGCAAAAAAACCCAACCCACCAAAAAATCAAACTGACTATATTTATATTGTCATTTTTGCTGTCCTGTCCCAGCTGAGAGTATGATGGAGCTCTTTATTAGAAACTGAATAGCAAAAAATACATTGCAGAACAGTTTATTTGCTCTTACATATGGAAAAAGATAGAGCCAACACTTCTAAAATATTTTATTCATCTACTAAAAGATACAACCTAACCTGTGTTTATAAACCAAGTTAGCTTTGCTCACCAGTATTTCAGCTGTGTTTTAGAAGAGAAACAGCATGCAGAAATTCTTTACCTCTGCTAAAACTCCTTACTTGGACAGAGACACTTATCTTGAAAGTACACATCACTTTATTATGATTATTGAAATGCTGCATTACCTGCAACATTTACTACCTAGAACTCATTGCTTGTAACAAATGAGCAGTAAACATCAGTGACATGGATGTGTACATTTTGCACTAGGTTTGGTGCCATAAAGCAAATGAATGAAGCCAATCAAGCTGCCTACCTCATGATTGTTTTTACAGTTCACATCCAGCTGAGTTTACAGCATAGCAGCAAGAAAGGGATATAACAAAAGCATTTCACAAGGGCAATTTGAAAATGTAATTGGTTTATGTCATTGTCAAAGCCAACAGGGGCACAAGTTTATAGGATAACTGTAAGAGGGCACAAATACTACTGGTACGAAAACTACCTTGCATTTAACTACATGGAAATTAGCATGTAGTGGCAGGATAACAACACAGTGAGCACCATATCATTACAAGATTATAGCCTTCTGAACCCAAAGGCAAGAATACAGGTTATATGCTAATTAATTTTGGATCTAGTAAAGGTAATTACATAGTAATCTTCATGTAGTTACATGGTGCTTAATAGGAAACCCTGTTAACTAATCATATAATTAAAGAATAATTGCATGATTCTGCTGCCCTGTGACATATATGGTGGCTAGATAGATTAAAACTGTTGGATGTTCACAGTATAGACTATCCCTATCATAAGACTTTAGGGCAATACCATGCCTCCTGAGATATTAATATAGACAAGAAAAATGTACCAGAAGTCAAGCTATTTGCTGCTTTCTCAATACTCAGAGAACAGCACCTCACATTCAGAACCATTCGTTTCCACATGATTACTTGAAAGAAAATGTCACTTTTTTCTTTCTTTCTTTTTTTTTTTTTTGCACTTTTCCCTATGATTTCTGTAGCCTCTCAGTCATGGCCACCCCCTCTTCTCTTTTAGGCACCTATTGATCATTCACCTTCACTTGTTCAGAATTCTTTTTTAAGTTTTTTTACTATTTTGTTGTGCAAACTCCATTAACCGTGTTTCTCCTTTTTTTTTTTTCCTTCCCCTTTCCATCTTCTGCTTTCTTTTCCCAGGGACTCTCTTTGTCTCATCTCCTTTCTGCCAAGAACACTGCCATGCAAGTAATAGATAGGAACATTATTGGAACTCTTCCATTAGACTTTCCAAAATCAGAACTGCAGCCAGAAAGGTTCCTCCATTTTCTTTCCATTAGCCAAACATTCTCTGTATTTCTTCAGCAAGAGTCACTCACTGCTGCCAAATTCTTTTCTCACTGCTGATACTTAGGCATTTCTAATGATTCCTACCAGGTAACACCACTGACCACAGAAAAAGTTGCACAGCACAGCCAACAGGAAAGAGGAAGACAAATAATGTGGTTCAACACAGAATGCTGGTCAGAATGCAGAAGATACCTTGTCATGAACTGCTGATGCTAGAAAATATTTTCTCTCCAAAATGGAGTGAAAAATGGGAATTTGTCAACAAATTAACAACATTAAAAATAAAGTCCAGTAAGTAAAAATGTTTCGTTCTTGTTTACATCTTTGTGTGTGTGTGTGTGTGTGTGTGTTCTATACTTCATTTCATACTAACTAACATTGAAGTTATATAATAGTATAATCTACAGGAAAAAATAGAAACAAGCAAAAAGATCCAACCCCAAATCAGCATCCTTCAATTTCAATATAAAATTTTCTGAAAGAAGAAGGTCTATTCAAAAATTTCCAAGCATGCATAATACTAAGTTGGTTTCTGAGGTTTCCCTAGCTTGTTGGGAATACAGAAATCTCCAATCAATTCAAAATGTGAAAGCAAGTGAAATATCAGACTAATAAACTGCTACAATGATCAATCATCCATGATACCATGAACTGTGAGAGGACTGTACTTTCTGTCCAGTTTTAAAATACCATGTCCCATTCAGTGCCCTGCTGATGCTCAAGACTCAAACTGTTGCAGAGCCCTGCAGGAAGGAAAGAAATAACCTTTTTTAAATTTTGTTTTGACAGACCTCATTTTGCCTGACCAGCGCACAGCACTAGGAGAGGGTGCTGCCCATTCTCAGTAAGTGACAAACAAAATAAAGATTGATATGAATGATGAAGAGAAGGAAGGCTCCACAAAAAGGTAGGCAAAGAGCTCCACAAAAAAAGGAGGCAAAGCTACAGGTCAGTGCAATGCTATAGGAACATTTGAGTATATAGAGCTAATAATACTGTCCATAAAATGAGGAAGACAAAACAGAGTGAAAGTGATGACCAATGGCATGACTGAATATAAGCAATGACAGCGTTGTGCTCTATTCTCACTTTTTACTTTATTATTTAATATTTGTTGATCCTTTGCTTCTCACAAATTTACAGAGCTCCATTTGCCTCACAATAACCATGGTCTTGGCAGCCTGCTGTCACTCTTGAACTGACTACAGCAGCCTGAAGAATGAGCTGTGCTGAGGGATAATAGCTCATGTAAGTGCATAGAAAATATACATTGATTCAGTGTTTCTAGTCTGCTGAGCTTCTCTAGCACCTCCGTAGGACATACAACTCCCATCTGAGAGCTGTTGAAGGAGCAGGACAGACTGGAGCCACTCTATTGCACCAGCAAGCCAGTGATGTTAGGAAATACCATTCCTGTAAGTAAGGCTGGGCCTCACCTTTACATTGTACATCTCCTAGAAGGAATACTGTAATGCTTATAAAGTTTAAAGTTAGCAGCAGCATCTTTTGTTAGACCTCTTGGTGGAGTTGGAAAGGTGGGCGAGGTTTTGTCTTTCTTCATATCAACTGGAACACTGAAGCTGTATGCTGAAGTTTCTGTTTCTAACCCAGAGGCAAACTTTTGGTATTGAGAGCTTTTTAGCTTTTCCAGTTCTCCCCGCTGATTCCCTAAAA
This sequence comes from Phasianus colchicus, assembly GCF_987193195.1. Classification (NCBI taxonomy): domain Eukaryota; kingdom Metazoa; phylum Chordata; class Aves; order Galliformes; family Phasianidae; genus Phasianus; species Phasianus colchicus. The sequence continues at coordinate 35,700,038 of NC_143440.1, read as the reverse complement.
GATACTCTGCACCCTCACACCTCACATTGGTCTGTCAGAACTGCAACAAAATACTACATCAAACAGAAGCAGCCTCATAGTTCATAGCTGTCATTTATAGCTTTATATAATAGTACGTGCAGGTTGTACTTAATGAGGCTGAAACTCCTTGGTTGCACCCCACTGTAAACTGGGGGCATAGAGCTAAGGTGTGTTAGGTATCACATTCAGCATCATACTGTTAGCATGCCAAATCATATCACATGCCCCTACTAAATAATCGGCACTTTAAAAAAACATTATTTTATTCACATAAATTTCAATCCCACAGCTCTTGGTATAATCCTGGTATAAATGCAAGTTCAGAGGTTGTTGAAAAGTAACAGGAAGCAAGAAAAAAAAGACAACTAAATTCTTTCACAGCCATTTCTACCTCAGAATTGGAAGAAAAAGAAGGCTGTGTGCCAGCCATGTAAAGTACTCCCAAGTCTCATGGTGGGTTTCACTTCCTGGATCCCTGAGCATCTAATGGTGGTTCAGAAAGAAGAAAACAAAAGCCTGCATGTGTCAGGAGAGTTCCCTGAAAGGTAATGTGGCACTGAAAAATTATGTCTGATTGTGATGCATTTTGGCACTGAAACAAGTCTGCTGGTCCATCATATTCACACTACACAGCAGTTCCCACGTGTTCAGAATTAAATGGGCAGCTTGCTAACTAACAGTCCCTTAAGAGCAAGAGAACACATTTGCATATGGACTTGGCGTCTTGGTTAGTCACTGTTGTGACAAATGACTGGACAGTTAGGTAAAGTTAAGCAGTAAGCACAGGTGGCTCACAGTATTACTTCAATTTAGAGATAATATAGACTTATTAATTAACAACAGTGATTACTAGAGCCTATGAGGTCATGAACATCTCTTTTTTTTTTTTTTTTTTTTTGCATGCTAAAAGTCTGTTTACTGTCCTGATACTGACATTTTTCAGAACTGCAAATCCATTGTATTAGCATACAGAAATAAGCTTCCAAGCAGATTATGGGTTATTAAAGGACATTAGAGTGAAGAGACCACGTCTGTCTTCATCATTTTTCCTCTGCAGCAAATATATCCAGAATTTGGAGGTGAATAAGCCATTCCCCAAAGGCCTATGATTGTCCTTCAGACCCAAAGGGGAAAATATCAGCAGAAGTCAGCAGAAGTTAGGGAAAGGAAGAAATTAAGATATTATCCTCTCCATCTTTTCCTCTCTTTCTCTTTGTACCACCTTTGGGACGTCATGACACAGCGTCACAACATTTTTGCTCCAAAGCCATTACATTACTGTCTTCTTTCTTCTCAATACGCGCAGCTCTGGATCACTGCTTTTAGCAGCTGTGGAGCTGTCTGAGAACGCCATGAGTCTGTTCCCTCAGCTGAAGCATGCACTGAGTTGAGTGGAGAAGCTCTGCTCCTCACAGATTCAGAACAATGGTTCTCCTAGCTCTCAAAACAACTTTTAGTCACTGATGTTATCTATATATCAAACATCTGTTACCTCACAATTTTAGTACATTATTTTCGAAATCCCCAGAAGCCCTGGCTGTGACTAAGAAGTGTACAGGGATTGCTGTTATGTTACAAGAATGCCAAAACTAGGCATGTCAACATCTAATGAAAATGGAAACTTGCTGGTCATTTGGAAAATGCAGGCTGTCTTACTCTGTTCAAGCAGGCAGACACCAGGATTTTGGGGTGGCAGAGACTGACTACAAACAGTACAGCAATCTGTCAGCTGTAAGAACTGTCATTTGCCACAGGAAGCTCTTTGGGTCATACCTCTGAATTTATACAGAAAACATACTGACTCACTTGGCAGCTGTGATCAAGACATTTTACATGGCCAGAAGCACCAACCTTAAAGTGTTTGGCAGAGACCAGTTATTAATGCTCATGCTGTGAATACATTTCCTCATGTGTCCTTCTTTTCATCTCTCTCTTTCCATCCTGGATGGAAGTAGCTCACCTCTTTGCCCTTTACCACACAAAGGCTGTTGTTACTGAGGAGCTCTTTGTGCTAGCACTCTTTCATCAGACCAAGGAAGAAGAAATAGAGAGGAAGTACAAATAGGAAAGCAGTTCATGTGAAGAAATGCCCTGAACAAAAAGTCAAGAAAGTAAATTCGTATGACTCAGTCACCCCTTCACTTCTCAGGTTTCTTATGCACATTTGAGACATTGCCTGAATCTGAGGATACAAGAAGCATTGTTCAGATGAACAATTCTGAGAAAATGAAAAGCTCAGCAAAATTTCTTAACATGTAATTAAATTTGAATCTTTAAATTTTAAATATTTACAAACCTAGCAGAAGAAGGGCCCAAGGCTGGGGAAACAAAGGCAGAGAGTCTGGGTTTATAAGTATTATAAGTTAAATAAAATGTAATTACATGACTAGAACAAAAACAAACAAAAAAAAAAAAAAAAAAGGGGGGGGTGGAGAGATGAAGTTGTGAATAATGCATGGAAGTGACTCCTGGGTCTCTGAACACCTGGAGCCTGTCTAACAGGAAGCAGAACTGGGACTGAGAGATGCCATTGGTGAAGGAAGACTGCAACATTGCTAACTGGAGAAACAAAAGGGAAGGAGAACAGGAACTAGATAAAAGGAAAAAATATATAAATCAGCATGTAAATTAATTGGGTTTTATGCAGTCAACATTTATTGATGAAACACCATTTTTCCAGGAGGTTCCCAGCCTTATGGTGTCTGGTGCATCAGAGGTACAGCTTCAGTCTTAACGCTGTCAGTAGAGATCTGCTTAGTACAAAAGAGCTGAAATTACAGTAATTCATATGCTGCATACAGTCTTTCCTTGCCATCATCCAAGTGTCAGGAGGAAGTTAGATGCAGCATACAGAACCCATCCAACACCTGCACCTGACTGAGGCTGCAGCATCTACGCACACTGGGGCACGCTGAGCCTCCTGCAAATGTAAACTTGTATTTGTGGCAAGGTGCAGTGGCAAGGTGTCCCAGCAGGATAATTTTCTGTGTCTGTGATGTAAGAGAGAATGAGGATGCTTGCAGCAAAGTCAGCCCTCTTTTCACTCAGGTCCAGCTGTCGCAGGAGATGTGAGCCCCTTCAAAGAATCATTCTATCCAAGATCTTAATTCACTCAGTACTTACACTTTGTTGCATTGCAGCCAGTCTGTTTGCTGCCACAGGACGTCCTCTTTTATTGATTAGCCTTATTTGCTGCCTTATTCATCCAACGGCTTCATTAAAGTAGAGAAATACAAAAAACGAATCCTTTTTGTCACTGTCTAAGCAACAATTTAATAGCAATGTGTTTTTGCCCTGTATCTCAACAACCTGCAATTTTGCCCACTTTAGCTATTTCATTAAAGTACTCCTATTTTTAACCTGTACACTGCAGCGCTGAGAGTTCAGTATTTTTTAAAACAAAATGGTTCCACCTCTGTTGTAGAGAGAAATTTGTGAATAAAATCTCTAAATAAATAAATAAAAAATCCATAAGCAAATAAAAGAACTTCTAGTTTTTGTTTCTTTATCCATCCTAAGCAGATGGTGGGTTTCGTGCAGTTGATGGTCTGCAAATTCTGGTTTGGCAGTACTGAACTAAGAGCACTTCGAGTCAATATTAGCTCTTGACTTTTCTGTTCTCACCTTCACTTTTGTTTGCCCAGAACTGGAGGTCATATGGAGAAATACATAAGAGGTGTTTTCAAATACAAACCTTTTTGAAAACTCATGCTAACTTTATTTTAGCCACTGTGACCTCTTTCTGCCCTGGAAACAAAGCCAGAAAAGGCCAGCAATGACACACGCCTCGACTGCATCAGGTGGTGACAGTTTGTGAAGGCTATTTGAAAGCTGTCACAGGAGAGGAACCTTTTGGTTTCTGACGTAATCTGGTTTCAAATAGGATAAAACACCATTCTGCACTTTTCTGTCATTTTTTTTGCTTAGCTTTAATTGTTCCAACTGGTGCAAAGACTCCAAGCACTCACACATCACCCTCCCTTGGCCATCACTCAGATCCCAGCTTTTGTAATGCCCTCTCTACAATTTGTTTAAAGCAGTAGGTCAGAAAGGAGACTTCAAGATGTAAATTTTCCCATTAATTCGCATAGTGCAGAAAAATCAATACTCAGCAAATGTTCAGACACCCTGACAGGCCATATACACATTGTACTAGCTTGATAATTGTAATTTCTCCAAGAGGTATGCCACGCATATAGGGGGGTATATCCTACATAAAAGCACAATGGAAACCAAGAGATTTTGACTAGCTCATCAAAGCTCCAGCCCACAAGGAAGCATCCTCAAAATGCAAACCCAAATGGTAAAAGAGTAGGCTCTAATTAACCACATCTCAGCGTGGAAACAAAAACCAGTAACAGCTGTAAAAGAAATCCAGATGGCTGCACTGTTGCAGGGTAAGGCCATCATTGCAATGCAAAATCATGAAGCACAACCAGTACAGTTTTTCTTTCTTTAAATTATTCACAGTGTGACCTTCCAGGGTGGGTTCCCAATTCAGCATTTCACTGTCTCGTTGTCATTAAAGGATGGTTTCCCTGACCTTTGCAAAGCTCACCCTTTTGTGCACTACCTGGTATCTTGGCAGAAAATACAGGTAATCCACAGCACATACATACATAGAAAAAAAAAAAAAATGAAAATTCCATCTATTTTCTCTGCTGTCTGAAAAGACAAAAAATTAATCTCCCAAACATGAATTCTGAATGCTTTTTATTAAAAAAAAAATCATTTATTAAACAGCATGTGCTTATTAATAAATTTCAAGGAAACCAGATGTAGAAGTCACTTTCAATATGTTGTTGAAGGCACTTATATTAATGAGCATAAGCAGAAGCATTTTTAGATGTTTGTTTGCACAGGAAGTACACTACAATATATTGCTGTGCCAAGCAACTTTGAAGTAGTTGTGATGGATAGTTAAGAATTCTTCTTGAAGAATAGCTGGCAGCATTTGTTTATACACGCTCGAGAGGACCTTTCCTCTTCAGAAGGGATGTCCACTCACTGTTTTCTGAATCAACTGCTTGCGAGCTTCTATAAAAAAGCATTTCCATTTTTACATGCGTCATATCTAGACAGCTTAATCCAATATAAATAATACTATTTTTAATAGAGTATTTTAATTGTTCTGTAAAAGCCATTTTAAATCTCAACCTTTTTCCTCCTTTTGTTGTCTCTGGTGTAACAGAAAGAGTAACTGAGAGATCAATCAGATAAGCAGCTCTTGTCAGAATGGCAATGGGGAGAGAAGAACTGTGCTCCTAACTTAAGGAACAGGAAAAATCAAATTCTTCTGAAGTGCTGAGGCAGGGCTTTCATTTGGTTATTTTAGCACAACAGCTGAAGAAGATATCGCTTATCTTACTGCTCTTTACTAAGTACAACTTGTTCCACAGAACAAACAACTCATAGTTACCAAAAGGGAGCACAAAGCACACCAGCAACTTCCACTGTATGCGGTGTAGGCAGCAGCACCAGCAATGCTCAGTCACTGGCAGTTTCCAGGGATATTTACAGCCAGATATATATGCAAAGTGAATGCCAAAGCATACCAGTTTTAGGGGCAGTAGTGTTAGGCACAACACACACATAAATGTGCCAAAAGTTGTGTCCTTGTATAAGTATGCTGAAATTATAGACACAGAGGAATCTGAAGCATAAAAGCTTCTGAACAGTTCTGATAGCACACAGTACATCCTTTTGTAGAGAAAGGTTTACACCTCTTCAGATCTGTTTGTTCCCTGGAGCAGGTACTCTTTGGTATGCCAAATGTGAGCACATGGGTACTTTCTGCAGAAATATTGTACCTTCCAGGTATGTAAGCATCAAATATTGCGTATGCAAATGAAAATGGTATCTTTGTACTAACTGTAGTTTAAGGTGGTTGTATTAGAGAATGAAATCATTCCACTCCTTCTGTATGTTTCTGTAATATTACAAAATTGGGCTATAGCCCAATTTCCCTTCTGGCAACAGCTACCTAATCCAAGCTGTGATCTATGCCATCTTTTTGCATTTTATTTTAGCAATATAACATAAAGTGGATTTCTCAAATGACATCTACCATGACATATTGAGAATCTTTCTTGCCTCTGCTGTTAACATTTGTGACAAATCTATTTGTTTTGCAGATAGCAGGAGAAGACTCCAAGGGCACTTGATTAAGCCATCTCAGAACAGGACCACAGGAATGGAGGTTACAAGGCAGATTTCTTATCCATGAGTTATTTCACCCAGCCACACCAACTGCACTCTAAAAAGGGATGATGAGGGGGTAGGATTGCTCCTTTCAAACCTCAGTATTAGCATCAACTAGATCAAAATAACATTACAAATGTAAGTTACAGCATGTCCTGAAATATAAATTGTATGCTTTTAGAACAGAATGTTACAAAAACTGACACAATCAATTACAGTTTGATTTAGAAGCAAATATATCTGGTATATATCCTATCATTAAATATTTAGCAAAAGAGATGAAGCACTTGCACACCTATTTATTTTTGTCACAGCATTTCAAAATCAGGCACATAATAGGAAACAGAAATAATTTTAACAATGACCAATGACAACATACTAGAATTGAGAGTAACTGTTCTTAGAAAATAGTTGCAATACATTCAGTTTTGAAAATCACAGCCTAATTGTTACCAATTCTATTTTGATAAATATCTACACATTTTGAATAAATAAATGTATTTTTTAAAACAGCTTCTTTAAACATATTGCATGGGCCAGCATTAAGAATGAAACATACAAGGAATCTAAGTTCTTGGTATTTTCATTAAGACAACCAAGAAAAATGGGTATTTTCTGGTAAAGAATAATGGAGTCTACCTAAATGAATATACTACCTGGATTAGCACATTCTGAAGTCTTTACCTAAATGTTGCTGCTGGCTTCAAAGCCTCCTGCTATTTGGAACTAATAAGACCTGCCTCAATGTTCCCTGTTGAGTAATTGAGTCATTTAAAGAAAGAAAAGTAAGAAGCGGGAAGTTTTACTTGCTAAATGATGAAAGACAAAAGAAATTCAGTGAAAAGCAAGTCACTGACTTCTGGAAGGAGCAATTTTTACAAAAGAAAGGGAGGTAAGTGTTCATTTTTCTCATATCTGCCTCTTCAGAGGCAGTTTACATGTGTGATGAGTTACAAAGAAACAATTCAGCACATTTCTGACAAATATAACCTGAGTTTTTAATCCTCTTAATTAATATCAAAGATAATTAGATAACCATGACATAAATAGCTCTGTGTTGTTCCACTCTTCTACAGCCACTTAAGGAAATAAACAACTTTGATGATGGAGCAAAAGGTCTAGGAATGGTAGTCATAATGCCGCAAAAATGTTCCTGCAGAGTTGCTGGTAAGTTTAGCACGATGGCTTTACTCTGACACTGACAAAAAAACAAACAAAAAACACCTTGTAAACTGTCACCATTTTCCTCTCCCACATCTTCCCTGTACCTTTCTAACTGATCCCAAGGAACAGGCAGGCCATACAGGCCAGGATGTGAAAGGGATCAGCAACACTTGAACTTGCTTCAGTACGTACAGAGAATGAAAGGATGCAACCCCATTACAAAGCCACAGGGATGGGTCATACCCTTATTGTGAGCTACAGGAGATGAGGTGCCCTTGCACAGCCCATAACCAAGCCCAGGGCTGGCAGCCTGCTTTAATCTCCCAAGCAGTTCCGGTATGGAAATTTTCCCAGCTGGGTGACACATTAGGAAAAGCACCTACTTCCTATAACATCCCTTTTATAGTCCTCACAGTGAATTAATGGGCCTGATTTTCTCTCCAGAGAGATTTAGGTTTTGAGCCCCTGTACTGCATGGAAGGGGCTTGGGCCAGGATTTATATCATCTGCACCAACGTTTACAAAAGTGTTTTGCAGTCCAGAGGGGCATCCTTTGTACTGCTGTCAGAAGGACTGCAGCAGACTGCAGTAAGTCAGCAAGTTGCTTGGGGCTCAAAACAGAGAAGCCCTATGCCATGCTTGCTTTGCAAGAAACCAGACAAGTTAACAGCACTGCACAATTGAAATACCACAACAAATAGTGCTGTTCTGCTGAAATCTGGATAGGTCTGCAAGGAGGGGCGTCCCCCAGAAACAGATGACAGACTGCAGGTGACTACTAATTGCTGCAAATACACTTAAACTGCATCTAACACTCCAAAAGCAGTGTGATTTTCTGCTGTTGTCAGATCACTTGACTGTGCTTACATCAAAACAACAGCTGAAATAAACATAATGACAAACACTGGTAATGAGCAGTTAAAACATGTTTCAGAATGAATTAGCTACGATGGGATTTCTGCTCTAGTGGAATCGCTGCTTCACAAGAACTATCTACCACTAGCTCATTAAAAGAACACCAATGCTCAAAACTCCTTTACTGGAAGCACAGCCTGAAGCGTTTCTGGCAGAGGGCTCCTGTGTGAGATGGTCAATCAGGGCAGCCTTGCAATCTGTGCCTCACCCACACATATGCAAAAGCATGCCCCTCAGATTGGAGGTCAGTCAATTAGTCAAATTAACGTCACAGATGTCTTATGGGACAAAATTTCTGGAGGTCAACATTCAGGAAAAGGCTTTAAAGCGATTGCAGCTGTTGAATAAAATCATTTGTATGCAGTAATGCCAATAAATAGGTCTTGGCCAAATTGTAATAATCCTCTCAAAGAGGAAGACGTTAATTGCTAGGAAGCTTCACTGCTGCCTGACTCGTCAAGCAGTAACCGGCCACCTACAACGACCGTGATCAGATTCTCCACAACACATCACAGAAGTAAAATTAATTCCTATTTACAGCAGAGTTTAAAAGTCATAACATTTCTAATTTGCAGTGAGATCACCACTCTTACAGCTTCAAAGTGCCAGCTTCTTACAGGCTCTCTAAGGCAAACAATAAATCACCCTCTCCACATTTATGTTGACCACTTCCCTGCTTCCATGGATGCCAAGCTCTATTTTTTCCTCTTTCTTTATTTCAGTGGTTCTCAGCTAACGAGTGCATGTTACAGAAAACAGGCATTCGATATGCCCCATCAGAAACTACAGAACTGTACTATCAATAGTTTTCCTCATTTTGTTTCTTGGTTTAACATATGAATGCCATCTTTAAAAGCTTTTATTATAAATGACATCCTCTTTCAAAACAACTTGGAGAATAGAAGCATATCAAAAACATCTTCCATTTTTGCTGTATTGCTTGACTAGCACACGTTAGAAATTAAAACTTTTTTAAAAAACATAAAGAAGTCATATACTTTTCCCATTTTTTGTAGTAGCTGTAGAGATCCAATGGAAAAAGCAGGAGATATATACAGAGGTGTATACATAGATGAAAGCAGGGCGAGGCATTTTTTATATATATAAATATATATATACACGTATGTGTGTGTATGTATACACACACACAGAGGGAAATAATTATCTATTGTACAAAGTGATGCAGTCAGCAATACCACTAAAATAATTAGTAGACAAACAGACAACCAGAGTATGATGACGCTAAAATATCAGGACATATTCAATCTGACCGAAGAACAAGATACAGCATAGGTATAGACGACGTGCACAGGAATCCCACTGATCTTTTCATATTTACAACAATACAAATGGTAAAGATACAGTTCATCAAATCAGTGTGCCTTAAAACACTAATTCACAATAGCGACTACCCTTCCTTGTGAGAAGGGCATTACAGTACCAAGGTTCCTGGTTTCCTTCCCTACTAGTTTCATATTCTAGGAACATGGAAGACCACCTCCTCATACCGTGTTATCGCCCTGCAGCTATCTGGGTGTCCCAAGGCCCTCCTAAGTCCTTCAAGGGAAAGCAGGCAGGTTTCCTGACAGCTCTGCCATCTCTATGCTCCCTCGCTGCGCCTGAGCACATCCCAAAGCACTGAGTTACACAGTGAAGGTTGCTAATGGGTCATTCCTGGTGTCACTTCATAGCTGCAGTTCTCGTGACCTGTGGTAACTTCAGCTGTGAAGGGCCAGGCATCGCCTACAAACAGTGCAGCATTAATCAGCTGGAGAGCAAATCCAAGCAGCAGTCCTAGTCCACAATGGTTAGATGTGGTCAGGTGCAATTAGAGAACATCATTCCTAAGTATCACACAAAGCAACTGGGCTTCTATGCAGCAAACCCCAGCCAGTAATAAATGGTGGCCAGTGCCAACTCTGGCTCCCAGATACCGTACAGTCTGATAAGATGCAATGATATGTTATAAAGTAAATAGATTCCTGTTTCCCTGGGCAGCACAGATCACAGCGTGGAGAATAAATATTTCAGTGAGTCATTTCCTGTGTGAGGGAAATGAGAACACAGAGTCTAAAGGTTTAATGCTGCCCCAGTTCAGGGTGTGACTTTTCTCCATATCAAGTCACAGACAACCTGGAACCCACCTAGGAGGTGAAAACTTCCGTGGCACTACTTCAGTGCTACAGGCTCCTACAGCATTGAAAATCTGAATTCAATGCGTCTTTACTTACCATTGCTGTGACAATAAATTCCCATGCTTCTCAAATGCCTTTCACATCTTAGGAACCCGTCTGATATTGTTCTCATGCCAAGGAAGATAAGGTTAATATGCCATTCATAAAGACAAAAGCCCAGAGCTTTTTAAGGGCTATGTTCTTATTGTCAATATATGACTAGCTACTGGCTAGCAGAGTTCCATCAAACTATTCAAAATGACAGGCATCCTTTCTTACTATAGTTCTTCAAATCAAAACAGAAAATATAGAATAACCACACTGTTCCTCATTTTGTTTTGAAGAAAATCCTGTAATCCCACCTCAAAACAGCAATTTCCCCCCTTGCAGCCCCTATACATAGACCCATTTATTTTCATCTTACCAACCAGCACCAGTGAAGTGCTGAAAAAGGAAACATGAAACAATTTGTATTGTGCTGACTGACAAAAAAGGATTGGAATAGATGAAACTTCAGGTCAACTTATTTTAGTCTATTTTCTCAAGTAACATTCTGTGGCAACTGCTGTTGTTTGTTTGCTTTTTAAGCAGTTCTCTTGTAAATATACATACCTGTATCCTCTCTACCATGAAGAAATGGTGTCAAGGATCAGGACTCCTGATGGACTGCAGTGATCTGACCCTTCTGTCCCTCCTCATTTCTGAAGCACTGAGATCAATATGTTTCTGTGATGCCAGACATCCCTAGTCATACACTTCATATGTGAACAATTCCGTCAAAGCAAAACAGGTATGTTCCAATTTTATTTCTATCACTATAAATGTTTTATTTCCTCTCATGCACCATTCCAGTTTACAAACTACTCAGACATCCTCTGTTCTGCCCTGACCCTCCTGCCTTCACTGAAGGTGTAATTCTACTTGTAGTTTTGCTGTACCAAACTCCTCTGCTTCCTGGCACGAGGTCATTCCAGGCAAAGGCTGGCACTTCATTGCTTTCCCTCCTCCCATCTGCTACTGCAGATTCATTTGCAGCGTTCTGTACACAAATACTGACGTTGGGCAATACTTAACCTGTGTGAGTCATTCTGTGTGAGAAGAGCAGAACTTTTCAGCCAGTGGAAAATAATCCATTTCCATAGCAGAGTTTGTCCAAATATCCTTACTACTCTGCGGGTCTGTCTTAAAAGCTGTACTTAAGAAGTATAAAAATAGAAGTACTTCAAAATAAATATCTCTAGTGTGCATTTCTTTTCAAACTTCATAAACTATCAGTTCTTTATAATTAAAAGACGTTTTATCAGCAGTTTCATTTTGTATTATTGAAGATTTATTTCCCATCAGAGTAACAAACCCACGAACATTCATAGAGACAGAGATTAGTTTTCTACACCAACCCAGAATGAAGGATGACATTCAGCATCCAAGAGTGGTATCGCCTCTTTCTCCAGAATAATAATTTCTAGATGTGTTACCTACCAAAGGAAATCCGCCTTTGAAACAAGAGCTTTATTATGCAGAGGAATTAAGCAGCAGTCGTGGTGAAGCAGCAGTATCTATGTTATTTAAGAAATGTATTAAACGCACATTTATATAAAAAAAGAGTGTAAACAAGTAACAAGTTCACAGGCTTTCTAAAAGCTTGGGATATTATAGCATTACAAAAGAGATGTCAGTAGTGCTGGCACTCACAAATAAATGTGGGTTTGTTAGACTAGGTTTTCAAAGCTTAGATGCTTAGGAGGCACATTTTCCCAGCCTTTTAATGCTTGTTTTAAAAAGTAACTCTCTGAAATAGCCATTGAGTCCTATTATCCAGCAACAGGAAGTGGTGCAAACCCAAATCCTCCTTGATTCAATCTTGAATGAAACTAACTAGAGGCCTCAAGGTATCAGAGACAAAAGCCTGTTTATATGGAAATTCCTCCTCTAGAAAGCGGCAGGCAGACACTTCCTGATCCAGCAGATAACACAAACTCATCCCCGCCTGCTCGACCACCCCCCAGTCAGGTCTCACATCACCTCCAGAATGATCGCTGTGGAGCAGGAAACATTCAGGCTCTTCAACTTTTGTTTACTTTAGCAGTTTCGTTTCACTTAATTAAATGTAAAATATATTTGTAACGTTTACACACTGGAGGAACAGCACACGAGCTTGCCTTAATAAGCTTCTCACATTTTATTTCAACCAAATTGATTTGTAAACTACTTTCCTCTCACAACTTCACAAATAGCGGCCAAACTGGGCTTTAAAACTGCTAGAGCATTTCCTCAATATCATTTTAAAAAAGAAACCCTTTGAAGGGAAAAAGTGCTCTAGTACCATCAAAAAATCATTAAAAATAAATATGTTTCAGACAAAAAGCTATCAGAAGGTTGTATTCTTAAAACAGCCCTCATGTAGTAACAGGAAGCATTCATGGGGGAGGCAAGTGTGAGAAGTTTTCTGTCTTTCTCTTGGAAAAGACGAAACAACCTACGGACCACAGGAAATAACACAAGTTTTATAAAATCCCAGTGGTGCGAGTGAAAGCACTTCAAATAAATTTGTGAGTCCTCAAAACAACATTAAAGGACAACAGATGTTCTCCCCACCAGCTTGTTCGAAGGCTCACGTACACCCTGGGAGAAGCCATTTATTTACATAGATTAAAGTGGGTACTCAGATCCACACTCATATAAACAGAGAAGCAGAGTAATAGGTGCATAAGGAATAACAAGCTCTGCCTGTCCTCTTTTTGCCAAAAAGAAAGCCTCACTAAATGTGTCAAGATAATGGAAAAATACAGATCTTTATATATACACATTTTCAGACTTAATATCTTTATAATGTAAAACAGAATCCACATAAAAGATAAGTCTTAAATTTAGCTGAAAGCTACTTTTTGAATGAATTTTTTTCTTTTGCTGATATATGGGCTGACATATTGGTGCCTTAGCTGCTATGCTGCCAAAATAAAAAATAATCATCATCATAAGGAATAACTCCTGCCATTGTCAGTCAGTTCTGAAATTAAATCAGCAATTCAGATCCATCTTACTGTCACGCTCCGTTATCAGAACTGTTCTGCCTAAGCATCTCCATCAAAAACTATTTCTGCTAAATAAGGATAATAACAATATGGGCCCAGATGGGGCTGTGAGATACTCGCCGGCACTCAGGTACCAAACCCCAGAGCAAGTTGTACCATCTTCCCTTCAGCCTGTAAGCAGCCACAGCATCAGACTTCTCCTACCCATCAAATATGTTATTCAGACACTCATTTGGTAAAATTCATCAAAAATGCTACAGGCAAGGATCAAAGTCCAGCTCAAGTCATTAGGCTAAAAACGCTTCCTGCAATTAGGACTATGCTACTTATTCTTTTTATAAGCAATACGGCTTTATAAGGAGAAGCAGCAAATGCCCCTTGCTTGTCCTTAGTGAAGACTAAGCTAAGGAAGCATCTTCTCAGACCCAGGACAGGTTTTGTGCCTTCACTGCTGTCCTTGTGAAGATGCAGGTATGGAGATATTACCCACACCGACATCTGGAAAGATGGGAACAGAGCCTGGCTCCCCTTGTCAAAGGAGTGTCCTGGGTATTCAGGTACAGAGCTCACATGCCAATCCAAGAGGGCTGTGTTTGCTTTTGCAGTGGCTCTGCACAGCTAGGGCACCTAAATCCCCTTTATCTCATTACACAGTATCACAGGGGCCTTTGCAAATCAATTCTGCAGCCCCCAGAGTTGCTCACAGTTCTTTAATCTTTCACCTAAGCAACAGAAGGCTTTTCCTTTGTTGTCATTCTCCTGCTGATTCTCCCCAGCACCAGCAAGTTGGGTGTTATTAAGGCAGTCTTCTGGGAATCTGGAGATATTCTCACTAGCACTACCTCCCTTTCTTCTCCCCCTTGGCTGCAGCCCTCAGCATGCACTATGGGGCCCAGTAACCAACAGAGCACAGCTGACCAGCATGCCAACGGCCCACTTCAATGGCTCCAGCAGAATCACAAGCAAGGACTAAAGGGAGCTGGTGCAGGCCCAGATGAGAACCATTCCCACAGCAGGAAGGACACTATGGAGGGATTCATCTGCTGTACTAAGTCCAAGTAAGTCTCATTTGAAGCAAATTCAGAATTACTTTCGTTGTTGTTGATACACTGAAATGAGCTGCTTCATTTCTATGATCACCAATCAGAGCAACCAAAAAGTGCTGTAGTTTAAAGTCTAATTGAATTAATAGAGAAAAAATTGATTTGTAAACTACTTTCCTCTCTCAACTTCAAAGAACAATTAAAGTGTTGCTGCTATTGTGAAGAGAAATTTAACATCTGCAGGAATTCACAAACCACAGTCTTAAGTGGCTTACCAGTTTGAAGCAATCAGAATGTAGCAGTAGAAATATTATAGCAAAATATTTCACCAACAAACACAATTTCATACCTGCTTTGAGCTTCAACTTCAGAAAAACTGAGACTGCTGAAGGCCAGGAAACACAGTGTGTTGAGCCACAGTGTGCTTCTCACCAAGGAACAGCAGGAGTTACCCACAAGCACAGCTGTGCTCATGACCCGAAGGGCAGCGTGCCAGAAAGGACAGAAGGAGCTGCAGCAGCTCACATGGATAGGGCAGCACTGCAAGGCAATCCAGCAGCAGTGCCCTCAGCACACACAGGAGATGGCATGGGATAGCCTCTGTCCCTCTATCCACACGCCTCCCTCCCTCGCCTGGCGAGATGCTGTCTGTAATTGCAACTTACAGCACAACAACCATCAGTTATTATGTGCTGCTAACCCATGATCATGGTAATTCTGCAAGAAGTCTTCCACTGCTCCTGAGCAAAGAGCATCTGACCCTGCAGTTCAGGAGAGATGAGACCTATTGTTAGGATTAGCACCTTCACAAAAAACTACAGTGGTACACTAGGAAGTATCAGACAGATGAAAGTAAAATAATAAAGCTGGAAAGAGCAAACAACACTGTATGTCAAGTATGTGACCTTATTTATAATTGCATGGTTAAATGCCAGTGCCTCCTGCTTAGACTGACTGATCCAACTGCCAACCAGTAACCAATATCAGGGATTTTATGATCTAACATTTCAAATCTCATGCACTGACTTGAAGTCATTACTAGTTAGTTAATGCATTCTAGAATTAAAAAAAATAATAATAAATGTGTGCTTCTGTAACATTGAGTCCCAATAGACATGGTGTCTATTTCCTTCAGATCTTTTGCAGGAAGAGGACTGGGAAATGTGCTTCTCGCTCATGAGAAAAGGAAAGATAACACAACTATGTTCCCATTTTAAATTTGGTTTGACCACTATAATCCTTAAAATGCTAAGATGTCTCACCTACTCTGATGGTCCTTTATGCAATTATATATATTTTAAATGACTGATAAATTTAAAATAATAATAATCAATAAATCAGCTTTCACCTGCTAGTTTTCCAATCCTTCCACAAAAATATTTATTAAATATGAATTTTCAGACTGTTTTAGAAACTGATTACATGTAATCATAACTCCCTTCTGTAATAAAAATGCATTAAACACAGTTCTACAGGTAACAGTTTTAACACAGCAAAGACAAATTCATCAACAGGAGGAAAACTAAAAATTAGTAGAAGCACAGATATGCTTATTGTTCACCCACTCTCAATATGAACTGCACGTCAGAGGCATTCACAGACCTTTTTGCAAAGTTCATAGGATAACACAGTCTTTTGCTAAAAATGTCAGAAATCCCACTTTTTTTTTTCTTAAACGACTGTACTACACCAAAATCATCACACAATTATTACAGATGTAAATACTACAACAGATGAAACACAAGTAAATAATGCACAGAGAAAATGTAAAGGAATGATGTTACCAACGGAATAAAGAGCAGAACATTGAGCCACCTTTTATTTCAGTAAAATCCAGTCAACAACTGAAAGGGTCTGAGTATTTGTTTCATTTCTAAAGGTCTGGGATAACACACAACACAAAAATAAAACACTGGTACAAGACCTCATGAGGGAAGGCACAGGAGAGGGAGCTCAATTACACGTGTCAAGATTGACTTGAAATAACTAAATAAGCAAACTAAGTTTTGAAGCACATCATTTACATGCTTGCAAATTCAATTAAGCTTGAAATTTAATCCATAATTTATGCTCCTCTCACCAATGTAAATTCTGGGTACATATGATTCAACGTTCTTAATGTAAATGGATACTTTTTTTTTTTTTTTTTTTTTTTACTTCATCTTCTAGTGCTTCAGTAAGGAAAATCAACTAATGAAAAACATATGAATTATTATTTGTATTACAGGGAGAATCTGTGTCCCACAGAATTTAATAGCACACAGAATTCCTTAGTGTGGACAATCTCCCAGTATAGTTAAGATTTATGTTTAGGATCCCTATACTTAATACTGAATAGATGAAAAGGCCCAAATGCCAACTCAAACTGATTCCCTGACGGAATACAACAACACAAGAATCAATATCACAGAAGCGGTATGGTAACAAAACCAAAAGGGCGATGCAGTTTGAAGACTGAAGTCTTCCCTCCTTCAAAATTTTATCTTTATCATATCAATTCCAAGTTGCTGCATTGTAATATAAATATGCATTCATGAATTTAATTTATCTTGATTGGTTACATCCCCTGACAAATCAAGCTCTGGAGTTTTCCCACAAAGACTTCAGTTACCTTGTGTCCTGTATGAGCCTTTGTAAGGCAGTCAAGAAATGAGCCTAATGGTCATGTAATCCATTATCCAGTAAATGGAATTACTTCATGACTGAACATTACTAATAACAAGTTAATTGGTTCATGATCCATTATAATCATAGTATATGTGTATCTTTTTTTTTTTTTTTTTTAAGGAACAAAAATGTACTGCAGTTACATAACTGAATTTTCTACTTAAGGTTTTGCAAAGGTTACGGTCATTTTGGTAGTTAAGCAAGTGAAAAGCTGAACCAAAATTTACAGAAATTATAGCATTGCAAATGTCATTTCTTAAGCAGGACTTACATCTTGGCATACTTCTCATCATTCTGCTTGGCTGGACAGGCTGTTTTCCATTCTTGACCTTAAAACAGGGCACATCTATATGAAAGATGTACTTTGTCCCTTCTTGCTTGATAATGTTACAATCCAACAGTTAAATATCATCTATCATCTTTCGCATAATAAATCCATTTGGGCATGGCCAAATAATGATTTGAAAACAAGTAAATATCACAATCATAAGTTAAAGTGTGATAAATTAACTCCTAGAGAAGCTCTTTGCAAAAAAAAAAAAAAAGTGTCCACACCATTAAGCAGCAGGACTCTTGCACCAGTCACATCAAAAGTTTACTTCACTGGTAAGTTTGTGACAAACTGTTCAAGCTGGAGGTGCTGGCAGTCGTCTTACTATTTCCACGGCTATCTTCAGATACGCTTTAGCCTGTTAAAACAAAAACATATATTTAGAATTTTTCAGTATAAAACAATACTTTATGTCTTTTTAGGCATATGCTTTTTCACGCACGAAGCTAAAGAAGTTTGTTCTATTCAGCTAGTTTTGTGTTGAAGAAAACTATACACTAAATAAGTACAAGAATTATTTAAATATCAGAGTAAATGAAACTTCAGTATTATTTTTAGAATACGATTTGACTTGACAATCTGCCTTCTGCAGCAAACAATCAAATTTTCAGGAGGTGAGGCACTAAAAAGAAGGACCTGTGGGACTAGAGACTCCTTTTAGTTATAAACATCCCCTACCTCACAGAGAGCTGCACTGTACACAGGATTGAGACAGAATCAGAGAAAATAATGGCATTCCAATAAAAAATTAAGATAATCAATTCATTATGCACTTAAAAAAAGACATATTTCCAAGAGACTGGAACAGGTATCAAAAAAAAAAAGCTCACTTTCACACCAACCTGAGACATGAAGTAAGATGCTCTAAGTCAAAGGGCAGAAACCAAAGCTGTAAGGCTATGAGAAGTGACCCAATTCAAGCTTGTTCCTCTTTTAACCTCTGACAAAATGGCACAGATTAGACCATAATCAATCTAACATAGATATTCATAAACCTACTGCCAGAAGATGTATATAAAGACACTACTTAAGCTTTAACTATTTAAGCATAAACTACAAAATTAAACACAGTTAAGTCTTTATCAAACTCAACAAACTGATAGATGAAATTGAACATTTGTTTTAGAAAGGTCTCTGATCTTGATATAAAGATTTTCATGTGAAACAGTATAGTATGCGTGTACATATTTACCATGTATGCTCTTCAGAGATTACTTCTACTGTTAAAATGGACACCTTATCTATAATTTGAATTTGTCATGCCTCAATTTCCAGCTGGTACATCATGTTTGCCTAGGAAAAGAAAAGATCCCCCTGCTATTCAGCCTGTTTCCACTTTGTTAGACAGTAACCACGGCAATTATTCACCTTCTCTAACAAGCTTGCATTTGGAGCCCCTCATATTTGGCTCTGCGTTTTAGAACTGGGTCCTGATGGGCCTTTAATATAGCAAATCAGCTGACAAATACATAAGGTTAGAGCCTGAGGGGCAGGAAGAAAAGGTCTGTGTCCTGCTCACAGCACGAGCACCAGCTGCCTAAGCACAGTAAGCACAGCCACTTTTTGCAGACAACCCTGCATGCTTTCTCTCTTCCAAGCTTTGCTCCTCACCTGTCAGTTTTCTTCTGGCACTCTCAGACTCTGATACTCTTCATACTAAATTGAATAATTCTTGAGTTTGTAAGGAATGCAGGCACCATCTACTTGCAGATAACAGAACACATCAAATGCATTATGACCACAGCAGAGTAACTGAAGGCCTTAATCCCAAAATGCTCTGGACACACGAGTTTCTCATGCAAGTGGCTATATCAAAGTCCAGTGAGCAATCTACATTTGTTACTCATGTGATTTAAGCCTGTGCTCAGCTTCATATCCTCTAGCTACACAATGACAAAGCTAAGACTTATTTTAAATAAGAGCTATAAGAGATATGGCCAAAAAAGTACTACTTCCTATTCTGAAATTCAGTGTAAGAAGAGTTTTTTTTTCCTACTTGTAACCAATTTTGAATATTAATATTGACCAGTAAAGAGATTAAAAACGTGGTTCTAATAAAATGATGATTATGGTTAAAATGTCTTCAGAAGACTGGTACCATTCATGTTTATTTTCTCCACAGGCTTACACTATAATGACCTACATAGTTAGGACTCGCACAAACTACGTGTCAGAGGGTTCTTTAAAACCATTAAGCTGTGTATCTACACTTATGAAGCAGTGCTAAATCCAGGCAACACACAGATAACTGAAGATTCTTTATGAGGGAGTCTGAAGAATTGAATTTTGCTCAGCCTTTTGTATCATGGATAAGATGGCTCTTGTTTCAGAGTAGCTTTTGCATCCCTTAGTACATAAATTGACAAAACATCTACAAGTGAATTATACTGTCATAAGTAGTTGATTATTCATGGTTAAATGGCACCAATTTAAAAAAAAAAAAAACTACTATTTCTTCATTTACTCTAGCAACATTATACATGCTTAAAAACAACCTATACATCCTCATGGCTATTTAGATCATACCAACTCATTGCAGAGGAAAAAAAAAACAACAAAAGAAGCATGATTATTCCCAAGAGAGTTACGCTGTTCGAATCTACAGGATCTCACAAAGATTTATATATAATAGATGACTTAAGAAGCACGGAACAGATATTGCACAATGGAGACAATACTGCAGCTAAAACTGAAGTGGGTGTAAGTATTTGGTCATTTTAACATCTCCTGTTCGATTCTGCTACATTCCCCAGACTTATCTTTCCTTCCATTTCTGCAATAAGTCATTCAGGTCTACCTGATCACCTGTGAAGTAACAGCTCTGGTATCTGTAGGGTCCTTCAGTAGAAAATAGAGTGGAAATCTCAGTCACTTACAAACAAAATAAAATACTGAAAAAATAATTATGTTAGCTTAAATAAGACTGCACCTGAAATCTTACGATATTATTATTCTGGACCACATTATGATAGAATAAATACCCAGGGACCAGTGATCACAACAGAATCTACTTGAAAAAATTAGAAGAAAATTTTCAAGAGAGACGTGAGAGTAAACATTGGGTTTTAGTTTATGAAGAACAGAACAAAAAAGCTTGCATTCCAGAGTACAGAAAATACCAGCAAAAGGTTTGCCCCTGTTAAATGATAACTCAACAGACAGGTTAAAAATTTTAAGTAGAAAAAAGCAAAAAATATCAGCCAGAGCAAAGGCTGACAGAGCTAAGGATAATAAGAAATTTAAAAGACTGGTCAAGATTAAAAAAAAAAAAAAAAAGAGATCCTTCCAATTCTGTAGACATGAGCACAGCTACAAAGATTCAGACCAAATGTCAACCCAGCAGTCTTCCTTCAACCATGGCTAATGACTGGAGCCTACAGAAGAATAAGACTAAAACAAATGAAGGATACTTCCCTAGATTCTCTGCAGGCCTCCCCCCATTTGTGACTCAGGAATCTCCTGAGTGGTATGTCTATGTATAAGAGCTACTAAATTGACTTTTCTTAATTTATCTTATGATGCTTTGCACTCCTGACTGTGGCACTACTAAGCATTAAGCTGTCTTTTTCATAGAACTGCTATAATTTCAAGATGTTCATCCCTCTAACTGAGAGCTCAGTACTGCTTACGCAAAGCAATATTTTCTCCTGTATACATAAATTTGCGGCAAGAACTGAAGTTACAATTGTGTAATTCAAAGTGGTCCTATAGGTATAACTGCAGTGCGTTGGGTAGTGCAGCTGTGTCAATGAGCAATGCGCAGCTCTGTGTGGTCTTGCTACTCCCTAGCTAGAAGTTTGGATAAACAGGATAATGGATCAGTTTGGAACAACAGATCAACCTGAAAAAAGGAGGAAAGGAAAATAGGAAATGTTTAGCACACAGTTCACATTAGTCAACAGCAACGGATCACGCATGTGCTGGAGCAGTCATGTAGATCAACGACTAAAGTCAAACTAAATAATGTTTCAGGGAGCCTCATTTGCTCCAGATGAAGACACCATGGAAGACAAGGACTTCCATAATCATCCAGGTAGTAACCAGATAACATTCTTGGGAGATCAGATTCCTTAAGCACTACCCTATCTCGAGATCTGAATAAACTAGATACAATAATAAATAAATAAATAAATGAACTCTCCCAAACAATGTTCACAAGAGTCTGGGCAATGACTCAGTATTTACGTACGCCAACCTTCATTTGCCATTTATCTGATCTGCCATGCAGTAACAGGAGTCTCCTGTCTCAATCCTTTGCAAACCAACATGCTATTATTACCTACCCCTATTATCAGCATTGTTTTTTAGGTTGCTTTTTTATTTTGTTTTTATTTTGTTTTGTTTTAAGCTCCTCCCCTCCCCCAGTAGCTACTTCATGCACTGAATAGAAAAGTCTCTCACACATTTTGCTGCAAGGACTCCACCAGTAATCCATCTTTGACTAAATCAACAGTTTCAAGCCTTTGAACAAGTCACTCAACTAGAAGTGAGGACCTGTCTACTAGCAGTAGCACACATCAACATACAGAAAAGGTTGAGAGGGAATCACATTAATCATCAATACACCTTTTGTTAAATAAACACAGATCTGTATATACTGAGCCTTTCATCTGACTCACAATCTATTTAATGCAGCATCTGTACACAAATGATAGAGCCTGGTTCCACTATTTACTCCATCACTACTAAGCAAAAGAAGATAGATTGCACCAAAAAAAATGGAGAAGGATTTTTATTTCCTTTTTGGTTGGCAAGGCAAAAGAGAAGAGTTCCTAGTTATCACTGACAACCATTTTCATTTTTATAGGCTAAAGGTGAAGTTCACATGACAGTTTTTCCATTTACAGTTTGGAAGTTCTGACGAAATAGTTTATAAGCTTTTTGAATATTTTATTTTATTTTTTGCTGACAGACAGTTGACACTTAATAGAAACATAAATTTGTTGGAAGCTAAACATTCTTCCTCCTTGAGAGCATCAAGAGGCACACAGAAGATTGATGCTCTAAAAGCAGACCAGGTTCCTTTACTACAAATGCTGAAGAGGTTGGGCCTTAAAGCAGCACTGGCAAGAGTAGAGGTAGAAACAGAAGGTAATGTCAGTGAATTAAAAGAGTTGATAATGATCACGTGAGACTATTCACCTCTCAAAGATCTGTACAAACACTGTCAGAAAAGACCACAGCATTCCTTAAATGACAAAACTTCTTCGGACTGAGAGGGCGCATTGGAGGAAGTAACTAAAGATAGCATAGATCTTGGGGTAGGAATTGGAGAACTTATAATGAACTTTGTCAGGAAAAGGACTGAAGAGTCCTACTTTGCCTACGTAATCAGAATGTCCCAATTCATTACTCTGTCACGGAATAATAGACACACAGTAGAATTAAAATACAAGTTACCTTTTTATTGCCTCTATCTGATTAAGCTCTATAGTAAACCTAGAGAAATGTAAGCCTTTCAGTTATACTGAAATTCCTTTCAGGTATTTAATTCTTGAAAATCTTACCCATGAAGTACATATGCATCACTCCTAAGGAAACTGCAAAATCTACCTAACAGCTTATAGCTGACCCCGCTGTTTCCATGGATTGGCTTGACTTGACCTGCTAATTTGCCTTGCAGTTCATTTTCACTGAAGTACAGATCTCAGGCTGTAAACAGTTCATAGTGTTTAGTGCAAAGGCCACACAACCACAGAATAGAACTTACTCACCAATAAAACCAAAATAAGAAAGAGCTAGTATCGCATTCATCTTCTCCCAAACCAGTGGATGCCAGCAACCCAGAAAAAAATATACTGATCCCATGACTTGTTTGTGGGCCAAGGACACCAAAGAGCACAAATAGAAATAGCAACATCTTTATAAATTCTATTAAAGGATTCCAAGACTATTAAGATGCTTTGTCTAACTCAGCAATCCAAAGGAAGATCTGTGCAAGCACTGACTGTCTGGAACAGTGAATGCAACTATGGCCACAAAGAAGAATACAAATATTTTAATCTGCACAGCTGAGCTGTCAGTGTCTTGTACTATAATCATTGCTAAAGAAAACTAGCAACCTTAGGCAACAAGCATCTAATGAGATAGCTGCCATTATAAAGATAAACACTAGACTTGGCTAACGTCTATATGATGACAATGCTTGATTATATCTTACTGAAAAAAATAAAGTGCATCTCTCTCTTTATTCACTCACAATCCATGTTTTCAGTTCTATAAGATCTTTTAGTTTTAGTTTTCGTGGAAATTACTTGACTTTGACACAACTCCAAACTCCAGCGTGCCTGAAGATGCCCACTGATGTCTCTATTTTACCTCAGTCAGCACAGGAGGCACTAAAAACATAACAATAAGCACAGCTTTAAATGAGTTTCCACTTCAGACAAAAAATTTATAACACTCAAAGAAATTTTTGATTGCTACAAGAAGCCTAGAATCTTTTCCATTCTGCCTTCCTCTTGGCAGTTCTCTATGATAAGATTCTTCTTTTGATGAATTGGCAATTTCTACCAAACTGCAATGAAGCCCAGAAACAGGACTTGCTGAAAATATGAAAGTTAACCCATAAATTACAACTACAATGTAGGAGATGGGTTAAATAAAGTGGATGTTTCCTTGCTAAAAAAAAAAAAAAGCCATAGTATTCATGGGGCATGGAAATCTCCTGTTAATCCTATTTATATATAAGCAATTGCAAAAGCTAAGCCTTCCTCTGATTGAACCTCAGCTGTGAAGCACTGCTAGCCTCAAGGTGCCATTACATATATACATTACTCAAATGCCTTTATGTATAACAAAAAAACATCCTGCCTAGAAAACACTGTTAAGTAGAATAGTGCAATTCAAATGCAATACAGAATCATCCTTCAAACAGACTATCCTAAACACTCAGCACTTTCTTCAGCAGAACGTATAAATGACGGTCTGATGATATACTACCTGAATGAAGGATTCAAGCCTACATATACCAAATGTTACTGTGATCATTCGGAGGAAGCCTGAATGGTGGTAAGGCATAGTATACATCATATCAAGCAGTCTTCAGGGCTTGCTTTTCTAAAAGATATCATGCCCTGGACAGATCTCTCTTCCAACGAAATCACTGATGACAGCTAAACAACAGCAAACATAATTTGCTACTGCTATTTCCATTTTTTTCCAACTACTTACTGCAAAGCTTTAAGCATGGTACATTTTTACTCTACTCACACTTCATCCTTGCAAAGAATTCTACAGAAGAAGTCTTTATGAATATAATTTTCAACTGTCCCCCTGGATAATATCAAACTCAAGTCTGTAACATTCCTAATTTATTTGACTGCTGAAGCCTAGTGCCCCTGCTTTCCACCTGACTGGGCTTCTTCCCTCCCATTACAGAGCTCTGTGCCACTTACTGACCTCAAATTCTTTCACCAATATGTACAAATACATTTTCAAGGGGGCTGAACACATTTCACATAGTTAAGTGTGAACTAGACAATAAGAATTATGTGCTTTTTCTATCATATACTGGTCTTTATGACAAGCATGTTTTCCAGGAATAACTCCTAGTTTCTATACTCCAGGACAAGTCCTTTTTTGTTTTCTATCCAAGCCAAATTCCTCAAACTGCAAACAAGTATGCACATATCTCCAAAAGGCTGATCAGTCTGGGGTTTGGAAATCCTAGCATCGTCCTAGCAGATCAATGGAATTTGCTTCCTCTCATCTTCCCATACTTTCCCAATGCACTTAACTTGACTTTATGAGGCTGAACTCAGAGTATCTTTTCCTTAATAGATTCCAGATGTTTTCTGTAACAATTTGTGGCACGAGAACACTAAAGAGCTGACTGACCAAATGTACTCATCTTTTATACTTTCTGCCATGAGAGCTCTACCATCTCTTTTGTAATGGAAGAAGGTGAAATATAAACTTCATTCTATCATGCCTTCTCTGCTATCTTAAATACAACATCCCTCCTGAATCTTAGAGGTGTATCATCTCTCTACAATTTTTTTTTTTTTTCCTAAATCACCACTTCCTAAGCCAAGATGAGAGACTACATTTCCTACTTATCTCAGTCTCCAGCTCATCTCCTCCCTGAAATGCCTATTTAACCAACACACCCTATTTTTTAAACAGTGAATGGTTACACTGGTATAGGAAACATACTTTGAATTCTTTAGTTGCTTGCTGACATTGGGAATAGGTGGCAGTTTGGTATCTGACGGTCACAGTTAGCCTGTCTCTTCTGGCAAGGCATGAGCAAATCCACTGTGCCACTGAGGCTGTGAGATATCCATGAGTTTCAGACTGGATGTGCTTAAGACAACCAACCCAAACCTCATGTTTTTTGCTCACAGATGGAAAAGCTTTTAGAAACCCCTACTTGAGTTTTTCCCATTGTTGATGGGGAATTCAACAGACATTTTCAACAATTAGTTTGGTGGAAGAGTAATTCCAGTGGAAATAATCATGTGGTTTTTTTTTGTTTTTTTTTTTTTAATCTCTCACTGTGCCTCTAGTCTTCTCACCTGCCTATTTCAAAATGCCTTTTTCAAACCCCCATTTTCTGTTGGTTTCTATTTGCAATCCTTAGTAGGTTCTCTCACATTTGAGCATTAACATTCCCACCTGGCTTCAGTGATTATTCTTTTGTTTTCCCTATTTTATGTTTCCCATTTTAACAGTGTTCTTGATTTTTATTTTATTATTATTATTTTTTAAACCAGCTCTGCTAGCTCTGTCCAGAGACTCTTATGTCTGGACGAGCAAACAGCAAAGCCCTATCCATCCAATCCTCCTCCACAACTAAGAGAGAAAGAAACATTCCCAAGACTCCCAATTACTTATAGAAGGGCCTGGTAAATCCTAGCTGTTGATTTAAGAAATGATAAGCTCCTTGTAGAGGATCTTAGATCACTAAGAATTGCTGCTGTCTGCTACCTTTCTTTAGATTGACCTCTATTATTTAGGCTAATATGCAAGTACAGCAATATTCAATTTTCACAGCACATTTCTGCAGCAGATAAAAAAGTTTTGCCAATAAAGTCTGTTTAAAAAAAAAAGCCGTAATTTAAACAACTAAACTGACAGACACATTAATGTGGATAACATTATACCAACAGCAAAATGAATTTGCTAATGTTCTGTATTTCTCCTCGAGGACATTACCATTTGGAGCCTCAAGCTTTAGTAAAATGAATCTTACGTACCCTGTAGATTCTGAGGGAGAAGTTTCAAAACTAAAACATCCACTATTTTAAAAGTAATTTTATTTCTTCTGGAAGAGTTATTTTGGTTGTTACTAATTTCCTTGCCAGTTTTGAATAAAGACAGTTTTCTTCCTCTAACTGCATGTAAGCAAACTAAGCTTTAAAATAATCTAAATGAGTTTGCTCATACAATTTAAAATCCTAGTGGAAATTGAGAGCTATGCTTTTACACGTCAGCAAGGCAAGGTGAATCCAGAGCTATGTTAGCAAAAAAAAAAGTATTAGCTAACATTTTAAAAACACCCTTTATTCTTGACAGAACTGAAAAGGTGTGACAACATGCTGGGCTTCTGAGAAGTCAGTCATCATCCTTATCCCCCACTGTCTGACTTAACTAGATATTATTTCAGTTCTGTGAGCCTACATTTCATTTTTAAGCATGTTCTAACAAAGACAAGAGAATTTTGTATACAAAAATCTGTAAATTTAAGGGACAAGTGCAGAGATAATTTCAGCAGCTCAGAGCACATTGTTCTCTATCTGAATAACTATGATTGTTCATGCACGAATAGCCACAATTTTAGTTTATTTGAGAAACACGGTGATGGGTGTCATGAATTAAAGATTAGAATCTGACCTTATAAGTCCTCTCCCACCAGCAGGTGTATGCTAAGAATTATATTTTTCTTTTAAAATATAAGAAAACAACAATCACTTTCTGTCTTTATTTATTATGAGAAGCAAATCAGTGATAAAGGGATTTTTTTTTCATATTGTGAAGATTAGTTATATCTAAAAAAAAAAAAAAAATCAAGCTCACTCTCTGAGGAGAATGATTATCTCACAGACACAATGGCAGAGAAGAATATTAAAAGTTTTCCCCAGAGTCACACATATTTGTCCATCTTTATTCCACTCCATATTTAACTTAATTGCCACAAATGGTGCTCATAACCCCTCCTTTCATTACCAAGAACAGTCCAAGAAGGAACAGATGGCAACCCTACAGATTCTCTTGTCTTTCTTAATTTTCAGAATGCTGTCCTGCACATATGTATGTAAGCTCAGACTCCCGCAGGCTACAGACTCTCGGTTAATACAGATTTCAGAAACTGTGAGTGTTCCATATTGGTATGCTTACCTGTTTTGCATGAACTTTAACCTGAGCTATACATCTATTGAAAACCTTAGCACTTCTGATCAGAATTCCCAGATAGAAACTACAGTATTGATTGAAATAATTCCTTTTCACAAGGATCTAGAATGAAAATCACTACATTATTCCACAAACAATCAGCAAAGGTCTTGTTGAAGACTAGCAAAATTACTGCATTCAATTAGAAATAGGAATGCTCTAGTGCTATTGCTCTATCCAATTTAAAAAAAAAGTGCTGCAACATAACTCACTATTCATCAGTACATTAACAATACTGGATTATTCCCCATTATTATTTTAAAAGAATGGGAAGGAAAAGTTATTTCAGTCTGTACTTAGCAATCATTGTATTAGAAAGAATACTTTATTGGTACTCTCTACCTTATCTATAACTGATTCTAGCATCTATTATCATCATCATTATTATTATTATTATTTTTTTTTAAGGTAACATCTAAGCAGCCTTACAGTAAGTAAGGCTACATCATTCAACACACTGTGCCTACAAAACATAGCAGATAACATCCTGCCCTACAGAGCACAGCAAACAAACTCCAGCAGAGGGGATGGGAAAAAAATCCTGGTCTCCAAGTGTTAATGAAATTTTATATGCAAAACTGCTTTTCCTCAGAGACTTGCATATTTGACTGCCACCATCTCAACAACTCACATTTTCCTTTGGCAATAAAATGTTACGGTAAATGCACAGAAAAACCCATTTCCTCTTGTGTGCAAATTCCTCCACTTCGTGCTGAAAACAACCCAGGTACTGACAATACGCAGATTTTGCTTCAAACGTTTTTTGATGGGATCCTTTGACAGTTTCTAGGCTCCACTACCAAAGGCTCAACTGACAGTTTTAGAGGACCTCCATTAACTGCATGGTCTCGTGTGGCTTGACATTGACCTTCCTCCTCTTAGCATACCAGATCCTGAATCAAATCGTTGCTATTCTGAATCAAGCAAAAACACATGCACACAAGCAAAACCCATGATCAGCATTTCAAAAAACTGGGAAAAATAAGGGCCAAAATTACTTAATGACACAAGTTTCTTTTACAACAACTTCGTTTTCCTCAGTTACATTCAGGCACCCATTTGTTTTCGGACAGTAATAACAAGAAGCAATCTGCATCCATTTTTATTTATTTATTTTTTTTTAAGGGTGGGAGTGAGATGAGGAGCATTTTGTTGTTAAGGGTGGGAGGAGCATTTTGTTGTTTTTTTTTTTTTTTTTTTTTTTTTTTTTTTACTTTTAGCGCAGTGCACCAGACTTACGGCATCACTTTGAGGCTGTGAGATCACAACAGGCTGCCCTGAATCACAGGTCTCCCGAATGTTAACTTGCAGTGGAATGTCTCCTGTTTTAAAGACACCAAACATGTGTAAGTAAAGACCTAAGATATCTTCAATGTTTCATCAAAATAGCCCTAAAGTGACTTGAAAACAAACTCCAGTTTTCTTGAAGTTCTTTGAATTACTTATTATTAAAAAAAAAAACCAAAAATTAAAAAAAAAAAAAATCAGCATTTCAAATGAAAATTGGCTGCAGAACAATTCCTATATATCCACAGTGTTTAATGACAAATATAATCTGGCTTTTTCATTTTCTGAATATGACAGACTATCCTTTGTAATAAATAACAGGTTGTTTGCTTTTTTCTCTTGATTACACAGAAAAATACAAACTGATATACAAACTATTTTGAGTACATGAAGTTTGCTTGAGCATTAGGCAAATACTCATGCAACTTCCTATCCCCTGATTGTATATTCTTTTCAATGCTTTTTAAAGATCTTAATAGCGATTCAAAGACTTCTTTGAATACTTAATCTTCAAATAATAACATTTGTTATTGTCCTTATTAGGCTCTGTATCCAATTAAAAGGTAGGGAAGCACTGTGTTCCTTCTTTCCAACAGAAATCTTTTTTATATTCTTTTATAACAAGCAGGGAACTATCAGAGAGGAAAGCAATGTTCTAAAGACGAGTCAATTAGTAACCCTATACCACTCTGAAACACACTTTCTAAAATAGAGTTTTTCAGCACTAAAGAAAATGTGAAGCTCCCATTTTTAGTTCATTACTACAGAAATAATTAAGAGGTGAATTGAAAACCAACTTTTTAAATGAGAGATACAGCAATACATTACATCACAGATTGATGTAGACAGAATGCACCATGCTTCATTCAGTTTTGACTTGTCTCAGAAGCTGCAATTTTAATTCATACATTTTAGCAACATTTAATTAGCCCAAACCAAGCCAGTGCAGATTAATGAAGTTCAACGCAGTTACGAGGACGAAACATTTAAATGGATGGTATAAAAACTGACAGAATTTAGAAATTACAAAGCTTGTTAAGAAAAAAAAAAAAAAAATCAAAAGCACACAGGAAATGAAATAAACAGACAAAAGCTGTGGCTCCATGATTACGGAGCAGAATGCTTGAAGAAATTCAGGTGTTTGGTCTCCCAGAACTCAGCTCTTACACTTATTTTGTGTAAAGACTAATCTTCACTTGTTTTTCCCAACGATCTTCTCTGTCAATTTAATAACAATCTCAAAATTACAAACAGAACTACCCTGCTACCAAGCAGCAGCTTTTCTCTTATCTTCCTAATACTTAGAAAGATCTGATGGCTCAACAGATGCACAAGGTCTTGCATGGACAAAAGTGCAAGTCAGAGAAGACAAAACAACAGAAAAATCCAATTTAAAAAAAGTAAAAGCTTTATTAAACAGAAGCACAAAAAATGTAAAGAAAAAAAAAATCTGTGCATCTGTTTAGATAAGAATTTGAAGAAGATGAAGATTTTGCACTCATCATCATTTTAGAACATGATGGGAACTTATCAATGTATCTACATTTTTCTGATCTCAATTATTTCATAATGCCTAAAGAAAGTCTAAATGCTCAGAAAATTTTGTTTTATTGTAGGAAATAAATAAATCTCAGAGTCACTGCTGGCTCTATTAGCACACAGTTTAAAAAGTTAGGAAGTGCAAAAGTCAGCAGAGAGATCACAGTAGTCATTATCTTAGCAGTATGTAAATCAATGGCATATCTTTCTGGTCAGAATTCTGGTCACTCAACTGTAATAGAAAAAGAAGTAAAAAGTCAAAATAGGGCAATTTCAGAGACAGGGAGAGAAATAATCAGCCGTATAAAGTCTTTCTCATGGACTTCAGCACTCTTTCCTACAGGGAAGAATTAGAAGATGAGAGAAAACCTACATGAAATAACAAATGAAACTCAGAAGGTGTACTGGTGACTCAATTGTCTTCATAAACAAGAACAAGAGAGGTTTTCAATGATATTAAAGGCTGCATATTCTGAGAAAATAATTGAAAAATACTTTTTATGTTTTCTGCACACTGTTAGCTTGCAGAACTTACTGGATGTTATCAGAGAAACTAAGGTCCACCCATCAGGATTCACAAGAGAACTAGGTCTTTAGCTGAACAAGCAGAATAGCAAGATATAAACAAAATAAATTTTTATACATAAATATAGATAAAATCTCTCAAAGCTTTTGGGTGCAATTCAATAGCAGGAGGATAAAACTACCATTTGGGAAAGATTAACATATAAGCCGTAAGCAAAAATGTTTGTAATACCATATGGTATTATTGTGCAGTGGTCACCCTTGAAGTACAAGCCTACTAAACAGATCAAGTACTCTGATTCTAAATTTAGCCCTGGGGCACTTTTCTTAATCTTAAAATTGCCATCAAAAGGATTGACGAAGGTAAACTTCACTCTGTTTTTCTTCATGCACCGCATCTATCACCTAACAAACTTCCTAATGTATCAGACCTTTAATTTTTAATACTATTACTAATATTATAATCAGTTCTGTCCTCTTAGAAAATACCAGAAAACATTTACAGGACCAATGGTAGGACATATCATCCGTGCCTGTGTATATAACAGCAGATTTGACTCAACTCCTTATGGAACATTTGCATCCATCCACATCACCCAGGGCTGCAGAAGTCCCCCCTTGGGCTCTGATCACATCTCATTATACACTCAGAAGACTAAAAGATAGCCCAAATGTATGCCTTTAATTATGTGCTGCTGTGCTATTTTAAATTTGTGTCAGACCTTGAAGTTTTTGTGTTGATCTAAGTGAGCTTCCTGGTTCTTTTAATAAATTAGCTATGGAAAATCATTGAGATAATTATAGTAATACATGAAAACATATCATTAACACATGCAATTATCCCATTTACCAACTTAATTATGCTGTGTTATATTCTTTAATTTTTTTTTCCACTGATAATATAGGTATGCCAGATTATTTAATCACAATTTCTGTTTTAAAGAAATATATTTTTTTCTTTACAACAACATTTTGCAAGTCAGCATATTCCTTTAATTTCAACACTTACATATAATCATTACAGTCTGCTTGCTTCCTTGCAAGAGTCAAGATATTTTCACATGGACATAAAAATAACTGCTCTGATGAACTGCATATCAAACTGGCATATTTATTTCACAAATATAACAACATATCTCATTTAAATGATGTAAGAAAACTTTTACAGGCACTGACATAGTCCTTAGGTTTATGTTCTACAGGACCACACAGAAGTCTTGACTGTCTCTAAATATTGGTATATGATACATAATATACTGAATTTCAGGTAATATAGCACATCAAAAAAAAAAAAACAACAACAACAATCCAAGTTCTGCATAGTATATAATTCATATAATTCAAGAGATTTAAGATGCAGTTCAAGAATCTCCAAGAATAATCCTGAGCATGAATCTGAGCATGCAACAAAAGTGGCATTCAACATCTTAAACTTTCATTTTATTGTATTTAAACAATGTCTGAATATACAATAGTTTAGAATTGCGTAGATCTTTATTTCAGTTAAAGCCTTCCACATTCTTGCCATTAATAAGCGATTTCTGTATTCTTACCTAGAACATCCAACCCAACAGTTTTTGCTAGATCTCTTACACCATCTGCTCCAAAAATATGCGTCTCATGTTTACATTTGGGACACTGGAAGACACTCATATTCTGAACTAGTCCTAAAACCTGTCAAATGAAAAAGGAGTAATGTTAACACCTGGGATTCAAGCTTCAGTTCTTATTCATCTTTGACAACAAAGAAGAGATTATCAACACAGAATCAACAAATCATCAGTTACTCAGTTTCACTTTCATTTCTAAATTATTTCTACATTACTTTTTTTTTTTTTCCATAATTATACATCTAAAGGATTAACTAACTTACACAACACAGAAGTACCTCTTGCACTGATTTAACTTTTCAACAGATCTCCCTGTCAGACAAGATGTACTACATTTCTGACCTTTGAAACCTTTGAATGTTTTTAGCTCTGTAATTTGCAGTTTGGGGATACAAAATTAAAAAAAATAATAAAAGAAACAACAATCAAATGTGCTTTTCAGATATTTCATAACTTTTCCTGAAGGAAAATGTTTTCAAAAAGAATCAGATTTGCTATTTTTCTGTAAAAGAGGAAAAAATTTAAAAATCAAATAACAAAAATAATTACGTGAAAAGAAGTGACAAAAGCTACTTTTCTGTTGATGTCAGATGTTCATCTACATCCTTGTAAAACATCTCCTGCAAATTTTCCAAATCAGGCACATAAATATCTTCTTTCACAATGTACAACAATGTTCATGATAAAACTGATCTTGTTTTATTCACCTAGTAAACAAGCCTGTTCACTGAGGAAGAGCAGAATTTCTCAGAAGTGATGACAACAGCACACAAACACTGCAAATGAGAACTCAACCCTATTTGCTAATCAACAGAAGACTTGCTTTGGTGGTTCCATGTTAGAAAATTTCAGTTCAAGGTATTTATGCTACAGATGAATATATATTTTAAAGTTCAGAAAAGCTGTTACATATCTAGTGATATCCTGTGCTTTTTAAATTTTCCCTAAGCATTCTGGTTACGTGTTTTGAATAAACTAACAAAATTAGAGGAGTAATATATCCACTGTGTTAATGAAATAATGATCTAAAAGGATGCTGATTCAATGCAGCAGTTATCTTACTTATTAACAGTAACGTACAACCTTTGGCCTTAAAGTTTTAACTAAAAGAATACAGAGGCAGCACTGTGAGCAGGTAAAGGCCTGTTATTTACAATTTCTTAAAGAAAGTTTCCTTGCATTAAAGTTAAAACTTATCAAAGGATGATAATCTGTTTTTGTTTCCTATACCACTGTTTCATATTACTTTCTAAATCTTCCTTCACTCATGTAAAATTTTCAGAGTTTAAAGGAAGGAACGTTCTAAGAAACAGACAATATACGTGTGTATAGATAGATAGATAAACATATGCATGCAGCACATGAAAAAAAGAGATCTCGATACTTATACTCAAAAGGAATTCATCCCACTCCAGATAACTTGGGTCTTTAACTTTTTATTCTCCTCAATATAGTTGTACAATATTTATGGTACAGCAAATTCATAATCAAAGCCATTCAGCCTACTAATGTTTTATGAACAGCTTACAAATATTACAGCTGTTTTGTTAATTCTTTGACCATTTAACACCTGAAGAAGTCTTTCTGCACCAGTTAACGCAAATACTGAGCAACAGCTGTATTCCCAAAGCTAGATTGGCTTTAGAGGTCTTATTCAGTGTCCTTTTTTAATTTAAACAAATCTTAGTAAAAACATGTGACATTTCAGCATTACAATATTGCTTTTATTATCTCAGCCTTATTCTCATCTGTTAAACACCAAATAGTACATATTTACTAAGGTATAAATTGTTCTTCTTGTACACAACTAGATTTTAGTAATATTAGTTGCCAATTACACTGAATTTAATTCAGAATCCGTGCAAATATACAAACCTTGGTCACTGAAGTATATTTTTAATACATATCACTGCAGACACTTGGATAAACAAGAGATTTCAGTATTACTTTCAGAGCCTTTAAATCTATAGAAAATGTAATAGGTTTTGCAAATAAAGTCAGTAATGACTCTTATTTCCCTGTTTAAATACTAGTTTTGAAAAAGCCCCCAAGTTTGTCTGGACAAATATTCTACAAGCATGCACAAATCCTGTTCTGCTCCTCACTGAGCTCTTCTGCCTGCATACTTCTCTGAAAACCTGGCTCAGTGAAACAAACACTAGATGCTCTGCAGCACAGAAGCTAGTCTACAATACCAAAGTCATAGTACTAATGCTGAACTTCTTTGGTCAAACTGTTCTATTTTGAATAGTGAAAAGACATCCATCAAGAAATAACAAGAAAGTAAGAAAGTGGCAAATTCTCATTATGAATTATCTGTGCACATATGGTTTCTGAATACTTACAAAATCCTTTTGCTCAATTAACCTTTTGGTTACACAACATATGGTGCCCAAATCCAAATATACACTACCTTCTCCAGACAAGGAGAAAATTCCTAAGAAACTCTCTTAAATTTCAATTCAGTAAAGGACAAACAACATTAACAATCATGACTCAGATTCAATTTTGACTTAAAACTAAATGCAATACCTAGGCAGGACCTTCTTTAACACTGATGTATATGAAACACCTATGCTGCTGTATGTATAAAGTGAGAAAAGAAAAAAGGAACAACACTTAAGAACTGCCGTGCATTGATTCCAGTGCATTGCAATCCAGCATCTGGCATAACAGCGTTGTTGTGGCTTATCATTTGATTAAGATAGATCTAGTCATTCCATTTAGTCCACATAGATACTTAAAATCTTGTCTATCACACATCAAATTAAGCCAAGCCTACC
The DNA here is from genome assembly GCF_987193195.1 of Phasianus colchicus. NCBI lineage: Eukaryota > Metazoa > Chordata > Aves > Galliformes > Phasianidae > Phasianus > Phasianus colchicus. Next base: position 35,664,351 of record NC_143440.1, on the reverse strand, counting down.
ATAGAATGCATGGCTTTCACAGAACCACAGAATCGTAGGGGTTGGAAGGGACCTCCAGAGATCATCGAGTCCAACCCCCTGCCAAAGCAGGTTCACTACACCCCTTTGTTGGTTCCTTTTGTTGGAAGCCATTCTCTGCGAAAAATACTGAATGAAACTGATTTCTCATTAGAAGGAAAATTCAGCAAATTACTAAATTAAATGGGATCTTATATGAAGAAAAATCATTCTGCATGATTTTAGTAAATCCAAACATATAATTAAAATAGAACATTTCATATGCTACTCTTCTGTCGTATACTTACATTTTTTCTTCTAGTAGTAAACAACAAACACTACCACACTTTCATTTTGTTACAAAGACACTTGAGCAGTTAATAATAAGGAATCTGTCAATTTATTTCTTTTGTTATGCTATTTTGCAAAATAAAAAATAAAAAATGCTGGCTTTTAAAAGAGCTAAAAATGCTACTGAAGCTACTGAAGTGTTTCCCTGTCTTAACAAAAAGTAAAAGTAACCTTCACAGAGATAAGCCAGACAACAATTTTAAGTATCGTAAACAGCTTTTTTCTTTGCTGTTTAAAATAATGAAGGATTTCAGTTTGTATTTTCTCATCACATGCACATTTCAAATGAAAAATGAGTCTTTGTGAACATGCACTAGAGTAGAACGTTCTGTTACTTAGCAACTTGTAACACTGTCAAGACCTTAAATCAATGTAATCATACTTAAAAGGAAAAAACATTTAAGAAGTAACCTAGTTAGTTTATTTTAAATGAATATATTTTTGTTTATTATTATCCGTCTATTTCAAATTCCTTTATTTGGTTCTTCAGTTTGAGAGTGGTGAGGTGCTGGAACAGGCTGCTCAGGGAGGTTGTGGATGCTCCACCCCTGGAGGTGTTCAAGACCAGGCTGGATGGGGCACTGAGCAACCTGGTCTAATTCTATGATTCTATCATTCAGTTTAAATGTAAAACATTAATTCTAATATTTGCTCCATTTCAGTCCATATGAATATTGGGGATAATACTGAACTCCGCATTTCCTAAACAAACAAGCTACCACATAAGCTCTAAGCCTCATGAAAAAAAGTGAAAACAATGGACTATTTCTTTCAGTGACATGGAGCCCTTCAAATGGCAAAGTGACGATTAGGTACGCGCATGACTCCCCAGAACTTAAACTTTCGTCTTAAACTGTAGAGATATATGATTTTCCTCTAACAGAATTTTAGGTTAGAGCTCTAACAATTCTTGAGAACACATAAGGAGGATACAGAAATACAGTACATTTGGAAAGAAGAGATTACTTTATAAAGTACTCTATTTAGCTGGTTAGCATTCTGATCCATTCCAGGTGATTAAATAGATTGATTGAAAATAAATTTAATATTATTATTACTTGAGAAATTCTTTTCCTTCTGCTAAAGCAAGCTTCTGACACAGGTATGAGGCAATTCTAATCCTTTTTTTTTTTTTTTTTAAACAAGAATTTTTGACATTCAAGCGACCCCAGTGGATTGTTCATCTACCACAAATAGGGAAAATTTTCAGATTTTTGGAATTATTATTATTTTTTTTTAATCTACTGGTATTTTTAATGTAGATGCTTACAGGTACATGGACTTTTCTAAACATTTCAGTTCCTTTGCGTGCATCCAACAAAGCCACGTCTTGTGGAGTAGAGATGATTACAGCTCCTGAGAAAAGAAATAGGAAATATCATTAGTTTAAATTATGATTCATAAACAGTCAAAATATTTAGCAGTTAACAGTTTTTTGGTGCATTTCCCCCCCCCCCCCCAATTTAAGAAAGAAAATTATCCCGTTTCTTTATAATGCAGTGACCAAAACTGCATGAGATATGATGGGGAGTGATAAAAATAACTTAAGACATTTTCACCCTATATTTTTCTATGTAGAAACCACTTACGTCTTGTAAATGAGAAAACTGATCTAGCTGCCATATGACCATGAACAGATGATAGAATGAATGTGAGTAGCTTTTCAGAGGCACAACATCACAGACGCATGGGACTTCGCAGTGGGAGCCCTAGCATCTTAAGAGCCCTCCCAGTTCACAAAGCACTGGGATAGGAAGCACAGTAGTACAGATGCCCCATGCGATCCATGTGCTGACTGATGGCATCTCTCCTGCGTGACAGTCAGCCGTTTCCAAACACTGCCTAACAGCACATGTGAATGTTTTCGACCAGTGTGCTTAACCTCTAGTTAAAAGGAAAAATACAATCTGGTGTTTCACTCCTGAAAAGCTGCCTCTCTCTGCCTTACGTAATATCAGACTTAAGTCCAAAAACTGAACAGCGTATGTAACACATTAAGCAAACAATTTCCTATTGTTCTCTAAAACTCTGGAATGCAAATAATTTGCTGTTTTTCCTAAGCTGACCTGCTTCCAGTGACACAGCAAAGAATAACATGGAATCCTTTCAGCTACATCCACACTTAAGCTGGTCTTTTCAATGAAGGGTACAGTTATGTTTCACTGCCAACACTGTAATACAGAGTTAATTCCACAAAATGAACGCAACTTAGCTCAAATGTAGTCTGCAAACTAGTAGCTTAGACTCAATGGCCTTGAATCTTTTAAATGATTTTTGTTGTTGTTGTTAAAAAAAATTATTGTAAAATGAAGATCTTTCAGTACTCAGACAAAAAGCTTCTTATAGCTGTCTTCTCAGACAAAACCAGGAAACTAGAATTTTATGTTGAATGTGTATACACGCATGTTAGCTGTCTCATACAACAGGCTTTTGTCTACTTTTTTGTAGACAAAAATGTTCAGCATTCCCTGGATCTCCATGTAGCAGTTAACAGGCAGCCAGCAAAACTTAATTCCCCATTTTCTGGTCCAATATTTTTTAACAACTCAAATGAATGGCATGAAGTACAGAGGTTATGAACAATGAAAACATCTACTATAACCACAGGCAGTCTATGTGAAAGGTGTTTTTTATTAACAAATTCTCTTGTTAGAGAACCTCACCCAAAGGGAGAAACTAACAAGATGAAACAATCCATTGGCATTTCACAGACTTTAGGCTGTCATGAATACCAACTCCCTGTATAAAAAAGAACAGACTTCTGAGATGCATGAGTTAAAACTAGGCTTGTAGACAGCCTGCACATTTTTTCCATAGAATGAAAGTCTACACAACCAAGAATCTGCTTGTGCTGACACTATATAGGTTTCTTCTATATTTATATTCACTCTGACAGGGATTATGGATATATATATATATATATATATATATATATAAATTAATTTATTTATTTATTTTAAAGTTGTTACTCCAGTTTGTGAGAATAAAGAAATCTGAAATCATTCTCCTGTTGACACTGAGGACAGAACATCTTTGAAAAAGATGCTTCATCTGATAGCCACTGAGGTAACTGTAACAGCAGCAGTACAAAGCCTCACTGAGACTATCTGCCAGTGGCTTAAGAAAGCATTCACTAATCAGACTGATAATGTTACTCAAGAATCTGACACTTCCATAAGCAATTTAAAGAAGGTTATTTTGAATTACTGTAATTTCATTAGGATTTGTCCTCCGGCTCTAAAGCACTTTCCTGAGGCTCCAACAACTTAACAGAATCATCACAAAGTGATTTACTTCACAATAACATGGAAGATAAAGGACATCTCTCAATTTAAATTTCTTGAAATAAAATGTAAATTAAAGGTGGTCTCAAGGAAGTGCTACTCACCAATTCTAATCATAACAAAATTAACTTTCACAGTAAGTTACTGATTTCATTTACTACTTCTTATTAGAGGTAATCCTGTCTCAGTTTTGAGCATGCTAATTTGGGAAAGTGGAAGTACACTTCAGTTCTTCAGTAGCTTCTACTCTAGACTCCGTTCATATATAATTTAGTAAGGATTAAATTCTTAAAATAAGCTGTAAACATGATACAAGTTTAAAAAGTTTATATTGCAGCCACCAGAGATTTACTGACTTGCAGAATTTGATGAGCCTTTTGAACTATTTATGAAATACCTGTTTGGTGAGTGACTACCTCTTTACAATCAACTGAAACTCATTCAAAAAAACAACAACAACAAAAAAAAAAACACAGGACTGGAAGGGACTTCAAAGGCCTCCACTCCTATTATCGGTATCTAAATCCTTGGATAACCCATCCAAAACTCACAGAGAATTACTGATTAGGGAGAAGATCCAGAAACTTCATCGTCAGAAATCTGTGTTTCACATACAGACTAAAACAGCACAACCAGCTTGTACTGACTTACACCAACACACTTTAATCATACTTTCTCTCTCCTTGGTACAACTGCTAGCTGAGCAAACTCAACCTGAAGTTCAAGAATTCAAGTACTTAGCAGTATTATTTCCTCCACCAGCAATAGAATATGGCAGAGAGATTTTCCTTGGTGCTCCCCTTCACTGAATAAATTTGCATGTTTAATTTGGAAAGCAATTCAAATAATGAGCAAGAAAGAACACAACTTCCCTTGCTGTTTCTGTTCTACATGTTTAATAGGAATATCAAACAGTCAAGAGTTATTTTGATCAACAAAGTAATGAAATATGACTGAATTCACACACACAGTAGGTCTCTTGAAGCAATACGTGCAATGTTTACACAAGCTTGACTGAAGGAAGCAAATGAAGGCTGACAAATCGAACAGAGAGGTTGCAGAAACTATAACGTTATCACATTTCACATTAAAACATTCTACAAATTCTATGTTAGCACTTGCATGGAGAATAATTTCTATGCCTTAAGCATACTAAGGATATCTACCTTAAACACATTTATGTTTAACTGACGTATCTACTTATTCACGCATTTCATTTATTTTTGTAACTTCATCGTATTTCAGCTGGCAAAAAGCTGATGCACTTTGCATTAATAAAAACTATGCTAACTCTATTTTGAATACTTAGCACGCATAATAGGGAGACAGAACGAACAGTGGGTCTATAAGACTGATGTTTGCCTTTTTCCTTAAACCTCAAGTGCTTAAACCCAGTAAAAGAAATGTGTGCTCATACAACGCTGGTACTCGCCTCACTGGTGGACTGGTGCTTAGGAAATTAGGAATGCTGACAAAGCTTCAAAGTTCTGGATATAGAAAACATTACATCTATTCAGCATGTCATTATGGTTTACATTACACACCTTGGGTTACAAGGCACAAAGTGGTATCTCACTAACCCTTTGATATAGTCTATTTAAACCTAAGCAAACCCCAAGGGCTTTCTTTCAAGGAAGTGGAAAAAAACCAGGCAAGTCTGAAAAATAGCTAAGTTTACAAGATCTACCTTAGGATGAGAAGAACCACTCTCAGATATATTCCTTGTGTTGTTTCCCCTCCCCCCCTCCAGTATTTACAAATGCAGAACTCATAACCAGGCTACAACTTCTCCCCACCAATATTACATTACTTACATTACGTCCAGAAGATATCCCTGATTCTCACTAGCTTAGTAAATAACATCAACCAGAAAACCTGTGCAGTGAGAAGTAACAGTTCAGGAAGACTGAGAGAGTTCTGAGGGAAAAAGATACAGAAAGTTATACTACATCTCTCTAACAATCACGGCTGTTAATACAGAGGCACTGAACACTCTTGCAGAGGCACATCCACAAGCTGCCCAGTCTGATCTGACCACAATACTCATTTATTTTTTGTAGCTTTTGTTACCTCTTCCACTGCATCAATTTTGAACTTCCAGGCAAGACTTGCAAGTTATAAATAGCCTAATGAACCTGAATCATCTCTACTGCAGATCTTCAGAGGCCCTCTTGCTTTCCATTGAATTTCTTGTTTATTTCATTGATAAAATATGCTACAATTATAGCATACAGTTTACACTTGAAGATGCAGAACAAGCTATTGCAAGAACAAAGATTTTAGTTTTTGCTAAGATTTCAGCTGGTAATGCTTAAGGTAGTACTAACACTGAAAACATGTCCATCTCCTTGGGTGAACTGCATAAAGGAGTTCCTTCAGCTTTTGCATGTAACATTCTCACTGCAACTAGTAACATGAAAGAATCATTAGCATGACTTTCCTTTAACGGATCCTTGAGACTCATAACTCAGCTCAGAACTGTCCTGAAGGCTGGATCCTGGCTGTGTCCCACTTCCAGCTTACATCTGTCAACTACAATTTTTTGACAACAGTAACAAACTACTTTATTGTACAACCTACAGTTACATGAATACAATCATCAATCTCTAAATTCTCAATGTTGTGATTGAGGGGTTTTTGCTGTTCTCTTTTAATCCATCCTAAATTTATGTCTTTTTGCTTTCCTGCAGTATTTTAAAATATCAGAATGTACCATGAAAGAAAGACTACATCTCCAAGGTCACCTGAAAAAAGTATAAAAATGTGATACTAAAAATATTTGCCATTCAAAAACAGATGAAGTAAAATTTACCATTATCAAAAATCAAGATGACTTCCACAAAGAATCTTCAAAAATTTACCATAGAAATGAACAATGCACTTCCTACATAAAAGTGGAAAGAAAGCTCAAAAATTGAGAAAAACATTGTGCATCATTGTTAGACTAAAAGGAAAGAAGATCAGATGCCTTGCAACTATGATTTGCATCAAAGATAGATTTTCAAGAAGGGGCAAATAGACACTTGCACAAAGAGCAGTGACAGAATACAGATACACCTCCCATCAAAGTATACGCTACATACAACTTGCATGGCTGCTCTGGTTGGAGTTTTTTTGATCATCTCTCTTCAGGAAAGAAAGGAAAATGGTGTCATACCTACTCAGATTGCATTCTTGATTAGTATAAGATGGCTCCTTTTTCTCACAATTCTTTTTTCTGCTAATACCACCAATAACTTTTTTTTTTTTTTTTTTTTTTTTAAGATCATCAACATTGTTTTCTTTTTAAAATTATTTGAAAATCTTTCTTTCTCCCCCCTTTTTTTAATGCTTCTTTCTGAACAGACATTCTGTTCATTAACTGGAACTTCCTGTTTTTGTACATTATTACATGGTAAGGCAGGATCCAGTTCTGTCTGTATGGGGTTTACATTGCAAAGTTTTGATGTCAGGGGATTTGCAGGGGCGCTCCTGTGAGCAGAGTTCAGCACTGCCCCATGTCATATCAGAGCCAGCTGCTCCCAAAGGGACTGACAGAGCTGAGCAATGAGCAACACTGGCTGTGCCTCTGGCACAGCAGATTTGAGAAAGGGAGAAACTACTGTGCGTGAGAAAATGTGACAGAAACAGCCCTGCTAAGAAGTCAGCTAAGAAGTAGGGCAGGAGGTGTTCCAGGCACAGAGCAGAAGTTCCTTCCTGCACAGGAGAGGCCCATGGAGGAACAGGTTGCCCACCTGTAGCCCATGGGCACCATGCAGAGATTTCCATGTGCAGCCATAGAGGAGCCCACAGCATCGCAGTAGATGGCCTGGAGCAAGTACAGCCCATGCAGAGCACCTGCAGGAGCAGTCCCAGGCTGGAGCTGCAGCCCTTGAACCTTTTTCCATGGTATTTTCTCCCTCTGTTCCTTTAGGAGGGAGGAATGGGGGGGTGGGGGTGTGCACTGCAGTGAGTACAGTTGGCTGTCATTGTGAAACCACCACAGAGGCACGCACTGCTATAACACAGCTGTCTACAAGGCTGCACCCCTGGCACTGCAATAAATATGAAGTTTGGTTCAGCAGTTTGGCACATAATGGTTAATCATATGTTTTCAGAATTCATGAAAACAACTGGTGTTCAACTTGGTAATATACCTCTACCCATTCCTTCCTCAATTTACACTTTTGAAGAAAAAAAAATTGCTATGACTTTTAAAGTTTAATTAGTAAAAATATGCCTTTTTTTTTTTTTAATCAGTCAAAAATCCTATTTATCACAATTTTCTGAGAATCCTTTTTTGACATAAAATTTCTTTGGTAAACATTCAGTAAAAATCCAAAGACAACATTCAGGAGTTGATTAAGATCTGTGTGTTGGTGAAAAATGCAGTCACTAGGAAAACTACACAATTTGCAGGATAAAGCAACAAAAAGATGGTGGGATCTGTCTGTTGTATAGGTTTAAAATGTAAAAAGGTGATGGATGTCATTCCCTGTGTGGCTAGCAATGACGACGCTTCTTTTTTATGGAAGTTGAAACAAAACAAAATGGCATTCACATTGCTTTTCACTTTGCTTATCTTCACAAATAATCTTCTCTAATTTTCAGCAGCCGCCTTTTTAAAGCTTATAATAAGCTTGTTATAATAACATATGCTTTGTGTGGAGAAAAAAAATGTTACTTTTGAAAGACTGCAAAATTAAATGCACTGAAATAAAACAATACGTTTTACCTTTAGGTCTCCTGTATAAATTCACCACTGTACCAAGTAAAAGACTGTTAAGCAAGATGTGAAATTCTTGGATTGCCTCAGCCCACTTCCTACTGCGTATTTCTAATGGCTTTCACTGCCATGGCATCTTGAGGTCCGTAGAAAAATGTCATATGACAAAGTTTAGCAAATGAAATGACAATTTCAGTATTAACCCAGAGCCAGATGTCAACTGAGACAGTGTCATCTCTAAAGCTGTCAAGCTGTCACATTTGACTAACGCTAACTTCACTTTAACATTAATAAAGAATAGGCAACAGGCAGACTAACATAGTTAACAGCTTCCACAATTTAGCTTCTGAAGGAGAAAGAAGTGCTTGTGCTAACAGGGCACTGGAACCCTTTTACAACAGGCAGGTACTTTCTCCTACCCATACATTAAGTAGCAATAGGTCACAAACAAAACATTTCTGTCCAAGCTGATCTAGGACTTCTATGTGAAAAACAGACTGGCATCTGAAGAAAGAAGCTGGAGTGAAACAAAAATATCTACCATGTTTCTAAGTAATCATTTCTCATCTGCTAGTTTGTTGAAAAATGAATGCAAGCATGAGAAAAGCTACAGGTGATTAATGAACACTATGCTAAATAATATGTCTGCTTGTAAGGTGACTAAGAATAATAAAACAACAAAAAAATCACAATAGTTGCCTTGGTTGCCATATTTTAAAGAATAACTACACACACAAAGCTGCCATTTCAACTGAAATTGTGAGAGGCTGATATTCTCTTTAACTATGATCAGAATTAGAATACATATTTTGTTGTATTATGTATTCCTTTAATCTTTCTGCAAACCAAGAAGATATCAGGAGCTGTGATGCAGGAGCTGTGATGCAGGATAAAAAGTTACTCCAACATTAAGACTCAGTACCCTATCACACTTCCCATAGGTTCACCTCTTATTGACCAGTGTTGCAGTGCTACAGATTTACACGTCACATCTGAACAACCCTCCCCTTTGCCATTGCTCTTTGTCACACCCACAGAAAAAACTTGGTCAAGTAACTGGCAAAAAAATTCATGCAGGTTCTGTAAATTCATTTAGAGAAAATATTTTTTTTCTACACTGTCTGTCCCTAGGAAGCCATAGATAAGTACTGAAAACATAATGCAAATACTGTATCTCACATATGCATGCATGCAAATCAAAGTACAACTTTCATGCAAACTAGATAATGCACTTTTCAATGTACTTAGCTAGGATATATGCACTGTCTCTGAGGAAAGAAAAATTACGCTGCTAATACCATGACTGTCCAAGTATTCTCAAAGGAATAACAAAGAACAAGAAAACTGAAGCGGAAACAGAATGGCACAATAACTACTTTCTGTAAAACTGAAAAATAAATAAAATAAAGACAGCAAACTGTTTGGAAACATGAATTGCAAATGAAGACGGAGCTCACAAAACAACCAGCAGAATCCTGTAAGCTGCTCTAAAGACATCAGCATTGAGATTTGTGACACCATCTTCTGAACCCTTAAAAGAAGGGGGTGAAAGCAACAATGCTGAAGGAAATAAAGGTATGCTAAACAAGGCTGTGGAGCCTTGAATACGCAGCAACCAATTAACCAGAGTAAAAAAAAAAAAAAAAGTATAGTCAAATTAGTAATACAAAAAAAAGAAGCCCTTCCAAAAAGAAGGAAAAATACCAACAACAGACAGCAGTGGAAATTCTATGTAAGTTGCTAAATTGCAATCCATGTTAGAACACATGGATTTATAAATCTTAATCACTGTCTGCGATGTCTATCTTATTCAAAAACACAATAGACTTATTTTTACACTACAAGAGTTGACCTCAACTAACATGCTGTACTACTCCAACCAAACTGAAATGTAAATGTAAACTGATCGCATTATTTCTAATTTTACAAAGTTCATATAGAAGAAGATGAACTGAACAACTATGGTAGTTGCAATCTTCAGCTAGGAGGTTGTTAAAAAAAAAAAAAGCAGTCTTAAAAATTAAAAAAAAAAAACCAAACCTATACTTAATAGTTTGAAGAGGCATGGGAAAGGAATTTATCTCCCTTATGGCATATAAAGAGAATCTGTACTGCTTGTTCTTGGTTTTAAGCAGTTTCCTTTATCTTAATTCAACATCTTGTCTATTTTGACTTACCTCAAAATTGAAAAGGTATGAAAACCACATACTTATGACAACCATATTTAACTGAAAACTTATTCAAATACTGAATAAAAATGAATAAATATTTACTCTTAGTTCTTCAATTTGTTACACCCACACAAAAATAAGAACATTGCTATTAGCAAAAAAAAATCTTTTTTAAACATCTGTTACATTCTGAGAAGCCACATTAGGAAAAAAAAAAATCTATCTAAATTAAGGCTTCCATTTACTGATGCAGTATATCAATTAGAAACAACTTGTGATCTTCCATAAACATACTTCAACACAACTTAGAAAACTAGGAAATGCAGGACTAAAGTGCCTTCTAGCATACTCTTCTGTAAGAGAGGACAATGAAGAAGCACCACAACCTGTGACACTTCTGAAGGCAGTACAGTATTCTGGGGGAAAATGGCACAAAATCTCAAGAAGATCAAGAATCTATTGATCTCTTTAAGTGAGCAAAAAGCAATTAACAATATAACACCATATATTAAAACCACTCATAATCTACACCTCTTGGATTTCATAGTTTTACTGCCTTTATATACAAGATTTAATGTGAAATTCTACCTTATCAAAAACTTCATGCCACTGTTATACTACACATCATTGCTAAAAACCTTGGTAGTAAAAAGCCCTCCTGATCTGCTACCATTACTCCAAAAGCAATGCCTACTTTATTATGCTGGCTGACAACGTCACAGGCAAATTTTGATTGGATGGCAGTAGAAGTTGAACATTACCACCAGCACTCCATTACGTTTTGTTGCTGTGCGACAGATGGCAGCAGAGGGGCACTCTGACAAAATGGCATCTAACATGGAAGTGCCTGTGAAGAAAAGGTGTGGAACTGAATTCCTTCATGAGGAAAAAACTGCAGCCACTGACATTCTCGTCAATGCTTCCTGAATGTTTATGGAGACCACGCATTGAATGTGAGCAGAGCGAGGCAGTTGGTGGTGCATTTATGCACTGGCAACAGCAGGTCACCTCCTCTAGTGCAGATCTGTATGAGTGTGGCATGCAGGCAAAAATGTTCACGGCTGGCAAAAATGCATATCTAATGGTGGTGACTGTTGAAGAATAGTCTTTGGTAGCTGAGAATCTACTCTATCAAGTAATGTCATTGTGATGATCTTTGTAGCTGTTGTAGTTTCCATGGAAATAAATAGGAGACATTACTTTTGTACTGACCTGCATGCAACATGCACTAAGTTCCAATACCAAGAGTTGGTCTCAATGATGTTTGTGGGTTCCTTCCGACTCATGATATCCTATGATTCTTTATTTGAGAAAATGGGCTTGCTGGTTTTCATCTCATCATATATTTGAGGTCATAGATAAGCAAGAGCAATAGAAGACTCATACTTCTTAAGGGAAAAAAATCATTAAATCCTTCGTCACAATTCTGTTGATTTGTAACCTTTCACCACTCAACACAATCACAGAGAGCAGAGTAAGCCCCCTGAGATACTTAATAATTTGGGGCAACAGCATTGCAACTGGATTAACATTTGAGTTTCATATATGTCAAAACAATTAGGTTTTTCTAAACTTGACATCATGGATACTTGTGAGATACCACCACATAGCTTTAGCACTAGATTTAACTTTTTCAGACATTCAGGCTTGTAGATATATGAGTAACTATCATTACCACACAAGACTTCACCTTACAAGATAAATATACTATTTGTCTGATTTTAAAATGACTCCCTTCATCCCACTAAGTTCCTAACATTCATTAGACAGGTTACTAGCAATCGCTTTTGTTGAAGTACATCAGACAGGTAAGACCATTACACTCTGTTAGATCTCATGAGATGCTAAGCAGATCCTTTCACAAGCAGTATTTCTAACTCCTGCTTAAGCCAATGGGATTAGAAGGCGATCTATATATCTCAAGACTGATTTGTCAAAGTTCATATCACCTACAAAAATTCAAATTCATAACACAAGAGGAAAATTAATGCATCAGTGCATTACAGTGCTGCACAGTTTAACTGAATACATGCTGTGCGTGCGTTAACAGCATTGCCAGCTTCTAATTAAAAAGCAATCATGAAGAAAAACAATTTTATTGTATTAACATTAATATGTAGCATCTAGAGACAAAGGAACTACTTTTCTGTATTAGCCTTAACAGTCTTCAGCATACCTGCCTTTCTTTCCAGAATACTAAAATAGTTGACTTCTCAATCTTTATGAAACTTAGCTCAAAAGAATGCAACACAATCTCAATACAGACATGCTAAAAATCCCTGGCAGTACTTTTTCCCCATCACTAAACTACTGACACAGTAGTTACTTAGTGTGTTATAAAAACAATTAATAGAATTTTTACCATCATTATTAAAAAATGACTTCTCTAACACTACCAGACTTAATTTCAAATCTCAGAAACAGTCAAATGATGCATATACCTGCAATTGGAATATTCTGCGAGATTGACAGCTGTACATCTCCAGTCCCAGGTGGCATATCAATTACCAAATAGTCCAGTTGACCCCAGTCAACCTAGAAGAAAACAATAAAATACATGTTGGAGTTTTGAAGGGTTTTTATTTAAGGCACTCTAAAGGACACAAAGACTGAAATAAAACACGCTATGTAGAACAGGTAAACTCAAGAACACCACAAAGAATGATACTGAGACAGTGTCATTTGTTGTGTAACAAATATTGCTTACGAAATGTTTCCATTAATTTTTGACTAATTTTGCTTACTACTTATCAATTCTTTGAAATTATGTATAATCTCCTCAGCAATCCTTTTTTGGTTGTTTCTGTGAGGTTATTCATGCATGGAGAACTCTTGGTACTGAATGTGCTGCTATTTACTACGAAAAATAGCTGTTTATTAAAAAAAATGATTTGTTAAATTAAAGTCACCAGCTATAATACACAGATCTAAAATGTACATAAGACAGAATAAATCAAGACTAATAGGGCATCAAATGAAAGTGACAAAAGGTCCTAGACTCAAATTCTGGAATTGCTGTGATTATTTATATTGTTGACCAGTATAGACTTCCTGGTGAGCTAAATAACTCTCCTTGAAATGCTGGGTACTTCAATGCACATTCTCTGAGCTCCAGTGCAGCAGAGCTGTTGAGCAATGCAGTCCCTCCTAACCCAGGAAAGGAAATAGCACCACTCCATATTATGTAAAGCCACATTATGTTTTGCCTATGCATCTCCCAGTGGCTAACTAAGCCTCAAGAGATCCATGATTTGACTCTGACATGGAATAGGTTAATACCAGTGCACTCTTTCTAGCCAGCAATAGTGATATGAGGTCTTTTGTCTCTGCAGTAAAGAAGCTTTAGAAATCATAGCCACATTAAAAACAATGAAGATGCATAAATGTCTCCCCTAACTCTTCTTGTCCACACAGACAGTGTGATCAGATGCTGTATCTGATTCAAACTACAGATGCAGTCTATGGCCTCCACTAAATAAGAAAATGCCAAACAAAATAGAACTTTATCTTCTCTTTTATTTTGCACATTTCCTTAGTGTCAACTGAACAGCAAAAGCAATTGCCATTTTTGCCTGTCACCAGTTATTATTCCAGAGTGTCAGACTTTCTCAAGGGAATGTTCATCGAGTCTTTGTACAGATGAAGATGCTGGGGAAGCACAAATGATGCTAAATCCAGCCCACTAATACAGTGTAGCAGTCCAGCAATAAACAGAATGGTAGAGGGCTGACTGATAAAGACAGAAGATTTCAAAGCACTTCCTGGAAAAGGTGGATGGGTAAAGTGAGTTACCAAATCTTACTTTCAGCATCTAAGTGCAGAGTTTTGCACTTGGGCCGGAGGAATCCCAAGCATCCCTACAGACTGGAAGGAGTGGTCCTTGAGAGCAGCCCTGTGGAGAGGGACCTGGGGGTCTTGATAGATGAAAAACTTAATATGAGCAAGCAGTGTGCCCTTGCGGCTCAGAAGGCAAATGGGATTCTGGGCTCCATCAAGAGAGGGGTGGCCAGCAGGGACAGAGAGGTGATTGTTCCCCTCTACTCTGCTCTTGTGAGGCCCTATCTGGAGTACTGTGTCCAAGTGTGGAGCCCCCAGTACAAGAAAGACAGGGAGCTGTTGGAGAGGGTCCAGAGGAGGGCCACAAAGATGATCAGGGGACTGGAGCACCTCCCCTATGAGGACAGGTTGAAAGAGCTGGGCTTGTTCAGCCTGGAGAAAAGAAGGCTACAGGGTGACCTCATTGCAGCATTTCAGTACCTAAAGGGAGCCTACAAGCAGGAGGGAATCAACTCTTTGAAAGGGTGAGTGACAGCAGGACAAGGGGAAATGGTTTTAAGTTGAGGGAAGGGAGATTTAGGTTGGACGTCAGGGGGAAGTCCTTTACAGAGAGAGTGGTGAGGTGCTGGAACAGGCTGCCCAGAGAGGTTGTGGATGCCCCGTCCCTGGAGGTGTTCAAGGCCAGATTGGATGGGGCCCTGGGCAGTCTGGTCTAGCATTAGGTAGAATGGTTGGTGGCCCTGCGTGTGGCAGGGGGGTTGGAGATTCATGATCCTTGAGGTCCCTTCCAACCCTGGCCATTCTGTGCTTCTGTGATTCTGTGACTCTGAATTGATAGCAGGCCCTCCTCCCATTCCTCGTTTCCGCTACAAACACTGCAGGAACACTAAATAGTACTAAAGATCATTTCTAGCTAAACAGGAAATGCTACTTTTAACTACAGCAAACACTGCATATGCTTTTTTACATTTCGTATTGATCTATATTATAATACTATAAATATTTTGTCAGTGAAAATGACATATGCTGAGCAGATTTCTTAAGTAATTAACATTCATAATCATATCAAGATTATAATTCCAAGGAAGAATCTCACATGTGCAAAAGTGTACACCCTAAACATAAGCATGAGATACAGAAGCCAGATTATTTTAAATATCTATCATTTTTACTTATTTTTATCTTGTTTTGTAATTAGCAATATTAATTACATACCAGTGCTTGAAGATCTCTCCTTTTCCAGATTTAATTAACTTTGCTCACATGAAGGCATGAACTTCAAATTTCTATGTTTCTTAATTAAAAATTAACCATTACAAAGGTGACAAATTGAAAGGTTACTGATACAGATGCTATAAAACAGCAGTAGCTTACAACAAGAGAAAAGTCAAATTCCTTTAAGATCTTCAGCTAAACACATCTGCCATAAAAAAGTGTATATTTAAATATACAAGAATAGAGCCTTCATGATAATCACAGCTATTTTGTAGCAATAAAGTAGTGAGTGTTTAGTTCATACAAAGGTTTACATCAAAATGACTTTTTTCCCTTGTGTCTTTATAATGCACGATCCTGGCATCTTTTATTAAGCCCAAGTTTACCAGTCCACTCATCGTGTTCTCCTTCCTTAAATCCTACTGTAGAAATTTCAAATAAACTCATTTTTTGCTTTCTGCCTTGCAGCAAGATGCAGTCCTGAAACACATGCAGCTGTCCATCCCTACTATTATTCAACTCTCTTACCTAGTCTGCAAAACCAATTATGGTTGTAGAAAAACTTAGATTCTAGTTTCTAGTTCTTTACTACGTAAGCTTAGCTTCAAGCATCACCTCAAAGAATACTGCAAAATAGTTCAAACAAACAGAAAACAAAAAAAAGCCAACACAACAACAAAAACACACAACCCTCACCACCTTTACCAGGGATGACTGAATAAGCTGCTTCCAAAATTCACTTTGTAAAATGGGAGAAAAGGTACAGAAATTTGAATGTATCTGCCTCAAGAGTTATCTGCCTCAATCTTGCTTAGTAAGTGACCCCATAACAAGAATTTCCTGGATTGTATTATGAGTAATGATTTTTGTTCAAGTTATAAACCTCTGTGAACAGATGTTAACAATGGAATTTTAAGCACATGGTGAACCTCGTGGTAAATCTCATTGCTAGGCAACAGAAAAAATACTCTTAATACACAGGGCAATTACATTATAATGCTTTAGCTAATCTACCGCACTAAAATCACCTTATTTCTTTATCATCTTCAAATTAATGGATTGAAAAAATTATAGCAGAACACAATTTGATGGAGATAATTCCTATAAATCTGACAAGAAAAAAAAAAGGAGAAAGTACACCAATATAGCAGCAGTGTAGAGGACATTTTGCTGCTTTACACAGTAGTAGCAAGACAGGCCCTTATCATGCTAGATCAAAACAAGAAATATATCTAGAAGTTCACGTGTTGAATATGTACCAGAATCATCCTCTAAACAACTTAGAATTGCACCAGTACAACTGCTGAAGTTGGACACCAAACTGGATTGAAAAAAACTGTCCCTTATTCAAAATAACTTTTTTTTTTTTATTATTGTTAAAAAGAACTAAGCTACTGTTTTTGTCTGGGAGCAAACAATATACTGTAGCCAGTATGGATCTATTCGGATGCAGGCTAGAGAATTCTGCACCTCACATTTCACTCCGCAGTATAGGAATATAGAAATATATTTACTGCAGAATAGGAATATGATGAACACTGAAGTTCAGTTTCTCCTCCAACACTCTCCCACAGGAGTATGCAATACGACAGGCTTTTATTAAACACATTATTGAATATAATTTGGAAGGTGTAACTATTCTTTATAGAAATGCACACACTATTAAGTGAGGAAAAAAATCCAAGTCTTTTACTAAATATTGATAAAGCAGAAAAAAGAGAGACATTTTTAATTAACTTAAAATTGGAACATATAATCATAGGAGTGGCATTCTGAAGTCTCTTACTGACATTCTTTCAACATTATTAAAATGGGATGTATAATCAAGCTGTGATATAAAACACAAATTCAAATGCAAATCCTGTTTATATGCAAAAATTCACCAACCCAGGATCACCAGTCCTCATGCTCTATGGTTCTCAGTGCGCCTGCATGCAAACGTCCTCGCATACAAAAAATGAGCTCAGTTTAACAGCATGTTACACTAAAGGAGTTCCTTTTGCAAGCAGTAAGCAGACAGCAGTTACAAAAGCCTGCCTTGTAGCATCTGTAACCTGTCAGCACCTCTACCAATGTCTAAGAGTGCTAAAACCTTCAACGTTCTAATATACAGTGTGTAAAACATTTCAAAGCATAGAAATATAATTTTGCTTTCCTTAAGTATATCATTCATCTTTTTTAAAGAAAGCTTTAACTTGACATTTATTGTTAAGCAACATAATTAATTGCCATGTGCTTCTGTGATTTTTCCTTTGCTCAGAAACACCATGAATGCTTCCATGTAAATTACTTGAATCAATCACTGTTATGTGGCAATTCATAATCAAAGCACCAGATATGCATTTTGAGCAAGGGTTCCTCAGATAGAGTATAGAGAATTCTATTTCTGTTGAGGAATTAAGCCTGAGAATCCTGTTGCATTAGGTAAAAATAACAGAATATTAGCACAGAAGAAGGATTGCTGCTTGTGGTTTTGAAGTAATCCTGGTGTTTGGTAAATAACAGAAGATATTATTTATTTGTTCTTACTAAGAGGAATACATGCAGAGTTTCAATCAAGCAGCACTGCAGGTGCAGGCTTGGCAGCAGCCAACCAAGCTCTGAACACCAGTATCAGAAAAGTTAAAAGCTACATTGCAGACAGCCTAAGGTCTATTCCTGCCTATCTCCCCACCTCCTAACCACTGTGTTGGGTATATATATGTGATTTAGTGCAGGCAAACAGCTGAACAGAACAAGGCTCAGAAAATCTGTTGTAAACTCAGTATGAATATGCACAGAAGTTTTCATATATCTGTTAATACACAAAACAAACATTAAAAATTAATTCCCTGAAAATTTACTTAAATAGTCTGTCAAAGATATATAGACAGTGGGGATTGAAATGCAGCTTCACATTATATGAAAACAGATTATTCATAGTATGATGAAACTTACAATATTGTAATTTTAAAAAAAAGTACTTATTCTCACAAACATTTAATAAACTAAAGAACAGGAGATGCTCAGTCCTTACACAAACTCTCTACTACTGAAATAAATACTTGCACCACAGCAGCTTCTTACACTATAGCAGGAGATTCTATAGTGCTTAATGCAACTTGACACTTTCTGAATGAAGAACACTGCTATTCTGACTTGTCCTATGAAGCCTAACCAATCTTGAAGACTTGCAATTTAACACCACAAAAAACCAATGCACTGCAGTAATTCAAATTCCCTCTAAGGTATTTTTGAGCAGTCACTTTTCTTTTTCTTTTGCCAAAGTTCAGAGAGAAATTGAGGTGAAGCCTAAGAACAGTTTTCTCCAACCATTTCCATAAGGAGAAGGAAATTCTCCTATTCCTCGCGAATATAAACTTTAAGTGCCTAGAAATCAGAGCTGTGTTCCTGTCAACCACTGAAATGGGACTGGCCTCCTTCTCCCTGATTTTTCTTTTTTTTTTTTTTTTTTTTTTTAAAACAGCATTAAGATCTGAAGGCAGATGAAGAATATGATGCAGTAAGCCTGAGGTTTCTGTCACCCTCACCAGTACAACCTACAGGTTAACCCACCTAAACTATCATATTCCAGAAGACACAATAACAAGGAGTTTGAGGATAGGGACATCAGGCTCTTACCCAACCACAGGAAGACCAGCCAAGGCTGCAGCCTCAGAGGCGCTGAGATGTAGAGCAGCTTGACATGTCCTCAAGAGTCTGTGGCTAGTCACTGGGATAACTGAAAAGGAGTAGCTTTGTGCATCCCCACAACAATTACTGGAGATAGTATCAGCAATATTGTGTATAAGAATTTCCCACTACATTTGAGTTACTTCCATGGAAGAGCCTTTGTGAGATGAAACTCTTATTTCACAGTGATTCAAAACACGTGCTCTCTAAAAGACAACAGTTTGAGAAACAAACTGTGTTATGCAGTCAGTCTTGAGATTGATCATTCTTCTGCTGCTCTCTACCCTTGACCCACAAACAGCCTGCACTATATAACACAGAACACTTTTCTTCAGAAATATACCTTCTTCCTGTTCAGTGATATAAAATTGTCTGCAGTTCAGCTTCTCAATAACGATGTTCAGAAAATAATTGTGGAAGACAATTTTCCCTTCTTATGCCTTTCAGCAATAAAGTTAAACAACAAAAAAATATTAACAGAAACCTAAACAAATTGGAAGAAAGTGAGTTAGTATCACATCATCCAATTAAGCTAATAACCAGTTTGGTGCAATTGCTTTACGGATATCACCTAAACAATTAAGCCTCTTAGAGCTCTGCCTAAGCACAGAGGGACATCAGCATTATTTAACTATCAGTCCCAAAGTTAACAAACCACTTCTAAGGCAGTGTTATTAGGAATCCATTTCAGCTCATAAGATTTACATATGCTGTCTGCATAACAGATATCAAATGGGAAAAATTTATTAAACCAGCCCTCCACATATAATTTAGCCAGAATTTCTCTAACGATGTTAAAAGCTGATGTATAATTCAAGGCTGAATGCCTAAGCTATACAACAGAAAGCTATTTGCCTAATAGTCTTTACAAGTCATTTCACTTCTTCAAACTTCAGTTTATATTCTGGTTAAAAAAGTAACTCTTCATTTATTAATAGTTAACACAGGCACAATTCTGTGACTCATTGAGAAACTGATTTTACATTAGTACTTCAATTGAAAAATATTAAATTTAAAAATTAAAAAATTCTGTTAAGTGTATAATGCTTTTTTGTACAGAATACAGGATTTCAGGACAAAAGTCTTAAAGACCTTCAAGAAAAAGATGACAGAAGAAAATAATATCATAGATGTTGTTCAGATCACTTAAGATGCTGCTGAAGAAAGCTCTCCAATATTACCGTAAAGAGAATAATATAAGAATTGGAAAAGAATCAATTAGATGTAGATCACTGAACTGAGGCCAGAGATAGTAAATCTCAATACAGAGCTAGATTTTCTGTCTGGTGAGATGTTATCTAACCTCAGAATAAGCAACCTTGAGTTGAAACATTAATTTTCAGCAATAAAGTGTTACATGCATGTATTTTAGAATAACCTGTTTTCCCTCAAACATTGACAAAATTCTACTGTACAAACTTTTATGCACTTAAAATTCACAAGCATATGCTCCCTAGTCACTGAATTCTGAATAGTTTACCCTTGCTAATGAAATCAGCATTGGACTCTGCTCAGCTTACCCTGGAGTACAATAATCAATGCTCCGACAAGAAACAAGAAATCACAGCAAGGCCAGATAATAAGTATACGGAACCTTTCGCTTCCACAGGAAGACTCGAGGGGATGAGAGAGTGAAAAAAGCGTAAGCAAGAACACAGGCAAGAGCAAGCAGAGTAAATCACTGACTCACAGGGATTCTTAACCATGGCCTGGTCCATAGACTGTGAGCTGATACAAGTTTTCTGTTTAATGAACTGCCTTTAGGTTAGAAAAGAGCAAAGCCAACTACATACACATTGTATTTACAAAGAGTAGAATACAAAATATAACAAAATACAAAATATAACAAACATAAATAAATCTGAGAACTGTGTAAACAGTTGCAAAATGTACATCACTTTTCAATTTAAAGATGCGCTTACTGTTAGGGTAGTCAAAGCATTTACTATAGATTAGACGAACAATCTATGAAAACTTCATACATAAGATTGCCCAAACTGCCATGCTTGCAGATCCATGCTTTTGCATCCAACCATGCCCTCAGTTCTATTTCTGCAACAATAAATCAAGAGTGTTATTTGTAATCTAAAGCTAATTAAAATAATTTGCTGAAAATGCTGATACCATGAATTTAGGGTCATTAAGCAATTACTGGCAAGAAAGGGTCAGGTTCTGTATTTTCATCTCCATTCTAGATTTTTATTCAACTCCAATTCTTACTTCTTAATTAATATACAGGAAAAAAAAATACTTAAAATGAGCACTGATTTAACTATATGGAAAAAGAGACACGGGAAATTATTCCAAAGGCATAATTCTGCTTCAAACTATTTTTCTTTTAAAAAACACTGCTGATTGAGCAAAAAAAGCCAGAAAAATGGTAAGGTTGTTTGGGTTGGGACAAAAAAAAAAAAACATTAATCTTCAGTACCTTTAGTACAATTATTTTACATTTGTGTCAATCATTTAAGTGAGAAAAAATCACTTTCTGCAAAGAATACAGGTACAAAACCTGCACAGACTTGGATACTCGCATTTATTTTCTGGGAGCAAAAGAGATACAGAGTGATGACATGAGTGAAGGATCAGTCTTGCAATTTCAGTGGTCAGAACGGAAGCATATTCATTGGAAAAAAAAAAACAGAAACAAAACAATTTATTAATTCAATTAAAAAACATCTGTTAAATTCACACATTATTTACAGAGTAAATTTGAGTGATGCTAAACAATCTTTAATGGTGTGACAGCAGGACAGTACTCCGTTTTGAACAAAATATGAAGAATGTCAAAAATGGAAAGTAAAAAAAACCAATCAGTATTAGCGAGCTCCACCTACACATTCAGAAGCAACCCAAAGCTCTCCTGAAGATCTTGACCGCTCAAGAAGCAAATGCAGCTACAGCTGAAGAAGGTACAGCAGTGGGCAGATCAACTCCTTCCTCACTTACACATACCTCAGTTCTTATATTTTTGTGTGTATGTGTTATTAACGTTAGGTGTCAGAAAGCAATTTACTTGATTCGGCACAACAAAGTCCAAAGTGACAAACTAGCTTGAGAGTAATCAAACTACAATTTGCCAATCACCACTTCAAACATATTGGTGTCCTTTGGCAAAGCATTGCTAACTAGTAGAAAATATTACTATCCTAAGAGTACAAATTGAGCTGTAATTTCAACTGTAACACTACTAAAGAACGTCTGGAAAATGTATGCTGAATTTTGATTTTGTTTCATTGCTCACAGTTAGGGAAAATCTCTATACTTCAGAATTTCTTTACCTTTCTCGTCATAGCCAGTATTTATCAGTGTCCCTCAGTCAAATGTTCTACATCCACAATTACTTCAGCTTATTTTTGCAGTACAGTTTTAATGACACAAGGACAACATATTTGACCTAATAATTAGGAAGGCAGCACATAAAACCAACACAACACCTCCTAAGCAATTCTTCTGATTCACAACAACTCAAACTATGAATTATGAGAGTTGGGTGCCTGTAACACAGAATAATTTGAATGTTTGAGTCAAAACCACGCACATTTTCACCATAAAACAGACAGATAGCGAGAAGTCTTCTGCAAATACCAAAATCTCTGTTGTGCACCACGTGTCAACCAGATCCCCTTTTGTGATCCAGTAATTATATACAGCCTTGTGAGAGAGGAGCCCTACCGTCTTATAAGACCCGTCAGGCAGACATGTTCAAAATGAAACTGTCACTGTTAACACTGAATCCAACACAAAGCTGAGTACTCACAGCCATTTAAAAATGAACTAAAGCCAGAACACTGGTTCTGCTGCTGTAATTCTGGGTTTTTATATCATAATTAGATACATGAAATAATTCATACAAAAGATGGAAGGTATGAATTTTATTTTCTCAAGCAGGTGCCATTTATCTCAGCCACCAGACAAGGAAAATAGGAGTCACAGAAGCAACCACAACCCTATACATAAACTCAGTTGCCTAATCTGGGCTACACGTAGGTGCTGAAATCCAGGACATTCAGAAAGCGAGACATCTCATAGGCTTTTCTTAAGACAGTATTGTTCATTTCCAGCCTGTGACCCTCCCACCTTTGACCTTAACACCATTAATTTCCATTTATTCCACATCAAGCTTCAAACTTCAGAGCTCTTTACGATACCATACGTGTTCTGCTAATGCGACAGCAAAGAGTCTGAAGGTATCTCCAGGATGGGAAAATAATCTCTCAGCAATACTGGGAATGACAAAGGAGGCATTCACACCATCCTAGATAGATCCAGTTCAGGCTTTTCTTTGACTTTCAAACACCATTCCTGAAGGCCAGGTGCCCACCTTTCAGGCACTGCCACACGGTGTGCAAGTACAGCAATGAAGATAACCATGCTCTTTTTTGCATTTAACTTACAATCACTTCAAAAGAACAGAGAGTGGGAAAGTGGCATATGAGGTGCCTGCAACACTTAATATTTCGTGAAGTCTCATGCAAATAATAAAAGCTTCATTTAGGAAAGAAAATAAATAGTGCCTTCTCATTTTTCAGTTTCTCTGCCACCAATATTCCCGTTAAGCAAACACTTCTGAACATGATTAAATGACCACCTCATTCCTTAAAGGACAAAGCACGATGACATGTTTTTTAGGCACAAAGTTCTGAACTTTGCTGCAGACAGATGATGCAACCCTTTAAACCTCAAAATAGTTTTCTTTAAAGCTTCAGGAATAAAATATATTTATATGTAAGTACCAGTATCTGTTCTAGCCCTAAGGCAGCCATTTTGGAAAACCAGGAGTTCCCCTCCATTTCTCCCTGCCTAGCCAAATCCAGAAGAACAGTTGCATGTTTTGCATTTGTTTTGTTTTATGCAAAGGAGGGCAGACATGCATACCTGTGCGATTTGTGCTGGAGACGAGACTACTGGAAGCAGAGCAAGGAAAACATTCTCACAGCCTGTTCCCACAGCAGTAGCCGCACAGTCATAACCATGACAGCTGAGGAACCAGGCCAAGAAATGTTTGCTGTAAATACATTCTCACTTACTTGTTAAGCTTTTTTTTTTCTTTCTTTCTTTTTTTCTTTAATCCTCAAAAGCAGTTAAAATACACTTACTGCAAATGCTTCCAGTTCTGCAGTAAGTTGCTGGCTAATGTTTTTGTTTTCTTCTGGCCTTCCTTTCATTTCTTTTTACAATTGTTGACTTCTTTCAGTGACTATAATCCTTTTTCATATCAGCTGCTAACACAAGCCAAAAAACCAACAGGCATCTATATGAATCTTATTTACTTCATTAAGGGAAGAAAGGCAACAAAACAGGTTTTGTAGCTTCAGTTGGAAACAAAAGAATCAAGTCTACATTCATTCAATCATACCTCTCCCCAAATATTCAGGAATGCATCACAAAGGTGTGACAACAGGAATGCTGCAACTTCACAAGGCACATGGAGGGCCTGGGATAGACAGAAGGAACTTTCAATCTCCAAGATGTTTCCTGAATTTAATGCTTAGCTTCTCATCTCCAGAAAGTACAATCATTTCCCTTGCAATATATATATACTGGCTCGAACTGGTTTAGGCAGTTCTCTACAAACAGACAAGGGCTTGCATAGTGATCATTAGTATTTTTGCAAATTAGCACTGACTACAGAAATAATTCCTGGCTTTTCTAAACATCAACACTACTAACTAAAGCTTAGTTTCAAGCCCACTGGCTTGGGAAGAAATTTGCTTATTTTTCCTTTAGGCTGCGCAAAAGAAACGTAACAAAAATCAGGATAGACTTTCTTTTGTCAATAAACAAACTCTTTTATAAGGTGTAAGAGAATCATCTTATCTTGTCCATGAAAAAGATTCCTTAAATTTAGTGATGAAATAAGGCATGTCTCTTAACCTTCCCTCCTTTTAAATGAAAGCTCATGGAAGATTTAAATCTTTCTTTAAAGAAAAACCTCACAAGCATTGGATTGCTTTCTGTCACCTGCTGGTTGGACATACAAGCCCATGAAGCGCAGTCTTAGGAGCTTCTCACAGCATATCTTGCTGCAAAACATAACCAGCATTATTACTGAGTTTTGTCCCCTTTCTCAAAGGTAAATACTGACCTAAGTAAAGCAAATACAAAGTATCAAGGATACTATGTACAATGATTAAGTGTCTGGATCTTTTAATTTTTGCACTTTGGATCATAAAAATATAAACAGAAAAGCATCCTGACTCCCTCAAGATGCAACTGTTTCTATGTTCTAAAGAACCCTGATATCTCAGCTTTCCCCCCCTAGAAGACTTTAGCCTGCACTAATAAATTTTATACTGAACTCAGGCTAAGACAACTCAATAGAAAAATAAAGCACAAAATATAATGTTAAGATTGTTAAAATGCTGACTTTTTTTTCAATATAGTGACACCTGGTGAGACTACCATATTTTAAAATTATGCACTGCAAAGTACAGACACATCTTTGCAGTTTATTATGTAAACACAGCTTTGTTTAGTTTTCTGAAATGTAAACTGTAAATATCCTACTACAGACTTTCAGTTTTCCATTACTTGCATATTGGATAAGTACATGGACATTGCAAAACAATTCAGTGTTGAAATTAGCAAAAAAATCTAAAACACTGCAAAAAATAAGGAAGAAAAAACTAATATTCTGCATTTAGCATAAACACTTTGGGTACATCTATTTTGTTGATAAAAAGACAAGCAAAGATGGATTGTTAATATATTGAAATGCAAAAATATGATAAAATACTGATCACTATTCAACTTTCTGATCACTTTTGCTGTGATTTCCCAGTACAGTATTTCTTCATTTTCTTATCTCTACAATCTACTGGCAGCACAATGTAAGTTAAATGCCTTCAAGGGAAATCACTTGACAGAGTGTCCCCCCTAAACCAATAAGTGTTAAAAACGAGATTCAAAAAAATCTTCCTGCTTTTCCTTAGCTGCAGTGTTAGGTTCCCCCCCCCCCCCTCCAATTGGTCTTTACGTTTACAATAAGAATAATTTTCATCATTGACTCAGACTGCTATTCTGGGGATCTTTTCAATTCACACAAAATATAGCTGCAAAAAAAAAAAAAAAAAAATTCAAAGCCATCAACTTGTTATTGTTGCCTCCCTCCCAATCCAAGACTTGTCATTCTCTGCTGAATCCTAGATCACCAGTCCCTCATCCACCCATTCACTTGCAGTAATTTTATACTGATGAAATACAGCTTTTTTTTTTTTTCCCTCCCACACCACTAATAATTCCATCTTTCAGCAAGCCCCATTGATAATTATCAATAAGTGATTAAACAGTAAAACTGGAACTTTATGTCAAATCCCACAAGTCATACATCTGAAGGTTAATAAAGAAAACCTGTTTTTGCTACCCAGCTAATCCACATCTGTGATTCTGTGATTCTGTGATCTAGTACCTGTTCTTTTAAAGCACTGGCTAAGAGTCTGAAGGTATCTCTAGGAGGGGAAAATAACCTCTCGGCAATGCTGGGTATGCGTTGCTGAGGTGCATTCCCACCATCCCAGGTGTGGAGCAGATCTAGCTCTCAGGCTTTATTTGACTTGACTCTATTCCTGCACACCTTTCAGGCACTGCAGCATTCAATACAGCAATACACACATCCCTGTTTCATCTAGCTTACAGCTGCTGGAAAGAAAAGAATTCCTTATCACTGGGGAAAAAAGTAAAAAAAAATCCCAAAACAATAGAGTGGGAGACTGGCATTAAGGGTATAATATCTTTACTGAAAAAAAGTTCAAAATAAGGAATGAGAATTCCCATTCATACTTAAACATTTGCTATCTTTCAAATCCATGGCTTGCCCTGCTCCATAGTCCATTACCAACTTCATTCCTGCTTACCTTTCTTCAACCTTTCTTCTGAAACCTTAAGACACAACATTTAATCTATATGTTTAACTTCATATTTTCACATCTTTTGTTGCTAGCTTCAAATTTGTATGTGCAGTGTAGATGACAGGATTAAAATAATCATCACCATTATCAACCTAGGGTTCTGCATACCCTCAGACTCTCACAAAGTCTATACTGCATACTGGCTGTAAACTACACTGGTCTTTATAGCACTACCTTGTTTATGGCGTTGCTACTCAACTCTAAGATGTCTGAGAGCTCATCAAGACAGCCAAGCCAGGTATACTCATTTTTAAAGTCCTTCTACATCAAGGTCCTTCTATCACACCTTCTGTTTTGATAGGATATATATATATTTAATTAGCATGTCGTATTTAGAATGCTCATTCAAAAGATAATTTGACTTCATTTAGTTTTTGTCTCTTCCTTCTGATGCTGTGCCTCTCAAGTGGCCAAATTACTGGAAGAGCTACAGAGGAAAATAAGTTCTCACTCATTATTGTAGAACTTGCTCATATGACTGAAAGACTTAATTATATATTTATTTGAGCAATGACTGTCTAGCTTCATGATTAGGGCACTTACATGAGAGAGACACCTTCTAAAGGTTTTGACTGAACAATTTAGCCAGCAATCTTCTCATTAAAAGACCTAGCCATTTTCTCCTCTCTGAGCTGCAGCCTTTAAAAAGTTACATTCAATTACTCAGTAAGAAGTTGGATGCCTATATTAGAATTAATCACAGAACAATTTAGGTTGGAAAAGACATGAGGAAGTCATCCAGTTCATCCTTCCACACAAAGCAGAACTTAGAGCAGGTTACTCAGAATCTTGTCCAGCTTGAGTTCTGAATATCTTCCGAAAGAGAGAATCTACAGTTACTCTGGGCAAGCTTTTTAGATATATGATTGCTTTCACTGTTACATAATAATAAATCATACTAAATAGCGCAATTTGTGTTCATTACCTTTGTGCTATCACTGTGCACATTCAGGAAGCATCTAACCCCCTCTTTTCTGTACATATCCATTAGGCAGTTGAAGACAGCAGTTCAGATCTCCCTTTAACCTTCTCAAAAATCAAACAGATCCAATTTTCTCAGTGACTTCACTCATTACATCTTTCATCCCCCTTATCATTTTGATGGTTCTTTGCAGAAGAAGATACAAGTAAAGTAGCATGCACCATCAGAAGTTAAGCAACTATGCACATACCTACAAAAGACATTTAGACTCTGATGATTATCAATTGTGGTGAATGCCAGGGACACATTTACATCTAAATTAAGAGCTAAGAAGTTTGGATGGCTAACAGATTTTTATATCATGGATATATACACATACTTTGAAAACCTGGAACACAAAATCTATTATGCTCAATATAATAAATGTGTAATAAATATGAAAAACTATAAAAGGAAGAAGCTTAAATTTACTCGGAAGTTGTAAATAATAGTCTATTTCCATATTTATTTTTACGAAGCAGTAACTCACTACTGCACTGAACACCATATTTATACACAAGTCTCCACAGTCCCAAAAATACTGCAAAAGAAAATACACAAACTCAGAAACCAAAGGACAAATTTTAGCAAACCATACTAATCAATCAGACAGTTCAGCATGTAATATTCACCTGCCTTTTAGTGTTCTTGTAATATATTGCTTTCATATCACTTCTAATTTAGAACCTCTTCCCCTAGCTACTCAACACTGTTTTAATAAACAGAGATAAACATGATGGTACAAAACAGTGAAAACATATATTAAAGATTTACGAGATTTAATACGTCCGTTTATAAACACAGAAGGTAAATGAGATCAGACTAACATATAAAGACACCATATACTGAATGTTCTACTGACAGAGCACGCACGGTACAACAGTAAATGTTTTTACCAGGTACAAATACATTTGCTCTCAATATCTTATCTATTTTTCTTACCTTCTCGAGTGCAGTATTAGCCATACCTAAAATAAGTTACACTTAAGAAAAAAATTGTCCCTGAATCCATATACGGATTAACTCTCAGAGTTAAATGGTTCAAAGGAGAAACTAGTAGATACACACTTCTCAAAGAGTAGCAACTGCACATAATATGTCAAAAAAGAAATAGCCTGTAATTCCATTACTATAATCACCTCTATGTAGATGGACAAATACAGGCGCAATGATCAAAAATCCCTTACAGTATAGCTGCTATAGTTTTTGCTTGCCAAGAATATTCTGAAACTTAATCTAATCCTGAAACATTTAAATTTACATTTTCAGGGTTCCATTCTCTGTGTTGTTGCCTTTATGGTAACTTTCTCATGGAGGCTCTTAAAATACCCCAGACCCTACAACCTACAGTCCAATAATTTCCCTCTTGAAATATTAAGCAATTTGTTTGCATCTCCTCTTCTTCCGATCGTGATACTCTACAGTTATTTTGTACGTTAACTAAGCATTACAGAATTATGCTATAAAAAAAGTTCCACTTGCATTTATGTACACACACTTCCATACAAACGTTACCACCATTACTTCTGTTAAGTGTTGTTTCAAATCAACTCTTCTCTTAGCAGAGACCAGCTCCAAAAGTAAAGTGGCACAAAGAACTTCCATGTCTAACCAAACTGTACAATTGTAATAGCCACATAAACAGAGTTAAAGGGTTTTTTGTTTGTGTTTTTTTAAGGACAAGACTGAATCTTAGGAATACAGCCTAGTCAGCTTTGGGTTTCTCTAATAAAATCATTTTTGTATTCTCATATGTTCTTTCAGCATCTATCTACAGGGGATGAAGTTGGTCCACGCTTTTAAGTGCAAGGCACCATTTTCTTTCATTCATGTGCAAATGCTCTGTGTTGAAAGGCTTACATCATTTCTGCTAACTTCCCTGTGTTCTTTCTTTTCCAATTATATTCCTCCCAGTGAAAGTTCATTTCATTTTCATTCAATACATACATTCTATTAAACAGAGGCATTACAATGTTGCTAAAAGAAGGAGCAAGGAAGAGACAGAGGAAATAAAATTAGATAATAGGAAATGTATTTTAATGACTTTTCATTTTCAACTGAGCCACTGCAGGAGAAGCTTCATTGTCTTTCTGGGAAAATGAGTTCATTCTCTTCAGAAGCACATAAGGAACCTTTACATCTACCAGTAATCTTAGCAGTGCTGAGATCTTAGCTTGAAACTATACTATGCCAAAGATGCTGCCAATGCCCAAGATGTTCTTGCTGCTCTAGAGGAGCACAACAAGGAACAAATAGAAGAGTACTGCCATGTAAGATTTGAATAGTCTGCAAAAACATAAGTTACAGTAATATGTCAGAGTAAGAAATTCTGTTGTTAATCAACCAGAGACCCCTGCCTCGAAAAGAATGCAGCTTCTCTGGGTTCACTACAAGGGAACTGTTTCCACTTAACAGAACTGCTGACATCCATAATCCACATCAGAGAATCACAGAATGCCCTAGGTTGGAAGGGACCCATAAGGATCACTGAGTTCAAATCCTATTTCCACATAGGAATGCATCACATCCCAATTACTTCTGGGCAATCCACTTCTCTGTCTGCTGAAACCAGCCCTACAGCTTACAGCAAGAGGCAGGAGATAAGTAGGTAGTGACTCAACTTTACTAATGTGACAAATATACATAAGCACTTCATGCTGAAATATGCACTTCATTTATACCTGCAGTCTTCCCTTTTTTTTTTCCAACTTATCTTGATTTTTTTTTTTTTAATTCCATGCTTGTATTTTGACCTGATGAACTGTTATTTCATATCTGTCATGGTGGGAGAAAACAACAGCTGATATCCTTTACACTCTAAACAAGATTCCCTTTCACTTGTATTTCTGCTACAACTATAGCAACTATTAAATTAGCAGCCAACTGCAGCACCACTTCCCCTCTGCAAGACTACTTAGCCAACAACTGCCACAGTATACCTTATAATGTACAGCAGCCAATCTTGTAATTCTTGGGTCACTTCAGGATTATGCCTATTCTCTTCTATTTGCTCCCTTGCTATTGATCTGTCAAGATGTTCACAGACACAAACGGAAATGGTGCTAGAAAACTTTCAATACAAACTGTAAGGAACAGTGGTAATGACCATTTAAAATTCTTGCAGCAACAGCAGTTCAAAGAAGAGTACAAGTTTTGCTAGCCTCCCCCCTTTCTTTTCTCAGCTGTCAACTTGATGCTTACTTCAGAGCTCCTCAGCAACATTACTGTTCAAGTACAAACTTCAGGTAACTCTCAAATGAGAAGTTACATCAGTATATTTACTGAACTTAGAATTCACCTCTATAACAAATACACCAAGACAACAGTACTGAGTCAGGACAGTCCCAGTAAAGGAATGAGTGCTGAAGGGGACCTATGCAAATGAGGAGGCAGCTTCTGAAGTATATGCTAAATAGAAAAAAAAAACCTCTCCAACAGATAACAATGGAGAGCTATTAAAACTTCTGTGCCTGGGCCTTAATGGTATCTTCACAGAAAAGAATTCAGAACTGTAGTTTAAAAAATTTCAGTAAACCAAAAAAAATTCTCTTCCCCACAAACAAGAGATTAAATAGTTCTTCAGCCCTCCTCTTTCAGAAGTGAGGTTCCACTGTCAGGAAAATCACTGATGCCCTGAACATTAAGGTACCCTGCGTTAGCAGTGTGCATCTGCTTCCCCAGCTCCTAGGGAGCCTATGAGCTCAATGCATGGCGTCATCCACACTCTCTACTGGGCTGCTGGCACATGCTCCCATCTGGGGATAGCACTGATTGTAGTAGTATTGTAGTGCATGCACAGTCTCCCAGGGTTGAGAACACGAATACAGCAGGTGCTAACTTGAGCTATGTCTTTGAGGTTTTAGGCTCTGTGCTTCCGTGCAAGTCTGGCCAATGCAATATGACACATGAAGAGGGCAGAACAGCCTTCCACAGCTAATGGCACGGATGTCCCTTAGCTTTAAATGCCAAGTCTAGCCAAAGGATTTCTTCCTTAAGTTTTGGAGTGCTCACACTGCAGACTAGGACAACATTTGTCACAGAATCACAGAATGGCCAGGGCTGGAAGGGACCTCAAGGATCATGAATCTCCAACCCCCCTGTGAAATGCAGGACCACCAACTTCCCCATTCTGAAGTCTGTGTTAGAAGCAGAGGAGAATTTAGTAAAACTGGAAACAGGCTACAGAAAAAGAAAAAAAAAAGCACTACTTTTCTAGTCATTAAGGCAGCATAAAGTTTGGAAGCATCCACAGAATATATACAGAAAACCAAATGATCTCTAAGCTGTATACATTAAATCTCTAGAACAGATATCAGCTACAAAATATAATGGGTCGCTTCAAAGTCCAAACACAAAAACTTAATGTATTTTTTCAGTTGTATGTCAAGAAAAAAGAAAACCACCCTGCTTCCATATGCCAGGGAATTTAATAACCAACAATCTACCTGCATTACATACAGATCGTACACAATTTTTTCATGTACCTGTCATATGTCAAATGCCATCCAAGAATTCTTAGTGATGTTGAATAAACAAGTGCATAAAGGAATAGTTACAGATAAGTACAGATACCTATACATTTAATCCTTTAGACACCTTCAAAGCATTTTAAAGAAAAATACAGGAAAACTCTTAAAAAAATCGGGTAATTCATTGATCAAATACAGCTTTATGTAAGGGGAATGGGTAAACACAATAAGTATCAACTTCCCCTCTTACCTGAAGAGGAACTCTTCAGTTATAAAGCAACTAAACAGAAGAGGAAGTTGTCTAAGTCATAATAAATACCTGAAATGCAAAGTAAAAGAATACCCCAGTTGTTTTTTTCAATTTGTTTTACAAGTATTAGTTCAAAAGGGCCTAGAAAACTGCAAATCCAAGGGCCACTAACAACATTATATAAGCACCATACTACTGATCTTACTAGCTCACGTGAGATAACCTCCAGGAATAGTTTTTTCAAAATGTGTATTGCTTGTAGTTTGTCTGTTATTAAACTTTCATTAAGTAAGCAGAACTGTAAATGGAGCTCTGGTCAAGTGTTCACAAGAAGATCTGTGCTGTTTGGTTTTCTAGTGAAAACCTTTCAGTTAAGCAACTGACACTGCAAAATAAATCCTTAGTGCACAGAACACTTTTTCAGAAGCCTGTCAATAAAACAAGTTCACACAAAAGACCAAGATACAAAAATGCTCACCACCAATAAAAAAAGATGTTATGAACATTTACATATTAGATGCATTTTAAATTAACCGATTAGTCTGAAACACAAATAAACCCTTACCTGTCTCAGCAATTTCTCAACAGCTGACATGACCATAAGCCCTCTCCACACAACTGGGGCAGTCTCTTCTATCAAGAAGCCCATAGACATGCTGAAACAATAAAGCAAAAATGTAACCTTCCAGCACAATATTAAGTATATCTGTCAAGAAGCTTGATTTGAATTAAAACATGCTCACCATGCGATTCCATAGTTCTTAAGGGGCCTCATTAGATTTTCTAAAACAAAAGCAAACAAATTTTTTTGGGAAGGTGTTTTTTGCTCTGTTTTAAAGAAGTAAACTTAGTTTTGTGTTTGTTTTTTTTTCCTTTTAAGAGCAGATTTTCTTTCTCTATCAACAGAATTTATCTACTCTTCCCCTCATTCCTTCCATACTTTTATAGCCATTTCCATTACCTATTCTACCCGAGATCTTAGGCCAACATTTTCTTAGGCTGCAACATTTTACTGGTGTCATTCAGGTCTCGCCAGAGAAACAATGTATTTGTCCATAAAATAGTGTCACTCGGTGCTGCTGAAACGTAGGCTTCTTTTGCAGATACAAAACCTCCATTCATACCTTCCACAGAGACAAAGACTTCAACTTCTCCAGTACCTAGGTAACTGCCAAATCACTTGTAACAAAGAAAGTCCAAGTCCTACAATGCTTTGTGTTTACTATTTTTAATTGTGCTATTAGTTTACCTCACGAATCACAGGATCACACATCAGCTTTTCAGAGAATTAATTCTGCTCAAGAACACCAGATGACAGCTACAAACTAAAGGTACCTCTAGACTGCATGCTGATAACAGTGCAAAGAAAATCCTCAGGACTTACATAAATTTTCGTAAATATATAAAATGCTTATTTGGACATTGCAAAGGTAATGCCCGTGCCATACTCCACACTCCTCCCTATGCTTTCTAGACTCAAGAAAGAAAAAAAAAAAAGAGGCAAAATACTGCAATTGCTTCACTGACAAAGGGATGAGGCAGCAATAAGTAAGCAAATCAACAATATGATAACATGAATGCACTCAAAAAAAAAAAAAATCCCCCCAAAGCCATAAACTCTTTTTCTAGACTCCATCATCCAAGTTCACAATTTTCCTCAAAATGGCACATGCATACAAAAGAACCAAAAGAATTATATTTGAGCCTCACCTCACCACTTTATTTTAAGAGCACGTACAGGCAGGAACCAGCAGAAAACAGCAAGACCACTTTAAGTCATAAAGATATATTACAACATCTGCAACCTCTGATGCAACTAAAGTAAAAACATTTATCTAATAAAATAAGGACAATGTGAATATAATTTGGTGCATTCAAAGCTGAACTCCAAAATTCAGACAAAATAACATCCAAGAGCACTCAAATTAAACAGCTGAAATAAAATATACAGATGAAAGCTTTCAAGCAATCAAGTAAACAGGCATTTGAGCCATGTAATTGGATAAATCGTAGAAATATGGCTAAAAATAAATTCCACACAGTTTTTGGACTCACTCTGTTTTGGTTTACAAATCAAAAAGAACAA
The DNA here is from genome assembly GCF_987193195.1 of Phasianus colchicus. Taxonomy (NCBI): domain Eukaryota; kingdom Metazoa; phylum Chordata; class Aves; order Galliformes; family Phasianidae; genus Phasianus; species Phasianus colchicus. Next base: position 35,629,503 of record NC_143440.1, on the reverse strand, counting down.
AACAGAAAACTAAGCAAATCACTTCCATGACAACTGCATTCAAGAAAGTACAAAGCTGTTAAAGGAAAAGAGATGGGTTTGGACTGATTCCCTGAACAAGCTAAGTTCATCTCGGAAGCTCCATTCAGATTTTAATCAGGGCTCAGTTTTGGTGGCATTATACTGTATCACAATTCTAGTCATCAGGCTTACTTCTTTCCCCTGCAGCAAGATGGCTTTGCTATGAAGAGGTTGATGACATTTGAACTTCAGCCTAGATTCACCTCTAGGCACTGCTTTGTTGTCTTTGTAAACAACACACATACTGCCAAAAGCTATAACTCTGCTGACAGTACTGAGGGAAAAAAAATACTACTTTCATATTTACCTATGAAAAGTTTTTTAAAAAAAGAATGTGAAGCACCTGTAACAGCATGCATCATTGCAGCATCAAGGTCTGTTTCATTTTTACTATGAAAAAGAGAAAACTATGAAGAAAAAAAGGAGGCCAATTCTTAACTGCTCAGCATGTGAGGATAAGGAACTGAAAAATAAGAACGAAATGATGCAGAAAGCCTAAGAACATTGAGAAAGTTCATCAAAATATCATGCAACTTTTCAGTTCAACCCAGGTGCTCTAAGGTACATCAATACAATATCAATATCTGAGACTAACATCTCAACGTCAACTACCTCTGTACAGAACCCACATAAGACACGTGAACCTTATGCAACAGATGCACGTACTTCTCATTTCCCTCAGTGCATTACAGGAGAGTTGCTGCAGGCACACTATGCTGACCTGCTGCCAAGGAGGGTCTCTTTTACTAGAATGGGTGCACTGTTTACCCCTCAACAGCAGAGCTTCATTTTATAAACACTCCAGCTTAGCTCCTTGGTTAACAACTATGACTATAAACTGCTCAGAGATGCAAGGTTTAATCAAGTTCATATGCTGCACAAGAACAATTCCTAACCTGCTGTATATTCTGGCTATAACATGCTGCATACTCTCAAAGTAGTACAAAATCCATAAAGCACCCTACAGTTTTCCTACTGCTAAAAAGCATTCTTGAGACTATCTCAAACCTAAAGTGCTTCAGCGGGCTCTGGTAATCACCCTCATCTCATCAAACACAACAGGCATTCTTCCTCTATCACCCTGGGTCTCATAAAGACTTTCTAAAGCATAACATGTTGAGAAGATTAAGCTAAATGAGAACTCAGGAACATCTCTATTTCCTGTTTATTTCAGAGCATAGTTAACACTTCCTTCTCTGTTATCAGATGTCTACCATACAGCTTCAGAAATCAAGAAAACAAACAATAAATCTGATTTCTTCAAATCGTAACAGAAAGAGCCACGCTATACCATCCATGTTGATATCAGTTTCCTCATTTGCAAATTCTAAGCAAGTTTGGCAGCCCTAAATAAAGAGTTCTGTGCTTTCCCACAGAGCAGTAAGATCAAAACAGCATCAACAGAATATCAGTAAAATGCCTTTTCTGTTAGAACACAAATAGGGAATTGGAAAAGGCAAACATGCAAGTTTGATCAGCGATCTGCTGTGCTGCTGTAAAGTGTTCAGGGACCAGCCTGAAGACTGGATTGTTACTTACTTAGGGAAGAATGATACTGAATGATGTTCAAATCCTTGGAAAGGATCTTCCACGCTTCATAAAACGTGCATCTTTGGTTTTGTATTTTTCCAGAAAACCAAACTTTGCAGTTTACTTACTTTCTGACTAGCCTAAGAAAGTAACAGAACTACCCCAGAGAGCTTATTCTCCAGGAATAACAGAGCTTATTCTCCGGGATGTCTGACATAGCTGTTCAATGGCATCCATAGGTTAGTGCAATACAAAGTAAGTATAGAGCTATAAATTCCATAGGAAGAGACATTGGCTCAGTTTTCAGATGTCTGCAGATTGAAACATTAAAGCAAGCAAAAGCTTACATTCAGTCTTATCATGTATGTAAAGGCCATTATTCCAGAAGATTGTGATGTTACACTACACCCCATTAAGAGCCATCACTTTGCTGAAGAAAAGTAAATGTAGCTTATTATATGGATGCTATTTCTACAACATCCATGTAGGAAGGCACTATCTTATTTTACAGATGAGAGAATCCAGACACAGACTGTGAAGCTGTTAGTGTTGCCAATGACTGCAGAATCCCGCAGACTTGGAGAACCGTACTGCGTTCCTCCAAGGACTGAGAGAAGAGAGCCACAGCTCTGCTTACCTTCAATGCTAGAAAGCATAACGACAACTGATAGTTAAATTTTACTATGTTAAAACAACATATTTTCCATTGAAACCTGAAAGAACTAAAATAAAACCAGCAAACTTAGGCATAAACAATATTCAATAGGAAAAAAACATAGAAAAAAAAAAATCACACTACAGCCTGTTGCACAAGTCTCTGAATTGTATTTTATCACCCCATATTTAAGATCCAGAACAGCAGCTTTAAAAGTGTATTTAAAAGTATATTTCTAAGTATCGCATAACTCTAAGCACTCCTTCATCTTTCATAGTATTCTATTTAAACAAAATCACACAGTAACTCCTCTGCATACATTTATCAGAATTTTCACAAGCTTCATAGTTTAAATAAAAGGATCTGCTGCTGTTTGTATAGCTCAGCATTAGCTAAGGTTTTCACAACAAATTGCTCTCTTCCACCTCCTCAAATCTCACCACATCTCTGCCTGAAACACAGAAGACATATGGCACAAGAAAACACCTTGCCACCATGCTAGTCGGAGAGTAAACAAACAGTGCAGAATAGCCTATGAAGCCCACTACATTAAACAAAATCATATAAGACAAACTTAATTAATGTGCCATACATACAGACAAGCTAAACATATTTTCAGCATGGTCACTTGTAAAATCTCAAAAACTTCTTGCATCATCTGTTTTTCGGTTGTGTACAATTTCATGCTACGGTGATTACAGAACATTCCACCAATCTAAGTTAGGCCTCCAACTTAACAAAACTTTCCGTTTATCACATCACAGCAAGTAGCAACAGCCATATGAAAATTACTGTGTAAGTTTAGGTAAGTTATGTCCAGTATCTTCTGTAAGTCAGCACCCAAGGTCAATAATTTTTAACAGGAGAATCCGGGTTCCAGGTAAGGACATGAAGGCTGCAATCATTACGAGGTTGAACAAAGATTTCTATCAATCAAGAACACCAAATAAATGTCTTCAGTAGGTTCATAGAAAATAACCATCCCTAAGCGGTGAGAAAAGTGACTACAAGACAGGAAGGGAAAAAACGTACTAGGTACTCTTCTTGTATAAAGGTCCCCTTGTACACATATAAATGTCTCCCATGACTCCACATGCCTTCAGGAGCTAGATATGCAGTGGAGAGCAAAACATACTGAGTGGACAGCTTGAAAACAGAAACCATATTTGAACACGTTTTAAACAGTGCCAATTTTCTGCTTAAAGGCGATTTAGTTTCACTCACGGTGTTAAGAGATGGGAAAGCAAAACAGAGGGAAGGTGATGGAGGCAAACAGACCCAGAAACTACAGCTGGGCCCAAGGGCATTCTGCAGTAAAAGAGAGCCCAACCTACCTCCAACGGAAAGGGTGGGATGCTGACACCAAAGTACAAGTCAAAATCAGAAATTTTAAAAACCCAATTACTTTAACTGCTTATGCCAGAAGCCCAGAATACTCTAGGGCAAACAACTGACTAATTGAGACTTTAAGATGGATTTCACACTGTCTTATAAATTTATTTGCAGGATTGCCCTAAAGGTACTACAATTTGTATTTTAAGCTTGAAGGAGGGATGAAATTTCCCATTATGCTCTGCACTAACAGTGTTATCTGACCATGGAGACATCACAAATACTTCAACCAAAGCAAACAACTAAAGATAGTGAAAGAACATTACTCGTGCTCAGAAAATAACTCAATTTTTTAAAGAGACAAATGCATATAGAATAGTAGCTTTTTCCATAAGAATTCCTTCTTATATTTTGTCAGTCTACCAATCCCATTACCTGAGAAGGTTTTCACAGCTTTTTTCCTCCTAGCAGATTGTAGAGGCAACAAAGCTCTGTGAAAGCATTTTCATTAACAGGGCTGCTTTGCAGCTATGGCATCAGTTCTACCTAAAAGCAAGAGACCTAATTGATTGCTGGAAGAGTATACTTCAAAAGCAAGTCTGGCAAAAGTAAAAAAACTCAGTGATTTAGTCATGAGTTTATTACATTTTAAGGCATCCTTGAGTTTTTAAGTTAGGACTAAAGGCACAGGACTAGTTTTAAATGTTTCCATTGCCTTCAACCACAAACATCCTTCTTACAATCACTAAAATAATCCACATTTTGAAGAATTCTCAAGGCTTCATGGAACCAAAAAAGCTGGGGTTTTTTGTGGCTCAGGAGCTGTCTTAGACAAATTGGAGGGGATTCCTTAAGTTCCTGATATCTGTGGTAAATGAAGTGGATTAACACACTGCACAGTTACGAGGTTTCTGTCCTGACACAAAACACAACAAACTTGGTAGACTCATGTTATCAGTAGCTCTGCTTTAGTTCTGCTAAAGAGTGCATGTCCAAGACAGCCACATAGCACAAGACAACAGTAAATCAAAACAGGGAGAACCATGAACACAGGAGACAGACATCCCCTGCTCATTACCTTCAATTCAAAACGTAGATTCAAAAAACTTTCCAGTTAAGCAGGGACTGCCATTGTTTTCATAGCAAAGCAATGGAATTCAACACATTTGAGTCTAATCAGCCCTACATATAGCCTATATACTACAATAAAAAGAAGAATGTAGGTGAAAATAAGAGGAAGAAAAAACTGTTGCAAGTATTGTATGCAGCTTTAACAACATTGAAGCACCTGAATGCTAATGACAAATGAAAACTATAGTAGACTTGTTGGCTCTTCATGGAGGAAAAAAAGTGTTCTCAGCATTTTCCATTTCTCATGAAACAGCTCTATACATTGTTTTGAAATTTTATTCTTATTTCACCATTTGTAAAATGAAGCTCAATATGCTTTACAAGACTATGACTTTCAACTAAAGAGATGCTAGCTTATAAACTTTCAATGTCACTTATAGATTTTGTCACTATAGGGAAAGGATGAAAATACTTTTTCTCTTATTTTTATGTATACTGCTTCATTCTTACTCCTGAACATGCACTCAGTAGTACTGTGGAGAAGAGGTAGGAAGGATGGAGAACACAAAGAGAAAATCAGAGAAAGCATGCAAGTGAAATTAGATTAATATTCTGAGAAGGTTCAGAATTAGTACCAGTTTTTTAATTATACATGTAGCAGAAAACAGAGATGCACTTACTCCTCTGAAATAAGACAACAGGTAAATGTGTTTAGTGTACTATAAGAAAATTCTTTTGTGTACATATATACACACAATTGAATGTGTATTTATCATTGTATTATAATAGATCATTTTGCAATTTGCTTCCAGTATGTCTAAAAGTTGGTTGAACCAGACAAACCATTTATATCTTGAAAAGTAAACCTTATAATATAATGAGCCATAATCCATATCAAAATATTTATAACTACTGCTCTGCAGGATTTATAATATAAAGACCAATATATTCTGCTTTCAAGTCCATGAAATGTATTTTCTTTTAGTTGCAATGTGTCAGTAATTTCTATTTCAATATTATGTCATAAAATTTGATTTGCTACTTATTGAGAAAGACTGGCTTGGTAAAATGCTTAATTACTATATGTTTTTTATATTGTAGTCATCTTTGGTCACTTGTATGAATTTATCTAAAACAGAATAAAATTTTAATAACTGTCCAGAGGTTTTTTGCCTACTCTTGCATACTCTTGCATACTTTTTTCTTTTTTTAAGCAGCAGATAAAATACCAATAAATAATTCCTTGCAGAGCTGGCTACTATCTATACAAACTAGACCAGCACTCTTGAGTGTTTCAAGACCACAGATTCAAAACAATATCATATAATTACTATCTAGATATGATTGCAAGATATCTAATGAAATGATTAACCAGGTAAAATTGTCATGAGAAGCTCAGGTTTTGTTTGCCAAGCATATAATCCACCTAGAAGACAGAAACAACAAAAACTAAGAGGTTTAGCAACAATGGAAATCTTCACTGTATATAAAAAGGCTTTTTTCCATATTTTTTCCATATCCATCCTCAACAAGTTTCTGACTCTTTCACTCCATAATTGCCATACATATCTCCTCTCCCCCAAGTACTACTCTCATCACATATGAAAAAAACTCCAAAATAGAAACACAACTAATTGTAACATTCTGAATTATTACTTCCTCTTCAAGATACTTTGAAACAGATTTTCAAAATACCTGCTTACCTATAACACCCGTAATTTTAGTTATCAGTCCTTAATAAGAAACAAGAACAAAAAAAATAAAAGCCCGAAGCACTGCCAGCCACTTTGACATGAGCAACTGCAGAACTGCTTACAATGCTCCTAAGAAAACCTGCTTCCTGTGAATAAATCTGTGAATACAGTTGTTTTCAGTTAAAATTATTTTGTTTATCGCAGGTACAAAATACTTCTTTAGTATTGCTATATTTTCCAACATTTTTGTTTTTACTGCAACAGCTACTCAAGTTTGCCTCTCATACAATGAAAGAGGTTTTCATACCATGCCAGAGCTTACACTTTTTGCTTAACCTTTACAGCCTATTCTCAACACATGCTTGCCAGAGAACGTAAGATGGCCCTTCAGGCTAATAAGAAAAGACAACCACCTCGAAGCAGTCTTCTCATCAGTGCAGGGATTTTCAATCAGCAATGTCACTGACTGCTGCTGACTCTTTTCTATAATGAAATCAACACAGATAGTCTTAGTGGTGCAGACGTGTCTGCTTAGTGTCCAACTAGATACCGTGAATACAGACAGTGCAAACAGCAAATTTTTCTGGAAACTAAAGGAGAACAAGTTAAAAAGGCACATTAGGCTTTCTAGACTAATGACAGCTAGCAGGCATCAAAATCATTGAGGTCAGACTGTTGAAGTGAAAAATAAAGTTTAAAAAGCAAACAAACATTTGGGGGTGGGGATGTTGATCAAAGAAAATAAATGTATCACTTTAAGAGAGTTCTCTGATAAACTCAAGGAGGGTCTGATAAACTCAAGGAGATCTTCAAAGACAGGACTGTGTGGCCCAAAAAGTGAAAGTGATACAGAACTGTTCCAGTTATCTAGATAAGCTGTGGTAAGACATCAAAGCAAAATGCCACATTTCAGTTCAGAATATTTGAAGAAAAGAATAATCAACATGTAACACTGAACTACAGGCAATTTAAAAACCACTTGTTTACAAATCAAGAGGCAGTAGCAGTAAAAAATATGACATTGAGAGAATCAAATTTAGTTTTTATTTGAATTAATCATGATGCTGTTTTACCGGTGAAGCATGATAAAGACATCTCTGTTGATTAATACAAGTCCTATCTTTAAAATTAAACCTTCAGATATGACCAGGAAACTTCATAGTTACATGAACAACCAAAATATCAATGTAACATTTTCTTTAATGGATTCCCAAAATCCTTCATAGAGCTATTTCATGTAGACATCTTTATGAAAGTCACAAGAAATTGTATTTTAAAATCCCTATTTTTGTATATTACAGAATCTGCTATTAAACTGAAGGGCTGCAGACATGCTGTCTGTACTAGCAATGTATCCTAGTTGGCGGGGAAGCCAAGTATCCATGTTTTATTTTATACTTTTATCAGTAATGTCATTTCTATAGCTCTTGCAATATTAACGTCAGTAGGGCTGGGATACACATGGTGCTGGCTTCTCTCAGAAACTACTCTTTAATTCCAAAGAGTAAGAACAGATCTACTAGTGATCTTTTCAATGTTATTATTTTATAAAGAAATAAAAAGGGCACTGAAGGCATCACAAAATGGCAACAAAGTTTTGAAATATTAAGAAAGCATTCAACTGTCATAAATAAGAAAGCCCACTAAAACCTTCATAATCATTTAAATTAAGTGAAAGAATGTTACAGTTATCTGGTGAAAGGGCAACATCATTTCAGCCATTTAATAGATTTTGCTTTTTGCAAAGTAGTTTAAATGGAAACCAAAAAAAAAAAAAAAACCCTGAATTTCTGCAGCCTACTAAGTCAGAAAACAGCTTTAAGTAAATCATTTGAGCAAAAAGTTTAAGTAATGCTTTTGCTATTTGTGTTAGAAATGTTGATATATTGTAGCTGATGTTAGTATTTATTCCATAGTTAAATTATCCTCCATCAGCTAATTAAATTCAGTCACAAACTTATTAATCATTTAAAGTATTTTGAATGATACTCTATTAAACATTAGCAGGCTTTCCAACATACTAAAGCTTGCAAGATTCAGCTGAGTATCTCCCTTTATGCAGACTCTCCTTACTAAGAACACCTAATTCATTTTGAAAACTTTATTATGATATCAGAATAATTATTCTCAATTCAAGAGCAATAATTGCTGCACAGATTTCTTCTGTACAGTACCAAGCAATCCCAATCTCTTTTTCACTGCTATGCATGAGGAAGAACTTAGAAATCCAAGTAAAAAAGTGACCAGACCCTTGTAGGATTACTGTATGTATCCAGTAATAAAGGATGCTGCTACCCGTTTTCATGTCCAAGCCTCATGCTGAAGACAGCAATAGTCCTTGAACATAATTTTTGACTGCTGTGCTATTAAAAATGTCTTTAATTGACTTATTGATCATTAAGCATACATAAGTAATGCCCGTCTTTAACAACTGCCTGGCTTTGCTCAGTTACTGTATAAATCAATACACATTTAGAGTTTGTTTTATTTTTGAAAATGTAGTAAGAAACTGGAAGGTAAGGCTAAACTTCATTACAGAAAAATATGACCCCTTTGATATCTGTACCTACATGTATGTATGTATACAAATATACATTATATATATATAAAAATATAAACACACACATGCCTACAGTTGCTACTTTTTTGCAACTGTATCCTATTATTGTCACTAAAATAATGAAATCCTTGAAACTCACTATGAAAATTCCCTGCATCATGGTATTTCCTATTATCACAACCCAACCATCTTCATGTCAGCCCTTTTATTGCTACTCTACAGCTGCATCAACTCAGGAGTTAAACTCCAAAGAAACTTAACAGAACTTCTGAAAAACAAATTCTACCCTGCCATCATTCACACTGAATTGTTACACCATTTTCTCAGTAGAGATGTGTTACATGTCCTGCTTTTGAAAGACACAAGTCCAATTTCTGTTAAAGGTCCTAGTAGTATTTACTTGTACGTTCCATACAAAGGCAGAAAGAATATATCTTCGCTATCAAAACATGTTTACAAGACAACAGTGACAATTTCAGCTCAGGGAAATCCTCTAATTTCTACTACACTAAATGCCTTGTTTTTTCACAACACACAGAATATGCTTAGATAAAAGTCTACCGTTAATTTTCAACTGTATCCTCAAAGCATCCCTAGTCACTAATATTTACATATCACAGCACTGAGCTGTCACAGTATCTGCATGAATCCTTAACTGAAGTCCTTGTATTCTTAGCAAATTAAATGGTATGACCATAATAAATAGATTGGGCAACTTCCTCCTCGTTTGTGGCTCGTAAGATAAATTTCAATTTCATAGAATCATAGAATAGCCTGGGTTGAAAAAGACCTCAGAGATCATCTAGTTTCAACCTCCCCCACTACATGCAGGGTTGCCAACCACTAGACCAGGCTGCCCAGAGCCACATCCAGCCTGGTCTTGAATGCCTTCAGCGATGGGGCATCCACAATCTCTCTGGGCGACCTGTTCCAGTGTGTCAGCACCCTCTGAGTGAAAAAATTCCACAGAATGTGGAGTTAATTAATAAAATACAAGATTAAGTGTATTTTTGCCCTGGGCACAAATTACAGGAGAGCATAAGAATACTTCAGTATTCTTCCCATTAAAAATAAGGAATCAAACTCAGTAATACATGAGAAGGTTCAGCTATTTATTTATTACACAACACAATTAGCCTTTACTGTCAAAAATTGAAACATAAGCCAAATAAATAAAACCAACTCTCTTTCTCTGCAAGAAAGTATCTAAATAATGTCTGTATTTGTAAGCTATGTACTTTAATGTAAAAAGTACTCAAATTGACAGTTGCCTGTACAAGCATGCATTTCCTAGTTCACCTGCAGCATATCTGTAACATTACTACCTCTTTCTAGAGAATAAAGGGTAGAAGCATTAGAATACAAACAGTAATACTAAATTTGCCACACTTACATTTTCAGAGGCTAACTCCACACACTGTAACAACCTTTTAAAGATTTGGGGAAATAGTTAGGTTGGGGTTGGACTCGATGATCTTGAAGGTCTTTTGCAATCTGAGCAACTCCATGATTCTAGGATTCTATACTGGCACTGTTTCATTCTGCACATTTTCTACCAGCTGAGAACATACAGAACAGCCACTACAACAGCCACAGATGTATACTGATTAGTTAGAAATACACATTTTAAAACAATAGCAGGGTAAATATTGAGTAAATATAAACAGCAAAGTAAATACAAAAGATCACGGCACAAATGCAAGAGGAAGGAATACTTAACTTGCCTACTACTTAGCAATGACTTCCCACAAATATTAATGAGATATTTATGTATATATATAAAAAATATTTAAAATTTTATAATGTATGTGTATATATATTAAAAAAACTATACTAAAAATAGTTTCTTATATATATATATATATATATTTTAATTACATGCACTTTGCCATAGAAGGAGCAAAACAAAGTACTGAAATCCCACCATCTCAGAGGCTGGCGAAGTACTGTAATAACATTTATTTTATTTCCTAGATTTGTCATTTTTCTCCCCCAGGTGATGGCTTTCATTTTGTTTTACGTTGTTACTGTTGTCTAATTTGAATATGTTCTATAGTGGGATCCTATATAGCAATTTTAGACCTGCTGACAATGACCTTCCCTTCCTGGTTACTTTTTCCAGTCCATTCACTAACAATCCATGAAAATCCCAAAGCCAATGGAAGCACTTAAAAAAAAGATCATGAATATGCTCCTAGCTGTACAACCTAGCTTTGAAAGTTGCCTCAGCAATAAAAATAAAAAATTAATACCCAGTTTTCATTTTCTGTTTCCATCCCTCCTGTACCACACCACACACCAAGGAAGCACAAATGAATGTTCTCCTCTGCTCATCTCTGTACAAAAAAAGCAATAAGAAAAAAAAAAAAAATCACACTTACCTGGTGTTAACTCTGGGTTTCCTTTTAAGTTCATCATCTTTGGAATTGAAGGCCCATATATGTCTGCATCAAGCAAGCCAACTTCTTTTGCCTGTGTAAGAACCAAAGAAAAAGTATTTATTTCTTTCAAAGTCTTTCTTTTAAAATGTTTTACAAGCAAAATTTAAAACTGCCCACAGAAATAAAAATACAATCTCAACTTTAGATGGAAGATATTACTGTTTCTTTCTGTCTAAACTGCAATTGAAGCATGAAAGATAACATTGTTCACGCTTTTTAGCCAGAGGTCACAAAATCTAGGTTCTCCAAACATATAATCCTCACTTGCACATTTTGTTATTTACAATGTGGACCACAGACTTTATATTAACAAACACTATAAGCAACGTTCTCTCTACTCCATGCACACAGAAGTAAGAGCTTTTTAAAGGTAGCACACTTCATCGTAAAAAATTAGCAACATTTGTAAATACATATTGAGACCAGAATTACATCAATGACTGCACAAAGAATGTCAAAACATTAAAATGTATTTTTATCTTCTTTTAAGAGGCCAGAATAAATTTTGGCAGATATCCTGAAAGTATCAAAATCTAAGTCTACAAAGCCAACTAAGCAGGTATAGCATTTCAATCAAGTGCAAAGGAATACTAAAAATATGGGTTTATTTAACAACACATGGTACCTCATGCAATAAACTTTAAATAAGTTATTTCAGCTATGTAGTCTAGACATACAACATTCATTCCGACACTTTTTTTTTTTTTTAAGTACATACATATTTTGTGGGAATGAAAATATTTTTCCTACAGATGGCAAGACAAACTACTAATTACCAGGTTCTGCCAGCTAAGTAATAAAGAGCAAACTTTTTTAAATGCTGAACATCAAGTTTCTCACATATAAAAAGCATTCAACATTCTGCAAAATTGCAGGAAAGTGTGTTTAAGGGCTTGTTCGAAAGGTTAATAAGGCAATGGGAGCTTTTCCAACTATGCTGAATCACACTTTCACTGTTAATGCTTCAAAGTGTGTTTCATTTTTCTGAAAAAAGCTTTCATAATTTAGAATCACATTAAGTCTTTTTTTTTTTTTTAATCAAGATTTCGGTGGGAAAGATGTAGACAAAATACAAAGGCTTGGTAATAACTACTACATTTGTGGTTAGAAGACAACCATAGGGAGGCTTTTAATGCAGGACTACAGAATCACTAGCTTTTACCAGGATTTCTCAACATGAACTATACTCCTCTGTACCACAGTTTGTTCAGTTTGTTTTTTAATGCAGAAACACGCTTGCGTTAGAAAACGTAGTTCAAGTCACTACTTCTAAACTGACAGGAATTTCAATTTACTATCTTACACTAGCCTAGACACCTTATAACAGTCAGACACCTAAGTCTGCCCCTATTTACTATTCGGGGTTGTTTTCGGCAGGGTTGCATTTTTTTGTTTGTTTGTTTTCAACTATTTTGTTTAAATTTGGTGAACCCTGAAAGCACCCCTACCTGAGCAATTTCATGTATTAGTTAAATTTGACACAAGCCAAATGCATCTTAAGTTTTACAGCCAAGAAGTAAAAAATACTTACGCTGTGTATTTCTACAGCTGAAATTTTTACTACAATAACCAATCTAATTTGGGATTAGTTATTCAACATACTTCTTTATTAAGCAGAGCAAAACATACATAATTAAATGGATTATTTCATTTAGAGTTTTTAATACTTCTTTCCTTATAACCTATGAAAACTACTATAACAAGGCTCAAAAATTACTCTGACAAATTATTCTGCTTCGTGCCTATGTATGAAAGCTGCAATTTAAAAAAAGATTGAACAGACCTATTTTAGGTTAGCTTTCAAAGACATCAAAAAGAATATCAGAGCTTCTTTGTTCTTGTAAAAAAAAAAAAATGCATATTTTAACAGATTAGAAAGATTCATGACTCAGTCCCTTTATCTGTGTCAGCAGCTAATTGAACCCATCACAACATCATCTAAGGGCTGCGCCACCTAATTACTTCTCAAATTAAAGTAAATATTGGCAGAAAAATCTACATACTGTTTTAAACCTGACTGGCATTCCTTCCCTCAACTTTTTGAGGGTTCCCCTCCAACACTGACAAGGATCATGAGTAACTGGCTACAACCACCTTACTACACACGATCATTTTGTCTTCAGGCTAAAGGGACTGTAGACATAGGATAATCTAAATTAATTAGATTGACTTCACGACTTCCTGAGCATAATCAGATCTTCACCACCACACACTGCTTATTCTTGGGAGTCTGTAGGAGCACGAACATCAAATCTTTCTGTGAGTGCATCAAATTTCCTGAAATTATTTAATAAACACACGAAGGAGAAAAAAAAAATACTCCTCAACTGCCTTGGTCAGGAGGACTTTGTAACTTGGAACAGTAGCTGTATTTGCAAAACTGACCCTGTTACAATTCAACAAAATAAACCTGACAGTTCTCAAAAAATTATCAGCGCATTTCCTCAAAACCACGCAAAATATTTGTCTCTGAGATGTACTCCTTTTGTTCTTGGACATAGTTCAATACAACTGACATCTTGAAACAAGAAAAATTCACAGATTCTCCAGTTTCTACAGCTCACGTTACTGAAACCATGAGTGTTCCTGTGTGCACAGTGCTTTGTACAGGCTGACAGAAGAAAGACCTGGAAACTCCTTCAAATCACTAGAAGATCACCATTAAAGATGGCCTATGGTAGGTTTTCCTTAATTAAGCAATTCAACACATTACATCAAAAGAGTTCACACTGTCTTAAAGCAGTGGCTTTTACAGAAAAAAAACTGATGCAATAAGTTAAGGGTTTGAGTTTTATTTCTCTCAAACATCACTCCATTCACAGCAAGTGAGTATCTCTGTAACAGCAACGATGCTCGCAAAGGTTTAATTATATCAGAAAAGCATTATGGCAGCTAACCAGAAATCTTCTAAGATGGGTCCTGAAGATATCCTTCAGCATCTACACAATGCTTTAAATCCCCAAGAGACTTTGATACAGATCTGAATGTTACCACATGAAGCTGTCTGAATCAAAGGACCGATACCAGATACTTCTCATGCTCATTTAAGTTCATTCCAAATGCATGTCTTACAATAATCAAGATTTTTTTAAACTTCTGTTTTATTAACTATTATGGATTTACCCATAATCAGTACCACACATAAATCAACACATCTTCCAAAGCGTTGTTGTATTAACACAAACACTAAAAGATAAACTTAAGTATCAGTCAAGTAAAAAAAAAAAAATCTGGGCAGAAGAAACAGATAATAAGCGGCTGATCAAAAGCAGGGCCATGAAAGCAAAATAAAAGAAAAAAAAAGCAAGCAAGCTCTAGGACTCCTCTATATTACTTTTTCAGTGCAAGATGTAACACTGCTACAGCTGCCCACTGCATCCTGATAACAATTCAGGTAACATATCTATCATTTTCTTCTTATGGGTTTATTTTGTGCTTTTAAAAATACTTCTGTCCTGCTTTATTCGCAAACAACATTAACTCCCTCCATCTGGAATAGTAATACTCAGGTTCAAAACAGCTGTTCTCAAGCCTTTGCCCATCTCCTTCCACCTGCCCAGCTGCAGATGAAGGGCTGACTCAATCTGAGTTCACCACACCTTAGAAAACAACTTCTACACACCTAGTCTTTTTGTTACCCACCTGCAAGTTCTGAACAGCTTAAACTCCGAAGACATAACTGCAAATGTAGCTACTCTCACCTGATTTAATCACATACTTCTAAGTTACTGGACATTACCTACACTAAGTAGAAACAGTACACCAAATTAATGCAGAATTGTAGAAAACTTTCCTAGTGAATAACAACTACCAATATTACCAGCCAGTGAGAACACAAAATTAAAACAATATCCTTGCCATGTGAAAACAAAGATGTAATCTCCTGGTGCATTCAGGAAAAACTGTATTCAAACAGTAATGGATTGTAACATACAGCTTATCAGTGCTTTTCAAGTTTTTTCCCTTTCTACTGAGATGATCTTTACCACAATATAACTACTGCTTGGATTTGTTCTTTCTGCAGCATGAGTGCCACCTTTCACATTCTCAACCAATGACTGGTGATCTCAAAACAGCAAAAAAGAAACTACAGAGTGAAAGACATGCAACTCATCTTCATTTTCTGCTTTTGCACCTTTGTCTGTCACTATTCTTTCTTCAGTGCCCAGTCCACTTCATCTTCTCAATAAAACTCATTTGCCCAGTTATACCTCCTTAAAGACTTCTGACAAATACTCAGCACAAGATTCATCTATGCAATCACTGCATTTCTTACCCCAACACGAATCTAATGAAGTTTGCTTTCCAATTTGAAAATTTATTTTCTCTACAACAAGAAATGAAAATATTTTTTTCAGTCATCAGGTACAGATTCTGTAGTACAAGAAAATCAAACGATACACAAATGAAAAGTAAAAAAATATTTTCCCATATATCACTGAATCATGAAAACACAGCTTTACATGGTGCAACATACAGTTTATAGGCATATACAATTTTATTTAAAAAATCCTTTACCTTTTTTTCTGCATTGCAATTACTCAATTGATATTATGTTTGTTCTCTCAGGCAGGCGACTTCTACTGTATGTAGTCTATGCACAGATGACATAGGCACATGCTAATGACAAACTGATTTGTGTCTATACTCTTATCAACTATTTTAGCAGACAATTAAGAGATGTTCACTCATAGTTCATTAAAAAGAAGAAAGTCTACATCTTTCAGATAATAGGAACTATTTTTTTTTTTAAATAAAAATGCAACCAGCTTCATTCACGTATCACAGATGAGCCCTCCACACAAAATCCTGCGTTCAATACAGAATGTGGTGATTTGCATTGATTTCTTCCAAGTTGCCAACTGCTTTATTGAGGAACAAGTCTGATAAAAGACTGTCAGTAGAAGGGGAAAAAAAAGAAAAAAGAGAAAACTCAGTTCACAAAGAGCTGCTATAAATAGCTGTTAATCAACATAGCCTACATTACTGCTAAACACCCAGAGACTCTTAAACAGCATTAATTTCACTTTTGCTCATCTGTTCTGATATTTTTGCCATACTTGGTAAAACACATGCATCCCCACTGGATTTTAATGGATGATACTTTACTTTGAAGTAAACTCTGCAGACCAGCAGGAATCCCTGGTGTTCAGCCAGGAAGGGATGGAGACACAGGTTAATGATCTGTCATTGTTCTGTATAGGAATGATTCTGTAAACCAGTGATCCCAATATTCAGCAGCTGCAGCCCCTTCCAAAGACAACTCCAGCTTTGCTAAGTGAAGGTGCCAGTTATTTTTAAAGCTGGTGTTCTTAATCCACAGCCAGTGACTCTCAATTTACCCTTCTAATGTGGTTATAGAATTAGAGCTAATCCTAAACTGCAAGCAATAGTATATAGGACAAAAGAGAACTTAAAAATCAGGATAGGCTCTGGATTCATCGTTTGACATACTGACACATTGAATAGCCATCTTTTAATCCCTAATTCTCCTACTCTTTCAGCTAAACACTACTTACGTGCCTAGCTGTAAATTGGATTAAAGCCAATAAAGGCCAACAGCAATTTTGTCACTATCTGTCCCAGAAATGCAGGCTTATTTTAAATACTCATTCTTCTGCTAGTTTAAATGCCCTTTCTCTTTCATATGAAGATGATCTAACTTTCTGTCAGCTATAGAACTTCTCCAGCATTTTTTTCTACATTAGTTTTGCAGTAGCTCTTGCTCAGATTTCTCAATCATCAGACACCAGTAGACATCAGACACCAGTGCCTTATTTGGCTTTCTTACACTTTATATATCTAATTAGGTAAAAAAAATATAACTTGAAAAGCGCCATTTTACAAATAAGCCACTAATATCTCCAGCACTTCCACACGCCTCACCTCACAGGCAGTGTGCTGATTTGTTATTGTAAACATGCACCACTTTCGCATCAGTTTCTGACTTCTCCAGCAGACTTTTAATGCGTGTAGTCAGCTCCATACGTAATGTTTGAAAATCCCCCCCCTTTTTTTTTTACTCCTCAAAATAAGTACAGTGATTTGATAAATCATTTTAAAAAGTAAATGATTAAGAAGATGACTTCTATTCATTTTTTACTTGAAAACAGATTTTTAAAGCTTTGTTCTTTCCTTTTCTCAGCTGACTGAGAAGCTGGGCTGTCATTACAAGATAACCGCAATCAATTCTCACTGGCATCTCCAGCTTTACTGATGCTATTTAGCATTAAGAAACTAGCATGAACACCTTATCTATAGCAAATAAAGCCTTCTCCTTCTCTAAGCAACAAAGGTGGCCAGAGAGATGCCTACAAATCAAACCCTAAGAATTGGGAAGGTTGCATAGGAGGACAAAACAGGACAAAAGCTTCCCTTCAAACTAATTCCTCAGTGAAGAGGGGCCATTATTATCTAAATTCTTTTATAGGACTACACATGGCAACATATAACATATTTATCATCTACTGATCTAACAGCCGGATTTTGAACTGCGTGCAGAAAGTTTAGTTACAGAAGCAAGTATCTGAAGAAAAAAACCTGGAACGAAAAGAAAATAGGCTGAGTGGGTTTTGAGCAATTTAAAAATTAATGTGCGTTGCTCGATGAAATAAATGTTTTGAAATAACTTCATCATCACGACAGTGATTCACTCCGACCCTGCTCATAACCACGTAACTCCTGTTCCAGTCACGGTACGCCTGTGCGATGCCCATGCTCACACCGCGCACACCGCGCACACCACCCGGACCTCCGCACGCCGCAGCTACGCGTGGCCCCGCCGTTCAGGCGCTCCCCCCGCGCCCCAGGCCCGGGCCGGGCCCTGCGGCCGGACGGCTCGGCGCCCTCTGGCGCTCCCTCTGCCGGCCGCCTGCCACCGCCTGCAATCTTCACGGGTTGCTCAGCAACCTGAGAGTTTACTCGGGAAAACAGAGGCCTCTCACTGCAGATCACTGACGATGTATCCCAAATTTCGGCCTGCTCTGCTCGCCCCAGGTCCCCCCGACACGGCGTGAAGCCACAGCACGTCAGCAGCTGCTCGCTTCTCCTCACGGGCCCGGACAGCTCCGGGCAGAAGCCACTCGCTTAATGCCTTCAATGCTAACTCCTTCCGTATGGTTTTACTGCTTGCCGCCCTGCCCTTCACAGCACCAAAACCATCCCATCCTATAGTGAGGAAATGAAGTCTACTTGGAAAGAACAAGAGAGTCAGAAGCAATGTGACTGGGAGCCTGCCTGCAGTGACAGCACAGGCGCACGGCCTCCAACTGGATACGTGCCACCCTGAGTCACGCACAGCTGGTGTTTGCTCACTAAAATACTCTGTTCATAAACAAGCAATCTCTATCCCATTATTGCTGGCACCTATTAATTCAACTTGTTTCCACTATAATAAATCGGTCACAGCCAGGCAGCTTTTGTAAGTAGTCATTCTAGTCTGAATATGAATCGTCCTGGCACAAAATCCAAAAAACTCTTCTCAAGTGCTCCTGGGGGAGTCCGAGTGACATCAAAAGAACCAGCCCCCTCCCGCCTCCCCCCCCAGAAAAATCAGCTATCAAACTAAGCAAGTAATTAGAAATAGAACACAGAGTTAAAACTTTAAGTTATTTAGTAACACAAAGAAAACTGCATGGATTTATACGTTTTGGTACAAGCAAGAGTTGACACAATTCTTAAACTAATCCATCTACAACGTGTAACCTAGGATACCAAAATCTAATAAACCAGATCCTGTTTGTCTCCCTGGCCTTGCACCAAAAACTTGAAGAAAACCAAACAAACAAAAAACAAGCCCATGACAAAACAACCAATCTTGGGTATGGTTTTTAAATATCTAAATGAAATCCTATCTTAAGCTATCCTGAAATGACGAGGGTAAAAACAGCACCAGCACTGAAGACTTGAGCTGATGAACGCTAATCCCAGTTTTGCCAACAACACTGGCAATGATGTCCAAGGCTCTGTTGATTCTTTAATACTACAGCCTATCATTATAATAGCTCAGAAAGCTTCCCAGTTAAAATACATATATATTTAAAAAACAGCTTATTTATAGAAACAGTGGTTCTTTTCTCTCTGACTGCAGAAAGCAGACTTTTTAAGAGAAGATGCAAGGAAGAGTTCTTTTATCAAGAGGACAAGAAATTCCTTTATGCTTTGATTGTTGATCTGCTTCCAGCTTATGACACTATCAAACAACAATACAGTGTCAAAGCCATTACTGAAAGCTGCAAGAATCTACTCTAATCCAACCTCCTCTGAAAGCATCTTCCACAGATCTCTCACCAGAAAACAGTTATTCTCAATACTCTGTGACCTGTATTCTTTTCCTAAGATTATATTGAATGATCAGGAGGCAACAGGTTTTATTGCCAATTAGCTCCAATACACTACTTGCTTTGAAAACTTAATTATAAACAAGGAATTTGTAACAGAAACAGACTGTGTCTAATGAAGAAGCACAAACCTTTATGGTCATGGTGACCTTTCTTTACAAGTCCTTTCTCTTCTGCTTTAAACAGTGCATCAAGATGAAGCATCAGTTTCTACAAATTTGTATTTTGCTTATAAAAAATGTAAGTGCTGCAATAAATTGCAGGATGCTGCTGATGCTCTCATTTACTAACAAAATCACAAGTAAGAACACCAGTGTATTCAAGTCCAAAAGTTAAACATAAACATGATGTATACCATCATTTTATTGTAAAGATACCAGTGCATAAACAAAACACAGTTGTCTTTATTCAGTTCACTTTAGCTTCTCACCTTGTAACCACACCAATGCACAATTTCACCATGTTTGTAGCTCATTAGGTTGTGACTGTCAGATCAGGCAAGTCACAGCAGTCTTACCTGTTCTTTCATCAATATCAGCCAGCCTTTATATTACCACGTCACATCAGAAATGACTAGTTCCATTCTACATTTACTAAACTTTCTTGCCTCAATTTCATTTAGAATTACTTCTTAGTCCCTAATTTGCCTCTTCAATCAGTCTGTTTATTTGTGCATTTTGCAAGCATTTTAGTGGGCTACTAATTTGATGCTACTGAAGTGCATCAAATCAATGGCCACAATAACCCCATGCAGCGTTATAGGCTTAGGGATGAGTGGCTGGATGACTGTGAAGAGGAAAGGGACCTGGGGGTGTTGGCTGATGCTCAGCTGAACATGAGCCCACAGTGTGCCCAGGTGGCCAAGAGGGCCAACAGCATCCTGGCCCGCATTAGAAATAGTGTGGCCAGCAGGAGCAGGGAGGTGATCATCCCTCTGTAATCAGCACTGCTGAGGCCGCACCTTGAGTACTGTGTTCAGTTTTGGGCCCCTCACTACAAAAAAGACATTGAGGCCCTGGAGCGTGTCCAGCGAAGGGCAACGAAACTGGTGAGTGGTCTGGAGCACAAGTCCTATGAGGAGCGGCTGAGGGAGCTGGGATTGTTTAGTCTGGAGAAGAGGAGGCTCAGGGGAGACCTCATTGCATTCTACAGCTTCCTGAAGGGTCACTGTGGTAAGGAGGGGTTTGGCCTCTTCTCCCAGGCAACAAACAGGACCAGAGGAAATGGCCACAAGTTGTACCAGAGGAGGTTTAGGTTAGACATGAGGAAAAACTTTTTCTCTCAGAGAGTGGTCAGGCACCGGAACAGCCTGCCCAGGGAGGTCGTGGAGTCGCTGTCCCTGACAGCGTTCAAGAGGTGCCTGAATGAGGAGCCACGAGATATGGGTTAGTTTGTGGTAGCAATGGTAATGAGAAGACAGTTGGACCAGATGATCTTACAGGTCTCTTCCAACCTTGTGATTCTATGATTCTATCACCACATTTAAAGCCAGATGTTTAAGCCCTAACAAAAGGGTACAACCCCACAATTTATGAATGCCAGTATTACTAAGAGATGTTCTATCTAAATTCAAACAATGCACAAAGCTGCATGCATGAGCAGTATCAGATAATCCTAAGAACATTCATGCTGGTATGAAAAGTTTCTGTGCAATTAGTTGACATGGTTTCCATGGAGCTACTCAAGGACCATGCTACAGCACAGAACTACTTGCAGGATCACATTTATTTTGGAAAAGTATTACAGCAAATGTCATGTTTTAAAGTTAATTAGAAAGAACCATTCAAGCAGTTTTGTTTTTCAAGATAGCAGACTTTCCTCCCAAATCAAATTACTCCAGCAGCCTATTTAAAACACAGAATTAAACACTGTGAAATATCAAGATCAGATGCCATTACAAACAGTATGCATCTCATTTAACAGCTCTAGCACTCTCTTCTTATCAAGTATGATTGTTGTTACTGAAATTAAAAAAATTCTTTCACAAATTTCTACAAGTGTGCAGAGAGCACGCAAACTTCACTCCTACCTATTTTATTTCACTTGTCCTTTACAAGATAAGATACTACATTTACCAGGTCAAAGTATGTGACAATACCTTGTTTTATACTGCTTTGTAAGCAGTGTTTTCAATGGTATCTGACATTAACTATGAAATATTTTCCAAGAATCTTTTGAGAATTCAACCAAATAACTAATTAAAGTTGACTGTGATTCGAAGGCCGTGCTCAATCTGCGTTCCTAGATAATTTTAATTTAAATAGCAGAGTGCATCATCTGAAAAAGATATTTCCTCACGTATCTTTCTTGGCCTTTGCATAAAGATTATCAATAAATCTGAAGTTCCAGCTTCACTGAAAACCTCTGTGAAATACTATTCTAAAGGGTACACTTATTTTGAACTTATTAGTTATTTTGGAATCAATGCTTTACAAGTTCTATAGTTGTTACACACCCCTGCATACAAACTTGCTTCTAGCATTTAACAGTTTGAGTTCTGCAATACCAAATAGGGCAATTATATTTTTTCACTTAAAAAAAAGTATTTCTAAGGTTCAGGAAGATATGTAGCTTCTTTCTTCCCCCCAGCCCATTAAGTATTTTAATACATTAATTTCTCCTGGAAAAGTGAATCTTTGCAGCTACAAATAATGCTTTGGACACCACTCAGTAGTTATTCATATTTTTTCCAAGTCAGTGCTCTCAAGTAATACAAATTAATTATTTATTATGCAGCTCCAACCTACACAAACAGCCTCCCATATGTCTACACACCCTTGCAGAACTGTAGTTGTAATCAGAGACATGCAACAGAAAGGGTACAGCCAAACACAGATGAAGGATGAGAACTGTGTCACCTGCAGAGCTGATGCAAACAAATTTACATAAACTTAAATGTCCATTAAAAAAAAAAAACAATAAAGAAATTAACCATCAGACTTAATGTATGCGACCACCCCCAGGAGTAACCATTTTATTCATGACTCACACATTTGTTTAACATTAAGGTTGATAATTAGATGTTCACCTACCGAATCATTTGCTGCTAGGGCGAGGGCTATATTTACTGCAAAAAAGAGAAGAAAAAGATTAATTGTAAGAGAACTCACCTTCTAAATATTAAGAATGCTATGATTTCTAACAAGTGATAACATAATATAAATACACCACTCTTGCTTAATAAGAGTACTCATCATCTTGGTTCTTAGCTTCTAATATCTCTACAGTATTAGTAATTGAAGAGACAGCAGCATCTACTATTCAGTCCATGGTAGCTAGCAAATTCACATTAATCTGCAAAAAACCACAAGGTCTAGATTTTTACAGGATACTGTGCTATGAAGTTACAATCTTAGTATTAAGCTAAAGGATAACATAAAAAGTATTATTTGTTGACTTTTGAAAACTAGGCACTACTACAAAAATAAAATACCACAGTCTCTAGTGAACTAAAACTAGAGATCGGATAAGCATCTAACTAAGCTATTAAACTGCAGTGATCAGAAATAATGTTCATAACCCTTTTTTGATGTCTCAACATATACTAAAATAGACGTTTTTTGGAAGAAGTTGCAATTCTACTTTTTGCTCAATTTGCATGCCACAAAACAAAGTCTCATCTACTCTGAAAGCATCTCTAGCAACTAAAGAAACAGAAAAACAGGAGAAAGCAACTAATTTGTCCCTTAGCTTGTTTACAGCTGTTCACAGCATTTCCATCAATACTTGCGTAGAAAACACATGGAAGAAACAGCATCGTTCACCAGCTTCAATTATGGAAGACCTAGAAACTTCAGTGTAACCAAACAGTATGTGTCGTATTCCAAACAGTCACGTCATAACAAACAAAAACCCTCACACCTCTCTTGGACAAAATATTTTGCCTCCTTTACACATTGCTGTATTTCAGCCTACGAAGCATTTTAAGAAAGATAAGCTGCAATTAGCCTTGTCCTACTGAATGAAGACAAAGGTATTGAGAACAAGTTGGGAAGACATTAACAGCTTAAAGCATTTAGTATAGATAGTAGCAAGTTTCATTAAACAAAACAGTCAGAAGGTTAACAAGAAAAATTATACCACTTTCCCTAAGATGTGTACAGGTGCTGTTTACTCCTAAACTGATAAAGCATATAGATTTTATTCTTCAGTTTGCTATTTAAATAGATGCATGACTAACTATTCCCTTAACCAAGCAGAGAGAATTAATCCTCTGCAACTTGGAGTCTGACCTACAAAGGATAAGGAGAAAAACATGCAAGCCAATGATTAAACAAATACATAAACTGCAGATCACATTTGAAGAAGCACAAGGGAAGCAGCAAGTTACTCACCATACTGCTTTAATATGCCTATCATTTCAGTCTATCTTCTTCCCATACAATTATAATGTGTGAAAATTAAAGTATGATCCACAATTCATCTACATAAAGGGTATTTGACTACTGAAGGGAAAGAAGGAAGACAGTGGAAATAATATTCTGGGAAAGCTCAAGTTCATTAGCCGCATTTCTAGATGGATACAACACACTATTTTGAATCCCAGCTATTTATTGCACTTGGTTATCTCTGTATTGCTGTCAGTTCCAAGGCGGCTCAGAAACACAGTACAGGATCCCAACCCTAACCCGACCCTAAACATTAACACAGGCCTTCACAATTAGACTCCAACATGATCGGGACTGTAAAGAAGTAGGACATACATATTCAACAAGTCCAATACTTTTCACCACCACCTCTTGTCTTCATAGGACGCCACAAAGTCACCATGCTATCTCTAGCCCATGCTAAACCAGCCAGCATCAAGAAGGAAGTACGAGGAGACCGGAGTCTTAATATCAGCCCAAGTCTGGGATGGCTTATTAGCTTTGACTTTTACATTCCAAATCCAAACTGGTTCTAGGAACAAGTACAACTGAATTTAAACAACGCTGAGTGAACAATATTAATAAAACTGCCAGGCACAAAATCAGACACAAACAGAGCCAGCTGAGAGCATTTGCTGCACAATGAGCCTAAAATCTTCCTGAAAGATAAATTAAAGATTTATTTCTAAACGTTATTTACACTGAGATCTAGAAGAACTCCTTTCTCACTTGTTAGCTGAATATTTGAACATGTAAAGGAGGTCCAATATCAGAAAACACAACTTTAGTCCTGAAAAAACAAACATACTTTATCATTTCTTGGCCAATGACCAAACTTATGTCCAGGTAGGACACATGAATAGATGTATTTTGGCCACTGATTTGAAAAGATTAATGCATCCTACCTGCAGGATAAAAACATACAGGAGAAAAAAAAAAAAAGAAACAATGGGATACGTTTCACCACGTCTTGACTACATCAGTTCTCCTGAACAATAAAAAAAAAAAATCTTATCTCGATAACCTTTGCTGGAAACGACCAAAGAAAACAAAGGTAAATTATCAGTAGTTATATTCTCTTCAATCTGCAGGATTAACAAGATGCAATTCAGAAAGCCACGCCATGCTTACACAGTTGAAATACTATGAATTTCAGAAATTAGAAACTTCTAGTCATTCAAGTTCACCCTCTGAATTCTTCTCGCGCCAGAACCAATTTTGGGATGCTGCACTGAGACTGAGGAAATCTAGCAAAACACTGTAAAAGAACAGAACTCAACAGGAAACAAATATAGAAAACAGGAATCAAACAACAACAACAAAAAAATCTCATAATAAACAAAAGAAAATAATCAAAACAATGTAAGCATTTAAACACAGATTAAAAACATTTTCTATTTTTTTAAAAGTTAATCTTTTAATCAGAAACTATATCGATTTCAGAAATGCTAGAAGCAACTAGGAGTATAATACAAGATCTATACGCTGTTGTGTATAGGAACAGATAGGAAGAATTACACAACAGAAACACAGAGACATTAAAGAATGGCCCTGACAAACTCAACCTCAGTTCATATCCACTCAATCTGAAAGGGAGATCTGGAACAACTGGAATACAAAACCACAGGGAGAAAGAATACTAGCAGCCCTGACAGTCCTTCGGAGGAATGCAGATAAGACTGATATTTTCTGTGGCACTTTAAGGCTATATATACACAACCTCTAATTACCAATTACCATTCTCCTTTCCTTCTCAGTTAGGGAAAGTGTAACCAAACATTTTTCCCACAAGCCTCTACTACTTCTTTCCATACAAATTATTTTATCTTAATAAATTTTTCATCTGAAACATTCAATTTATTTTAATCATCAAGAAACTAAAGTCCTCTTTCTTCTCAACATTATAAATAAAATAAATGAAATCACCAACAAAAGGCTGTCCAATACAGTAACTGGTCAAACAATACAATAAATGGTCTCTTCACATTTCAGTTCTCTCATTTAATGTCTGGTGAATCCTGATTTATTTATTTTTTTTTTAAACTCCCAGACACTTAAACACAAATTTGGTTAACTTCAAGCAGATGTATGTAGCACTAGGAATCCACGTCATCTTGTTCTACTTCCTAGAATTCAAGCTTTTCTGATTTTTGATTCCGAAGCCTAATAGTGTGGGTAAGAAAAGTTGGGAGTTCACAGTGGTTCAATCATCTCTCACTGCTTTGTGTAGTTTATCACTGCTGTTTCACCTGTCACTATGAAATGTCTTTACAAGTAGTTGAGAAAACTGGACAGAGACCTGATATTGAACCTTCTGAACACTGAAATATTGATAACACCTACAGAGAACATGACAACGCAGGCCATTGGAACGCTGTACAGTTACACCTAAGATGGTAGCAAAGGAGGAATAACATCACTACACCAGCACAAAATCCCCACCATCTTAGCTTACTGCCAATTCAAAGCAAGCTGTTCATCACTTCAAAACTGGTTCCTCTGCATTCATATGGATTTTCAGCAGCTGCAACAGATCTTCACAGAGATTGACGGTTCTGTCAGTGGGACTCAACTGTCCAAATATTCCAAAAAGGAATTCTGTACTTTATACAGAATACAAAGTAAAATATCAGAGAAAACCTATGTATTTTGCAACAAAAAGTTTAGTTGCTGTGTACATAATACCAGACTGAGGGACAGAGGCATGAAAACACACTTCCCTGTTGCCTTGAAGCAAAACTTTGTAATCTGTTAGGTGTCACAGCTGCCAGCTGAATGCAATTCAAAAACCACACTAGCACACAAATATTTACATATCTATTATAAAACAATAAGAATACAACAGACGGCACAACAACAAGAAAAATCTTACCTGCTGTCGTTGATTTTCCAACTCCCCCTTTGCCAGAAGCTACGACCAACACCTGCTTAACTCCTTCTATAGGCTTTTGTTTGGGCAGCCCCCGTGACAGGATCCGAGCACGTTTGTCTTGTAGAACCTCATCCCTGGAGCCTGAGGACTAATTATAAAAAAAAATGGTACAGAGCAGTTGTGGTATCAGCACTGTTTGCAGAAAAAGTGAACAAGTACAGACCAACCTGTGCTGAGACAACCTTGTTACTGCTCCTACAAATCTTGTTGCTCTCCTACGGCAACCTGCCTCACACTCAGCATCACTTGAAGGAATGGGGCCTACTCAGCACTGACTCTGGGGATATTTTGTTTAGATGCAGTTAAATGTGATTAGTCTCAGGCCTCAAAAAAGAACCAAGGCCTCCAGTAAAATAAATCAAAACCCCTTTGCTAATTTGGAGACTGTTAAAAATCACCTTCAGGTTACTTGATTTGCAAAATTCTCAGTGGAATCATCAGGATTACAAATGAAACCTTTTGCCATCGCTTTTCCTGAATACCTCAGCAGCTAAAGTCAAGGCTGCATATCAACTTTTACTAGCTTTAACGTTATCGCAATTAATACACACGGTGACCATCAGCTGTTTGTATTTTCAGCACTGTATCATCAAAACGAGAGCTCCAGCTTCCTAGCTGCCCGTCACTGAGGCAGAGCGACCTAGGGGCGGCAGAAGTACAACAGACGCAGCTGAAAGCACGGGCAAAGCAGCACCAAGTGCAGACGAGCCCGCCAAGCCCCTGCTGCCTTCCTGCAGCGCACTCGAGCCGCTTATCCACAGCGCGCCCGGGTAGCTGAGGGCAGGCACGCAGCAGCTCCTCTGCGCCCCAGGGACCGGGGCGTGGAGCAGCGCAGAGGAGTGAGCATCTCAGAGGGCAGCACCCCGCTCACCACACGGTGGTCAAGTTTTGGAGACGGTGAGCAATCAGGCGTTACGCCTACAGAACGAAAGAGGGTCCGAGAGAGAGAGAGAGAGAGAGAGACCCCTCTTCCTTCCCTCGGTCCGCCGGCTAGCCTGCCCGCGCCGTTAAAGCCCCACGGCTAACACAGCCCTAAATGTAGCTCCCCTACGGAGGCTACTTCGGAGCAACTTCGATGCAGATTCTGAAACAGCTGCTCAGGAACCGAGCCGAGAACTCGTCTGATCCCCGCACCCCGAGGCTCGCGAGGACCCGCTCCCCTCCCGCACCGCCCCGGCGGGCAGCTCCCGCCTCACCCACCGCGGAGCCGGACGACGAAGCGGCGCGAGCTCCGCTGCTCAGAGGGCGCCGCAGCACCGCCGGCGCCCCGCCGCCGCGGCCGGAGAATGGAGCGACGCGCAGCACCCAGCGCCAAGCGACGGCCCCCATCGCTGCCTCCCGCCGGGCGCGCTGAAATGGCGCCGCCGCCACTCGGCCCGCCCCCTGCGCTGCGCCGGGCCGCGCCGTTGCCCCACGTACTTCCACAGCGTTCGACCGCCGGCGGCCCCTGGAGCTGGTCTGTACGCCCTCACCGCGTCCGAGCCAGCCGGGACAGCGGAGTCCTGAGGGCTTTTCAGGCGTGGCTGCAAACGGGAAGCGGGGAGCGCCGCTTGGGACTGGTGGCCGCGAGGAGGCCGCGGTTCTCGTGTGGGCACGGGCACGGCGCGGGCCGCCCGCCTTGCGCACGGCGACGAGACTCGCCCCGGCCTTCAGTGTGCTTGGGCGCATCGTGGCCCTGCGTGGTTTGGTCGGCTGCAGATATAACAGATGTATTCCATTTCATCCTCTGAGTCATCAGTTCAGAGAACCCGTGGCCAGGTCCCGTGCCTCTTATCGGTATATATATATATATATATATATATATATATATATATATATAAAGTGCAATTCAAATTGTTCTAAGTAGGGTGCCTTATGTCATGTGAGTGTCATTTGAAGCATTCAGGCATGCGCCACTAAACCACCATGAGGCCTGTGGCAGTGTTGTGGGAGGAATTCAGAGCCTTCTGACATGATTTATTCCAGACAATCCCATATATAGCCCGTTTATCCAGGCAGTAATACTGAAGTACTTCAGACCTTGGCAGTGTCTGGCCCTTAGTTTTCAAAGGTAAAACACAGCGTAGATGGTGCCCTTTGTTGGCATCTGCTGTAGTGTGTAATGGATCAGGGATTTTATATCCGTTTGAAGTGTTATAATAAACATTGCCCCTTTTTCACATTGAGACTTTTCACCACTCATTTAATATTATTTTTGATTCATATTATTAAAAGCCCTAATCAGACATTTTGCTCAAAGCCACCATTTTCAAAGGCTTATTCCAGTGCTCAGCTGCCAGAGAAAAATTAGAGATAAAAATGCAACTTTTGCTTTCCTTCAAGTGATGCTCATTCAGTCTCTTGTTCTTGCTGTAACCATTTAAGCATATTTTGCACAGCGCGCACAGACAGGTGAAGAGGTCAAATAGTTTCCCAGTAATTCACCCTACCGAGAAACCAAAATGCAGAAGAATGCTGACAACCAACGAGCCATTTAATTCAAAAACTGTATTAGAAATCTCCCTCAAGGGCCTATTCTTCACTGCCCCAGGAAACTGTTACCTTTTTCCTTGCAAGAAATTTGCATTATTCATTTTTCTACCTTGAGCGGTTAGAGGCAGTGTTAAAGTGCAGAACACACATCACAGAAACAAAATGGGCAATGCAGGATTGGTAGTAGGTGTGCAGAACTGGTTTCAACATTTTTAAGGTAATTTTAATAGCAATAGGGAAGCTACTATGGCACTAGGGTGTACTGAATAAGTAGAATTTGTACTGATAAGTAGAATACCACTAAAACACGAGTCCAGGAAAATGCATCCAAAAATTAACAAAGATCTTGCTGCCTGATGGAAATCATGGGCGATCTGTGCTTTTCAGCAAATAATGGATTTCTCAATTGTTCAACAAAATGAAAACCACAATATTTAATGTTTATGCAAATTATAACCTTTTCTTGAAGTGTAAGAAAGCATTTTAAAGACTTTGAATTAGTAGACAGCCATAACGCTCAAATGATACAAATGTAATTGATTTATGTCTGAAATTACGTTGTCTTGTATTTACATGTATTTTTCCTCCACCCAAAATCAATAAAGGGCATGTAGGTCTATCTAGGAGAGCTTTGCTGACAAATGACTCCAAATTTTAAAAACTAATGTGTGAAAAATGACTTATTAGGTTGATTTTGTGCAATAGGGAATAAGCAGTTGAGAATGTATTACCAGGACTGCAACCCTTTCAGCGCTGAAGAAGCCCTGTATCTCCATTACTATTTCTGGATGCCTGCCTAGTATTAATAATACAGGAGGTTAAGGGCATGCTGCAAACTCTGAACTCACTTGGACCATTCGTTTTGGTCACAAATTAGGCAAACAATCACATTAAAGACAGGTTAATAGCCCTTCAGTTGTAAATACACACTGTAAAATGTTCCTCACAGCTTTGGGGTTGTTTCAGCTCTAGGACTTTTGTGGCAGAAGTTTGCTGTAGCACATTTAAGATGAAGAAGGCTAAAATGTTTTTTTTTCCTTTTTGTCCTCGTAGGGATAATTACATGGCCCATAAAGAAAGGAAGCCTAAGGTAAGTTTGAGGCAAGTTATCAAAGCTCACATGGTACTATATAATTAAGAAATATAGATGAATATATTAAATGATTAGATAATTTTCCATATAAGCTACAAGGCCCTAAAAAAAAAGTTGTGGAAGTTACTGAACTTCTGGAGAAGCCAGGAAAAGCAATCCTCTCAATTCCCTTTTATATCTGCTTCCATCCAAGCCCAAAAGTGTGGTAGACCAAGTAGGGCACCTGGGGTTATTTCATTCCCTTTTTACCATGCTACCTTAAGTCAGAGCAGTTGTTGTCGAGCATTATTATAAAGCTAAGCCTAGTTTGAAATAAATGGCAATCCCCCATGTCTGCTTCTGCTGTCATTTAACAGCTGCTGGTGCAGAAACCCTTGCTGCTCTGCCTTCATTTCTGAGCCCATTTCTGATCTCACTACTAGTGGCTCTTGGCTCAACTGTTAGTATGGCTGTCACCTCCTCCCTTCAGAAGCTCTAAGATCAAGCTGCAGCTCAGCTGCCCTTTTGTCACTTGCTGATGCTCTAGCATTTTCCCTTGGGACAGATGAGACAAACTGGATCAAGCTGTTAAAAAAAAAAAAAACCCAAACAACTACCAACACGGGTTCTTCGTGTGATCTTTGCTGTGCTCCTCATACAAATTACAGCAACTCCATAGTTTGGTAATTTATTTAATAGCAAGCCATGGGATCTCATCTAGTCTTGGAATGTTTGAGGATGCTCCTTTATTGCAATTTTATGATTTTTGTTATCATTGCTCCACATCATTATATCACATAGCACACTGGGAGTCTCAGAAGAGAAGAAATGTCCTACAGCTCCCAGAAGACTCTGCTATTCTGTTTCCCTTTTCCAGTCCAAGAGAAAGATAAGACTGACTGAAAGTCACAAGACTGTTTGCTCCCTGGTGGATCAGAGTAAAAACTTCAGTTATCAGAAACTCTCTCATTTTATTTAATAGCATCAATACTAATTAACTTGCATTTCTGCTATTATAATTAGTAAATTCATTTCCCTCCTGAGATCATTGCTGCCCACTTGTTTTTTTTTCTTACTGTTTTTGTTCCCTTCCTCTCCCCTCTCCTTTTTTGGGCTGTTAGGCCTGCTGTTCCCCATCACAGACAGACAGATCTAGAGATAACCATGACATCTTTGTGTCTCACACTATTGCCCTTGTTTCATTATAACAATTTCAATTCTTGCTTCATCTTCCTGCCAGGCTTGGATGTTAAGGGCCTGCACCCCTGATGGTGAGGCATTTCTGCCCTTTTGTTGCAAAGTTCATTTGGCCCAAGGGATTGTAAAAATCTGTATAAAACAAGATTTTCGTGTGGTGTCACACAAAATATAATACATGGCAATACTTGAAACTGTAACATTAACAAGCACAAGAAATCACAGAAAACACAGTAGTAACATACATTTTTCTTTATAATGTATATTAATATTTCCATTAAGACCACAAAAGTAGCTTCATTGTATGCAAACACTTTTCTAGACCTTAAACTGAGAAATTAAGTTCTCTGCTTTAGTCCTGTTTTACTAAATGACAACAAAGGCCTGGCAGGATTGAACCCAATTTAGTTTGTATATTGCTTTTGTGTGGATGCTATGATCCTATGATCTGTGCAGACCTTCACAGTCAAGACGACAATCTTTTTTAAACTATTGCTCAATTTTTCTGAAGTCAGTCATCAAGTTCTTCAGGTACATATCATGTACTACAGTAGCAATCACATCACAGTGAAAACAGCTGATAATACAGCAGTTTTTCCAGTCTTAAGCAAGTAGTGCAGAAAATGAGAGATTTGTTTTGTTGAATACACCCTTCAGTAACAAAGATACATAATTACTTTCTTAGGTACACAAGATATGTATTCCTTGCATGAATATAACCAACTCACTCCAATTAATGGTCTTTTTGTACTTATAAGCTTTGATTTTTTTCTTTAAAACTTCCCTATTCTTTGCCGTATGTGCTACAACCACTGAAGGGTGGAAATACCTTCTCTTCCAACAGCACGTAAATTGTAATTCCAGTGGTGGAAGGAATCTTTTTTTTGCATTTGACATAATACAGATGCAGAATTAAGATCTTCACTGCCACAAAAGCTTCATTAAACCATTTGACAGCACCGGTTTGAGTAATTATGGCATTCAGGCACAATTTCAATTTGTGAAATCATTTCAATTCTGTTCTTCATTCATTTGTTCAGTAATGAATTTATGTTTTACAGGAAGTGTTTTTGTTAGCATCAGAACCTGGAGCATAAGTGAGTTTTGTACAGCAAATTAATCTAATTTGAACAATGAGACTAATTGAGAAACAACACCAACAGCGCGTTTTGTATTTACTAATTATTTAAAAAATCTGTCTCACATTCCAAACCAATTCACTTTTGCTCTGTGGCCATAAAATACTTCTCTTGTAATTTCTAGTACATTAGCAGTGCTTATCACCAAAGACATCAAAGGGAACTGATGTTCTTTGGCTGTATATGGACCACTTACCCAATTTTGCCAGCAGCAGCATCTTCCAGATTGATCCCTGCATGCTGAAACAACCTCAGATGAAAATAAACGTGATCCAAGAACACTTTGTACAAGTACTACATATAAAACCATAGCAGTCCAAAACTGTGAAGGCAGAATAGCAGATTATCGGAATGCTTATTTCTCCAGTTAACCCACCACTGTGAAGGAAAGTAACTCTTCATGGTTTTAGGTGGGACCAGAAGCAGATTCGTGAATTTAATCTAAAGTTCTTGATCTTTGATCTTCTATGCCAAAGTGTAAAAAGAAAAAAGTGCCTAAGTGTCTCAGATTTTTATTTATGCTAACATCTAATGCCAAACAGCATGTTTCTTTAGACAGAACAGAGGAAGATGGGCATGTTTATAACCATCTTCTCCTTTATATAAAGCATAGGCCAAGGAAAATATAGCCTCAACTAGAGTACCTTTGAAGTCTAACACAGACAAGAAGTTGAGCAAGTTCCTCCTCATTGAGAAAATAAACTTTTGTTTTCTTTTCCACCCCAGCTCTCTGAACATGAAGAGGGACTCAGTTAACAGCTTCCTACAACAAAGTACCTGTGTAATTGCTTCAGACGTAGACAATTTTCTAGTGAATCATGCATGAATGCTCATGGCCAATAAGTATCAAAACTGATATCTAAAAATCAGCTCTCAAAGAAATAAATGTAATGTATGTTCTTCTAATTACTGCCACTAAAGGACTAGACTGTACCCTTTGTAATACCAATTTAATCAAAAATTGAAATGAGGAAATATAACTATTACAGGAAAATACAAAGTTGTTTTTCTGACACTGAGTGATTGTTTAATTCACTGCTTGGCTTATTAGCTCACACTTAGGAATTCAGAAAGCCATTTTGAGAAAAGAACTTTCATTGGCTCTGTTACCTACTGAGTCATGGTCATACCTGCAGTCATGGATAATAGGTATTTAAAGGAAAGCAATGTCAATTACAGAATTCTATTTCTTTACTTAGGCACTTAAACTAGGTGCATATTTATATTCACTCCACATGACAGTTTTCCAGCACTAATCAAAACTTTCACTAAATTTTAAAGTAAATTTTGCATTTTTAATGTCTCATATGTGGGTATCTACATATGGATCCAATGGCAGAGCATGCAGACCACTAAAATGTCTATTATTACAGATGTTATCACTGTCCCTAACACATTTAACATTCTGTCCATTACAATGCTTGGACTTCATTTATTTGAGTTGTTGAGTAGCAAGCAGTATCCTCCAGTAGTATATTTTGAATTACGTTATGCGATCTGACCTTTTGGAATAGAACATCTTTCCTTTTTTTCCCCTCTCATATCTAAGAATATTGCTAAAATAACATTTGTCTTAGAGACAAGGTGCTGCTGATTCAGTAGAACTGGACATGGTGAAACCTCGTCTCAAATCCTACTGATCTCCCATATACAAGATTAATTTAGACCAATAGTAGTAGACTAGTGAAGAGAAAAGCTGCTGTGGTAATGAGGAATTGAAATCCTATCATAAGAGGCCTACCATATAAATGCAAAAAAAAACAGACAGATTTTTTTCCTTTAGTAGAGCAAACTCCAGAATATTATCTAATTACTAATTTTTTTAGATGCAAGTTAACCCTGGCCAAAAGTATGATAAGAACCGTTAAAAGCAGAGATGAATTAGCATCCAAGGATATTTCTTGCAATTAATGAACTTCCTAGATGTAGCTTAGACATTTAACTGAAGTTGAGCTGAGTTGTTCTTTAAGCTTCAAAGCATAATAGATGTATTTTCTCCAACAGTAGCTAAAACACATTTCACGTTGGGCACCAAAACAAAGTTGTTTTAATGCAGACATGAATCTCACTTAAACTGTCACTTTGAAAACTATTATTTTTTGCCCTATAAGTATTAGAGTATCCAGGGAAGAATTAAATATCTTTAACTGATACTAAAATACTCCAAGTTACCACTAATTGTTTTACCCACTTATTCTTATACTTTTATATACAATTTTTTGAAATTGCTGGATGGTTATCTGTGGGGAGAAAAAAGCACTTCTAAAAAATTAACAAATACAATTTTTTCCATCCTGTTAGAACATCTAATATTGAAGATAGAGGGTTTTTTCCACCTTCTAGCAGCAATTCAGCATTATTGTAAAAAAAAGCACGACTCTTCAGCAGCTGAAAAAAATTAAAGATTATCCCTCTTATCATTGCAATGCTTTTGAGGTATCATGTATCACTGTAAAGAAATCATCTCACTCCCAATGAGTTCAGAAACATTCACTGCAAAAAGTCAACGCTTTAAGAAAGCATTAAAATTAAATATTAACAACTGGTTACACTGGAAGTTCTTTGAGATATGTTAAATCATAGCAAGTCACATTATTTCTTGACACGTGGTGTAGTATCTTAACTCAATGAATATTCATTAGAATTTACAGTCATCTATTCTTTATCTCACTGCATTAAACATCCTCTTTTTTTTTTCCACAAGACCTGATGGGAAACAAGATCACCTGCTTTTTCTGTTGGCTAAAATCATGGACAGATTATATACAGTATTGCATTAACAGAAACAAATCATTAACAAAGGACTGATTGTAGACAAAAGTCCTACAGTTGCTGCAGCTGCATTTTGTTCTCTTAATGGGATGAGTTTCCAAAATATAATTTCAAAACAAGCTTATAGACCAACATTACAATGATGCTATGTTATGGCAAAAAGAAATGCCTGTTTTTGTTGTGGCAGAAGGATCTTACACTGAAGAGAATTAATTGTCAAAAATTTGTCAGCCCTACTCAGTTTAGTGAGCTTCGGCAATCTTGTTGAATTATGTTGCAAAAGAGGTTGGGTTTGGGGAAACAACAGCTTCAGCAACTGATAAATTACAGACTAAGCATATAATTTGTGCCTCCTTTGACTTTCCAGTTTTATCACGATGTATAGCAAATAGAACTTGGACTGACTTCAGATGTTTGCTATTCAGAGAATTTCCTAATGATCTATCATTTGTGGGCACGTCTTCCCAACTTGCTAAGGTCAGTACACCTGAGGAAAGAAAAAAATGACAGGAGCTGTAGTTAAAGGTGAAAACTTTTGGCCTGAAGCTGCAGAAAGTTTCATTTGAGAGCCATCTATATAAATGCAAAAAAAGACATGCAGCCTGATTATTCCTGCACATTTGACAGTGACTAGAGGCAAGGAGGCCTTCAGGTACGTAGTGAATAATAAATGACCCTTCATGGTGTGTGTCAAAGGAATGGAAAGAGCAGCATATCAATTCATGTACATTTTTTAGTAATAACATGAGGCTTTGTGCCTACTGAGATCTTGGCATAAAGCATCTACTGAAAGTATGGAAAATTATAGTTCCAACACCTAGAAGATGCTCATGCATTTTTTTTTTTGTAGTGTCCTCACATTATCACCAATTTTTTTTCACTGAAAATGAAAGAAATCAGATTAAAATTTTTTTTTATTAAAAAAAAGAAAGAACTGCATTGCTTCTAAACAGTATGAAAAGAAGTAATTAGACCCTATGGTACATACCCTAAGTAGGTTACTGTTGCTGCTCTGTATCCTGCTCCATTGGAATCAAAAGAATTTCTTTTAAAACTAACATCTGTCAGTCATGCAGAGTGACTGGTGCAGTAGACACTCAAGCAGGGAACAGTACAGTAGTTAGATGTCACAAGTAGATGAACACGTGTGGAACTTGTAGAGAAAGAACTAATTAGCGTTCCTTCTTCCTTAAAGCATTGATGGTAAGCAAGCAGATCACATCTTCACCTCACATTTTCTCTCAAAGAGCTACTTCCACTAGCTTTTTACATCAGTATTATGCAACACTTAGGGTATTCAAGTGAAAACACTTATTCCACATGGTTTCTGATTCCTGACAACTGGTAAGGTAAGTCTCCATGCTCCCTCCCCATTCTACACTTTTAAATACCTCTGGTTTGGAAGGGAGACATGTTCTTGACCTTAATGTCTTGAAGATGATTTGAATATGAGACAAATTAGTGCTAAATAACAGACATTGTGATGACTGTATTTAGGTAGTAAAAAATTTTGATCTTTCAGCTAAATGCGTTAATTCAATATTAACCTAGCAAGTCTGAAGCTGTTGGGAAAAAAACCTTGATTGAACTAGACTGAAAAAAGGTTACCAAAAAAACAAACAACACTTCAAACAAAGTGTCGTATCTCCTCATGGATAGACTAGGTAGGCTAGACAACTCAAAACCATAAACAAAATAAACTGGAAGCAAGGGAGAGAACAGAAAGCAACTTGACTGAGCTCAGAAGATTGTAGTCATCACTTTAAAAGCAACAAAATAATCCCTTTTCATTCTGTGCTGTCATTTTAGCTCTCTCAAACTAAAGATTTACACATGTATTTCTTCTCATAGGGATTGATTTGCTGTTTCAGCATGGTCAATTAAAAGTGTGCTTTACAAATTAAGCAATTTTACAGAAAATAACAAAATACTGAAGACCTGCCATTTAATTGCAGCAAATTCCATTTTCCTAGTCATCTTTGATGATGGAAGAGCCTCCTAGCAGCAATCTGTACTAGCCATCACAGCAGAGTCCATCAGCTCTATCACAGCATTCTAGGCAGCAGTGGTACCCACTTGTGATTACTTACTAAATGTTCTCAAGTGCTTTGAGTAAATACTCTTTTCCTATATAGGATCTGCTAGTTTTTCTTACTTTTATTTTTTTGCCCCCTCTGTGCACATGGGAAGAGAGAGTTCCACACTGGACAATACAGAAAATGTAATGTTCAAATATAATTCCTCCATCACCACTCTACACCCTTTCAGCTACATCTGTCCCACAAGACAAAATATAACCACTGTATCAACCTATTTTGTATCTTTGCTATCTAAGTGCTAGACTGCAGCTTTGTATTGTTTCTCTTCAAGACAGATGAAACTACCCAGGGGCACTTTGTTGATGTGACAGCTGCTTGAAAAACCTTAGATCAATGTTTCAGACACTATAGACAGGGAAGTAACTTCTTAGATGCATCTTGTCCCTTCAATATTACAGTCAACAGTGGCCCCTGCCAAGTGACATACAACACCAAAGTTACTGCTAACAAAAAAAATCCCTAGGGAAGACTTCAAGACAATCTGAAATCATTTTGGTTCTGAAAGACTATTTTATCCTCTGATAAACAAGAGAAACCTCAGTACCAGCAGAAGCAGAGCCCCAGCACCCACCTCTTTCCACAAAAGATGACACTCCATTAAATGCACATGAAATATACATGACCATTCAAATTAAAGATAAGGAAAAATGCATGTACATTTATGTTTGCGAGAAGTGATTCATGCTGCCATCTACCTCTCTTAAAAAGAACTGATGTGAAAATAACAAAAAGGGTCTTCTGGATATAGTCAATCTCCAAATACCTACTCTTTGCTGCAGGGTCAAGAAGCAGAGAAGATACAATAAATATTCTGGGACAGCTATAAAATCCAAAGCATGTAGGAAAACACCTTTAATATAATCTTTAACGTTTTAATCAATGTATTTTATACATGAATACATACCTTAGAAATCTAGAGGTTTCCTCATAGAAAAATAAAACAAAAACCAACCACACATTCAAATGGCTAAAATTTAGCCAAACATTCTTTTACAAAAGCGATCTTTCACCTACCTATGGCCCAACAAAATTCAAGAAATAGAACATATGCTACATATGTTTGTTTTTCCAAGGAAAAAACAATATAAGTACATTGGGAATGACACAAATAATGATCCTGTACTACTTGTTCACTGTACTGGTTCACAACCATATGCCATATGAATAAATGCATCAAATTCTGGTGTAAACAATGGTATCACAACAAAGAATAATTAATACCCATATATACTGATATCTATTTGCATTCTACTAATTTACTCAGAGGCTGTAATAATATTCATTTTCCTTAACAATAAATTTATATCACAAATATATATGAAGAAACTCATTTTAAATGGATTTCTACCTCATTAAGTTCTTCTTAATGAGTCTGGGGATAGAGCTTTAGAATAAATGAACAGAAGGTATTTTAAATAAAATCAGTTGAGTTTAAATAAAAATAGCTCATACTTAACAATACCCTACAGCTAACAGAAATGAGCTAGTTTACCCGCTAGCCACCTAGTGTGATTTCATCAATTTATAAAGGTTTGCTTTTGAAAGAGCAACCTCACAGAACACTAATGCAAAAGAGCATATTTTAATACAACTTCTGTGCAACAATGGCTATTAATGAGAATATATTGCCCCTTGCTGTGCAACGGTTAACTGCACTAAGCTTGTTTGATGACTATGGCCAAATAATAAAATTTAGTTTCTTACTACGCTGATCAATCTTTTTTTTTTTTTTTAAATGTGGTTCTGAAAATGAAATCTTAGGGCTTTCACAGGAGCTCTGAGAAGCTGAATTCTGCCCCAGCCCATGCTACCTCATGTCAGAGCTCACAAGAGGGGGCAAAAGTCATCTACTCAGTGAGTTGGGACACAGAGTCAGAAACCTGACTGATCACAGAAGCAACAGCTGCAATAGTTTAACTTTTCTTCAGATCTTAAATTCGATCCCTGGCTATACAAGTGTCCTTTGTTTAGCTGTGTTATTTGTTTTTCCCTCTGCTTCCAAACAGTGTCACTGAGAAGAAAAACCTCTGACGTGAAACCTCAGTAAGCGGAATCCAAGTGCTGCCAGTTTGTAATGCAGCAACGAGCAGTCAGTCCTTCCACTGCTCATTACTGGGCTTTAGCTTTCATGCAGAAACCAAACAGTACGCTATTCCACAGCACGTAACACTTCCCCACGAGAAGGTGAGCTAAGCAGCATTTTTCTCATCCAAACAAGCCAACCAACCTACCAGCTTCCAGGTAGCAGTAAGGTTGTTTGTTTTTTTTTTTTTAAATACCAGCTGTTAAAACGCTTTCTGTCCTAAAGCCACAGCCCTTGCGTGGTTACCTGCTTCTCCTCAGAGAACACTGCCGGACCAGAGGTCCTCACACACAGCAATGAGGCGGCACGTAGGCGCTGGGCAAAACGCCCCAGCCGAGAGCCTGATCGCCTCACTGCAGCCACGGCTCTCGCTAACCCGGAAAAGCAACGCGCACCGCACCGTGACCCCGCCGCCGCCCCGCCCAGCTCCGCGCCCGCCCTCACGCCGCTCCCTGCCGCGCGCTCTCCGTCCCATGGCGGCGGCGCGGCCGGTGCTGGCTCGGGCCTTACTGCAGCAGTGCCTGTTCGCTCGGCTGCAGGTGAAGCCGCCGGAGCGCGGTGCGGAGGCCGAGTGGGAAGAGGTAACGTCCAGCGCGGCCGCCCCGCTCAGCGCGGTCTCGTCCCCTCCCGTAGCGGCGGGGCGGTCTCGGCTGGGGGCGCAGGGCAGAGCCTGGGGCCGCGTGGCTGCGCTCCGTCGGGCTCTGCGGATGGTACAGCAAAGGGACGGCACTGCCCGCTGATTCTTACCGCACATGGGAAGTCCGATACGTCGTCCTCGTGGTGACTCCCGTCAGGCTTCACGACATCTGCCCTTTAGCGTCTGCAAAATCTGTCATTAGTTCCCGCTTACATTCATTCTTTAAGAATTTTCAGTGGTTTTTTCAGCTTGCCTGGGCGATAGGCGCACAGCTGCTGCCCCTCCCTGCGGGGTGAGGGGAGAAGCGGCGGGTCAGAACGGAGGGAGGTCGCTGCCGGTTACCGTCGCGGGCAAAACAGCTTTCACTTGGAGAATTGTTAACGTTAATTTATGCCCAATTAAATGCTTACTTAGTTTGGGTATTGAAAGGAAAAAAATACCTAAACGCATGGGAAAGATAGTCCTCCTTCTTTGGCGGGCTGAGCTTCAAACACTGGCCGTGATTTGCACTCCTGGGTGCAGCCCTGCCCCCGTGCTGTCACCCAGGTCACGCTGCTGAGACTGGGGTACAGGAGACTGTAATCCACACACTGCTTATCTCCTGCTCCTCCTCTTTTCCTGCCTACCAGAGCAAGCCCTACCAGGCTACAGGCCCTGTAGCAGAATAACAGCTTCTCCACAGCATACCTTCTTCTCCTTCCATGTTCTCTCTCTGGAGCTTTCTGCCCTCTCCTAAATATGCTTTCACAGGGGTGCCACAGGTGCTGGCTATCTGTTAAACTACCCAAACAGAGGCACGGGTTTTGGTTTTTACATATAACGAGTCAATCTGTTAGAAGGCTGTTATGCTGTGTAGTTCTCTTACTTGAAGATTTAAATATCTTAACCAAAATCGTTGGAAAAGTAGTAGATAACACTGAGGAAATCACCATGAGATTTGTCCAGTGTGAGCAGCAGGCATTTTTCAGGTATGAAACTTAATTGGTCCTTACGAATCTTTTCTGGATATCAGGGCTTGTAAAGGGAAATCTGTTGTAACAAGAGCTAGTCACCCTGCAGAAAAGAAAAAAAAAAACCAAAAAACAAACAAACAAAAAAACCCCAACCCTGTAGAAATTTCATGGTTTCTTTAGTCTTTAATGGCTTTCATTAGAGGTCATTAAAAGGCATCACTGCTTCTGATGCTTTCTTGTAGGATAATGCTACTCTGTATAAGTGTACCAATGAAAAATAAAGAAATATAGGCCTAATAAACTATTATTTATGTAAATCAGTGTGTTTGTAGTGACCTGTAGCAGCTAAAAAGTAGGTCCTCACCTTGAGAAACTTCTAGTGAGCCATAAATAGTGCATTATGTAGGTGGCTTTGAAGAGCTTCTGAGCTTTAAGAGACCCCTGCAGGTACTTTGGGAACTCTGGAGTGGATGTTCTTTATCAGGAAAAAGGCTAGAAATGTACTTTTTATATGAGTCACTACTCTTCATTATGTTTTCATATCTGCAGCTTTATGACCTTTTGAGGATTACTAAGTCTTGTTTATGCAGAAATGTTGGTGAGATAGGATCCATTAAAAGTTTCTGTATATTCAAAATACTTTGGAGGGAAAAAAAGGATCTCTGTTTAAATCTAGGGGTAAATACAGTGAGATTTGGTATTTCAAACTATAGGAGAAAAGAAATATAAAATGAATATTCATCTAAAAAGTGTAAGTATATACACTTAATGCAATGAAAACTTTCTCACCCATACCTTATTTCCCTTGATTTATCTTCTGGTTAAGATACCAAATGGGGTAAAAAATATACCTGGTACGGGTTGTTCTGTGACCCATGGTAGATTTTGGAATTTCTCTTTGATGCAGCGGAATGAATGAAACACGAATAATGCTTCTCACTGTTCAGTGAGCCTGAATGAAGATGTCAAAGAATAATTCATGTAAGTTAGTTCCACAAACTTGCTTCCTACGGATTACAAAGCATCTCTGTTTTCATTATCAGCTACATTACATTTTTCAGAAAAAAAACCATGCTGAGATAACATTTTGTGAAATATATTTAGGTTTTGCTAATGAAATCCTGCATAGTTCAGGTGAATGTATTTTGTAAAGAGGGTAAGGGGAGGACTTAGTTGTTTATCCTGCAGAGGAGCTAAAAAGCAATGTTTAGAGGCAGTGGAGCTAAGGCTTGCTGCATGGCCTGAGGGACTGGGTACTTCAGCCCTTCGTGATGCAGGTTTGCCTGCTCTGA
Source organism: Phasianus colchicus (assembly GCF_987193195.1). Lineage (NCBI taxonomy): Eukaryota > Metazoa > Chordata > Aves > Galliformes > Phasianidae > Phasianus > Phasianus colchicus. The sequence continues at coordinate 35,586,806 of NC_143440.1, read as the reverse complement.
TGATTGCTTAGGACAGTTGTACAAAAAAAGCCAGTGTTGCAGAGTAACTTGATTCTCTGCTTTATTTATGTAGGCTTTTTACTGATAACAGGAAATCCACACAGCACAGCTGCCTGCCTTTCACTACGTAAGTTCTTTCCACTTTCCAGTAACTGTTTGCTTGTCAGCATTTTGCATTTGGAACTTCCTTATTTGTGTTATTTTGCTTGATGTTTCCTGGGCTAAATGTTGCTCTGAACAGCTAGGACACCTGGAATACCTGTGTAAGACCTGAGGACTGACATGCATTACTACTAGGGTAACTCCTTAAATTCAGTTTTAAGTCTCCCACTCAGTTAAGAAAATTGAAAAAAAAAAAAAAAAATATATATATATATATATATATATATATATATGTATATGTATGTATATGTATATATATATAACAGGTTGGGGCTGAAACATGATAGAACGTGTTAAAAATAAGTGTTCAAATATAGTTCTCAGTCACAGTTGAAACCGTGAGTTTCAACTTGTGAACACTGGATAGTTTCCGTAACATAGTTTCTAAACGTTCTAGAAGATAATAAGCATATAATATAAACATTCTCACTCAGCATTAACTTGCCTCTGAATTCAGATTTTTTCTTTTCATATTTGATTGCTGTGAGATATTGTATGGTAACTGTTGAGTCATGAGGTGAAGGCAATTCACCTGTGTGACTGGAAGCAGTGGAGCCTGGCTACAACTCTCTTAGACCCCATTTAAGGGCTGACTGCCTCTGGGGAAGGGTCTCTGTTTGGAGATTTCTCTTTGGTGAAGTCCTTCCTATGAGCCTGGGCCTTTCCAGATGGGTGAGCACCTTTTCTTTTGTAATACTGTTTCATTTACAATAGTCTCTTTGCTGTTCCGTTCCTGTATTGCCCTTCCACTATGTTGATCTTTCTGAGTGAAACAGATGCTGAAGCCAATACGTTAAAAATTTTGTAATGGAAAAAGTGTATTCCAAATTAAATGTCAAATCATGAGAGAGGCTGAAAAATAATGTTATTTAATGTGATAGCTAATAATAATCATTTTTAGTTATCTGGTCTTAAAGTCTTAAGTGTTTATTTCCTTTCTTGTCTGTTTAAATGAGCTTCCTGCAGAGTATTGTTACTTCCATATGTGAAAATATTCAAAGACTTTCACAAGTCTCAGGATTGGAGTAGTTATCTGTGAGATGTGTGATATAGTGTAATTGCTTCTTTCTAAGTTAGTGTTTGTATACATGCAGTGTAAATGTGCTTGACCTACTTAATAATTTTTTATTAATGCGTATGTGTGCATTAGTCTTTATTAACGTCCTGATGCTAGTCTGGTTCTGGAACTAATATTTAGCTAAGCAAGTAAGACTGTCTATCCTTTGGCAGCTTTTCTTTCTTTCTGTCATTTGAATAGAGTTTGAAATGCCATTTAAGGTTTAGGGCATCAAATTTATTACAGTGTTATGAAATATGACAATCATTTGGGAATGGAAACCTGCATTATATTTTACGGTGGTCAAAATGAGTTTTGTAAGGAGCAGTTCATTCTTCTGAAAGAATCTCAGCGTGTGACATTTTGGCTGTGAGGAGCATTCTCTTTTTCCATAAATGAATTACTAGAAAATAATTACAACGGTATAGCTCTTCTTAGTTATTGCATTGAGTGTTTTGTTTAGTCTCCACAGTAACAAAAGAATGAAATCTTGTGTGTATAGTTGTTTTCTTTACTAAAAGCCTCTATCTTTTAAAGAAAAGAATGAGTAAAAAAGGAAAGGAAAAGACAAAGGGTTGTGGTTTGGGTTTTTTTTGTTGTTTATTTTAAGAAATATTCATATTTCTTATCTTTTTGTTTTTATAACATTGAAAGTAATGAATCCTTCCTGCTCCAATCTAATTAGCATCTCTTTGGTACCATTTCATATTTTCCTTCTAACAGGGATATAAGGGTAATTATTCTTGACAAAACAGCAGTGAGAGTGTAGGATTTTCTTGTTATTGTCAAGCTGTGTATGCCTTCTGTTTTTTCCCAAAGAGGTTAAACCATTGACATATACTTGAACATGAAACAGCATTCTTGTTGGTTGTGTAGCCAAATAGCTTTATTTTCCTTATAAAGCCCAGGTTGTTGCAGATGTATTCTTTGTGAACTAAGCCAGAGAGGAAAAAAAACTTATAAAGAAATTGCTTTATGCTTTCTTGTTACTACGGACCTAATCGTTTTCTCAAATAGACTGTTCTTTCTAGTGGTCTCTTGCTAAAGAGCTGGCTATCCTTTACCCTACACAAATCAAGGGAGAAGTCACATTTTGTCAAAAAGGTTTCACTGATGGAAAGGTTGAACTGATGGATAATATTTTTGTTAACTTTATAGTATTCTGAACAACTTCATAATTGTTGGTCATCATATTCAAATTGGTTGTCACATTTAGATATTTAATTAACTGTTTTGTTAGAATTATCCTTCACTAGTTTATTTTTAACATCAAATATAATTCAGTTCACTGACAAATCCCATGGTATTTGACATATTTCATAGTTGTAAATAAATCCATGTTTCATACTGTAAATTATTTTATCTGTAATAACAGTAATACTGTACATTGTATGTTACAACTAAGTGTGGCTTTGCATGCAGCTAACAAATTGCATGGTAGCAGCAGGTAATCAGTTTATATCTCACAAACTTCCATAAGTAAATTTGAAATCTGAAACTATAGGGAATAAGTAAAACTAATCTTGGGAATTTTGTCATTGTAGTTTTGTCACTTTCTGTATCAGTTCTAAGGATAAACCCGCATGGTGGACAGCGAGAAAGATTGATATAGTTTTCTCTAATCTTTTGTAGATCCAGAGAGGACTTGTTATCTACATATGCTTCTTCAAAGGTGCTGATGAGGATCTTATTCCAAAAATTGGTATGATATAATCCGTATGAATTCTTGTATTGTTTCAAAAAGAATTAAGTGGTAGTGGCAGAGAAGGCAAAAAATCATCAAATAGCATCATTCCCAACTAATCAGATCGCTGAAAGAACAGCTTGATTAGTTCTGTTTCATTTGACAGCTGTCCGTATCTCTTCTGTCAGTTCATGATTCACCTGTTACAAGGTCTGTTGACATTGAAAGTTCATGATGAAAACACCCTAGGAAACAAAGTGCTGCACCTATTAATGGACATATTACAAGTATCAAGCAACATCTTCAGTCAAGGACAGAATTGAACTTAGCGAAGATGGTTTGCAGATAATTCATGGCTTTATTTAAGAAGCATTTTAATTTTTATCTCCCTACATGTGCTGGATGTTTAAAATTATAGCCAGTAGAGGGAGTTGGGTGGATAACTAACCAGCGTCCTTCCCATCTCATACTACATACTGTTAGTCTTTCTGAATCAGAAGAGGTAACAGCAATATCTGTAGTTCACTTGCTCTTCTCCACATGCATTTTTAACACTTACATTCAAGTGGAACTGATGCTCTGAATAGGGTCAAATTCTAGTGATTTCTGTCTGCCTTCTTCTAGAGTAGTTTTAGCTTTTGTTATTGTGGTTGGCTGCTTGCTTTGTTTTGTTAGATTTTTTTTTACTTTTATTTAATTTCTTGTGCCTCTTTTCCTCTATCACTAGCAGTGGATCATTTGGGGAATTCAGCGATGTGTGTTCCACATAAAAGTGTCCCGTTTCTGCGGGTTGCTGATAGTGGTAGTTTCACTAAAGGTCATGTAACAATAGCCTATTTCAAGCTGCATGCTGGGACAAGCAATGTGCAAGCACAGGTGTTATTGAAAACAGAACAGCTGAGAACAGCTCTTCAAGGGCACACTCTTCCTGTGATGCTAAACTAAGATGAAATCTTTGGGTGTATTTAAAACAGCATGATATGAAAATCTTGTGCTTGTGAGAGTTTTACGAGACTTGAGAATAATCACATTTTCAGCTTTGTGGCAGTTGGAACAGGCCAGAAAAAGAAAGTTCTGTTTGCTATTAGGAGAGTCATCCTCTGCCATCTTCCCAAGTGTCTGTTTTATGGAATATTTTTGTTCTTAATATATTTTGATACTGTTTAAGTTAGTGTTTTTTATGGGTTTAGAGAGATGACTAGTATTCCAGTTTTTAATGAGTTGGAGGGAATTTTGGGGGAAGCATTTGATTGTTATAGAAACATTAGAAAATGTTATCAAACACAACGTTTCTATCTGTAAGTTTACATGTTACACTTAATGAACCAAATTGCATCTCTGACCTACCTGCTTACATTCCCTCTCAAAAGGCAGGCTGATAATTGCATGTCTTTAAGAGGAAGACTGAAGGGTGCTCACTCTGTGTGAGACCAGACTGCTTCAGCTGGATCAGTTCATTGTTGGATACTGCTGCCATCTACTCCAACCATAAAGAAAAGAAAGTCAGGACAGAAATGTCTCCAAGTGTATTGAAGGTGGCCTTATCTCATACAATGTATGCTCTTGTGTAAATGTTGCCTGAGTATCAGGTAATCGCTTTAGGGTCACTGGTTAGATCCTGGGTTCCTTTGGGGAGTTCCAACTAGAATAAACTGCAGGATTTCAAAGAGCAAACTATTGTCCCACCCCCAGTAACTTTTTAGATGTACTACATTGATATAAATATCCTTCGCATTCTTCACAATACTCTGAAATATTAACTGAATAATAGTATTTAATGACTGTCCATGTTTTGTTTCAGTAACAGTCAGCTTCTTTTACTTGAGTGACTTGTCCTATCTTGAAGTATCTTGTAGAATCCTGAATATTGTTTTATAATGTTATATTAGGTCCTGTTTGACTTAGTTTAGTTACATTAATTTTTATTTTATTTGCAGTCAATGTGCTGTTGAATGTTAAATTAAGTGAAAACGAAAATGGAGAGTACGTATCTGTCCTTGATTTACCAGGCAGTGTGCTCATCATACCACAAGCTACGCTGGGTGGTAAACTGAAGGGAAGGAAGATGCAGTACCATGCAAACATTGAAAAAGAAAAGGGAATGGAACTTTATTCTCAGTTTGTGACTTTGTGTGAAAAGGAACTGGCTGCCAATGCCAAATGCATGGAAGCAGGTGTTCTTGTTAAGCATGGCACGTATGGAAACAGACAGGTGTTAAAACTGGATACAAATGGACCTTACACTCATCTAGTTGAATTCTGAAAAAAATAAATGCTATCATGGATACAACACTGGCTGTAACTATTTTCTTTTTTCTTTTCTAAGCATTAATGTATTTAAATGGTTTGGGAAGAACAGTATAAGAAGGACATGCACTCATCTGTGCTGGTGTTATTAATCTCATTAAATAGAAAAATGCCTTAGACTGCTTTGCAATACTGAGCATGTGTTTCATGAACATATTCATCTGAAGTATTCTTAAAATATTGAGATGGGTTTTTTGCCTGAATTTTAGTAGTAGGGTAATGCATACAATTGTTACTTCAAAATAATTACAGAAATATTACATAAGTTGTAGTAAAGTACGCTTGAGAAAGTGAAGATTATGAAATAAAAAGAATCACAGGGGTTGGAAGAGACCTCTGAAAATCATCTGGTCTTATCTCCCTGCTAAAGCAGGTTCCTTAGAGTAGGTTGCACAGGAAAGCATCCAGGTGGATTTTGAATATCTCCAGAGAAGAAGACTGCACAACCTCTCTGGGCAGCCTGTTCCAGTGCTCTTTCACTCTCAAAGTTAAGAAGATTTTATTCTCACATAGAAGCTGCTGTGTTCCAGTTTGTGCCCATTGCCCTCTCTCTTGTCTCTGGGCACCACTAAGAGAGCCTGGAGGAACACTGTAGATGTAATTATTATTTTTTTTTTTTACCTGATTTCTTGGGTCAGACACTTATCGTCTTTCTGTTTTCCATTTATTAAATGCTATTTAGCTCATAAAGATACTGAAAGCAAAAATTCATTGAATTTTTAAGCCTCTCAGATGGTGGCTACTAAGTAACTAAGGCCTTTCTTCTCATCCAGCATGTATAGAGGTAGGACTTTTAGGTGGCACTAGGACAGGCATTGTGAAAGAAACAGTGAGATACATCCAGAAACTGAAGTCAAGGCAGTACCACTGTATTGCCTTGTGGAAGTTTGTACTCAGAATGTCCTCAGATGTGTTTTGATAGGCTGCTTGCTATAATTTGTTCTATGTCTTTGTTACCTTTGTCTTGTTGTCTATACAATTCTTTCCTAACAGGGCCTCGGGGAAAGGACTGGAATACTAAAATGTAGACAGAACAAAAATTATAAGATGTATACTGCAATCTCATTGTTTTCTCTGCCTGTATTATTTCCTTTTGCTAATTTGTCGACTGGATCTGAAGCAGAGACTAGCTTTTATTTCTTATATACTATTCTTATATATTATTAGTGTTAGCACATTTGGAGTCTCAGTTCCAACTGACCTCCTGTGCAGTACTATGATCAACATTACTAATAGACAGCATTAGGAAGATACAGCGGGAAAATCTGTGTTGTAAGGCAGTGAGAACAGAACATTACCACGTGGCAAATTGAAAACTGATTCAAGTACATTCAACCTGAGTCAAGTTTCTCCTTTGTTGCTGCATAATAGTTTTATCAAGTCAGTAATTTTAAAGGTTTAAAAGTGAAATTAGACAATTATATGGTTTGCAGTAATTATCCAGGATTCAATTTTTAAAAGATAAATTATTCTGGAAAAGATGTGAAACTTCATGCTTAGTGTTCATGCCAGCCTGTGCAATCTTTAATTGTATTTACAAATATTCTATCAACTTTATTTTTAATAAAATATAACTGTGTAATTTGCAAACTGTACTATGAGGATCACATTCTTTAGGTACAAAACTAATAGTTTTGATAAGAGAGTAATAGTATTTTTCACATTAACATAATATATGGTTAGTTACTATGAAATACTTAAGGACATTGAGTTCTTGACAATTGGGATTCTCATAGTTGAAAATACTCACATAAATGACCTAGAAATATTAGCTAGGTCCCAAACAAGATACTTATTTATTAATACTTAACAGATAAAATGTGAGTCATGAGTTTTCTTTTTAGAGACATTTAAATAAAATTGTTTGGATATGAATAACTAATATTATTTTGTAATGATTTGTCTGCTTGAGAAAACTGATTTTATTTCTTCTTCTATTGTGGGCCAGATCCTAAAAGGTGCTGAATAACACCACTTCTCACTGACTGTATAGGAATTATAGTTATGCAGTTTCTCTCAATTGATCCTTTGAGCTAAAATACAAAGTCTGCAGAACAATGTCTTTTTTTCTGTCTCCAGAAAGATCTTTAGCAGCCTCACAATTCATTCTCTATATTTCAAGAACTCCACAAACCCTGAGAGGAATGAACTTGAAAATATTTAGTGAATAACAGACTTCAGACCAAATTCCATTTTGAACTGATGTCTTATATAAAGTATATAAATGTTTCTGTATTTCAGTAGTTCTTAGGAGATGACAGAAATCTTGAGTTTCTGTTATAAGGTGGCATTTTTGTGTATTATCTGCCAGTTTCTGATTTATTGTATCTCTCCTGGGATACTGATTTCTGCTATCTTCTGCCACAGCAATTGGCAGCTTGCTGAATGATGTGCCCTTTGTACTGCTTTATTTATGTCTACTATTGATTCATGATCCATTTACTGAAAGAAGCTATTTTTGAATAATGTGATGGACCATACTGATGGAGAAATTGATTAAAATTATTTTTAAGCCAAATGCTCACTACTTCCTGACATGAGAATATGATTTAAACAGATGACATGGCATTGCTTTAGTTTTTATTCTATGACTAGGCAAAAGCTCAAAAAGCTCAAATAACTATACTTAGAGAATATCAATTCTCTATAATGTTTAATATTCCCCACTTCCTTGAATTAAACAATGAAATGAGTAATCATTATACAATTCTACTGTGGCCTACAATTTTGTCATCACAGAGGAACAGTTCTGACAGGTTTTTATGACCTTGTTTGCTATGTGGAGAAGGTTTGCAATGTGCACACAGTATGGAGAAGGTGAGTGTGCATGAACTATGGACTGTGCTCTCATAAAACTAATGAGTAGGGGTGCAATAGTTCATTTTTGAGTCAGCAGTATTCCTGCTTCCTTTCCATGCCTTTTCTGTACATCTTCACCTCTATTGTTACATACACTATGCAACATAAAAATATTAGTTCAGAATTGCAAGCTCATGAACATCTATACTTACTCTCTCTGAAACCTATTCTGCAATAAGCTTGTCTTTACCGAAGTACAATAAACAGACTTATTTTTCTTTGAGTAGCCTTCAGCATTTTATGTGAATGCCTTAAACATGTGTCCCTGAATTGACCAACTCTGCTCTGGAGAACAGAATGGCTGTGGAGATGTTCATCCACATTTGGAAATACAGTTTTTGAAAATCTCTTTGTTTGGTATAATTTGGTAAATGAGCATCTATGACTTGAGAATGTCACACAATGCTATGTGTCTCCTATTCCTTCTTAATCTCTTTATGTTCCTTGAAAGCAACTCACAATTTGGGGATCCATACAGTATGATACAATGGCAAGAATTTTGCTACTGGAAGAGTTTTGCAACTGCAGTTGAAAAGTAAATGGTATAGGTGGACGAGAACAAAACAGCAGTCAGAGTAGCCTGAATAATATGACTGTGCTGCACATTTTCTATTTAAATCAGCACTGTCCACTGTCAGTGTATGGCTTTGGGCAAAGCAATTTTCTGCTCCACTTTTTCTGTGTATAAGACAGAATGAAAATGGAGACAAAGAAGATGTTTAAAAACACTGCTTTTCTCCTCTTCTACTAAAGGCAAAAAAACCCACCTCTGTTCCTGATTTTGTTTGGGAATGCAATATGCACTTACGTCTTTCCCTATTGTTGAAGTTACGTAAGTTTGTCTTTCTTTACCATGTACCTCAGCTTCTCCCTTATAAATGTGTTTTGAGCTATTGTCCACAGAGCACACTGAGTACCTCAGCAAACTGGTATTGCACAAATAACTCTATGCTATTTCAAAAATAGAAATTGCTTATGCAGCATGGAAATGCAGATAAATGACTTTCCCTTCACATTGTTCTAGCTCACACGTGTGTGTTGTTACAGTGAATTTAAGATTGTTTTCTATTCACTGTAATTGTATTATTTAAGTTATGCAATATATGCCCTATTACATTAATATGCATTAAAAATGTGAGTGAAGAGGTTAGATTATTTAAATGTGCTTAGTTAGAAATGAGATTGCACGATAGTGTTTGGATTAACAATAAAAGCTAAAGTGTTCTGGGAGCCCTTAATAATCAGTTGGCAAACCATATTTAGAATACATTAATGGGCTGCTAATTCTTGTCACAATATTTTATCCAGGATTCTTAAGGTATTTAAAGCGTGCTTAAAAATACACATTATTCGTTTTTACTAATGAAGACTGATCTTTTATTCATATGTTGAACTGTTTGAAATCTATGTGTCATGGTTGGACAGGACATTTTTTTCTTCCCTATCGCACATTTCTATTTTAGTAACTCTATGTAATGCTTTCCAGACCTTGTAAGTTACTTTTACTTACATTTTAGGATTAAAAATAACACCAGGACTCTGTAATTGCTTGACTGGAATTAAGATTTTTGTGAATTTTATGCTAGTACAAAAATCAATTATGTTGACAATATAAACATTAATTAAACCACGTATCAGTTTAAATATTCAATCTGTTTAAAAAAAAAGAAAAAGGAAAAAAAAGACCAACCACCAAAACCCCAAAAATACAGAGAAACTGAAGATTTATAGCTAAGACTTTCCAAAAGCTGGGACACTTACACTGTATTGCATTTTACCTGCCTGTAGAAAGCCCTTCCTTGAGAGAAATAAGTATTTCACTTTGGGCATTAAAAGCACTAGCACAGTTACTGTATCAACTGAGGTAACAATACTAAACAACCATGGATACTAAAGGCTACATCAGTTCTAGAAATAAGCATGTTATCTTGCTAAGAAGCAGATTACTTTTATTCAGATTAAAGCCAATTGTAAATTGCCTGTTGCTGATGGTGTAACTGTTTGCGGAGTCAAACCTTAACAGTCTGACTCTGTACTTAAGGAGGTAGCTAGATTGTGTAATTTAATATAATTGCAAAAAATAAAGAAAAAATAAATGTCTAAGCTTAAAATTAATCTAAGACATTCCTTACAAAGATTTTAAAATACAGTGTAATTTGGTATTGTTTGCTATATAATTGCTTGGTGATATTTCATTTGATTTTGCTCCTAGTCCTGTGATTCTGCACACACTTACATGATCTCACTGAAATCAGAGGAATGCATTCTTTTATGTTGCTGTAGAGTCATCAAGCTACAAGAAACAAACAAACAAAAAGGTTTGCTTAGAGGCATATGTGACTGAAGAGATACCATAACTGAAATTTGTTTGGCAGAACTAATTCATGCTCTAAATCGTTCAACCCACTTTACCAAAATAGACTAACTAATGAGAAGACTGATCAGTAGCTTTATGTGTTGCAATTATTTGCCAATTATTTGCTTATTTTATTAAATATTTTTTGTTGAAACTCAGTCAGGTCTAATGGAGAGATGGGGGACTGATTCAATACACGGTGAATACATCTCATTATCCTATTTTTGTCTGTTTCAAAACAGAAAACTATAAATGCATAACTATTTCAAATTGAAAAGAGTGAAGATAAAAATGGCATGTATTACTGCTGAAGTAGATGGTAATTTGAATCAATGCATGGTTAACACTCTTGTTGACCAATTTAGGAGGGGAAAATCGTATTAAATAATCAAGGTTAGCTATAAAACCAATAAACATAGATTCTTATCCTCATAAAGCACTGCTGGCACAAAGCAGTCTGAAAGCTCATGTACTCAAAGATGAAAGTAGCACCTCACACCACTGTTCCTCATTACTCCCATGGACTTGTGTCAGTTTGGCATTAAAACACCATTACTTAGAGCTGACATCATGTATATTGGGGTCTAAAAGGAATGACTCTTAGAAAAAAGTGTGCAACACTGTATTTCTCTCTGAGAGGTGCTTTGTCTTGCCCTATGCTTACGTAATGCTTAGTATTATGAAATAACTGAATAGCGAGCGGGTCCTCTGCCTGTCACCACAACAGAGTCAATAATAATAGTAATAACAGGAATAATTTTCTAAAAACTATTCTAAGTATTTCTATTGTTTATTACCTAAATATAATTGACCCTTCACATATATTTCCAGATCTTTCTGCTACCCCAAGAACATCAGAAAGTACCTTTTGTTTTTACAGGAGTTTATTACTGAACACACAGCAACAACAGCCTTTGAATACAAATAGTTTGCTTGACCTTTCTACAAGTCCAGTGGCAGACTGCTCTCAGCAGCAACTCACTTGCTCGTCAAAATGAGGTTAACTGAGCAAATAATTCTTTTGGGGGGGAGAGCAGGGAGGGTGTACGTTATTTCTGATACAGGGAGTATCGGAAATAACACCTTTACACCAGCAGGAGTTTGTAGAGTTGATTTCTGTGAAATACACTATGGAAACAGTTTCAGATGTGAGACATTTATATATTATTCTTCGTTACCATGTATACTGGCAGAACTTTCTGGTAAAAGGTCACTCAGTGTTCATGTTTGTGTACAATAGTCAATTCAGTAAAAATGAAACCGATGTCCATATATGGCAATGCAGCCTGATGCTTTTAAATCTGTAGAATACAGTCAGGCAGTTCTCTGAGAAGATTTTATTAAATATTCCTTAGTCATATATATATATATATATATACACACACACAGGTTGTTCCGAAAGTAATGCCTCCTAATTATTTCCATTGAGCTGCAAAGAGAACAATGTGATAGAACAAATTCTCAGCTACGAAACACTGTTTTTCAACAGTTACCATTAGCTATGCGTTTTTGCCAGACATGAACAAGAGCCAGCATGTTGCCTTGCTAAAAATCTGTGCCAGTGGAGTTGTCACCACTGCTGAAATGCACTACTCCCACTGTGCTCACATCCACTGTTTCGTCTCCAAAAACGTTTAGCAAATGTCAATGAAAGTCAGTGTGTGCCATTTTTTTCTGCACAAGGGAATTCAGTTCCACATCCATGCTTCTACGTCAGACACCTTTTGTCAGAGTGCCTCTGTGCTGCCTTCTGTCGCATGACAATAAAATCCAATAGCATATTGGTAGGGAAGCTTTAGCCTTTACTGCCATACCACCAGCATAATAAACACCACCAACATAATAAAATGGGAGCAGCCTTCATATTTGAGGATGAAACTTACAAGCCTATGTAAGGGCTGGGGATGATTTTGACTCCTACGCTTACATATGTCAGGCATTATTCCCTCCCCACAATGGTTTGCACTACTTCAAAGAACCCAGCTTGTGGAGAGGAATCTTTGCTCCCTGCCCCATGGACCTAACCAATGTTCCTCTGTGGGAATGCTAAGACCAAAGATTGTCTTTAATATCTGTTATCCAGTCAAAATCAGCCTTTAATTCCAGAAGGCGTTATTTTCTTCATCAGCTTAGTACAGCAGTAGCTGAAGTAGCAGTATTAAAACCAGAACACCTTAATACCACCAAACTAAATGCTGCCAGCAGAAACCAGACCTCACGCCTGCTTGCTAGTTTCCTCTCCTAGTTGGCTGGCAGACTGCGATTATACATATATATATCCCCTGACACGGTAGAGCATCAGTTACAATGCCGGAATAAGACTCGTTTAAAACTAAAAAATGGCTGAGATACACCTTTTCCTTTTAGTACGTCAGACCCTCAGCTCTGAAGACAGAATGCAGAACAGAACGTTCCTTCGGCAGAAATTCTCACATAACCAGTGAACGCGGTGATGACAGCTGCCAATGGGGGAGGCCGCTCCTCAGCAAACCGGCGGCCGGCTGGCTCCCCTGGCACCAGGCCGGCTGCAGCTCTCCGCCCCAGGGAAAGCCCGGCTCCCGGCACCGCCAGGTTCACCCCGTCGGCAGCGCCCCCCGGCTGTGCCCGCTTCACCTCAGGGATTTCTTCTAGCGGCTCCCGTCCCATCCCGCCGAGGCTCGGGCCGGCCGCAGCGGGCGCTCGATGTCTCCGGCCCCGATTGCACAACCCTGAGCAGCGGCAACTCCCTCCCGCGCCGGCGGGCGGCGGCGGCTCGGGTGCAGGCCCCCGCCGCCCCCCCCCCCCCCCCCCCGCGCCGGACGAGGGAGGGCGGAGCCGAGCCCCGCAGCGCCCCGCAGAGCGGCGCGGGAGGCTCGCGGCCGGCCCTCGCCGCCAGGTACCGCGGGAGGGGGGCGGTGGTCCTACCCGGCCGGGCGGGCGCAGGGCGGGGCTCTGGTAGCGCGGTGCGTCTCCCTGCTCCGTGTCTCTCCGTGTCTCGGCGCGGGGGGGGCAGAGGCAGCCTTCTGCGACCCTGCCCGTGGGGAAGGAAGAGGGGCGTGGGGCTTTGCGCGCGCTCTCTCCTTCCGCCTGGGAGTGAGGAAGGAGCGCGGGGGGCCTCGGCAGCCGCCTGCGGTGCGGGCGCAGCTGCCGGGTTACTCTAAACGGCGGTCCCCGCAGGGCGGGAGAAGACGCCCGGAGAGCTGCTCGGAGCCGCCGCCAGGGGCCGAAGGAGGTTGGGCGAGGGGACGGGGCTCGGCGGGCGGAAACGCCGAAGGGAGCCGAGAGCTGAGGGGCTGCCGGGGGTCCGCGCGCGGAAAGCGCTCTATCGCCGCGCGGCCGTCTGCGTTGGCCAGCGAGACGGTCGAGCGGATTCGAAAACCGATCCCCGCGGTGACCGGGTGGCTTCCGGGCTCCGTGTCAGCGGCCCGGGGAGTTCCGTCAGGCGGCGCCGGGGCTGCCCGCACGACGGGCGCAGAGCGCGGGGCGCCGAACGGAGCTCGAGCCCGGGCGGGGCCTCCTCGGGGAGCCGGCCGGCAGAGCGGGGAGGGAAGAGGTGCGCTCCTCGGAGGCGGCAGGAGCAGCAGGAAGGCAGTGCCTCCTCGCTGTCCGAGTGTCAGGGCCGAAGTTGAAGGGTAAGGCTGGTGATGTTTCTGGTGCGGGTCCGTAGAGATCTGGAGACTGCAGGGACCCGTTTGGCATTCCCTTGCACGGACTGTGCGTGGTCTGATGGGCTAATTTCATTTTTAACGGATCTTTTTATCTGACAGTATTCTGGGGAGAGAGTGGTGGTACTGGGGGCTCCGGTGTGCGCAAATATGGTGGCTGACATTTATGTTTTGAACTCCTGGCTACCCAGATAGGGCAGCAGTGCTCAGCATAGTGCATAAGGCTCCGCACAGGGAAATGAAATCTAAAGAGGTGCATGAGTGCTGGTGTTTTGGAATGAGGGGAGGAGAGACTGCTGGTATCCTAGGTTAAAATGCAGGTAAAGGTTATTGAGGTACAGAGAGAGAGTAATGGGGCAGAAGAAAGGCATGTAAAAATGAGTTCAGCTTTGGGCTTCTATACTTAAATATTTTTTGGAAGTTTTGGTTCACTGTTTGTAATGTCTATTTAAGTTTGAGCTAATTTTTATAGAAGTAAATGTGTGTAGCTGTTGCTGTGACTTCCATTCAACTTTTCTGGCAAATAAGATTAAAATAAATACTCAATCAGGCTGCATTGTATGTCTTGGCATTTTGCTGTATGGTATGTTCCCACACGGTATGTAATGTACTCAACTCATGTATGAAGTAACAGCTGTGACACAGGGGATAAATTACTTCTGGCTGTGTACTGAAGGATGTTTGGTGCTTTTTTCTTTTTGCCCCTTTTCCTAATGGTTTTGATACGATGAAAAGGAGGAGAGGAGGCCAGTTTAACATTACATTAAGTCTTGTGATAAATAGAAAACGTGATCTTGAACACAGAATTGGGTTCACTGCTGGTGAAACACCTGAGTTACTGCCTACATTGCATTGTATTGAACGTGCCAGAAACTTTGTTAGCCAGTGCAGGATGATCATCTTTTAAAAAGCAGAACATGCTGATGGAGAGGAGTGGCTGGTTAGCAATGCCTTGCAGGAGTGTTTTCAGAGTGTGGGATTTTTGTTCTATTTGGTTTGTAAGGGAGCAGAACTTTAAAAAGGCGTGAAGGATATTTGTACTGCAAGCAAAAGTGTATGAAATCTCTGTACAGTTACGCTTCCTTTTTTCTGAGCTGTTTTGGAGTATTCTTTGAGGAAGACACATTTAAAATACCTGGAGAATGAAGCACTGCAGTAATCTCTGTCTAATTTATGCCCTGAGAGTGGGCTCGATCTGCCAAACAAGATTCCAGCAGAGTCTGCAACTGTGAGGGCTTCTGCTGCTAAATTTTTGTGCTGGTGCGCTTTAGTGTAGTTGAAAGCTGGTTGTAATGATAAATAACCCACTACTGCTGTATTCATTGTGATTTTGGGGGGAAACAAATACGCTTTTTCTAGGATTTCAGGGCATGTTCAGCAAAACTACATTTTTAAGGGGAAATGGGTAGCTGAAATCAACCTTCACCTGTTAAAATTCAGTTTAATGTTTTAACAAAGAATTCAATTTCACCCAACTTCCCTTGTTGTGACAGAAAAACACATTGGCACATTCAGTTTGATGTGTCTTGGCTGTATTAGGTAAACAGTATCATCTGCAGCATTGTCAAGAATAAAGCGATGCTCAGATGTTTTGAAATTATATTTAGGATTTAGGTCAGTGTTTATACTTTTCTGGTGTTTATGCACTTGCCTTGCTATACCATCAGTTTTCAAACCTGCAGATAAGCCCTTGCAGTTTGTAAGGTTGCATGTTAATAAAGTAATGTTCTCAGGTCCTTGTAGTGGAGCTTAATTTCTCTTTTGATGTTTCAGAAATGAGCTACACTAGTTGTGGGTGCTGGGGATGAGTGGGCTGGTAGCACTGGCAGTGGGGCTCAGGAAGTGGCTGGTTTACGTTTCTCAATAACTGAATGTAGCTCTTTGTTTCCTGGAACAGTTCATGTTAAGTGGAGATGGAGAGTAAAGTGATTATAATAAGCATGGAAGTAAATTATAAGTACTTTTTAACATGGCAAGTGAATGTTTTCCAGTACCTGTGTTTTCAGAAATGTCTCAAATACTTTGCATTACTGAAGCAGTGATTATATTTCCAAACACATTTTTCGGGGCATATTTTTACTCTAGTCACATCAAGCATTGTCCTCAAAACATCACAGAAATTATTCAGCATTCCCAGAAGACATTGCCTTGTCACTTATTTCACACTTCAGCAAATGTATACTGTGTTGTAATTCTTATCAATGCCACTGTTATGTATGAAGGTTGTGGGTGGTCACATTCTTTGTGTGAATATTTTTTAGAACAGCATGCCCCTAGGATTATGCTAGATTTTGTTTAGGTTTTTATTGCATTTAAACTTTATTGCTTTTTCGGATAGCGGGTGGCTTCTCTGAAATTTGGAAATCAAGAACATTAGGCAAGCATTTTGCTAAGTTTGGCTAGAAAACCAGTACTTTTGAACGGCTCCTCTGGCAGTAAACGTGTATTTTGTATGAGCATTTTTGTTCACAAGACGTCAAAACAAGACCTTTTTGTTTTGCAACATGAATGGAAGTGATATTTGTTCACTAGCAGAATATCAAATGTAATGTGGAAATGACAAAACTTATTTGGAATCTGCAATATAGGAAGATGCACTTGAATGATGACTTTAGTAAGTACTTGTGTAAATGCTGCCAAATATTCATTGATAGAAGAGAGACATCATTTTCCTGGGGCAAAATGCTTCTTCCAGAACACGGTTAACCACTGAGCCTGAAAGAGAGACATCTTGTTTCAACATCTCTGATTTCAGAATCATGTTTCTAAGCTGAATAATTACATACAAAAGTAAAACCTCCAGTCATGTTGTCCCAGCCTGAAATTTTCATCAGTAATTAGAGCAAAGGATGGTTGTTTAATGATCTGTTATTTTTCATGTTGTTAGTCCAACTCATTGTTAAGATTCTTCATTGCTTTTTGTCATTTTCGATAAGCATGTGATGCAAATGCATACATATTTTTATTGAAGCAGGAAGATAACTTCATTTGTGACTGGAATTGAGTCTCTTCATAACACGGAATAGGTGTGATAGCATACAAGTACTCAGCTGTGAGATGTAATCTCTGGTGCATGTTTTCCACATGCATGGTAGTACACTTAAAAACAGATATTAATATTTACAGTTCTGCTAGATAGAAAAGTCTTAGAATCTTGAATCTCCTCCTCTATGACCTGGTTTTCTGTGTGCTCTGAGTTGTGCTAATTTTATGTCTTGTGGCCTTTCCTTGTAAATTGCTTTTTGACATCAAATTTAGTCACATCTTCTGTAAGCTTGGTTTCAGATTTCCTGCTGTTGACCAATATAACCTAACATTGCAAAACATCTTGCAAAGAATGCAAGAATGCTGTATACTTATGGCAGGTTACTCGTTTTGGATGGAAAGCTATCAAATCTATTTGATACCAAGGAGTAGTTTTGTCCACATTGATTTATGACTGGTTAATTCAAGCACGTGTTTGTATACATTTATAGATGAGACTCTCGTTTCATATCACTTAACTGTTTTCCTCTCCAAAGGCTAATTCATACATTATAGAGATGAACATTATTTGTATGTTTTCTTTGAAATTGTATGAAAGTAAGCAGTGAAAGGGTACGTGAAATTCCCAACTTCTGCTGAATGAGAGGACAAGAATGATTAGCACTGCTGTACATAAGATGTGCAGGGAGGGGTAAATGTATGCCAGGGCACAGCCGGTACCTGGCTTCTGTGTGTAGAGAAAAGACTAAAGTTGGCTTAAGGCAGTGGATGATGCCACGTAAAGCACGTTGGGGTACTAAGGTATTTATGTTGAAGCTGATTTAGCTTTTCATTCTCTGTGAGGCAGACTTTTTCAGTATGTTTGTTGGTAACGTTTTGTAGAAGTAACTGAGTAAACAAAGACTGCTTTGTCTTTTGAGTAATAATAAGCATCTTTATGTAGGACTCGAATATTTCCACCTCTGTAGTATGTTGAGTGCTTGAGGTCCAAGCTTATTTGAGCTGACATTTTAGTTTCTGGACCTGAAATAATCAGAGTTTATTTCTTATCAAGCTATTACAATTGTATCACTGCTGTTTATTTAGATTAGATTATTTATGTATGTACAGTAACTCCTAGCTAAGTTATAGCTAAAGATAACTCCACCAGATCCCCTATTTGAAGTTATTATAAGGTTTTTCCTGCACTTTTTTTTTGCTTTCTTGAGATTTCTATTCCTGCTTATGTTTGCCTCCTAGCATAAAAGATACACTTTAACTACTGGACTTTTACTATGGGCTGTTTTTCACAAAAAATGGCTGAGTTGGGCAAGTGTTTGCTGTCTGGGCCAAAACCCACCTTAAAAAATAAACATCCTCCTAAGTTTCCAGAGCCAGGTAAAATTCTGTTTGTTTTGAAGACATTCTAAGCAGGTATGTGAAAGTAGTTAAAATAAGCCTAGGCATTGATTGTCTTGTCATGTGCTTGGCTCAAATGCATGGGTAATGATCATCCCATTAAACTTTTAAAACAGCGCTGCAGGAATAAAATTGATCTGAACTGCTAATGACTGTAACGAAATGTGTCAGGCTGGAAGACTCTCTCTTAAACATACCAGTTTACTTGTGAGATAGGTGACAACAAAGCCTGCTTTATGAGGTGGAAAAAAAAGATACATGAAGTCAGTTAAAATAGTACTTGCATCGCAAGAAAGGACAACTTGAAGCTAATGGCTGTGCTTCAGTTCTGTTTCTCAGTGGTATGATGAAAATGACATTGACTGTATAGTCAGCCCAGTGGCAGCTGTTATGAAAATATTGGTAATTGTTACTTTTTATTTTCTTTTACTACTATGCATTATTTATTTTTACGCATTACTGGTAATAATCAACAGTGGTCATTTCTTCGAAGAACTCTTTCTTCTCTGCTGGACTAATGTTTGGAAGAAGAGTGAATGCAGAGGTTAATGATCTTTGTTTTATATCCGATTTAAGGCATAATTACTGTAACACTTTTGAAATGAGAAAAATATAATTACGAAGATGAGTTATACAGCCCTTTCTTTTCTTCACTGCTGTAGATGTAAAGGACTTATGTGTGTATCCTCATTCAAGTGTTGTTTGCTGATAGCTCAAGATTGTCTTATTCTGTTGGTACGTGTTTCATTCAATGAAATTTCAGTTCTATTTTTCCACATAGAAAAATGTGTTTTTGATCAAAAAGTGTTTCAGATCAAGAAGTATCAAAATAAAAGCGCTAGAGGGAAAGAAGAGCATCAGGGAGCTATCAAATAGCTCAACATTTTAGAACATGAGTTTCATCTAAATGTCAGTGTTGCTTTGCATTCTTAGATTGTACTTGCTTTGATTCACTGGTGTGAGAGGATGTTCCAGACAATACTACGAGCACTGGCTGGTGTAATACTCTATTGTGTTGGAGTGGTCCACCACGTGGCAATGCATTGCCTCTAATTAAAGCGGAGTTGCACCTGTGTCGGCTGCAAATGTTTAGATTTGATGTTTCTTTCTCTGCATAGAAATTGCCTAGTAACATCTTGTATGCATAACAAGGATATATTTAATATTAATTAATCCCAGCTCTTCTCCATATTCTGTGCTTGTATTCTGTTTTGCGTGGCCCTATATGTACCATGCCTTCTGCATTGTTCTCCAGTGTGCCAACAAAATCAATGTGTAGTAGTAAATGTTGAATCCCTGCATTCTCATCTTTCTTCTCAGAAGGTTGTATGCCTGTGCTCTTTTCTTGTTATTACTTCTGAATCTGGTGTGCAGGTTATGAGTGTGGGTTTGGGGACATGTATTTTTGAAGAGGGTAGGGAATGTAGTGTTTTATGCATAGTTTTGTGGAACCAAAGGTTTTATGTTGGTCAGCACTGGGAGGATCAGGTCTGCGAGTGTTTGCTACGCTGTTCTGTTTCTGAAAAACTAAATTTTCCATAATTAACAATCAACTTCTGTAATTCAGAAGTGATGCAGTCTTTCTTTCAGAAATGCTAGCGTTCCTAGCTATCTTAGCCAGCATTCATTACAAAGATCAGCAACTACACTACGGTATTTTTCTTTGTTAATTATTTACACAAATACTAACAAAAAAAAATCCGGAATAAGCTTTGACTAGTATTAAAAGAAAGTGCCAATAAGTTGGCAGTGGAGTTGTGAGCAGCACAGTTGACAGAGCCTGGACTTATCCAGGTTGATAAGCACCTTGGGAGCTCTTTTTTGTGTGACCTTTTGCTCCAAGAATGGTGAACTCAGGGTGGGTTGCTTAGGACTTTATTAAGTCTAGTCTTAGTCTGAGAGCAAAGATTCTACAACCTCTCAGCACATGTGGTTGATAATCCTTAGAGAGAAAACCTTTTTTTTCTACCCAGTTGGAACCTTCCTTGTTTCAATTTGTACTATTTATTTCTTGTATTGTTCCAGCCCACAGACCTCAATAGGCAAAGAATCTGCCATCTTTTTGGTAACCTTCTCTTGTGAAGGCTGCTGTTGGGTTCTCTTGACACTTCTCTTTACCAAGCTAAACATGTCTGGCTGGTGAATACCATGGCTCCAGCCCACTGACTTTCTTGTGGGGAGCCCCAGGCTGGAGGCACTAGCCCGGGTGTGATGTAACAAGTCCCAGGCCCTTCAATCTGCTGGCTGGCCTCTTTATGGTACAGCTTTGAAGTTTATGCACTGGCCAGGACATCCTGGATGTTTGGTTAGGACAGCTCTGAGCAATCCTGCATAATAACAGCTATTTTGTCTTCTTGTCTAACCGTCGACTTTGCTTTGCGGTATCTAATGAAGTTAAACTGTGAATTTTCTTTCTGTATAGAGAAAGAAAAAAAGCAATGAAAATGTTAGTGATCATTTGAATTTTTGCTTTTACTGCAGGGAACTAAGTGCAGCACCAGCTGCTTCCTAACCACCACTGAAAGAAGTTTAGATTACTTTGAAATGCATATGTACCTTTAATCTATTTTCAATTCGAGTCTCCTAAAGACTGATTGAAAAGTGGTTGTATTTAAAATAGTATGCAAACTGTATTTCATATCCTGATAGACTTAGTTAAAGTGAGAGGTTTAAGAAATGTTTTTGTTCACTGATATCTGTATTAAAATTATTTCTGGAACTTAGGATGGATTAATTATGTTCATGTCTTGTATCTATAGTATTGTGTGTGGCTTTTTCAGAACAGATGAATCACCTTTGCCATCTCTGCTGGTTACTGGTACAGATATGAATGTTGTCATAATAATTCCAGCTTAAAGTAACAAATATTTTGCACCTGTGCTTTTTTTAGACATTGAAATTGTTATTTTGTGTAGAACAGGCATTTTTATTTAGTGTGCTTTTTTGAAATTGATCTTTGTTAACTCTTTTTCTAGGAAGTAGAGTTCTTGACATCTTTTATCCAAGAACCTAGAGTGGAAAGGGGTTTTACAATGAGAAGACATCATCTGCAAGGTAAGTTAAGGTCCAGTATCTGACAGTGATCTGTTATCTATTCAGTTGAAGGGAAAATGTTATCCAACTTCTTCTCTGTATGTGCGTTGAAATGATTACTGTGGCCCATAGGTGTTTTAGAGACACCAGACACCTTGTAACTTCAGTGCTGAGCAGTGATGAAACTGTACTCAAATATTCAATGAAATACATAAAACTTCAGATTTTGTATGTCACACAAAAAAAAGGTAACACTAGAGTTAAGTTCTCAGAGTGTTCATACTCTGAGGAGTATAAGTAGTAAATTGTGAACATCTGCTTACCTGGGCAGTTTAAACATGTATGTATATTTATCTCTACTTATCATTTTATACTGTGATGTCCTGTCAAGCAGCCTGGTATTTCAGGTAAATTTAAAATGTCAGTTCATTACAGTAAGTTCCTTTGTGAGCAAATTTTATATTGAGATATTTAGAATGTAGTGAAGGTAACCTTTTACTGTGCATTTGATGACAGCCTGAGTGCTGAATTATTTAGAATTGTTTTGTATTGCCCACTCGACTGTTAGATCATTTTACACTATAATATTGTTAGCACATAGGAAAAAACGCATGCTCAGCAGCTCAGTGAACTCTGGAAAGGATAATTTGTTTGGGAGTTAACAGTATGGCTGACATTTTACCAGAATCTCCTTGATTATCTTTGTTTGCAAAGCCTACAGAATACTATATTCTGTTGTTTGACACTGCATTTAAATAGGGGGAAAAGGGTGTAATTAGATGCATTTTTTTTGTCTTAACTTGCTTCTAGCTATGGCTATCTACAATATGGGATTTCGTATAATAGTCTGAAATAAGTAAAATTAAACAACTTCAACTGAGTTTGTTCTTGAAACCTTTTTTTTCAGTTTCTTAAGAAAAAAAGAAAGAGACATCATTGGTTTTTCTTTGTGCCTCGCTTGGCACTGAGACTAGATCAAGTGTTTGGAAGAAGATGTTAACGTTTAAGTCTGTGGATATAATCAATGTGAATTCATAGGTTTAGGTTACTTCCATCTTGTACTTAATTTTAGATTACAAAATCCATCCTGTTTGAGGATGGTTGATCGTTGTTTTCAGGCATATGCTTGGTCAGGTACTAGAAAAGCTCACTTTGTGTGAAACACGAATTAAAATAGTTCAGTGAGAACTCTGATGTATTCTAAACTACATTTACTTGGCACATTATATCAATATCGTATTTACCTCATTTCCAAAAACATTAAATATTACTAATACCACCTAAACTAAATGACTATGGTGTTTTTGAAAATTTTAAGTATTCTTTTAAAAAGTATTTTGAAATATTGGATGTAATAACGATTCCTGATTCTCTTGTAACCTTTCTTTTTTCCTGTTTAGGTGTTCAAACTTCTGACTCGGTCATCAAATATTAATGGAAAAAAAAAAAACCACCCTGATTAATTAACATAATTCTGGCAGTTTGGTTGTTTTTTTCTTTCAATTCTTTGGTGTTTGATGAGGAGAAATAAAAGGAAAATTTCAAGGAATGGAGTTAGCTCACAGTTTACTACTCAATGAAGAAGAGTATAACCAGCTTGATGAACATCAAAAAGCAGAGTTCATTTTTGAATGGTTACAGTTTTTGGAAAAGCTTTTACCAGTTACTAGCAGGGTAAGTATAATGTTATTTGAAGAAAAGCATGTTGTTTGGGGTTTTTTTGTTTTCTTTAAAAAAAGTTTTATTCCATTTCCTTTTCTTGTCTTTCACTTACTGTTGCAGATGGAAACTACAATACTACATTCATAAAAAAGAAGCAGAAATGTATATTTATTGATATAAAACTGACTTAACAAAGCTTAATTGCAAATAAGGCAGTGCATTAACAAGATTTGAGATGGTAGGATATACTTAATTTGCTACTGCATAGTGGGTATGGTAAACATACATAGGAAACCCTCCCATTAAGTCATGAGGTTCAGAGTGGACCCACTTGCACCATAGAGGTAAGGAGCCCTGGCATGGCTGAATCTTCTCCTAGCCCCCAGACTTGGTCAATTATTTACATCTGAGGGGTTATTTGTACACAGTCAACCTAAGATTGAATCTTAGTGAAGTTAAGAAAGCTTAAAACAAACTATTAGTCACTTATTGAGGATCTGTATCAGCGAGGTGTCTTGATGTCAAGGTGTAAAAGATCTCTGTGCAAATGTAATCTTAAGATATATCCTTAGTCAAGCAGAGATCTTGTTGTGCAGTCAGATGCCATGCAGAAGAGCAAAAGGAGTTCTTGGGTTGCTCGCTATTTATGGGTTAAAATAATTGACTCAGTCTTTTTTTTTTTTTTTTTTTTCAAGCATATACAGTGTCAGCTGTTGAACCTTTTGTGTGTCTGCTACCAGTTCTTTCAGTCCCCCTTTTTGGGACAGATCTGTGGTGGTTAATCTGTCTTAACAACAGTGTTATCAATGCTGTTACTCATTGTCTTCCTGTGCAAGGCCTTCTATGCGAGTCCAGGTCAAAAGAGGGAGCATGGGAAGAATTTGGGAGGGGGAGGGGGGGTAGCGTGGAGCACATGGTCACAGGTACTGTATGGGACAAGAAGGCAACAGCTGTGCCTTCTGATAGGATACTATGGAACAATATCAGGTAACAAAGAAGGAAACTTGGCTTACCCCTTCCAAAAAATAGTGACAACTCAAGAGGAGTGTAATTTCTATCCAGAGAGGTGCTACTCCCTCAGCTGCTAATCCTTAAATAAGGGGAGGGGGGAGGGGATGGGGGCACAGGGAGGGGAACAGGACAGACATTTAAATTTAACTACTACTGGTTTTATTTCCAGACTGATATAAAAGAAAACCAGAAGAAGCTGGTTGAACAGTTGACCTCTTTATTAAACAATTCACCAGGACCTCCTACCAGGCGGCTTGTTGCCAAGAATTTAGCTGTACTTTATAGCACTGGAGACACTTTTTCTGTTTATCAAACAATTGAAAAATGCAATGAACTCATTCGGAGTAAAGATGATTCACCAAGTTATTTGCCTACGAAACTGTAAGTATTTTTCATTGAACTTCAGACTTCAAATCTGGTAACAGAGACAAGTGTGATGATACCTGATAAGATGTGAATGTAGAGGAGGGCATGCTCCCTCATTTCTGCCTGTTGTCCAAACAAGCTCTGTGCCTTAAAATGCAGACTTTGAAAGGCTCCTTGATTAGAATAATTATTTATGGGTGTGCCATATGTAAAAAGTAACTTTTTTTTCCTCCAGAAATCTCTGAACTTTTCAGACTGAGTACTAAAAGAGTAACTGAATTCCTTTGAAAACTGAAAGCAAATTCAAATTATTTCCTTCCTTCTAGAATTATATCTTAGCCATTTAATATATGCTGCCTTCGAGGCAGAATTATGAATAGTTAAGGATTTGTGTAGCTTTTTATATATCTCTTCGTGTTCTCCCTGGCAAGTTTTGGGTAAGTTCAGCTACAGGTTGTGAATAAAGTCAGGTCAGTACTTCATAACATGAATTACCTTTCAGAGTTTGATAGCTTAAAATATATTTTTCATCCTAAAATTTTCTTGTTGCAATTCATATAAGTACAGCATAAAAACAATCACATTAAACATGTTTAAATCATGTTACTTTTGAAGCATTCAACACAATGGTAATATGGTGGTTGATAGGAATCAGTAAGGATTGTATACGTTAGAATAAAATTTGGCTTACCAAAGTTTACTGGATGCACTGGAAAAAAATGCACTGAGTGATCTGAAAGCTAAGCTGAATTAACTTATTTAGAAATGTAGACATGTTAAATCTGTATGGATGTGTTACCATTTAAAGTTATAAATGACCACAGAATGCTTTAAGGTAACGGAAGAAACTGAGGACAGTTTTTGCTTTATGGTTTTTGAGTATGAGAAGACAAAACCAGCTTGCAGTGCATGTCGTTATACGGAAGCAGCTCAAACACTACCTGTTAGAAAAGAGCTTAAGAAAGCTTTTAGTACGTTGCTTATTTTAAAGTTAGTAAAAGAAGAAGCATTTGCCTGGCATGATAAATCTGAGTTCACTGTCACAGTGAAAGAAAGAACATATTGGCATTGAATATTGTATATGGGCTGCAGGAACCTAAATGATAGAAGACAGTTGGTGATTTCTAACCAGGCAATTGAAAATCAGGCCAAAGAATAGCAGCAATGGATGACAAAGTAGGAGTGGGCAGGTGTTTAAAAAACAAGAAGGTGGTGATAGTACTACTGTGAAGAGCAACAAAGCAGATGAATACAGCTCCAAGTACAAAATACAGTGACTGAGCAAATTTCTTAAAGAGTTGAACTGAATGTAGTTACTTAAAATCATATGAAATATTTGTAATTAAATGCCTGAAGATGGCCAAAAGAACAGAGGAACATGAAATATTTTTGCAGGACACAAAACCAAACCTTAAGATAAAGAAATATTAGGAATCATTTTTTTTCTGGTACTTGTCCTCCACTGTAGGAAAAAGAAATAATAATAATAAAATAGAGGTAGAGATAGGGAAACATCATTGTGCATTATTAATTATACAGTATACAAAGCAGATCAGAATTGGTTATTCCCCTTTTGTTTGAGTTGCTAATTGTGCTTCTGACAATCCTTTTCAAATGATGTTTCCCGAAAACAGATTTTTATAAGGAGTCTGTTGTCCGAAAACAGATTTTTATAAGGAGTCTGTTGTCTTTTCCAGTGCTATATTGTTCTTTGTTTCCTGATGAGATTTCAGTTGACCTCTTGTACTGTCTTGAGAATAAGCTCAGCTTAAGGAGTTTTAGTCCTGCAAAGTAAATTACTGCTATAGTACTGTTCTTCAACAGTGAAATGTATTATTAACCTTATAGGTGAGTTTAGTATGGCACAGAACTCTACTAATTTTTCTTGCTTTGGCTGCAAGACAGTTGCTTTGGAGTAAGTGAAATTATGTCAGCATAGCAAGGAGGGATGCTGGAGTCCATTGGCAGCAAGGCAGAAGTGACAGAGACAGAGATGGAGGAGATCAAGAGTAAGAAGGTAGAAAAGTAGCTGGAGGAGAAAGAGAGAAGAGGCAACGTTAAGAATCCTGATTGGCAGGAAAACAGTGGTGAGGAGAATGAAAGAGGGCTCATGTGAAGAAAAAGGCATGAATAAATCATAGATTCAAAAAGGAGATTTCTTGCGGTATTGATACTGAGACACTAGGCTACAGAAAAGCAATTGGAATAAAAGCTTTATCTTGTGCAGCAATTAAGTGGACTACTTGGTGTCCAGTGAAGAAAGGCTGCTTTTTTTTTTTTAATGGTTACTTTGTTTTTTTAAATCTTGACTAAAGTTTTGTCTGTTTGCTATCTGTCCTTGTCAATTTAGCATACATGCCCACATTGTCTTGTAGCTCACTTTCAATCATTGTTAGCAAATTCTGATTCACCTGGAGACTCCTCAAATGACAGTTTCCAATAAATTGTTGGTTTGTCTCATAATTTACCGCTTCTCTTCTTTCATGTGGGTGGAAGATGTTCTAGGCAAGCAATTTTAAAAGAGAATAGCCATCATCTTCTACTAAAGTAGAGTGTGATGTGAGTTCTGTTATTGAAGCAGACAAATAGGTCATGTAGTGTGACTTTAAATTCCAAAGTTTTGAAAATATTCATTGTATTGTTTTTAATCCATAAGCATTGTAAAAAATATTTGGCTGATCAGGAAACTTTCATTGCTGATCTCATTGTTAATTTACTACTTTTCAAAACTTACTTTTGCATTTATTGTTGCTTCCTCTCCCAAGTACAGTTGTTAAGAGAACAACTGAAGTTTATCTCATAGAATCATAGAATCACAAGGATGGAAAGGTCCTACAAGCTCATCTAGTCCAACCATCCTCCCATTACCATTGCTATCACAACCCATATCTCATAGCTCCTCATCCAGACTCCTCTTGAACACTGCCAGGGATGGTGACTCCTCCACCTCCCTTGGCAGGCCATTCCAGTGCCTGACTACTCTCTGAGAGAAAAAGTTTTTCCTCATGTCTAACCTAAACCTCCTCTGGTACAACTTGTGGCCATTTCCTCTGGTCCTGTTTGTTGCCTGGGAGAAGAGGCCAAACCTCTCCTCATCACAACCTCTCTTCAGGAAATTCTAGAGTGCAGTGAGGTCTCCCCTGAGCCTCCTCTTCTCCAGACTAAACAATTCCAGCTCCCTCAGCCACTCCTCATAGGACTTGTGCTCCAGATCCCTCACCGTTTCATTGCCCTTCTCTGGACATGTTCCAGACACTCAATGTCATTCTTGTAGTGAGGGGCCCAGAATTGAACGCAGTACTTGAGGTGCGGCCTCACCAGTGCTGAGTACAGAGGGATGATCACCTCCCTGCTGCTGCTGGTCACACTATTTCTAATGCAGGCCAGGATGCTGTTGGCCTTCTTGGCCACCTGGGCACACTGTGGGCTCATGTTCAGCTGAGCATCAGCCAACACCCCCAGGTCCCTTTCCTCTTCACAGTCATATTTAAAGTCATTTAAAAACTCTGTGTGATGTGCTGCTGAGGGTGAAAAGACACGGGTAGAAATTTTTCCCACAAAACTTGGGCATCCTTTGAAACTTCCTTTCTCTTCCAGAGAGGCTTCCTTGGAAACTTCTGCAAATTGACAGACTCAGTAGCTTATGTGGTTTGATTTAGTGAAGAAATATTTGTGGGAAAAATTTTAGACAACTAGAATTATGATACAATCCTGAAAGACAGTCGGAAGAGCTTCCAGCTTTCATATAAAGTAGAAAAATTCTTATCTTTAGGTAACTAGAGGTTACATGTCAACAGATATTGCCAAATTATTGTGCAGCACTGATGGATACTTTGATATCATGCTTAAGCAAATGGTGGTCTTACTAAACTTGTAAGAGTGTTTGCAGGTTATTTCAGGATATAATAAGGCAGTCCTGGAGTTATTTTTCTTATGTATGTTTACTAAACATTCTTTACATCAATGACAGCTTGAAATGTATATTATTTAGTCTTAAAACTAGCTGAAGGAGTTATCTAGGACCATCAAACGATCAATGTAGTGATAAGGTACTGCAGTTATAGTTTTATGCCCAGCCACACCGCAGACAAAACTAAAATCCAAACTGTTGATATGTGCCAGTACAAGTAAAAGCAGTAATGTGAAATGTTTTTAAAAAATGAGAATTTTTGGTTTGATAAGAGAAGAAAGATTATCAGTTTTATTTTTCTTATTCGTGTCATTTAGGAAATAACAGTTATTATTATTGTTATTATAGTTATTATTCAATGCATTTTTTCCAATTAAAAATATGTTCAGTATGAGATTTTAAAACTCCATATGTAATAGCTAAATTCAACTGGAGAATAAGTAAAAAAAAAAAAGTTTTCTTGATGGTGATGCTGAGCTGTGTCACTGTGCATTACATAGGTCTGGCCAAATAGCACAAACGTGATTTAAGAAATCAGGTATTTTTTTCTTGTATTCAACAACAACAAAAAAAATCACTCATAGATGGATCAATACAAAATCAAAGTCTTTGCTTTAAGTAGTTATTGAAAGGAGTGCATTCTTTAATTGAAAAACTATTTTTTTTTTTTTCCATCAATATTAAGCAATTTTCCCTTTTGCTAGGGAATTGCCTATGAGCATGCAGAGCACACAGACTCCAGTTGCCAAGTTATTTCTCCTGGAAACTAAATTCAGAACCTGTGTATAATGACAAGAACATGGATTTAGACTTTTTTTATTCCCTCCAGAGTGTTTCCGCAGCACGTATGGCTGTACATACATGCCAGAATTTTAAGTATTTAACAATTTGCAATCTCCACCATGTTGTAAACAAACTCCTTTTTGTCTGCTTCTAGCTGCATATAGAGGAGCATGATGTCATAGACTGTGATGCAGGCCACTCTTAGTTAGAAATTCATTGGTAAGGCTTAAGGATGGATCATGAAAAATGTTTTTCAATTGTAAAATGTATTAGAGGTTTATTTTCTCTGCCCCTGTACCCTCAGGTCTCCTGTGTAGTGCTGTAGTGTGAGTGTGTGCCCCACACTCAACTTTTTTTTTTTTGTTTTGATAATCCACTTACACTTTTGAAACATTCTATTTAGTTGTTTTGTTACTTGCCAATTGATTACATTAGTCTTCTTAATCCCTTTCATCTGTTGTTGCATCCATTTTCATGCGTTTTTGGATTTGCTTTTGTTTTAGTGCTGCGGTGGTATGCTTGGGCTATTTATACAAAAAATTGGGAAGAATTTTGGGAAACAGTTTTTCTGACACCGTTGGGAATGTGCTTAAAGCAATGAAGAATGCAGAGGTATTGGAACAGCATGTTTAAAAAATGATTGGAAAAATAATAGGATGTTTACTGTTGATAGACTAATGAATAGGAGAAATTGCATGATACCAGTGTATGTAAAAATTGTGGTGAGTCATAGGATAAAATTCAATATCCATATTCCAAAGAATTACCAATGGATTATGATCATAATTGGATTGTAGTTATTCTCATGCTGCTTTCATGAAAGAACATGTTAATCGAGAAAATTTCATTGCCTTTACTAATGAGAAGATTTTTGTTCCAGCTTGTTTCATATTTTGAATATTAAATTGCCCATGAGTACCTTTCCATAGAATGCAGAATCTTTTATCTTTGTTTGGTTATAGCGTTACAGAACGAGTTCTATAACTCCTTTCAGCATAAACAGATTTCTAACGGTGAAAAAAATCTCATACATTTGTTTACTTGTTTTGGTAGGCACCATTTTCTATTTCTGAGGAGTTTAGGATTATGGAGCTATAATGTTTCTTCTTTTTCATTTTTCAGTCTCAAGGTCGCTATGAAATCATGCTTAGTTTACAAAATATGTTAAAGGGTTTAGGAGCTGCTGCTATCCCTTGTCATAGAGATATTTACAAAGCTGCCCGATCATGTTTGACAGATCGATCCATGGCAGTTCGCTGTGCTGCTGCAAAGGTAAAATACTCTTATCATTTGCTATTTAGTACACTTCCTAAACAAAACTTTCATTTAATGGGTGATAAACATATCAGTAAATACACTTTTTGCTTGTCTGTATTTCTTTGACATTGCCCTGGCAGCAAAAAATCAAATAATTTTAGTGTGAAACAACACACTTATTTTATTAGTGAGAACTTAGTTTTATGTTGCAAGCTAAAATCTATACTGAGTGCTTTTCCATAACAAAACATTAACCTTATGCATTTTTACTTCCTTTTCTCTTTTTTGTGTAGTGTCTTCTTGAACTTCAGAATGAAGCAGTATTTATGTGGAGTACAGATCTGGATAGCGTTGTGACTTTGTGTTTTAAATCCTTTGAAGGTTCTAATTATGATGTACATTTAGCAGTTTCAAAACTTCTAGGCACAGTACTGGCTAGAGCTTTAACATCTAAGCAAGCAACAGGTAAGGTATTCACTTTGGTGATTTGTCATCTGTAAAAAATCTTATCAGATGTTCAGAAACTCTGAAGTTCTGAAACCTGAAGTAAAATCACCATGTAAACTTCATCAGTCTGTTTGTATCTGTGGTTTGACCTTTTTGTTAACTTTTATTCTCATAACATTTTTTTCTCATGTAATATTGTAATGTTTTTACTTGTGTTGCACAACTACATACTCTACAATCACTGACAGTAATAATAAACAAAAAAAAATATTTGGTAAAACTAGTTTCCTCTGTTACAAGAATATTCTTCTATTTTTGCAGTGTGTAAAGAACACTAAGATGTGATGGAGTATCTGCATGTGAAACTGAAGAGCTAAGGATAGCTTTTTAAACTGTTTTTCC
Organism: Phasianus colchicus; assembly: GCF_987193195.1. Classification (NCBI taxonomy): domain Eukaryota; kingdom Metazoa; phylum Chordata; class Aves; order Galliformes; family Phasianidae; genus Phasianus; species Phasianus colchicus. The sequence goes on along the minus strand of NC_143440.1, from coordinate 35,555,483 downwards.
AAAATTGTCAGTACCATTTCTGGATTGTATAGTGGTACAGACAAGATCTGAAGCAGGAATGAACACACAGTTCTCTTAACAGAGCACGTATAACAGTTCTTGCTGACAGGCATCCTGGCACAAATTTAGCATCTCAAATCTTTGATATCATTCAGAGTGGGAGTTTTTAGTCCAGTCTTAGGAGCCCAAAGCTAAACTTCCAACTGTAAGCTTGGTGAAATATAACATGATGCAGAGTGATTGTGATTCTACTTTTAATGACATCAAGACTTTGAGTGCGATAAGCAGAAAATGAAAAAATGAAGTCATTAAGCCCAGCTTACTGCTTTTTCAAAATTCTTGAGGTTATCTGCTTACTTTGAAGATTCTTAAAATCTTGAATTCCAAAGAGATTTTTTAGAAAAAAATCTTTAGACTAGAGAAGAAAACAATTAAAGCTGGTCTTTTTATATTAAAATGGGGGGGGAGGGGTAACTTCTCTGTTTTCTTTATGAATTCTTTTCTTTTTGCAAGCAATGTAGTTATATAATCTTAACACTTCAGTAATACAAGAAGCTCATCCAGCTGTTTTGTTGGTTATTTTTAGTAGTGAATCGTTAGGTTAAAAACAAGTTAGACCTGCATGAAACAGAAACTGGGTTGAGGCTAAGAGGGGCTAGGGAACAAGAGGAGGGAGCAAAACATGAGGGTGTATGTAGCTACAAAATTTCTGCTTTGAATGTGATAACCACTTGGCACTGGGGATTATTATTACTGCTTTATTATCTAAAGTCTTCTTATTCTCTATCTCATCAAAATATGAGAATTAGAGTGAAAAACAGCAAAAATTTTAGATTGCTTAGTTCACACTTTGCAGTAATCACGTGAAGTTTGCACATGCACAAATGCCAGCATACATTTTAAATGAATTTTCTGCCAGGGAATGAAACAGAATAGAAATTAGAGATACTTTCTTTCCAGCGGATTGTTAACACATTCTATTACTCTCATTATTTTGGGGAATTAGTACTAAATTGAGAAGGTTTTTGTTTCTAAAAGTACCTTTTGCAATGTCCGTATCTGGCTAAGCGTAACAGAAAGGTAATCTGTCTTGTCTTGAGTCTGGAATAGAGAGTCATCTTTGGTGAGATGGATGAGTTGGTCAGGGCTTTCATGAAGCTTAAGATAGTAGGAGTAGGCTATACAGACTGTTCTACAGAGAGGGTCTAGATTTGACGGTAAATACCATACAGAGAGGACGTACATGTGTGCGTTTGTATATAAAATGCTTCATGGGTATTTGGATTTGGTTGTGTTACTGATTTGTGTAAATCCATTTTTTCTAAAACGATTGGAGTCGAAGCTTTACCTCTGAAATACGAGAAAGTTCTACAGAGTTATTCCTCTAAACAATTTTATCTATTTTTAGTATCAACCAAGCATAACTCCCGCAGAATCTCTTTGGAAGAAGTGATGGAGCTCTTAGGAACTGGATTTCTGCGTGGAAGTCATGGATTTCTACGAGCCAGTGGAGATATGCTGAAAGGGACCAGCTCAGTCAGCAGAAATGTTAGGGTTGGAGTCACACAGGTTTGTGTTATGTTATTTATGTTGTTCTAAGATTGCTGAATATTCCTACAACAACTGTTTTATTTTTATATATCCCTTATTTCATCCTTGTTTGTATCTATGACAAAATATATACAATTTAAAAATAAAAATTTTCGCCTTGAATTGTGCCAGAAAGAAGATTTCTGATATTGCTTATTGTTTATATGGTAGTTTGAAACTTTCAAAATGAAGTGTATGTTACTAGTGAAATCTTTAAGTGATTAAAAAAAAAAAAGTGCTATAAGTAATTGCTTTCATGAAATAGTTCCTTATTAGTAATTTACTGTCTTGTGCCTAAAATTTAGAGCGGGAAGTTGCAAGAATTTTTTAAACATGGAGTGGTTTCCTACTATAGGACCATTCTCAGTCCCATTTTGAAAGAATGAATTCTGCTTTGAATAATAAGAGAAACAGTTCAGTGACACAAAATATTTGCTGACTGGTTTTGTTGTGTTCCAGAATGCTTAGTTAAAGGATAGAACTTTAACTGAGAAGAGCTGAAGTCAGAATGTGCAGTGCATAATGGTAAAAAGTGTAAATTTTTGAGATAAGCTAAGTGCTTCTTGCAGTTAATGTTATCTTAGTCAGCATATACATGTGAAGACCTAGATATTCCAATGTTAATGGTATTGATGAACATTTACATGTTCAACAGTAGTGATTATTTTAATGTTGCAGTCTGTACAAGTATTTGATATGTCAGTATTGGCCAGGAAGGGAATTTTTAGGCATTTCAACTACTGTAGTGCAAAAAGCAATCTCTAGATTAGTTTGAATTACTTACGGAAGCTGCCTGATTTTGCACTGGAGCAGCTAGAAGGTACTCAGATTGTCTTCATGTTCAGCTCGTGCTAGGTGGGAACATGAACTTCTGGCAGAATGACAGAAAAGTCAGGGAAAAATATTTGTCTAGAAAATGCAAGCCAGACACCTAGGGTTTTCTATATATGCAGTCATTTCATTGATTTTTTTTTTTTTTTTTCTCCAGGAATAGGTATTTCATTTCAGTATTTTGACTACATGTACTTTCTAAAAAAAATTGTTTCCATTTTTCATGCATTTCTATGCTAATGCATACCAGTTCTAGATGATGTGCTCTGGCTGTGCTATCACAGTAAAATCAATGATGTTTCTGTAAGAAACACAGTTTTGTGTATACCGATGCCTGGAAGAAGGAAATGCTTTCGTTTATAAAATATATTGGTTGTTATTTGAATTGCAGCTTGTTATAATTTTTAAAATCTATAAGAAAAATTCTGAAGACGGCTTCTTATATATGGAAAAATAATTTGTATTTATTCAAGATATGGTCAAGTTCAAGATGTAGCCATGGCAATATGAGTCTTTGCAACCCTATTCTGTTAAATTCCTCAGTTTTCAAATCTGTAAAACAGTGGTAGTGTACTGGTACATTATTAAGCCTAAGTAGTATTTGTTAAGAGCTATTAATTGCTAATAGGATTTTCTTGTACAGTTTTTCCATCTGCATTACATCACTTTCTTTTGTGTAAATAGTTTAGTTGTTAATCTTGTACAGAAGTTGAAGTATATAAGAAGTAAATAGAGAAGTTTGTTGATATGGGTGGTATTTGTGAACATTTTTTTGAGGACTACTGCATATTCAATTGCATATACTCATTTTATGGCATTCACTTTTCTTGGTGGTAACACATCTATTCATTAAAAAACCCAACACATGCATATAGAAGGCATTTACAAGGGAGTGTATTCTGTAGCAAAATAAATGGTGTTCTGGTAATTAGATTTGTAAAGTGACACTGCATTCTTTCTCTTTGTTATGATGTCCACAGTCTTTATGGTACCTCCACTGCAAAGCAAACAATGAAAATTCATTGAGATTAAGAGCAGTGCTTGGGGGCTGCAAATGTTCTCTAATTCCAAGCCTGTAATAACAAAATTCTCTCAGGGTTATGGGTTACAGTATTGTAACATAGTAGTTCTTAAAATGCATTCATACATTAAATTTGTGTTCCGTGTGCAGAATGTTAAATAGCTAGAAGCTGTTGTTTAGTGAGACCAAACACAGTGTTTTACATAACAAGTGCCTGTGCAGGGTAAACTGCCATTTCTCACACTCTGGAATGAAATAAAGTAGGCAAGCAACTTGAATTAACTTACAGTCAAACTAAGCTGTGTTATTGCTGGAATATTTTTTAGGTCTACGTTTTTGACCTGCTACCTGCAGGTGAGAACGTACCAGATTTATGAACTCAATTCAGTGATTTTGTATTTCTAGCATTGCACAGAGGCATAAGTAATTATGTATGTGGGATAGCTGATAGCAGTTTTCCAGATGATTTTCCTCTAAAACATGACTTCTTTTCAAATCTTTTCCAGGCGTATGTGGTATTTGTCTCTACATTAGGAGGACAGTGGCTTGAAAGGAACTTCTCTGCCTTCCTTTCTCATATTCTAGATCTTGTTTCTCAGTCTCACCCTAAGGCTACTCAGAATCAGATGGATGCTATCGGCTGTCGCTGCTGTGTTTCATTTATCCTTCGAGCTACAGTAGGAGGCCTTCTTGGGGAAAAAGCTCAAATTGCAGCTGCCAAGGAGATTTGTCAGGCCATCTGGAAACTGAAGAAAGTTGTGGGTATGGATCTAACAAGATTATCCATTTGGGCCTCTGTTTTTTCTTTAAGTGGTTGTCTAACTTCCTAATCCAGAAACTGCAGAAAAATAACATCTAGTGCTGATTTATTACCATAATAATTTTGAAGGTTTTTGATAGTGTGTTTTGTTTTTGACTTGGGCTGTTTCTTTTTTTTTGTTAGTATGTGTGTAGATACTAACATTTTCTTTTTTTACTTTAGCTACTTACTCCCTAGCAAAATCACTTTAACCACTTACAAATATAACAGTATAATGAATCTATGCAGGAATGGAACGCAGGCAGTATTGTAAAATGACAGTTGACAGTTGATACACATCTATCCGCGTTCTGCTTTCCTGTTCAGTACATATGATGCTACTGATGGTTTGTTCCTAATTGTAAAAAGGAGTATTTCTCCTGAAGAAAACAGGTAGTCAGGTACATAGTTTCCAAGCAAACTGCTGATCTCCCACCATCATTCTTGCAGGGAGGAGGGGGGGTGAAAGAGTATACTGCTGCATACTGTGTTCTGTTTATGTATCTAAATCATAAATGTCTAAACTGACATAATAATTTGTGTCTCAAAAGATGAAATTAAGAAACAGAACAAGTAAACTTTTTTTTTCCCCGTTTTTATTTCATCCCTATTACTGTGTCTATCCTCCCCCTTCTTGTGCCTCATTCATTCTTGTGCTCTTTCTTTCTTTCCTGTGATTTTTTCCTGTGTGCATAATCTAACAGGTTATATTAATTCCTTGGCAAAACATGACCTCTTAAAGTCATCTTTGCGAAAGCTGGGAATAGCATGCTTCTTATTAGCCACTGTTCTCATCAAGTTCAGATCAGCAGTTTGGTGTTAATTTTTTTTTCTTTTCCATTTTGTCTTTCCAGCTGCCCTCACAGACATTTAAGTGATAGATATATACTTGCCTTAATGAAAGTAAGCCTTTATGAAAACAATTTGATCAATGATTAAAGTGGTAATTATAAAAGTTTGTTTAGTAATACAGACAAACTACCATAGCAAAACCCTTTATCTGATCGCTTTGTTTCATTTATGGTAGCAATTTCATGGAGTTCTTCCTATGTTATGTTATCAGATGCTTCAGTGAGTGACAGTAACTTGGAGACACGAATTAGTACAACAGATGTAACAGCAAGTCAGCATGCACTTGTTTGTGCGCTTCAAGAACTTGGAAGTCTCATCCATGGCTTAGGAACTACAGCAGCACCATTACTACAGGACTCCAGTACAGGTATGTGCCCTGATGTTTTTTTCATGTATGAGAATATAAAATATAATCCCATTTTTACTATGATCTTCTATGATTGCTTGTGGCTGGACTGTTAACTCTTTAAAATTCGTTGGCATGGGAAATAGTCAATATGTGCAGTTTGCAGTTTCTTCACCCAGTCCTTTTTATTTCTGGACTTTCTGTTTCTTCTTCTAACAAAAAGGAAGAAGGGAAGTTTTTGCATGCCATATGAAATTTCCGGGCCTTGACCTAGGAGGTTCAAATTATCTCTTGTCTGCACTATTATGTTCATTTAAAAATAAAATATAGGAAAAAAATTAGTATCAAATTTAACTTCATTAAGAATTGTATTTAAACAGAGTCAGTTTGATCAAGATGAACGTCTTCATCTGTTTTTCTTGCTTGCAGTGAGAATGTTTTCTTCTGGATAGGTTCATGTGGGTGTCTTTTTTCCTTGAATGTGTTTCTGATTCCTTGAGAATGATTACAGAGTTTTTAATTTGCCTTGGTGAATAACCAGGTGATATTTTAGGGTTTTTTCACTCTATTACTTTTTGGGGTAGTATTTTCTTTAAAGAGTTGTTTTTAAATTTGATGACAAATATATTTTGTGATAAAATCACTAGTACTTTTAAAAGAAGTACAGAAATTAGATACTTGATAATTCCTTATACGTTTTGCTTGCTGACATCATCTTAGAGATCATCTGTTTGCCAGCTTTGTAAATGTGTTCATGCATTTTATTTTTTAGGAGTTCTGGATGCAGTAATTTCTGTAATCCTTCATCCCAGCATTCCAGTTAGACTCACAGCAGCTTGGTGTTTACGCTGTATTGCAATAGCATTGCCCTCCTACGTGTCTCTACTGTTGAATCGTTGCATTGAACGTCTGAATGCATTGAAATCCTCCCCAGAAGCAGTAACTGGCTTCAGTTTTGCTATTGCTGCTTTACTGGGTGCAGTAAAACACTGTCCTCTGGGAATTCCACATGGAAAAGGGAAGGTATGGTCTGAATTACAGACAATTATTTGATGTTTTTTTGCAGCAATATTTGCATGTGTTCTTCATCACATGATTACAAAACCCAAGATACTGATGTAGTATTTTCTTTCTACAAGAAGGGGATTTCAAAGCATAATCATGAAAGAGCAAGTGTTTTTCTCAGATGTGCCAGGATTTTGAATTTTTTTGGAAAGTTCATTAGTGATTTTACTAACCATTAACACTGATATATTTTTGTAGTGGAGAAGATTGTTAGGTATTTCTACTGTAATAGAGGTCGATTCTCTGGGTCTATGAGGACTTAAATTTAACTGCTCTCAAAAAACAGTTTACCCAAGGAAAACATTTCTAGAGTGGAGTTAAGTTTTTCAGAATTTATAACAAAATTATTTTCAAAGGACAAAATCTTCTGTAATTTTGTAGTTGGGCTAAATTAGAAAGCTGTCATTTTTCTTCCTCTTTTACCCAAGAGAATGGTCAGCTGAAGAAGTTCTGAAATGTATCAGACTTCACCAAAGGAAGAGATTTTTCTTTTAACAAAAAATTTAAATAAACAGACAAGTCCTACTGCGTGCTACAGTGTTAGAAGTAAGCTCATTCAAACATAGATTAAACCAAAGCAATATTTTCCATTCTCAACAATGACCCTGCAGTCTTCACTTTAATCAGGCATTACACCAATAACAATAATTCTGTTTTATCTTAAAAGTGCTTAGTTAAGTCCAACCATTTTTAATCAAGTCTGACTGATATACATTTTCTTATTCCTTCATAGGATTTAACAGAAATCAGTTTCTTGCATTGTCTGAGATAGTTTTGCTATTCTCTCTACTGGCATGGATAGGATATACTGTGTTCTGAAGTTTGGGGGATATCCAGATAGAGAAATGAAGGCTGGGAAAAGAAGCTGTTTCCACCTCAGTGAATATTGTATCCACAGAGTTGCTCACAGTTGGAAAAACATGGTGCAGCACAAATATCAGCAGTGCATGCTAATTTTTTGCAAAATGCAGAAACTTACCTTCTCGCTTCTTGTAACGTCCATTGGCTCTGATTGGGATGTTTTCAGGAATGGCACACTTTGATGAAGGGACTGTGGATTTTGTATTACTACAGCTCTGTGAAATGAAAGGAGTGCTTTAATATAATAGCACAAAATCACTCTTGCTGTGATTCCAGGCCACCTGCCCAATGTTACAGAGCTCTGGCAATTCCACACCACTCCTTAGCAGACATTGCTAGCTACAGTTCTCAACATTCAGTATATTAACTGCTGATGAAACAACTTATATTAAAAAAAAAAAAAGTCCATTTTCTTTAGCTTTTAAAAAGTTTTTCTAGTGATAGACTCACCAGGGGCTTTATCTTTCAAGGGGAAAGAACAAAATGAGTGTCGTTTGCCTGCTTGTACAGAAAAGTGCTATTCAATACTATACACCTAAACAGAGCTACAGTATCTATTTGATGGGGAAACTTACTAATTTACAAAGCTATCTTTTAGAGAAGTAGAATAGAATCAAATAGTGCTAATAGGAGGTATGGGAAAGCAAAGAAAAGTGTGGGAGAAACAGTGTATTTTGTACTAAGCTGGCAGGGAGGGAGAACAGAAGAGCTAACAGAAGCCCTTCTCCATTATTTTCTAGGAGCACTGCCAGATTCCAGACTAATTCTTCTGAGGAACTGAAAGAGAGCAGTGTTAAACAGAGCAGTTTTGAAAAGGAGATGCCAAACGTAGACAGTAGTGACCTGGACAGAAACTGCTTTAAATTTTACCTTTGATAGAGTGGTTAGAGTTACAGGTAGAACCTATTCAAAGCAAGGAAATAATTAGTGGGTTTGTACATAACGTTCTGTACTAATGCTGGTACTTCAAAAAATCCTTCAGAAATATGTATTAGTACATGAAGAGAAAAATTATTAGAAATCATTAGAAATCCTTTCTAGAATGCTTCTTCATCAGGTAATTTGAATATAATAAATGATTAGTCATTTTTATTGGAATGATTTAGCAAGGGTGCTTTTTTAACTAGAATCAAATACTATAAATCTATTAAATTTGTTCATTCACAGCCAATAGCACTACTGAGGAAAGTAATATTTTACAGTCTGTTAATATCAATGAAATTCTGCACGTATACAAATTGAAAATACTCATGAAGACAAATTTCATGTGCAAATAAGTTATAGAGAGCTATTGTCTATATTGAGGCTATTAATGATAATATTGATAATGGTGTTTCTTATTAGTAATACTTATTTGTAAGCAATTTGTTTTGGCAATCAAATATAATGCAGTAAGAAAGAAATACTTTTTAATGCTTAAGAAATATGTATGTATGTAAGACATAATATGAAGCCAACCAATTGCAGAATACTTTTACAAGCTTTTGGTAAGTTTCTGCATTTTGCAGAAAATTAGCATGTACTGCTGATATTTGTGGGCTGTTATCCATGGACATATGTATGATCTTCCATGCAAATTCTAGATAGCTTGTGTTCTTTTAACAGGCGCAGATTATCACCTTGCGTTTTGCATGTCAGAAATCACATGCAGTTATTGTGGAGAAGCTAAGACAGGATTGATTTATGTCTTGGCATGCCCTTCTTTGTTCATTGGTCATTCATACTATTTGTTGAATTAAGTACTGTCAGCAAAAATGGTAGGACATATTTAAAAAAAAAAAAAGACATTTTACTCCTCTCGATACTTCTTCTGAGCTCTAATTCATATGTCTCTTTGCTTTTCTTTCTACATAGTGGCATAAGTAGAATATCAGAACACTTATCTTTCCTATGCATATTTGTATCAGAGTTGTCAGCTCTTATTTCACTATTGGTAGAAGAAGGGACAAAAAGAGGCTAATATAGCTGGCTCCCCACAGCACCTGTTGAAGCCATCCTAGTAGTGCTGTCAGTCATTGCAGCTTCATAAGCCTAAGTGTAAGTGGAAGATGATGTTCTATTTGGGGATAGTGAAATACGGTTAAGTACTGCAGCAAATGCAATTGGGAAAAACATCTGATTTCTAGGATGCTGATGCTCTTTTTTTCCCTCTCTTTAACTTTGAAGGTAATCATGACTGTAGCAGAAGATTTGTTGTGTTCTGCTTCTCAGAACAGTCGCCTTTCAATGCAGCGAATGCAGGCTGGATGGCTGTTAATAGCAGCCCTCATGACATTAGGTAATAGCTGTGTACTGTTTTACTTAACTGAGCTGTTCTATGTGAAAAGGCTGTTAGATTCAAATTTATTGTTAGATCACTGGAAACAGTGTTCAAAAGGCAGTGATTGGGTGGGACCGCAATTAATTAAATTTAGAAGACAAGCTTAAAAGTTAATCTAATCAAATGTCCTTGTGATTATGAATATTTACAGTGACTTTATTTTATTCAAAAAAATATCTTATTAATTTTGTGCTGGGATAGAACAGTTTAATTCTCTCTAAATGTTACTCTACTTTCTGATTAGTGATCAGGTTATTGACTCTAAAGTATGTTCTCAGTTTTGTTCATGTTTTTTCAGTCACTTGTTTTCAGCTATTATTTCTGCCTAACACTCCCAGAGTTCTCTTGGATTAAAGAAAACCCACCTTGTACGTTAACCTATAGCAAATGTTACCTTTTCTGAACATTGCTATTGCATATTACATCTCTTTTGTGCTGGTGATCCACACAGTCTGTGCTTGGTAAAACAGAAGTCATAGTTGATGACCTACTAGTAAATGTATCAGTGGGTATGTAGTCATGTATGAACGTGGAATATCAGGTAAATTTCCCTGAATCTATGAAGTATGAGTAGGCTGGGAAAATAGCATAAGGATGTGTTTGCAGCTGTAATGATTTTGTGAACATAGTAAAAAGAACCAAAGAGAACTCTTGGATATTTTTGAGTCTTCACATTGGCATGACAGCTGTCAATACCTACAGGTCCTGCAGCTGTCCAATACCACCTTCCACGGATACTTTTACTGTGGAAGTGTGTCTTTCCATCATCTCCTAAAGACCTAGAAACAGAGAAGACGCGAGGAGATTCGTTCACATGGCAGGTAACTCTGGAAGGCCGTGCTGGTGCTCTCTGTGGTAAGTTGAATGTACGATTCTTCATAGTTAGACTCGTAATTTGCTTTTCCTTCTGAAAGATCAAAGATACTCCATATTGCTTTTTTTTTTTCCACTGAGTGGTAGAGAATATATTTGTCCCCCAACATTACAAGCCTGTGTGTGTGTATACATATATATATGTGTGTGTGTATATGTAATATGTGTGTGTGTGTATTTACCTATGCATTTCTGTGTATTCTCTCTACAACTACCTGAAGGGGAGTTGTGGTGAGATGGGGGTTGGCCTCTTCTCCCATGTAGCTAATGACTGGACAAATGGGAATGGCCTCAAGTTGTGCCAGGGGAGATTCAGGTTGGACATCAGGGAAAACGTCTCCTAAAGACTGATCAAGTGCTGGAGTAGGCTGCCCAGGGAGATGGTGGAGTCTCACCGTCACTGGAGTTATTTAAGAAATGCCAAGGTGTACTGAGGAGCGTGATTTAGTGGAAAATACTGGTGATAGGTGGATGGTTGGGCTTGGATAATTTTGGAGGTCTTTTCCAACCTTGGTGATTCTATGATTCTGTGTGTATTTTGTAATTGCAAAACAAACAAAAAAAATACTGCTGGTAGAGGGTTTTTGCTCATGTTCTTCAATTCAGTTGACCAGGCTGTGAATGATATAAGGAATGCCTCTCTTCCTTAGCGTGTTTATCCCAGTAACATCTGAGGAACCAAACCAGGATACTTTCTCGTGTCTCCACATTATTAGTGTACGACCAGTTCTGCTTTCTAATGGCTGACTTACTGTAAAATAGATTAAGTGTATCAGTCTAGCAAATTTGCAAGAATAGAAAGACTCAGGTAAAAATTACAATTTGGCTGCTGTCTGGTAGGCTGCATTTTGTTCATTGTGAAATTTTAGGAATTTGGGTTTCTAAGATACTGTTTCACTGCTCTTGAAGTACTTAATGTGTTGCAGTCATAAATTCCGGTATACTCTAGAGTCCTTGGCAAAGCAGAAGCATGTTCCACAGTGTAGCAATCCACTTTCTTTTACTGTTAAAATTTGTCAGGAAGTGTGGAATTCATCATTAATTACTTAGGTTACTTGTAAAATAAAATTAACGTTTTACTATTTGTTTATTGTGGAAATAGGTCTTTTATGCTTTGTATTTTCGGTGTACCTCTTGAAATAGTAATTCAAATTTAATTATCTGTAAATAATAAAAAATACTTAAGTACATGCAAGCTGTTTCTTAAAGCATAGTCATTAAGTGAAATTTAAAGAGAAAAGTAGCAATGTAAGCCAAAGGTAATTTAATCATCATACTTCTCCCATATTTTTTCCTTTATTGCTGTTATTATCATGGAATTATCATGAAGTTGGGTTTTGTTCCACCAAAAAGTAAAAAAAAAAATGCTTTGGTACAAATGTCCGAGCTGAGACACAAAAGCAATGAATTTGTGAATGTGAGTTTTTTTCATTTATGATTTTATCAGTTTAAGTTACTATTCAAAATACCTTTCATTTTATAAATGCTTTTAAAAATGGAAATTTAAAAATTTTAAGAGAGGTAATTATGCATTTTTTTTCCTGTGTGTGTCACTTTAATTAAATTCAATTTCTTTTTTTAGCAATCAAAAGCTTCGTTTCCCACTGTGCTGGTCTTCTTACAGATGAAGTTCTTCAGGGACTTCTTCCTCCTCTCCCAAGTGCTGTTGATTTACTGACACAGTAAGTGTATCAAGCTGTTAAATGTAGTTCTGATTTTGAAAAGCTACGGGGGAATTCTCTTGCATTTCATTTAGTGCACTTTCTAAAGAACTTTCTTTTCAAAGCACAAAAATTAGAGTGTAGGGTTTAGCAGTGTCGTGACTTTAGCTGACGTAGTAATGTGTATTGCAGATTCCAGTATTGTATAAAGAAATTAAGGGAAGAAGTTTTGTCCTTTTATTAAATTAATGCCTTTTTTCTGCTTCTTTTTTAAAAATCAAACTTGCACATTTGTTTGTATACATGGTCATTTTTTTTAATACAATAATAAACTGGGACAAAAAGATAGTTATTTTTTACACTTAGATTGACAACTAAGCTGGAAAGGATTTCATAATTTAACTTTTGCCTTATGTCAGACATATCTGCAGAAAATTAGCTGTAATAAATACAGGTGCAGTCAAGGAATAGAAAACTTTATTTATCTGGTATTAAATTTAAATAAAAGACCGGAAGTGTTAACTGAGAGGTTCTCTCAGATGATGTGAAATAGTTTAGCTTCTGCTATTGCTACTGCAAATCAAAACAGTATTTATAACACATACAGAAATTATTTAGTAGGTTCTGGTACAAATAGAACCAGACTTAATAATCCTTGAACTCTTTAACATCTCTAATGCACTTTTTATGTTTTAAGGCTTTCTTCAATCTCTAAGTCTTACGGAAATTCTTTAAAAGCATCATCAACGGTTTACAGACATAAACTTTATGAATTACTGGCAGTATTGCCTCCAAAAATGTATGAAGGTATGTATTCTTACAAAGAACACCCTTAGAAACATTACAGATGCATGTTTTAAATTTTTCTTCAACATATACTCAGCTAGCAAGATTTAGTTTAACCTTTTGTAATACATTTTATTCCTTCTGTTTATATTTCATGAAACTGTAATGAAGTCCCAATGATCTTGAAAAGCTAGTGTTTGTGATCCTTTTTTCCCCTCTTTTTTTAGAAATAAAGACTTTTGTGCTGCTTTTAGTTGAAACTTGAAGGTGGACAACATTGTGACTTTTTAATTATTTGGGGAATAATAATACGTTGTTATAATAATTTAGCCAATCGAATGTGATCCATTCAAATAACTCAATTTAACAGGCTCACAGAATGGCTGAGTTTGTAAGGGATCTTTGGAGGTCATCTGTTCTGAACCCTGCTCAAGCAGGGAAATCTAGAGCAGGTTGCCCAGGACCATGTCCAGACAGATACATTAAACTTATCCTTTTCAAATTGATGATGAAATGTTTGCTTTTAAAGAAAAATGTGAAGAAAATCTGAGGACAGATTCACTGTTCCTTAGTAGAACATAATTTGCCATATTTAAAATCTAACTTTCCAATATAGTGACTAATAATAGATCAACTAAAACATTATTTTTTGTCATTTTAAAATTGTCATATGAATAGTTCATCACTTATTGGACTGAAATAAGGAACCAGAGTGTTTGATAATTATGAAGTACAAGGGTATTTCATCAGGACAGAGAGATGTGCCAGCCAGCCATTTAATTGATTGCATCCTCTATTATCATGGAGGGAATACTTCCTCAGATAATCTGCTCCATCTAGTGGTAAATGCTCCATGAATTCTCATAAGGACAAATCCCTGATTTCTCTGCCTTAAAGCTGTTGTCACATTTTAAGTCTGAATGTAACAATTGCTATGTATACACTATGTGTGTAAGATTTATTTCTGAATCTAAGCTTAAAATAATGGATGTGACAACTCCATCCCTCAGAGCAAGTTTGGGTTTTTTTCCTTTTGTTACAGGGGACCAACATTTTATAGAATACAAAATTTGAGGTTGAGCAGATTTAACAGTTGTTTGGTTTGAGATTTCTGCATATAGTCTACCTATTGAATTTTCTGTTTTGCAGCATGACTTGTAAAGCCTGAATCTTGTAATAGATAGCAAGATCCTAGCTGAGACTGTTATAATCTAGAGCCAATAAATGAAGTTTAAAAGATTTGGGGGAAGGCAGTGGGTTGTGGGGTTTATTTTAAATAAATGAATAATAACCTTAAAATCACAATGCTGAATTAACAGATGTCATTTTCAGCATAAATACGTTCATGCTCACAAAGTTTCACATTGCAAGTAATTAACAAAATTTTAAAAATGCTTTTCATTTAAAGGAAGTTTCCATGCTGTTCTGAAAGAGTTAGTGGTGGACTTAACTATACCAGATAGCCAGATTGATGCCTCTACGTTCTTGCTTCCACCCCTTTGTCATGAGGATGATCTCCTTTTACTTGGTCCCTTACTGCAGGAGACTGACCACCAATTTATTGAAGAGCAGGTATTCTGGTATACTGGTATATTGTATACTGGTAGTATTGTATTTTCATTCGGTTCTACTTCTTTAGGTCAGTGCAGGTTATGGCTTGATCACTTGTATCCCTCTTACAGCTCCTTTTAGGTAACAACATAGCTGGAGGCAGCCTGGAATACGACCCTTACTCCATATATGAGAAACTTGCAAAACGTGACTCAGTACCTAAACCACTACCTCCCACATTGTCTGTAATTGCTGCAGCAACTGGTCTTTTTGGAGTTATATTTTGCCATATAGCAGAAACTCACAGGTAATGTAGTAACTTCAACTGTTGAGAGATTTGGGGGATGCTGAAACATGGTCAGTGTACTTGAGATGAAACAGTAGAAAACAATTCTGAGTCAGTTATGAAAGTGAATTCCATGAACCACATGAATAAAATCATTAGGATGAGAAAATTAGATGTTCTGTTTGAAGTTACTTGTGATGAAAAGACACATCCAGAAGTAGGTTACTGTAATCATGTTTGTAGTAGACAGCTATGCCACTCAAAGGAAAATGCTCTGAACTTAATACTTGATTTATTTCACCTCACTTTCTCAATAAAATAACATGAAAAGCTGGATTAGTTTTCTTCTTCTTTTTTAAAAATTCTCTGAGGTTTTGTTCCCTTTTTATTTAAGGCTCCAAGTGTTAGAACAGTTGTTGAATTCTATAAAGCAAACGAAAGGATCTCGCCAGCAAATAGTGCAATTAAATGTTGTGTCAGCCTTTTCTACATCTTTAAAGGTAAATTTCCTTTGTTTCTCTCTTTCCTTCCTCTCCATTTCTGAAACGTTGCTTCCTATCATTCAAATGTGTCTATGTAGACGTTCTTACTTTGATTCATCAAGTTAACCAGTCCTGCTGTTTTCCGTGGCAATATTTGTATTTGTAATATATTCCGTAAGTGCTACAGAGCCATAGTTAATTTTTTTCTATTTTTTAAGATTAAAGGATAATGATAAGAATTTGTAGTATACTATAGTCTATGCTACCGTAATTCAAATAAGAAAGAGATCAGGAAATTCTGTTTCTGTCATTCCTGTCTTTACCACTATTTCTCTCAGATTTCTTACTGTAGGAAAAAAAAAAAAGGTAAAGATGGGTTTAAAAAAAAAGTACTTTATATGTATTTTCCTCCGTTCGTGTGCAGTTTTCATTCTTTCCTTCTTTGTTGTTTTTTTTTTTTTCAAACTAAAAATGTTTTCATGGCAGGCAAGAGCTTAATAGTGCAGTATTATTTTTCTGGCAAATTTAATATGCAATTCAGACAACTGCTTTATTTTTTGTAATTTTTTTTTGACTGAAATTCAGTTAGAATTCTAATTCTTGAAGAGCAAATAAAAATTGAGGAACTCCACAAATAAGATGGAAAGAAAATCAAATTCCTTCTTCAGATCTTGTAATTTTTCCATAACTGATAGAAAAACATTCTGATTACTGTACTGAAGTTTGATATATCTACTATCTATTTGTAGCACTTGGCTAACTGCAAGGAAAGTTTAGGTCCAGAAGAAGTTAGAAGATCTGCCCTGACATTGGTTCTGAGTGCCTTGGAAAGCAATAATCCACTTCTGAGGTGTGCTGCTGCAGAGTGTTGGGCCAGGTTGGCTCAGGTGGTTTCTGACAGTGCCTTTACTGCTGGGTTAGCACAAGTTAGTTTTGACAAGTAAGTTCAAAGAACTACAGTAAATTTTTGTGCGAGTTTATAAAAACACTTAAGAAATATTGTGATAATAATTTAAAGAAAAGTTGTAGAAGCTGGTTTCCTTGATGTTCATTTTGAAGTAACAAGAAAAAGCACTGTTTGATTTCTGTATGCAGCTCTTAGTTTTTCTGTTCTTTTAAGATTATAGTCTTAAGTAAGCACATAGACTTTCAGATAAGTTTAATGGCCTTTTTTCCTAGCAACATTTATTTAAGTACGTCTAAAATGTTTTTGGTACTCCTTTCAGATGATAGATGATTAACTTACAGTTTCATCAGTGTAACAATGTCTAATCAAGTGTTTTACTTACGATGTACTAGAATTTTCATTTGTACTTGTGCTGATGTAATATCAGTCTTGGTGATCACATTGACAGCTTTCTTTCCTTGTAATTAATAGGCTAAAATCTGCTAGAGATGTGGTATCAAGAACAGGCCACGCTTTGGCACTGGGGTGTCTGTATAGATACCTAGGAGGAATAGGTTCTACTCAGCATCTGAATGCATGTGTTGGAATCCTTTATACTTTATCTCAGGACAGTACTTCTCCTGATGTACAGGTACTTGTCACTTATCTAAAAATGTTATGTTACAAATTAACTGATTGATATTTTAGCATAAATGTTCATTCTTACAACATTTTACAACCTGTTAGATGTATCTCACAGGTGATGAGTGGAGTAGTAAAAGCAATGAGAATAGCCTATGCTCAAAATCTACCTTCCGAACAAGACCTAGAATGAGATAAGAGAGGTTCTTATTTTGATGATCAATGAGAGTGATAAAGCTAAGCTAAACTGTCTTTATAAACAAGATCTGATGTTTTAGGAGTTGATTAATTTCATATTCACCATATCTTGACCTTAACTAGATGGCACCTGCTTTTTTTTCTGTTCTTGTCAGTTTTTCTCTGCTACAATACGTGCCTCACAAATTTTTTTCATGAAGGCATATGTAGTAAATAACAGGGTTTTGAAGCCTGAATGCTATAGAACTTAGTATAGTTCTTTGAGTAAGGCAAAATGGTCTGAAAATTAATTCAAATGATTTCTCTGTGGCTAAAACTGCTTTCAATTAGAATACTTTTAAGAGACATAGTGCTTATTCTATGGTTTGTATAAATCTTAAAGAATTTTTGTAACCTCGTTTACAATATGTTTACTTACAGTAGCACTGTATGTTCATGTGAAACAGATTTGGTCTCAATTACTTTGCACAGTAGCCAAAATATTGTTTCAACTGCTCTGTTATATTGACTTTGGTAACTATTGTTCTTGTACATGGGACTATAAAATGTTTTACAAACAATATATTTGAGGAATAATACTCACTAAAAATTAATTTACTATTAATTTCTTTTTTAATAAACAATTTTAAAACAGTTCTTTCATTGCCTAACAGAGTTACTAAAAAAAAATAATAAATATATATATTCAAAATTGAACGTGTGATTATTGAAAGTTCTTTCTAACACCTCAATTTGCCTCTTTGGAACCTAAAAGTACACCTTTATTACATTTAAATTGAATTTCTTTGAACTAGCAAATTTTTAAAAGATTTTGTTTATCATATATATGTTACATGATTGCTTCATTTATTTTATAGGCATGGGCACTACACTCTCTATCACTGATAGTAGATTTAGCTGGCCCCTTGTACTATGTGCATGTGGAACCTACCTTATCTCTTGTTCTCATGTTGCTGTTGACTGTGCCTCCTACATACACTGAAGTTCACCAAAGCCTCGGTCGCTGTTTAAATGCACTTATTACCACACTGGGCCCTGAGTTGCAAGGTGAGCAATGTACAATATTATCAGCCTTTTTTGGTTTAGTAACAAAATTATTAAATATTATTCGAATGTATAATTAAAATCTAATATGCAAATATTGAGCTTTTTCTTTCTTGCGAGACAGTATTCCACAGGCCATGAGCTCATGCAATCAAGATGACTATTGTTCTTCCAAAAACAGTCCTTCCTTTTGACATCTTTCCTTTGGTTTGGAATGGCTCTCCAAGGATGTGTCTTGGCTGATAATTCTTACTTTTAGCATGAAGATAGAAGATATTCAAAGAGTTTGGAGCCAGTCTGTGTCTTAGCTGTGATGCAGATATGTAAAATTTGGCTGGCTAGTGGTGCAAGTGGTGCATATTTTACTGGTGCAAGTAAAAGATTTACTTACCTGAACACTGAAATTTCCTGAGTCTGATATCCCTCAAGGCAATGATACCAGAGTATAACAGATATAGACAATGTTCTTCAAAAGGATGAGTTATAGGTGGCTTGGGAAAAAGGATGAGTTATTATGTTTTGAAAGAAAAGTTGATGTTTTTAAAGAACAAATGAACAAAATTAAGTATTTTTTTCTCTGAATATAGGCAGCAGTGCTACAGTTTCAGCCTTAAGAACTTCCTGTCTCCTGGGCTGTGCAGTGATGCAAGATAATCCTGACTGCCTTGTTCAGGCTCAAGCCATCTCTTGCCTTCAGCAGCTTCACATGTTTGCTCCTCGACATGTCAACTTGTCCAGCCTTGTAAGCTGCCTATGTGTGAGTACATGTTTACTCATCCACATCAATACAATACTAGCTGTATTTTAAAATCTTGTGTTCAGAAACGCTTTAAAAATGCAAAGTTTTCTTAACTGGTGTAACTTATCATTACATGATGGTGGGATGTTTCATATCCCCTATAGGCATGTATTCTCTATATTTTTAATTATATACTCAGTTCCTGCTCCATCTTAATGAGAGCACATTCTGTAGAAATCTTGTTCTTCTGAACTACTTTGAAAGTGTGTTCTTATTGAGGCCAACTATCTGGCAGAAAATACCATCCATTTTTGCACTGGATTTTTACCAGCTATTTTATGCTGGCCATTGTTTTTCCTCTGCTGCATTTACATCTTTGGTGCGGAGGGGGAAGAAATCCTCAGCATGTGTACTAATTAACCAAGACAGTTCTCAGTAATTATTTTTAATGATGGTGAAAAACTGTAGCTTTCTCTATTTTGTAATTTCTGTAGAACTAATTATTTAGCGTGTTAATTCGGTAGTCAGTATAGTTCTTTTAGACACGTAAGTAATAGTCTGAAACTAGGTATTTGGCATAAATAAAATTAAGCACTATTTGATAGAAGAGGTGTTTTTTTTTATTTCCAGCTATTTGTTTATTTATTTACCCCAAAGTATTTATTTTTAGTAGGTGCTGTTCCCAAACACTTAGTTCTATCAAGAAAATAACAATATTTTTCCAGTAACTATTAGTTAATTGTGTCTTCTTAGGATCTAGGGTTTTTTGCTGTTGTTTGTTTGTAAATAAAACTCCAACTAATATCCCTGTAAATCAGAGGTGCAAAGACAATAAAATGATTGTTTTTTTGTTGTTTGTTTGTTGTTTGCTTTTAAATTTATGCTGTGTATCACCATTCTTATTTGCATTTCCCCCTGAGTAGCATTTGTGTATCAATAGTAGCCATATAGACCATTATTGGCTTTGTATAAAGTTCAGACATCTTCTATTTATCTTAATTTTGCTTGAGTGCAAACATGATTGTGGGAGGCTGGAAACACTTGGAAGGACAAATTCTTTTAGCCTCACATTGTCTTAAGCATGAAATTTGCTGGTTACAGAAGAACTGGAACTCATCTGATGTGTCCTTTCTTCTAACATAAAACAGCTACAATTTTTTCTGTAAAGTGCAGAGGTTTGTTTTTTTTTTGTTTTTACATTGATAGAGTCATAACAAATCACATGATTCATTCTCTTGCACAGAGGATGTGTTAGCATTTGGGATCATTGGAATGTCCATGGAGTTTGCAGTCTGCTTCCATGTACAGTACAATCTCTTTAATAACAAGTAGCTACAAATAAAGAGGAGGTCATGAAGAAGTCTTTCTGTCTGTATGACGTTACTGTTATTATTTTTTACAAATTGCCTCAAAGTACTAAATAGAGTACCTTATGAATTTTTATATGATATGTATTACTGAATTAAGAAGAAGCATGTCTCATTGCTTCTGTGTATGTGTTTGTGCAGGAAGTGTCATTCATGAGTGTTAGCAACAGAAAATGTTTGAGTATTTGCTTTGCAGATCTATGAGAAGATAGTTGCACAAGCAAACTTACACATTTGCAAAACTCACCATTTTTCCCATGGAGTTTCCCCTTGCTACATCACCATCTAGGTAGGGAAGCAGAGCAAATCATTGAATTGGCCCTGAGATCTGCCTTTGACTGTACTTGGCACACAGGGTGACTTTTGGCAAGTCATTATCTATAAGTGCAAATTTTTACATGTCAAGAACAAGGTGTGATGCCCCTCCTCTACATTATTTTGGAGTCTTTGAAGTCAAGAATTAAAGCTAGATATGAGATTCTTTGGATATTCACCATTATTTATTTAAGACAGAAAAATAAGAAAGGTAAAGAATCTGTGATCAGATAAGTGATCTTTAAACTTGCTTCTCTATCCTCTTCCCCTGTGATTTCCAGAAAGTTTCTTATTTCTAACTTGCTTGCATTAGGCTTGTCAACATAACTGATATGGCAGCTGCAAGCTAACTCCTCCACCTGCATTCACATCCCCTAGACCAAGACATCTTTCAGGACTCCAAAGTATTTAGGCCATTCAGTTTGTGACAATTTTAGCACTGATAAAACATGAGTCAGGCAAAGGCTTCACCAGTTCTTTTTTTTCTTGTGTATTTCTTTGTTTGTTTGTTTGCGTATACATCTGTCATTACTAGCAGCCCTTCTACAGCTTCTTCAAGTATCCTTGTTTGTCAATTCGATCTTTTTAGATGGGACTTTGCATCTAACAGATCCTATCAGTTGAGCTCTTTGCTCCAACAGAGTAGAAATGATATGCTTTTCATCATGCCTAGCATTAGCTCTAACAATTTTTTTTTAAATACAGACTTCCAGAGACCTTGTCTGTGGAAGTTTATGATGTACTGAATGTTAATTTTCAGCTGTTAGATGATAAAGATATTTTGAAAACATTGATAGGTCATTATGTTGTTGTAGTTCTGGACCCTTTAAACACTAATTTTAAGGGCAACTGGCTTGTTATTTACAATTTTCAATGTAAAATATAACTGAACCAAGCAAAATAGGTTTTTGGCGTGTTTGACATAACATTCTGAACTTTAATATATATTGATTTGACATGTAACGATCTCCTTGTGTGGTTGGTATCGCTGATATTTATATTTTTGGTTTTGTCATGACTGGTTTGTCATTTGTTTTTGTGCAGGAAATCTTGTTGGATAATTCTGTGTTGGTAGGTCTCTGTGCCTTGTTAATCCTGAACTTTAGCAGTTTGCAGTGTTGTTTTTATTTCATCGTTTCTCTTTTCCTTTTAACCATTTTAATGTAATTTCTTTTAGCATGTCAGTTGACATAGGATTGTCATCCTAACCTTCCTAACTTTCTGCAAATGACACGCTTATATTTCATTTATGTGCTTAGTTAGGCATCATTTTAATCTTAATGTGTTCAGTGTGGAAAGGAAACAATTTGTTCATTTAAATTTGTATGTGGTGCTTGCATTGCTGTGTCTTGTTTAGTCATGTCCTCTACTCAGAACGTGGGAGAATGAGAGATGAAAAATGTCCATCTTGCTTTGTCCTGGGCTTGAATCAAATCCTCTTTTTTTCCCTTTTAAAAATGAGCATGCAATTTATGCACGTCCAACTGGCAGTAGAACGTGTAGCCTGCTTGCATAAATGTTCCATTAAAAGCCTCATTTTTTGTTTTTACAGTTTCAATTAAAGTATTTTGCAGAAATACTTACAGAGTCAGGTTACTTTTCTTTTAGAAGAAGTATGCAGGTCTATCTACATGTGTGTGGAATATATTATTTGGAGTGTCGTAGATTTGAGTGCATGCATGAAAATTCATAAGATGACACTTAGTTTTGTAAAATAATAAAGCTGAAATTCTGAAGTTGTTTTTTTAACTATGTTTAACTAACTAATGTATATTAGTTACTTTGACTAACATATGTTGACCTGTTCCTGACAAGTGAGCAGCATGACCATACTGCAAGGTTTCTCTGCAGCAGACACTCAGCTCTGTCAGTTTTAGTTAAAGGATTGTGACAACTGTTACACAGTTGCAGCTTTGCACAATTTCCACAAGGGTACACAATTGATAAGCTGGAATGCATTACTTTTTTTTTTTTTTATTGGTAACCCAAGGTTAAGTTAGAACAAATTCCTTAAATATTGGTGTAGCCAATGTGTGACCACATAGTTGGTTCATTAATCTTTGGCATCACCTTCAGAATGGTCTTAGAGCTGAATGCAAGCAAATTAATGAGTCAAAATTCTCTAACGAAAAACATTGAGGCTATGCATTTTTGTTTTGTTTTGATTGTTTAAGAGGCTTTTCTTGTTCCTGTATTAATGAATCTATTCTCATGTATTTTTTAGTATTAAATAGCAAACAAACACTACGCTGATGATGTTAAAAAATATGATGATATAAACTGCTTTTCTTAGAAACTGCTAAGGACAGCTGATTTGTCTCAGTATGATGCATTCACCAGTAACTCTTACCCTTCTTCTCACCTTTTCTAGAACAATTTAATGTAATTTGACAGTGTAATAATTTTTTGTGATGGACTTTACAGCCACGTATTTTGTTCTTTCTTATAAACATCCTTGTGTGCATAGAGTTCAGATTTACTGAAGTCTGGTCAATTGGCTCACCCTTGTTTACACTGAAGTATCCCTAGTTACTCAGGAAGATGATTTAAGTATATTTCTCTCACGCTGAGATTTCAAACCCATTATGTATACTTTATGATCAAGGAATACATTTCTACACTGAGACCGTAATTCAGCTGTCATTGAAGTTAATGGGATCTTTCTACTGATATCAATGGGAATTTAATCTGGCCCCACAACTTTCTTGTGAATTACATTTAGAGAGAAAGTATTTAAAATATTAATATATTATAATTCATTGTAGAAGTTACAAAATCTTTCATTTGAGATTTAAAAAAAAAAAAAAGGCAGCTGAGTAAAATTAGCATCAGTTCCCTGCTTACTGATTTCACATATTTTCACAACTGTAATTATTCAGAAATCATTGGCCTTACAGAGGTATGACTGTAAAGGCTTGTTAGCCATCTCATTGTTTCTTTTTGCGTGTTTCAGGTGAATCTCTGTAGCTCATACTTGCTATTGAGACGTGCAGCAGTAGCTTGCTTGCGGCAGCTTGTGCAAAGAGAAGCTGCTGAGGTGTCAGAATACGCTGTTGCATTAGTTAAAGAGAGCAGAGAAGACTTTACTCCAGGTACTGTACTGAAGAGATCCAAGAGCTTGACACACTCATAATGAATTTTAAATGCACTCTACTATGGGTATGAAAACTTTGCTATGTTCTTGTTGAAGTCTTGAATGCCAAAAGATTGTTCACTTCAGTTTTCTATATATTTTGGAAGCATCCAAATCCTTCTGAGTGATAAAATGAATATACTTTTGTTTTCCATATATCATAGATAGTAAGGGTCACTAATGTGGGAGAGGAAAATGCGGCTCCAGAGAAATTGAAGACTGACTACCCTATAGCTTCATGTTTCTGCATTTCAAACACCTGGCTTTGCAGTCCTTACGCACCTTACACGGTTTTCATAATTAGTTTTATTTTCATATATAAATCTCTTCCTAAATTAAGAATCTGTCACTTTGAGAAGGTATACAAGAATTTTTGATGAAAATTCTGAGAATTAGTTAACTAATGATTATCACGGGTCCCTAGAATCTTTAACTACCTTGGGGTTTTGGAGCTCTTTTTTTTTTTTTTTTTTGCACTAAAAGGTCTGAAAGTCCTTTTCTTTACGTGCCCTTCTATGAGAATATGCTGATGATAAATTATTTCACTTTGGATTTCAATTCACACTGGTTTGCAAATTTTCAGAAGATGCATAATAACAAAAATGCAGATTTTTGAACTTGGTAGACATTCTTTTTCAGGAGCTCAGATGCTGTGCTGATTGTAGTGCTGCAAAATTTGGAATAGGATTCTTGTCATTTTCTCTGGGATAACTTTTCCTATTGATAGTGTGATCTGTAAAAGTTCAATGTTGGTTTTGTACCCAGATGACTTAGACATGGCATTAAAGCAATATAGATTATTATTTAAAAAAAATTTAATAACTAGAGGCTTGTTGCCAAGCTACTCTGTGTGCAACCTTGAGTAGGATTTCTGTGGTCATTACTTAGTTTTGGGATGAACAATGTTAATCTCACAGATGTTGTCCTTTGCAGATATTAACATCAGAGAAATAGGCCTGGAGGGGGCATTGCTGGGCTTGCTGGACAAAGAATTGGATCAAAGATTGTGCTGGGATATCAAAGAGACTCTGAGTCATATGCTTACTTCAATGGCAGTTGAGAAGCTCTCTTTTTGGCTGAAGCTTTGTAAAGATGTTCTTGCTGCTTCAGCTGGTAAGTACTAATTGACTCTAGTTCAGAATACAATAAAAATTAAGCCAGCAAGAGTACGTTATGTCACTGAAGAAAAGTATTCTTGAATATTCATGAAGTGTAACATCCTCCATAATGAAACACTGAACAAGGTTCTAGTGTTAAGTTAAAGGTAACTTTATTTCAGAAAGAATGTCTTCTTCCATTTTGATTGACTTTTCACTATTGAAGATGTTTCTGTAAGCATTTTAGTATGTCTTCAGTGATGATATTCTAGCTGCATTATTGTCCTAGTGTTAACTTATTTCCATAACAGGAAGGGAAGCATAATACATCTGAGCTTGTGAATCCTGTGCAAGTACCTACAAGAAAAATACTCAGACCATCTATTCTGTGGATGATAGGAATTATAGAGACCATATCGTTAATGAACATTCCAAGCAGATGGAATTAATTACCGTGCTGAATATTGTGAAGATTTTTTTCTCCTCTCTTTCTCTGTTGCTCTCTCTCAATTTATGATAAAGAGAAACTTCTTCACATTTGAAAGGGCAGTAGCTTCATATGTGTCATTTATTTTAAAATATTTTTTTCCTTCACTTCTTTCCTGTAGTTCTTTGTTTACTTTTACCATATTGATCCTACTTTCCAGCAGTATTCTTTACTTTACTTTACTTTAATACTACTTTCCAGGTAGTATTAAAGATGTGCAGACAGCTTTGGTGCACTTTACTTTTAATTCTAGCATTGACTTTCAGACAGTGAAATTGAAGAGATTCAATTCAAGTGAGTTGGAGGAGGCTGGAGACAGACTTTAAAGAGATTCTCTTATGAATCTTTCTGTAATTTTGTCTAAAGTAAAAAAATAAAATTAACTATATTTTTTAACTTTTTTTCCTGTGTCTTAACAATAGATTTCAATACAGTAGCATCAATAGATACCACTCAAGAAGAAGAACCTGCCAAAGTGGATGATGCATCCATATTAACATCTGAAAGCGACGAGAGGTTTCATCCTTTCAGTAATCCGCGGTGGTCCACCAGAGTTTTTGCTGCAGAATGTGTTTGTAAAATTATAAACCAGTGTGAAAATGCAGGCAGTGCCCACTTTGACATAACTTTGGCTCAGGAAAGGAAACAACGTGATTCAAGAGGTATATCTGAAGCACTGAAAGAATTTCAGA
Organism: Phasianus colchicus; assembly: GCF_987193195.1. Lineage (NCBI taxonomy): Eukaryota > Metazoa > Chordata > Aves > Galliformes > Phasianidae > Phasianus > Phasianus colchicus. The sequence continues at coordinate 35,529,559 of NC_143440.1, read as the reverse complement.
GAATGCAAAATATGCTTAAACTAAGTGTTCACTTTTTGCATTTCAATCAGATTCATCATAAATGTGTTGTTTGTACTGTGTTTAGAAGCCTATATTGATTAAGGTGTAGAACCACTTCAATTAGTCAAAACATTGGTGTGTTACTGCAACATCTATACTCATTTTTCTGGTTATAGCACTGTGGTAAATGTGTATGGAGCTATTGTTTCTGCATAAGCATTGACAATCAGAAATGATAGCTGGCACCAGTCTGTAATGATACAATTTGGTTACCTGGGAACATGAGGAAAAAAAACCCAACAGTGTCAATTTTCAGTACCTCCCTGTGTTTATTTAGAAGTGTTTTCCTAAAACAAACAAAACAAACAAACAACAACAACAACAACAACAACAAAAACAACCAACCAACTAGAAAATCTGTCTCATACGTGCTTACGCAGCTTTAAACTGAAAAGGAAAGTTGCCTAAATCAGCTAGCATGAAGCATCCAAGTAAAGTTGTTGTATGTGTAAAATGCTTTAAGTTAACTTTAATGCATTGTAAAATGTAAAATATGGATTTGGAAAATGTTGGGAGCAATATTATGAAATACGTTACGTCTATATTTAAATGTTTTGAAACTGGTTTCTGTTTCTTATTTCAGATGACTTTTTAGTATTACATTTAGCTGACTTGATCCGAATGGCTTTTATGGCTGCCACAGATCATAGTGATCAACTTCGTCTTTCTGGGCTTCAAACATTGCAAATTGTTGTTAGGAAGTTTGCAACTGTTCCAGAACCAGAGTTTCCAGGTCATCTAATTCTGGAACAATATCAAGCCAATGTAAGCATCATTGCTATTGTCTGATGTTTTCCATAATAACTAAGAATAGATGGGTAGTGGAGTATTTATCCAGATTTAATTAGCGATTTCCTGAAGTTTTGTTCAGAATTTCCTTAAATGAATTCTGAGTTTTAGAGGATCTTAAGAAACTGTCATTACCTGTAATTAAAAACAACCATTTTTTACTTATTTTCATAGACCTACAATGAACACTCATAATTACTGTACCTGTAATATGCTGAGACACATCACCAGCTAAGTGTACTTATCTTCAGCAGGCTTTTTTGCGAAAATCTCACTTGATTTATCATTTCGCTTTTGACAAACCACACATTGACATTTCAGTTTCAGTTCAAGATAGAACTCTTTCAGTATGTCTGTAAAATGATGCAGACCATTATCACTGAAATTTTTCTGTAGGAACTTAATTCATCCAGTAAGAGATCCTAAAAATGACATAACTGAATTGAAAGCCTGAATTTACTCAGGAATCAATTCTAGAGTTTAGTTTCATAAATTATAGAGACCAACATTTATAGTAGCACTTACTTATTTTATATATACACATGTATATAGTTCGTTGCAGAGGCTGATGGTATCAGTGAGGATGGTGCCATTGCACTTGACATAGTTTACATAATCTATTATACTTCGTAATTTTCTCCCAAAAAGCATCTGGCTTAAGTCTGAATGTTCCATTATCATCTGAATCAGCAAGTGAAATTTTCACTAGCCTTTAGAGAAAATAGCTTATCAATCTTTGTAACCTGGTGTGTTCCCTATTAGATAAATGGAGTTTATGTTCTCTTCTTCTTTCACTTTGTGAAGGTGACCAACTTCAGCTGTTTATTTCCTTAGAGCTGGTGGTTTTTTGCTGTTTTTTTTTTTTTTTTTTTGAGTAAGGAAATGTCACTAGATGTCTTGCAAGTCATTGGTCATTTGGAGCAGTCTTTTTTTCTTTTGAGAGCTATTCATCAAGTTAAGAGCTCAGGAAAGAAGAGGTATCTATTTCAATTTTAGACTATGAAAAGAAAAGAAACTACTTTGAGAACTCCTTTCAAAGAGAACTATGCTTCCCATGTAAGCAAAACAAACGCAATTTGTTTTGAATGCAATTGTCTCCTTACTCTTGAATCTCACCAAAAAAGTGAAAAATGAAACAGGATCCTGTGTTTTGTAAAGTAAATTGCAGCAAAGTTTGGCTATGGAAAATTATTCTTTACTTAGCTGTTTCTATGTTTTAAATGTTGTATAATTTCTTTTTAGGTTGGAGCAGCTCTTAGGCCTGCCTTTGCTCCAGAAACTCCTCCTGATGTCACAGCAAAAGCATGTCAGGCAAGTGTTGAAAGTCAGAAGTCTTAGGTAATAGACCCTCTGAAATTTTCTTTTTGCTTGATACATCATACAAGAAAAGGGAAACATTAAATCACGTAGTCTCAAATTCTCAATACAAACAAAATAATGTCACACAGGTTACCTGTATATTATAGCATTCCAGATTTTTAATGCACTTTAGAATCTTTTGGGAAACTTTTTTGTAGCAGTTAATATTTAAGTTACTTAATTCATCCCTCCTACTGTTTTTGGATTTTGTTACTTATATATGCTGAACTGTAATTCAACACTGGTTATTGTCTGAGAGATAATTATATTTCAATAGAAATGAAAATTTTGGCATCATTTTACAAATGGGGGGGGGGAAAGGAGTATCCAGTGGTGTTTGTCTTGTTTCTAACTAACTTTTACAATGCTAGGTGTGTAGTGCCTGGATAGCAAGTGGTGTAGTAAGTGATCTCAATGACCTTCGAAGAGTTCACCAGTTGCTTGTATCCTCTTTGGTCAAAGTGCAAGCTGGGAAAGAGACACAAAGTCAACAGTATAATGAAAGTACCTCAACTATGGAGATATTGGCTGTGCTTAAGGCCTGGGCAGAGGTTAGTGTAATAACTCCATAACACTAGTCTTGATTTCTGGTAGGCGGATTAGAATCTTTCAGACAGAATCGTTTCAAAGATTTCTTACATGCGTCCTTAAATAGAAGTTTGTTCTTTGCTATGCTTTGCTATCTCTAAATAGTACATAAATACCAGCCTTAGCCAAGTTGAAAAATAAATGTAATGAACGAGACACTTGGTAAGCTTGACAGTGGCATTGCTCTGTAATTATATACACATTATTATACTGTATTTCATAGAATCACAGATTCATAGAATTCTTACATCTTCTGATGTTTTGCTGTTAATTTTAAATTGGTGTGGTATAAATTGTTATGGTATGGTAGTTGTAAATAGTTATTTTCATTTCCTATTTAATTTTATACAGGTAGCTCTTCCAACAATGTCAGTTCAGTACTGTCTTGGCTACCTGCCTTAAAGTCAGCTCACATGAGTGCCTGTTTTAATATATGTAAATGCAAGGTTAGATATTTAAAAATAAAAATGTGACAATGTATATAACCTCTGAAAGATGTCTGAGAAAGCGCTGATGATTAACTTGATGGAGGGAATGGATAACCAGCTAAATATGATCACATGTGGTTGATATGGTATTTGTGTAAGCAGAGGGATGTTTTGAAGAGAGCAGGCAATAGATGGCATTTATTTGACAATTCATAGAAACACATACATCTTCTGGTGTCTATACTGGAGAAAGGATATGTTAGCAAAGAAGGGATGCCATCAGAGAAAAGCTAGCAAATGGGAATAAAATACTTGAAAATACATTCACACTGAGAGTTTTAAGTAGATCAGTTTCTTTTATCTATTAGGAGAAGATAAGGTTCCATTATCAATATAAAATGATTACAAAGAGAAGAGTTTTTTACTGGCATATAACAATAATTGTTTCACTGGTCAGAAGCTCAGGCAAAATTCAGACTAAATGCTAAGTTAGTGTTAGTCATGATGCTGTAAGAGTTAATGGGCATAAACTGAAACACAGGAAGTTCAATCTGAACTTTATAAAAGAAAAAAAAAACTTACCTACTTTAAAGGTGACAGCACTGGAACAGGCTGCCCAGAGAGGTTGTGGAGTCTCCTTGTCTGGCAAAATTCAGAACTCGCTTGGAGGCTTTCTGTGTGCAACATACTGTTGGGAACCTACTTTAGCAGGGAGTTGGACTTGGTGATCTCCAGAGGTCCCTTCCAACTCCTTCCAATCCTAATTCTGGGATTGTGTGAACTTTTCGAAGTGAAGGTGTGTAGATTTTTCCTATCTATATATAGCAGCCACAAGAAAGTAAAACCCTTCAGCTTTCTACTGGATTTGAGATGTGCTTAACTACTACAAAACTACTACAAAATAAATTGTGACCTGTAATCAAGTAATCTATACCTACTAGACTTGAAGCAGAGACAGATTCTAGGAAATCTCATGCTTGCTCAACAGTCAGTCATGATCTTGGTAGTTTTTCAAGTATTAATTTTGTAAATGTTTCTTCAACTATATAAACAGGTTTACATAGTTGCAATTGAAAAGCAAAAAAATCAAAGTGATTTGCACAATCACTCCTTGAAAACTACGAACTCTGCAGAAGAAAGCTACAGAGATGTATCATCTTCAGCCAGTGGTCTTGTGGACTTAGTACAGGCAGATCTTGGAACACTGAGCAAACTCTGGCTTGCTGCACTTCAGGATTTTGCTCTCTTAAATTTGCCTTCAGAATATGCATCACAACTGCCTGCTGAAGGTAAGGAAGTGAATAAATTTTCTTTTCATAGCTCGCTTGCAGTCATTAGCTGACTTGTGTTAGATTTCAATAAGATAACATTGTGTAGAGAATACACATACTTGCGTACTTAAATATAAATAACGTTTGCTTATGAGGAAAGAGCTTTCAGTGATGTGAAAAGCAGTTTGTTCAGTATCCATGTTGGTTGGATATTTTTATGGTTGAAAGAAGGAAAAGGTAATTGTGTTCCATTCCATTCAAACCAAAATAAATTTCCATTTTTAGCCTAAATTTCAGTATTCCACATTTGAAAGAAAAAAAAATGTCATAAAATATGGTAAATATTTCAATCAGAAGAATCCCAATTTTTGATGTATGAGGAATTATTGTAATTGAAAATAAAATATATCCTTGAAACATAACTTTTCTTTTTGTAGGTGGTGCATTTTACACGGCTGAGACGATAGAAAACGCCAGACCTCATTACTACAACTCCTGGGCACTGATACTTTATGCTACAGCATTATGGCTTACCAGCACAGGTTTCATTGTTGCGGATCCAGATGAAGGAGTTGCTAATCTCTCTAGACCTGTCACCCCAACTACAATGTGTCAAGATTCTTCCACCAGGCCCTCAGTAAAATCTCCTGAGGATGTGAATACTGACAGGTTTCATCTTATTTTGGGTTAGTGTATAATCTGTCTTGATTCTGTAGCACCAAGAATGTTTAACATTTTTAATTGATAAAGCTGTTTGCAAAAAATATTTTATTATTCACGCTTCATTGCATTGTTGAATTTTGATTGTTTCTTAGAAAAATATAGTCAAGTGAATTTTAAGTACTAATGACATAATTGTAATCTGTTTTCCCAAATGTTTAGCTCACAGTTAACTATCACAAAGTCCAAAGCAAGTGCTTCTGCTGTGCTCGTAAACACTCAATTTCAAATTGTGTGAACAAACTTTAACACAGACACTTTCTATAGCACAGCAGTTCTTAAGTGTACATCGATCAGTTGCCAACAGTTTATGGGACCCGCAGACCCACGCCCCAGGAGAAGTAGAAGGGGAGAAATGGGAAAAAGTAGGGAAATAAATAGGCCTAAAAACAAAACAGCAGCAACAAGCTAAGGGGGAAAAAATAGTTTACATACTATTAAGTATGCTATCGGAATGCAGGATAACACAATATAATACAATATAATTGGAATTGAAGCTAATAAATCAAATGAAAGGAGTGAGAGAGTGTGTCCAAAGCCAAAGGCCTTACTCTAATGCTGAAGGTGAGATGGCTAGGGAGCACATACCGCAGTGACGAGCTGTAAAAGAAGGGCAGTCTTATGACTTGTGAGCAGTTTTATCTTCCCCTTTGAACAGAAAATGGAAACAAAACAGTGGAAGTCCCTGGGGATATGTGGTTCTTCTCTTCTGAGAACCAAGTACCCAGTTCATGAAACTGGAGCATTAACTCGTTAACTCTCAGTGCTCTACTGGGATATTATGTTGTGATGTGGAATACCAATGACAAAAATCATAAAACCGTGGCATCAATTTACCAAGTCATCACATACTTGCAATTACAGCTGTAAAACTGAGTTGAGAACATGGATCACAATTTATATGAAGTTCATCTCCAGTGTCACAGAATGTTATCTAAAGAGTCCCAAAACCTCAGAAAGAAGTGACCAATTTTATGTGGTCTGGAATGTGTGAGCTTAGACCCATGTAATTTACTTGTAGCAGGTGTTTCAGCTGTGGTGGTTGTAATCGTTAGCATTTCTGTAGGATGAGAAGAAAAAGCCTCAGCCTTGGAGTTTGTGAACTATTGTTAACTTCTGTTATTGTTTTTAGTTACATAAATGAATTCAGTTAGGCAAATATTATATGTATGTGTTATGAATTGTCTGCCTGCTGTGGTTTAAAACAGCATTTGGCTGAGCACCACAGTCATTTGCTCACTCACCTCTCCTCCCTCCCATTGGATGGGGGAGAGAACTGGGGAGGGGAAAAAAAAAAAACTAAATAGAGCCCACACGTTGATATAAAAAATACTAAGGCAGAAAAAGAATAATAAGGGAATAATAATAGTAATAAAAATTATAGGAATGATTATACACAAAACAAGTGGTACACAAACAATTGCTCTCCACCTGCTGACCAATGACTAGCCAGTCCTGAAACAGCAGTTGCTTCTCTGGCCTACTTCCCACCATTTTCAGGGTTTTTTTTTTTTTTTTTCACATGGTGCTGTACGTTATGGAATATCCCTTTGACCAGGTTGGTTCAGCTGTCCTGGTTCGGTCAAATGCTGGTATGCTATCAACATTGTTTGCCTCCTAAATCTAAAACACATACCAGCCACTATCAAGGAAAAAGAAATTCTGTGCCAGTTGAAGCCAGGATACTGCCTACTCATCAGATCTGGAGTGCAATGTTTTACTTGGAAACCGTTCTAATTTATTTATAAGAGTTCTTTCCTCAAAATATTAACAATGGGAAATGAGTCCACTTAATATAAAGTGGAAATGCTATTTGTATGTCTGCTTATCATACTTTTATGTTTTTTTTAAATTATTTTGATCTTTACAGGAATTAGTGTGGAATTTCTCTGCTCTCCTCGATCAGATGCAGCAATGGAGAACATTATTGCCTGCTTGCATGCCCTACAGGCTCTCTTTGATGTTCCGTGGCCAAGATCTAAAATAGGTGGTGATCAGGTAATGTGTTATTGATCAGGATCTCCAGCTAACTTTGAAGGATTTAGGAAGAAGCTCCTTATTGTTTAGGTTACTCACATCCATACAGACTTGGTACTGGACAAGACTGGGCCAGTCTTCCCGAAATTACCTTTTCTTTTCAAAGAATAAGTGGTATAATGCTGTAAACATTTAGAGAAATGGGGTTTATTCTTAAGAAACAAATGTCATATCTGCTTATATCTGCAAAACTGTCTTCCTCTTACTTTTATTAGCTCTGACCGTTGAACTTTATATATAAATTTTTTTTTGCATCTAATTAACATTAATCAAAATAAAAAGGGAAAATGACAAGAATGTTTCAAGAAGAGTGGTATAATCCACGCTTCATACTTGGAAATTACTATGGAACTGTTTTTTAAACTAGACGTGACTGTAAAGGCCAAAGAGGAAATAAAAGCTTCTGGAGCAGTACTAATGAGAGATGTTAGATGCATAGATTGTAGTTTTAGTTTTGAAAATGGTGAAAATAACATCTCATAGACTAATCCTTCATACGATTTATAAAGCAAAACATTGGATGTAAGGTTCTAAGCATAAGTTTGAGACAAAGATTATATTCAGGTTGTAAGGCTGACTGACAGACCAGAAGCAGGTGCTGTTCCTAAAAATGGAGGAAGTTTTTGAGAAGAGTTAAGTGCAAATTTTGAGCATGATGACCTTACAGACAAGCCAGATTTAAAGCATAACTTTGAGCAGTATCTCTACTCTTTGAATTAAGCTTTATACCACCTTTTATGCCACACAGTTCTCTAACACAGCACAGTTGATGTCTGTGGCTGTGTCTAAGTTTTGCTAACTATTGATGCTTCTCCAAGGAAATGTACAGGAGGCATTGTAGGCCCAATCCACGATAGTATTCCTATTGTCATGAGTTAAGAAAGAATTGAATTCTGCTGTTAGTGGCTATAGGGCTTTAATAAAGTGCCAGTTCCTGCGATTGTGTCAAGAGTATTGTTGTGTTCCTTAGAGAAATCAAATCAATAAGAGCAATACCATTCGCTCTAATTGTTATTAATCATTTGATAAAGAGTGTCTGTTCCTAAAATTTCTGCATCAAAGTGGGTATACATTAAGCATTTTTCTCACTATAGGAGTTGGCTGTAGAGCTGCTGAATGTTTTGCATCGGCTGATACTGACCAGAGAATCACCTGATATTCAGCTTGCTGCCCTTGAAGTTGTTCGTCTTATTCTTTTTGCAGCTCAGGAACATGTGAAGGAAAAGCGGAGGAGTGCAGAAGGTACAGTAAGGCACAAGATGCTGAATATATATTCTTAAGGGTATGGGATTCTTTCTTGGAAAATAGGATTCTTGGAGTTGGTATTCCAACATGTATTTTAATTGAGGTTCTTCACAGTTAGTGATTAATGCTGGTTCACTTAAGTCAGCCCAGGTGCCTGACTTCAGAAATCGGAGAGACTTGATAGCAGATGCCTGTGGACTAGAGGCATGAACTGAGGAGAAAAATTTGAGAAACTGCAGACTGTGGTTGGCATAACCTTGTGTGGTGACAGGGAGGAAGAATTCATGGATAAAAGGGGATCAGTTGCAGTAGAGCAATAGAAAGACTCTGCACGCACACACACACAGCTGTTACAAGCTGGACTCCACTAGTTTCTCTGATGATAGCTTTCTAAAGTTAATGAGAAAAACAACAAAATAACATCATGTTGGCATGGTACTTCAGCATGTTTGAAGTCTAAATCTATTGCATCCACTCCTGCCTTTCCACAATCAAAGCACAGATTGCTTATTCAGAAGGATGGACTTTTGCCAGTAGAAGCTGAATACATATGCACACACATATATACAAGTCAAGATTGTCATTTGATGACGAAACAGTCTTAAAATGTAAACTTTTTGGAAACAAGGAACAGTCTGCGGATTTCTGCCATATTTTTTATTTCTGTTGTAGTTGATGATGGTGCTGCAGAAAAGGAAACACTACCTGAATTTGGAGAAGGCAAAGATACAGGAGGACTTGTGCCTGGGAAATCCTTGGTCTTTGCAACATTAGAGTTGTGTGTTTGTATTCTTGTCAGACAGCTTCCCCAGCTCAACCCTAAGTTAACTTGTAGCCCTGCGGTTCAATCAGGAAAACATCTGTTACTATCAGAAGATGGAAGTAGGCTGGTATCAGCAGCATTACTAATTCTCTCTGATGTTCCTGCAATCTGCTCTCCTGAAGGTATGCTATTTCATCACAAGGAAAGATTAAATGAAAGATTATTGGGCTCTTCTGAGCAGCCTGGTTACTACCTACTTTTCTCAACTGGATAAATGTGGCAACAAGATTCATGATTTGCTTGTGACAATTTCCTGTTCTAATTTTTTTTTTTTCTGACTGTCACGTTACAGAAGTTACCAAAGCAATTGAAAGAGCCTTTTTTCTTTTTCTCTGTGTTGTTGCAGTGCGATTAATGGATTTCTTTTGTGCAGAGGAGTGTACAGTGGATGCATGCTTCTATCCTACTTTAACTTTCTGTTCCAGAACTTGTAATACGGACATAAATTAAATTTAAAAGGCAAACATATCATGTTAAATTTCACTCAAAGCTATCATTTGAACATTAGCAACCTGCTCTTAAGTAGTTATGGTTGGTTCTTCAAATTAATTGACTTTTACCCCATGATTCATTTTGAATGCACACCAGCCTTTAAGAGGAATCTTTTTTTCCCCAACAATATTGTATTCATACATATGATCTTTCAGTGCTGCTACAGCATGCTGATAAGCCATTTCTGTTGCATTCCTCCTTTACTTTAGGTATCTGTGTTATTCTCTATGCAAACTATTGCCTTTACCAGCTCTGTGAATTTCTTTTTTCATACACTTGTGCTCTATTACAGAATTCTTTATAGGGGCTAGTGTACTTCAGATGGAATAGTTAACAGTTCTTGCTATTGTTCTAGAGTACAATATGATTTCTTTTTTCCATCTGTAGCCCATTATGTGTCATATTTTTTTTAATATCAAATCTCCCTGAACTTTTCACTCCAATTAATATGCATTGTTTTACAGGAAGTGTTTCAGTTCTTCCTACTATTTTGTACCTAATTATTGGTGTACTTAAAGAAACTGCTGTCAAAGAGCAAGATGGCCAGCTACCTTTGCCAGTTGCTGCATCTCTACAAGCTCTTAAAGGACTTCTGTCTTCACCAATGGCTCGAGCAGAGAAGAGTCGGACTGCATGGACAGACCTTCTGCGCAGTGCTTTGGTCACTGTACTTGACTGTTGGGATCAAGGTAAGGACAAGTTCATTTTGTTTAGATTAAATTTATGTACGTCTTGTATAAATAAATTCTAATCAGTAGCCAGCTAATTCTCCTGCAGGTGAGTACTGCTGAAGCTATAGTGCCATTCTGTCTCTACAGTTGACATGAGAAGTCACAATCTGTAAAGGATAAATGTGGAACTGCAGGTGTACACCTCTATTACTCAAAGCCACAATGTAGTTACACTGTGTGATGGAATAAACAGAAGTTGTAACTTCAGTGTAAAGATGAGCATAAAAAACAGTTGTACTACATATGATTTCTTTACAAAAACTAATGTCTGTATTGGCAGCAAAGTGAATTAAAACGAGTTTAAGAAAAATACCTTTTTGTCCTCATGCTAGTGTTCTGTGTACTCTTTCTTTAGCTTACCCATTTTGAACTTTTGGCTTTTGTCATTCCTTCTGTTTAATCTCAAAGCTGTAGCTGTTATCGGATCTTTTGTTTATAGCGCTGTTTTTAATTTACTTGAACAAAAGCCTCAGTCATACCAAAAGGAATGTACGTTTTTCAATGCAAATTGTATATAATTGTCAAAATAGGTTGTTGTTTTCCAACGTGTCATACCAGCTTTTCGAAGATATTTATTGCACTGCCTACAAAGTAAAAATGGATAGGAGCATGCTGGTATTTCTAAATATGCATGTCACTACTCCTGAATTCGGATTTTGGGGCCTCAGCACAAACCATAGCAGTGCATCAGAGTGTCATGTATTTGAAAAAAGAGATTCCTAGGGAGACCTAGACATTTCTATTCCACCTCTTTGTAGCATTTGAATTCATAGAATTACTTCCTAGTGCAAATCTAACAGACCATTTGCTTTATTGATAGCAGATGGTCTTCTCCGAGAACTCGATGAAGTGAGCCTGCTTACCGCTATCACAGTGTTCATTATGTCCACCAGCCCAGAAGTTACTACCATAGAGTGCCTTCAAAAGCGTTGTATTGACAAGTTTAAAGTAACACTTGAGTCAAAAGATCCTGTTGTAAGTACTAGTGAAGCTGTAAAAATATCAGCAGCATATTAAAGGCATTTTATCTTATTTTCTGTTCAGTTACTTCATGTTTTGACTCCAGTTAATTCTATCCTGCCTATATCTGCTGTATTTTGGAGTGGTTTGAACATGTTAACAAAACCATGGCCAGCTGTGCATTTTGCCATTTTTTATTCTGTATGCAGAATATTCTGTATTCTTAACGCTTACATTTTCATTTTTCTGCATCAGACCCAGAGCTTCACACACTGACAGTGACACAGTGCTAACACACAATCTTAACACAAAAAGAATATTTTTTTTCCTTAACTCAAAAGTCTGGGGAGATGTAGGATTCAGTGAAAAGAAAGAGGATGCACGATCTAGTTGTTATTAATTTGGATACAAGTTATAATGCTTCTATGAATTACTATGTGTTAGCACTCTGAAAACTGATTTCTTTTCACACTGTGAGGCAGATTTTTCTCCCTCGCTGAAATTTTATCCAACAAACTGTGAGTCTTAAAACACTCTGGCTTGTATTTCAAGGTATAACACTTTGTAACTGTGAGTTTGATTTTTCCCTTTAGGTACAGTATAAATGCTACCAGCTACTGCACTCCATCTTTCAGCATCCAAACAAAACTGTGTCATATCCTTATATTCACTCTTTAGCATCATCCATTGTGGGAAAATTGCAGGAAACAGAAAAATCAAAACCTGAAAATGCTGCAGAACTTCAGGTTGTTCAGGAGGGAATCAAGGTGGTAACGGCTCTTACAGCTGCTGCTGAGGAAGAGCACCGTAAGTTGCATCCCTTATTTGTATCCAAAACATTACACACACTTAGTTGTCACGGGTAATTAATTAGAACAAAAGGATCTCTGGGAATCAACTCCTCAACAATAATCGCTAACAGAATTGTTAGAATGTTGGTTCTTTCTAATGTATATTTCAGATAACATTAGCTGTTTTACAATTTTTGTTATATGTTAGCTTGGTTCATGAAATGCTTCTATTTGCAATGTGAAGCTGTTTTTAACAAGTGTATGTTTTAAGTCCTGTTTTCAATGCTTACAGGTTCTCATCTGGTGACCTGCCTTCTTCCCATCCTTATTTCCTTTCTTTTGGATGAAAATGCCCTGGGTTCTGCTACAAACACAGCAAAAAATCTGCATGAGTTTGCTTTGCAAAATCTGATGCAAATTGGTCCACAGTACTCATCAGTTTTTAAAAAATTAATGGCTTCCTCTCCAACCATGAAAGCCCGGCTCGAGTCAGCTGTAAAAGGCAATCAAGAAAGCATCAAAGTGAAGACTGCTAAACTTGCAAAGAATCCTGGGAAAAGTTCGAGCATTCAGCTGAAGACCAACTTTCTTTGAAGTCTCCTATTTGCACTTTGATATCAACAGCAAAAAATACTCCTTTTAATTTCTAAACAGAGGATTTTTGTGAGTTGTTCTCATATGTTTTTCAGTTTGCATTGAAAAATTATAGAAATCTTTTAAGAGAAAACAAAACCCTAGGTGACTGCCTGTTAGTTTAGCAGATTTCTCTAAACAATATTAATAGGACTATCAGAAATAATCTATTCTGTGTTTCTGGATTAAAGCACCAGAAAGGCACATACCTATATTAAAAATCTTTATTGAACTTTACAATAGATGTATTTAGGAGTGGCCCACAATTAGCCAAAAAGTAAAATTAATTTTGTTTTAAATAGGTGTTTGTCAAAAATAAATTACCCAAATCATTTTTTGGATGCAACTCGGATATAAATTTACTTGCAAGTGGTAATGTATCTTAATTACTAATTTAACATGCTGAATTATTAAGTAAGCAGATTAAATATCCTTTTAAGCCTTACAATAAATTATTGTTGATCTCAAAAAAAAAAAAAAATCAGTAAAAGTAACATTAATAGGTGTAATCTTAATAACTTCTTGAGCTGGCCAATGTTTAACAAATGCTGTTAAATACAGCTTTACAGTGCTTCTTCACTGAGGACTCAGTAGTGCTTTACACTGTGGGGTTGTTGTGCATCTGTTAGCATTTGCAGGCTTGGTGCCTTGCTGCTTGGCATAGTCTCACTTTTCAGGACGTATGCTTGTGTTAATTCTGTATTGTATTAGCCAGGCAATTGAAGCTCTAATATCTTGTCCATGATGGGACAGCAACTTTAATATACTGTGCCTCAATTCAGACATCTATTCTACCTGGATGTGTGTTTCCTGATCTTTTAATGATCAAATATATACACACATCACATAAATCTATGCATCCCTGCAATGAGAGCTGGATGTACCTGAAGTCAGTTTGTCTTGTGTCAAATGAAGTACAACAAACTCATAATAAGAAGTATTTAATTAACATTTTTATTAAGGAACATATTTTAATATAGAGAAATAACTATTAAAAATTGCAATGGTTATAAAGTATTTTCTACATATAGTATTGATTTTTTTTCTTAATACCAGTATTGTCTAAACCAAACACTATTAAACTGAGGATAGTATTTCCTTCTTGATTCTAATTACTTTTTAAAAAAAATAAAATGGAGAGGGAACTGAGAAACACACTGTGACTCAGGAAAAGTGTGATGTACTGTATTTTATTAAAAGTTTTGTATATAAATATAATTGTAAATTGTACAGAATTAACCATTTGACCAAAGCTCTAACAATTCATTTTTTCTAATTTACATAAATAAAGCTAATTTTCTTCATTTAAGATTTGTCTTAGTCATTTTACCCAATAGCAGAGGAATTCTAAGGACTTCATAACAGAGAGAAATGTTTGTATGCTGCTGCATGGAAACTAGAAAGGCAGGTCATGGCCAGATGCACCAGAGTTTGTGACCACATGGGAGGCCTTCCTCTGTTCTGCACAACACAGTGGTAAGTAAGGGGGATCAGGGAGATATGCATTATATATGTACGTACCTATTCTGTGCCAAATGCTGGTATAGGTGATCTATGAGAAGATGGCTGTGATGCCTTCCATTTTCCCTGAAGAACCAGATGTTTTGTTCCACATCTTCATTGCTGTCAAATCTGTAGTTAGCACTGGCTGTGTCAAAAGAGAAGTATGTGAAGTTTGTCAGTTACTGATCTTGATCTCTACAGTCACTTATTTTCCTTTACAGCTGACTTGGTACAGAGGTTTTTCTGTTTGTGTGTTTTTCTCCTGGCCACTTCTGGAAAAATCGCAGGCTTAAGACTTAAACAACTGAAGTGTTGTGCTGACTGAAAGTGGCCAAGTGTATTGCTGAGAGTATTATCTGCTACAATGGCTGTATGTGGTTACTTTTTTGAGTTGTGTCATGTAATAACAGCAGCCACCTTTTTGAGTTACACTTTTTTTTTAAATATCATTAATAAAATCTGATAAAGTCTTACTTTGCTTTTAAGAAGTATGCTCAAGTTGCAAGAGCACCAAGCTACACTTTTAAAAGCTAGAAGAGCTTTGTCCTGGATTTCTTAGGGAATCTTACTGTGGGAGCTGATATTTTTTAGTCAGTTGTGATGTTTCTTGGTCAAGTCATGTAATGACATATGGCAAAGCTCCCTTTTGAACATATCTACATACTGTGAATGCAGAAACAAAAGCAAGATTCATTGAAGAGAACTGCTGGCAATTGTTAACATTATCAGTGGTTTTCTGTAATCTGCAAAGTAGGATTATACGCATGGGTTTAATCCATGCAGATAATTTATCCACATAAATAGTAAAAATACCTCTGTCCTGAGCTGTGCTTTATTATGTGCACTTAAAATAACAAGTTGAATGCTCACATGAATAATTTTACTTAAGATTTTATTAATAAATGTTAGAATCTTGTTTCAGTTGGATATCAGACATCTTTGATGCAGTCTTGTCAATTTACTAAGTACCTATCTTTTTTTTTTTTTCCCTAAAAAGGCAAGAAAGACCACAAAGTAGTTTTGGCTTTGGTTCTACTCTTCTCTTCTAAGCATTGCTTAGCTCTGAAGCTCTTATGTTTAAAGAGACAAATATAAATGAAGAGCCAACCATATGCTTAACAATGAACAAGTCTCACTTTACTATTACAGGTGCCTTATGCCTCCTTGCTGATTGTTTGTTGGCTTTTTTTTTTTTTTGCCATCTTCCTATAGGCACCAGTAAACTTCCAGTAATTATTCTGTGCAGTGAAAGTTGTGGCCTGCACGCATGTTCATTTTCTGTTTGTAGTGTTTCTTCAAAGTCAAATGCTTTTGTGCAACAAAAGGTCCTGCTTATGCCCAACATTAAGTATACATAAATATTACATCACAGAATGCAATATATGTGGTATGCAGTAATTATTTGCAAGTAACTTTCTGTTACCTGCAACAAAATGGAATTTGTCAAAACCATGTAAAGGCATTGCACAGCTGGGATGTGGTTGTGTTCAGTTTGATACACGTCTGTGGCATGTGAAACAGGCAGCATTTTTAAGCCCAGCACTGCTCAGTCTCTGATTTGCTGTGTTTAGCCTGCAGGGTTGCTTGATACAGCGTCCTCTAAAGCTTCATCCCTAATCTCTCTGCTAGGTGCAGTCCTTTTTGGCTTTGGCTTTCTGCAATGTAATTCCATTTTATTAGTGGGTCATAAGGTAGAAGCTTTCTTCTGCAGTTGCATACTGTTTCTTAACCAATAGTGATTTAAATCAGTCTGTACCCCCTTTCAAGCTACTAATAAACTTGTGTTTTTTCTTTCACTGGAAAACTCGGCCAATGCAATTCCAAGCAAGACAAGACAGTAAAAGGGGAAAATCCTTAGAATATGAACGCCCTTTGTTCAGTCTTTAAATAAAAGAACATATAGCAAGGTAGCTTATTCTTCTCTGCATTGTGGTGTCAAAGAACCCAGAAGTGTTGCACCCTTACGCACTGAATAAGGTGTTGTTCATCTCCTCTCAAAAGCTGTGATCCCGTGTGCATTGCTAGACACTGCTTTCTGCATAGGTAGCCCATGTGTCCTGATCACACTTTGCCAAGTAAATTTTCTCTCAGTATAGAGTAATAACGAAATAGCTGTTGAGTTGCAACCTCAGCAACAAAACAGCTTGTTTTCACGTGTGCTGCACCAGCTATTAATGACAGCAGTCTATACTTTCAAAGACATAAAATGCATGTCTGATGAACTATTAAATGCTTCATCTGTCCCTTAGATATTTTTAGATGTATAATACTGATAGTTGATTATGTAGAATAAAGATAGTGTCATCTCTACAAGGAAACCTTAAGTGCCAGTGCTATGCCACCAAGGTTTTGTGGTTGTTCTCTTAATTTTGGTGTACAATCATAGATTTTTTAAAAATTATTTATTTATTATTCTCTGGATTTTCTGGAGAATAAATGGTCTGTTGCACAAGGGGAAGCAATATCAAAATACAGAAAAAGTAGGGCTGAATAGTTTTTCTGAGAAATAAGGCAAAACAATAGCAGGCTTCCAAAATCTCTGCAAGAGATCTATGATAGATTAACCCAAATTCACTTACTCGGTATCTGAATATAATTTTTGATCTGTGATCTTATTCTCATTTCTATAGTGCCAGTCATCTGAACTGCAAAATCGGACTCCAGAAGGCAAACAGTGGCATCAAATCTCTATCCTCTGCACCTGTGTTCTAGTTGCTTAGAAGCACTCACAGAAGGAAACAAATCACGATGATGAGTACCAGACTTAGTAGAGCATGTTCTCCATAGGCATATTACTATTTGTGCCAAACTGTTCACTTACTGCACAGAAAAACCTTCTGTTTATATGGGTTAGGTTTGCAGGTGACAAGTTTTTTCTGAAACCTGGTGGTAGGAAGCTGAATGTAGTAACAGAAAATATTTAAAAAAAAAAAAATAATCCTATTGGAAATTGCCACATTTTATGAATCACAATTGTCTAGCCTAAAACTGGATTTTTTTAAGCCAATGTTAAAATTTGTGCGTTAAAAGTAATGTGAATTATCTCACTGCCAGTGAAATGCATCATGGAATTGCTGAGATGCATAGTTGCTACATTTGGGAACTATTTATTTTGTAATGTTCTCTGGAAAAGATTTTGTTTATGGTATTTTTGTAAGCTTTTCATTTATTTATTGCTGTGTGCCTCATTCCTCAGCATCTTTTTTTTCTGGAAAAAAAGAAAAATAGAAAATTTTGTATAAGATGTTTCCTATGGTAGTACAGGCATTAGGGCCTTAGGGGTTCTGGAAACTATTTTGATTAATACCTAAAATAGAAGTTTTGTACATTTAAAAATACAATCTATTATTACAAAGGCAAATGCTCTTAACCTCATCTCCTTTTACACAAGGTTCATGGCACACAACATAGAAAAATAATTGTCAAAGCTGTATGCGTGTTTTACGGGTAACAGGTAGCCATAATGGGATCAAACTTTTGTACTGAATTTACTTGAAATATAGTTAGAGAAAAAATTTTTAAAAAGTCTGCAGGAAATCTCAGTTTTTCTTTTATGATAGTTTATCAAATATGTTAAGCAAGCGATCAAGGATGGCACTGGGAGATGAATAGAAATAAGAGAAGATGGTTTTTCATATTGAATCTGAGACAGAACACAGTCTAGCTACAGTTCACTACTTACTTGCAAAAACAGATGTGCTTGCCCAGTTTTTGTTTACTGTAGCCATCATTCTAAAACAGTCAAGTTGCTGAAACTCTATTTTGATTTCATTTGTACTGTGACCAGTTCTGCCTGAGGCATAACTGTCTAAACAATACTACAATCTCTTGTGGGTGGTGGGAAGCTATGCTGAGTTTTTTTATTCCATATTCTTTCTTGTTCCGCTGTGAGGCCAACAAACCTGGGAATAACAAGAATTTTCAAGCTGGTTGGAGACAGATACTCACAACTAAAACTGTGTAATCTTTAGTCGCAAGTGGTATTTCGTTCTAGGTCCCTTCTAAAATACACAGTAAGAATAGATACGCATGGACCTCACAACGTCAGAGGCTTCTATTCTGATTTTTCCACATCAGTTTGGAGAGATGGCAGAAAAGCCATGCACGTACCCTTTGTAGGTGCAAAGAAGGAAGATGATCAGTAGACATAGTCAGACATTGGTAGGAGATACCAAAGTGGTCTTCTGCAGTTGAACTTGGGGAAGGTATGAGTGAAAACTCGTTTTACCAAGTTGGCAACTGAAACCAGCCTTTCCAGAAGGTTTCTTTAAGTACCTGTTCACAACAGTTGCCTGGTCTGGGATCACACTGCAACACACAGCTCATGAACACAAGATGCATGAATGGTGCTCAGTAAATGCTAACAGCCTGCATCCATGCCAAGAGTTGGTAGTCAAATGCAACTAGACTTCATGAGATAAGCTCAATAGATGCATAGACTTGAGCTTGCCTTCAAAGTGATCTTCACTACAATATAAGCATGTCTCTCTCTCTTTCATGTCCTCCAGAGTAGTGTTTGTTGAAGCCCTTTCATTCCATGTGTATTTACTTATTTGTTCAAAGTCCTGCTCAGTTTTGCGTACTTGCAACAACATTCAGAACCATGAACTTAAATGACTCAGGATAAGAAGTGGTGTTTCAGAAACACTCCTGAAGTTTTTCTGATCAAGACAGAAGAGGAGAGGATGTTGGACTTACTAACCATAGAGCAGTGAGACTACTGAAGCAGATATGGAAGATGGGACTGTTACTGCAAAGTTTCTGTGAGGGAGAGAGTGAATAGGGAACAGGAACTTACCTTGTTTGCCAAGTACAAACTGAAGCAAGCATTTAAAATTCAGTTTCTGTTCAGACTAATATCTCAGAACTACATAGAACTCACTGCTAGAGATCATTATTGGTTACATTCCTTACCTTCAGCCAGCCAACACCCCGCTGTGACTCAGTCAGTGACTTCTGCTCAGGAGAAGTGCTGGAGGGCAGCATGCCCCAGACAAGTGAAACAAGACAGTCTCCCATGAAGATGGGAGGCCAGAGGCAGCAGCAGCAAAGGCACCATTACAAAGGTTGCAGAGGAAGCAACAATATTCTTGAGGGATTCTTTTTCAAATCAAATGAATGCTGAAGGTAAAGAACAGGACAGAGAGGAGGAAGGAAGGGCAAAGCAGAACAATAGAACAACAGACGCTACTAAGGCATCTGCAGTAAGAGAAAGAAAATAGTAATTAAATCAGTTACTTGGTAAAGTCATTGCTTCAAAATGGCCTGTGCGAGATATATGCCACCCACCTGCTGATGTAACAGCAAGTCAGAAACTCTCCTACTCATTCTCAGAAAAGGACACAACTTAAATTCTCAGGAAGGACTGCCAAGCAGGCTATCACCTAGAATCTGACAATCAGTCCAACATATTCTTGTTTCCCACTGTTCCAAAACAGGTGAGTGTTACTGTAGGTCTAGTTTACTGTATAGATTTAAGATGCCACAAAGCTTTTTGTGGTCTCATATTAAAATGGTTATTTAATTTCACCTGGTAATTATTTTTTTTTATGAATCACATTTCTGATTTACTCACCTAGGATGTGATGAGCCACATTAAAATCCCATAATCCCAGTGTTTATGAGTTTACTATTTCACAGCTTCATAGCTGACCAGAATCCTATACATACTTTACATATGAAACTACTCAGAGCTGTAAAGTTTCCATAATCTTATTATATATTACCTGTGCTTGTCCATTATTCATAATCAGGAAATAAATAGACTGTCAATCAGCCCTGTAAATCAAAGCAAAACACTTTGTACTGTGCAAGTGCAGGATGAGGCAACTTAATGACATTATTATAAAAAGTAATGGAAACTTACATACATGTAATACTGAGAATTTATACCTGTTGACAACATATATAAGCAGCTGTAAATTGATCATATTCTCTATGGTTTCTAGGCAAACTACAAAAACAGCCAGAATACAGATAGAAGCTTAATCAGAAAGCTGTGCTGCTTCCACAGAAATATGAAAATGATTAAATAGTATGCAAAGCAGGAAGAGAAGTTTAAAAATTATGTAACTTACCAACTGCAACAGCACTCAATCTTGTTCTCGTTGTCTTCTGAGTATTGGTTACAACATCCAAACACACATACTTTTTGTTTTCACTAAAAGATTTTGAAACTACTCATGAGGAATTACATGAGTTGCAAAATTTTGCCACTGTTCCTAGATTAGGATTTTAACCTCAAACAGTAGTTACTCTTTGCATTCTGGATGATTTTCAGAGATCAGAAAGAATTCAAAGAGAACTCTGAAGTGCTTGCTATTGTTCAGTGGCAAATGAGCTTTTCTAGGACAGGTAGATGAGAACAGAGTGCACTTACTGGTTCCTGCTTATTGTAATCCCAGGGGAACTGACAACTATCTCTAATTGCTGGCAGCACCTCAGTTCCTTGAGGGCAGGGAAGAGAGGGTAAATATCTCTAGTCTTTAACTGTGACTTGTTCCGACTCCCCTCTTCGGAAGAAATTTATACTATTAGTCTGCACAAAGTGAGGCCTGAGAGAAACTGATTTTCAAAAGTACAAATAAGTGTGCTAGCCTGACTTTTGAATGAAAGGAGAAATAGAAACCAAATCATGGAGATATAAGAAAAAGGTTTCTGTGAAAACTGAATATTGCTGTGCCATTGTCAATTTTCCAATTAGAGCCCCTAGCTGAAAAAGTCTAAATTAGCAACAGTGACAGCTTTGTGGCCCTTTATAGAAATAGATCAAGGTCACAGGGACTGTTGTCCTGCAAATAACCCCACAATGGATATGGATTACTACTAGAAGACAGTAAAGAGTCAGACGTTCCATTTATGGAAAAGTTGTGTATCACTTTATAGTTATGAATGTTTTGATGCTTGCATCTTCTAACCATTTTAGAAGACATGGAGGTATCAGTCCCAGGATCCTGTTTCTTACTATCGCTGTTAATCGAGGTAGAGAGGAAAAGCAGGTAGGGCTTCAATCTTGAAGCCCATCTTTATTATTTAAAACACGATATCCTGTTGCTATAGCGTAGTTCTTGCTGAAGTATACATGAATTGCCTAATGCTGAATATAGAAGTCTCTTCTTTCTTGCCTGGCACCAAGATAAATCTCTGACTTTCAAGCACACTTAGGGGCTAACTTCTGCACCCAATTACATGTGAAAACATCTACTGATTTCATCTTGAATTTCATATATCGCTAGTGTACAATATTGTGATGAAGAACACGATTTACCTCTAAATATCTGTCTTAAGACTGCTCCCTGAGTGTTAGATAACCGGCAAGTGCAATTATATTTGCATATGACCTCTGTAGCACATAATCAGTTTTTTGAAAACACTGCTTATTGCTTTCCCATAGAATTACTACTAATGCTACAGGTTGGGCAGTCTTGCTTGGTAGAGGCACCAGCCCTGCCTGTGAGACTGGGCTGGATTCTGGCTTTGATTTGTTATCTCAGTTTCCCAATATGGAAAGAATCTCTGACTTGGTGTAAACTGGAAAGGCTAGTTCCTTCCTAGCTGTGTTCCCCTTCTTTCCAGCACAGGTAGCGAATCTTTCCCTCTGGGTATATCCTCAGTGTCTTGGTGAATCATCCCTGGGCTGTGAGATGCAAGCTGGCTTATATCTACCCTCTATTTCACTGCAGATGCAGATTAACTTCTTCATTCCTCTTGGCTTTCTTTGCACAATGAAAAGTTTGTTGAGTATAGCTGGTGGACTACTAACATGTGGAAGCGGGGATCTGGGACTTCAGAATTAAACTACTAAGCGGCTTATAAGAATGGACTGTGTTACTCTCAGATATGCTTTTAACCCCTTCTCTGAATTTTCTGTTTACACAACTCTGTGTGGATACATCTTTTATCATACATGTGCAGGAAGGCTTAAACTTCAGTAGAGGCCTTTCTATCATTTTGATAATAAAAATTCCTACCGATGATGTAGATTCCCCACTAGTGAATACCTGGGAATCGGTAGCACAAGATTCAGCAGCCCTGGGCTGAGCAGTGACTGGGACATAGACTAATCATTTTAGTTAAGAGCTATAATTACGTACATGAGAAACTACTTCAAAAATTAGGCAGACAAATATTTCTAATAATTAAGTTGGCCCAAACCTTATTGATGTCAAGTAGAACTGTATTTCTTTACAATAATCTGCTGTTTTTAAGGCTGGCATTGTATGAAGAAACTGGGTAGAAAATATTCTTGCTTTGTTGCAGGTTCAGACACACAGTACTTAGTCATTTTAATAAATTACCTGTGTTCACTGTGACAAGTGTTTACACAGAAATTTATATAAACAGCAAAACCCTAACAAGCTAATACTTTACAAGAAAACAACAACACCCTAACTCTATAACATAGAAAAAAATAGTAAAAGCATGTACAAAATGCTTGCCTAATAAATCAATGCTGGTGTCTTACCATAACTAACTAAGAGTCAATGAAAACAAGTCACTGAGAAAAATCTTAGGCACAAGAACTTAGAGTGGGCATTAGATCATAAGCACTCTATATCTAGCCTCACTTTGGGGGGTATTAAGTACACAAGAACTGAAGTACAGAATCCTATGCAGTAGTTGGAGTAACTTTGAGATCTATTAGTTAAAATCTGTCATATTGGTGTAAGTTAATTGGTTGCCAAATGGTGTAACATACAGTACAGCAAGAAAAATGAGTATGAATAAGTTATCCTGTGCTACTCTCTCACTCACCACGTGGATCTTAGAATTCCTAAGGAGTTACAACCTGGCGATGAAACTTCTCAAAAAATAGGTCAATTACCACGTGTTACATGCCTTAAAAGGTAGGAATACTTATCATCTTCATTATGCTTACGTGGTTTTAGATAACTGAAAGCTCTTAGGAAAATAACCTTATACTGATACCCATTTTCTCATGACAGTAGTTTTATGTATGAATTTTCCTACAAACTCGCAGGTCTGCCACAAAACTCTCTATGAGATCAAAACCATCTTCTTTAATTGGCCTGGATTACAGTTTCAAAGGCAGTGAGCACGGGTAATGTTTTTGAGCCTTCATTGCAGTATGTTCACTCATTCTTATTGCCAGAGATGCTGTTCAATCCAATACAGGCCTGGTACAAACACAGCTGAAATGTAAAGCTTCTCATTCAAAATCTGCTTCTTCTCAGATTTCTATCTAAACAGAAATGTATTAATTTACTTTAAATATCCCGGGGAAGGTTATCTTTCTCATTCTTTTTCTTATTCAAAGAAAAAGTTGTGCCTCCTATTTTTATTATGTTGGCCCATGATGTCAAAGGTGGATGTTGGTGGTACGGCAGTAGAGGTTGAACCTTCCCACCAATATTCCATTACACTTTGTTGCTGTGTGACAGATGGCAGCAGAGGGGGAAACTGACAAAATGGTGTCTGACATGGAAGTTCATATGAAGCGCCACAGTGAGCGAAGAATAAAACTGGATCCTGTTGAAGTTCATAGAATCACATAGAATCTGTGGGGACACCTCCCACTAGACCAGACTGCCCAAAACCCCAAACAACCTGACCCCCAGCCTCACAGGAGGGATCCCCCAGCCCTCTGAATCAGCTCCTTCAACGTGCTGGTCATCCTAAATTGAGATTCTTTTGTCTCTCTTTGCAAAATCATGCTGCCATTTTTAGTCAGTTCTATTTAATAATTTGTCACTTGTGAATAAGTCCAAAGGTTGCAGTGAAGGCCAAATTCCAAAACAGATACAATTTGATCTATATTTATCAAAAAGACTGAGCTAAGAGAAAATCACTACAGGAATAGGATTTGAAGGCCTGCAGAGACCTATTTTCACCTTTACTACTAGGTAATTTCTTTCCTTCTGACAAAGATTTAAGCTGTATGGAATGGCAGCTTTCCAGTAGACCAACCAATCTGAGATTTAATTGAGGAGTACACATCACATTTCCAAAAGAATGAACCATAATGAAACTACAGTGCTTTCTAGTTTTTCCACAAGGTTCTAAGGGAAAGCAATTTTTCCTTTTTAGTAAATTACACAATTTTTATTGTCTGTCCCAAGTGCCATAGCACAGTTCTAGGACTGAACTTTGCCATGTTCCAACATAATAATGAGTTATCTTTTCCTGGTTTTAATCAAGAATGCAGCTCTTACAGTTTAGTAAATAATCCAGTAATTCAGGTTTTAAGAATTCAAGCTTGTTTCTCTTTTTTGCATGTCAAAATATTTTACAGTGGTGAATGAGGCATAATTTAATTATAAGAAAAATAAAAGGTATTAGAAAGGTTTTAAGTCTGTAAAAATTGCACTCTTTCCAATAAAACTCCACACAGTTTTGGGCTCTTAATCCACAAAGATAAAATAACCATTTGGTGATTAAGACCCTCCATTCTCATTGTGCATCTTCTCTCCAACACAGACCATTGAAGTTAATTTGTAATACTTCATTCATACTTTGGGAGTCACATCAAAGCTTGGTAGGGTTACACGCATGCTTTAGTCACATAACAAGGGAATAAAAATAGAAGGAACAAATCTCAAATCTTAATTTTCTGATTCAGAATGTAATAACCTAGCACTTGCCATTAAGAATTTTTAGAAATATTATGACCTGAGGTGCTGATCTTTGCTTGCATTTGTGTTGGATTTGGAGTTATTGGCATTGCATATGTTACTGGTAGATGGGGTACAGCTACACCCCGAGATACAGAACTGCTGTCTAATTTCTACCTCCCTTTCCTTTTGGCAATCAGAGGTGCAAGGGACATGAGTGATGGCAGGCTGTGACAAGGGGTTACTTTCTATTGCATGTAAGTGATACACGTAAACTAAGATAAAAGGAATTAAGCAGTATGAAGTTCACCCACTTCTCAGTGCTTAGCCTTAAACAATAAAACAGTGAATTTATACTTAATAAATAAATACTAAAATAAATCCAAAAAACATGAGTTAACTTAGGAAAAAAAGCACTATACTTCATATGTTTTTGAATCGTTTCACAAAAAGAAAGAAAAGGTAATACTGGAGTATCTGCAGTTTTCCAAAATCTATGTTCTTTTGTATGTTAATTCACTCAATTCTGATGATAAGAACATCCCAGGAAGTTGAAACTGAGGAAGAGTCTAACAAAAAGAGCAATGACTCAGCTGTGTGCTTTCATAAACACCAGTATGTCACTCATACATTTATCACGTCAACATTAGTAACATGCTCACCACATCGACATGTGTAATTGCAACATTTGAACTACCAAACAGGCAACCTCTCACACAGTGCTTGTTACAGTGGATTGCATAAGACTGCACAAAGTAAACACACCATGCTTTACAGCTCACATACAATTGTTCTGAGATTGCCATGCTTGCAAAATTCAGTACTTGCTTTTGGAAAGTCAAGACATTGACACTATGTTTGTGCTCACAGGACTTGTACAGCAGTGAAGTAGCTAAGAAGGGAAAATGATAATATAGGAAAATTAAAATAAAAAGCTTTCACAAATTGCATTTTACTTACGAAAAACAAACAAACAAACACCCTCTCTCCCCCCCAAAAAAACCCACCTATGTTTTCTAGACGAAAATATTTTTAACAATACACTTAAGAAGTAAATTAGTTTAAGTAATCAAATTTTATAAAACTCAATCTTGCTTGTTACAGCAAACAAGTTTCTGTCCTCGGTAATTTCCGGCCTCCTTGTTTTGAAAAGTGTAGTCAGCATTTATTAACTTTTTAAAAGTATAACATTCATTAGGAAAACAAAGTGCGTAGTATGGAATTACTCACATTTTGTCTCAGGAGTAGCAGGACCCTTCAGTGTTTCCTACTACACTGTTGTGTGAGTGGCAGAGTAAAACTGTTAAAGCAAAAGGATAAATAATCTGCAAATATCCTGTTTTATTTGGCTGGCCTTTAGCATAAACGACTCAATTACATTTGTGGAGGTGTTCAGGGTCTGTTTATGGTGCATTGATCTATTTACCCAAGAAGAGTGATATTTTTGGAAACGTCAGCTTGGCATGTGGACAAAGTTAGGCAGCAAGGCTAACAAAAACAGAAATTATACTAGGCTCTACCTTCCATATCATTTAAAAATATACAGGAATCTGAGATGTCTTGTTTTGTTTTAATTGTAGGTGTACTTCACTTTGATTTTGGCAAGAGTTTTATATTTTCTATAACAAAACATTAATCATTCCCAGCCCAAGTTTACAATCCTTACTATCACACTGTGACATCAACATTACTTACAACAGACATTTCCTTCTGCAACCAGTTAACTCTTTATAGAAAACACCAGCTGGAATAAAAAAAAAAAAAAAAAAAAAAAAGCAGTAATAAATATATTTTTTGAGCTTCAAGTAAAATAAAGATAACATTTTTCCATCCTGATATTTTTGTAGCTGTGTAACTTCTTTTCAAACAGAATCAAAACATTCTGAGAACACCCAATGTGTCTTCTTATAAAGTAACTGTCTCAAATTGGCTGTTCTTCATGACACACATCAGAATCTTTCTGCATCAGAAATTCTCCAGTCCCTGATCTTTTCTACCCTTCCATGACATCCTTCTTTGGAGTTTGTGGGTCCACAATATCATGTTATGCTAGCAACTGCACAGACAATTTCTTTTTTAAGAGAAGTTTTAATTTTCAGGATTTTCAGGTAAGTTTACAGCAAAACTGATGGTCGCTGTCATGCTCTACAAAGCTTGATTCCCTGTGTCCTTGTTACCATTTCACAAAAGCATCCTCACTCATTTACACATGTGGTCTGCTCAAACACTGAGGGATTTTCTTTCACAGTATTTAAGACTTAATGTCGTAGCATGTCTAAGCAACTCAGTGTTCCATGTTAAGATATTTCTGATGCCAGCCAGCATTATGATTTGGGTATGTTTTTTTGTTGTTGGTTCTTTTTGTTTTGTTTTTGTTGCTTTAAATATACAAGGAAACTGAGACATGCAGTGACTCAGGGGCTTGGGCAAGGTCATACATGTGTGTGTCACCTCACAGAAGAATTGAGGTTATTTTTTAACAGAATGAGTAATACATACATTGTACACGAATGGTGAACAGCAGCTGTTTTTGCAGGTTTCACACAAATTTCACAGTAATCTTCAAAGAAGTTATGACACATCAGCTCCATTAGTTGTCACTTCAGTATATGGCCTTATTTCTGTTCCATGTCTGACTGTAAAAATCCTTCTCAACCAACATGCTTCGGCCTAGCACTAACCAAATGAGCTGCAAATCTTGGTTTTTGAACTTTGTTCATAAGAAAATTACTATGAAAACAAATAATTCCATAAAAATGACTTAAGCAATTATTATTTCCTTCTTACCAGTTAACTGTACTCTTATTTGCTGAGTTTCCCCATATTAAATAACAGAGAGCAGTCATTTCTGAAGTGGCAATTCTAGTCTATACAGGTGCTGTATGGAGAGGGAGTTTGAAACAGCAGCTGACAGGCAGTGCTCTGTGAAGCAAATCCAAATGGAGGATCCTCTGACAACTGCTGAAATTATTTGGAATGTCCAAACAGTACATGACACTGAAAGCATAAATCAGACCTTGAACACATATAAGAAGTATATAATCTGTGGAGCTGAAATTATGTACTGAGCAGGTTTTTTTTACTTTTTCAGATTTAATTCAAAGGGAGGAGAAATCTCATGTGAAAGACAAAATATTAATAAATTCTTATATATTACAAATGAAAAAATGAGAAAAAAAAAAAACCTAATCCATACCTAGAGCTGCAATGGACCTTCTTTAATATTATATATACATATATATTTATATCACATGGGAAAATTAATGCAACAGATTGTGCAAGTATTTCAGATATTTAGGAATGAAGATGTACAGCACTAAAAGCTATTGCCAGTATTTTTAAGCACCATACTCCCATTAAAAAGTATTTTAAACACATCATTTCTGTTCTCTGCATGCACAATTTTGTATTTTTGACTTTGCTCCACGATTGGTCTCTAATTTGATAACCTCATCTTCTGCATGAATAATCACGTACCTACCACAAAGCAGGAAGTGCAGCCTGCAACAAGAGCTGTTTGATTTTAATTCTCAGCAATTACAACTGAAAAATACCATCTGACTTTGGTCTTCAGGCGAAATTCATACCGTTGCTTTAATTGAAACATGTCTTCTTCACAATAAAAACTGTGCGACAGGAGTAGTAAGGTCATGTAACAGATGCAGTTCTCACAAGTTTGGCCTAATTTAGCTGCCACTTCTGTACCAGTGAAAGTGAAAGAAGATCAAGCTTCTAAATTTAAAGACTGCAGACTCAGTTGTCCCAGTGTCTCATATCCTTAACTTTAAGCCTTTAAGTCTCATTCACCTCTGAAGGACGAGCATACATGAAGGAGACACTTCTAAACCGCATCAGGACTGGAACAAGTGGCAGTTAAGAGCACAGTACAGGAAGATACTGGATTGTCTTAGTGAAACAGAAACAGGAACAAGGGAACTATTGTTTCCTATACCGAGGGAAAAAAAAAAAAGTACTAAAGATAAAACTTTCTGGGGGTGTTATTACAACACCAAACAACAAAAATGTCTGCTTTTGGCAAGTTTTAACAGAGCATGCCTTTTTGTTCGGTGTGTAGTTTGTCTAATTACAGGAAATGTCTGTGATGTAGGTAGGAATGACATACAATAATCTCATTTACTGTACTTATATTAATAGGCTCAAATTCCTTAGAAAAACACACGTGAGCACACAGAGATGGAAATCATTTTAAATTTCCTTCGCGCTTTTAGTCCTTCATTGGAGGCACGCTGCAGCTCGCTTCATTTTCAGGCAATATGCAAAATAACTGCACACCTTAGCACAGCAAGCATCACAGGGAATTTTATGACAACTGCCAGCATCCAAACAGTACAGTGCAATACCTCAAACTCGCTACAAGATAAGGGCAAGTCACAACTTGTGCTCCTAGGGACCGTTACTGCTACACTTACACCCGCGCACGCCTGCCACTCCTGATGGCTGCACTGCAAGGCGAAATGTAAGTTCACATTTAGGAGAAAAACAGAAAAAAATGGCGCGAATCATTCCGTAAGCGTCAAACGAGAATCCCTACGCAGGCCGAAGAGCAGCAGGGCCGGGCTCCCCGCTGCAGGCCGCGCGGACACGGCACGTCCCCCAGCCCCTCCGCGCCGCCGAGGGCAGCCGGGCCCTGGGGAGGCCAGGCGCGGGCACGGGCACGGGCGCCGAGGCCGGCACCCCGCCGAGGTAGGAAGTCGAGTCTGGGGCTTCGCCCCGCGAGCAGCCAAAAGGAAGCGCGGGGCCCCGACCCTGCGCTCCGAGAGGCCGCCGGCCTCGAAGAGGCGCCGCAGCGCAGCCGCAGCCCAGAGGCGGCCGTGCAGGCGGAAAAGCGGGGCGCCGACGCGGCCGTACGAGGCGGCGGGGGCCGCGCCGGCCCGAAGCCGTTCCCCCGCCTCGGCGCCGTAGGGGGCGGCGGGAGGCGCGGGCCGCTCTCACAGCGCCCCTAGCGGCAGCGCGGCCGGCGCCGGCTCCTCCTCCTCCCACCAATCCCGTACCGGGCGGGGCGCCATGGATGCCGCTGGCCGCCGTCTGCTCCGGGGCTCGGGCCGTCGCCGCCGCTTCGCCTCTTCCTCCGCCTCCCCGCGGCGCTGAGGAGGGGTCGGCTCTGGCGAAGGGGCTCCGCGAAACCGAGGTGAGCGACGGGGGCGGGAGAGGCGCGGGGAAACCTTTATCGGCGCCTTGCCCGGGCCGCCGGGCCGGCTCACCCCGCGAGGCCTGCGGCTCGCCGAGAGCTCGAGCGTCGCCGCCCGGCCCGGCCCGGCCCGGCGGTTCGGCGTCGGCAGGCCGGGGGGAGCGGGGGCCGAGGCCGAAGCCGCGGCCGAGAGGCGGCGGGTCCCATTCGGGCTTCCTACGGGAGGCCGCGGGGCGGTGCCGCCCGGAGCCCCTCGGGCCGCGCGGGGTGGCGCGAGGCGGCGGCGTGAGGAGGCGGCGTGCGGGCCGCTGCGGAGCGGGAGGCCGCGAAAATCCCCTCGTGCTGGGCCGGGGCCGCTGGGGTGCGCGCGGGCCCGGGCCGCCGCCGGCTGTGGGTGAGCTCCGCCGCGGCCTGGCCCCTTGCTGGGGCCGCCCTCCCGGCAGCCCGGCGCTGCCCCGCTCGCTGCTCGGCTCTTCGCTGCCGTCCGCCCCCGGGCCCGCTGGGCGCGCGGACGGCAGGTGCTGCGCAAGGCTGAGCCCGCTCTCGCCGCCTCTCCTGTGTGTCTCGTTTCTGCTGCCTTGGCCCTTTCTTCCCTCCCTCCTCCCGTGCCCTAACGCCCCCAGCCCCCCGTTTGAGGTTAATCATTTAATCGCCTTAAGGAGGCTGCTATAACTGCAACGCGATCTCGGTTGTTATTTTATTTAGTCTAGTAGAAGAAATACGGTCTGTGAACTGCTCGGTGTTGTCGGCAACCTTTTTAGTATAGAAAACGAATTTACTAACATGAATTACTTTTTACAGTTTGCAAACCAGCAAGATTGGAGCAAAACCAAAATATTTGTAGCGGCGAGCAGTTACTGAGTTACCTGTAATGTCTTTATGGCTTTAAATGGTAAAAAGTCATATTTATTCTACTTTATTTTTGTCACATCTTCGGATTTTAAGCTGTTGTGAAACAGCACTGCTGGTTCCATGTCCTTTTCTCCGTGTAACACCAATATCTGGCTCTGTAAATTCTTGTCTGCCCTTGGTGGAGTTATGTTTTAACTATTAACTCATTAGCAACAAGTAAACAAGTCAGCAGACTTTGTCCAGATCTGGCCTCTTTCTCCCTCCTCTCCCACCTGTGTGAGGGCCCTGTCCAGTATTCTGTGCTTTCCCACATGTTTGGTGAATTTACCCTGCTTTTTTTTTTCTTCTTCTTAATAAGCTACACTAAAAATCTTCCTATTGTATTTAGTTTGAAGTTGGTTCATAACCATAAATTTGTTCTGACTTTTAATAAACACTATGGTCGTGCTTACAGATCAGAAACACTTCCTAGCATTTTTAAGGGACTTTTTTTTTGGTCTTCAGCTCACATGTACAACTCTGGCACTGGGCCAACAAATAATGTTGTTTTCCTTATAAGTACATGAATTATTTTAATTATTCACTGTGCTTAAAAAAAATGTGACTTGCGTATGTTTTTTTAGTTAAAAAAGAAACTTAAAAACAGAAGTGATCCTGAAATTATCTTTTTTCTCCTTTGGCTTAAAGAGGCTTCTTTTTATATGTTTCAGAGCTATTTTAAAGGATGAAGCATTCATAAAAGTTTTTCTTCTTTAGTCGTTCATCTCAATTTTTTTTTTGTGCTGTGTAATTTTCATTTGAAATATAGCTTTTGGTGTCTTCTTATATTGGAATACTTGAGTGGAGAGAAAATCCATCTTCCAGAAAGTTGGGTGGCTTATGAAAAAGAGATATTAAAGGAAATGGAATGGGCATGACGGCACTGTTTGTCTTTATATTAACTCTGAGAACATACAAAATAGTTAAGCATGATTTTTCTATTTATATTTTAAATTTTGAGTTATTTATAACAGAAGGCTTTAAGTCTTGTCAACTGGATCCAGAGATTAGTTTCCAAGAAAGTGGAGCAAACATATTACAGTTGACTCATAAAGCTTGAAAAAGAAAAAAAAAAATGCTGGTCAGATATTTGCAGGTTGTCTTCACATCAGCCTGAAAACGTGCTGTATGTTTTAGAGGAAAGCAAATGCAAAATACTGTGAAGATAATTGTTTGTTGTTTTTTTTTTCTTTTCAGGTGAAAGCTGCAGGAGCCTGGGCCTGCTGAAGAGAGGGACTAATCGCATTCAACTTTATCTGACTTGAACAATTAAAGGATATTTTTGGTACTTTTAAATTTAAGCAGAGGCGGCTTTTTTTTTTTTTTCTTGTTGGTTGTTTTTTGGTTTGGTTTTGGTTGTTTTTCTTTTTTGGTAAGCCATGGCAGATGTGGACCCAGACACATTGCTGGAGTGGCTGCAGATGGGTCAGGGAGATGAAAGGGATATGCAGCTAATAGCACTGGAACAGCTATGCATGCTACTTCTGATGTCAGACAACGTGGATCGCTGTTTTGAAACGTAAGTAGTTTTGCTTTTCATTTATGGTATGTGTTTTCCTCTTTTGATAGCTGTATATAATCTTAAGCATTCATGGCATTAAACGTTGTTGAAATTTAACATTCCAAACTTGAAAAACTTTCAGTTTTGAAAATGGTCTTAGAGTTCAAACCTGAGTATCTGTTATGAAATGAAGTGTCTGCTAATGTGTAAAGTACTGTTTTCTAATTAAGAATGTAGTGCCATGTGAATGATTCACAGTGCCTGTTCTGACTCATGGTTTGATTGTTTAACTTAAGTAAATGTATTCAGAGTTGCAAGGTGGAAGAATTTATTTTACCTAGTGCTGCTAGAGGAAAAAAACTTTTTATGTGTTACAACGATCATGATCACTTTTTTTGTATGTATGTGTGTATCCATGCACTTGCAGCACTTTTTGTGCAAGCTTCTTTGAGCTCTGCAGACCAAAAAGAATCCCAGATATTATCTACTTTTTACAGAAATATTTTGCCCTTTCTTTGAAGAAGGTTGGTCTTTGTGCTGCTCTGTTTCTTGTTTCATCCGTACACCAAGTATCCAGTCCTTGTTCTCACTCCTTTCTTCTGTTTGTCACAAAGTGCTGATGTAACCACTTCTGTTGCTGTGTTTTTGTTACACTACTTCCTGTGAGTAGTATGGAAAGAGGAGGCAGTAAAAACAATTGGAGTTTTTAGTATTTGTTAGCAGTGTTGTTACTTTTTTGTTTGGATTGGGTTGTTTGTTTGTTTGTTTTAGAAATCTTTCTATCATCTTCCTGCATCTGCTCCATAATCTGACGTGTCTTTTGTGATCTGTTGTGTTGGTTAGTTTTTTTCCTT
The DNA here is from genome assembly GCF_987193195.1 of Phasianus colchicus. Lineage (NCBI taxonomy): Eukaryota > Metazoa > Chordata > Aves > Galliformes > Phasianidae > Phasianus > Phasianus colchicus. Next base: position 35,496,163 of record NC_143440.1, on the reverse strand, counting down.
CCCTAGTTCATATATTGATCTTCTTGCTTCTCTCCTCCTTTCCACCTTTTTGTTCTCAGTCTAACTTTCCTTTTTTTTTTTTTTTTTTTTTGCTTCTCATGGTATGACTGGCATCTTTCATGTCTACCTTTCTTCATAGGTGTGTAGGCTTAGGAGCATTTAGGTGTGTAAGTGATATCACGGTACTATGGTTTTAAAATTAATTCTAATGTATGACAGAAACAACATTGACAATATCTTCTAGCTTTTTTTTTGTTTGTTTTGAGTTTCAGTATAATTCTGCTGGTCTTCTAATTAGTTGATTTTTTTTTTATTTTTTTTTTTACTGTTGTAAAATTCCTTCAAACAGAAAACTGAAGAGAATAAAATGTGAGTTGGAAAGATGTTATCAGGGTGTGACTGCCAGTTTGTGTGATTTTTTTTTTTTTTAATAGCAAAGTTTCAACTGCTTCTTCTAATTGGCACTGGTACACTGATTGTGGTGATTCTGTGGTGTTTGGTGTGCTAGCAGTAGTTCATCACCTTTCAAAGGAAGGGCTACTGCTCCCATTTATCATCACTTGCTGCTGCTCATTATGTGCACTAAGGAAGCTGGATGGTTTTCTGCTCTTACAGTGCATAAAAGCAGAGTATAGAGGTGGCTGATAACCGCTGAAGGTGGAACAGTGTGACTGCAAATATGGGAGAGGTAGAGAGAAGTACACACTCTTCAGTGGAGAGCTTTTCATTAGGCTCTATCACAGCCTGCATTTCAAGGTTACTTTCTTTATTTTGAGGCTCCTTGTAAGAAATTGAAAAGTATTTTTAAAAACTTTTCCAGATGAGTTCAAGAAACCAACGTTGTCACATCCTAAAAGAGTAATGAAAATAATATCAAGGATTATTTTAAAGTTGCTATTCAGTAATGCTTTGGAAGAAGTAAAAGGGACTGTCTGACAGTGCTATTACCAAACATGTTTATCAGTAACTAGTTTTCAAAATGGTTTCAACGTATGTATGATTTAGAACGTGGACACATTTTTCTGGTAATAAAAAAAAAAAAACAATCTGTAGACATTACCGTTTTCTGTCCTGTTAAACCAGGAGAGCATTCCTAAACTTTTGTATGCCACGCAGACGTTGTTTCAAAATCTTTAAACTGTTTATTGCTGTTCATGACATTGACTGACAGACTTTCATCTGTTGAATTCAACAATCAAAAGGTGGAATTTAGAAATGGTTAATTTATTGGAGAATAAAGTAGAAGTTATTTCAGGCATCAGTGAGAGTGATTATTTAGTACCAGTCCTCTTTGACACAAGAAATTATTTGCTTTTACGACATAAGAAAAAGTTCATACTTCTACTGAAGTACATCTGGTGATTAAAAGCTGCATATGGTGAGGACTGACAGTGAAACAGGCGCATGAAAAATATTGATATGAATGCTGTGCCTTTTCCTTGAAAGCACAGCATTGTTTCCAGACAAATTTCTGCAGTCTTTTATGTGCCATTATATACAGTCTCACTTAGCAGGAATGATCGTAAACTGAAATAACTAAAATAAATTTTAAAGAAAAAAAAAAATGGGTTCAGAACATTGTGCTGTAATATTGAAGAGAAGTAACAGAGCTACTTTGCAAACTGCTCTCAATGAAATGATGTATTATAAAATTAATAATTTGTGTGCAAAAAATGGGGGATATTGAAACTAATCTTTCAGACCAGATCACAAAAATGAAAGTAGTCATAACTGTGTGATGCTGTATTTTGTGCAGTACTGTGGCAGTATCACAACACGTGGGGTGTGCAACCAGTGTCAGATAATAGTACCAAATAATTGGTGTTTCTTTAATTTTCCCTGGATTTATAAATTACATCTAATTAAATTGCTTTTAGCATTACTCATGTGTTAGCATTAAAATCAATTGGTGGCATATTCATCTTCTGGTGATAATGAGTCACAGCCCCTGTTAGTCATTTTGCATGAAGTATGGCTAACATTTCCACCGCAGCAGCAGCCAGTAGTGTGAGCTGTGGAAACCTGAGTGACTAGAAGTGGTTTTGCAAAGTCATTGAATGTGGGAACAGCAGAACTCATTGTGATTAAGTGTTAGTCCCAAATAGTTAATAGTGTTCTATTGCGTCAACAAGAGTTCCAAATATATGTTTTCTATGAATATTATTGGAACGGTATTGTTTGACTTGTTAAAGGTAATTTTAATGACCTGCAGACACTATTAGTTACAATCCCCCATTATTACTATTGGCCTTCTCCAAATAACATGTGGCAACTTTTCTTCTTCCCCTTTTGTTTCACTTTATTTTGGTGAAATGAAATGGAAATTGTTCAGACATAGGTTTTGTGATGCTGCTTTCTTTATCTGTAAGAGTAAGTACCTAGTGAGAAAGATGTTATTCAATTATTTTCTTAAATTCTAAAAAAAAAAAAAAAACCTTATAAAGCAAGGCAGTAGTGTAACAATCAGTAAAGCCTGTGTAAAAGCTTTCCTATTCTGTGAACAGATGAAATAGGCCAATTAATGCATATGTGTGTCTGTGCAGAGGGGTGTTGAGCTTGGAAAGAGAAGAAGTCTTCCATTTTGGCTTTACCCTGAGTCACCTCTGATTTGGTCAACAATGAGGTGTCAGGAGTTATTAACTTATTTCACAAACATAAACAAAAATTACAGAAAGGATTGGAATTTGAGTTCTAACACGTAAAACAGAAATCTGTTCAGGTTTTGGACTGTTTTTTTCTTTTTTTTTAAGATGAATATGTTAGTTTTAATTTACAGTAAATTATACCTTGTTCTTTCATGGAGTATGTATTCACTAGAGATAAGGTGCATTTCTGCCATAGATTTGTTAATGTGTAGTAACAAGTGTAAGATAAACTTCTAGTGGAAAAAGTCTCATTTGACCCAGTGAGACTGTGGAAAAGTTCAGCTCCACATCAGCCTGATGGTTATGAGCACAGTCTCCTTTGTTTGTCTTGAATTTGCTTTAGGCTGCTTAACTTGTAACAACAAAAAAATTTGCTTGGTGTTGCATAGTGGAGAGAAAATAACAAAATGGGAGAGCAGCTCAGTACTTTGTGCGCTATTTTTGTTTAGTAAACAATTGTATAACCCCTGTAAGTCAAAATTAGATACAGACAGAAAAGCAATTTTGCTTGTAGAGAAAGGGATAGGAATTTGAAGTGCTATTTTTTTAGACCTATTTTTAAAGTTTGTTTTGGCTTTAGAAGCATCTTTGTAATTTAAACAATGGTAAAGAAGTGCCCTTTCACAGACCTAACAGTCATGATAAAACTGACAGGCTGAGAGGGCAGCTCTACCCATGTGAAGTTCGAAAAGTCATTCGTGATGTATGTCCCTTACAAGTTTGCCAGATGTTTTTGGTGGTTGTCTATTTGTTTAAAGTTATGTCACACCTATATGTGGTTTGTGGGTTTGTTTTTTTTTTGAAGTGTAACCATAAGTATTGCTGTCAACTATAGGCTACCATTTTTTGTTGTTTTTTAACCATGCAAAGCAGAAGGTCTTAGTGAATTATTGGTTTGGGCTGATGGAGCTATCTCGCTCAATAAAAGAAATATTGTAAGCTCTACGGTGGCAACAATCATGTGATTCCCATTAACTTGTTGCCTTCAAACAAAGGCGGAGGATGTGGCAGCAGTGAAATTGCCAGTGCTGCAATTCCTCACTCTGCGGATAGACTTCAATGTAGTGGGATCTTCAGCACTCCACAGATTTCCTTTCTGGGATGGGAAGTACAGAGATAGTAGGGGTATGTGCTGTATTTTTCAGGCAGCTGTCATGTTACAGCACAATGTTTAGAGCTATTTTTGACTTCTAAGGCTATCTGTTTTTTGTTGGTGCTTGGTTTGAATTTTTCTTGTTTACTTTTGCAGCGGTAAAGAGTTTTAACACACTAACCTCTTTCTGGTTGCTCTTTGTAAAGTGGGGATTATGGTCTTGTTGTCACGGATGTTATGGAGATGAACTAGCCTTGTCTCGTCATTTTGAGAACCTTCATGGTAACACATGCCAGACAGGAATACTAGGTCAGCTAAATACAACATCCTTTGTAATGTTGTACATCCCTTTATTTCTCTTGGATACTCCTGAACTGAGCATCCTGTTTGACAGAATCACTTCACGGAGTTAACGCTCCCAAAAGGGCTGGCTGCGGTCTGCCTGGCAGTCGGTGCCCCTTTTCCGCATGGGCTGCAAGTCAGTAGCATCGTCGCTGTGAACATACTTGCATATACAAAGATATAGTCAGCTACTGATCATCCTCCTCTCCAGCTCTTCAGTCTAGAAATATTTTCCAACCCTGGCTTCATCTGTGCTGTTTACAGTAGTACACTTTTTTTTACTGCTACTAGAATTTAGTCAGGTGTTTACAAAACATTGTACATGGAGCACCATCTTAGTTATTTCTCTTCAGAGTTGCTTTCCAGGATGTGCTTCCTCACTTTTTAGGTATGACTTGATATATTACCTAGACTAAGATCAGAAAATAAGTAATTTATGTGTTTTTTAAAGTGTATTTTGTTTAAATGATCCTGTGCCTCTGAGTAGTCCAGACAGTGTGTGCAGACAGTGTGCTGTTAGGACTGAGCACAAGTGCTGGCAGGCAGCTGAGCTTGGTTTTCTGCCACAAGTCACATGTCTGGGACCAAGAGTCTGAAGCCAAAGGCTTTGTCAGGTGGTGAGGACTCTGTGTCAACTGAATACAGCAGTCGCTCGAATTGGCTAACGCACCGTAATGTGGGAAGCAGCAATGTTAACCACTGGATTGGAGGAGTGAAGTGGCTTGGTTTCTTGTTTGAACTCAACAGTAGTCTTTAAACTACCAGTGTTGTTGCTGTTCTAGGCAAAGCTTTTGGATGTGCTTAAAATATGAAAAGTAGTTACAGAAATTAATTTACAGTGACTGTTTTTTACTTCCTGTGCATCTTCGTAGTCTGGCAAGCTGCAAAAGAGCTGAGTCACTTCATTTATGTTTCAGGGCTTAGCAGGAGCCTCCTGCTGTGGTTGTATGAGAATTGTGCATTCTTATGGATGCTCCTGTTTGTGAAGGACGGGAGAGACTGAGGCATAAGCATTGGCATATGGAGTTGTGCTGATATGGTGCTGTACGTTTTCCTAGCCTTTCTTGACATCTTATCAGTATGATTGCATTGCTTTGATAATGTTTAGTTCTGAATTTTAAAGCTACGTATTAACTTATGTTAGGCATTATTTTCTAGTTTGAAAGAATGAAAACTGTTACATACAACAGGTTTTTTTTCTGTATTAAAGGAAACACTGCTTTTTGTTTGTTTCATTGCAGACAGACATTCTGAACAGTTACTTTTTTCAACTTTGAACATGCTGCAGCAATTTATTTATTTGCTGTGGTAATTTCTTTTCTACTATATGTCAATTCTTTTAGTTCACACACACACTCACACACACATGCACGTCAAATACAATGTTATGAAATACTGCTTTTCTGAAAGAGTGGTCATGTGCTGGAATGGGCTGCCCAAGAAGGTGGTGGAGTCACTGACTCTGGAGGTTCAAGGAATGTTCATCAGTTCAAACCTCTATTTGCAGTTGTGTTGATTGCTGTCCTGTCCTATCTGTCCATTTAGTGCAGTAATTATGCCCTCAACTTCTCTGCTGCTGAGTCTTACTATTCTTTCAGTGCTTTCTAGAGGTGAATCCAACAAGCAGCCACTGTGATACGGATACTCCTGAATGCCTTGCTTTGCTACCTATCAGAGGACACTTCTGTTCTGAGTGTGGTCTTAGATGGAACAGCACTAGGTTCTACGTAATTGATGGGCCTAATCTTCAGTAGCAGATATTTAACAGGTCTCTTTCTTCTATACTAGCCTGCCTAAGGAAGCCAGGATCCTTAAGGAAGTAAGGATTTATCTTAGACTTAAAGCTTAACATACATGGCTTGTCTGACTCCCTGTTTGGTTCCTGCTGGGGTTAAGTGCATTTTCTTACCCGATTCTGCATTAAACAAACAAACAAAAAACCCTAGAATGCTGATGATTAGAAAATTCTTCTCTGAGGACCTGGTTGATAGAATTACTTCCAGATGGGCAGTGCTTTTTGTTGTGCTTCCTTTGCTTACAATTCAGTAACGATGTGTCTGTCTGAACTCAAGATCCGATTGAGGTGAAGCTCAGAAACTGTTAGGGCAATTTGATGCGTAGAGACCATCCGCTAGGTCTCGGGAATCAAGTGCCAATAACCAGAAATTCACAGAGCTGCAGAATGGAAGGGTACTCTTCATTTGTATGGACGTGACAGGGTTGCATCCCTTTTATTTCCCTACTTGCTGCTGCTCTCTTTTCCCCCTTCCAGTCCTTTCTCTTGGACCGCTCACACAGGCATATTGTCACCCCTTAAGCATGTAGGGCAGATTCTTGTAGTTGCAACTATTAGAAACCCACGTAATAGCTTAATGCAGATTTTGGGATTAGAGGGAGATCACTATAAAGCTCACCAAAATACTTAAGTTTGTAACACTTATCCATACCATACCTACAGTGAAATGACTGAAGTTGTTCAACATGTGACAGCTGTGTAATGTTATGCTTTAATTATTTTATCCACGTTTGAGATTATTGTAGCTCGAACAACTGAGGATGTGTTCCCTGTTGTGCTATTTTGGACTAACAACACTTAGGTTCTGTGTCAATGGCAGGTGGTACTTCCCTGGATAGTAGAAACTTCAGGAGCTGTTAAGGCCTGAGTGGATTTCAGCAGGCAAAAAAGAATCTGAACTCTCTGTATAGGAAGTACGTGAGTCCAGTGAGAGGAAATGTTCTTGGTCCAGTGGAACACCTGTATGTTTTCCCCAGAAAATAAACACAGCACTGTTTTTACTGTAGAATATTGAAATTTGCTTCCCCAGTATGAGAATGCTTTACCGGATAGTCACAGTGTTTAAAACTCTGCAGTACTCTGCAGTAGTGACCTGGTTTGTCTAATCAAGCAACAAACTTATTCTCACTGTATTGAACTGCTGCTCTTGATTCTACATTATCTTCCAAACTTAGGCAAAATACTTTGGTAGCAGATGTATCTTCATTACAGATCCAAGTTCAAAGCAGGCTGAGTTCTTCTGCAGCCTTCAGTAAGACTAGTAGTACTTGGCATGTATGTTGTGTATCCTCAGCTTGTTCTGAATATTACTGCTCTGAGTAAAGCAAAGCAGGACATCTTCCTTGCCCTGTTTTTACATGCATGCGCAAGGTGGCAATTTAGGTAGCAATTGTGGGCCTAATGAGAGTGGTGCAGTTCATTCTTTTGATTTCTCTTGGAGAAGCTGGAATAAAAAAAACCTTCTGTAGAGGCTTACTCTTACAAGCAGAAGATGCTGGTGATGGCACTACATGGGTAGTAATGCGCTTTGAAAATAGTGAGGAACTAAAATATGGAAATCCAATGCAAAGATGTGATACATTAAACAAATCATAGTTCTCAAAACTGCTGAGATATTGAGATAAGATTGAGTAATGTGGGGTGATGAGTTTGCATTCTCATCTGTATCAATCCTGTTGTTCAACTAGATGTTAGGTTTTCAAGGATGGATAGAATCTGTTCACTCTGTTCTTTGCTTAGTGAAGTGAAATACTGATCTGATATGAGAACCCTCGTGCTATAACATGACAAATATTAATAACTTGCATGTCACAAGCAATAGACTAGGAAGAGGTGCTAAGCAGATTGTTACGAACTTTTCTGGATAGGTGCAGATAGTGTAGTATGGAGACAGGCTCCGAGCAAGCCATGAGTGAGACTCAGACTTAATCTAACATGTGTAACGTCACAAGACTGTAACAAGTTCAGGAGGAAGAAGGCAACATCTGAAACTTACAGAGGACACGTACATGTGTTTACTTCCTGCTGGCTTGCTTATGTGATATCAGTGAAAGTCAGTCAATGATATTTGTCCTCAAGAAGTTCACATTAGTTTGCTTGGTTTAGGTTAGCATAGAAACATTATTAATCGCAATCCGCACCATCAAACTATTGTTTAAAATAAAGGAAATAATTTATATTTTGATATTCTTTTTGTCTCATCTTGGGTGTTATGACCTAAAGAGTGAAAGACTTCTACAAGTGGTTTGGACAAAGCTTCTTGAAGGCATATTTCAGAAATGCATTTAAATATAACTTGATAATTATGTTTTCATAGAATTTTAAGAAGTCAGTAGCTGACTTGAGAAGCTGTTACATGTGAGTAGTGAAGAACCTTGTACACTTCTCTTTTTCCAGGTGGAAACCTGTAGCATTGTATAGCATATTAAGTGTTGAAGACCTGTGCTGCAAGAAACTGAGTGTAGTAATGTGTTAATCTGAAACAATGTTAAAGAGCAGTGAATGGATATCCTAAAGATCCTATCTAGGAAAATTGTATCTCAGATGTTGTGGATTGCATTGTTCAAATCTTTGTTTTATCTGAGAATGCAGATGATGACTTCAGTTTATTTTGAAAGTTGTTGTCAGTGTTGCTGTCATCTTTTGGACTTGAAAAACTTGTTATGTTGCCAACTGTAACCTCCTTTAAAAAAACATAGAGTAGTTACATATTACAGATTCTTAATGCAGTGTTTAGAAAACATTAATAAATCTACTCGTGGTAGTTTTAATGGCCAAAGTGTTAGTCCCAGTGCCAGTGAAGCATGATTCTGTCTGTTTGACCCATCTCAGAGATACTTCAGACTTCTGCACATGTTTTATTCTCTGGTGTAACTTTAGGGATAATGACTTCATTTGCCTTACTGTACTGTGTAGAACTTGAACCAAATTGTTTGAGTTGAGAGAAACTTGAGGGGAGAGAAGATGACACAACTCTACGTTTCCTATGCTAAGGAAGTGAGAAGAAACGTGCATTTGTTGTCTTGGAGTCTAAAATGTCTGGTTTGATTTTTGCTCCCAGTAACAACATCTGAGTAAAATGAAATTTGTACTTTTGCTAGTTTTAAATTCGTATGAGCTGTAATAAAGCTTTTTTTTCCTCTTCATATACATCTTATATGACTGATACTTCATGAACCATCCTGGTTTTCAGTTTTTTTTTAGAACAGATTTCTCATTGCACATTAAGTAGATGATTTGATAGATGCGTTTACATTTGGTTCAGAGCATTGCATTGGAATGGCACTGTTAACAGAAACACCAAGTACACAGAGTTCAGAGGCCGAAGTAGCTTGCAGGAATTTTCTGTGAAAGCTCTTGTTAAAATAGATTGGTTGCTATTTTCGGAAGGGATAATTTTTTTGGAACATGAAGTTCATAGCGTTACTGCTGCTCTTACAGGAATTTAATGTGCTTTACTGTAGTCTTCAAATTTTATCTTAAGTCAGTAAGCTTTTTAACTTTCCAGAACCAAGTAATTTCCACAGTTCAAGTATATGACAAAGCTTCTGTTTCTTTCTGATTCCCTATGATGCAACATAGTACCCTTATTGGAAGACTGGAAAGCATTCCTTTAGATCAGAATACAGATGCTGTAGCAGTGAGAGGAGAATGTTGTTGTTTGCCTCCTAACTGAAAAAGTATGACTCCTGACTACCTAGCTACCTAGCTAGATGTTTTGGCAAAAAGTAATTAAAAACAAACCAAGAAGCAAAGTTTTTGTCAGTAATCTGTGTTTTTACAAGAAAAACATTGCTGCTGTTTATGTACTGACAAATAATTCAATATAAATGATAGGCACTTGATGACTTGGTGTTTTTCCTATGTCATCTGAGTTCTCCCAGACAACTATTTTAAAGACAGAAGTGGAGTTCTTTCAGTTCCCATTTTCAAAAAATCAAAGTTGACATTTGTGTGGTGTCTTTTTATAAACTGTTGAATCATAAGTCTTCAAGCAATACATGGGCAGAGTGTGATAGGACAAGCAGGAATGGTTTTAAAATAAAAGAGGGGAAATTTAGGTTAGATATTGGGTGGTGAAGCTCTGGAACATGTTGCCCAGAGAAAGTGTGGATGCCCCGTCTCCAAAGGCATTCAAGGCCAGGTTAGATGGGGCCCTGAGCAACCTAATCTATGAGTTCCAAGCCTGTCCAACAGCAGGACATTGGAAGTGACTGGGCTTTAAGTTCCTTTCCAACTCAAACAATTCTGTGGTACCTTATATTAATGTATCCAACACATAAACCATGTTATTCTAAGTGTTAAATGTGACGTTTATGTCTATCAAGGCTTCACTTATTCACATCACTAAGGATCACCAGGCTTTGAATTTTTTGCGCATTGTTATTTAATCACTTCACATAGCATGGTTGGATCTTTAAGGAAACAATCAGCATTTTGCACTCCCAGAATTTGATGCCCTTGTGTGTGAATCACTCACTGTACATACCAGGTGGTGTATTGAGTGACTTCTGGGTTTGTGTACAGAATAATTAATCAATGAGTACTTCACCTGTTTTTCAGACCAAATACATGCTGTTGTTTTTGCTCTGTCTGGGTTTAGACAAGTTTCAGGACTCCTTTTCTAGACCAATATATTAGAAAAAAAGTTGCAGTACTTGTTCTTTTCCTACATCTTAGAATGAGGTATGCAGTTGTTATGGCTAGTATCACAGTATGTGGCCCCTTCAATTGATTCCCCATCATCACCTTTGAAGTATTTCATTTCATGGAATCATAAAATCGTAGGGGTTGGAAGGGACCTCCAGGGATCATCGAGTCCAGCCCCCCTGCCAAAGCAGGTTCCCTACACCAGGTCGCACAGGTAGGTGTCCAGGCGGGTCTTGAATATCTCCAGAGAAGGAGACTCCACAACCTCCCTGGGCAGCCTGTTCCAGTGCTCCGTCACCCTCGCCTGAAGAAGTTCTTGCGCACATTTGTGTGGAACTTCCTGTGCTGCAGTTTCTGGCCGTTTCCCCTTGTCCTGTCTCCACACACTGCTGAAAACAGTCCGGCCTTGCCACTCTGCCCCTCACACCTTAGATATTTATAGACCTGGATCAGGTCCCCTCTCAATCTTCTTTTCTCAAGGCTAAACAGACCCAGATCACTTAGCCTTTCCTCATAGGGGAGATGCTCCAGGCCCTTCACCATCTTTGTGGCTCTCCGCTGGACTCTTTCCAAGAGATCCCTGTCTTTTTTGTACTGGGGAGCCCAGAACTGGACACAGTACTCCAGATGAGGCCTTACCAGGGCAGAATAGAGGGGGAGGATCACTTCCCTCGACCTGCCGTCCACACTTTTTTTTAGTGCACCCCAGAATGCCATTGGCCCTTTTGGCCACAAGGGCACACTGCTGGCTCATGGCCAACTTGTCATCCACCAGGACACCCAGGTCCTTCTCCGCAGAGCTCCTCTCCAGCAGGTCATCCCCCAGCCTGTACCGGTGCATGCAATTATTCCTCCCCAGATGCAAGACTCTACACTTGCTTTTATTAAACCTCATCTGGTTTCTTACTGCCCAGCTCTCCAGCCTGTCCAGGTCTCGCTGAATGGCAGCACAGCCTTCAGGCGCGTCAGCCAATCCTCCCAACTTCATATCATCAGCAAACTTGCTGAGGGTAGCCACTATTGGCCACTATCACCTCATCAAGGTCATTGATGAGGATTTTGAACAAGACCGGACCCAGCACCGACCCCTAAGGAACACCGCTACTTACAGGTCTCCATTCGGACTCAGCACCACCAATGACAACCCTCTGTGCTCTGCCAGTCAGCCAGTTCTCAACCCACCTCACTGTCCACTCATCTATCCCACACTTCCTCAGCTTTTTTATAAGGATGTCGTGGGAGACATATCAAATGCCTTGCTGGTGTTTGAACAATCATTATATTAGGTCGTTAATTGCTAAGTGATTATGTGATGTTGGAAAAGAATTTGCCTTAAGTACAGCTCAAGTGAGGGTTGGGGGAGAAGAGGGAGAAGGTGAGGAAGGATAAGAAAGGAAGTGGGTATGTTAAGAACATGAAGAAAGGCCGGACAAAGCATTAAATTATGTAGTGTACCTGAGATCTGTATTTCTTATTATTGAATGTAATATTTCATGGTTAATTGGTTATCTCATTATGAACCCTGAAGCTCTATTGAGGAAAAAATGAATTGATTGGTGAAGCAAGATTAAATTCAAAAACAACTTTCTAAGGTGATATATTTTTCCTAATGTATGCAGAATTTCAACAATATTTTTATTCTTTTGGGTTTCCGCCTGTATTGTGGCATTTTTTTAGGTTGCTGATTTGAATTCTGGGATGTCTGTGAGATACCTGCATTATATCTGAATGTTTTAGACCAGCTGTAAACTAATCTAGAATCTTCCAATAGCATGAAAAGCATCAGTCATTTAATGTAAGATGCATGAAATCTCTTAATGTAGAGGATTTTGCACAGTGTACTAATTAATCTTTTTTTTTCCCTTCAGATGTCCTCCTCGAACTTTTTTACCAGCACTGTGCAAAATTTTTCTTGATGAAAGTGCACCAGACAATGTATTAGAAGTAACAGCTCGTGCCATCACCTATTATCTGGATGTATCAGCAGAATGCACCCGTAGGATTGTCGGAGTTGATGGAGCTATCAAGGCACTTTGTAATCGTTTAGTAGTTGTTGAGCTTAACAACAGAACCAGCAGAGATTTGGCTGAGCAGTGCGTGAAGGTATGTTTTCTGTAGAATCTTGTTTAAGAGTGATCTGGAGAACTTGCTATTCCAGAACAGTTTGCTTGTATTCAAATCCTGTATATCATCAAAAAGAAAAAAATGAAGCAAAGACGTGTAGTATGTTAAAGTTTATGTGCCATCTGTGCTTCTTAGCTTTATTGTCAGTCTGAAAAAGAAATATATCTATCTACACACAAAAAAAACCCCAAAATTCTAGAATAAAGTTTTCCTGTTTGTCTAAATTGATTAGCATGCTGAGGGCTAATTTTATAATTCACCTACTGTTAAAAAAAAAACTTAATTGTTTGCTGTCTCTTCCATAGTATGGGGTGTAGCTCCAGTGCAGCCTTGTGAAGTTTTCAGAAGAATTTACAAGACCCTCAAAATCTTTTCCATATAGTGTAACTTGTTATGTGATAGCACGTAGGCTGTAGTAATCAAGGACTAAAACTAAGACTTTACACATGCATTTCCTATTTATGCTATTCCAGGTTACTTGAAAGAGTATCACTGAAGTAACAGGATTTGTGGAAGTTTCAGAGCTCTCAGTTGTGTGTTACCCGAAACCTAATCTCTCAGAAAAAGATGATCTTATTTAGCCTTCCTTATGAACACTTTTTAAAGAAAAAAACAAAACAACAACAATAAAACTACTGTAGGAGGGATTTTCTTGTATTTGGTCCTGTATCTTAAAATAAAACTGTTAGTGTGCTGGAGATTTTGAATCCTTATAGGTTTTGAAGAGGTTTTCCTATGTTATTTTGCCTCCTTAAGTTCTGTAGGTGTATATACACAGCTAACTGTATTTTTATGTACTGTAATCATATTTCATTTCATTTTAGGTGTTGGAATTAATCTGTACCCGTGAGTCAGGAGCTGTGTTTGAAGCTGGAGGGTTGAACTGTGTCCTGACATTTATTCGTGACAGCGGACATCTTGTTCATAAAGATACTTTACATTCTGCTATGGCTGTAGTATCCAGGCTGTGTGGCAAAATGGAACCTCAGGATTCTTCATTAGAGATCTGCGTGGAATCACTGTCTAGTTTATTAAAACATGAAGACCATCAGGTAATGTAACTGTTGGCTCAATAAATTGTGAATTTAACATCCATTATGTTTAATAAATGAATGGCTTTGTATTTTTATATAGTCTTCATAACGAGGTGTTTACATAGTAGTGGTTATATTTGGATATTATGGTAGTTTTCTTTTACAGTTGTGATGACAAGAGAATATAAATACTGCTTAGTGTTTAACTGCAAGTGCTATTGTGTGAATATGATCTTATCCTGCCTCTGACTATTTATTTAGAAATGTCCTGGTGACTTTTTCTTGGAAATAGCATCTGAAGTAGTTGTTTTATATCTGTGCTTCAGTCAGTATTATACTGACTGTAAATAAAAGGTGAAAGTTTAGTTTGTTTTTCTGTTGCCTGGCTAAGGGAAACAACAAAAACATCCACAGTACATGTTAATATATAGTACTGGAAGCCACTTAAACGGTACTACTGTAGACCCAACATCACTTTTTTACAACACTTTTATAAACTTGAGGTAATGTAAAATCTAGGAAATAATTCCTTTAATTTTCCCACTGGTACCATTCTTTTGTGTATTTCACATTAATGCTTTGCAATAGCTGTTCAGTCAAATTTTTGCTACATCCTGACCAGGTTTCTTGTCAGTGCCATTCTCAGGCCCAGTTTCTATCCCACCTTTGTCCCTATTCCTGTCTTTACTCCACCCCAACTCCCTATTTTTGTTTAGTTAGACTCCCAAATGTGGCATGGTAAGTCTTTTTGACTGTGTGCTATACTTCTGTTGTATTTTCAGACCTTTTTGAAGTAACCACGTATCAGATGGCTGTTGCAAATGAACAAGCACCTTTGGTTTTTAGACATAAAACTTGATTAATCACTGACCATTTGAGGCAAGCTAACTCTGAAGTTTAGATCATAAGTCTGTAGTTTTTATTTCTTCATTTAAAATGTTTCAAAAAAAATTTTTTTTTGGAGATTGGAGATCTGAGCAAAAATTCCAACTTTCATAAACTTTGTCTTTCAGTATTTAATGCTTAAAGATGAGTTTGCTTAAGCTCAGAGAAGTCCATTTGATAGTAAATGAATTTGAGAACTGTATACTTTCTGTGAAGGAAGGATTTATGACAGATGATGATCTTTGTTCTGGATTTGCCCAGTAACTTCCTGTCATTTTCTTTTTTATTTTCTTTTTTTTCTTCTTGGTCACTTTGTGACCAAGTCTGGGTAGCCAGTGAGTAATTGCACTTGATTAGTAGAGTTCACACCAAATGAATGAGGCCTCAAAAACAGCTTATGTATGTTTGCTTTTTTAACCTTCCTACTTCACTTATGATTTGTGAGAAAAAGTATAAATATCTTTCACAGTACAATTTCTTTGTTAACTGATGTCCATCGTGCAGGACTAAGTAAGCTGAACCTTGCTTGTGTATTTTTGACAGAGCAGTTCTGGTGAAATTGGTAAATTGTTTACATTATGATTTACATAAAGATCAAAGGAATTTTTTATACCCCTTGCTGTCAAAGAATGGCAGCAGAATGTCAGAGAACGTATCTAGTCACCATTGTAAGATAAAGAAAAAAATCTCTTATAAAAGTACTGATAAATCAGAATGTTTGGCATGCAGGGACCATGCCAGCAAGTGCTGTATTTAGTCATGAGAATAGTTGTTTATCAAGTCTTCAACTTTGTGAAGATTTATGATTTTTAACTTAATATAGTCTGGCTAAATGGCTAATAATTCAATAATCTGTGTAGCAACTGTCTTTAAGGCCTCTATATGTGATAATCGATTTGAAAATGGGCTGCACTTGAAATTGATGTCACTTTTGGGACTAAGGATTGTATTAACTTAGAATTTGATGATGAACAGATACTGGGTTGTTTTGTTTGTTTGTTTTTGTTTTTAATTAAACTTCAGAGAGCCTGGTTTGCTGCCTTATGTTTAGGAAGGCAAACATGCCAGAAGCAGCTCACATTGATGTGCATATGCGAAGTCCATGATATGATGAGTAGAGACATTTCTAGTGTAATGTGCAGTATAGATGAGAGACATTCAAGGCAACCCCCATGCTCTGTTTTCAACACAAGCATGAGGAGAAATTGTATCCTTTTCCTGGGCAGTTGGCCAGAAGTATTTTTTGCTGGGCTGTTAAGAGGATCATCAGTAAGCTTTATTTCCACAGTGTCACTGCGGATTGCACTTTTATTCTTTAAACTTCAGTGAGGAATCTGAATTTCAGGTTTTATATATATTTTTTGATATATTTTATATATATATATACATATTTATTATTATTATTTTTTCCAGAAAAAACTCAACGTATCCCTGTCAGATGGACAGGGGGTTACTTAAATGTTGTAAACCACTTCTGCCCGTTAGTCCTTTTTGTAGGCTTGGGACAATTGCAAAATTTATTTTACTGAAGAGAAGTATGTGGACCTTTAAATACAACGTTAGCTATCAAATACTTAGTAAATTAATGCTTTGGCAGTTCTGAATTGGTATCTCTGCTAATGGCTTGTTGCATGGCATTAAAAGAAAGCAGCAGGTTAATATAACGTAGTCTTAGTGTTATGAAATTATAACATAGTAGAGTATCTTATCAATATATAAAATTCAAATATTTTAAAAATTGTTCTTGTACCTTGAAAGAACAAATTTGAAATTCAATAAATGTCTAAAAGTTGAAGTAAAAACTTAGTGCACTCTCTTATTCTATTTATTTTTTTTTTCCCTTTTGCAGCTTAATTAAAAAATCACTTCAACAATTTCTAACATCAAAGCAACCAAAATGTTTTGCACTCAGTGCCTAAATACCAAACTTCAGTTGATTGTTTTTTATTGAACTATGTTATCAGAGTAGACAATTACTATTGGGGATTATAAGTAGTTGTATCTCTTGTAAGAACAACATATATAACTACATGGGGGCTTAAAAACTTTTAAATGTATTTAATAGCAAATTTTCTAATAAAATGTTGCTGTATATTCGTTCGTGTCTTTGTGTATGTAGTTAAGGAGATACAGTACTGAATTTTACACAATTTTCCTGTATCATTATAAGAGACAAAGGGGTAAGAAAACAGTACAGTCCTTTAGTGAGTGTTTCAGAATATTGTTGTGTTTCAACTTTGAACCGTCTCCACTCGTTAAATACGGAGGGAGCTTGGGGAAATGAGCTTTTTTTTCTTTGTTTCTGGGAATGTCCTTTTAGCACCTTAAGTGACAGATTATTCATCTTTTCACTTACTTCTTTCTTAGGTTTCAGATGGAGCTCTGCGATGTTTTGCTTCATTAGCTGACAGATTCACACGTCGTGGAGTTGACCCAGCTCCATTAGCTAAGCATGGATTAACTGAGGAGTTGTTATCTCGCATGGCAGCTGCTGGTGGGACAGCATCAGGACCATCTTCAGCTTGCAAACCTGGCCGAACTAGCACTGGAGCACCATCTACAGCTGCAGACTCTAAATTAAGTAATCAGGTGTCAACTATTGTAAGCCTGTTGTCAACCCTGTGTAGAGGCTCTCCAGTAGTAACACATGTAAGAAATCATTTTATACTACAGCTTCTTATTCTCTTAGGCCATTTTCCTGTACATATTCCTTTAGTATATGCAAGACTTGTGTTGCTGTTTTATGTATACATTTATAGGCTATGAAAGGTGTGTGTGTATATGTTTTTATATATATACACACACACATAGGTTATTTATCAAGAGGAGGAAAAAAGCTGAAACATTTCATATGGAAATGAAACCCAATTTTGATAGTATTTTCTAAAGCCCTGTATATTTTTTATTGTTCAGACTTTTAATTATTTCCAGGATCTCCTAAGATCTGAACTTCCAGATTCTATAGAAAGTGCGTTGCAGGGTGATGAGAGATGTGTACTGGATACCATGCGGTTAGTAGATCTTCTTTTGGTGCTACTGTTCGAAGGGAGAAAAGCCCTGCCAAAATCCAGTGCTGGATCTACAGGCAGAATTCCAGGATTGCGAAGACTGGATAGTTCTGGTGAACGTTCTCATCGGCAGCTGATAGACTGCATCCGCAGTAAGGATACCGATGCATTAATAGATGCTATTGACACAGGAGGTAAGCAAAAATTGTCTGAAATGGAAGTTAGATATTTTATTTATCTTTCTGTTTTTATAATGTATGGTGTTTTAATACTTAGGTGGTACCTTGAAATAGTATATACAAGTTGATTTTGTTAAATGCACAACAGTTCCTGGTAGTAATAATTCCAATGCTACTTTTCCCTTTTTTCTGGATTACAGTTAACAGTATAATTGTTTGTACTGAAAATGTTTAATTTTTTTCAGACCTACCATTTGCTTAAGAAACAGTGCTGAAGCTTAATCTTTTAATATTTTATATTTCAGTTATTTTTAATTGTGTCTTTCAGCTTTTGAAGTAAATTTCATGGATGACGTAGGACAAACTCTTTTAAACTGGGCCTCAGCTTTTGGAACTCAGGAAATGGTAAATAGATTTCAGAGAATCTTAAAAGTTTAGGTTATTTTTGTAAACCAAGACGTAGAAAAACTTGTTTGATTTTTCTTGTTTTATAGGTAGAATTTCTCTGTGAAAGGGGTGCTGATGTTAACAGAGGGCAGAGGTCATCCTCATTACATTATGCAGCATGTTTTGGAAGACCTCAGGTAGCAAAGGTAAGATATAAACTGATGCTATTAGGAAGCCTTATATACTGAATTTTTGCTTTGTAGTATATATAAATTCTTTGAGGCAGTATGTTTAATGTGTGTACTGTCAAATATTTGCTTGTTCTTTACTGTGTTTATTGCAATACAAAGTTTTGGTTACAGTAAGTCAGTAATATGAATAAAAGTAGTTATCAGTTTTACAGATATAAGAAGCACATTGTATTCTAACTTTGCATGAAAGTGTGAGAAAAATGTTGGAAGAATGTATGGAAAAATATATTTATATCTTTGAATTAAGAAATCTTAATATTATTTAATATTCGATAATATATGTTCTCAGACTCTCTTGCGACATGGTGCAAACCCTGATTTAAGAGATGAAGATGGGAAAACTCCTTTAGACAAAGCTCGTGAAAGGGGTCACAGTGAAGTAGTAGCTATTCTACAGTCTCCAGGTGAGTGCAGATTTTAATTCCTTACCCTTTTAATTCAGTTATTAGAATTTTTACTCAAAAAAAAAACCCAAAACTCATGAGAAAATAGTGTTTTGTGACCATCCTTGCGTGTAACATTTCACATGTTCTTAAGAGAAGGGGAGCTGCAGAAGAAACTTAGTGGGTATAAGCAATGCCAGTGGTACTGATCTTCAGCTGTTTGCCCTGTTTCAGGAAGTATCAGTCTTGGTAGCTTCTCTGGCATCCTTTCTACATGTAAACTGCGCTTTACCTGCTTGTGAGGCTCTTGTAGCGCTTTAGTCATAGACAGTTGTTAGTTTGTCTTTATTTTAAGTAGTTTGAGCTACTCTAATGAGTGATCTTTGGTAGTACTTTTATCTCATGACTTTCTTTACAAATACGATTTCTTGACATATAAATTTTACTTTTTAGAAATGTATATTACTGTTCGGACATCCAGATCTTAATAAAGTAAACTTTTTATGTGAAGGTTGTTTTTGTTTGTTTATTTTCCAGGGGATTGGATGTGTCCTGTTAACAAAGGAGATGAGAAGAAAAAGAAGGATGCAAACAAGGATGAGGAAGAATGTAATGAACCCAAAGGCGATCCAGAAATGGCACCTATATACTTGAAAAGATTATTGCCTGTATTTGCACAAACATTTCAACAAACTATGTTGCCTTCAATAAGGTAATAGGAGGGATTGTCAATTTCCCTGCATATTTTTTCATTTTTTAATAGTCTCTGATAAACATGTGAAGATAAATTTTTTTCTAGTAAAAATTATCACATCTGAAAGGTAGAGTAATGCAAGTGGTATTTTAACATGCTTTTGTTCAAATAGAAGTGATGGTTTGAAAAGTGTTGAGTCTTATTTTATATCGTATTTTAGATAGCTTTCTTTCCTCCTTTCTGGGTAATTGGTGTCTTGAAAGGAATATGATCAGCAAAAGTTGGAGAGAGAAAGGTGTTCTTTTGACTACAGGGAGCATTATGACAGAATACTGTGTTCTTATGGTAACTTGCACTATGGATATTCTATTTGGTTACAGCTGCTGTAATGGAAGTGCTCTTTTAGGAGAGGAAAACTAATGAAGTGGTACATACATGGGGGAGCTCAGACTGGAAAAAGTTATTGTAGAAAGCTTCTTTATAGCTTAAGTGTTTATCAATTGGGAAAGATGCTTGTTACTGAGAGAAAGCAATCTAATTCGATACTTAAAAAGCAATACTGTGGGTGGCATACTGTGTTTGTGATAAATTTTGTCTCACCTTAACCTCTCAGTCTTTTATGCACAAATATAATATTTGCTTACTCGCTTACTCTCTTACTTGTGATCCCAGTGTATGAGTACTTCTAGGGATGAAATGCTTTGGGGCAGCTTAAATTAGGCCATTTTAAATAAAGGGAAAAAGAAGCGATGTTAAGCAGTGTAATTAACTGCTGTTGAAGACTGTAGCTTTTCATATTTTAAAGTTTTATTTTCAAATGTGGTTAATCATATGTTTAAAACTCACTTGGAATAAAAAATCATCTTTAACCGTACACAAGTAATTGATTTCTGAATTTATTTTGCTTTTTAACATGGAAAGTGGGATGGTCTAATGGTAATTTTAGACTTCAGAACTCTAGGGATCTAACCGAAATGGCTGAAAGCGTGTGACAGGCTCAAGACTGAAATAGATACCTAAGTGTCAGATGGTGCATGCAGAAATGAACTGCCATCACTAAGAAGGTAGAATGTGGAATTGATTTGACTAGAGAAGGGTGAAAAAGGCTGGAGTATGTTAGAGTGTCATAGTATTGTAGAATTAAGATCTATAGGTAGATTATTCTTGGAGTTTATCTGGCACTTAAAAATCTGTTCCAGAACAGGAACTCATTTCAAAAAACTGTTTCTGTAAACTTGCATAGATGTAGTGCAAAAGCAATTTTATCTTGAACATTTTTGTTACCCTGAGTACTGTTTCCTTTCTTTATAATAAATCTTTTTCCTGTCATCTGTTTTAAAGGAAAGCAAGTCTTGCTCTCATTAGAAAAATGATACATTTTTGTTCTGAGGCGCTGCTGAAAGAGGTTTGTGACTCTGATGCTGGCCACAATCTGCCCACAATACTGGTTGAGATAACAGCTACAGTTCTTGATCAAGAGGTAGGAAGAAGTAACATTTCCCAAAGCCACTTTATTTAAAAAAATAAAATAAAAAGATTATGCTCATCAATTCCACATGCTTATTAACAGTGAATGTTTTAGTGTTCATAGTGTTCATCTATAACTGGGTATGAAGTTCATCCTGTCAAGATATTAAGTAAAGAGATCTCACTTATTGTTTCCTTTCCATTTCAATTTATTACAGGATGATGATGATGGCCATTTGTTAGCGTTGCAGATCATAAGGGATTTGGTGGATAAAGGTGGTGATCTTTTTCTAGACCAACTGGCTAGACTTGGTGTAATCAGTAAAGTGTCAACTTTGGCAGGACCTTCATCTGATGATGAGAATGAAGAGGAGTCTAAACCTGAGAAAGTAAGTACGGAAATGCTACATTTATTTGTTCCTATAAAACCAGCATTTCTAAAACAATTTTCGGTACTGTGAAAATGTCCAGTGGAAGGTAGCTAGATAAGTTACTAAATTAATGCTTATTGTATGCCAGTTTTTTGTTGTTGATGTTGCTATTTTGTAATTTAGTTTCCTCTTAGCGTATTGTTACTTACTGAGTGTTCGTATTTGTACGTCCTTAGTTAAGTGGACACTGATTTGCTGTGCATCTTATACATGCACATTGGAACAGATAGCTGTAGGTGGTTTTAAATATTTGTATGAAATATATTAAAAACATAAAAATGAAAATAATTTTCTACATAATGAATAGCTTAACTGCATGTTGAAGTTGTTTGCTGATTTCCAGTAGTCATTTAGAGACAGCTCAGACACTTGTATTATTCATTTAATTAAGATTTGTTATGCCTTAAGTTTTGATGCCATCTGCACACGTTTCTAGACAACTGGTTCTGGGTGGCCCTGCATATGAGAAGGAGTTTGGGCAAGATGTCTGTCAGACGTCTCTTCCTGCCTTAAGCATTCTGTTCTCACAAAGTGAGTTTTGAAGAGAGGTAGTTACCCCAGTCAGTAGGCTGCTGTTATTGAGTTGATTGGCATCTGAAACTTTTTCAAAGTAGTTCTGTTAATGAATGCTTTCAAAGATGTATTTTACAGGCAGAAGGGTTTAGTTTGTTTTACACTTAAATCTTTTTTAAAAAATTTTGTATTCTGTGTTTTGTTTTTCTGTGGTGTTTTTTGTTTGTGTGTTTTGTGTTTAAGTACTTTTTTTTTTTTTTTTGTAGGAGGATGAACCACAGGAGGATGCTAAGGAGCTGCAGCAGGGTAAACCATATCACTGGAGGGACTGGTCAATCATTAGGGGAAGGGACTGCTTGTACATCTGGAGTGATGCTGCAGCCCTGGAACTGTCTAATGGTAGTAATGGATGGTTCAGATTTATCTTGGATGGAAAACTGGCCACAATGTACTCCAGTGGAAGCCCAGAGGGAGGATCTGATAGTTCAGGTAGTTTTTTCTCAGTTCAAATCTAAGTTTTGAGATTATTTGATTTGCTTATATAATTTGATTGGAGTTATTTTGTTTTGCAGGAATTGGCTTACTAAATAGTAAAGGAAGTAAACAGGTGGAAGGTGGTCAGTTACTTGTGATGCTTTTCATGAGATAGCATGTGACCGTAACTTGACTTCCTTGTTGAATTGTGTAAAGTGAACATCTTGCCAGTGAAAGTGTATTAACTTTGTATTGTTTTGTTTCTTCTTCATGCATACTTAATTTTTCACCCCAGTCATTAAAAGCACTTTGTAGTGGCTGTTCGAAGAAAAGCAGGTTGAAATGGCAATCTCTTGTTTGCTTCTAGCTAGCAGAATGAAATTGCATGTGTTTGGAGATAAAGTAACAGAAAGTTTCTCGTCAAGACTGGGAAACAAGTTACAGTGTCTTAATTGTTTGCTGGAGAGATGATAAGGGGACCGACCTTATACACTGGCAATGTACAGAGTTTTGTTAAATTTTCTGTACACAATACACAACTTGTTATGGATGTAAAAGCAACCCTTCTTTTTGTTTCATCTTTTTTGCAGTAGCTCATACATTTATGAACCAATCGATGTGAAATGCTTTATGATACTTATTTTTCAACCAGCTGTAGAGTGAAATATCAGTACATGTTATATTACAATTCAGGATAGAAATGAAGTGCCAATGTCATTTTCCCTCAATTTTTAGATGTGAAGACAAGTCGAGATTCGGTGCATTTCTAGATTATAACACTATGGAAACCACTCCTGAATTTTTTTTGACAAAGTGTATTCTCAAATTCTTTAAACAAGGCAAACAGTTGTGTTGATAGACTGATTTATCATACAACATAATTCTAAGAAAATCCATGAGACTTATTTCTTAATCATCGCATCTCCTGGATGAAACTTCTGCTTGCTTCCTTCCAACTAGATGGAATGGGATGGAATTCTACTGTTTCTATAGGAGAGTAATTGAATGCGAGTGAAGAGAACTTAGATTGTCGATTTAAGATTATATGCCTGTTCCTATCAATCTTTTTTAAAAAAATTTTTACTTTCTTAAATTATTGAGTAGATCCCAAATTTTTGAACAAGATCTCTACCATGGTTATTATGGAAGACAAGTAGCTAAACTAGGGTTAAATTAGGCCTTTTTTTCCTATTTTTTTTTCTGTCAAGCAGACGTCTACTAAGGAGTGCTGACATTGCAGTGTCATTGCTTGATGTTTAACCTGTTAAGCATGTGCAGCAGCCTCTTTCTCTTGAGATGTAAAACTAGTGTTTAAGATTTAACTAAAAATCCTACAACACAGCATTGATTCAGAATAGTTTCTTTAAGTCTTGAACTGTACAATGTGTTGTGCTGTCCTAAATCATTGCTGATTAATCCCATGGTATACTTTCTAGTAATTTAATGGCTGGCAGGAGTATAGTGGGTTGACTAATGGAATTTGTTGGTGTGTATTGCATGATGGGGGAAGTGTGGAGAAATGTGTATACTTCAAATGTTTGTGGAAGGTCTGTCCTCACTCCTCTCTACTTTAGCTTAATAATTGTTTGTTTGAATTCCTAGGGAAAAAAAAATTCAATGCAAAAATTGAAATTCAGCGGCAGTTCTTTGAATGAGTTTCAAAATTTTGTCTAAGGGATCCCAAAAATTATTTCCAACTATGCGTAATCATTGCACTTTCAGTGTGATGTACAATTTAGTAAATAGGTAAAAGTATACTTAACAGAAATTTATAAGAGCTTCATTAACAGATTTTTATTTCTTTTTTTAATTAACTTCACTGGATGCTACAAATTTTAAGCACTAAAGAGTGACATGCCTCAGGAGTGCATATTTATTTTTGCATACAGAAGACTGTTGATTTTTTAAAATGTATTAAGCAGCAGAAAAAGATGGCAAATTTAAAAAAACATAGCTTGTAAGTCATTGCAGCAAACAGAAAACAACAATTTTATGTATTTATGGGCTACAAATGTAATTATGATTTCATCAGATATTCTGGAATTACATTAACATTTCTAATGCACTCTTTTGATTACAGCAATATCAAAAATTTAAAAATTGAGTAGTTCAGAATAGTTTCAAGCTAGATGACCTGCACATCCAAAAAGTGGGATATGAGCCTGTTTCTTTATCTGTTATCTCTATAAAAATATCTGCTTCTTATCAGTTCTCGTTTGGTACCATTAGACTTGGTTCATACTTCCCTCAGAGAAGGTGAATGTTGAAATTCTACAAAGGAGATAATTTAAAATTTTAATATAACTTGTAAAAATATTTTCTGTTTTGTTGACATGACAGTTAATCTCAACAAGTAGCCGTTATTTCAGTTTTAACACACGTCTGTATCTCATCATGTTCTCTATAGTTTTTGTGATATTTTTTCCATTTTTTTATACAGCTTCAATGTTTTTTTTCTCCACTTGCTCTAAATGTAGTTGATGCTCTTTTCCAGTTGGAAGATTCATTTTGTTTTCTGTTTCAGAAACATGAGTAGTTCATGCTGGCAATAATGAGATTTAAATTATTTTAACAAAACGAAGCTT
This sequence comes from Phasianus colchicus, assembly GCF_987193195.1. Taxonomy (NCBI): domain Eukaryota; kingdom Metazoa; phylum Chordata; class Aves; order Galliformes; family Phasianidae; genus Phasianus; species Phasianus colchicus. Next base: position 35,471,223 of record NC_143440.1, on the reverse strand, counting down.
ATCATGGATTTCTTTGATATTAGTATAAAGAGTTGTGGTCCATTTTGATGTGATTGGGGAATGCATCACTGCTGGAATACATAGTGGGAAGAATTTTAAAACACAACTTTTAATTTCAAACTTAATTTTGCATTGAATGTGCTCAGTTATTTTGCTCTTGGGAGATACATGATGGTGAAATCAATTGTTAGAAGAAACAAAAAATATTTGTTTCTTTTTAACTAGAAAGTAGGAGTGAATTCCTAGAGAAGCTGCAAAGAGCTCGAAGCCAAGTAAAGCCATCTACTGCAAGTCAGCCAATTTTATCAGCACCTGGGCCAACTAAACTTACTGTGGGAAATTGGTCACTTACCTGTTTAAAAGAAGGAGAAATTGCTATCCACAATTCAGATGGTCAGCAAGCTACAATACTGAAAGAAGATCTGCCAGGCTTTGTGTTTGAATCTAACAGAGGAACAAAGCATTCATTTACAGCCGAAACTTCTCTGGGTAAGTATGTAGGTATGTATGATGCACAGGTAGGAGCACGTATATACCAGGTAGTTTCTTTGTTTACACACCTGTGGGAATTGTGACGTTTCTAAAAATATATTGCAGGATCAGAATTTGTGACTGGTTGGACTGGCAAAAGAGGAAGGAAGTTAAAATCTAAACTGGAGAAGACAAAACAGAAGGTTGGCAAACATCTATGAGTTTTATACTTCAAATTTAATTGACTTTGTTTTATTTTTCATTATGTGTATGAGATATAGTTTTCTCTTAGAGGTTTAAGATATTCTTTAATTTCAGCTATATACAATTTAAGTTTGAAGGGGACAGCTGGCAAACCAAACTTACAACAACGCAGTTTTGCAGCTGCTTTAGTCCGGAGCATTTCATTTGCTGTACTCTTTTAAAGGAAAATAATTTATTTTATTTTTATTTTTATTTTTTAAAGTTACTGGCGTATATAATGCATGATTCATCTATTGCTTGTTCCAGTTGTTGTTTTGAATTGATGGAAGTTGTGTAGTTGGTTGGAATGTTTTAATGATTGTTAAAGTTTAATTTCTATAAATTTCAGTAAGATTCTGCTTATTTCCTTGTTTTCCTGTGTTATTTATCCTTTCACAGCCTTTTCATCTTATGTATATTGTATGACAGGTTTCTGTTTCTGGAATCTCGAATAATAAAGTGGTCTTATTCACATTATGAAAATCCTTTTGTAGGTACGCACTATGGCAAGAGATTTATATGATGATCATTTTAAAGCCGTTGAAAGCATGCCTCGAGGAGTAGTTGTAACACTGAGGAATATAGCAACACAGTTAGAGTCTGCATGGGAACTTCATACAAACAGACAGGTAATCATCTCTCCTTTATTCTATAATATGTGATGTCAGTAGATTTCACATAGCAACATTTAGACTCATCTATGTAATTATGTAAAAGAAAGGCACAGTGTGTCTATCTGAACAGGTTTTATAGTGGGATCTTGTGTGCGGGGTGGGGTGTTTTGGTGAAGTTTTTTTTCGTAGTGCCCGTAGTTATGTGAATTACTGGGATATTATTTCTCAAATGACTCAGGTGAAAAAACTGTTGCCTTGTTTCACCATAATTGTCTTGTCTTTCAGTGTATCGAGGGAGAAAACACTTGGAGAGATTTGATGAAGACTGCTTTGGAAAACTTAATTGTACTTTTGAAGGATGAGAATACCATTTCTCCATATGAAATGTGCAGTAGTGGATTAGTTCAATCATTGCTTACAGTTTTAAATAATGTGAGTTTACAGAACATAAGTCTCTGAAGAAAAGCTTTTGAAAGAATGCATAGGCATGGGCCATAATTTAAAGATCTATTATAAATATGGTTTTTTTGACTTGATGAAAATCAAGTGGAATTGCACCAGTCAGTGATCCGACCCATTAATTATGTACTATCCCTACAGATTGCTTCAGTTCAAACATGCTGCTAAATGTTTTTCAGTTAATGGTGATCATTTATAATGGCTGGTATTGTTTAGCTTTAGAGATAAAGGTTTTTGAATAGAGAATTCAGTAAGCCTAAACAGATATTATGCCAATATAAAGAATGAATGCGTTGCACTATATTAGATGTTATATATATGTATTTTTTTCTCTTTTAGAATGTTGATTTAGATATGAAACAAGACTGTAGTCAACTAGTGGAAAGAATAAATGTATTCAAAACAGCATTCAGTGAAAATGAAGATGATGAAAGGTAGGTTAAAAGAAAAAACAACAAAAAATAACAAGCATTTGTGATTAAGGAATGTATGTTTAAAATAGTTTGAAGGCAAATTCAATTTCTTTCCATTACCATTTTGTGATTTCTGTGATTAAATAGAGAATTGATCTTAAAAGACTGCATTTAACACTAAGTACTGAAGTAGTAATTAGAAGAAAAGAAAAATGTAATTACATCTATCTGCAAGAATCAACTGTGAATGTGCATCTGTTGACAAATATAAAGGTGGAGTATTGGTTCATTACTGTTTGCAAGGTAGTATTTTTCTTACTGTGCTATTGCCAGACTAGACGCCAAAGGTGAACAACTCAAGCTACACCAATAGAAATAGCATATTGAAATATTTGCTACATGTAGGCACTATTCACTGAAATATTGTGGAGTTTTTTTTTCTTGTACGTGTGATAACCTAGTAACTGTTCACTTTCACAGTCGACCAGCAGTTGCATTAATTCGGAAATTAATAGCAGTGTTAGAATCTATTGAACGTCTACCTCTTCACTTGTATGATACACCAGGATCTACTTACAATCTTCAGGTAAAACAGTGATATCACACAGTATTGTATATTGTTACACCACTGAATATTTTATATGGATTTCAGGAAGAATTACATGCGTGAAAATTGTATGAGATACACTCTTGTAAATTGGATAAAGTTAGCTAAATAACAACAAGGTTCTTAGCATTTAATTGCTCTACTACCTTCCCTAATGTGTGGATCTTCCTCTGCTTTGATTTGCTTTCATATTGTGAAGTAATAGTGATAGTGATTTTTTTTTTTTGTCCTTGAATGTTCTTTTCATGTAAGAATATGTTCCCCAATGAGTATCTTCATAACTAGATTGTATCCAAAAAGAAGTGTTTGTTGAAGACAACTATAAAACAGGTTCACTTATGATGCCTGAAGATGGGCTGTAATAGCTTAAAGGTCTCATGTATGCTCAGTATGGTATCATCTCAGATGTATGATTAGTAGATTCTTGTAAAGGAAAGCTTTATTTTGAAGGAAAAAAGCTATATATATATTTTGTGTGTGTGTGTGTGTATAAACATTACATGAATTTCATAGAGTCATAGAGTGGGTTGGCTTGTAAAGGGTTTTAGAGACTGTATAATTCCAACCTCCCTGCTGTGGACAAGGTCACCTTCCACTAGATAAGGTTGCTCCCGATCTTGAACACTTCCAGGGATGTCACATCCACAGCTTCCTGGGACAACCTCTTCCAGTGCCTTCCTATTCTCCTTGTGGAGAATTCCTTCCTGATATCTAATTTATATGTACCCTGCTTTAGCTGAGAGCTATTACCCCTTGTCACATCCCAGCACTCCCTGATGAAGAGTCCCTCTTGGGGCTTTCTTGTAAGCTACCTTTAGGTCCTAGGAAGCTGCTATAAGATCTCCCTGGAGTCTTCTCCAGACTAAACAACTCCAGCTCTCTCAGTCTGTCTTCACAAAAGGGGTGCTCCAGCCTTCTGATCATCCTCATGGCCCTCCAAGACCCACTCCAACAGATCCATGTCCTTTTTAAGCTTGGGGACCCCTGAGCTGAACTCAGTATTCCAAGTTTTCTATTATAACTATAGGTCTTATAATTTGGAAATTAAAACTGTGAACTGACAGGAAATATGAAAATATTCACTTGATTATCTAGTTAGTTGACTTATATGTTGACAGTTATTGAAGAATTGTTGGGGCATCAAAAACCACTAAGAGATTACCTTTCAAAGCACAAAATAGAATATAGCATTTCTTAAATTGCACATAAATATATCTGATAAGCCACTGGAACTGCTGAAGTAAAATATACTGCTTTTCTTAAAACTAGAAAACTTAAACAGTAAAGCCTGGATTAATGTTTAGATACTCTTTCAGATATTGACAAGACGTTTGAGGTTTCGTTTGGAACGTGCTTCAGGGGAGACAGCCTTGATAGATCGAACTGGCAGAATGCTGAAGATGGAGCCGTTGGCAACTGTTGAATCTCTGGAACAGTATCTTCTGAAAATGGTGAGCAACATACTATGCACACAGCTCAAAGGAATAATTGCATTTTTCATCCCTAATTATTATTCTTATTATTTTTGCATATATATGTAGGTTGCAAAGCAATGGTACGACTTTGATAGGGCTTCATTTGTTTTTGTACGAAAACTACGTGAAGGCCAAACATTTGTATTCAGGCATCAACATGATTTTGATGAAAATGGAATTATTTACTGGATTGGGACAAATGCGAAGTGAGTTTCTTTAAGCTAAATATTTTGAATTCCAATGTAATAAACAACATCCAATGGGGGGGAAATGAAAATTCGTAATGAAGTGAAGTCTATTACTTTTGTTTTTTTAAGAAGAGAGTTATCTTTGCTTTTACTCTTGATCAGTAGAATTAATTTTGGCTCTTTTTGAATAATAGAAAAATGTATCTGAAGGCAGCTTGAAAATTAGTTTGTATGAAGGGGTAAAGTAAAATGAAGGGGTGGGGATGGTTGGATATTTGTTAGCTGCTGTAGCAAAGTAAAGTATTTGGACCATTCTAGAAAGGTTTTTAAATTATCTAAAGTGATATTAAGTTTTTTGGTTTGTAATAAACTCTGCTGTAATCAATAATTTACAGTAAACTGTCAAATGTTAGTGATACCTGTGTTTTAATGTAAGTAATAATTGAACAGTACATTTCTCTTTTCAATATAGAACTGCATATGAGTGGGTAAATCCAGCAGCCTATGGGTTAGTAGTGGTTACATCCTCAGAAGGAAGAAATCTGCCTTATGGCCGTTTAGAAGACATCCTAAGCCGTGACAGTTCAGCTCTCAATTGTCATACTAATGATGATAAGAATGCTTGGTTTGCCATAGATCTTGGCCTTTGGGTTATACCATCAGCTTACACATTACGCCATGCTCGAGGTTATGGACGATCTGCTCTCAGAAATTGGGTTTTCCAGGTATCTAAGGATGGACAGAACTGGACTACTTTGTATACTCATGTTGATGACTGTAGTCTCAACGAACCAGGGTATGTCAGTGTATTTTACTACCTTTTATGAAATTGTGCTCAGTAAAAACATACTTGACTGTGTTCTAATTATATGCGTGCCATACAATGCGTAGTTATGTAAAGGAGTGACCTAGATTACCAAGGATGGATAGGAACATAAGTGATTCATAAGTTCTGTGTATGGTTCATGTAATGCCATTTATATTTTTCTGTCATTGTAAATTCACTTTTTGTAATTTTTTTTTAAGAAAATAGTAACACTAGCAATCATCCAGAATTTGGTCCTAATGTTACTAGGTCTTATATTTCTTATGTTCTTGGCAACTTTCTGATTTTTATCCATAAAGGGTCACTGTTACGATTTGTTTGATACTAATACTGAAGTGTTATGTTTTTTTTTTTTTAAATTTCTCTCTGTACCCATATTTTTTTTCTAACAAATTTGAAGGTCTACAGCAACATGGCCTTTAGATCCTCCAAAGGACGAGAAACAAGGTTGGAGGCATGTTAGAATAAAACAGATGGGAAAGAATGCCAGTGGGCAAACACACTACCTCTCCCTGTCTGGATTTGAACTTTATGGCACTGTGAATGGAGTATGTGAAGACCAGTTGGGTAAGAAAAGTACTGCGTATATCCTCTTTGTTCCCTTAAAATACATTAGTATTTTAACATAAAGTATACAAATAAATGTAAAAAAAAAAAAAAAAAAAAAAAAGGTGACTTTTGCATTGGAACTTGCTTAAAAACAAGCTCAAAATTATTCCCCATTCAATATTGCTATACTTTTCCAGTCATTTAATTCCAGTTGATATTTCTTGAAGGAAAAGCTGCTAAAGAAGCTGAAGCAAATCTGCGAAGGCAGCGACGTCTGGTCCGTTCTCAAGTTTTGAAATACATGGTTCCAGGAGCTCGAGTAATCAGAGGAATTGATTGGAAGTGGAGAGATCAGGATGGAAGCCCACAGGGTGAAGGCACTGTTACAGGAGAATTGCACAATGGTGAGTACAAATTGTCTGAATTTGTAAATCTCTGTAGCATGACTATTTGATATTTATTTGCTATCCACATATGCTATATGTGGAATTGGTAACATCATAGTGTTTCTACTTAGTGTCTTGAGGAAGTTGATACTTTTGGGGAGGAGGAAGCTAAGTACCGTAACTGTAGTGGTCCATTTGTGAAATTCCATATTAATGCACAGAAAAGAAATCATTGTTTTAAATGAAATATTTTTAGACCTTTAGGTTTTTTTGTTGTTTGTGTTTTTTTGTTTGTTTTTTGTTATATTGACATTCATTACAACAAAATAAAAATATGCCCGGTTGGTTGATGCTTACTGATTAATCTAACTTTGGGGCTGCAAAATCTATATTTACATTCTTCATTTCTTCTAGCTTAGCATTTTCAGTATTTTTCTTCACTTTTGTTGTGTTCTGTACCTTTCCTACCTTGCTAGCTTCATTGGGATTGCATTGTTATTTTGTTGATTTAAAAAAATGAAATTAACGAGGGATCAAAATTGAAACCTGTAACAGCCAGCGGAGTCATTGCTCAAGAGGAAGAGATAGTGAAAGGTCAACAGAAAGGGCTGTGAACATACTTTCCCAGTTTCCCCCACGTCTACCCCTATTTTGGTGTATATAAGACTGACCTTATTTCTGAAGCATTTTAAGTCGTTCTTAGTCAGATTTTTAGCTGTCATTTCTTATAAATTTGAGCAGTGTCCAAGGTACAGTGATCTAAAATGTTTTGAAAAATTGAGTCTTTTTAAAGCCATTCAGTGTAGCCTGTAGGGAACCATCTTATTATCCAGATGTATAGCTGCACTCTCAGTTTTAAGATGTTAAATCTAATTTGTGAATAGTATATTACTAAATTAATATTTTTTTGTTCCTACATTCTGGTAAAATTTTTCCATTTAAGCATAGGTGAAGTGGAGGTTCATTTGTGAAATAATGCCAAAATATGAAAAATCTGTCAGCATACTATTAGACCTGCCACAGTTGTCTTGCAAATGGAATTTAGAAATTAATATCCCATTGGCTTTTCTGCAATTATTAACATGTTTAAACAAATCTTGAATTGTTTCGGGGCCATAATAATGAAGTGACAGGACTAAAAGGAACAAGCACATACTATGTATTTTAAAAAACTGTGTAGGTTTTGAACTGTCTGTGATTAATATTATAGAAGGAGCTGTACAAAAAAGGAACAGTAATTTAATTGTGCTTTTTCAGAATGCCTAAGCAGATACACATAAAGATGAAAAATCATACTGTTTAACTGTGTGGAACTTTTTTTGTGTTTGGTAAGAAAGACCACTAAAATGTAGAAAGATACTAAGCTTTTCTTTGGCAAGTTTGCCTCTCAGAGCTTCAGTGGCGTGAAACTACTGAGATGTAGGTCGTGTAGCTGAAGTATTAAAAAAAAAAACCAACATGATACAAGCCTGCTCGCATGGGGATAAGATGTCTACTTCTGTGGAAGCTTTATCCACTTTTTTAAATGTTCTTCCTCCAGGGTGATATTTCTAAACAGAAAAATGCCTGTGATCTTCTATTTCAGCCTAAAGTGATGATGGAATAGATTAGAATAGCGGCACAAGATTTGGTAAAGTTAATGCACAGTAAGAAAAACTTAAAAGAAGTGTTTTAGATGACAGAGATTATAGTAGGTATCAGACAAGTAAAAAGATTTTTTCCCCCATTTGTATTCTAGTTAGCTAAATTTTACATGTTATCATTACAGCTTTAATATGTTTAACTTACAACATTTAATGAAGGAGTTAAAGAGGAACAGCATCTCTTTTTTGTGCTGTTTTGATCCCAGTATAATGTTTTAACTTTCTGTGAAAAGAATTCCTCTTGCAACTCTGAAATAAGTAGTCCTTATCTGATCTGAGACTTTTCCTGTGAGTAAGAAATGCCTGAGTTCCTAAATTATTGCCTAAATTATTCAGCCAAAAAGCTGTGTATCATTAAGCTCCTGCATTCACTATATGGGGAAAAAAGTATCAAATCTGAAAGTAACTAATTTTAATAAAATGCTCGTATATCAAGTATTGAACAAAGAAAAACATAAAATGTTCATGTAGGAATTACAGATTCTTGCCAGATATTAATCAAGTTACACTGATATTGTTTCTGATGTTAGAGAATCTAATAAGAAAAATTTGAGAGATCCTAGTAGGTCAGGTTCATTCATTGCTTTTGGCTGGATTCTGGGATCCTGAAGATAGAAGCTGATCATGCTTGCTGCCTTAATTTTCACAAAACATTGCCAAATTGCATAACCATTCTTCCTTTTGAATTGGCTTTAAGGGTTATTCAGTAATTTTCAATTCAGATGTGCAGCCCTTATGAGGAGCTGATCCCACATTGTGGAGCTACTGTCTGACGCTCCTGTCTGCTTTCTGCTGGATCTCACAAACTCCTGTCCCTTTCCAGGCTGGATTGATGTCACCTGGGATGCTGGTGGCTCTAACTCTTACCGTATGGGCGCAGAAGGAAAGTTTGACCTCAAGCTTGCACCAGGGTACGACCCTGATTCAGCGGCATCACCCAAACCTGTTTCATCCACTGTTTCAGGCACAACGCAGTCATGGAGCAGCTTGGTGAAAAACAACTGTCCAGACAAGACGACTGCTGCTGCAGGCTCCTCAAGTAGAAAAGGAAGCAGCAGTTCTGTGTGTAGCGTGGCCAGTAGCAGCGACATCAGCTTGGGTTCGACCAAAATGGAGCGGAGATCAGAAAGTGTAATGGAGCAAAATATAGTTTCAGGCACTGACGTCCACGAACCAATTGTTGTTCTGTCTTCCGCTGATAATGTACCTCAGGCTGAAGTAGGGTCATCTTCCAGTGCAAGCACCAGCACCTTAACAGCGGACATGGGAAATGAAAATACAGAAAGGAAGTTAGGTCCTGATAATTCGATACGTACTCCTGGGGAGTCCAGTGCTATCTCCATGGGAATTGTTAGTGTAAGCTCTCCTGATGTTAGTTCAGTTTCTGAACTGACTAATAAAGAAGCAGCATCCCAACGACCTCTAAGCTCCTCAGCAAGTAACAGACTTTCAGTTAGCTCTCTGTTGGCTGCTGGAGCACCAATGAGCTCCAGTGCAAGCGTTCCTAATTTATCATCTCGAGAAACTTCGAGCCTGGAGTCTTTTGTACGAAGAGTGGCAAACATAGCGCGTACCAATGCCACAAACAACATGAATTTAAGCCGAAGTAGCAGTGATAACAATACTAATACTCTGGGAAGAAACGTCATGAGTACTGCGAGTAAGTAAGAAATATTTACTTTTGTATTTTAAGTTTTTGTTGTTTCTTTGGTTTTCAGTAAAGGAGTTTGGATTCTGTTGGCCTAACAGAAATACATAGAGAGCAGCCTTGTTCTTCTGCAAGTTTACAGAACTGAGGAAGAGCTCACAAGGTTGTAGGTAATAGGAGAGTGTTCTGTGGCCCCTTGATGTCAGATTGCACTGTGGTACCATCAAATGGAAAATAATTGAAATTTGATGTTTTTTTCATGATGAAGAACAAAAAGAGTGGCAGTGATAGCTCATGTAGGATACTCTTTCTGTCCCATCTGTTCTGTAGAATTTGTACATTCACCTTCTATCTTCCCGTTTCTTTTATTTGATTTTTACCATTTACCTGAGGAAATGCAGGTTTTTCATATTTCATTTGAAATTCTTTCACTTCAAATTCATTTCCAATTATTTGTCTAAACTCGGGAATGAAGAGCAGAGTAGAAAGAAAAAGTGATGAAATTGTTGTAATTCCCTGTTATCTAGTAAACTGAGTCATCTACTGTACCCTAATACTGTCCATGTCTTCTAAAAATGCCATTGTATGAAGCTTTAGATATAGCAAATCTTTCAGGCATGTTAATTTTACAGATATATGTAGTTGATGTCATTTTAAATTGGATTATGTACATGCTTCAACTTCTTCATGTTCTGACTCAGATTATATGTGGGATTCACGTATTAGCAGATAAACTATAAATTTACTGAGTTCACTCTTTTGAATTTTAATAACACTCCCATCTGAGATGTTATTTAACCAGCTTTATATTAGGTATGATGTTCGGTGTTTTGTGAGGTAGATGAGTTAGGAGAAGTAAAATTACCTAACCAGTAGGAAGCACTCTGTATTTTCTTGTCAAGATTTTATGCTTTCCTAAAATTTCTGTGTTATTTGCTTTTAGTGGTTTTTAAAATGTTGATAGTTGGTGTTGGTTTTTGTTTTTTTTTTAACTTGAGGGAGGATTTTAAAATGTATTTATGCATTTGTATTATTATGGTACTGGGAGAGAAAAAGGCTTGTTGCCTGCATTAAAAATGTAAATAAAATAGCAAAAAGAAAGTCAGATTGTCATTTTAGGCAGATACTCAGTGCCTCTAATTCTGAAGTAATTCTGAAGTAATTATTGGTGGGATATCAAACACGTTTGGTATAATGACCATGTTAAAGTTGGAAATAAGTACAGGGTTTTTTTTTGTTTTTTTTTTTGTTTTTTGCTGTATTCTTAACATTAAAAATAAATCAAAACTTTTAAACTACCCTTCATGTAGGAATTATCTACAAATAGAAACTGTAAATCAGAACTTGTGTCCCACAGAGATTGGATACTAAATTTGAGCAATCTCACCAAAGTTATATTGATGCTTTGTGAAAAGCTTAGGTTAAAAAACAGATGAGCAAATTCAGATGTGTTATAAATCATGATTTGTGATTTAAATCTCTTTGGATTTGCTGTGGGAATTGCATTTGGAAACATTGGCATTTGTCAGGAGTTAAATGGTAGCCTGCTTCTTCTTGTTCTTGAGATCCGAGCAGATGAAATGCTGACAGTGGCTTTTTATGTTTCTCTTGCTTATAAGAGCAAAGAGTTTACTGTTTTTAATTAAAGTGGATGAAAAATGTGTATACTGAGCAATTGACTGTCAAGTTCTTAACATCAATGAAAAAAAAACATTCCATGCTTTCTTGTTTACACAGATGAGTATATGGTTTGATAACTTACTAAATCTAAATTTTGCTCCTTTCTACCCACATATAGAACAACAAAAATCAAGTGCAATACCTGCCTTTGCTGCTTTTAGTTTACATTTTTAAATTTTTTTAATGTATTTATGTTCTTACAACAGCATTTGACAAAACAACAAAAATATATGATTTTGTTTTTATCGAAAAGCTATCAAATGCTCTTGGGGGAAGAGTTCTGGTTTGCACTGTACTGTCTTTCAACAGTAGTAATCTTTGCAAACATCAATGGTCTGAAATTTATACTTTTAGTTTAGTTTTAGTTATTAGCAACACTTCAGTTTAGATAAGTTGCAATAACAAAAATGTTTACTTTTGAAACTGTAGAACTCATATTTGATAAATTTTAGAAAAAATAGGTAGAAAAAAAGTACACATAAGTTTAAGTACAAATGACCCCTCAGATTTTCACATGCAAACATGTGATTCACCATCTGTGTTTGCAAATAAGAATGCAAGAAAATGTTCTTAAGATTGGTGTGTAAATACATAATTATACATAAGATTAATTTCTACTGTTTCAGATCTGTACAGTATCTGAAATTCTTTCTACTGAGTTTATGGTGAATGGAATTTTGTTTCAATTGTTAACCTAAAATGCATTTACTATGTTATATTTGAATGTGCAGTAAGGTAACTTGTTAGTTGTTGCTTGTTTAATATAAATCATCCAACATGCATTACTAAATTCTATTTTTCACAATACTGCTAGTTCATCATGAATATCACTAAGAATTATGTGAAAGATAACAAGCCAGAGTTGCTTTCAGAATGTTAAGAAAAATGCAAAAAAATTTAAATTTGTCGTATGTTCTGTTCTTAATTCATTTGTATATAGTAAAATTCTTTTCTTTGTGTAATTTCATTGATGTTAGAGGTTTAAGAAAAATGTAAGGCTTTAACCAATATTGGAGTAACAGATTTCAGGAATACTTTTCTTATGTTCACGTAATTTCAGATTTACAGTGGGGATTTGGGGATTTATTTAATCATTTTATTTGTTTTAACTGTGCACAAGAGAATATGCTCAGATATGGGCATCTGCATGGTAGCTTGCACTTCTGCACTGGGAATCTCTTCCCACTAAGTCTGTTATTCTTAATTGTAAAATACCACATTGGATAATTTTTCAGTCCAAAATATATTTTTCAACACAGGACTCATGCATGTAAATTGTACTCTTCAAGTCATCAAATCATTTATTTTATCTTACCATATCTTTATCTATAGCGTCTCCTCTTATGGGTGCCCAAAGTTTTCCTAATCTGACTACAACTGGTACCACATCAACAGTGACCATGTCTACATCCAGTGTTACTAGCAGCAGCAATGTAGCTACAGCAACTACAGTTTTATCTGTTGGTCAGTCGCTTAGTAATACTCTAACTACTAGCCTAACATCAACATCTAGTGAGAGCGATACAGGGCAGGAGGCAGAATATTCTTTATATGGTAAGTTTCATTTTTAAATGAATGTAAACAGACTTCCCATTAATGATTTTTCCATTCTTCCCATTGTTATGATTTTATTTTTTTGTGTTTAGTAGTCTATTTACTGGTAAGAATTTGGAAGCTGAGTTGTTCATGTGTTAGTTTTGTAAAGCAGTACTCGAGTACTTTGTTAGCATTACATTACTTATGATTCCAGGTCATTAATTCAGTAATTTCTGTATCACATGATGATTATTTATGGTATAGTTTATTTTGGGCACTTAATCTTTACCGTAAGCAAATTGTCTTGGTTTTTAATGTAGTATGCATGTAAGCCTTTACTTAAAATCGCTGTGTTCTTTCTCATTTAACATGCTACATGCTACATCTCATACAATGAGATACATTCTAGTATTCACTGAAAAATATCCAACCATTAGATATGCTGTACACTAAAAATTGTATCTGAGGTTCCAAGTGTCTCCAGTCCATAGTAATTGCAAGCAATTGGAAAGAACACAGAAATGAAATTGGCGCAAAGAACAGAGTTGTGATTTGAGGAGCAAAATTCAAAGTTGTATGAAATTTATATGCTAAATTCAGGCATTAGGATGGAAGTTATTTGGAGGATATGAATGATGTGAAAGAGGATTGTAGTTAACTAGGCTGACTGATAAAATCGGGGAATGAAGTTGATGAAGTCAAGAAGAAAAACTTGAACTAGATGCAGGAAAGTATTTCTAATGTGAAGCTCATTGGATTGAGGGAGATTATTGAAAGAAGAGATACACAAATTGTGTAAAAACTTGGTTGAATGAGCAATTAGAAATCGTGTTTTATTTTGTTGCTTATCATGAAGTCTGTTCTGGCTGTTCAGATTAGTCCCAGATTAGCAGGGCATTAGAACTGAGCCACTTGGAGTTGGTTAAGATATCTACATATACCATCTCCGTTTATTCTTTTAAGTGTCAATATTTGATCAGGTTACAAGTCTTAAAATAGAAACAACTGAGCAGTTATTTTCAGAAGTTACACTAGAGTGTTTGTTGGGGACTTAACAACAATTCAAAGGGTATTTGGACCGTTTTTTTGTATATAGAAAAATGTAATATTTCCCTATCATAGTTTGCCTTGGATGACTGTGGATTTCTTTTTTGTTTATTTGGGGGAAATCCTGGTTTTTAAGTGTTAGTACTAGGTGGGTGAAATTGATCTTTGTATCTAGCTTCAGCTTTTAATTACAGAAATTCAGTGACAACTAAATCTTCAGAAATGTTGCTCTTAAAATGTCCTTTACAGTATAATTTGAGATGTAATCACATATTCATAGTGGAAATTATGTCATTAACCTGCTTTTAAAACTAAATCTAGAATCAGACAAAATAAACTGGTACTAATTTTTACAGTCTTTCGTAATTTAAAATGAGTGGAATTATAACATGTTTGATAAAAGCAAATGAAAAACCAAGCACTTTCTGGTTATTCTTAGTTACACTGTTACAGGCTTCATTTGTTAGATATATTATATCAGCAGTGGTTTAATTCTCTCTTTTGGTTTGTGAGAATTGTTTTTTCTCTTCTCAATGTTAAAGTTTTTACATTTTCATAATTTGTCTTTAAGAGATTTTTTTTATTTTGCAAATAAATATATAAATATATATGTTATAGATTTTCTGGATAGCTGTCGAGCTAGTACTCTGTTGGCAGAGTTAGATGATGATGAGGATCTACCTGAACCAGATGAAGAAGATGATGAAAATGAAGATGATAACCAGGAAGATCAAGAATATGAGGAAGTTATGGTACAGTATAGTTATTTACCTTAATTATCTATGCTAACAGATACATTAAAAATCCAGATATTTTTTGCAATACAGAGTCTTAGAATATTCTTTAACGTCCCTTTCAACTCCAGTCATTCCGATTCTAATTAAAATATATGCATTCAGTTTTAGCACTACTAAATTGGAGAATTGCTTAAGAATCTCTTTCTTTACAGCGTAGCTGACTGAGCACTAACACACTGCCTCGAGAAGTAGTGAAGTTTACCTCCTTATGTTTCTTCAAAGACCTCAGATACACATGGTCTTGGGCCACCTGCACTGGGTGACCCTGCTGATTCAGCAGGAGTCAAAAGTCCCTTCCAGCCTCTGCCATTCTTTGACTCTTCGATTATAAGTGCCAATCCATTAAGGCTCTAAATCAAATGTCAGAGATAAAATAAGCTTATACTTCTCTGGTACTGCAAACAGAATACCTCTTTCAGAAGGCAGTTCATTCTGCCTTTTTCCTATTCTTGCGTATATCCTGAGTATTAACAAAAGCTGTTTTCTTACACATTCATATGGATATAGTAAAATTGTGGGGCCTTGTTGGAAAGGATTGCTAAGTGGGCAGTCCCCCTCCTGTGTAAATTTGACAAATTGTACCACCTTCAACATTTCTTCAAGAGAAAAATGTTTTTGAACATCAGCACACTCTGAGACATTATAGGTCAGAACTGACATCTTAAAAAGCATCCTGGGAACAAGTTGACGGCAGAAGTGATTCCTTTTTACTTCCTTTATTTTAGGAAGAGGAGGAGTATGAGACCAAAGGGGGTCGTAGAAGAACATGGGATGATGATTATGTTTTGAAACGGCAATTTTCTGCTCTGGTTCCTGCTTTTGATCCAAGACCTGGTCGAACAAATGTTCAGCAAACAACTGATTTAGAAATCCCTCCACCGGGTATGTTGACAAGCTGCATTTGTGATATGTGATCAGGCATTATAAGGGCCCTTTGGGCTCTGGGGATCCTATCACTATTAGCCAGTACAACATGCTTTTGTATCTGTGTGGCTTTTCATTGTTTGAATGAGAGCTTCATTTGCTTCTGCAGGTGCAAGCACTGAGGAAGAAGTAAGTTAAGCACCGTGTAAAATAGTCACAGTCTTGAATCTAATTCACATTAGTGTTAGGTCTCTTGCTATGTCTCGGTCAACCTACAGGGAATAATCTCTGTATTGAGCTGCCTAGATTAACTTTGATTGGAGAGGTCTTGCTGAAGCATTCCAAAGCCTAGATGGTGAAAAACTTCACACAGTCACTGAGCAGTCTGTATGACAAGCAGCATAGCATAGGTTCTTTTTCCTTCATTCTTCTTCAGTTCTGTAGGCATAGTCAGTGTTCATTACAGAAAGGAGTGCATGTTTTTAGGCTTATGTGGAAATGAACCATTGTTGATTTTGGTGAACTGTAAAGAGTCAATACAAAAGGAAGTTGCCATGTAAATAAGTAATTCATGTGCTATAATTATATTAAAGAGAATATTACTGATGTGTAAGAAGCAATATGGATTTCAAAAACGGATGGTAGCTTTACTCACATAAAGAAGTGGTATAATTATGGCGCTTAGTAATAGCTCATAGTTTTAATTCAGTGCTTGCTAAACTTGCTGGCCTGCATGCAGGAAATCTTTATAGCTCCTTATTAAATCACTTTATTAATGTTTAAGCCAGATCGTCATGTTTTATGTATTTTATGTTAACATCATGTCATATGATTTTTCTTTTGCAGGTACACCTCATTCAGAACTCTTGGAAGAGGTTGAGTGTATGCCTTCACCACGCTTAGCACTTACATTGAAAGTTTCAGGTCTTGGGACAACTCGAGAAGTAGAACTGCCACTAACAAATTTTCGATCCACAATATTTTACTACGTACAGAAATTGTTACAGCTTTCCTGTAATGGCAATGTGAAATCTGACAAACTTAGACGTATTTGGGAGCCAACATACACGTAAGCTCACAAGTTTGTTATTCTGCAAAGAGAATACTGTGTGACTGATTAGGAGACAGACGTAAAACAGTGTTAAGATCTCTCCCTCCTGTGTAAGAAGCAACGCTAGAGTTAGATTCTTTCCTTACATTTTTGTTCAGATGTTCATATCAGTTTTGAAGGTAGTGCTATGACTACTTCAAAAATAATTAAAAGAAAAAAAAGATAATGATCTCTAATGTTCAACTGTGACAGTATAAGAGAGAGAAGAGGGATCTGAGAGTGCTGGTTGATTATTTTTTTTGAGGGATTGCTTATTTCGCATTCAATAATGGTCTGTCCCAACGTGTGGGAAGTCAAGCAGAGGCAGTAGGAGACCTGCATGGATGAAGAAACTCCCAAAAGAACTCAAAACATTAAAAGGAAGCATTCAAATGACGGAAGGAATGTCAAGTGACCCAGGAGGAATATGGAGACGTAGTCTGAGCATGCAAATAGAGGGAAAGGAAAGTCAGTGCCAGTCCAGAGTTGAAACTAGTGAGGGGTGTGAAGGGCAATAGGTTAGGATGCAGCACTGCTGCTGACTGGAAGCCATCTTGCTGGAAAGTAGCTTGGAGAAAAGGGCATGATTGTTCTGGTAGAGATAAAGTTGAACATGAGCCAGCTGTGCACCCTTACAGCAAAGAAAAGTCATCAGCATCCTGGGCTTTGGTAGGAAGAACACTGCTACCAGTCTGAAGAAAGAAATATTCCCCCTCAGTGCTAGTGAGAGACTTCTAAGCTCCTGAGAGCCTATGAGAGATGTTGATGTTGATGACCCAGAGCAAGTTCTAGCAAAGGGCATCTGGGAGATGAAGGCTTAAAGGGTGTAAGGGCATGTATAACAATACAAACTGAGTCCATTCCAAATTCAGCTATTCTCTCTATCCTAACTTGTCTTTACTTGATTTATGGTAATAGGAATTCTAAAACTGTAATTGTGCATGTCTCAATTATCCTACCAGTATAATTTCTATCTAATTGGAAAATTAATGCATATGAAAACAACATTAGTATGGTTGTTGCAGTTTTTAACTTTGAATATTTTTTCAGTGTTTGTGTCACAACTATTGTCTGTGTTGTCTTGTGTCAAAAGTAGTGTTTTGTATTAAAAAGAAAAATAGTAAGAACAGTAGAAATATTTGTAAATGTGCAAGTCTCTGAAGTTAATACGTACGCAGTAAACTACCCTAGAATTTCAAGCTTCACTGAGCTCATGTAATGAAGATCCTAAAGCCATGTTGGGAAATTTGAACAATAAAGTGGTTTGTGTACTCAAACTTGACTTAAAGAAGAGTAGTTATCTTGCAGAGCATTTAATTTATTCACACTGTGAAAATTAAATGCTTGTACTAGTTTAAGAGCTTTGCTGGATGTTCTAGGAAGTGAAAATCAGCTGCTTGCTTTTTTTTGGATTATGCTACTTAAGTGTCATTGTGTCTAACAACTCAGTGTGTAACTTCACAATTTTGAGGACATCTTATGAGTATGGAGTACTAATTCATTGTTTTAATATCTAGAATCATGTACAGAGAAATGAAGGATTCTGATAAAGAAAAAGAAAGTGGAAAAATGGTAAGACTTCCCTGCCTCTGTTTATGTTGTTGTGGCTGTTTAAACAGCAGCAAAGTAAGTCTTATTGCAGTTTATGAAATGCTACATTAAAAAAACTAACAGTTTTCAATTAGCTAAAGGATTTGTGAGTGTATTTGTTCATGCATGTTCTTTTCAAATACATAATGCATGGTGAAATCTTTAAGACTTTACAATCAGGAAAAACCAACATTTGGTGGTTCCTGTTGTAGGGTTGCTGGTCAGTAGAGCATGTGGAGCAGTACCTTGGCACTGATGAATTACCAAAGAATGACTTGATAACCTACCTGCAGAAGAATGCAGATTCAGCTTTCCTGCGCCACTGGAAATTAACCGGCACTAATAAAAGTATTAGGAAAAACAGAAATTGTTCCCAGCTCATAGCTGCATACAAGGTATATGTCTGCATCCAATCTTATTATTTATGTATGGCTGTGTGCTTTGTTTTGAATGTTCACAGGCCAATAGCAAGTTTGTGTTTTGCTTTTTTTTTTTTTTTTTTAAATCTTCTGTTAAATATACATGTGTTAAAGTGTGTTTGAATCATGATTTGAATTATCAACAATTGAACTAAATGTTCAAGTTAAACACAGTAACCATTCTGGTTTTTCAAATCTTTAACTTGGAGCACACGAGCATAAGGATGGTAATATGCATTTTTCATTCATAATATTTTTTAATTATTATTTTTTCCCCTTAGGATTTTTGTGAACATGGATCAAAATCTGGATTAAGCCAGGGGGCCATTTCTACTCTTCAGAATTCTGATATCCTTAGTTTGGCAAAAGAGCAACCTCAAGCCAAAGCTGGCAGTGGACAGAACTCCTGTGGAGTGGAAGATGTTTTGCAGTTACTTCGCATTTTGTACATAGTTGCTAGTGACCCTTACACAGCGCGAACTTCTCAAGAAGGTATGTGAGTTATAAAGCAAAGTTCCTCAAATGTTTTTGTGAACACAAAATAAATGATTTTTTTTTCTTCATTTCAGAAGCAGATGAGCATCCTCAGTTTAACTTTCCACCAGATGAATTCACAAGCAAAAAAATTACCACAAAAATTCTGCAGCAGATTGAGGTAAAACTCTTTCTTACTTAAACAATTTGAATGTATTAGCTTTTTTGCTGTCTTGCCTTTTGAATTGTTTCGTACAAAATTTATTTTCTTTTATTTTGGATGGGTAGATTCTGCAGTAGCAGGCTAGTCTGAATAGAAACATAGCAATGAATGTTATGATTGTTATGTTTAGAAAGCATAAATTTTTTCATCCCAATTGAAACAATTGTTTTGAAGTGATAGCAGTTATGATCCTCAACACAGGCCTTGATATATAAAATGATGATTTAGTTTATGTCTAACCAACTGTGAAATCCTCTAGAAGGTGGAAGAAAGTGCTTATCAGCTTACTGTGAATGTTTTGTTTATATTAGATACTCTCTGAACTATGTTTGTTGACATTTAGTCAACTTAGTATGGCTAAGTCAAACTTCAGTATTTGTTCTAATCACCTGGTGGATTTCATTACAAAATAATGAAGAGACCTCATGACATGCTTCCAAGTAGTTGCTTTGACAGGTTTCCTGAATTAACTCTATAGACATTAAACTTCTTCCTGAAAATCAGATTTGCAAGTTTTTTTGTTTTTGCTAGAGTAGTTCCTCATCCATTAGCAAAAACTTGAAGTTATTTTAAATTGGAAATCACAATTGGGAACAGGAGTATTATGATATGTGGTAACTGAGCATAGGTTGTCAGTATTGCTGCAATCCTGGAATCTCCAGTCTCCATTTGTAGGGCAGGAGAGGATTTGCAGTGGGGGTTATTTGGTGTCATATCTTCCACCCTCACCATCCCAAGTAATATTTGGGAATATGGAATTATGCTTCAGTAGAACTACGTCTTTTTTTAATCTTTATTAAAGAAAATGAAGATTCTAAATTCACTTAGTTCTTTTCCTTGTTTGCTTTTTAAGGTTCTTTAGTTACAGTTAAGTCACCCTAATTATTGAAGAAAGTTTGTTTTTCATGATCTTATAAAGGATGTTTAGGCACCCACATATCTTTGTAGTGATAAAATAATTCTGGCTCTTTGTTGTTACATTTTATTTTAGAAGAGACAATAGTAATATTTCAGTATGGATCGTCTCTACTATCTCTACATCTCTACTGAATTTTTTGTGGTGTCTTCCAGAATTGAATAAGTATTTGACCACTTTTGAGCACAATTCAGAAGTAGTTATCTTGATAATTAGGTACCGTGATTTCCCCACAATACTTTGACCAGTAGGCATCCCAAGGATTTAGTACAGATCTTAGTGTATGCGCCAAAGCATTCTGTGTCCACTCAAACTCTAGAAACTCAGGGAACATCTTGTTAGTGGCATTTAAGAAAAAAAACAACTTTGCTAAGAAGCAAGGAACTTGCCCTTGAAAAATTGAAAACTCAGCTTGCATATATAAGGTGTCTGTTCATCAGTTACAAACTTGCTGGAACAACCTGAGCCTAATAATAGAAATACTTTTTGTTGTTGTTTCTTCCATTAAACTAAGGAGCCCTTGGCACTAGCGAGTGGAGCTTTGCCAGACTGGTGTGAGCAGCTAACAAGCAAGTGTCCTTTCTTAATTCCATTTGAAACTAGACAGTTATACTTCACCTGCACAGCATTTGGAGCATCAAGGTAAACAAACAAGTGAAAAAAAAAATCTCCACTTCTCAGATTTCTTTTATTTTATTTATTTTTCAAGATAGCTTTTTGAATTAGTAACTCACAGAAAAACCTCATCCTAACAAGATAAACTTGGCTTTCCAGATTTTAAGCATTTTAGTCAGGTAGCAGGAAAAACGGGAGGATACTGGGAAACTTCAGAACTTTGGGATGCTTCTAACATTTCTCATTCATTGTGTTAGAAGTTTATGATGAGTGGCTTATCTTTTGTCTGATGTTCTCCTGAATTTGAAGAAATTTCATTCTTCGGCATGTTATCTGAAGACATGGCTGGGTTCCTGTAGTTAGTTACACCAGATAGTAATTCAATTGGGCTGCAGTTCATTGTGTAATGAACTAAAAACAAGAAATAAAGAACTTACTTAAAGTAACTGTGAATTAAATAAATTTTGAAAATATAAACCAAAGCACATAACTTTTGTTTGTTCTTTGCTTAGTAGAGAAATCGTAGAAATGTTTGAGTTGGAAGGGACCTTTAAAGGTCATTTTGTCCAGCTCCACTGCAGAGAGCAGGGACACTTACAACTATCTCAGAGCCCTGTCCAGCCTGACTTTGAATGTCTCCTGGGACAGGCTGTCCATCACCTCTGGGCAAATGTCAAACAAAACAACCAACCAGATGGTAGATTTGTAGATGGTTGATTGTCGCATAGATGAAAATCCATACAGGAATTTTGAACTTTGCTGTCATATAAGTATTGTTATTAGAGGCAGTTGTTCTTGCTTAATTGATATGGGTCTTTTGGAGCTATGGAGGAACAAAGGATCCGTATAATTCCTGTAACACTAGTAATATGTTGGAATTTTTTTTTAAGTAAACTTTTTTCTTTTGTACTCAAGTTTTAAATAACTGTTTTGTGGTGTTTTTTTCTAGAGCAATTGTGTGGCTGCAAAACAGACGCGAAGCCACTGTTGAAAGAACAAGAACCACAAGTACAGTGCGACGTGATGATCCGGGAGAATTCAGAGTGGGACGCCTGAAGCATGAAAGGGTGAAAGTTCCGCGAGGTGAATCCCTGATGGAATGGGCAGAAAATGTCATGCAGATTCATGCAGACAGAAAATCTGTTCTTGAGGTAAAGCATATCTGCCTAGTAGAGTGAGCTTAAATAGCCATTTCTAATGTGCTGGCCAGGATATGGAATATCCTGTTGCATAACCATTTCACTAGAAATTTCTTTTATTGTTAATATTCCTTGTGTTTTTTATAGGTTGAGTTTTTAGGGGAGGAAGGAACGGGCCTGGGTCCTACCTTGGAGTTTTATGCATTGGTAGCAGCAGAATTTCAGAGGACAGATTTGGGAGCTTGGCTTTGCGATGACGATTTTCCAGATGATGAGTCTCGTCAGGTCTGTTTCTGTTTGCATGTTAAATTCTAAGTGTTCAAAACTTATTTAAGAGAAAAATGAGCTAGATAGCCAGGAAGGAAAGAGCATTTGATCAGTGAACAGCCACTCATCATCATCAGGAATGACCACAGTGTTCCATAACTCCTTCTCATTTTTTTCTTTATAACACGAAAGTACAATAATAGTAAGTTAACTAGCACAGTCATATGATTAAATTCACCTATATCAATGTTATTTTTTATTTATGAATTTTTAATGTTAATGTTTATTTTCTGTCTCTTAAATCAGGTTGATATTGGTGGTGGATTAAAACCCCCTGGTTACTATGTACAGCGATCATGTGGACTCTTCACAGCACCATTCCCACAAGATAGTGATGAACTTGAAAGGATAACCAAACTCTTTCATTTCCTTGGAATTTTCTTGGCCAAATGCATTCAAGACAATAGACTTGTGGATTTACCCATTTCTAAGCCTTTTTTTAAACTCATGTGTATGGGAGACATTAAAAGCAATATGAGTAAGTTGATATATGAATCACGGAGTGACAGGGACTTGCACTGTACTGAAAGTCAGTCAGAGGCTTCTACAGAAGAAGGGCATGATTCATTGTCAGTAGGAAGTCTGGAAGAAGACTCCAAATCAGAATTTATTCTTGATCCACCAAAACCTAAACCTCCTGCCTGGTTTAATGGAATTCTAACATGGGAAGACTTTGAATTAATAAATCCACATAGAGCAAGGTTTCTAAAAGAAATTAAGGACCTTGCAATTAAAAGGCGTCAAATTTTAAGCAACAAAAGTCTGTCAGAAGATGAAAAAAATACAAAACTACAGGAATTAATGCTGAAGAACCCATCAGGTTCTGGGCCACCACTTAGCATAGAGGATTTGGGGTAAGAATTTTCATACTTATATGTAAACAAACAGTATTGTATTAGAGATGAACATTACCACATCTAATAAGAATTGAGATTTCTTTGTTTTAAATAGTATCATTGTGAGGGGGTAAGTGCAATCATTGGAGATGTAGCAAAATCCATTTTGCTGTCTGTAGCTAGATTGTAGTTCCTTCTTGTTTTAGGGGTTTTCCTTCTTACCTGTTCAGGCTTTTTTTAATGTTTTAACTTAAATGTGGCTGCACCATGATGCTGCTATGACTCCGTAGGAACACCTAAATACTTGCTAAGACCTTTACAAAAATGTGAATCAATCCATTTGTTATGACAACTATTGAAATTTATTCAACTTCTTGAAGAGCTTTTAAAGAGAACCCTTTGAGCTTTTCTGAAATGTGGATATGTATTAATAGACATCAGTGCAGTGTTGGAAGATACAAAACTACTGTGTGAATTTGAGGATGTCATCTTTTGTAGTTCTGAAATATTTCTTTTCAAACAACACTAGTAGTGTGAGTTATTCATAAAAATCATCTTCTGCCACAGGAATTATATAGTTAAGGTTTGGTAATTGCTTATGGCCTTGTTGACTTCAGTGTAACGTAAGAGCAAGTGAGAACAAGCACAAGTACCACCACTGAAGGGCCTAAGTGTGTTAAGTATCTCTATAACTATTAGTATTGGAAATTAATGTAATTGATTCTCTTTGAGATCATGAACTAAATTAAGCTGCTCAAGTTGTTTTGAGGCTGATAGTTTAAAGAGAACTGCAAGAATGTTTTTATAGCAAAACAAAGTAAGTAGTGAGCAAATACACATGCATACTGTAGACAGGAAATACTACTTGCAAAGTCCATTACTAATTGTAGTTTTATACTATGGTACCACTGTTTAGGTATATACAAAATGATCCGCAGTGTTTTGAAATGGAGAAGGGAGGGTTCATTAATCTTGAGTATTTACAAAAGCAATAGCAAACTTGTTTCCAGTTAGCAACTAACAATTTTTCTGTCTTGAAGTTTAAATTTTCAGTTTTGCCCATCATCCAAAGTGTATGGATTTACAGCTGTAGATCTCAAGCCAGGTGGTGAAGATGAGGTAAGAAATGAACTAACTTTCAGAAATCTCAGCAGCAATTGTAATACACTGTGAATTCTTAGAGTATTTATATATTGTTTTTACAGACTGTAACAATGGATAATGCAGAGGAGTATGTGGATCTCATGTTTGACTTCTGTATGCATACTGGTATACAGAAACAGATGGAGGCATTCAGAGGTAATTTTATTTATGGCAGGATATATATTTAAGTGGACTTACTGATGTTCAGGGTGTCCTGGTTTGAATTAGTGGTGTAGAATGGCTTTCAGAAACAAACACTTGAGGATGTAGCAGGTAAAGAAGAGATTTGTTTCATAACACTTTTACATTAGGTATACTGTTACAAACCTTGGAGACATTCAGTTTTGTTAATTTAGAAAATGTTGGTAGATGTTTACTTGATTGAAGTACAATTGAAGTGCTGATGTTATTTTGTTAAACATTCTTTTGGTGTGCCTTCATAACAATATCTTGTATATATTAAAGATGGCTTCAACAGAGTCTTCCCAATGGAGAAGCTGAGTTCTTTCAGTCATGAAGAAGTTCAGATGATTCTTTGTGGAAATCAGTCGCCTTCCTGGGCAGCAGAGGATATCATCAATTATACAGAACCTAAACTGGGATATACACGGGACAGGTACTTTAGTTCAAAGTGGTTTAAAAATCAGTAAGATGCATGGTTGACAAAACACCTAGAATGTTCCTCAGGTAAAGATGTAAAATGGGAATGGGCAACGATTGAAGAGCAACTAATTGCCTTAACCTATATGAAATAATTGTGTTACAACACATAGATTAGAAGGCACTTGGTGTTTTCATGATGAGGATAAATAAAAAAGAAAATATTTAAGTGTCAAACTAGTGGAAATGTAAGGGCAGCTTACTTAGACACACTATTAAAATGTATCACTTGAGAATTTTTACTTCCGTCTGTGTTGTTGGTGGCTACGACTTCAGTTGGCTATGGTTGATATTTGTCATTTATTTCTTATTTCTTCCTCTTCAAGTGTAGTTGAAACAAAAAATACTGTGCAGTCAGAATATACACTGCTGATTGGCTACTGGGAGGTGGTCTTAGTGGTTTGTTTTTGGCTACTCATCTTTTTTAGTAGCTAAAACATAGAAATTGGGTATGAAACTATGTTAGTATAAGCATGCTGTGTAGTATAACTAGCCTTAGATGCTGAGTGCAGCCTGCCCTGCATACAAAGATACAGCTGAAATGCGGTGTCTGATACCTAAGGGCATGTTGCAGAAAGTAATACTTTCTTCATACATGCCCTCTGGTCCATGTTTTTTCGGCTGACACAGATAAAAATGCTGGTATTCAGAGAATTCTCTGAAGATCTTTTGGTACTCTGTTACATTTTTTTGTATTTTTTTTGCATGAAGTCTTCAGCAAGTTAGAAACAAACTCATATATGAATGGAAATGACTTCATACTGCAGAGGTGGTATGTGAAAGGTTTTAAGCTTAGATTCTTCATAGAATAGACTTGAATTGTTGTCTTCTCCAGCTGTTCCTACAAAAGATGGCCAAATAACGCTCCAGGATAAGCATGGAGAATTTGTTATTAATCTACCTGCAGTTTTCCTTGTAGTATTCAGCAGGAAGAGTTAAAAAGTATTTTTATGTTTTATGATGTTTTATTCTTAACCGACTACCGAACAGAAACTGGAATCTTACAGTGACTACTTAGGCACTGCTAAAGATGCTGATATTCATGTCTGAAGAAAAATTGGGGAGGGAAGCAGAACATCTGTCATAGAATGTTATTGTAACTGATCATTTTAATTTATTTTAAGCCCTGGATTCCTTCGCTTTGTGAGAGTTCTGTGTGGTATGTCTTCAGATGAAAGAAAGGCTTTCCTCCAGTTCACCACTGGTTGCTCAACACTCCCACCAGGAGGACTGGCAAACCTACATCCCAGGCTGACTGTTGTACGCAAGGTATGGTTTCTTCAGGTTACCTTTCCAAATCAGCTAGTTTGGCATTTGAATGTAGGCCTTGCTGCATTGGTGTTTTTTTTGGTTTGGTTGTTTTTTAAATTTTCTTTCCTTTTCTAATTCATGTCGCTATGCCAAGCTTTCAGTACTACCCTGTGCTTCCGGTCCGTTCTCTGACATCTCGTTTGCTTAGAAAGGATTTAATGTACATACAAAGTGGATACATTTTTATGTCTGTAGCTTTCCTGATGCCATTTTTTTTTTTTTTGGCATCCTTATAGTACATAAGCACATGAAGTGAACAACTGCAGTAGCAAATGTTCTTTGTTTTCCTCAGGTTGATGCTACAGATGCCAGTTATCCATCTGTGAATACATGTGTGCATTACCTGAAGTTGCCTGAGTATTCTTCTGAGGAGATTATGAGAGAGCGTCTGCTAGCTGCTACAATGGAGAAAGGCTTCCATCTCAACTGAGTTGTTGACTGCAATATTGGACATGAGAAAGTGTTTTTTGATACTAGCAAAGCCTCTTGTGTTTGTGTGCAGAAAAATATGATCTCCACGCTGTGCTCTGACGAGACTTGCCTTTTTTCACTCGTGAGGAACATGTGGAATAATTTTGTTAGCTGCTAATGACAGAATAAATCCTTGTAACTACACAGCCAGCAAGAAATTGGCACAGAACACTGTGTGATGCTTCAAGGGCTTGCACAACTGGAAATTAAGGTGGTTCTGTTTGACTGTTCCAAAGAACAGATCATCAGATTTTCAGTGTTCACTGATACAAATTTCTAACAGTGTATTTGTGTAAAGTTTGTCATTTAATACCTTGTACACTACAGTTGCCATCACTGATCCCTGTTTTGCTGGCTTTAAGCTAACTGGTCAGAAACTTGCTTCCTTAAAACTTAGAGTTAATGGGCATCTCCAGCTTTTTCTTTTTTAATGGTGCCTGCACTATTGGAGTATTTTAGTGGGTTTTTGCATATAATCATGCACAACCTTTTGTTTTCTTTCAAGTGGGAATATATTTTGATTTCTCAAATGCCCTGCTATGAAGATCAAATCCTTAAGTGTATTTGTGCAGTTCAACAATAAAGCTATTAAAAAAAAAAAAAAAACAACACTGGTTTCTAGTGCAAGGCACACTTAAAGCAAGTTTTACTTTTGGTTGTATTTTCTTTGTATATTATAAACATTTATTTAACTTGTTGCAGTTTGAAGTTTAAAAACAACAAAACACCCAATGTGTAAGCTCAACAGTAATCATTAAAATGTTTGCAACATATACAGCTGTCTCCTCTGAATACCTTCTTAATATTTCTTATGTTACTAAATCTATGTATGTGTTTTGAACAGGAGGCCATACTTTTGCAAGGTTTAAAAGAAACATGGCAATAGTTCTGTATGTATTTTTAAAATTTATTTAACTGTAGCATTGTCTTGAATTGGGAAGGAATATTTATGTTGGCAACCTGCAGAGAAACAGGACTAGGCTGCGGTCTGCTGGCACTGTATGTATGATTAGAGATGAACATACTAACCTTAATTGGAAGTTTGTGTGGTAGTTTGCAAGAAATGCCTATACTCTGTGGTGTCTTCAGTTTGAGAAGTTTGAATGCCACCTGTTTCTCAGGATGCTGAGGTTTCCTGGCTGGTAGGAAGAGAACTTGGAAGTTGTAAGCTGTAAACACTTCTTTGCTACACTTCACTAGGCTTTGCTTTCTGTACAATTTAAATGCAGCTGTCAATATGCTTTCAAACATAGTGCTCTCACAATATTCCTTCTGTTGTACCTAGCACTGGCTTGGGCGTCACGAAGAAGGAGCCTGATAACTTCATTCTAGAAAGGTAAATTAAAGTTATTGCTGATTACTGACTTAAGCAATTTAAGAAATGTAGCATTTGGATGCAAATGGATATTTTGTATGCCTTATGAATAGAAGTTACTGTAAGCTACTTCCTACTGCAGACTTGATGTGGTACATAAATGTTTTGAGAGATGTGCATGTTTCTTCTTGATCATGTTCTATAGACTTTAATCACAATGAGTGGACAGAATAATAGGGGAGAAAAAAAAAACACCTAACAGTGGTGTTCCAAATTAAAAAAGATACTGTGTGATTTATGAAGCAAATGTGTATTATAAAATATCAAACCTTTTGATTTTACTTAGTTTATTAATGTTATAATATTTAAGTGTAACATAGTTACAAATTAACACAGCACGCAGGAATCTTACATATATCTACACTTGTGTTATTTACATGTATTTTGTAACCGAAAATCAGAGGTCAAGACAACCAGCTTTTTGACTAAGGCTCAATCTAGTTTAAAGATGGTCATAAGAGTTACCAAACTTTTACACTCAGTGTACATACAAATGAAAATAAAAAATCATATTGTTGTTTTGAAAAGTGCCATTGAAAGTTAGTTTGAAATTGTTTTTCCATATTTTCTGTCTTTCTAGGTCTGGCAGAATGCTACATGATTCAGAGCAATACCTACACAGTCAGAAGTAAGTTTCCATTGCTTTATTCTTTGTTTGTTTGAAAGAAAAGACAATTCTTGAGGAACGTTTCTTTGTTCCAGAAAGGCTTCTGCTGTGTCCTTAGCAAGTCTGAAAATGAAGTTTCCACTTTATGGTTCTGTGTCTTTTTCAGGCTACAGGAGAAGCTGGAAATATTTTTAAGCTGATTTACATATTGCATGAGTTGGTCTTGCAAAATCAGAGGATTGCTTGTTGGTATGGTTTTGAGGATTTCCCCATTTTTTGTTGAATGCTTCTGTCAGTCTTGCATCTTCCTAGCTCTCCGCCACTTTGTCGAGCACAAACAGTGGTGCAAGAATTCTGTTGGGGTTTGTTTCCACAATGCAGCCATTTAGCACCATTTCATCCAGTATGATGTGCACTCTATCCAAATTGAACATGATCTAGAAACGTTACAAGTTAAGTATATTTTGAACTACATTAAAAAAAATTCAGAGAAAAATCTAGTAAAGAACAACTTTAAAAAGTAGGTATCAAAGTGTGCTAGTTATGTGTCTATTTGTAAGGAGACAAGTCAGCCAATGCTTTTCATGGACCAGTACTGGAGATATCAGAAGTTACATCTTGCAGTATTACAACACGGAAGTAAAAGAAAAGTAAACTTGAATGTAGACGCTGGTGATTAATTTTACTGTCAACCTGAGAACCATTTATTGCATAAATATAAAATGTTATCAAAGGATAATGATTTGAATGTGAAGATGCCAATGTTCTGTATTTCTTCTAATCAAACTAGTTTTTGAATTCTTAAATTCTTAAAATCTCAAGTATAATTTTCCTTGCCCTGAATTGCTGACACTATTTGGTTTTCTTGAAAATAGCTTCTTAAGAGCAGCGTGATACAAAAAGTTAATGCATTAATCTAGTAATAAATCTTGAAGAAGGCTAAAAGTAAATGGTTTGTATTTAATTTACATGCTTTCTGAAAGATATTTACAATCTAACATTCATATAAAGGAAGATAATCTGAAACTGAATGCATACCTTCATGTTATCTGAAATTTATCCATAACAGTGTCTCTTTCCTTAATGTTACTTAACATCTGTCTCAAAAAGTGATTGTGCTTTAACTATGTCTGTGGTTCATCAAATAGTTTCCAATTTGGCAAACTTAACCACCTCATTTAATTTTAGGTTGTATTTAAATTCCAGACCTCTTTCTGAATTTGATTGTAGGCAAAGTTGCTTCTAAATATCAGACTCAAGCCTTTCAATACTGAGGAACAGTACTGTCCTTAAAACATGAACAATTTCAATTTCAGAGCCAAAGGTTTTTGTGGTCTTTTTTTGCTTTCCTTGGCAGAGTAAAGACTTAAAATTTTTTCTTCCTATATCCTACTTTTTAGGCAGATTGATCTTCTCACAAATGTTTTATTCTGAGAACTTATGGCTTCCTTATTACTGTGACATGAGAATTTTTAGGGAGAGTTGTTCTATTCCTGTTTTGATCAACTGTGACACTGACCTACATAGGGCAGGGAGGATCTGTTCAAAAGCTAGATAACATTCCATTCAAGTTTCAACAGGCAATAAAGCCAACTCCTGCTGGCTTTTAATTTTTGCAGTCTACTAACTTCAGTGATAACACCCCTGTAATTCCCCCAGAGCGGCATCACTCACCCCCTCCTCTCAACCAAACACAGGCTTCCTTCTTCAGTTGTGTTCACACCTCACTTTACCATGCTGTTCTTGGCAAACAGTCAAACTTGCACGGTGAATAATGTTGGCGTTTTTCCCCTTCCTGTAAGTCTTATGACTCTTCTCTGCTGTTACATCTTGACATAAAATACTGCTTAGCCATTCAAGTCTGCCTGCCCTGCCCAGTGAGAGATGTCTCTGATTTTCAGCGACACTCATCCTCTCCACCTGTCACTTGTTTGGCAATTCACTCCAAATTTCACGGTTTAAAGCCCTGAAGTCATAGATCCACACCCAGCAGAAAAACACCAGAGCAAGCCAGTTTGAGCAGCTGGCAACAGGAAAAGCTATATATGGTGTGTACTGACATGTACATCACCCAGAGCTTTCATTTATAGTCCTGCTTCCCGTAAGTACAGTTTTGGCCATTAGGTAATATGGCAGTAGAGGTAATGGCACCTACTAAGATTGGTATTTAAATGTTCTGTTGGCTACTGGTAACTCCAAGAGCTGCCCTTACGAAAGACCCTAACAGTACTTTTCAGTCTCACTAAGAGTTTTTATGTGGCACACATACTAAAAGGAGATAAAGGTGACATAATCCTGTGTCTCCTTCCCTGAAACAACTTAGAGGCAAATACTGAAATGGGGAAGAAGGGAGGGAAAAATGCACATTCAAGTTATATGGAGACATTTAAAGATATCTCAGGATATTCCAGGCAAGTAAATTAGGGTGTGTACAAGCTTAAGACATTATAAAGTACAACCAACACCTTGTGATCAGGTAACACACCCAGAAGCACAAACAAAATCTGTGTAGATTATAGCGTGAGTACGTATGTGCTTTGCTACTGAATATACAGTATTAAAGAACTTTGATTTGTGGTCTGGATCATTCATCTTCAACTAAAGGTTAGTTGAAGCTGCTGCTTTTTTTTTTTTTTTCCCTTTTAATCTAGATTCAAGAAATACTATGTATTGTCATTTTATCTTTTCAGATGTTTGCTTTTTCTAGCCTATCTAACAGCAGTTGATACTCTGGGATAAGTTCTCTGAAAGTTTGCAAGGTGGCTGATCTTCTGTGAGCACATTCCCTTACATCACAACCCTAGAGAGAAACTTTTCCTTAATGAACAGTTTTAAGCTAATACGTGTGAGTTTCCATTTCATCCACTTATTTTATAGTTTACTAACTTGTTTCCTTAAAAATTATCAATATAAATTCATAATTCAATTTTTTAATTTTATATGTGTGCCGTGTTCTAAAAGTGGACTGAAGACTTGACTCACATAAAGTATTTCCTGTATCAAAGCTTTTTTTCTATCCTAGAAGAAGCAGCTAGTTGCAAAGGAATGTAATGTTCTTTTTTGTATCCAGGCAACATTCTTTAAATACTTGGTTCTAGAGAATGCTTCCTCTTTCACCCACAAGGAGAATGTAAATATGTTTCTTCTATATGTTACTTATGTCTTCAAGTAAGCACTGCTTCACTAATTCAAGCAACACAAAAGTCAGCTTATTGTAATTTTGTAAAACTTTCACGCTTAGCAGCATGCTGTTCCCCCACAAAGCTGCTGTGATAACACTTCCATTTTTATCATCTGTGATAAACACACCAGGAAAGTAGCTCCTATGCTACCTAAGCTGTGGTTTTAGAGCTACTTGAAATTCCACCCACTTATTTAATACATGAAAGAGAGGCTTATATAGTGATATCAACACATTAGGAAGAAGCATCACTGGGACAACTTATTTATTCAACTGTCCTAACAACACTACTTAATTAAAAACAAAATCAAAAAACAAACACACACAAAATAAACAAACAAAAAAGCACAAATGTTACCTATTTCCATTAAAGTTAAACTCAAGTGTATGACTGACTGCTATCAGTTCCATTGTGAGCTAGAATATACACCAAAAAGTGATAAACAAATGGCTTTCTGATACCAAAAAGGATACATCTAATTCACTCTGAAAGAAAGAGAGATAAACATTAATTATGGTCTGATTTTATCTCATAGTCAATGAACATTACATATCCCTGCAGATGATAAAGTCTTCAAAATAGAGATTAAAAAAATTTAGGCTGATTAATATTCTTCTATGGACTGCACAGTTCTATGTTCTTTACTGTGCTGCTTCTTTGCATTTGATGTGTTACCTGCCTCTAACAAAAGCTAAATTTCTGAAAATTTTACTTAGAAAAAAGAAAGAAAAAAAAACCAACCCATTAAAGTCCACTCACAAGTAATAATTAGAATATATGCAGTGCTCTCCCAGAGAATAGGCAGAAAAACAGCACCTCTGCTTATGGCATCTTCAGCCCTATATTCTCTCTCTTCCTCTGCAAAAACAAGATGGCAATGCAAAGTTTATAATTTCTATAAAAACATGAGTGTATATCCATGGTGGTGGCAGCTGTGGCAGGATACAGCAACTCTATGCACTGGACCCCTACCACTTACAGCTATTGCTTCAGCCCAACCAACTTCATTTAAGTGAAGTGTTTGAGCCAGCAGCCCTCTACAGTCAGCAGATGAGATGGGTATCTTCAACAGTTGCCTCAGCAAACTTGAGACATGACTCACTTTCTAGAGATACTTGTTTGTCTCTGCTCCCTGTAATGGGAGCATAGGATGACCAGACATCTAACTTGGGTGCTTCAGTTAAATTTTTAAATTTAGAAACAATTAGTCACAGCCTCAGATCCCGCACGCTTAGAGTTGAACTTCCCCACTCTCTGCTGAAAGAAAAATGTCTGTTCCCACAGAATATCTCCTACTAAGGGAATTTACTGTATTTGTTGATATGGATTCCACCATTCACAGACTAGCCCTGGAATTTTAGTCAGAGTTTTCACTGATATAAGTACAACTTCTTCTGTGGTCCAAGAATGCTCTAAATCAGACTGGTCTCCACTGAGTGACCTTGCCATTCTTCAGTTAGAGATTTTTATTCATCACAAAACTGTACTTTAAGAAGTCCAATCAGTTTGAACTTAGTATTAAAAAGCAGTTGAAAACATTGGAGTGTGTATTATAAACAGTATGCATGGTTCTTCCTGGGCATCTATAACGGAAGTGCAGGTGATTCAGTGCAAGTATCATAGCACTTGCAGTTAATTCTGTTAATATTTGTTCTTATATTTTAATTCAAGCTCTGTAAACTCCATCAGACAAAAACAAAGCATGAAAATATTTCAGGCTCACAAACCTAAAAAATAATAGATGAAATGTCATTCTAGAGGACAGATGTTATTTCCTTTTCCAGAGTTTAGTTTCCATTGTTGTCGTCATAATTTGGTCCTATAAAATCATGCCAATCCTAAATGTTAATCCACAATTGTACAAACTTAAAATATTTTTTGCTCTGTGGTTACTGGCAGAAACCCTAACTAGAATTATGGCCACCTTCTTCAGTGTTCTACCATTTATTATGTTATATGCAGTTGAAAATAGAATGATGGAATGGCATGGAATCTCTTTAAATGGTAAAGAGTTTAGAAGACTTTTTCAGTCATGTCCTTGAATTCATACAGGATGATCTGCCATGTCTACTTTGGATCTACTACATAAGCACCATAAACACTGTGTGATGATCTCTTGTAATTACCAATGTAATACTCTCAGACTGATGGACTATGGAGGAAATTGTATCCACCACACTTTAATATAGCCAATCTAAAATTATGCTTAAAGATTATTCAACCCAGATTTGTTTAAAATGAGATTATTACAAATTCTGTATTAAATAGTGCTGGAACTGCAATTAATAGCACATGTTCTAACCATTGTTATTATGCTGCCTTCTCCAGCTTTCTGAAAACAAAATACTAAAACAGAAAGTGTCATTTTAACTCGAGCTATTTCTGTCTTTGAATCTTCAAAAAAAAACCAAACATTGTTACAAAAGTAGTAAGTTCTGGTATTCCTTGTCTGATGATATAGACCATGCATACTTTTACTTCTCTGAAAAATCAACTAATACTCTTAATAATTTTTTTCTTCTTTTTTTTTAAACAGTCGTAACATCATGCTGCTGTTTTCAAAGCAGTATATGAATATTAAAAAAAAAAAAAAACTAATTTCTTTTTTTCCCCTGAAAAGACATTCACTAGAGCTTTGAAGAAGAAATATATCACAGTAGATTCAAAGTCTCACTCACCACTCTGCTGAAGTATTTGTCCAGAACCTCCACAAAGTTATGAATTAGTTCATACACTGCCATCTCATTCTGAAAGTAAGTTAAAAACAAATTAATGTCTTCAGGAGTAAGCTTAAAATTAATTTCCAATAACTGTAAATCAGTGTAAACACTTCAGCTCCGACTTAGTCTTCAAGGCTTATTAAGTAACAGTACTTAGTAATTTTCAGTCAGATACTTTTTTTTTCCTTTTGTTTTAAAAATAAAATAGCATCTTTCTAGGTAATAGTATGGATTTTTTTCCTTTGTCCAAAGAAGCTGAAAACAGGGAGCAGCTGGCAATTCACTACACAGGAGACAACTGAACTGCAACGCTGATATTTGTTAAGAAAACTCACCCCACAATTTTAAATTTATAGAATTACAGAATAGATTGGAAGGTTCTTTAAGATCATCCAATTCCAACCCCCCTCCTATAGAGAGAGATTCCTCCTACTAGACTGGGTTGCTCAAAGCCCCATCCAGCTTGACCTTGAATGCTTCCAGGGAGGGGGCATCCACAACCTCTCTCCAGTATTTCAGCACCGTCACAGAAAAGAATTTCTTCCTAATATCTAGTTTAAATCTACCAGTTTAATCTTCCAGTTTAAAGCCATTTCCCCTTGTCTTGTTGCTACCTGCCCTCATAAAAAGTCCCGCCCCAGCCTTCCTGTAGGCCCCCCTCAGGTACTGGAAGGCCGCTATAAGGACTCCTTGGAGCCTTCTCTTCTGTTTACAAGAAGTACATATTTGTTGTCATGTCTAATTGAAGCTCTCTAATATATACTGCAAATTCCATACTGGAAAAAAAAGCTCGAGTTCTTGCCTGTGATTACTACAAGCTTACATTTAAAGATAGCATATAATTTCTTACCTCTGTCTCATTGATTCCAACGACTACGAAAAGGGCTGCATACTGTCGGTATACCAACTTAAAGTCCTTATACTCAATGAAAGAGCACTAGGCAAAAGCAGAACTCGTCAAACTTA
Organism: Phasianus colchicus; assembly: GCF_987193195.1. Taxonomy (NCBI): domain Eukaryota; kingdom Metazoa; phylum Chordata; class Aves; order Galliformes; family Phasianidae; genus Phasianus; species Phasianus colchicus. Next base: position 35,435,713 of record NC_143440.1, on the reverse strand, counting down.
GTAGCTGCCAGTTAAGCTTGAAACATTATTAATCTTTCCTTCATATAAGGCACATAAAAACTAATGGTTTTCCCAGTGTCTAACAGGTAATTTTGATTTGATAGAAGTTTAAAAGGGTAACTTTTACATTAAACCTTTCATCTATTGACAGAAAACTTAATACCACTTCTTATATGGATAAACTGGAACATGTAGAACTGAAACGATTTGTTCAGGGTTGCAATTCAAGGGCAGTAAATATTTCCTCTAAATTTTCAATTAGAAGCACTTACAAAAGAGGCAACTGAAGATTATTTTCATATTTAAGAATGGTCAATCTTCTTATAAATGTTAAGTGTATTAGATAGTCAAACACAAGGGAAAAATCCACTTGCAGTTCACCGTCAGTCAGGAGCCAGTAGATGGTGCTGTTACACACAGCTTTACAAATAACCTTTCCCCAAATAAGATTTTGCTCAGTCCTTGAAATGGCAGCATGCTGTTGTCAATTCTTCTGGTGAAGTTTCTATTTAGACGTGCTCTTGCAAGCAGTATGGAGGAGGTTAATTTCTTCAGTTACTGTTAATTCTGTGAATCTGTAGTTTATATGGTTTTTTTGTATGATTTTTTTTTTCTAGAATTAAATGTCTTAAGACCACTGTTCCAGGACACCCAATTAATGAAAAATAAGATGAATTCAGAAAACAAATTAAAAAAAAAAAAAAAATGCAGTCCATTTCTCACCAAATGGAAGTCAGTGATCTTGAATCTTTTTTGCTAAGTTTGGTACTTTTCTTAAAGAACCAACAGCTCAATTACATGAGCCATGAAAATCTCAAGTGCAATCTAACAGAAATTCCAAAAGCTGAGTTTTCTGACTTTCATGCACAATGTTTAAAAACTTTAAAAATAAAAGAAAAAGAAAAAAGAAAAAAAAAAGCCAAAACATGAATTTTTGGCCCAAGATGGCTGAAAAATATGTTAAAAAAAAAAAAAAAACCCTATGTTTTAGATAGCACATGATTTGGAATCTTCTCTAACAAGTGTTTTGTTTAAAATTGGAGCTGTCCATGCTATACCTCCACCCTTCTTGGCAAAGAAGACTAAGGTCTATCTATAGATCACTACTAGAGAAGCAATAACAGGAAAAAATAAATTATTCCTGGACTTCTGAACTCTTTCAAGCAAAGGAAGTCTCTTCTATGACAGTGATACAGAAAACTCCAAAATCATTATAAGCTCCAGTGAAACATTTATTCAATACAGAATAACAGTTCATCTACATGAACACTATGTAGAAACATTTTTGTTCTTCGTGGGTACAAATGAAATAATGACCTACAAAAAAAACTGATACGTTTCTGAAATTACTTATGTGCACTAAAACAACTAGGGACTTAAAAAAAACTTACTTGATCCTTTGAACGAGAGAGACAGTTTTTGATTACTTCAGCTTCCAACATTGTCCGCTTATGAATTTCTATATGCTCATAATACCTGGAGAGCCTCGTTTGACCTTGTTTGTTCACCATAAGAAAAAATTTTATCATTTTTTTTGTTGTTGATTTCAGCAGTCAATTTGAATTACTGATGTAGGAATTTATAAGAGCATTTCTGTGAGGAAAGAGAAGGAAAAAAAAAAAAAATTAGTAAGCATAGGAGTTATAAAAGACTTCCAAGAAAGTGTCCAGCCCAGACTGGCACTGGAAGGAAAAGTAAGCTCTGCAGTTGACAAAAACTACGCATGGGGCTTAGGAGAAATTTCTAAGGAGAAATCTGTTAGTGTTAATCACTCAAAATAGCTTAATCTCTAAATAAGTATTAATCCATACGTTACTGAAGTACAGACATGAAGTATAAATATGCCAAATACAAAGTACAATGACAAAGACTATCAAAAAAAGCACAGAATATGCTTACCATACAAAAGCGGGCATTTTTTTCATTTTATTGAAAGCAGGCAGAAAAAGGTAAGCTGTGTGTATATATATATATATATATATTTTTTTTTTTTTAATGAGGTTTTTGATTATTTTCTTCACTGCTAGAAAATGGTCACTGAAATGTTTTCCAACTGATTCTGCTTGGATCAAGGACTTATTGGCCCCTGTGTTCTTGAAGCATACACATTGGCAAAACAGCAGCAGAAGTTATTTCTTCATTCCAGTTTTGAAGACTTGCTTCTTGCCTGGTGCTTTAGAAGTTATAATGCAAATACCCTTTCCTAAGATCTCAGAACTCCTGAGAACAGAGAAGAGTACAATGCAGCTATCTGTGTAAAAAACATGTATCTTAGAGAAAAGGGAAAAAATAGAAAATCTAAATCTTATATGGTAGAAATATGAGAAGTCCCAACATATTGGTGCTGACATCAATTACCGCTTACGTCTGATTAATATTGGCCACCTAGTTATTTCCTGAAAGAAAAGCCATCTCCGTTAACATCGCTGCTATTTGAAGAAAATGATCACATCATACTGTGGTTTATTCCCTAAACAAAGAAATTTAAATTTCTATATTAAATGCATCTACGCTCATTGGACCTGATAATGAGAATTTGTTGTGTGAACAGTGATAACTTATCAGTAGAGTTATCTACAGTTTCGAAAGCATTGTCAGTAAGGAAAATGAAACCATAGGAAACACTAGGATTGTAACTGTAAGAGCTAATTAAATAAATAAGTCTTATTCTCAAATATGTATCACTCTTACCAAGAGTGATTAGAAGATGATGTACCAGCATTTCTTATCCTTGAGAAATTACCATTTGATTAGAAATGTTTTAAAACAACATATGTTGAGAAAAAAATCATACACCAAATCCACAAAAGTCAGTCAACAATAAAAGGAAAAAATCCTGTCACTGATACACAGCTTCACACAGACCTACTTCAGAAAAGCAGCCTGGGAGGAGCAATATTGCTTTAAAGAAATCTTCACCAAAAATATTTTGAAAAAAAATTCTTTGACTGGATTCTTTTCTATCAGCCATACTGACCTTAGGGAAAAAAAATTGCTTTAATTGTGACTTACAGTTAAAGATGATAACTTTAATCCTCTTCTTCCCTTTACTGTCCTCTACATACAACTCTTTACACAGGTAATATATTTGAAATGGAAGAGTAGATAAGAGAAAATACCAGAGGATGCATCAGCTATCAAGGAGAGCTCTTCCTTTGCACTACCGTACATCTGCAAGAAAGCTTTTATCCCTCTTACTCTGAAAATTCCTTTTTTATCTGCTCTTGTGTAGCACACCTACAGGGAACAAGAGTCCAGAATCAATACAGATGACAATAGAGTCTGCTTGCAACCCTGGCGGTCTGTTTTCTCACCTCCTAGACAGAGTGAAGTCTATGTCAAGAAGAGAAGTGCCCTCTTGTTGGTTCCCTCAGATGGATGAGTCAGGAATGTCCATAAGCACTGTGAAGTGCACGCTGCTTGTCCAGGCTTTGCACTCTTCAGGGAGTGGAAACGGTTCTCTGAGAAAAAACAAATGAGGCAGCTGAGACACAAAAGGCCCAGATGGAAGTGTATTAAGGAATCTTCACTGTCAGGCGGCATCTCAGGCTGACAGAACAAAATGAGAAAGCAACTCCTATATAATATTTTCTGCATTTCGTGTATGGCCCTAATTTTTCCTATTTTGTACTGCTGCCTTAATTTACAGAGGGGCAGTAAGAAGAGATGCCTTAATACTCAGAGGAATAAAAAAAGAAAAGTATGCCAGTGAGATGAATCAGTCCTTGAAGAGAGTTGGTGTATTCTGAGTTACCACTAAGGAATATCTCACAGAAAAAAAGAAAAAAAAAACCTTATGAATTGATATACATGTATCCTATTGCAGGATTGCCCCTAATCCTAATTATTCCTTTGTTAACCTAATCTTCCTTAATCCCTTTCTGGTGTTATGACTAATATGTCTGTTTATTCTTTCATAAGCCCTGTACTATTTTACCTGCAAAAATACTTAAGACTCAAATTATTTTTTTAAAAAATCATAACAAATGCTCTTACCCAGAATCATTATAGAAATATGAGTTATGCTGTAACAGAGGCAGAGCCACAGTAGTACTCAAATGTGTCACCTGTCATAAAAGACAGACATCACTCACAGTATTAGAGTAGATGGTTAACATTTGCAGAGGAGAGGTCTGCAGTATCACCTGTTATTTCTCTAAGTATTTTGTTGCCAGCCTCAATCACAGCTTCTAACATTTTTTCCTCACACAAATGGCACTAAAAGCACACAATCTTCTGCAGAAATCCTGGAATACATTTTCTATTTGATTTACATGAGATTTACATATATATATAACAGAATGCATAGCTGTGCATGTTATGAGTGGAGAATGTCCCATTGCTCCATCAAGTTCCATGTATTTCAGGAACTAGTTTTTATGTCCAACAAGCACTCTACTTACAAAGACGGTTCTGCTTCTTCCAATGCACCTCCAACATGCTTTTCTGTTTGTTCTCACGTGCGTGCCTGCATGTGTGCATGCATATACGCTCAAATCCAACACGAATTACTATGCCTTTCTGCTTACAGAATCGAATGCTTCAAGAGAATTGGTGACAAGATGTGAGCTTTTCATACTGCTGCCATTATTTTGCTCATTTTAGTAATGAAAAGATGTTGCTATCTGAAGGCTGTTTGTCAGGAATGAATAGGCAGCCTCATTCCAGGTCAGTGGACAACTATCTGCATCACAAATGGGCTCAAGAATAGAAGACTGGAGGGGACTACCGAGATCCCCCATGGCCTGTCAAGCCCAGCTCTCCCTGTCACAGTCAGCCATGCATTTGAAATCATGTCCAGAATAGCCTACAGTATCTGCTTCTGCATCTACAAGTACCTGTGATGCACTGTAACATCATGGAGACTCTGAGAAAGAAATAAAACCCAGACCCACAAAATTACCATACAGAGAAGACATAAAACATCTTGAAATTGTGGTCTTTCCTTCCAAAGTACCAAAGTGTGAGCCACAGAGCGGCTTCTCTATTTCTTCCACAAGAGATTTCTTCCGTATGGCTAGTTTGGCATACACATAAACCACAGTCAGTGTAACTCCTGTGATGTACACGCATTGTTACAGTGTATTAGATCTCACCCTCATTAAAGTATCTCTTGCAGATAAATATCTGTGAGAAAAAACTGGAATCACGATTGGTGTGTGTGACTCACTGCAGCAGACTGATGCAGTACGTAGTTGTTGATGACCTACACCATCACTTTAACTCATTCTACACCAGTAGACAAGCTGAAGATTTAACAACCCCTGGCTCACAAAGTGAGATGCTTCTGGATTTTTCTGCCCCTAAGCAGGCTCATTTTCCTCACCTGTTTGTATAGGTAACTCCAGCTTTGTACTCAAATCCACCCAGTTTGCTTCAAAACAACATAATGGAAGCTGTGAAGGATGTGCTTCCAGGAGCCAGCTCACTAAGCAGCGTGACCTCGTGAGGCACCGTAGTGCAGACTGTCCCTGGTGGTGAGTCACACCCCTGTACGCTGTCTTTTCAGATACTTGCTGAGACCTCTTAGAGAGGCCAAGCCTGCAATACCTGTTCTGTGGATAAAAGGAGGTCTTACATCTCCAGTGTGGCCAGCCCAGCAGATCTCATATGCAGTAATAGAAATCACATTTTAAACAACTTTAATTACATCTCCAGTAGCTTATTTTGTCCAAGATTTCACTAATATCTGTACATACATACTCTGACACATAGATTATAAAAAAGAAACAGAACCCTGGTTTGAGACCTCAGGCAGTAGAGTTCTCATTCAAATTAGATTTGTCTGTCAAATTAAAACCTCTCTAGTCAACTTTCACAGATGTGGAAGTTATTGTGCTACATCAGAGTTCTCCAAAACTTTAGAACTCTGAGTTAAAGCATAATTAAGAGATCAAATCTAGCAAACAAGAAACACGTGGCTATATTTTTATATATTTGTTTTGACAAGAATTAAACAGAACTGCAAGTCAATAATTCACTGCACTAACTCTATAAATGAGTTGATTTTCTGGACACAGGTTTTAATTGTGTTTTATCTGTACTAAATGTAGAACAAAATAGGTTAATCTGGAATTAAAAAATGGCCAAGTGATAGAAGTGCAAGCAGGGGGGACAGCAGGTGGGCAAACGTTTTTGAGGTATACATTGGTCTACTCAACTTCCCAGCTATTAATTCATTGTGAAAAGCCATGTAGCAAATGAAGACAGTTCATATAATTGATATCTGTGTTCTATTTTTGTTCTGACTGTGAACAAGGCTTTAGTAAAAGTCATATTGATAAGAATAACCATTTTTGTATTCTGGGTCTTAGTGTTCAAATTATTATCCACCTAGAAATGAAACAACTTTGTCAGTGTGGCTTTGAAATAAATCACCATATTTAACTTCAGGATCAGGAATTTTAAGAAAAGCAACCTTACTAATCTAGGGAAGCCAAGGAGGAAGGAAGCTGTAAAAAGTTTTCCTTTGCAGAGTGGTTGTCAGAATGCTTTCTGAATATAGCAATGAAGCTAAACTGCAGCAGCTCCAAGGTATTCAGCAGTGAGGAACATCTCAAGGGCTGGAATAAAACAAAGCACTAAGTTGGCTGTGAGGTAAGGTGCAATTTTTGGTAATGATTTGATACTGTCAGGGGACAATGAAAAGATCTGCTGAGATGGAAGGGTTGGATTTAGACAGGCTGATCAGTGTGGAAAAAGGAAGACTGAGGAAATGATGGTAGGAAATGACTTAATGGAGAAAAGTCGGATAGGAACTGTAAAACAACTGAAACAGCAACACGCACCTGAGGAGAGGTCAGCAGAGAGGAAATGCCAGCGCTGGGACAAGCGGGATTTATTTTTCAGCACTTAAGACAATTACAGCACTGTCAAGAACGAGCCCGTGAAGGACACCGTCCGTGTTCCTGCCCATATATACAGCACACACGTATCTTTAGGGAAGCAAAACCAAATCCCCCCGTTACTCAAGAAGAGGCGGCCTACAGATCCTGCAGGTCACTTGGAAGCGCTGCACTTCGGAGCCGCGCTGCGCACAGAGGCGGCGTCACCACACGCGCTGTGCCACCAAGCCGGGTTCAGCCGCCCGGCACACGGAGCCCGCAACTGCCAACAGCGCGCCCGTCACTCGCGAAAGCACCCTGTGCGGTAACGGCTGGGCTCGTTCCTCCCATCAAGGAAGGAAAACATTGCACAAACCCCCCAGATGCTACGCCACGAAGACGACCTTCGTTACGATACCACTAAGATCGGGCACCGCCAGAGCGCGCTTAGCCAACCTCCTCTAGCATCACCTACTTGTGAGGCAAACCGAAGGCCCCCGGGCAGCCCTGCGCGCAGCCCCGCGAGGCGCAACCGGAGAGGCCTTGGGAACCCAGCCGAGAGCGCCCACCGCCTCGCCACGCGCCCGCACCGGCAGCAACGGCGGGAAGGACGCGCTGCCCCCCTCCCCCCGCGCTGCCCCAGTCCCCCCCCCGGGGTTCGGCGCTCACCTCCCACAGGCGCATGCGCGCTCCGCCGCCTCGACGGGCCGGGAGGAAGAAGTGGAGGGGAGAGGGGAGCGACTTCCCGGCAGGCCTCGCGCGCCGCGCCGCTCCCCCTTCCCCTCCCCGCCCGGCCGCGGGTGGGTGGGCCGAGGCCGGGAGGCTGTAATGGCGGCTGGCGGCGGCTCGGCGCTGCTCTGACACCCGGATACCGCTCGGCGCGGCCCCCCGCCTCCCCGTACCCGGCCCGCCTCCTCCCGCCCGTCCCAGCCGGCGCCGCTCGCCCCCTCCCCGGCCCCCGTTCCAGGCCCCCGCCGCGGGACGAGAAGGAGGGCTCCCCGCAGACAATGGACGAGCACCCCGGAGCCGGAGGAGGCGGCGGGATGGCGGCCGCGCCGAGGCCGCAGCAGCCCCCGCCGCAGAGCGGGGGTAACGCGAACCTGCAGCCGGGCGGCGGCTGCGCGGGGGCCGGAGCCGGTGGCGGAGGGCAGCAGCAGCCGCAGGGCCCCGCGGCCCCGGGCGGGCAGGAGGCGGCGGGCCCCGCCGAGCTGTCCCGGCCGCAGCACTACACCATCCCGGGGATCCTGCACTACATCCAGCACGAGTGGGCCCGCTTCGAGATGGAGCGGGCGCACTGGGAGGTGGAGCGGGCCGAGCTGCAGGTACGGGCCCGGGCTGCGCTCCGCGCGGGGCCGGGATCGGCTCGGGGGCTCGGGGCCGCGCGCGGGCGGCGGGAGCGGGGCCGCCCGGGAGAGCGCGGCCGGCGGGTCTCTGAGGCCGGGCCGGTCGCCGGGGACGGGGGCGGTACCTGCGCGAGGTCCGGCGGGCGAAGCGACGTCGCCGGGCGGCGGGGCCGGCGGAGGCGCAGCCCCTCACGGCCTGAGCTGGGCTCCCTTCCCTGGGGCAGCCATTTTGGTTTTTAGCATGGCGCCCGCCTGGGCCGCTGGCTCCGGAGCCAACCCGGCTCCGCGGGCCGCGGGGGCCGCGTTTGCGTCGCGGGGGCCGCAGGGCGCCGGAGGAGGGCGGGCGGCCGCTGACCGCGCTGTCCGGTCGCGCGGGGTAGGGCCCGGAGCGCCCTGACGGCCGCGGTGCCCTCCCCGAGCACGATGACTCGGGGGCTCTCCGAGCCGGGCCCTGCTCGGCCCCGGGTGCTGCTATGGGAAAGCCGCCGCCCGCGGGCATGGGAGGCTGCGGCTTCCCCGGAGCTGAGCGAGCGGCCCCTTCGGGGTAGCGGGGAGGCGGCGGTGCCGGCCGAGGTGGGAGAAAGGGTCGGGAAAACCTTCGAGCGACGGACTTGACCGGGTGTTCATGTTGGAGACAGGTCCAGCACACGCTCTCTTTCCTTCTTTTTCGTTTCTTGGGAGAAGCAACTGCCGAAGATAGTGAGGAGCTGATGGGTCTGCAGTGTGATCCTTGTCCTACCAGTACAAACTTTGTGTCAGGAGCAAAAATTGAACAACTATAGAAGGCAGGGAGCAAGCATCTGAGTTCCAGTATAGATCTCTCACCGTAAATGCTTGCTTTTCATAATGGAGAAGATCTCTCGTAATTAGGTGTGCACATAAAAATAAAACCATGCATCACAAACTTATGTTTGGATTCAGACATCTGCGAATCTGAGGCATTTGTGTATGAGTAGTGCGTATTTTTTATGAAAACATAACAGTTTAATTGTTTAAAAAGAATATTTCTTGTTATGATTTATGCTTTGGGTGAATGCTTGCAGTCTTGAAGCAGCATTCCATCAAATTGCACCGTAACTACAGGTTTTGATAACATGCTTTAGCAGCAGCCAATGTTTGTGATATATGTATATATATACACCTTTAGACTGAAGAAGAAAGAACTCTACCTAAGCCTGGACAATTCAGGAGTTCTCAACTTTTATATTAAACTTGTAAACTAAATGTGTAATTTGCAGGGTTTTTGTTGTTGTTACAGCTGTAATTAAGATAGAATAAAAGAAAACAAAGCAAAACAAAACATCCCACTCTTTCCCCCCCAAAAGAAGAAAGAGATTTTGCTATTTATTTCACTTACTCTGTGTTTTACTGTTTTAAACCTTACAGAGCAGCTGTTCCTAAAATTGGTGTGGTGAACATGGGTGGGCATTTTCAGTAGAAAGCAATGGACTGGCTCTCGTATTTTCTGTAGTGCCAAAGTAGTGTAGTACTATATTCATAGGTAAATAGATCACATAGTGGTGTTCATCGGCAAGCAGGGCCATCTTGAAGTACTTGTTTTGTGTATAGACTTGTGACTTCACAGTGGAGTACCTCATTCTATAAATGTAAAGCTCAGTTCTGAGATGTTGAAAACTCTATCTGACTGCAAAGTGCTGGTGTGAACTCATGTGGCCTCTAGATACTGTGATGTGTTTCTGCCAACTCTGCTGCTTTTTTTTTTTGTAACTGTCATTTGTCATCCGCAGCCACAATGTTTCATTTGCTTATTTCTTAATCTGCCATCCTAGTTCTGACCCTGGCTTTGTAAGTGTTGCTTCACTCTGTGTGTGTGTGTGTGTGTGTGTGTGTGTGTGTATTAGGTCATGGGAAGCAGGAGGCATGTTCACTGCTAAGTGTGTATGCATGAGGAGAATTCTTTTTTTTTTTTTGGCTAACTTCAGAAGCCCAGGATAGAAATGTGATTAGGAATGAGGCAGGGAGAGTGTGTTCCCTTTGCATGTTAGATGTCAACCCTTATAGCGATTAAGTTCAATACGGAACTCTGTTGAGAATATTTTTTGGAAGACGTGTATGGAAACCAGTCCTATGGTTTTCATGTGTGTGTGTATGTTTATAGCATATAATTACTTTTTGGTCTTGCAACTCAAGTAGTAAAGTCCCAGTTTATTCTGTGACTAATAAAGCCCTGACATCTTGAACCCCGAACAACTGTTTTGCTCTTTGAAGCCACTGTGATTGTTGTTAATCTGTGAATGTGGCCTCCTGAGTTGAATAGGAAAAAAATTTGGTAGCATGACAGTAGTAATTAATATGGAAGCAAGAAGCATGAGAATTACATTTCTTACATGCAGCTCTCACCTGTGCAGGTAGTTTCTTCCTTCTTTAGTAATTAAAGGTTCCTTCCTAAGTTAACTTGATAACTTTGCAAATGATACTTTATGAAAAGTATGTGGAAAACCAAATGACTTAGCAAAGTTTTGTCATTTTATTTTCCTGCTCTGAACTTAAGATTTATCCTATGAATGAGATTTTTATCCAAAGTATGAAACCTATGGGAATTATTGAGTGATTTTTTTTCCCACCTCTCCTTGTTTTCTGCTACATGGTTCAGGTGACAAGTAAGAGCCCTATTTACAAGTGAGGGCAAGGCAGATGGGTGTATGGTCTGCCATGAGCTTTTGTTTGTTTTTTGTTCTTGGATCTTGTAGTGAACTTTTTGATCCCTTATAGTACCTGTGTATGGAACACATCTTTAGAATTAATTTCAATTGCAAGTTTCTTCATCATCTTGAGGTTTATACCACTGCTGTAATAACTGAGCTTTGGTCCTTTACATCTGAAGAAGTACCAGCATACTTTACTCCATGTGTGTGTCAGACTCTGAATCTCACACGTTAATAGTTTTTCACGGTCTTCTGAAACTGTTTGGGTATGTGGCTATTCTACCTTTGTCAGTGACGAACTAATTATTGCCAAATCTGGGTGCAAGTCAGCATCAAGTATAAAAAAGTCAAATACTTGGATTTTAGTATTTAAACTATAGTATACTTTTCCCTTCACTTACAGTACTGACTGTCGCAGTAACTTTATTAGTGTTTCCTCACTGTTGCATAGGAAGGAAATATCTGGCCTCGCTTGGTATGTTGAGCTCTTGAATAGGCTGAATCTGTTCTGCAAACTAAAAAGAGGATGATTCTCAGTATAACAATATTGTGCAATCGCAGCTGAAATTTCAGTCTGTGAGTGTAATGACCTTCATGTTGGTTGCTGTTATACTGAGATACATGCAGTTCATGTTGTCTAATGTGTTTATGTCTAACATGCTTAGAGGAGTTAAAGCAAACTGTTGTGGTTGGGTGTTACCTCCTAAAGGAAACAAGTTTTGTACTGAATATGTAGGTGGCTTCATAGTTGCATTAAAAAAAAAATATCAAAAATTGTTGGGAAAGCACTTTGGAGTTGTGCTACAGAAACTTATGGGGGGTAACAAAATATTGTGCCAAGGAGGAGTTTTGTAGGATCATCCTGCAACTTTTCAGGCACCCAGGAAAACCAGTCAATTTCACTTTCTTTGTAAGCTTGAAGGCTGAGACACTTAAATGGAATCCAGATCTTAGTTGTTAACTAGGTAGAGCACTTTCTTCAATCTTCTGAACTACAAGATGGTACTATCTGTATTTTAAAATCATACTAAGATGCATTGAGGGAAACTTAGCAGATGCTACTTCCAGGTGGTTTTTAACAGTGAGAATAAGAAACATAAATTCTCAAAATATGTTCAATTTCAGTATGCTCAACATGCATTCTTCTATTCTTCTAACTCAAGCATGCTAAAGATTGATATGTTTGTTAGTACATTTTCCATAATATAAAATGACAGCATCAGTGATATTTGGTTCCTAGTTCTTCTAATTTTACAAATGCTTTTTTTTTTCCACCAGCTATTTAGTGATATTACAGAAGCATTCTATTATTTAACGTTTTGCATTTTTAACATATATTTAATGAAAAGGTTATCCTTGAACGTGGCTTTTTTTTTTCCTGGGGAGTAGAATTCAGATCATTAAAGGAATTTTATGATTAGGCCCCTTACATATGATTGTAGACATGTAAGCATACAGAAATGTGTAAATATGGTGAACTAGATGAGAAAATTTTCAGAGTATGTGCTGTGTTTCTGCATTTTTTCAAAGCATTTACAAAGTACAGCAGTGAGCAATTGCTGAAACGTTTGTCTGCATTGAACCTGGTTTTGCTTTTGTTACTTAGTTGAGCAATAGAATGGAAATGTTAGGAGTATTTTGTTCTTAAAGGAGTGGTTATTCACATAGCATAGACATCACCTTGCTTTTTGCAAGTGTCTTTCCTTAATGGTAAATTGGAAGTGAAATAAGTGATGAGGGTTGCAAAATGGTCATTATTTTCACATTGTGAAGAAAGAATCACTGTATCTCAGCTGACATCAAAGAAGCGTGGTACAAAATCAGAAGTATTAAGAAAAAGACAGCTTTTTGGAATCAGTAGCATCTTGTGCAGACTGAGACTGTAGCTGTTGAAGTGTTCTTTGGTCAAAAAGCATTTAGATGAGGTCATGGAAGAGAAGTCCTAGGGTGCCTGTACTCAAAGGTGCTGCCGCTGGCATGAGCTGCTCTGGAATTACAAGTTACTGGAGATTGGGAATATTTTCTGATGCTTATTCTTCTGTTTTTCTTCTATTTCCATGGAGCTGCCTGTTTGGCTGTGATTAAAAGCAGTATCCTGGGCTGTTGGTATGACCAGAGAAAGCTGTTCTTGTATTCTTTTGACCTCTAAAACCTCTCTTGATATGCTTTGGTTTTGTTGTTTTTAAAATACACCTGCAGTGCAGTTTTAATTGCTTTTTTCTTAAATAACAATCTGGATGGAGATTTGAGAGCATTAAACGTGATTGAACACACAAAGGTTGCAGATGATAGGAAACACAGATGCCACTGTAGCAAAACACACAGTGTATTTCAATTCATGTGTGTTGATCAGTTGCATCTCAGCAGATTTCTGTTGGAAAAGATATGTAATTGACAAACTATTTCACTGCATCTTACAGATAATCACAGTATATAATCTGAAGTAAAACTTACCTACTAAAACACTCCTTAAAAATATTTAAACAATACTAGTGGAAAGTGCAGTGAAGTAAGTTGCAAAAAGTCGATCCACGTTCTTACTTGGGAGTACTTGTAAATGCTGTGAGGTATGCAAGTAACACGTGCTTTGGAAATGTCTGGCTTCTGTTTGTGCCAGTCATTAAGGCATTTGCTGAAGCATGAGTGCTGAAGTACCTCTTTATGTAAATACAGGTTGTTTACTCATACACTTTACTGTACAAATACTTAAAATTTGTTTTACAATGCAATTTTTTTCACTGTAGTGTACGTAAGTTCAAAAACTAGAAACTTTCATTCATTAATCATTTCTCTAAGCTGATAGTGAGAACAGCCATGTATGTTGTGGAGTTCTAGTCCCTTTTGTGTTTTAACACATTGACATGAGAATTCTGTATATTTTGGGTAGAGAGAAGTGTGGCTTTCCAGAAGCTGTTCAGTCAGAGTTAGAGGCAGATAGCCCCTGAGAGAACTTCAGGTGCCTCTGTGTGAAGCTGAAAGCCTGCTTTTCTGTGTGTCTGGGGGGACATCCTGCCTTCTTCATAGACTCCTTGGCAAGACTTCGAAAGGAAAACTGTTCAGAGCTGCTTCCTTTTGTGTATGAATTAGCTATACAGAGATGGTATGATTTTTTTAATTAAAAGGTAACTGCTGTATAGCATGAGGAAGATACTCACGCAAGTTTGAAATGAGATCTCTTGAACTATTTCAAGATAAGCAGGATTGAGGTTTTGTCCTGCCAATATAGATATATTATTAATATTCCATTTTGTTCATTAAGAAACTGGAATATCATTTGTAGCTCTAAAGTACTTCTGTGGTTTTTTTAGGCTTAAATGCTAAAGTTTTTACTTTTCTGTTTGTCTAATCCTTCCCATAATATTTTTTAAGGAATTGATCAATATCTTTAACTTTCTGTATAATTCTTATTGCAAGATTCACCTCCTACAGGCAGGTGAACATAACAAAAGAATTAGGATGCTAAGCTATCTGTGCAACCATACAGAGGTGGAATAAGAAGTACCTGGATGGCTGTGGGGTCTTGGTGAAGTGTCAATCTGCATAGCAGTTGAGTAGTTTTTTTTCCTGGAATACTGCTCCCAAGTTATTCTGTCAGCACTGGGTATTGGAATTATTTTACTATGTGATCATTACTCTTTTATAACTATTTGGAATAAAATCACACTTCTTGAGCATAACTGTTATTTCATTAAGTTACTCTAATGAATTTTTCTTTTATACACAGCCTTGTTTTAGACAGGGCACAGAAGACTTCTTGGGGGAGAATTACTTAAAATTTCACTGCCGTTGCATATTTAATGGCCATGTAAGAAATCTTAGCTTGAGGATTTTTTTTTTTGTGAAGTACCTGGTACCTAGTCATTTCTTACATGCTGAAGGTATGTGTTGAGGTAGGGTTGTGTTCTTCATCATTTTGTCATTTAAGAAGCTAGTGGATGTGATAAGTGTCTTTTCTAATTGATGAGAAGAGATTTAACAAATCTTCAGGACATGTGTACAACTTTGTGTATCTGTTAGATTCTGGCACTCCGGCTGTTCTTGAATTACTCTAAGCAGTGGCTTGATGGCATTTACTGTTTAATGATACCTTCTGCTTCATCTGTGCAACTCCAACATGTATTAAAAGCAAATTACGAAGTTGGCTGTTCTATGGGACCATTCCTGAATCTCTACCGTGAGTTCAGGCTGTCTGTAGGGTCTTTGTTTACCCTTATAATATTTTATGAAATAGCTGATCAGCATTAATCTGTTGTTAGAAATTTAGGATAAAATATTTATTTCTTGGTTAAATTGTACTTAATGTTACTGAGGGATACATGGATTCTGGTCCTTTTTGAAGGGCTTGTGCATGTTTATGTCCGTGTTTGTGCTATGTTCTGAAATATTGTGGTTCTCTAGTGCTAACTCAAATGATTCTGAAGTAGAGAATGAACTTAAGAAATTTCAGACACATGAAGTGCTTCCTGATTATCTCCTTTTTTTAAAATCTGTCACTTGCAGTAAAGTTTCTTTCATTCCCCTAAGTTGGTTTGTGTTTTCCCGAACTATGCTCACTCTTTGCACATTTGACATTGATGATCGTGCAGCACTATTAAAAAAAAAAAAAAGCTTCACCAGTGTTACGCAGTAGAGAATGCTCAGTTTCAGTACTCAGCTCAAAGCTGTGATTTGTCTGTAAAACAATCTCAAAATTAAATCTTTCCAGAGTAATACTATGATCTTTTGCTTGATGCTAGGGTTGCCACCACTCTGCTTTTGCTTATATTTCATATAATGCACTATGAGAAAGTAAAGAATAAACCCTAGTAAGTCAGACTAGACTCTTTTGAACTGTTGACACTTCAAGAACTGCTAAACTGAAAAAGCTTACTTCCAGGATAAGAGTGATTTATTTGTTTGGGTTTTTGGTACATGCGTGTTTTGTTCTGTGATCTCAAATAAATGAAATTGTAGTGACCAAACTCATGAGTCATACTCAACATTTGGAAGCATTCAAGGAGAAAATGTAAACACATCTGCAAGTTTTACAAGACTGGTTCTGTTTCATAGCTTTAGCAAGCTTTATACAGTTGAGTTGGCAGAAGGCAGGGCTACTGGCTGCTCCTTCTCTGATAAGTGGTGTAAATTAGTGAGCATTGGCACTGTTCTGTGCCATGAGGCAGGATTAACATTTATGAGCTGCAAAATACCTATTCCTCCTCAACTTTCTATGGTACCTCTCATAAAATGTGTTACACTACATATATATTGAATAGAAGCATTTTAACTTTTTATTTCATAATTTTTTTCTCCATTAACTTGACAGCAGTAGACTTAAATATTATCAACATTGCTATTGACTTTACGATGCAGAGCTCTCCAGTCTGGGTGGTATTGTATCCTTTTGTGTATATGTAGATAGCTTCTCGTGTTCTGACACCTGAAATGGTGGAGTTATTTTGTTTTCAGCCTTCCCAGGGAATGTGTTACTGAACACATTCATGAGCAGTGGCGTAAGTGCTAATGACTAGAACAAGTTAGTTTAGCTCATTGTGTTTGATCTGTTGTAGATGATAATTTCCCATTCCATATTTCTAAATGTAAAAAGTGGATATTCCTGGTTTTGGAAAAGGAGGTGTGTGTCCTTGAGGATGCTTGCCACGTTGGCATTTTCCCCTTCCTTTTCCACTCTCTGGTGATGGTAAGTGCCTGCTACACTACAAGGTGTGCAGCTTTGTTTTGATCTGTGTGCTGTTGTACTACAACTAAGAGTTAGAGAGAGCATAATCTCAGTTTTATTTAGTGTTAGGTGTCTAATGAATCTCTAAATGTGGCAGTTAATTACTAACAGCATAACTTAACAATGTAACTTCATTTTAATAATCTACCAGTATAATGATGTTGACAGCATAGATGTCTTTAATTTTACCAAATGTTTTCTTTTGATGTTACCATCGGTGTATAATTACTAGTTGTAGTGGTAGCTTTCATGGAAAGAAAACATTATGTCTATCTTGGATATATTCCAAAAAAATGCCCTGTAGTTTTTCAACAGGATTGGATGTTTTTTTAGCCAGCAATGATCAGATTTGTACTTTTTTTTTTTTTGTAAGGGGGGACTTATGCTTTTAGGAGATATGTAGAAAGTACAAATGACAGTGAGAGAAGGAGGAACTGCATCCTACGATGAAATTTTGCAAAAACAATAGAGTTCTTTTTCTAAAAAAAATTCAGAAATATCTGAATAATCTATTACTTTACAAATGGAAGCTGTAAATACAGAAATTGGGAAGTGATTCCTGTCTTGTGGTCTGTACAGAATGGGCAAGGGCAACACTGCAATATGATGTCTCATTCTTTTGTAGAAATTTCAAGAAGAATGCTGAAAATTTGAGGAAAAAAAAGCTGATGAAATAACATTTCAGAATGATCTATTTAGAATTCAGTCTTGGTGGTTAGTCAAAATGAAGTCTTGAAAGGCAGCCTAATTCATCTCTCCCTGGGGGTTAGAAATATTCAGAAATATTCAGAGGCTTTTTGATTTTGAAGTAGAAAATTGTTTAGTTTAAGGGATGTGACGCAGCCTAGTGCTCCACTTGAAAAAGAGAAAGCTAACACCTATCTCATTGAGGAATCTTTTCTATATGTAATCACAAGTATAAATGAATTGAGAAATGTGTTCCTCTGTAATCTAACCTGGTGTTATTAATTTTGATGGAAAGAACATGCAAACTTAATCATCATACTTAAATGCAAAACTGGATCCTTAAATTAAGCTACCAATAGAACTATGGGGTTTCTTTTTATTTAAAAATAAAAATGCTTTTGTCAGAGTTGTGATCCAGTACAAATGCAACTGAATGAAATGGACGGTCTAAATGCTGAACTGCTTTAAGCGACTTAAGTTTTAAACTAATGTTACTTGCGTCAGTGTTGATTTGAAAATTATCTTTTCTGGGTGCTCCAATTTCTCTATTAGAGAAGCCTGAAGACTTTACTTTCCTGTTGGAAGATGGAATTTATAGATGCATTTTTGGCTGACTCCACAATTTTTCTGTAAATTGGTGCATGTTCACAGTGTTAAAAATTGCGATCTTAGAAGTAAAGTAAGTGCTACGTGTGCTCTGATAGGTGAAATGTGCTCAATACAGCTGTAGTTTTGCTCAGAAAGGTGACATCTTTTCTATTTAGTAACTCAAGTAGGAACCCAAAGTACTGATGGCCTGTATCAAAGCACAGCAGCCTAACTTGTTTGTTGAGGGGTTGTTGAATACACCTCCCGATGGCTGGTTTTGAAAAATTAAAAAACAAGAAGAAAACCAGCAAGAACCCTTGCTGTGTAAATTATAAGGCTTCCTTGAAGTTCTCTTACAGTTGTTCTGATGGCTTTGCGCTTCAGTTTGTGCTTGGCCATCTGTTTGTAATTGTCTGAAGTTGCAGCACACTGCATTCTAAGTTGTGGACTTGTATGTGTATAAATATAAAAACATATATTCAAGTGAGCTTTGAGGTCTGGGCAGAAAAATACCTGGGACACTGATGTTGAGTGAAAGAAATCATTAGGGATTACTTTAGCATTACTTTGCATAGGGCATATCAATAAATTGATGTCTTTGGTAAATGTCTTCAAAATACTTACTGTACAGTGATGTCACAGCTTTGGCTAAGTTATGCTTTTTTGGTAATCTTTGATTTTCTATTGTGAATATTGTGGAGAAACCTTCTTGTTAGTTTGACAAAGAAACTCTGACTAGAGGTTAATGTAGGAAGTATTTTGTGTTTGAATTAATAACCTTTGTCTTGACAGATTAAAATGTGTAACTGAGATTCTTGAAGCTATCTGTAGTCTCACTGAGAGAGACCATGTGTTGATATGTCAAACTACTTAGCAGCTTACTATTAACTTTTGTCTGTAAAAGTCACATCAGAAGTACTATTTCTTCTAAAGGCGATGCAAAATGAATTTAAGATGTGAAAATAGACATAGAGTTTATTTTGCATGACTTGATCTTCAGGAAATGCATACCAAAGGAAGGATGCATATGTATTCAAACAGCCCTAATTGTAAAGAGAGCTTCATTTATATGTTTGGTTCACATTTGTTTGCTGAGCTCACTCAAACCCTTTTTAGAAACATGCCTGCTTCAGAGTCTTGGGAGCTTTTATTCAAACACGTTTGATAGATCATTGCATTTCTTTTAGCAAGTGTGATATTCAGACTCTTCATGAGTAGTAAGACATATTATTACTACTTGGGTAGTCCAAAAGCTAACAGAAATACGAGTGGTGGTGCTTGAATTGATGCTTGTATGCAAAGGTGGTTGTTTCTTGGTAAAACTGGATGGATGTTGTTGAAGATGGAGTAACTATAAGGTTAAAAAAAAAAGTTTTTTTGAAGGTGAAAATGAGTTTGTTAGGTGAGATAATCCAGTGCCTGAAGGCGTTTCTGTTAACTGTCCATTGATTAAAGAAAGAATTAATTCAGACTGTTAACACCTGTCAACTAAAAATTACTGGGCCTTGGGTCTGCCCGGATTGTTGATGTTCTTGTTGATTTACATTTGAGGTACAAAGCAAAGTGCAGATTAGTTAGTGCAGGAGTTATGATGCTAAAATAAAGTGCCTGCCAAAATTATCAGGTGTGCGAAGCAGTGCTGGCATGCACAGACACAGATGCTGTCACTGTGGCACCTAGCATTTGAGTTATTCTGTTACAAGTATGTAGGTGGTAACAATCAGATTGACTTCTCCTGAAATTGATTGAAGTATTTAGTGTCAGTGTGTTAGTAGCTGCAACATGAAGAAGAGTGAACTATGCAGAGTTTGTGAGATTTACTTTTTATCTGTTCTCTTCCTAACCCTGTATCTCTCACTGTTTCACGTGCTTCTGGGTGCACATACTGCCTGCTTTCCCATTGCAGCCTTCTCTGGGCTGCCACTCCTTCAAGTGGAATGGATAACTTTTGCCTTGCAGTATGTAATGCCAGTAGGCTGAAGTGAGATGCAGTATTTTTGGGGGAAGATGACAGGTGTTTTAAAAATTTCTGGGCACAAACTTACTTTAAACTGCTATGTCATTGAAACATGCACAGTCCAGCTTTTTAGAGTGAGAATCTTACTTGAGACTTTAACCTGCAATTTAAAGCTTGATTTAAATAAATAAATGCTGTACAATTGTTTAGAGTAGTCTGGCTCTTTTTTTTTTCCTTGCCCAAGTCTAGTTAACAGTTTAAGTATTAATTACAGTTAAAATACAAAGATAGCATCATCAGACTTCTATGGATATACTGAAATTCTTATTGCTTTACATACAGTTGTTTGTTTTTTTTTCCCCAAAATACTCTTTGGGGGAGTTATCAGTGTTTGCAGCTGAAATAAGAATGTGTCATTGTATTGGCAAATCCATTAGAATCCGTTTGCCTGAATTGTACGAAAAAGTGTTAGTATTTCAAAAACATAAGATTACTTCTTTAATCGATCTTACAAGCTTTGCCGTTTAATTCAGACTCCATGCTGCTTTTTTTCTTTGATAGGTGTTACTAGGTTTGAGTTCTTGGTTGATTATTGTATATCAGAATTTATTAATACAGTAAGATTGAAAGCCTATGTATAATTTATTTAATAACCTTTAGTTTGCATATGTAATTTTACCTGCCCAGAACACTATAATAACTTTCCTCTTAATAAGTTTAATTGAGGTGAAGATTCTCTTGCAGTCAGGCTTTTCTGTGTGACTGGAGCAATGAAATGCATGTTAAAGGGTAGTATATGAAATGCAGAGCAACAATTCTTAAAATTTTTAGGACTACTCAAGTTTCTTTAAAAACAAAGCAAAACAAAATTTAATTTTACTCCCAGAAAATGTTTCTTCAAATTTTTAATGGATCAACTTCAGTGTGAAATTCTGATACTTGAATAAGTTAAAGTTGCGCAGAAGTTTGCTGGCAAAGTGCTTAAAAAAAAAAAAAAAAGCACAAACCCTTGGACTACAGTATCTAGTACTTATATGTATGGAATTAAAAGAATGCTAAGGTTACCAATTCGGAAATGTTAGATGTTAGAATTTTGTCTCCTTTCATTTCTGCATCCCATAGTTATTTAGTTACAGCCCATTCTTTTTCATGGGCTCCATACTATTCAGGTGGTTGCTCAATAATTGTTTTTATCCTTGTGTTGTGTTCTGCCTTGCCATGTTTTAGCCTTTATGTCATGCATCCTTGCACAAACACAAAATATCTGCTGCTCTGTTTCTCAGTGCTCTTTGAGTTTGCTTTCATAAGAAAACTCAGCAAATTCATATGATAGTACTCTTATTTACGGGTGAGGGCCAAGGTGTAGAGGAATCTCAGAGTTAGCAAGTGTTACTGATTTTTGTAGAAAAATAGCAGATATCAGAGAGATGGGAAAATAAATATGAAAATGGGCAGTCTAATGAAAGAGGAAGAATCTGCCCTGAAAAATAAGCTTCTGACTTGGTTTATAATTGAAGAATTTGAAGCATAGTCTTGTCTGGATGGGGGATCTGGGGGGAAGGATAGGAAATCTATCAATGATACATAACTAAATTCAGCTGTTCAGGTTTTTTTTTAAGCCAAGGGAAGTTATATTTTTGCATACAGAAATATTATTTTATAGATATTATGATGTTATAGATCTTGATTTGAATCTGTATGTCAGGAGGCGAGAGGCTTGTCTTCTGAGTTTCCTGGTCTCTGTATTTGTTTGGGGCTTCTGTGAGCTGGACCTATTATTTGATGGCCAGTTACTTTGGTATCCTGTTTGTATCCCTTGTGCCAGGCTCAAGTACTCCCATGGCCCTACAGAGTAGGGTCAGGAAACTGATGTAACTCAGAACTGAGTAAAAAATAAATGAAGATTTCCTCATTAGATTTAATGTGTGTCTGCAAAAGCAGTAATATCACCCTAGAAGAGAAGCAGAAATTGGAGGAGATGGATTTGTAAACCTAGAGGTTTAGAAATTGATTGAAAACAATGTAGAGAATTGTCTTGTAAGGAGGAAGGAGGGAAGGTGAGTAGTAAACTCTTCTGTGACATTTTGTTTCCTAGTTCTGGTGCTAAGCAGTCATTAATAGTTATAAATTTTACCAGCTCCTACTCTCCAGAGAATCCTTTCAAAGGAAAGGAATACCTTAGGGTTGAAAACTGTATTACATAGAGAACATTTCCTCAGTGTTTGTTTTTGTATGGAACTTAACAACTGTGGGAGACATCTGTTTACTTCATCTTTTGTGTTTAACATGAGATTTACTGATTCTCCAAAAAATCACTGTTGGGAAATCATATGTTAATTCTTGGGGCTTAATGTTGCACAAAATGTCAACCGATAGTTTTGGCAATCCTCAGTGCTCAATTCAGGACTTGAGGAAAGAAGTTAATTAGCCTAGCTTAATAGCAAATCTGTGTAAGTTAATCTTATTTTTTATTTTGTATGGAGGGCCTCGATGTGTAGCAGTATTCTGAAGGTCTTTTGTGCAGATAACTGTCATGTGGTTAAAAACTAATTGAAGTTACAGTGGAGAGAGGAAAAAGGAAAGTTCCCTACAGCTAGAAGTGTGTCTGCCAGAAGATATCCGCACTACTGACATAAGTGACAAACTGTCTGAAAATTGTATTCTTTCCTGGCAACCTTTCTGCTAAACCTTTTGGATCTTGTGAAGAGTGATATAAATACCGTTGTTTATTAAGGACTTTTTTCTTGGCTTTTTAAAGGTGAATTTAAGTAAGAATTTAAGTATGAACATTTAATGACCATGTATCCAGAATTATTTCCAGAAGGAGGAGATAGTTTGGCTGTGAGCATTTAAGAGGCAGATGCAGCTATAGTGTTTCCTTCTCAGTCATTTGCAGGCAGAGGGTGAAATAAGGCCCAGCAGTTGCACCTGATGAGTAAGGTGTGGCAAATGGTTGTAAAAGGATGCTATCCAAAGGAGAGAGACTGGTAGGTGTGAAGACTGTCACTTACAGAAGATCTGAATTAGGAAAAGTATCACTATTGAGTTAAAGAGCATAAGAGCTTTAGTGACCATACTTTGGTGGTGATTTTTGAAGTGTTTATTTCTGGTACTATTGTTATTAGTAGAGTCTGTGTGGATATGATACTTTTCAAACTTAAAAGAGTGGTGATGAGCATACGTGCGTGTAACATACTAGTTTTTATTTTTCTAATTGCTTTTATTACTAATTTTGGTTTTTTTTTGTTGTTTAAGGGTGTTATTTAATAAAAAAATTGTTGTCTTATCCTCCTTTTCACTTGTCAAGCCTAACAAGTTGGGCTTGTGGAACAATCTGGTCATTTGCTGCTAGTGGAATAAAATTGTTTAGTTAGAATTGTCTACAGAAGACTGTTCGCTTTCTATTGGATTAGAATCACTTCTACACTATTTTTTTTTAATTTGGCTATCATAGTTGCAGTTATGTACAATTGTTGGGTTTGCTTGACTCTCTACATCCCCTATCAGTGGGAAGATCTTTTGCTTCATATAGGATGGCATTAAAAAAAGAATAAACCCTGATATTCTAATCTTTGACTGTCTTCAATTGTGGAAGGTGAATCTGTAAAATAAATCTGCTTCTTGTATAGTTAATTTATTAAATCTGTATCTGACATTCTTATGCTAATTTCTTTTTCTTGATTTGTTCAAGATAATAACATTTAAAACTAAGTGGCTTAAAAGTATATTTCTTTTAATATGGCCTGTCATTCAGAAGAAAATGTATAAAAGAATGTATGCTAACAATGTCATAAGACAGACATGCATTTATTATGATTCCTGTTTGTACCTTCTCTTACTATGTTATACCTGTATTTCAGTGGGGGGAAAAAAAAAACCAAAAAAAAACCAGGCAAACAAGAAGTATTCTTATGAGCCAAAACCAACATACGCTCTCCTGGGCAGAAATATTTTTGTTATTAATAATTGACTAAAGTGATTCTTACAAAATAGTTTCTCTTTTATTTTTTTCTTCTATGTCAGACTTGTAATGCTTCGTTTTGGGAACAGAATAAAATACAGTGATTGTTTTTTCTTTTTTTGTGTCTGTGTGTTTTCAGGCTCGGATAGCATTTTTACAAGGGGAAAGAAAGGGTCAAGAAAACTTGAAGAAAGATTTAGTGAGAAGAATAAAAATGTTAGAATATGCATTAAAACAAGAAAGGTACGTATATGTATTTCTTAAACTTTTATTTTACGTGTAAGACTTAACAGACTAGGAAGAGAGGTTCCTTCACTTTTTCACTTTGTGTGAACGGTTTCTACTAGATGATTCTACAGTTGCTTTATATGCACTGTTTTTGTGGTGTATCGTCATCACATTGTGCCAACTGCCTGAGTTTTTGGTAACAATTACTGAAAAAAAATTAATTATTGATAATTAAACAGTGGTGTTCTTGTCTCACTTTTTCTGATGATCTTTTGTGGCTGCTATAATACTCAGTTTACAAATTGGTCTCATGTCTTAAACACAGAAAGTTCAAATTGAATAGATTGTCTTTTCTGGTTTGAAGAGTAAGTACTGTTATTTCATGTGGTGAACACTAGAATTTCTAGTCTCAGTTACTGTATTTTCATAGTATTAACATGATGTTATGAAAAATTTGTCAGATCATAGAATGACTTGGGTTGGAAAGAGTTGCTACTCCCTAACAGGGACTAGATCAGGTTGCTCAAAGTCTAATCTAATCTGCCTTGAATGCCTTCAGGGATGGGGCATCCACCACTTCTCTGGGTAACTTGTTCCAGTGCCTCACCACCCTCTGAGTAAAGAATTTCTGATTGACATCTAACTTAAATTTCAAGTCATTACTGCTTGTCTCATCACTATCAGATAGTGTAAAAAGATGACCCCCCTTCTGCTTATATTAAAAAATTCATTTTACTCCATGCAGGTTAATGACCTTCAAAACTTCACAGCATCTTGTTGGCTGTCAGTTTCAATTGACCAAAGAGTGCTTTATTTTGTAAAAGCACTAGGCAGACAGACTTGTCATATGCCTATATTTTCAGTAATGGACTAAATTCTTAAAATTAATTTTATCTTGTTCTCAAAATGAAACCAGATCCAACTGTGTGAGCTTTTTAAGGGTCTGGCAAAAAAAGTAGTCAGCCTTTGTTTACTTTGATTTGTGGGGAATGTTCCTTCCAATGTAAGTAAAAACGTATCCAGGTGAGGCCTAACTATGTATTACTATGCCATTTTTGGTTAGCTGTCCAAAACTGAACATAGTTCACATTACAAATTAGTACTGTAAGTAAGCTAAGCAGTACAGAAACAACTGATCAGTCAGTTTCTTAAAAAAAAAAAAAAAAAAAAAAACAAACTAGTATTTTGGCAAGGATGACTGCATATCTGTGTGTGAAACATCCTGTATAGAGGTGTACTTCAGAACACAGTGTATGTTTACATTGCAGATCATCATGCATCACCTCATGTATTTTCTGGTGATGTAATAGTCTGCAAGGAGCTGCTTCATTCACTCTGTTCTCAGGGTGAAAAGTAACTCAAGTTTCCTACTGGTGTAAGACTAAGAGTTACATTATTAGATCATACCAGCAAAGTGCAAATGACTCTGAATTCCAGTCAGATGAGAACTGTGATGAGCAGGTGGTGTACTTCTCATTTAAAAGAATATTGAACAGTTGAAGGAAAGCAGTTTGTTTTTTTTAGCAATGATAAACTCTTTGTGTGCTGCACGTGGAGACTTGCTGCAAATATACGCTGTAAGGCTGTGGGGATTGCCTATTTACTAAGGTAAATCAAAGACAGTTAATTAGAGCTGCAGTGTGAAGGCAGAATGTGAAGCTAATGTTTTTGTTGAAGACTCATTGATGCTTTCCCTTGAAATTAAACTACCTTTGTAGTTTGACTTCCCATGAAATTCCAGAATTCTTCTAATGAGGGAGAAATAATCATATGTGCAGCAGAAGAAACATGCAGTTTATTTTAGTTCTTTTGGCTGCTGGATACAACCCAATGCTGCTTAGTTTTCAAAAGGTAAATCTTTGCTTAAGTCCCCAGCCAAAATTGTCATGAAGATTGCTAAAAACAGGAACTGAAACTCTGGCTTTGATTGGTGAATGAGTGGGAGGCAATGAGGAAGCTGTTCATACTTTTTGTTGCTAACAGCCAGTAGTTTGAGGGGATCTAACTGCGCAAGTATTGTGATTTGATTAAGCAGAGAAGCAGCTACTGATTTCTTAGTATGTCATCTAAGAATATGTTAGCTTTTGTTGTTGCTCTGAACAAAGAGTTCAAGGTGATAGGAGTTAATTTTTACTTGCCATTGGTGTTCTGCAGGCGAGACAGCAAATGATAAGAAACCAGCCTGAAGACAAAAAAAAACAGAATTTCTGATCTCAACATTGAGAACAGTTTTCAGTATTATACCTGACTTCTTCCCACACCTTTTTCTTCCTAGTGCTAAATTCCTCATGCTGTCAAATAGTTTCATGCAGAAATGTTAAATTATAGGGAGTGAAAAAAAAGCTCATTCAGAGTATGGTGAATATCATGGTTTCTCAAAGAACATGAAGTAGGACATTGGTTTGTAAGATTAAATAAAATGCGGTAGTAGCTGTGAAATAGTTGAGTATTTCTGGTATTTCTCTCCAAGTATGTATTAAGTGTAATATTTTGCAGAAGAAAATTTTTGTTACTTTAATGTCCTTGAGTGTTTTGGGTCAGCTTATGAATTTTTGTAACAATATGATACCTTAAAAGAGTATGTATATGAGTTGGGATTTTTTTGTTTGTTGCTAGTAGATATGCCTTTATGGCACTCTGCAGACATAGCCAGACTTATTCTGATGCATACTTTGAGCCACTCTATTCCAATCTTAATTAATGTAGTGATATATTAGTAATACTTTCTGAGATGATGAAACTATGCCTGTATTTTCACTTTGGTTTTTTTGGGGTTGGAGCTACTTCCAGTTCTTGCAATTGGGTGGTAGAATTCAATGGATAAATAGCAGCAAACAATTAAATCCACTTAGAGGCATTCTGTCTTCTCTTGATTTCTTCATTCATGGAAACCTAGCTTCAGAAGAATAGCAAGTCAGTACTCAAAAGTTTCCTCTTGGAAAATTCAATTATTATGTGGTATGGGATGGGAATTAATGTCACTGAGTCATGAACAACAATGCAGCTTTTTAGTGATTTTTAAAATATGTAATAATTTAGCCTTGGTTATGTGGAAAATATGGAAGAGCATTTCTTCCTGTAGAAATGAAGTTGAGAATCAAATGTGATGTGAAAGACCAAATAGATCTAATTACATGCAGCAGTATTCTGTGTTATTTGTAGTGGCTTGTTGTTGGTATACTTTTTAGATCAAATATTTCATTATACTCTGTAAGGAACAGTCAAAACAGAAATTTGGTTATTCTTTGAAATTGTAGCTACAAAATGGAACTCAAAAATATCACTTGCAATGTCTGTGGAAAAAAAAAAAAAAAAAGTTGGCTTTTTAATTACAGTGCTTTAACTTCACTTATGAATTTATTTGACTTAGTTTCTTTCTTAGTGTCATTTTCTATTTTTTTTACCCTGGATCTACTACAGTACTTTATAAACTGTAGCCTGTATACTTTTATTTGTAATGCTTCTGCCCTTTTACAGGGTGTAACAAAGCTTTGTCTCAGGTTGGAGTGAGCACCTGGTGTATACAGCCGTACTAGTAGATAGGTGAAATACATTCAAGTAACTTAAAAACTTGTGTTTGTATTGGCAGTCAGCCAGCTTATTCAGCTACAGTGTAATTGCTACAAAATGCAGAGTTTTCTTGTTACAATAGTGCCATCTACTGACAGTTCGGTAATGAGACTGCACCTAACTGCCTGCAATTTTGGCGGAAACTTTGGTAACTTAGAAGTTTTCTATACCATCACTTATGTCAGGCAGCATTTGGGATGATGTTTGGTCTTGAATTTTGAAAAGACTTCCAGCAGTGGATTGGCTATTCGAAAGGGAAATTTTTTATGTATCCTTGTTTTTGTCCAGCTTGTTTCATTATGTACCTTTTCCCAAGAAGTTCTAATATCTTCGTATTTGGGGACAGTCATTAAAATTGGTGGAAACTGGATGTGATTCAGTCAAATATTTGATTTAAAAGTGTAAAGTTTGCTGTGTTTTAGAGACTTCTTTAAAATGTGACTTAACTTTCTTTTGGCATTCTTTCTCTACTGGAACACCTGGAGTTCTTTTTACTGAAATTCTGAGAGTTTATTTTCAGTGGATTTATGCAGGGGGAAAAGCAGTTCTTAATGGTATAAGATAAAGTTACAGAATTCAAGGGTATAGGTGTAGATAGTGCATATGATTTTCCTGGATATAAAGGGAGCTTTGAAGATGCTTGATAAGCATCCTTAGTCGAGAAGATGATTGGGATGCTTCATGTGTGCCTTTGTGGAAAAGTTTCACCAAGACTCATTTTTAAAAACTGATGTAAAAGGAGAGGATAGGCATTGAGAGACTGGGAGACAAGAAGTAGGAGGGCACACTTGCATAGGTGGATTGAGGGAGGGATTGGAAGCTAAGCCTTAATCAGTGGGGAAGATAAAATCAGTAAGATTACATGTGATGGGAGCAGATAGCATTACAGTGTAGTTCTTCAGAGGGAGAAAATCTCTAACATGCAAAGGCAGAGTGGGAGTTGAAGGTGGCAAATAGGTAGGGATCCCAAATATGACATTCATTCATCATTGTATGATTGTTTCAGCTGTGACAGTAGTACAGCTGAAGAAATCATCCATGATAAATAATTGAACCTAGCTGATGTGTTTAAAAAAAAAAAAAAAACAGAACAAATTATTGGAGAACAGAACAAATACTCAGTTCTCACCTTTCTGTTGTTTGATAATTATAATTGTAAGAAGGCTTTCTCAAAGTTGTGTTTCTGAAAAACTAGAATTAATTGTATGATACTGTAATTATTGTAAGATGTATTTGGAATGAGGGGTGTTCTGTTAATATGGTTGTTTTAAACCAGAGTAAGAAAATATTTGAGCTGATAAAAGCATCCTGTGCTAATTTGTTAAATCTTTGCATATTTTTTCAGGGCAAAGTATCATAAATTGAAGTATGGCACAGAATTGAACCAAGGTGACTTGAAAATGCCAACTTTTGAATCAGGTAACTTTTATGATAGTACCTGTTCTAGAACAATTTCTTTGTACTGTTCTAGATTTGTGCTCAATTTATTGCAACTTTCTCTTTTTCTTTCCCTCTTGACTATGTTACAGAGGAAAAAAAATCTAGGAAAAATTTGATATTGGGTAAATATTTTTGATCTCTAAATCATAATGAATTGACCTTTTTCCTCTGAAACAACTCTGAACATCAATGAAAGTTTGAAATAGTTGCACAATTCCTTATTAAGTTGCTGCTTCTTTCACTGTTATAAAAGATGCAACTTTTCATGCAAGTTTGACATCCATCTAGAAGGAAAGTTTAAGTGTACAATAAGCATCAGAAATACTGTTGTTTGGTGCTGCTGCAAGGTGCTAGTTCTTTGAAGAATGAGCGGAGGGAAAAAGGCTGCTGAATTGGCTTGGAAAAAAATATTGAGTTTTATTTTATCTGAAATGAAGGAAAAATGTCCTAAGTCTATCCTTATTGCCTCCAAAGTGCATTGGATTTTGCAGCGTAGATGTGAAGCTTATCGTGATGGTTCACTTTTCACAATATTGCAGATAAAAGGAAGGACTTTTTGGTAATGTAACTGGACTCTTTAATAAGCAGAACTAAATGTGGCTTCTACTGTAATGTAGGTCTTTGGAAAGTTGCAGTATTGGCCTGTATTTTTGCAAGGTGCCTTAAAATTGGGGTCCACAGATCACTCTTTTGTTTCGTTTATTTCTACTTCAGAATTGCCACATTTTGGGATTCATGTTTTTGATGGGATTTCTAATATATGTTTAAAAGCAATGAAAGTTAGATGGTTTAATCCTTAAGCTCTAAATTTGTGTTTTATAGTCTCTGCCTTAGTAAAGAGGCAGTGGGCTCAAGATTTTAGTTGTTGACAGTAAACACATGGAATCTGTGTTAAACTTGACATCTTTGTTTTCTCCAAATAAATACTTTTTCCAGCTGCTTTTATCCAAGCGGAGAACTGATTTTGTTCTGTTAAACTATTTGCTTCATGCTCCAACAGATAATTGAAGCATAGGAGAAAAAAAAAAAAACCCTCCTTAATTAAAAGAAACTACTGCATATGGCTGCAAGTAATTTAAAGATTGCTATTTGTAAATATTTGCTTTTCATATCTCTGATGCATCGTGAAAGGTTGATTTTAAAAATCAAACAAAGCCACAAAAAAAAAAAACTTTCTAAAAACCAATAACCGCTGATGATGCTGTCTTTCAGAAGAAACCAAAGATACGGAGGTTCCTGCAGTACCTCAAAACAGCCAACTGACCTGGAAGCAAGGCAGGCAGTTACTAAGACAGTAAGTAACATTGTTGGAATGTTGGTGTATTCATGCTTTTTCCTGAGGTCTCAGGATCTGTGTGTTTGCATGCTAATTATTCAGAGTAATTGAGGTGGGCACGCAGTGGACCATGATGCAGGAGTTTGCAGTCTTGATCTTTAAACAATGTACATGGAGCTTTTCTATGTGAGATGGTTAGAGATGAAGCTTATCTTTTGTTATATATATTATAGCAGCATTAATTTGTAAGAGTCAATACAGATTTCTTTACTTTTTCCATCAAATGTGCTTTCTTCTTTCTCCTCTTAATACATACTAGGTATCTTCAGGAAGTAGGTTATACAGATACGATACTGGATGTACGCTCCCAGCGGGTAAGGTCTTTGCTTGGGCTCTCCAATTCAGAACCAAATGGTTCAGTAGAGACAAAGAATTTAGAACAGATCCTCAATGGGGGCGAATCTCCTTCATCAAAACAAAAGGGACAGGAAATCAAAAGGTAAGTGAAGAGGTGAGAAATGCATGAAGTTTAAGTTTATGTAGTCATTTTAATGTACTGGTCAGTTCACACAGGACTTCAGGCACTGTGAGCATAGCGGACTACAAATGATTATGAACTTCAGTGAAATTAATTATAAGTCTTGCATGGAAAACATAGGGTTATATGTTGTAAATTCAGCTTCAGTGCCACTTTGGAATTACTATTTTAAGGAAAGTTATTGCTGAGTGGTGTAACATGAAGAGTTAGACTGCTGTAGAAACTTCATACAGTCATTTCTTGGTTTTTTGCTAGTTTTAAAATTGTTGAACTGTTAAGTCAGACAGCCGCTGTGTTTCATGTTAATTAATCTTCCAAAAATCTCATGAGTAAGTAAAACTCTCTCCCTGTTAATGTTTTTATTTTTGTAGGAACTCTGGTGATGTGCTTGAAACATTTAACTTCTTAGAAAATGCGGATGATAGTGATGAAGAAGAGGAGAGTGACATGATAGAAGATATTGCAGAAGGAAAAGAGAAACACCGGATAAATAAGAAACACAAAGTAAAAAAAAATTAAGATATTGTTTTGTACAAATTCCATCTTAAAAGGGAAATATCTTTTCCTTTTTCCCCAGATAGTCAAAATCATGTCATTTCTTTTATTCCACACTGGAAAATTCTGTCACTGTGATTTCTTTACACAAAGAGGTTGATTTTTAGGGCAATCATACTGGCAGTTTTCCATACTATTCTGTAGCATGGAAGTGCCTGTGGCTGCTTTTCTAATATTCATAAGTAGCTCAGCTGTCATTCCACATTAGCTCAGCTTAATGCAAGTTTGAATCTCCCAGCTTGACTTGTTAGGAAGGGTTTTGCACTGTACCTTTAGTTATTAATTGTACATTTAGTAAATAAGGTTGATTGAGATGTTCTTTGAATCTTTGTTCTAGGGCAGTAGAAAGTCCTACACAATAAGTAAATTTTTAAGCACTTATTAAGAGATTACACTTGCATTTGACTCTTGACAAAGTTTTTATAAGAAAAAATAAATAATTGAAGCATTATTTACTTCGGTTAAAAAGAAGTCTTTCTGCAAAAGTATAAGAATATTGAGGAATTCCCAGCCCCACATTGAATTTTTATTCACCTGCAGAATGAAAGAAAACTGGGTGATTCCTTTGTAGGGAATTGTTTCTCTTGCCTTAAGGTGAAGACGTGGTAGAACTACTAAAAAGATTAGTTTCAGAAACACTTTTGAACATTTTCCAAATTTATGTTTAGCACATATACATGAAAAGCAAAAAGGAAAAAATAATTATAGACCAGCAGAAAACAGTTTCTAAAGCTTCTCTGTAAAGTTCTTGATTTTGCAAGAAAATCAGTAAAATTTTCCACTTAATACTTATTAAATCAAAACTGAAAATTAGGCTATATGGATTTGTTTTTGTTGCTAAACTTCATATGTCAATATTCTTTTCCTTTATAATGATTAGTTGACTGTGCTGCTCTCTTTTCATTTCTACTTGCTGTAAGCAGCTCTAGTTCTGTGTGGATTTGAACGTGCTTCATGTTGAGAATAAAGCCATTGATGAGCATAATCACTATCATTTATAATTAAACATATGAGTAGATAAAGGTTGGTGGTTAAAATGCTGAAATGTTCTTTATTTGATTGCAGATTGGTAATGAAGGTTTAGCTGCTGACCTTACAGATGATCCCGATACTGAAGAAGCCTTGAAAGAATTTGATTTTTTAGTGACAGCTGAAGATGGTGAAGGAGCTGGAGAAGCCCGAAGTTCTGGAGATGGAACAGAGTGGGGTAAGATGCTAACAAAACAATTTAGAAATAGAGAAATACTTGTTCATGACAGTACTGTACCTTCACAGGTTGTGTGGATGTGCGGATGGTTGTGATGCTGGTGATTAGCTATTAATGTATAGAATGCTGGAACTTCCATACTTACATGCTATTTCAGTTGAAAGAAATATAGTTATACTTCCAAATGTTTTACTTTTGATTAAAAAAAAAATCCAATAAAAGTAATATATTGCTTGAATAGGACCAGGATTCTGAATGTTTTTGTATTTGAATTAAATAGGCTTTTGAATTTTGATTTTTGTTCTGTTTTTCTGGTAGAGAACTTTAGACTTGTGTTCAGCTTAAGTTGATTCTTTGGTGCACTTGTAAAAATTAATTTTGAAGATACCAAGGATTAGGAAGTGTTTGTTGATTAGAATTAGTATCAAACAGTTGATCATGGGTTTTTTTGTTGGTTTTTTAATTTCCAAGCTCAGTTTTGTTTCTAGTTGGAAGATGAATGCAGACAAGTTGTAACCTTTAGTTTTAGTAGTATTTACTTGGTTTTAGAAGCATTTTGGTTGCCTAGTGTTGTACACCTTTAAAGATGATGTTATTTGACTAATTTATTGGTTGTCTTTTTATATAGCCAAGCAGGCAGATCTCAGTATGAGAATTCTCTTAGGCCCTGAAACCAAGGTTCTGATTTTGAATTTGCACCTTCCTTTTAAATATTGAGTGCAGAGAATTCTGGTTTCTGAATCAGTCTTACCAGTATGGTGTATAGAAAGACATATGTAGTGCTGCTTTTCTTTCATAATGTAAATAGTTGCTCAGTTCTATTTTCTTTTTGGTGTTTTTTTTCCTGCTTCAGTCTTCCCTGTCCTAGCATCCCTACCACTCCTTGTCTTACTGAGGATTCAAGTTCTTTGACAAAAATGTAAAGAACCAATGTTTTGAAGTATATTTCTTTATAGATCTTTTAATAAAAGCGAATCAAGCATCACATATTTTTGCTTTCATAGTTAATCATCAGAGTGGTATCAGTAGGTCTAACTCCAGAGACACTAAAACTTTTCATTACTGAATTTGATGGTTACATTTGTGCTATTAGAAGTTTCTGCAAATCAGCCAGCTACTGATTGTGGACATTTCTTCTTTTTCCCTATGATACAGTTCTTATGAAAGCATTCCTCCTATTTATAAATACCTCATTTAATGTGCTTTGAGTCTTAAATTATTTTGAGATATTGTGATATAAAGTGTCTGTCATGTGATATTTTGCTAGAACAGTTTATCTTCAAAATAGTGAAAGATGAACAAATTCAAGCCATTTTAAACAAGGTATGCCATTTTTCATTGAAAAATGAATGTAATTTTCAAACTAGAATTTTATGCTTTATAGTGAAACAGTATCAAGAAAAGAATGCTTATGTAAGTCTCTTTGCTTAGGCAAAAGGGAATAAAGCAAATGTTATCTGTTACATAGTATATGCTACACGTTATAAGTGTTACACATCAAGTAGTCTACTTATGATTTTCATGTCTAACATGTTAATCACTGGATTTTTCCTCTGTGTGAAACACAAATTCTTTTTACGTAACAATGTGAGTCAGACTGTGAACAGAATTTCATACGGGAGAGGGGCTGGAATTGAAGTTCTCTTGGGTCATTTAAAAAAAAAAAAAGAAATTTAAGAGGGGGGAAAAAAAAGCCTCTACTGAGTGATATTGGCTGTTGGGCATTCCAGATCCTCTGCATGGTCCTGGTGCCAATTAGTGTGGATTATGACTACTGTGAGTAACCTGAGGAAACTTACTACTACAGGAGATTTCTGGAAGTCTTTCAGTTATGTGACTTTGTTCCAAGAAGGATAAGTAAGTGTAGGCATAGTGAAGGAAATACCGTTAGGTTTTCCAATAATCTTTGAAATTCATTTCAGAGCCTCCCTATTTCATCTGAGGTATAATTTTAATTAGTTTTTTTATTTCTGACTATATTTTGGTAGCCAATACCACTGTTCCTGGATATTTGTTTGCAGGCTTACTTATCCTGCTTTCTGAATTAGCCCAGTTCCTTCCAATTCATTGCCTCCTGAAATTTCAGTGTATCCCACAGACTGGATATGTTACTCCTATTTTGTTGTCACTGAATTATGTGCTCCTGATTTCATACGTCGCAACTCTTAAAACATCCCAGAATTACATGCAAGAATGTTTTGTTTTCTTTTTTTTTGCAACAGCATTACATTTTTGTTACATGTGTTCTGCTTTTTAGTTGATTTTTGTCAAATCTTTCTTTGTACTGCTGCAACCTGCTGCTTTATTTTCATTCAATTAATGTTCTCTGGGCTGTTATTTGTTGTTCCTCAGTGAATTTCCTTTTTGTGTGTGTGGTGGGGGAGAGGGGTTGTTTACTTGTTTATCAGTTTCCTTCCTAATGTCTTTGCACAAACCTTCTGTCATCTTTTTTGTGCCTCTTGTGTTTCC
Organism: Phasianus colchicus; assembly: GCF_987193195.1. Classification (NCBI taxonomy): domain Eukaryota; kingdom Metazoa; phylum Chordata; class Aves; order Galliformes; family Phasianidae; genus Phasianus; species Phasianus colchicus. Next base: position 35,400,685 of record NC_143440.1, on the reverse strand, counting down.
TGAATAAATAGTAATTCTCTGTCACTGTTTTGATTTTGTATTCATAAAGGTTGAAATCTTTCTGTTTGTGGTTTGGTGGCTGTGGCAGTAGTTTGGTGTAAGATGTAATTCTTCAGTTTCCTTTTCCATGGGTCCTTACAGACAATTCTTGGAATTTCTCCATTATGTTTTATTTCCTGCCTTCCTCACCATTACCGTTTCTGTACCTCACCTCTTTATCAATTTTCTCTTTTTCTTTTTCTGCTTATCTGAATAACGATCTTTTTACAGATTGGTCTATATCCTAGAATATATTCCCATTCTTTGTTGTGTTTTATCATGAAACATTTGTGTGTAGACTGACTCCTACTGGTTATACTGTTCTGCTACCTAAATGCTTTTGTTTCTTTCTCTGCTGTATATGGCTCCTCTTGTGCACTTCTATGAATTAAATGGCTATAATATCAAAAGTTGCTGTTTTATGGAGACACTGATATTGTAGATATAGTTATAAGTTGGGAACTGAATAACTTATTATTTTATGTCTGAAAACCTTGTGTGCATAAACCAAGTTTGATTGCCGTTTAGTTGTTTCTCAGACAAGGTTCTTCTGCAAATGTTACCTTTACCTTGTCTTGGAAACTAGTTTAGCCATTTCCTAATATAGCCTTTCCAGAAAGGTTTGAGACAGTTGAGAAATTTTGGGACTCCTTGTGAACATTAAATAATTTTCCAATATTTGTGGATGGAAAAAGTTGTCTTCTGAAATGGCTGTGGAATGTGGCATTTTTGCTTTTTCCAGTGTAACTCCTGAAATGCAGTGGGATGTCAACTTAATTCACTTAAGTGAATTACTTTTATCAATCTTCATTTAAAATGACTTGTTTCTCTGGTTATGCATAGGACCAGGACTTCTTTCTTGTGCATGTAGAATGAGTGTGAGAGAATGCATGGTGGTCTTCATGAATAAACTCGCACTGACTTACTCAGCTTGCATTTTCATGAGTAATACAGCATGAAAACTTTGATTTGCTTGTTTAACACTGGCTGAATAATTTCTTAACACTGTCTTTCTAAAGATGCAGTAATCTTTCTGAACACCAATGAATTTTTCTGTATTTTGAAGTATGCAACATGAAAAGTTACTTATGAAACTTAATTTGTTTGCTCTTTAGTAACAAATTAATATACGATTTTCAAATGTAACTGATATTAAACAGTGTCTTGGAAAACTATGAAACAAGACTTTGTATTTTGTAAACTTTAAACTGAGACTGCACCTTTTAAAGATTTATTAAGAACTTGTATTGATGCTCTTATACAGCTATTATAGTAAATAGCCAACAGCTTGCATTGCCAATTGCTGATTTTTTTTCTTTTAATAATATGCTGCATGTAGACAAAGATGACCTGTCCCCAACTGCTGAGGTTTGGGATGTAGACCAGGGACTAATAAGTAAACTGAAGGAACAGTACAAGAAGGAACGAAAGGGGAAGAAAGGGGTAAAGAGTAAGTGCAGATTCTGAATCTTGTAATACAACGCTTTTTTGCCTATCTGTATAGAAGACTTTTTTTTTTCCTCATGAGTTCTATTTGTTTTTGTTTTTCATTAAACGTTTCTGTAATGGGGGCAACCAACTTTAACTTTCTACCTGCTGAATGTGAATATATCAAAGCCTTTATCTACAGACAGTCTTATCTCGATGAGATGTATTGAAAGTGAAATAGGTGAAGAGAAGTAACTTGCTTTTTAATGGGAGTGCAAAAATAATGAACAATTGGCATTTGGGGGTTATTTCTACTCCAGAAGGTTTTCTGAAAGAAGATTTAAGCTTTCTCCAGTTCTTAAAATACTGTAGTACTGTTTTGACTGTTGGTTGATTAAGTGTTTGTTTTGTTGTTTGGGTGTTTTGGGGTGTGTTTTTGATTTTTTTTTTTGTTGTTGTTGTTTGGCTGTTTGGTTTTTCGTTTTTGCATCATGAGTTTGAATCAAACTATAACTGCTATTCATGGGTTGCAGTTTTTATTTTCTTTTGGCAATCTAAGGCAACGTGAGAGTAGAAGAAAAGAAGGCCTGTAATGTGATTATGAATTTTTTTTCAGCTTTGTTTCTTTCATGGTGCCTTTTGCTTTTCTGTGCAGTTTCTAGGTTTTGGCTAATGCCTTACTCTTGAACAGTTTTCAGACCTGTTGAGCATATATGAACTATGCAAGTTAAACTGAATTTTCAACATTATATACCTCTTCAGAATGCCTTTGTAATTCATAACATCAGCTATGCAAGTTTTTTTAGTGGACACAATGTTATTAAATTGGTCTCTGGAGAAGCTCTTTTGATTGCAGGTGTTTTTCTTTTTAATTCTTATTTAAGTTGTCTGCTAAAGTTTCTAGCTATATTTAGTAAAAGTAAAAAGTATCTAGGATTTGGAAAATTGTGTGAATCTGTGTAAATCAGATGATAATTAAGATATAGCACTTCATTAAAGGATTCCATAATCATTCAAGTTTGAAATTATTTTGCTAGGTATGATGAACTAATATTCATTTGCACGTTATTTTTCAGCAGTTTTGCATGACTCTTATGCACATATGCATTCATGCACACAGACAAATATTTTTGGCCCAAGTACAAGGATTCTTGCCCAACTTTGGATTAATTTTTAGAATTTATGGTAGTAATCTGGATGTCAGTGAGCATAACTTAATATGTAAGTAAGCATTTGACACTTTCAAATTCATAGTTTCTAGTTAAAAATTGTCACCTAAATTGCTGAACTAATTGAGTAGCCTAAATGCACACAGTGAAAGTATGCAGTTATGGTGGAACAGGTTTGTTTAAATTATTTTTATTCAGTCTGTAGACTTCTTTTGTCAGCGTTTTTAACATTGAGACTGAAAGTAGATGATCCTCTTTATTTCTCCTTCAAATGCCAGATCTTTCACAGTCTTCACACTGCATGTTCATCTTATTTTGCTCTTCAGCATTTTTAAGTCCATTGTCAGATTTGTGTCAGAATTCTCTGAGATCTGTGTGGCACTATATATGATCATTCTGATCAAATAAACATTCTGATTATCACCTCTTGCTGTGTTTCTGGGGGCACAGTAATAGGGCAGACATTCTAATGGATTCTTTTATTGGACATGTATCCAGTAACTGTACCATAATCTGCGGTTAGACTGTTTAACTCATGTCAGGATCTTCATGACCCTGACACAGATGTGTCATTCCAGTCATAGGGGTTAATAATGAAACAGAAGTTCATTTTATTTATTTTGATACTTCTGTTGTTTCTTCATGTTATCTTTTGAGTGGAACACCTAAACTTAGATAATCTGCTCTTCACAAATGCATCTTGATAAGGTTTTTCTTTTTCCTTTATTATTTTTAAGTCTGTCAGGATAGTTGAAATACTATGTTAAAATATTATGTTCAATTCTCTCTTATTAAGGGAATTTAAAATGAAACAAAACCAAACAAAAAATACCCAATGCTTTAATTGCCATTATAGTATCAACAATAGTAAAATAATAAGATAACCTGAAGTCTGGCTATTGAGGTTATGTGTAGTGGAGTTGGGTTTGTTTGCTTTGTTTCTGTCTGTAACATTAAAACCACTCTCATTATATTCTAGACATAGTTGCGACAGATAAGGAGTTATGTGTAATTTCCACGAAACTGTTTTCTTGAAAGCTTACCTTTTCCACTAATATGTTGAATTTAAGACATAGCAGTCTTCCCCAGGTTTGAGAAAATATCTAAGCTTAAGCAAATCAGAGACTGTTCTTCAGTATAATTTGTCAAATTTTCACAGCATGATTTTGGAGATGATGAATGTCTCTTGATAGAATCTACTCAGACTAATCATTCTCAGCAATTAGAAATATTGTCTTCACATCTTAAGTTGTGTGTTAAAATTGAGATCCTTTTAGTGATCTTTTTTTCTCCTTACACTTTACTCATTTTTGCTTGTCTTTTTCTTGTGCCTCAAATGAATTGCTCTGTTCTTATGGAGTGATTTGGATTTTACTATCTTCAGTGTGTCACATGTTGATGTGGAAGGTTCAGACTACAACTTCTTGGAGTTAGTAGAAATCTGTTTGAGTTCTTAGACTGCAGCTTCACTGTGCTGAATATTTGTTGACCTTTTTCACTTTTGACTTCTGGAGAAGGAAATGAGATTCTAGGTGTTCTTTTCTTCATAAGATCTGTGTTTACTGATTGTGTCCTTTCATTCTGAAGAAGACTACAACACAGCCAGATGATGCCTTGAAACAAAGCTGCTTATGCAGAGTCAGCACATTCTAACCCTTAAAAAATCTGTAACAGTTAGAGTACTTCAAAAATGATATGAAGGCACAATAATTAGAAAGCAGAAATCTGTACATTGCTGATGTCTGGAAGGCCATCAGAATAATGACATTTTTTAGCATGAATTACATGGAAGTTGTTGGAAATAGCAATAGAAATAGAAATGCTTCTTTGTAAACTGCAGTGTTTCTCCCTCTTTTATGGTGGATTGAGGGCTGTTCTGAGCTGATGCCTGCAGGACAAGTAAACTTGATGAAAAGCACTGCAAGACAAGACTGGTTTTAAAATGACTGGCTAGTTCAGGGTATCAATGGGTAGCAGAGTGAGCTAGATTACTGTCAGTTTCCTCTGAGTATGCTCTGAGACAGACTTCTTATTCCCATATGTTTGAGGTGAAGGCATTTACAAAAGGTGCTTTCTGTTTAGATGAGGATAAAATTTGTATCAATGTCAAGAAGACTAATGAATCTTCTGGAGAATGAAAAGTGGTTTCAAGACATCTCAGGGTACCAGTCATGACTATATTGTGTAATCTAGTGATTGCTTCTTAGTATCTTCAAGATATATCTTCTGCTGATCAGTTTAGATAGGTGACCAGCTGACAACCTGTTGGAAAAGATACAAAAACAGGTTTGTGGTCTGTGCAGTTGAAACCCAACCATTTAACTACTTTTTTTTTTAAATGAAATTTCACTGGCTGACTGCAATTAACTGTTTCAAATGAGATATTATCCATGTTAGTCTAGCAGCTATCTAAAAACTACTAAAAAGTGTTGTTGGAAAAAAGACATTCCTCATACCAGTGAGGAACAACATCCTTCACCTCTTTGGAGTATCTTTTTAGATATTTCCTCTTCAAGCCAAATGCAGTTCATTTCAGTCTGCAGATCTCTACGGAAAGTGATTAAATGACATGATGGAGTAGGTCATCCAGTAGAACGTAGTAGTTAAGCAGTGTAACTGTAGTTTGTAGTTAAAACTGTAGTTGGAAGTTCATTTCAGTTGCCCAATAAAGGACATTATTTTAACATTTGTATGTGATAAGTGTTTATAACACATACTTTGTTTCCCTCCAGTCTACTGATAGCTGCTTCCTATGCTCTCCTATCTAACCGGAATGAAGTCTTTTCTGTTCACGCTTTTAAAGGAATGTTGTGTGTTCCCATTAGTAATTCTGTTTGAAAGAAATGTTTATCTGCTTTCACTGTCTCCTTCAAAACTCAAGTAGGTCTTTGTATTAATCCTTGCTTTTTATCCATCTGTGTCTTAAAGTAATAATAATATTGCTTTACTTCTGGGTTTATTGGAAAACGATTCTACATAAAGATTAGAACTGTAACCAGGAAAGAAAATCTTAAGTATTTCATACTTCTTCAGCTGAGATCATAGGCTTCTAGACTCATCAGTACATGAGTGCAATGAAACTTAGCTATTGAAGAAACATGTTACATATGGGAAACTTTAGGAAGCCAGTTTTATTCTCGAACGGCTTATGGGTAGGAGCTTTCATATGCATGATAGAAATACTATGGCTTCCATGAAAGAATGAAAGGTTGAAACCACAAAAAAGTATAGGGATTCTAATCTATATTTGTTGAAATGAACGGTTTTTGCAATTATTAATGTGGATAATGATCCCTCTCTGCATTACATTGAAAAAATTTAATAATTGATGGATGCTTATTCTTGATCACATTGGTTTTAACTATTTTTTGTCAAAGACAGATCAAAAATTGATCTAACATGTTTTCAACGAATGTGTTTTAGAATTTAACTACTTAAACAGTTCTGCTTTTGAGAAGTGATGTATAAATCTAGTGTTTACCTCTTACAACTTCATAAAATGAAGGCCTTGTTTTGGTTTGTTTCTTTTAATAAGTGACACGTCAGCTCAGAGTGCAATAAAGTGCTGCCTAATGCATACTTTGCCAAAAAAATGTATGTTTGAAAATTACTTACGCTATACTGTATCCAGTTAAAAGTAGTAAATCTTTGTAGTGGATTTTAAAGAGAAATATGTAGCATAAGTATATTTGTTTGTTTAAAATGTAATTGCCAACGCTACCTGTGAGGACTTCCTTTTGATTAAAATTAGTAAAGTGTCGTCATCATTAAGCTTTTTTTTAAAAAGGAAGCTGGAAGTTGAAAGCAGAAGTGAATTTAATTAAAATACTTTTAATTAGAACCTACTATTTTTGTTAGTATCCATATTATGAAATTAATGCACATAGTTTAGTATATTTTACTTCTACTTTTATTTACTACTACTATATAATTTAGTGTCCTTTACTTCTAGGAGCAGGATTATCTAATAAATATCATGTGCATTTACTGTTTCATACAATGGTGATCTTGTATTTAATAAATATTTTATACAATTCAAATACCATTCAAAACCAGGGAAAGTTAATTGTTTGTTGCACCCCCTCTCCTTCCCGCAATTATGATTTATTTATACTTATTCCCCTCATTTGTGAGCTTATCTTTTATTTGTGATCTTTCTCAATGTTTAATTGTTTAGCATAGTTAGTTCTGTATTAGCAAGTGTTGAATTTTATTTGTATTTCTATAATTGTGTTCTTTTGATGTTTGGCTTCTCACAAGGGCTGTATGTTGATTTTTTTTCTCTCCTACAGGAAATTATAAAATAGATCAAGAGAATACCAAACATTTTGTTCTTTGATCTGATGAATTCAGACTGTTTGCATGTAGTTTTAAATTTAATGCGTTAACTCCTTGATTTCCAAAAGATCAATTGTATTTATATACAAAGACAAAGCAAAGCATTGTATTTATTTTAAGGAGGTCCCATTAGTAATTATTCTTGTTTACTTAGTTTAATAGATTTTTAGACTTCTGTCAAGTCAAGCGGTGGCAATCAAATGAATTTTTGCTGCTGACGTTAATTTACAGGAGTCAACAGGACAAAACTTCAAGACATGATAGCAGATCTGGGCGATGATGAGATACCCCACATCCCTTCAGGAATCATTAATCAATCTAGGTCACCCTCTTCTAGAATGACTGATCATGAAGGTGCAAGAGCAGAGGAAGGTACAAAAAATTCAGCTACTTATTGTATTTCAGGAGATTTCTTGTAGAAGGCACACGCTGTCACTTACTGTCCCATCTATAAAGCTTATGCAGTTGCAGGTTGCCACATCGTTACTATTTGCAGGTCTTCTCAAATGGTTTTGTAAGACTGTAGCTGTGGCTTATTGTAATGGATCTTTATTTCCTAAGTATTTTTAAACAACTTCATGTACAGCTGTGTGTTCTGAAACTATTCAGTATTAAATCACTGTTTGCAGACCCCATGTAGCAAAATGTTGTATGAATAGGGTGTTACTGATTGAGGGTTAAAAGGTGAGTATTAGTATTTGACAACAGTTTGTGTTTTTGAGTGAAATTTGTAAGTGAATATTTAACTTAAGAGACTAACTTGTCTCTTTCCTTAAGCTTAATGTTGATTTACTGTTTTTAAATCTTCTTTTCCTATTTTATGTATGGTCTTAAGCATTTCTCTAAAAAGTGTTAGGTCCAGTTTCAGAATTATCACATGCAGTGGAGGTTAGTGGCATAATATTACCTACTTAGCCCAAAGTTTTGTTATTCAGCTTGTTGCCATCTACAGTTTTAAGGTTTGACTTTTAAAGGAGTACTTCTCAAGATTATACAATACTGTGATATAAATAGTCCTCTTTAAAAAGAATAAAATAAAATTGAAGTGCTCAACTAAATTCACATTTGGCTCTTCTAGGATGATTTTTGAACCAGAAGCCCTGGCATAGTATTAGCTATCCCAGAAGTCAAAACAATTTGCATTATTACTGATGCTGCTTATTGGTTCTTTTGTTTTTCCTTAATCCTTACTGTTGTCTGTCCTCCTCCACCTTCAGTTTTCTGTCTTGTTCTAAGCAGAGAAGTGTAAAGTTTGTGGGGAAGTGTTTTTGTTTCTATCCTGAACTATTACTTCACCTGTTTTCCAGCCTTCTATTTTACTGCCTTCCTTTTCATTTTTATTTTTTTTACAATGTAAAGATCTGCAAGTATCAAATTAACTTTCAGTGTGCAATTGAAAAAACTAATGGTGAAGTTTGTTGCAGAAATCAGTGTGCATGTACCTTGTACTATCAACTATGAATGTGGTGTGATGGTAGAGAGGTGTGTGGCATCTCTCCAGTAACTGTGTAACTGCTGCAGTGTTTTGTGCTAGGTATTTTAAATGGCATGTTATCTCATGTCTGTTTTAAAGGCATTGTATCTCAAGTAATACAGTACAAAGCAATCCTTCTGAAGAAATAGATTGCAGGTTTGAATTTGATAAGGGCTGACTTGTTGTGTGGTTCCTGTAGAATAGACATTGTGCTGCACTTCAAATAAAGATTGTCCAAACTGTTTTCAAGGAAACTGCCTTCAGAATTGTATTCCTGTCTATTTATGTGCTTGTGTGATTATAGCTTATCAGTTCAGTTTGCTGGACTTTATTCATTAAGAGCAGTAGTATGAATATCTTTCTTATTATTATCACAATCCGTTAATTGTGGTTTCTCCGAAACTTTTAAACTGGAATAGTAGTGTAAGCTTTGCAGTTTTGCTGAGAAATTCTATGCAGAATACTGCGCAGCTTTCTAAATCTTTGCACAACCCATTATGAAAAGATGAAGTTACAAGCACACAAGCTTACTTTGTATTCATTTTAGGTCTGCCCTTTGTAAATTTCAAATACTTAATTATCATAATATGGTGATTTTGCTCAAGTTTTTTTATTCAGCTGTGATTTCAAAGCTAAGGTCTTTTGAAGACACTTTTAGGGAACAGTTGTATGTCTTTCTTGCTAGGGCATGCTAGCCTGATGAATGTTACTAAGCTGTAATGTTCTTGGGGCTGTACTTAAGCTTTATGCTACGCTCTGCTATTAAGTGTTCCAGTTCTGTTACAAATTGAGTGGTTGGAAAAGCTATTTTCATGTAGAGAACGAAGTGGTTTTTAAGCTCACTTTTTTTAAATTTGGTAAAGGCTTGGGGATCCGAAAAGAAACTATAGTTCTGTTAGAACCGTGGTTCTAATTTTAACTATGGTTCTAATTGGCCAGGGCTATATATTTTACATTTCTAAAGTTTTTATTTCTACTCAAGTGCAGGTTTAAATACGAGAAAATTGTTATGTTGTAATGATATTTTGTAGTCTTGGCCATGAAAAAAAAGTTTGTTTTGCCGTAGTGCATGATCTTCAGAACTAGAAGTACAGCATAATTCTGAGCTACAGCTTGATTCTACATCCAGTATATTGAGTAAAGAGTTATTTTTGATTTTTTGAAAACCTACTCCACACCTGTGGGAATAATCTCCTTTTTTTAATTAAAAAAACAAACATTCAATTTTTTTTTTTCCATATGCCTATTGATATATGGTGTGGATCTTTATTTTTGGTAGCTGTAACTTCATGCATATTTCATTGCATTACTTCTCTGCATGTATCAGAAAAAGAGATTTAAAAAAAAATGTTGAAAACCTGCAGAACTTGCAAACATTCTTCAGTCTTTTATTGAATGTCATATTTGCACCAACTTATTTTTAGAATTAATAAAAATGTAGTTATGGTACATATACATACTGGTAGCTTTAGTGTTGAGAAATGTGCTTCTAAATTTTGGCTAATGTCAACTTGGAAGTTTTAAATAAAGAAATGTTGAAATTGATAGGTTTATGTATTAGACTTCTCCTGTGCAATTTTCAGTGGTAGAGCTTGGCTCATGCAAGCTTATATACCAAGACAGGCAGCATTATTCTTGTGCACTGTGGTCTGGGAAACTTTATTTCTGTTAATATGACTTGGCAGATCTGGACTTCTAAATGGACAATGGTATTTGTTAGTCTGGGCCTGTCAGGACATTAAAGGTGAGCCAGGTTTGGTAATTCCAAATAAAATTTTAGGGTTTTTTTCCTTTTTTTTTTTCTGTCAGAAGAAAACCAAGGAAATTGTGAATATCAAAAAAAAAAAAAAAGAGCTAATCAGTGTTTGGGGATTTCACTGACTTAAGTTAATCCAAAGAATGTTTGTGATGTTATTCCTCATTTCATATAGGAATATTGCATCTCCCTTTAATTTTAGTAGGCAGGTGTTTAGACAGCAAAAAAAAAAAAAAAAAGAAAAAAAAAAAAGAAATTGCGTGTGTTAAAGCTTTATTTCTGAGAGGATTAGAAGTTAGAATTGCCATTACAGTGATACTGTTACTCAGTGAAATCTAAAAGTCAAGTAGATTTAACTTCTGAAGATGTCAGATAAGATTTAATATGCTTTGGAAATGCTTACACTTAGCTGATGTTCCCATTTTGCTGAAGTTGATCTAAAATACTCTACCTATCAAGCATCCCAATTGATTTATTTATTTCACAAAAGAGAATACTGATAAGTAAAAGCAGCTTCTAATAGCATGCTCAAGTATTAGTTTTTAAGCCTTCAGTCATATTCCTCACCACCAAGTTGGTATTCGGGGATGTTGTAGAAGGAGGTAAACACTATTATTGATTATAAAGAATGTGGGTGAATGTTTGAAACTTTATTGTTCAGATGTTTGTTCAGAATGAATGGTTTATAGGTTATTTGTATTTATTTATTTTAAATGGCAATTAACAAAAATGTTAAATATTAACTTGAAGAAGGCGCAGCTAATTGAGATAAATAGTAGCTGATTTTTGATCTTAGGAATTTAAAATTACATTCACGTAGAGAAAGTAAGAGAAGATTCACCAATATCTGTTATTTCTTTTCTTAAATAATCTGATAACTTGGAGTAGAAGAGAAGTTTTGCAGGAGACCTTGATCTGAGATAAAAATACTTAATCGTGCAGGTAGAGATGTTTGATTAGTACAGAGCATAGAGACACATTTGCAAATGGTAAGAAGGCAAGCAACATGGTGTAGTGAGTGAAGTATTATTTGGAGGTGTAGGACATAGACTTGATACTGAAAAATGATCATTCTAGTCACTTCATTCTTGTTATCTTCTCACATGTAATATTTTGTAAATTGTAAAATTACGGGAATTTTTGTAGACTAAGTGAAATTACTGAAATGATGATGAAGAATTATGTTTTTAATGTGTTGCATGTGTTCTTTTTTTATTTTACTTGTAGTATGTGGTGTGTACTAGTTCAGTTTTAAATTCTGCTTTGTTTGTAAGTGATGAATAATGCAGTTTTTCATCAATGTTTAAATTATTGTATTGATACTTAAAGAAACTTTTATTCTTTGTAGCTGAGCCAATAACGTTTCCATCTGGAGGAGGCAAGTCATTTATTATGGGTTCTGATGATGTTTTGTTAAGTGTACTGGGCCTTGGAGACCTTGCAGACTTGACAGTAACAAATGATGCAGACTATAGTTATGATGTAAGTGCAATTTTATTTTAAAATTCTTTATACAGTTCAATTTAATCAGTAGTTTTCCTCTACCCTGTCCCTCTACCCTAAATGTTACAGATGCAGAGAACAGAACTTTTAGTAGCCAATATTATTTGGGAGGAGGAGGGGGCACCTTTTGAATGTGCTAAGTATTTTGGATAATAATTAGGATTACTTGTTTATTTTCTTCCAACGTAATTTCATTCATATTTTGTAACTGGGGGGTGCGTAATGACCTAGAATACAGTTTGACTACTTAATATGAATTTCTTTAAAATGGAAATGGCAATTATACACTGACATGGAGTATTGAGAAGACATAGCATAAAACACAAATATTTGTAGAGACATTGCTCTGCTCCACTCTGTTTATATGGTGTTAATAGCATAAACTGTATATTCCTGTTTATTTCTGATGTAAACTTCTAGGGAGTATTTTTAGTGTTACCTAGAGATTTGAGATTGTCATTTACCATGTTAATTAAGCTACTTTTTTTTTTTAATTGGCTGGTAATATTTGACTAGTTAGGGAAAAGTCCAGGTAAGTTTTACATCTTGTACTGTGTTTAAAGTATCTTGTTAATTTTCGGTGGGTTTTTTTGTTATGGGGTCTGAAAGTACTTAAGCTGCACACCATTTTATTTAATCATACTTGTCCTTCAGTATTTGAAAATACTAAATGCTGTCATAAAGTAAATGCCAATATATTCTTTACTGCAAGGTGTTAGGTTGCATGGTTAGATTTCCTGATTGAAAATTGAAAAGTTTAATTGTCCATCCTTTTAGAAAGCAGTGGAAAACTCAATGGAAATACTTCTTTAAATGTTTGCCCTATTTTATACACTTATATAATACATTGTCCTGTTCTGTTCACAGAAAAGATTAATGTTCTGATTTTCTGATTCATTTCAAATGACGTAGCGCTTCTGAGAAATCAGATAACTTGAAGTTAGAGTTCAGTTTCAGCTCTCTGCATTTTATCTGTCTCTGAGTTTTACCTTCTATCGAGTTGAATCTGCCATATCACTGTATGTAAAAGTGTGGCAGACAGACTTAATGTGTAGAACATAACACTTTTTTCTTTCTTAATTTACAATTAAATCTGTGAATAAGTGTACATGGAAGAAAAGGTTTTTAATAACTTCACAGGTGTATATGATTAAGTCAGCTTAAATTTGAGACATCCAGAACTGGTATTAAAACAACACCCCCTAACCTGTAGTGGATTTCACTGTGGATTATGAAATTGAATAGCTTGGGGTTCTTTCTTACATTGTCTTCTGCTGATTTGGTTAACCTCTAAATGCTCTTGCTTGTATATTCACTGAATGCCAATTTGCATGAAGGAATAGAAACAAAGCAGTTCAGAATCTCAAAATGAAGGTACTAGTTTTTCATTTGTTTTTGTATTGTTCTCATTTTACTGAAAGATGTTTCAGTGTTGTTGAATTTTCAAAACTTTCTCAGCAAGTTTTTTTTATGAAAGGCCATTGAATCTGGGGGATGTACGGGATGGTGCTATCAATGCATAAATATCTGGCTGTTAAAGGAGACAAAGGATGCGATTTTTTTTGTTTTAACTGGATTATTTACAAATAAAAATGAGACATGATTGACTATAAATGTCATTCAGTTTCCCTGCTTCCTCTCTAGTTTTCCTTTCCTGAGGAAAGGAAGTGCTGTTAGGGACTTTATGAATATATCTGAAAAATGTGCATTGACTTCTTCCGATACCTGAAAAGATCAACTTTTGATATCAAATTACACAAGTAGAAAGGTTTTTTTAATGTTTTTGTGTAAGAAGAAGGGAATCTGTCTTGCTGTAGATCTGAAGAGACTGAAATTCAGATAGTATGTAGTTTTCTTGCCTCATGATGTTCCTCCAGGATAAAAATTCCCTGATACTTCTTTATTTCTGAAGTTGTTTCCAAGTAAGTGTGCATGTGCAGTACAGTAGGGCTGTGTCTTAGCCTGTACTTAAATATAGTGCTTGTAGGACAACTTAATCTCTTGTTCCTGCAAGCCACTTGTTTTTCCAGTAAGTCCCTAGACAAGCAGCTCATGTTAAGCTAAGTGAAATATTTAAGTTAAGAACAAAACCCACGAAACCACCATGCATTTGTTCATCTAAATTCTTGCATTTGCTTGCAGTAGTTCCATGCTCTTCAAATACCTTAGATGTGAACCATTATAATGGAAAATACAAGCAAAACAAACAGAAGACAAATCTCCCAACCCTCCCCAACAGACTTTCATTAGGTTTTATATTAAACTCCTTGATGAAATTCTTATTTTTGAAATAGAGGCTATGTATAGAGAGGATGGGAATTAAATTTTAAATCTTTATAGTTTTAATTGTAGCTGAATATTTTTTCTGTATGATAAGCATTTAGTGCATGGATTGTTTACAACAGCAGTCATCTCAAGTAATGTCTCTTCTAGGATCTAGTACTTCATGTTTAGTGCGTGTTTGTACTCTGAGAAAGTAGTAATATTAAATACTACACTTGTGATATTTTTGATAGTTGCACAGGGTATTGGTGTTTTTTGGCTGCAAATCCAGAAGTCCTGATTTATCAAAGCATCTAATGTGGAAATCACTACGTTATCAAGAAAAAAATGAAGGATTAAAATACTCCGACTAAGTTATTAGTTATTGCTTTTTAAATTGTTTGCTGTAGGTATATAGTGAATTGGGAAGACAGAGAAGGATGCAGGTCTCCTTGCTGTGGTGCTGTGGTATGAGGAGATTCTCTGGAATGCAGGGGCCAGGAAGAGCTTTTCTACCTGATGTTTGACTTTGTTTAGTTTGGGTGTGGGTTATTTGGGCTTTTTTGCCTTTTTTTTTATTTTTCATCAGTTGAAATTTCAGTATGATTTTCTGGTGGTTTGTAAGGCAGAATGATTGAGTTGCTTGTCATGTGCCAAAAAGTAGGCATTTCTAATTCTAATTGTTCTTCTGATCTATTCAACATTTCCTTCTCTGCCTTCCCACCATCGTAAGATTCTGTGGGTTCTTGTTATCAATTTTTGATTTAAAGAGATTATGGTAAAGGTCTTTTTTCTTGCTTTTGTTTTTCAAATGATTGGCATTTCAGATGGCGGTTTTGTTTTTGGTAGACTCTACTATTCTAAACATATGCTCTGTGACTTTTTATTGATCCAGGGACTGAGATTAAGAATTTAGCTGATCTTTTTAATTTACTGAAGAGGTAGGGAGAGGGCTGATGGGAGAGATAAATAAATCTACAGATGATGTTTGGTACTGTAGTCTAGCTCTTCTCCAATATCTGAAAAGTACTTACAGCAAGAGCAGGGCTGGTCTCTTTTCACTGGTGGCAGGTAACAGGAAGAGGGGAAATGGCCTTAAGTTGCACCAGGGTAAGTTTAGTTTGGATATTAGGAAAAACGTCTTTACTGAAAAGATTGTGAAGCACTGGAATAAGCTCCCCAGGAAGGTGGTTGAGTCACCATCCCTGAATGTGTTTAAAAACTGTTTGGATGTGGTGCTCACGGACATGATTTAGTAGAGAGTTGTTAGTTAGGGTAGTATGGTTAGGTTGTGGTTGGAATCAATGATCTTGAAGGTCTTTTCCAACCCAAGCAATTCTATGATTCTGATTCTGGCTTTTACCAGTAGAGCATTTAGGACTTAATGGAGCTGTTGTTCTATGCCTTTGTTTGGAGAGGTTTCTGACTTGTCCACTTCAAAATATTGATACATGGCATTACGTTTTATTTTTTACTTTTTTATTTTGCCCCTGTCCTGTTTTGTATCTCACGTTTGTCCTTTTGTAGTCAGCAAATACATTTTCTAAGTTCCTTGACAATGTTTTTGTGATGTGCACTTTTTTGAAATAGATTACTCTGTAACCTCTAAGGAAAAAATAAAGTGATCTTTTTAAAGATATGTTAGTTTTTTCTCTTGGCAAGGTTCATTAGAAAGATGGACAGGGAGAATTAAAAATCTGTTTGTATTCAATTGCATTTCAAGGAAAGGTGTACATGGTCTTTTCTTAGGACAAGATGTTGATGTCTGTTCTAAAAAAAAGGGAAGCCTTAAAGGCTGTACTTAGTACTTCTTTTTCCAAATGTCTGTCAGTTTGGTACCTTGTGCTTTAGTGAGTGTATCTGAACTACTGAGCATGAAGTTACTGTTGCAACAGCCATTTTAACAGCAACAATTAACTAACTTCTTGTTGTTTTTAAGTAAGGATGAGTGTTCTCAATCCTAGTTTTCTTGAAAACAAATCAAGTGAAGAAAAATCCCAAGTGTAACAAAAATCATTGAAGTGTGGATGCACACCACATTGAAAGACTCAAGGTCTTCTCTTTTATCTGGGGTGTAATGTGCTAAAATTAAGCACAGTTCTTTCAGATGCTGGGCTTTAATTCCTGCAAGCCCCAGACTGCAACAAGTGCGCGAGGCAATAGGAGTTCACCAGGTAGATGAATGTATTTATATAATGATGATTAGAAACATTAAGGAATTCTGTTAGCTAGAAAATTACTTCAGTAATTAAACAGAGCTCCAGAATTCCACTCTGCTCCCTCATAAAAAGAAGATATTATTCTTTGTATAAAGGTTGTATACTGAAGTATGGTTCTGAATAACATAAATATCAACAAAAAATACTGAGATATTCAGTGCACTGCAGAGAAGGAAGATTGGAAGTAAAATATTTTGTAATGAAATTTATTTGTTACTTGGTATATTAAAAAAAAAAAAAAGGTTGTGTTGCACATCTAGTAAAACAGACTTATGTTGCTTGGTCTGATATTGGGATAATTTGCATTTAGGCCAAAAAAAAACTGCTCAAATACCTTAATATACAGGGAAAACAGATGTCTACACATCTATAACTTAGAACAGTAAATTGTATTGTCTGAGCATTTCTATTTATTTTGTTTGGATATAATCAAATATAGTTTGAGTGACTACTGATAATTCAGTCTAGGATAGAGATATTATGGTTTACTGTTACATTATTATTTGATTTTTTTGTTTTCAGTGCTGACAGATAGTAAAATTTTTATTAGATATGAGAGCGTTTAATCTCTCCATAATGTTTCTAGAAGTATCTTGGAGTACTGAGAGATTCAGGCCTGTAGTTGAGAACTGTCTTAACAATTACATGGGTAGATGGTGTGTAAGGCAGAGTATAGAATGAGTATCTATTGATTCTTCATTTGCTAATTTTGGTTATCTAACTAAAATTAGCTTTCTAAAATCTCTTTATAATTACTTGAGAGGAAGAGAGAAGTATGTGTATGTCTATTTCTCCTTGGGTGGATGTTTCAGGATAAGTGGTATGTAGTCTTTTATAGGTCCTCTTGACTCTGAGTAATGTGAATTATATTTGGAGCTTTAAATTAGCCTGTTACGTTCACTAGAAGAAGTTTTCTGGTAACTTTTCTAAAATAACTAGGGTTAATATTAAGCATTTATAATTTGCGGGTTTTAATTTTTCTTTGAAGAGAATGAATTGGGTGCTTACTGATACATAAAGATAGCTTTTGTTCTGCTTCACACAGTAAATAAGTTGCCTCACAAATTTATTTAAAATTCATTAAAGCCTTGCACATAACACTTTATATAGTGTTGTTTAATATAGCTTTGTTTTCAGTACATAGATCACTCCAAAAGTAATGCCTTTCATATACTTCCACGAGAACTATACAGATGCAAAAAGCACAGTAACACTGTTTGATAGAGCAAATTACCAGCTGCAAAACTATTTTTCAACATAGTCACCACCATTAGCTATGCATTTTCACCGGTGATGAACAGTTAGTGCATTTTTTTCTGCATGGAAGAATTCAGTGACCAACCTTTGCTTCAAACGCACTTCTGTGTCAGTTGTCATTTTGTCAAATGGCTCCTCTGCTGCATTTTGTTGCACGGCAACAAAATATAATGGAATATTGTCAGGAAGTTTTAATCTCTACTGTCATACCACCAGCATCCACTTCTGATGTAGTGAGCCAATACAGTAAAATGTAACTTTCAGAGCAGAACTCATAGTTTAACTATTTATACTCTGTACATACCTTATCATACAATTATTCAAGATGTGCATATGGTTCCTATTATTCTTAGTCAAGATGTTAATCTAAGGAAGAAATCTGGGGACCTGAAGTTTATTTTAATTGTCTTCAAGTGATAATGGGCTTTTGAAAGTTGTAATTTCTTCCTTGGCTACAGAGAATATGATAAGCAATGAAATTGGATCTTTTTTTCAGGGAAGAACTAAGGTATTGTTGTACGAAAGGATTAAAACCAAAATATTAAAATCAAAGCTTGTTTGCTTATTCAGTATTGTGCTCTTTTCCACACTGGAACAAAAGAAGCTTCTACAGTAGCAAAAAATACATTGCAGACTTAGTTGCATGCCAGAGAGAGAATTACAGATGCCTATAATCAATAGAGAAATGCATATTTAAGGTTGATTATGTATTAACTGAAAGAAGAAAAGCAAGCTTTTCCTAAATACAAATACTTGTTATACATATTTATAAACTCAATGTAAATTATGCCTTTTCTTTTTTTAAGCTGCCAGCTAATAAAGATGCCTTCCGAAAGACATGGAACCCTAAGTATACGCTACGCAGTCACTTTGATGGAGTGCGGGCATTAGCTTTTCATCCTGTAGAGCCTGTGCTGGTTACAGCCTCTGAGGACCATACTCTAAAACTTTGGAATTTGCAGAAAACGGTTCCTGCCAAAAAGTAAGTATATGGGTTTTTATGAAGTATCAGTTTTGTTTTAAAAGTCTTTGAAATTGATTCTCTTAAAACTCTTAAACGTTTTTGGAGTTTTTCAGCGGACTTCGTTTTTTATAATAATTTTTCCTCTTTATCTTTCAGGAGTGCCTCTTTAGATGTAGAACCTATCTACACATTTAGGGCCCACATGTAAGTATTTATCAGAATTACCTG
The DNA here is from genome assembly GCF_987193195.1 of Phasianus colchicus. Taxonomy (NCBI): domain Eukaryota; kingdom Metazoa; phylum Chordata; class Aves; order Galliformes; family Phasianidae; genus Phasianus; species Phasianus colchicus. The sequence continues at coordinate 35,382,048 of NC_143440.1, read as the reverse complement.
ATAATGTTTTTTATCCTGGATTCATAAAACATCATATAGACAAGATTAAACTCTTTAAAACCAGGTAAATACTGAATCCCTGTCATTGATTGCTGAGTCCATGATAAAACAAAAAGAAAGGAGATGTAGAAGATGACACAAATTGCCTGAGCAGTGTCTTGGGCTGTGGCTTTTAATACGTAAGATCTAAAGAAAATAGATATGATAGAACACTAGTAGTCTCACATAGTAGTTCCCAGATAATTTTTAGAGGTGAAAAATGCAGTTGCAGTCATCAAGAAAAAAAAAGAAGGACTTAATGCAGACTCAGGGTTCATTCCTCCCTCCTTGTGTTAAGTATGTAGGTGGATTCAGCTAGTAGTATCTGTGTTCACCAGCTTTAAATATATAATTCCAGTTTGGAATTATCTGCATTTAAGACCAGTAAGCTTTATTTCTTAAGCATGACCTGTCATGAACCAGCCATCTAACTTTGGGATATTGCTACAAAGCAGTTAAACCTGACTTAGTGGTATGTCCAAAGGTGCTACTTCCTTTGGGACACAGCTTGTCTAGTGTCACTGCAAACAGGTTCAAGAAGTTAAACCAGTAGTAGTCCAGCCTTAACCAAGAAGTACTCCTCCTAGAATTATTTTTCTGAACCAGTTTTCTGGAGCATAGGTTTCTGTCCATCTGAGAAAGTTCATAGTATTAGTGGCAGAGAGCTAGAACAACTTCTTTCAGCACAACTAGTTTTTAGATAGGCAAGATTATCTGTTCTTTTAGAAGATTAAAAAAAAAATCCTTCATGCTTTGCAGGTTTAGTTTCTATTGAAGAAAGATTGTGTTACTGAATTGCTTAAATTTTGATTGTTAAGTTGTTGTAAATATTTTAATATAGGTTTGTATAACTTGCTGAGACTTAAGATTTTAACATAATTGTTTATTTAATCCAGGCTATTTTTTGTTTTGTTTTTGCCTTTTTAAAAATAGATTGCAAAATTCTAACTATACTGTTGGCAGTATCAGTAAACTACTTATTCTCTGTCTCCCAATAGTGGACCTGTATTGTCATTGGCAATTAGTTCTAATGGAGAACAATGTTTCAGTGGTGGTATTGATGCAACCATCCAGTGGTGGAACATGCCTAGCCCTAACGTGGACCCATATGACACCTATGGTAAATACCTTTTGAAAGGAAAACAACTGATAGCTGTTGTCTTGGACATAAATTTTCCACTCAGTAACATGTTTTCTAAGCTTTTTGTGCAGTATGAATGCCATTTATCAAATGAATTGTTTTCAACTTGTGTGCGATTAATGTTCATTGCTTATTTCCATTTGCATTAGTAACATGCTTTCTATAGAAATGCAAGAGCTTGAGAGGCAAATCCTGAGTTTTAAAAAATGAAGAAATCAGTCATATCCCTTTCTAAGAGACATACATTTTATTTTGGTTTTCCAAAATTTGGAATTTTAATGCCATGTAGGCAAATTGTTTGTATTTGCATTTTGCTTCCCATAGCTAATGACTTAAATTGCTGTTAACTGGATGGGAAACTAATTTGTCTCCTTGATGCTGGTGTGGATTAACAGTATCATGTATTACTGAAGTTTGAATTGGTATAAAGGCAGGACTGTTCTGTATTCTTGCTCTTTTCCTTGTGTCACAGTAGTAAGTGACCTGGTACACCACTCAGACTGCATAATCTGTATTAGTGAAGTGGAAACAGGGTAGTACTGTCTTGCATCAATTTAAAAAGACCAATAAAGTGACTTTATAATTTACACAGGTCTCAGACGGTCTCTACTGAAGTAACAAAATTATTTTTAAAAGCCAGAGCGCTCTTGTTGTTTTTCTTCCCTAAAGATTGTTAGTAGGGCTTTTGTTTGCAAGACCAACTTGAAAGAAAAAGCAGTATTACTGTAAAGGCATCAGAGTTTGAATAACTCATTGGAGTTTAAATATCTGATGAATAAGAAGCTGATCTTTTTTAGATGGTTTTACATCTTGCACAAAGAAAAGGCTGCAATAAAGAATCTTTAAGATGGTAAATTTAGATAAAGGAAGCAAACCTCTTAGAGAGGAGGTTATAACAAGTGTTTCATTCTGGAAAAAGGGGACAAAGGTATTTTTTGATAAAGCTGTCAGAGGTTGCGTATGATGATCATCTGTGTAACGTACCTGCAACTTAAACAATAAAATTAAGTCTTTTAGTTTTGATTTTTCCCTTTTCTTGCTTTCCTTGGTAATTAATAACAATCATTCTAACTTTTTTTTTAAATGAAATGCTCTAACTTAAGTTCAGTTGCAGGTTGTTCTTCAGTGTAATTTCAACAGATGACTGAACGAGTTAATAGCTTGCAAGTTTGATTTGCTAGCAAGCTACTTAAATATGAAAGTCTTAGTTTGTCCTTTTAGCTAGCAGCATGGATATCAGGCTGTTTAAAATTTCTCTGAAATGATCCTTTTGGACAGTGGGCTGTTACCTATTGTGTTCATTATTCATGTGCAGTGTAGTGGACCATTTTGCTTGTGAATCTGATATAAATTATCTGTAGGCTAGAAAATTACTTGAATAAAAAAGGGCAGAAGCACATATCTTGACTTTAGTTTTCTATCTGCAGTCAAGTTAGCTCAGAATTTGCACTTGCATTGAAAAAATTGACACTTAGGTTTTCCTGCTACTGATATTTACAGAATAGATGAGTACAACTAACAGATCTGTAAGAACACAGATGGATAAATTATCAATATTTTAGTAAATATTGCTGTTTTACTTGAAATTTGATTTTATTGCAATGCAATCAATACTTATTTTGTTCCTAAACTTTTGTCTTTCCAGAGCCAAACGTTCTAGCTGGCACACTAGTTGCTCACACAGATGCAGTCTGGGGTCTTGCTTACAGTGGTGTAAAGAATCACTTACTATCTTGTTCAGCAGATGGCACTATTAGATTATGGAACCCACCAGAAAAAATGCCCTGTATTTGCACTTACAATGGAGAGAAAGGTAGGTTTTTTGCTGGGAAATTTTGGTTTTGAAAATTTGTCATGAGACATCTGAAGTTCTTGGCTTGTCCATTTTTCAAAGCTAGTTAACAGGATTAAAGATAAATTCTTTTAAGATAATCCTGATGCTGTGGTGTTATTCTGAAGGGAGCAAATTAAGTATGAGTATAAAATAAGCTCAATGCTTAAATTGTTAAGAATTTTAAGATGTCCTGTTATTTCTAAAGGCATTTTTTCCCTCACTTTTTAGAGCATGGAATACCTACTTCAGTTGACTTCATAGGTTGTGATCCTGCTCATATGGTGGCATCTTTTAACACTGGCAGCACAGTCATCTATGATTTAGAAACATCTCAGTCGGTGGTAATGCTTTCATCCCAAGTAGAATCTGGTAAATAAAGTTCTTTTCTATTTAGTGTCTAGCTTGAATGAGGCACCTGTATGAAAGTTTTATCATGCGGGATGTAAAAAGATAAGCTTACAATAATTAAGAAGGGATTTAAGCGTAGAATCTGTCCAGATTGTGCTTCAGTCCTCACATACGGAACATGTAGTAATAGAAATTCTGTTGCTACAAATAAGGTGTAGACATAGCTCGTTGTTGATAATTGTATATAGCTGATGAAACTTGAAGTAGAGGAGCTTTCTTCAGTACTTCATTTTCTTGAACCTATGGAAGTGTTTCCATAAAGAAAACATTAGTTTCTGATTATTCCCATCTTTTAGATCTCAAAGAGATGAGAATAATCAGAAACTGAATGTTTTCATTATGAAAGAAAAGAGATCTAAAAGAGTATTGCAAGGAAAGAATTTGCTTTTCCTATCCAATTAGTCCAGTTCTCTTAGCGATTATACTTAAAATGTCAAGTAGCTTATCATAAGGTTTCAGCACAGATTACAAAAATCTGCCAAAGCTGTACTCTGGGTAGCTTGTGCAAAGCTGACGTTGAAAGTGAGAAGCACCATCGCAAATTGGAGATATTCTTTTCCTATTTTGAAGAGAATCTCAAACGGAATCAACAAAACAAGAATGAAGGAGATGATCCTTAAGGCAGGAAGCGCATTATGGAGAGTATTCTAAGAACTTCAAAAGAGATTCTAAACTGTTCAGTGGTTCTTTAAGCTGAAATACATAAAAATATGTCTGCTGGAATCTTGTTGTTTAGATTAACTTTAGCTTTTTGTTTGTTTTCGAGATGTATCTTTTTTTATATGGAGGTATAAGAAGCGTATTCTAAATATATGGGTAGTTTTGTTTCTACTTCGTTAACTCTGCCCCAGAGTACTTCCCCTGATTTGTTTGCCATCCATCTCAAGGATCTTTCTTATGTATAAACCAGTTGTGCAGCTTTAACCTTAAAGTACATTGACAGGAGTATACCCGGCTTAATCTGTCTCCTGTAAAACAAGACGCTGGTTGTTATTAGATGTACTGATGTTGTTCTGAAGGTGCTCTTTATATAATATTAGTTAATGCAGTAAGCTAAAGTAGAATGCTAATGTATTCTCATTTTAGCTTTAGCCATTTCTTTAAGGCAAATGAATGTTTGTGTTTTTCTTATTTTCAGGTGTACAATCAAATAATCACATTAACAAGGTAGTAAGTCATCCCACACTTCCTGTTACTATTACAGCTCATGAAGATAGACACATCAAATTTTTTGACAACAAAACGGGTAAGGGTAAAGAGACCATCTGTATATATGAATATGTTCCAAGTAGATCTGGATGGATATAGGAAGAATCCACTTGTAGAGAACGTACTAGTGACCAAGACTTCTTGTAGTTCTAAGATAAACTTCAGCACTTTCTATATGAAATTATGCCATCCCTTGCAGCTGTGACTTCAGCAGTCAGAAATACTCTTATGCAGAGATGGTTATGGCAGACAGGAATATGCTTTTAAATTAGCAAGATGTTGATTTATAGAATATTTATTCCTATTTTCATCATTCCCATGCTTATAAGTCCAAATATGTATCAGTTATATTTTAAATTCCCTGTTGTAAAAATCATTACTTAGTACCAATGGCAAGAAATAGCCGTTAATTCATTGTAGCAGTAGAAGCTTTTGTTATACTTATGTTGCTGCTTAAGTTCTGTTCTACTTCAATTTTTGAATCAGCAGTCATTTTCTGTGTTATCCTACTAAGTTGGGAGAAAAAATCAGCATAAACTGACTTTTGTAAGTATGTGTGCAAAACCCCTGTTTAAAATGTCTGCTTAGGAGATGGAGAATGGGTGTTATTCTGATATTTTTGTTTTGTTTTTGTTTTCCTTTTCATTTTAAGGGCAGAAAGCTAAGGCTTTTTTTTTCCCCACTTCTTCTCATTTATGGTCATTAAATATGTTGAAATTATCGTTCTGAAATTCACATGTATTGCCAAGTCTTTAAAAGAAACAAAGGTGTAAAATAACAAGGAAGATATGGCATAAACAAATAACTGGGTTAAAGACTGGAAATGAAAGATGACCAGGAAGAAATGTAGATCTTTGTAGGCTTGAGAACATGCACATTAAATTGTGTGGATAAATGTGAGGGGAAAAAAATAACCAACAAAATCAGTTTATATATTGTATGAATTCCTGATGCATACACACTTGTACTTTGTGTTCGTCTCCTATTGCTCAATAAGGATATATGAGTGTTTAAGAGAATGGTTGAGCGTATGATTAGAGATCTTCAGTAGCTTTTCAAGGAGAAATGACAAATTAGGCTAAGATTCTTCAGGACAAGAGAACTGGACAAAGATGACAGAACTTTTTCATGTTGGTTACAATCTTACTATGGACTTGTTAGCTTACTCTCTTCCAAAACAAGAACTAAGGTTCAGCTGACAACCCCAAAAGGTGATGTGTTCAGAACACAAAGAGATGACTCTTCATTTTGTTTGAAGTTAAAATTTTTGCAACTTCTTGACATGAAATGGTAAATGTAGTGTTAGAGTCCGGGGAAATGGCACAAAGTGTAGTTGGATGTGCAGGTAACTGCTTTGGTTTGTTACATAACTGAACGGTTATTTTTAGAAGTTGGAGAGTATCTTGCATCTAAAGTACCACTTAGTTGTCCTGTTAGATGGACCTTCAGTATGACTCAGTAAGTCTCTTTTCAAAGCTTTGTCAACACTGTGTCAAAGTGAACAGATACAGGGACGTTTGCTGGACCAAAACTATTGTTGTTGCTATTTGAGAAGATGCCAGATACATCAGTACTTATGATATGAATGCCTTTGAGAATTGCCATTTACCCATATGTTTGTACAAGTCTGTGGTTGAAACTTAATAATTTCTAATAGAACTGTAGTTTTCAGATATTCAAATCAGTGTTATTCTTTATTGCATCTAACGGGAATATTTTTAAAAGAAACAGTGCTTCCCAGGAAATTGACTGTTTATTTTGCTTTTAGGTAAAATGATCCATTCTATGGTTGCTCACTTGGATGCTGTCACGAGTCTAGCTGTAGATCCTAATGGAATCTATTTAATGTCTGGAAGTAAGGGTTTTTTAATACTCTTATGTTTTATGGATTTTGTATTTCTGTTGCTTTTAAGGATCTGACAAAAATCTAATTTCGTCTTTTTTTCATTTTTTCTTGTTTTTTCTCCAAATAGGCCATGATTGTTCCATTAGATTATGGAATTTGGACAGCAAGACATGTGTGCAAGAAATAACAGCTCATAGGAAAAAGCTGGATGAATCAATTTATGATGTAGCATTTCATCCATCAAAAGCATATATTGCCAGTGCAGGAGCTGATGCCCTTGCCAAAGTATTTGTGTGACACAGCAGAACAAACCTGCATCATAACAGCAGGTCTGTTTGGACAAAAAAGAGGGAACGCGTCACTGCCATCAATAAGGTTACCAATAAGACACTACATCTGATCTGCCTGAGTGAAGGCTCTTAAGTGGGGCAGGTTTCAGTTGGTGAAAAGTCACCACATCTTGAACAATGTCAGGCTCATTCATTTAACTGTAATTACTGTATTTGGGGGGGTGGGGAGAAGTAAAAAAGGAAAACCAGTATTTGTAGCCTTGACTGGATATGAACTGAGCGTATGTCTGTTCTTTAGGTGTCTTTAAGCAAACGTGGAGTCTGATCTTACAAAAGACTTTTATTTTGGACTCTGTGTGCTGCCTTAGGGTTAGGAATGTGGTGCTCTTGTGGGGGGAAGTGAGCTCCAAGAGTAGCTTTCTTTTCATCTCTTAGTAATCTTCTGTTTATCAGTTGAATGCCACAGATTCCCCTTTTAAACTTTTATTTTGCTTTAAAGAAAAGGAAATTTAACTTAAAATATTTTAGCATTAGTTGCACAAAATGTTTGGATAAAATTCTAGTTTTTATAAGTCTTTTTATATATTTAGCCTGTCACAACAGTGCTCAAGATTGTATTGATAATGTTTTTCTGCATTATAGAACCCTAAAACACAGAGAACTCACTGACCCGCTGCCGTGTAACCACACTCTTCCCTTCTTTTGCCTAATACAGCTCAGCTAAGTCCTTGCATAAGGATGCTAATTCTTCATCATCGCATAACTGTCTTCATAAATAAAGGACTGTAAAATGTGTTTAAATGAAACACAGAGGGGTTAACACCCCCCGATGAACTCTTAAAAAAAAAAATATTAATCTTGGCATCCTATCACTATGTGATATTTTGTACATCTTACTGTATTTACGAGTTTATTTATCAAGGATTACCCATCTTGCTAATGGCCTATTGTTATTTATTTCACTTTTTGTTGGTCTTTATATCCTTTTATGTAGTGTGTTTAAGGGCCCTGTATATCTATTATGGCACTCTTTGAACAGTCTAAAATAGATAAGAAAATGGGACATTTCATGATTCTAAAGTTGCAAACCAAGATTTTTTTTTCCTTTGGTTAAGTATTTGAAGTGGAGTGGATTCCAAAAACCAATCTTGTTTCAGAACTTTGGAGTGAAAAAATTTTTTTGCGTTTCAAATAGAATACAAAAGTAGTTGATTCAAGATTCATAAATCTGCTGTGTTTTGGCTAGTTATTCCCTGCTTTTATTTTATTTTTGGATGTGCTTCAGTTTATGGTGTAACTAAACATTTTGTTTGTGTAATGCATGATTAATACAATAAAGTATTTTTTCTAGTCTTCCACAAAACTTTTCTGATCAGTTTGCGAGTTTTGATGAGTTTTGTAAGGTTTCTGTTTTACAAACTATGAATCAGCAAATTTTTAAGATTGTACCACATAGCAGAAGTACAGCTGTTGAAAAATAATGTATATAAAATGCATATAATAAATATTAAATGGTGTACCTGTATGTTACTGTTGGCTACATTATTTTGTGTTGCACAGTTTGAAAGTGTCATTCTACAAGTTACTAAATTAGGTCTAAATTTTAGCAAAATGATCATTTGTTTGTTATGCTTATAATCTCCTTTGCTTTTTGGAAACTGTAATAGTTGTCTGGATGTCAACACTGTTTCAAGCAGCACCATCCACCTATAAGAACATGTTTCCACAGTATTCTTAAAGCTTTTTACAAGAACAAGCTGAAAATTGTTAATGTATTTTTAGAGCCCTTATAAGATGATCATGCTGCTTTTGCCTATCTTTGTACATGAAGTGATTCTCAAGTGATTTAGCAGCCAGGGAGGTACTGTTTTTACTTCAAACTGCCATGAGATCATTGTGTTGAATTTAAAGGAAATAAAACACTCATTCATTTCTAAATGCTCACAATTTGTCCGTATGTCAAATGTTACCCATTAACCTTTGCTATTTCTGTACAAGTCCTCCAGTAAAGATTATGCCCAGAAGGGCAGTTGTCTTTGTAAAAGGCTGGTCCAACAGGTCAACAGTTTGCATCTCTGTGATGAGTTGCTTTTATTTATCAGTAGAAAAGAAAACTGCAATATGAAACTTAGATTTTTATGCAAAAGTAGTATGTTTAGGAATAAAACATTTTTGCTGGAACATGTTCCTATAAGTGGTTCTAGCTGTATTGTTCCATGTAAGTCTCCAGTTCAGCAGTAAGAATGTATCTCATGCCATCTCATGTCAAGCAAATTAGTTTTTTTAAAACAAGGGGAAAGGGTGCCCGTGGTAGACACAATACTGCAGTAATATTCTGAAATTAATTTTGTTTTAGTAATACTGTTATATTGTTTGAAATGTGTTACAGTAAATAATAATTGTATAGGAATTGGATAATTCAGTCCATTATCATGAAGATTGAGGTGAGGCCTTTCAGTAACTGCTTGTAGGACACTAAGACTTTACTTTTGAAAGTAACATTCAGCTGATTTGCACTTTTTTTCCTTTCAGTTTAAAGCATTCAACTAATCAACAGACAAGAGAGTATTTGAATTTTATTGGAAGTAATTTCATAATTGCCTTTTCTGAAGCCAAACATTGTTTCTGGCAGCTTTTCCAGACCGCTGCATTTTAATGCTTAAATGAAATGTGATTGTTTAATAAACATTGCCATGCATAACAATTACTTTTTTTGAGTTGTATTAAAATTGAAATGGTAAAAACAAAAATTGCTTATTTTCTTTAATTGAAATCTTAGTCATCTTAGTTCACTAATGCATAGCAGGTCAAATGCTGTAGTGAATCTTCTTTTATTGAATATTGGCAGTAAGTTTATTTACTGTGGGGTATAACATTCTAAAACCTTTATTTTTATTTTTAGAATAGAAGAACTATTGTATTGGTGGTGGAAACGCTGATACTTCTGAAATGAATGTTTCCATTTAGGAAAAACATCTCAGCTTCTCTGCAAGGACAAATTTCCTTCTATTTTGGAAATGAGACCTAAGTGATGCACACTCAAAAACCTGATGGGAAAAATACCAAAATGTTTAATATTTAGGGTTTGGTATTTAGAACAGAGTTGTTTGAACATTCCTACTCCCTATCTTGCTTTGTATTGTAGGAACTCCTTTAAGCACTGAGCTTTCTGCAGCTTATGAAAAGTATGTGTGAAATACATCTGAAAAGAAGTTTTAACAAGCCCCAATCAAGAACCTTCCCTAATTTAGAAATGATATGAAAGTATTTTTTCTAACTGGGCAGTAATTGGTAACTTTTTTTTTGTGGAACACTGGGCTTGAGGGCACATTGTCAGACTGTATGTCTTCCACTGCACACTAATTGATTCATTTTAAAACTGACTGAGTGCTGTCCTGTTTTAAGATTTCAAATCAAAACAAAAGGAGGCCCTGGGATTGTTTTTAAATCAGGTGAGCATGAGCGATGGTATGAGTTCCATATTTAATGTTCTCAATATTTGGAGAATACACATTTGTGAGCTCTAATGAAACTAAGTTTGAGACTACTAAGAGATTGGTAGTGTATTTTTTAAAAGTTCAAGTTAAAAATGTAAAAGTAAAAAAAATTCATCAAAATGCATTGCTTTGTTTTCTAATTTTAACACAGAACCAAATACTGGCTGACTTGGTGGGAAATAATATGCCCTTCTTTTTAGTCCTCCTCTTATCTGATGTTTTAATGCCTGCCACCCCTCGTAGAAGACATCCAGTCTCTTAAGTGTGCATAGATTAACAAAGTATTTGTTTTTAAATATTTATGGTTTTTATGGGAATCAATATCTCTGGAGAATTTCCTAGCGCTACACAAAAAAGCAATGTGAGGAAGCCTAGATTATAGGACTCTCGTTTCCAGGAATCGCTGAACCTCAGTGCTGTGGGAGTCTCGGCTGCGGTCGGTGCAGTGACAGTTGCGGTGCACTTCAGCAGTAGTTTCGGTTTCCTTGCTTTGCACGCACATCGAACTGAACGGTTGTCACCGTGAGGTGTGTTTTCTGTGATTTAGAACCTTGATTAGGAAACTTGTAACTTGTTACCAATTCCCGTTCATCTTAATTTTGGTATTGATAACAGCTGGGAGTTAACTGATAGCGTTCAGCTATGGCTTAGTTCTGAAGCGCAGCGCCCGCTGTGTGCCAGCCAGCCCCGTGCGCGGGCTGTGTCGGTCAGCGCCGCGATAGCGGGGCTCCTCTGCCGGGGGTAGTGCTGAAACGCCGCGGGTCGGTGGGGGTATGTAATCTGCAGAGCGCGCTTCTGCCCTGCAGTTGCTAGAGGCGCTTGGGATGGGGTTTGCGTTTCGGTGCTGCACAAGTGAATCAGAAATGAAGGAGCGAGACGGGGGCCCGGGCCCGTGTGGAGCGGCGCTCCGGGGCTGTGGCGGGAAGCGCTACTCGCCTTCACGCGCGGGCCGCTCCGCCGGCTGCGACCGCGTTCACGTGCTCCCCGCGAGAGCAGAGCAGCGCCTGCGAGGCTGAGGCGGCCCGAAGGCGACGGCGGCGACCGTCGAGCGGGGCCCGGGGTGCTGGGTGCCGACAGCAAGCCGTGAGTAGGCCCGGGCAGGCCGGCGCGGGGTGGGAGGCCTGGGCGGAGGGGAGGTTGTGCTCGCCTTGCTGGTTCCGTGTCCCTGACGCCGTGTGCGCGCCCTGCGTTTGTGCGGCCGCACCGGGCGCTGCTCGGTGAGCTCCTGGAGGCGGTTTGGTTAAGGCCGGTGGTTCGGCTGAGAGCCTCGTGCTCTTTCTTTCGTCGGCCTCCGGAGCCGTTTTCCCTCGGGGGTGGTGCGGACAACGTTTGCTACTGGCAGCTTCCAGGTGGCTGGCCTGCTTTGTTGTTGGTTTGGAGTTCTTTTCCTGTAGTTTCAGGTGCCTGTACAGCTGTTCCTTTGCACCCTGGAACGGGTGGTTTTCTTGTTGAGATGCTGTTTGATTAATGTGCGGGTGTTGGGTTTGTTTTCTGTGCTTTCCAAGGGGAAGGAAACGGCATCTTAGTGACAGCAAGTCCTGTCAAATGCTTTTCACTATCACTTTGTTACTGCAGTAGTTGTTTGTGAAACAGGAGCTGTACTTCAGTTTTGTGCATTAGTTCTTTTACTCTTTTGCCTTTGATAGCCCAGGTGACTGACTGCCACTCAAAACTAAAGCGTTGCATTCTGCTAGGATGATATGCTAACAGTAGCTGTGCAGAAGAATTTCTCAGAGGGCTGAAGGAGTTTTCATAATCTCAGTGATCTGTCTGACATCTGAGTGTTTCTATGGTGCGTATCTACATTCTGCTGGAAACTTCTTTGGTGGATGTTTTTGTTTGAAAAGGCAACTAATTCTGGCTGTTTTCTTTTAATTGTATATGCAGCTCCCTCTGGTCCACATTTAGACCTGAGCAGGTCAGTTCACTTTAAGTAAAGTCTTTGCTGATGTGTCTTTGCTGTGTGCAGTGCAAGAGTTCTGTCTTGCTTCTAAACCAGCTCCTAGCCTGAATTAAAATGCACAGTCAGTGTGGCAACATGGTGTGCTTCACTGCAGTCAGAATCTTTAGAGGAGATAAAGCCATTGTCTCTTACGTTTCTGAAGTAAGTAAGTGTTATTAAAATACATAAGAGCAAGTGTCAGAGAAATGCTGAAATTACTTAGAAATAAGTTCTCAATCAAACAAACTGTACCATTAAAAAGCTTATTTTAAATCAAAACCATAATTCACTTTTAAGTTAATGGTAAACGAGTATTGTATTTTTTCTCATTTTTACTTTCCCAAACTTTGCCAATTTTTTGACTTGATGTTGTCTGTCTTTTCCTTGTATTCCTTGGCAGTGAATTGTTTATTGTATTGTAATCTGATCACGTACACCAGGGCAGAAAAATAGTTGTTATCCCTCTGCTTACATTCTGCCATATTCTGATTGCTGCTAGGTCATAAAGGCTGTATCTGACCTCAGCGGAGGCTGAAAAAGTTTAGTTAGTATTTGCTAGTGAAAACAACCGTGCAGAATTCTCATGGCTGTGTCTTAGGGGTTGGTCCAGGGCGAGGTTTAGCTGTGAGTTCACTGCTACCCTGAGGCTGGGGAGGTTCAAGCCCACAGCGGCCAGCTTTCAGGAGGGTAGGCTGCTCCACAGCAAGGGAGCAGCGCTGTCCACCCATTCATAAGTGGACTGCAGAAGCAATGCTGTTTCCTTCATTGTATCATCATTCCCTATCTAGGAATGGCTAGAGCTTTCTCTAGTCCTGGAAAAGAGGAAGGATGCAGTACTGGTTTGTATGCAGGCGCAGATAAATGTAAATAAATGTTAGAACAGTAAGTAATAAAAATGACTTATGATTGAGGATACTTCACTAACTGAACTTGATTACTTGAAAGGAAAGGAAATTATGATCCTAATGAGATTAAATTTAAAACAGTTTGCTTCAAAGCAGAAGTCAAACTTCTGGAATTTATCATAGACCACAACTTTTCAGGACCTATTCTTCCTTCAGCTGAAACCACAGGCAGAATCCCTGCTGGAAGCCGAAAGAGAGTAAAGAATCTGTGCTGCAGTTGACAGACATACATAACTGGAAAACGCTCTTGCTTAGATTACAAACTATTCAGTCAAGGTTTCTGTTTATTTGGTGTCTATATTTGGGTGACAGCTGATCACAAGCTTTTCAAACACACTCCAGTTCAGTTTCTCAAGAAAATCCTTTATTTCCTGTTCTAGGTCCAAACCAAAGCCAGTCAGCATGATTTTCTTTGGACTGCTGTTAGTAGGCTGGGGATCTAAAGCCTCCAGCTTCCAGACAGTTTGTTAAAGATACAAGCTGATCTTCTATGACAGAGTTCTCAGGCCTCCAATGGCACTTGCGTGCAACAGAGAAATTTTCTGTGATTTTTGTGGCTTTGCTGCTTACTGGAGCTAACTTACCCACAAGCCTAATGAAAGGAAGGGAAGTGCTGAGCAAACCAGAATCTCTGCATTTAAAAGCAGTGACTGAGAGAGCTTGAGAAGCTGTCCCATTAAAAAGGTGGCCCAAAATCAAGACATCAGAAGTTGTCATCACATACGTTTTCAGAACAGAGGAGATGAAAACAGAGTATTGTGTGGAGCCATACTTCATAGAAGAGAAGGCATATGTGGCAACACTAATATGAAATGCAAATAGCACTGCAAACAGTTATGGGAGAAAATACTATTCTGCTGAAACTACTCCAGTTCGTAAGTTGAAAATCAAAGCAAAGAAAGAAGCCCTCACCTCTTCCCTCTCCCCCAGTTACTTCAGAAGATACAGAGAAGTGTAGTCACTGAGTTTTGATGTAAATGGTTTTTATCTGGTTGCTGTGTTGCTCTTTCTTGGCACTGAATTTGAGAGCCAGAGTAAATTCCTTCAAAGTGATTGTTTTTTCTTAAGAATGTTAAAACAATCTCACTTTTGTTTCTTGTTTTGTTTTCTTGTCTTTTTTTTCTCTTGTTTAAGTATTAATAGATCCACCAAAAGTAATAAAGGTCAGCTTCTGAGGATGACCTCATGAGGATGCAGTATGAAAGGTGACAGAAGTGCCTGATAGCATGAAGACTTCTGCAGCATGCTGACTTTCAGTTACTTCCTTTTTTTCCTATATACAACCTCTGTCAGATGAGAGTACTGGCTGGAAAGCATCGCACTGTCAAAAGATGCATCTACAAGAGGCAGTTCATAGTCAGGCAGGATCTAAATGCTTAGAAGGTGTGTGAGGTATAAAATCTGCGGTGTCCTGGTCTAGGAGTGGAATCAGAGATCCTGAGCCAAGGGCTGGGCTGGCAGCTTGGGATAAAAGTGGTTAATGATCTGCACGTTGAGCGGGGAGCTGCTTTGTATGGATACAGTCCATATGCTTCCCTGCTGAAATAGCATGCAGGGAACAATGAGTGGGGGAATGTCTAACATGTCCTCCATGTATGTAACCCCTGGTTTGGGATCTCAGCCTGGGGTTAGAGCTTTCAGCATTTCCTTGAAGGACAGAAGGTTCTGTTGACAGCAGGGGAAGTTCTGTTCTTCTTTCAGATATTTTTACTATGAGTAAAAAACAAGCATACAAAAAAAAAACACCCAGAAAATATAAGGAACAGATTAAGGTACTTCCTAGTCTTCTGGTAGTGAAAGATTCCTGTGCTCCTGAGTGTGAGAGCTACAGCCCTTACTAGAAGTTTTTGTGATATTAAAAGCAGTTTCAGTTTCTTGAGGACAGCAAGTGGATGTTTTTTACATTTAGGTTGCTCTGGGCGCTCTGCTGGGAAGGATGATTTTGGATGTATTAACTACTGTGTAATATAAAATTCAGATGCAGTAGGTACCTAAGCCAATAGGCTTATAGTCCTCTACTCTTTTCTGAGCAACAGAATCTTAATTTTTGATGGGCAGCTGTCAAATACAATGCTTTCAGCAGTGGGGTTGCCAGTCTGAGGCCATTCACAGTAATGAGCATTCCCAGTACTCGTTGGGGAAAAAGGGCAGATAAGTTTTCATCCTATGGTCTCATACCCTACCATGTCTAGTACCTGATCTGTAGGTTGGTAGCCCTGCCTGTGGTAGGGGGGCTTGGAAATTGATGATCCTTGGGGGTCCCTTCCAACACAAGCTGTTCTATGATTCTGTAATTATTTTCAGCAGAGAACAGAGTTGTTCTCTAGCAGGCCACATTCCTGAATGACAGTCCTAATACCTGCAGGAGTGTTCCCAAATAGAGTTTGTAAGAGTGATGGTGGCTGCAATTCTGTTTTACTGCTTGGTCCAGCAGCATGAGGCTGAACTCTCATGCTGTGGCTTTACTTTCCCTCTCACCCAAAAGAAAGCTCAAATCCATGTCTGTTACTCTGTACCATGCTGTTACTCCTCCAAAACGACCTACTCACAGCACAGTTCACATCCTTTCCACCCTGTCTCTGTATCTCACTAGCTCTCAGTCCTTTTTGCTGTGTCTCGCAGGCCTTATTTCCAGATCAAAGTTGTTCTTACAAATACTTGCTTCTGTATAAACTTACATATTTAAAGAAGTATTCTCTGTACCTGCTATTTCTTACCTTAGTGTAATTGGGCTCTGTGAGAGTACAAATAGCGTCATCACCACTCTGGTAAAATGGAAATATATGGGCAGTTTAGTGCTGCGATTTCTGGAAATCCAGACCTTCTTTTTCCTCTATGAAGGAATGACATCAGTAAAGCTGCCATCTTTGCAACAGTAGAAGTAAATTGGGAGGAAAAATGTGATTGTGCTGGCCAGTTTGCATGATTTATATTCAGATCATTCAACTAGCACCATATTTAATATAAACAACTACTAAAAATCTGGTACTGACTGATCCAAATTTAAAAAACAGCAACAATAAAACCCCAAAATAATCCATGTAAGAAATATCCTTGGTGTCTGAGGATGATTTAGGATTTTTTTTTTCCTTTTTCACCCCCAGGGGGGATTTAAAATAATTTAGACAGGAAATGTGACATACAACTTATTCAAGCTGTACTACATGAGGTTCATCGTAAAAAGACTTTTATATTACAGGATACTGAAATATCTGTAGTCCCAGTTCTTTGCATTACATATATTTCTATAAAAATTTAAGCTAAATGACTTAAACTTTTTCACAAAGTTGATATAAATTTATACAGCAGTAGCTGAATACTCTCTTCTATAAACACATAACAACATTAAGGATAACAATTAATAGAAAAATACATGGCATCCTTGGCATTCACGTTTAGTGTAATATATAGCCAGTCATAAGTTATATAAAAATACACAACAAAAGCCTGATGAATATAATCCCTTCAGTGCCACTCCATACCTAAAAATTTAACAATCAATAGCCCCCAAAAAAAGAAGAAGAAAGAAGGAAAAAAAAAAAAAAAAAAAGGAAATTCTGCATTGATGGGAAAAGTGCTGGTTTGTTTTCTTTGTTGTATTTTACTTGCAAAAACCTTTATTTTCTAAAGAATGCTTGAAGTCTGTTATTCACTCCTGGCATCTGGAAGAACTCAGGAAGCCATTTCATAATTTTAACCATATGAATATAGGTATAAAAATGTAAATATATTTCTAAATTCATAATAAAATAAAGGCCATTTTTCAGGAAGACTGTTCTTTCATCTTTAGAGAAACACATCTCCAAAAACATTTTTACTAGCATTAGGAACTTGTTATTCTGTGAGCTACCCCATCCCACTTGCATCTACTCTCTTCTTTTCTAACCATGTAATCCTATATAAACCAGTTATGTTTCAAGGATTGAAAACACTCAGCTTGAAATCCAAAAGTATCTCATTCCCCAGTGTATGTTCTAATTCAATCCCTTTGCCCAAGGTTCCCATCTGAAACTTTGTAGCCAATAATAATTTCTTGAAATCAAGAGAGTATAACATATTAGGGAAAATCCAGGTAAGCAGATATATGAGGAATATCCCAGTTGACTTCAGTGGTGTAGGAAATGGTAATATTTAGGAGTCAAGACCTACAAAGAGAACTGCTGTGCTGTAAATGCGGCTCAATGCTTCTGTGCCAGAAGATGTCATAGAACCATGCTGTTCTATGGTGTAAATAAATGCCTTTTGGTGTAAATTTTGCCAACCAGCTGGCAATATCGTTCTCCATACCAAGATGGCTGATTGGCATGGTGGGGATGGGTTAGGGTTGGACTTGGTGATCTCAGAGGCCATTTCCGACCTTAATGACTCTGTAAATCATTATGATTATATCTTACGTAGAGAAACATCTGCCACATATCTTTTTAAGCTGCCTGGCACTCATGGGTATTGCACAACTGAAGCACTGAAAATACTTAGCACTACAAAAAGAACTCCTTGAAAAGATACAGAATCATAAGTTATGGAAGGTTCACAGAAGATATTATTGTGTATTTAAAATTATATTATTTTTAACTTGCAAGAAGGCACCTAGGAAGTGACAGCAAAAATATCAGAACTCTATAATTTCTGCTGCTGATAACTGATAGCCGTAAGTGCACAATATGCATAGCTTCAAAACTCAGGCTACTATAAATGTACTGGAAGTAATAATAGCTGTTGGCCAAATTCAGCTTTCCCATATCGAGTACAACTTCTAACAAGCTCACAAGACTCTCAACTGACTACAGAAAGTAGCCCTTCTCCAACCCTTACATGATGATAGTATATGTAATAAAATCTGTGTATTTAAGAGGGACCATTCCAGTCTCACAATTTTTAGTTTCAGAAACTATCCAACAGCGGATTTGTGTTATTGCTTAGAGTCCAAAAAATCTTTACAGATGCCTCGAATAACATCAGGGACCATCTGCTCCAATCCAGTGAACTCCCTAGTGAAGAAAGTGTGAGATTCCCTTGGTTCAGAAGCCATGTCTTTCAGATCATCCAGAGGAGCCCAGGCAACACCGACAGAGAAGACCGTTATTCCTAAAATGTAAGAGTATAGCAAAGAGAGAAAATACATAAAATCATTTTGTCTTTGCTGCAAGAAAAATGAGAAATTTCTACATACATTAAATAATCTAGAGCAGAAAATAGTGCTTCAGTATCTGTAGTCTGTCAAAGATTATTAGATTTTTGCCACTAAATATCAGAAATTAAGTACTTGTCTAAGAACCCTGATAGAAATACTAGTATATCTTACTAGTAAGCATCATAGATGTTTTTCAGTGATCCATACAAACATAGCAGTGACACAGCAATTCTTGTGTTTCAAAACTTACTATTTAGAATAATTTTGAAAATACGTTTGGATCCTTCACGTACGTAATGCTTAGTGTTTTCAAGCATCAGAAGCCCAAGAGGCTTTTTGGTCAAAATTACTTTTTTTTTTTTTTTCCCATATATGATGGAGAACAAAAATAATGCTATATTAGATGCTATCACTGGTTGGAGCTCTACTACATGGCTCTTTATTTTTCATCTACTAATTTCTCTCTTATTTAGAAAGAAAATACTGCTTTTTTTTTTTTTTTTAATTTTAAACGAAGTTGCCATGAGTGAGTCTACTTACACCTGGCTTGATAATCCCACTTATCATCCTAATGGAAAACAGTTCCTCAGAGCTCCTGTTCTGCTACACTTAAGACGAAGTATGATACTTTATTTGCTCTCTCAAGCATCATTTAAAATTTAAAATCTTGACATGGACAATACAGCAGAAATGGGATGAATCAACTCCCACTGCCTATGAAGGTCATTTACCTGCTTTTTGTGCAGCAACAGCAGGTCCTCTAACATCATCGTAAGATTGACCGTCAGTCAGAATTACGAGGAAATTTTTGTTTGCTCCATCCTTCACTGGCCCAAATACATTTCTGGTTGTGAAAGAAATGGCATCACCAGTAGCAGTGCCACCGCTCATGTAACGGATGTTCCGGATAGCAGAGAGGACCTTTTCCTTTGTGGTGTAGTCTGTGAAGCTGAACTCAGTACGCTGATCATATGTGAACTGCACAGTTGCAATCTTGGAACCAATGTCAGAGATCTCAAAAGCCTTTGCAACGTTGCTGATGAATTCAAGCATGAGTCGGAAGTTGCTCTCTCCAACACTGCTAGAACCGTCTATCAAGAAGCCTATGTTGACAGAGTTATAGCATGTCTTGCTACACAACATTTGCTCATGTGAACACAGTTTTTGGACAAGAGGTTTTACATATTTGGTGGTGCCAAACCAGCTGGGCATTTGGTAAGAGAAGAAGCCATTGTTGCGACAGACAGCCTATTTGAAAACAAGAAGTCAAAAGGCAAATACCAAAATAGGTTCCATAGACAGTAAACAGACAATCAAGCTTGCCCCCAGCTCCCGTCGGAAATTTCAGAAAATTTCATTTTATTACTGAGAACTTTAAAAACTTGAAATTTTAATTATGTTCTTGGGAAGTGAACTAAGCTCTGGCTGCTAACTATCCAAAGGAGTGAAAGTTTTGCCTTTTTCCTTACCCACTGAAAATTAGGTTTCTGTATTTTCCATTTTAACATCATAATCTTAAACAAACAAACAAAAACAAACAAACACCTCTATAACACATCATAAGTACAGACACATTTGAGTAGAAATATATGAAATACGTGCCCAGGTTATTTTGAAGTAAAATTTGTTTTTCCTGTGGTTTCTATAGTATACATGTCAAGTGCAAGGCAGTTGAGAAGGGGATTACATTTAAAATCAGCTCTCCAAATGTAATAATAATATTATGTTATAATAAGTAATCTTGCTCAAATCAAAATGCAGAAGGCAAGGGGACAAGCCTCTGTCACACAAGGTCATTCTGTTCTGTGTTTGTAAGTCCACACAAGTTGGACCTGTCTGGGATCAGAAGCAAACTGTCTTGTGCATGGAAGCTGCAGAACCAGAGTGCTTTGTTTGTTCATGTTACGTTATGAACTTTCTGCTGAAATAAAATATTTAAGACCTCCCTATGAAACATGAAGTAGTGAATTAGTGCTTAGAAAGCTCTTGTGAGAACTGAGTTTGAGTTCTGTTGTTGACTCCCACAGAGCAAGATTGAAAACTGTTCATCCAAGAT
This sequence comes from Phasianus colchicus, assembly GCF_987193195.1. Taxonomy (NCBI): domain Eukaryota; kingdom Metazoa; phylum Chordata; class Aves; order Galliformes; family Phasianidae; genus Phasianus; species Phasianus colchicus. The sequence continues at coordinate 35,361,750 of NC_143440.1, read as the reverse complement.
GAATGTCTTGCATACAAACTTAGTAGGATGCATTTGTCCATCTTTTCTACCCTTGTTGTAGCCAAAGTAACAGAACAATTCCTCAGATCCCATACTGAAAGATAGGTCTCCCTGTCATTTCAAGATAGGAGATATATATCTGTACTCTTTGCTTCAACAAGTTTAGTTATGGTTGAGATAGGAGAATCCCTTGCTGTGAAAATCTTCGTGCAGTGCAAAGTCCAAGAGCTACAGCTTTGCCAAGACTCTGAACTGGGAGGATGGCAACAGCATTTTGGTACCTTTGTGCAGCCCCTTTAGCAAGATAATAACCCAGCAGTTGCATGTGATTTAGTAAGAAGAAACTAATAGGCTTATTCAAATCTCTACTACCGATGACTTCAGGCTTCCTAGTGATTTCTTAGGATTTTTTCCTCTTGTATTATTTGGAAGAATATCTTTTATTAAGGTGTAAGACTTAGCTCATTAGAACTCCAACATGAAGTACACTATCTAGTCATACCCGTGAATGAAAAATGAATAATTATATTCTCTTACTTTGTCAATAAAACCGATGTCTTGTACCATTCCCAGTTCCTCTGTTGTGGGTTTTGCTACAGACACAATGAACACATTGACTCCAAATTCTCTGGCCACTATACCAGCTTCTTCTAAATCATCTGAGGGCCAGCCATCTAGAAACACTACAATGATTTTGGGTATTCCTTTGCGTGCTCCATTTTCCATAGAGAAGAATTTCTGAGCTGCGTGTTTCAGAGCTTTCCCTAGTTTTGAACAGAAAAAGAATGTGAAGAAATAATACAGTAACATTTTGGTACCAGTTTTGTAGATAAAACTATGCTTTTATGATTTTAAATTATGACTACAGGTGTAACTCAGCAAACCAAGGAAACAGCATCTCAGAGTATTTGAGTAATTACGAAGCTTGAGTAATCTATTGCCTATTTAAAATAAAAAGTTAAAGCAAATTTCCTCCCTACAGATCCTGTTTTATGCTAAGCAGATATATTAGCTAAATGAATTGGAAGGAACAAAGTTGAGAAGCTACTTAAATTTAGCTTGTGAAATACAACATATCTGGAAAGCTTAGCTTCCTTGTTTGGCAAATATCCCTTCACAGCCACTTACTGCTTAATTACCCACTGCCATTCAATAGGAAAGAAATGTGAAGCCTTTTAGACAAGAATTTGTCTCACAACACCATTCTGTTAGAAGTGAGGAGCCGATTACTGTTTAAACACATATTTGCACTAATAAAACATACAGTAAGCAATCTGAATGTCTGAAAATGGAATTGAAAATGGAGCACTTAAAATACTTTCTTAAATATGTATAGATAGAAATATGTTTCACTTATGTACAGTAATAACATCAGTTTTCACTGAGGTACAAACTCACCTGTGTTGGAATTGCCTCCTCTGAACCCTAATTCCTTTATGGCAAACAAAACCTCTTTTGCAGCGGTGAAGTTTTTCAGATAGAATTCAATTTTTGGATGCTCACTGCAGAAAAATAACACATTAATGAACAATGTAGTTAACTTTTCATACCTCTGTGGTATTAGCAAGCTAAATTTGAGTTTGAATAATTTTGTTCTTGTTCATGTATAGTAATTAAAAATGTAGAGAATAATCCTTACATAGTAATGTACTGAATCTGTAGCCAGAGAAATTATTTATCAGAGGGGACAAATGAAGAACACACATTCCTTAAGCTTATTGAGTGGTAGAAAATACTAGGTTTAAAATGTATACAGAAAAAAGCTTGATCATGCCAGTGTTAAACTAAATGCATTTGCGTATTTGAAACTGACACAACAAGAGGCAGAAGATGATCAGGTTTGTTATGTCTTCATATGGACATCTCTCAGTGTAGCACAACAAACAATGCTCCAAGCTGAGTTTATCTTCTCTTACTTTCTTTTGCCATTATTGAACAAATACTGTTCTGCAAAACATACATTACTTGGCTTCTCTGAATTGTCTTTTGGTTATATTTTGTATAGGTCTGCTATTACCTGGCTTGTACAACTCCAACATGAGGCCCTTCCGTTCCAATTCCCAACATTACCGCTACTTTTCCAACAAAGTTTTTCTGCAGATTAAATCTACGTTGGCCGATGTTGTAACTTCCATCAATGAGAAATGCAATGTCAGCTTTACAGTCTGTGAGCATTCAAAATAATTAGACTTACTTAGCACCAAATAAATGTTAGGATAGTGTTTTTCAAAAGTTAAACATGTGAATTCCTACCTTTGTTCCCAGCCTTTTTCTCAAGGGGCTTCTTAGGTCTTTTGCCTTTAATAAAAGATACAGCATGGATCATTTAAGAACAACAAGACATATGGAAGAAGCTTAGTCACTAAGAATTGCATTGCAGTCTGTCCTCAGTGAAAATTGACATGGGACTGCATCATTCTTCAGTTAGTTCAATAGTTACAGTTGCAGTGCTATTTCTTTGCTCCTTGGAGAATATTATTTTTCAAATGAAACAATGTAACTTTCCTTTCTACACCTGCCTAGCTGATTACTGAAATGTATACAGAAAGTCTTACACAGAAACCACTCAACATCCCAAGCCCTACTATTTCTCAGTTAGCTATCTGCTGTACAGGGACAGTTTCTGTGCTTTGGAAGCAAGCCAGGACTTAAACTGTAAAGCAGATGTGCTATTCACAAAGGAGATCCAAGTCCAATATGTATATGCCACTAGCCTTCATAAAAACTGATCTAGCCTTTTACTGGTGGTATTTTCTTTGAGAAATTCACATGCCATCTAAATTTCTGCTTCATAAATCCTGACAGCACTTAGTTGTTAAATATTTCTGTAAAAAGGAATGCATAATACATCTTCTCTGTCATTTAATAGGAATGAATATCCCATGAGCTCATAGACTCTTTCCTTCCTTTATGTCACCTATATCACTTTTCCAAATTCACTCAAGCGTTTCTTCATTTACACGAATGCTACTGAAATCAGAATCAGTTTGATTATAAGCAATTCTTCCTTTTCCTGATGAAATATACACAGAAATGAATTTCACATATGCTTTCTTCTTTATAAACACATCCTATGAAACTTAGCGTGTTAGTCAGGGACTCCAGCCCTATCGCACATCTTAACACAGGAGACCTCCGCTGTTGGAGAGATCTGCTGGTACCTGTAGCAGGCCGTGCTGTTGACACTGATCGTCCCACTGCTTCAAGCACCAGGTTGTTGGTACCTGCTAAAATATTAGAAGAACAGATTAACGTTATTTCAAGGTATTTAGATGAAATTGTGCGATTTAAGAATACTGAATTTCCAACAGTTTCCTAGAAGTAGTCTAGAGACTTACTGTATAATCTAGAAAGACTAATCTAGCTGGAACAGATTTATTTCAAGCAAATAGTAAAAAAATGAAGATGAAATTAGATAGAAGTGAAAATTTTTGCTACATTTCGTATACCAATCACATTATTTGTATATATAAGCACACTGAAAAAGTTTCCTAGACTTCTGTTAATATCCGGAATACAGTTTGCAAAGTAGTAAATGTGATCCACCTACGAGTCACTGAGAAAGATGAAGCCCATCTAGAGAGCACCTGAGACTGGATCCCATTGGCATTTACAGCTGGGTAGTTTTCCTGTCCTGGGAGAGTCTGTACTCTTACAGCTCCTCCTGCATTGGTGATCACTCCTCTGAGAGAGGAAAAAAAAATTAGTACAATCAGATATTTTAATTGCAAGAAAATACAGCTAAATCATTAGACACTATATACTGAACAGTAGCCTCCTGAAAAAGATACCATTTAGGCAAGTGGTTGTGTTCATGCTAAAAGGGACTGAAAAGATTGTTAAGGCAAGCTATTTTGCAGGACATCACACAGGCTTAGAAAAAAATACCAAGAAGTTCTAAAATTCCAGCTGTTCTCACTGCAGCAGAACACACTAATTCCTAATGAAAGAGCTACACAAAAAATATGTTTACATTCTTTATGGCTCATAAATATTTGTATCCAAAACAAAATGAGGCGTGCTTACTGCAAAATGATTTAAAAAAAAAAACAAAAAAAAAAAACTGGAGGAAAACACTGCTTGCAGCAGTAATTGTTATGGTAGATACTGTATTATGCATCCACACAGACTGCAGTCAGAAATTGTAGACGTTATTGATGGCAACCATCAGATTACTGATCTTCTTCATTTTCACCTATAGTAAAAATTAAGGTATGATATTTGAACTTAATACAATAAATAGAATGCATACTCAATCTGTGTAATATTCCTGATTACTTTCTCTCTACACTTGGAAATTGCATATTGACAGTAAAAGCTATACAGCTGAGTAATTTTCACTGATAGAAACGTAAAGTAGAAACTTCAAAATTTGGAATACTTTTAGATATGATTTCCTGTTTCCTATCTTCGTCAGTTTAAGCATACCACAGCACATCTTAAATACACAATTATGATGGGTTAATTTAAAAAAGCCTTACTAATTAAAAATATCTTACAAAATCACTTTTGGTATTATAAGACTATTATACCCCCTCTGCCACCCTAGAACAGTCAGTACAGAAACGTAGAAGTGAAAAGAAAACATTGAGGAAGTTCTTTAAAGCTGAGTAGAGATTTGAGCCCAAAACCTCCTTAGAGAAGGCCACTGTCATTCTTCTTTCATTGAGCTTCATTTCATGGCTTAATGAATACGTTCTGAGATTGCCTGCCAGATCTGCTGGTTATGCAAGACTAGTTTGAAAATCTTGCTGATACTTACGTGCTGAGACTGTCAGCACTGTTGAGACTTATAGGATATATGAACATCCAAGAGAACAATAGATTTATGTGCTTAAGAAATTTCAGGGTTAAAAGCCCAAAGAGAACTTCATTTGTTATTGCAGGCAGAGAGGTTGCATTGTTGGGACAGTCAGAGGCTTTGGAACTTTTTTTTCAGATTTCTTTTTATATGCTACTGAGAGAATGGATTCTATTTTTCAGGGCCAAAATTCAATGTGGATCTTGTCTAAATAGAAGGAAAAAGTTAACGATCTGTAGCATTTGGGCAGGTACAGTACTGTGGAATACAAACAACTGTTTCAAGACTACTGAAATGGTGCAGTGTGCGCCTTTGTGTTTACTTTTCTTATCTGTTTGGTTCCCTGCTTGAAGAGAGGTCCCAACCTGATCTGATTTAAAACACTGTGAAATAATGAAGACTGGAGTTTAGAAAATCTTGTATGTATTTGTGGTAATATGAGCTCTGGGTGTCAGTATCAGAGTTTCCACATAAATCTCCCTGTGGCCTACTTAAAATACATTCAGACATGATTTGCATTTCTGTATGGAATTGTGGTTACATATATTTTTATTCTTGTACAGTGAAAGAATTATGATGGCAGTTTCAGATACCTTTTTATCTTTTATATGTACATCATAGAGACAGAGGGGCTTTATTAAAGTTATTCTGAATGCTTGAGTTTAAAGTCAAGTTTAAAAATTGGCAAATGCAAACAGCACTTCACATTTCTCCTTACTGTCTAATAGTGATGAGAGAGATTTGAGCATTAACGAGATGTTCTACTCTAAGGAAAGGCACAGAGCACAAGGTAGCAGTGCAAAAATTGGTGCAAATGCTACAAGAGTTATTCAAGGCCAGGCTGGATATGGCTCTGGGCAGCCTGGTCTAGTGGTTGGCAACCCTGCACATAGCAGGTGGTCCTTTTCAGCCCAGACCATTCTATGAGTCTCTGAAGTGGACTGTTAGAAGTGGTACATACTGAGCAGATTCAGTCTTGCAGACCAGAAGCTAAGTGTTTGCTCAGAATGTCACACAGTATGGTTTTGTGCTAATAATCACATTAATCATAAATGTCTATGGGTCTACAACCTGCCTGCCTTTTTTTTTTTTTTTTTTTTTTTTTTTTTTTTTTACACCTCAAGGGAGGGTAGAAAGAGCTGCTGCACAAAGAATGTAATTTTGATCTGAAGTTGCCATTACCATTGCTGTGATAAGCAGCTGGCATTTCCTGGGGGGTCCTTGGATGCAGGCAAAAAAAAAAAAAAAAAAACAGACAAGACAGCCAAATCATCTTTCCTCCCTTTTACCAGCAGAAACTCAAGCTCTTTCCACATTGTTCATCTTTCCCCATTCTCTTCTCCAAGCTGCGGCCACCTACTGCTGCCGGACTACAATCAATTCAGCAACAGGGAGCTGTTTTGGGTTTCATGCCAGCATTCTCTGGCCCTCTAGGTTCTGCTTACTCTGTCTGCTCTGCACATATATTGCTTTTGGCAAGAAAGAAGGCTCAGCAGTAGAAGCAGCTTATACAGCAAAGTTTTCCAGGGGATCCACTGGCGCTTAGAAGCCAGACAACCCTTCTATCAGTAGCCTTGTAGCAAATGCTACAGCTGCTCAGGGTCCATCAGTGCTTGTAGTTGATTTACAGCCACATTTCTAATATCACAATTTGGTTTTGTTCACTTAAATTGAGGGAAATTGATGTTTATTTAGAGATGCTCCCAGCCTGTGGCTAGTTATAAAAAATGTGCATGCCTTTTTAGCATCTGAAGACTGCATTAAGTTAGGTCTCCATTTAGCAGAATTGGCAGTAGAACAGAACTGCACAAACTGAGAACTGAGTCCTTAATTTGACCTTCTGATTATTAATCCAATTAATCACTCAGTTCTTTATGCTTGTATAATGTCAGCTTAGTAGGAGGTTCTCCATTCTTCCCCCTGACAAATAAAACAAGTTCTTCTGCCCAGAAAAAGAACAGTATTAAATAAATATTCTGTTTCCCGAGAATAATTACGTGTAAAATAAGGAGAGAAAAAAAAAAAAAAAGATAAAAAGCCAAATGTAACAAACTAAAGCTAGCAGAAAGCTCATTCATATCTAGCATTCAGAATTCTTCACAGCTACATTCTGACAAATTCTTTAAAAGGCACAATGTAGTATTTGTCTTGCAGTAATGGTCACGTCACAGTAGAACTACTCATAGGAATAAGCATTATTTGGTGCATCTAAAAGTTTAGGAATTGAGCGTCAGTTAGAACCCAGCACATGCAAACCAGCATGTGTGTTTGGGAAGAGGAACCAACACATTCTCAGTCATTCTTCAGTTTAAAAAAATTAAATAAGCACTTCTCCCCAAAATGATGCTTCTGGAAACAGAGGATAACTGTGCGATTGTGCTTTCTGCCAAAATCAGTAGCAGTCACGACACATACATAGTCTCAACATTACTTCAGGCACATACAGCCATGTTGCACTCACCATATAGCACAGTGTATGGCACACACAGCTTTAAACTAGGTGTGATTGTTTCAGTTATTTGGAAGAAATTTCTGAAATTCTCAAAACACACATATGATTTACAACAATAAAAGTAATTACCTATTAGCAACATATTCTTGAGTTACTTTGACACCAAGATGGAGTTTAGTCACTGCAAGACAGAACTGGAAGGAACAAGTCTTTGGTATGTTTGAACTGGCTTTTGTAGGCTGAAGTTAGCAGAGACCTGAACAACAGTTTCCTCTCCTCCATCCAGCAATTCATTTTGACTAGGACCAGCATTTATCACTTCTCATAGCTTGGGGAAATGCTCATAGATAGAAAATTCTGTGCTGAGTGTGAAAGGTTGACGGGACTAATGGCACCTAGCTTAAAGCAGGTCCTTCAGGAAAACAGCAGTTGTCCTAAACAAAAAGAATAGAGAATATTCTAAAGAATATTTCACCTACATTCCATTTTTTTTCCTCCGGAGTGCTAAACTACAATTAACTCAGAAGACTTGGACTTAGTTCATTTACACTGGCATGTAAAAACTCAGATTAGAAGATGATACATTTTAATCCCTTTGTTGCTGCTAGAACACTTGGGTGGTTAGAAACAGTTTTTTGTTTTGTTTTTAAAACAGCGCGTATTTCACAGAGAGTATAATATATGTTGATGTATGCTGTGGAAAATAAAATTGCATAATCCTTTGCTTCTGGGTTGGAGAAAGTTAACACACAGTTTATAAGATACAAACATCAATGGAGAGCTACGTGACGTACAGATGTCTGTGCTTTATTGCACATATGAAAAAAATCTGAACTTTTTCTTTCTTGTACCTCCTTTTGTAAAAATGTTGGTTTTCCTGGTGCTGATCTAAAAAAACATTATTAGAATCACTGATACTAACTCTTGCTTAAATTAATGAGAGATTCCACTAAGACACAGTAAATGAAAAATTGGAGTAAAGCAGATGCTGCAGCTGAGCCACAGCACTTGCTGTTTTCCTGCAGCTAGTGCAGCCAGCTTTGGGTTGCAGGGAAGGGAGGGAAACACCCCCAGATTTTGTGGATGAAGCTTCCTTAGCAGTCAAACCACAGCCACTGGAAGGAGAGGTTTAAGGCTGCTGTCTAGCAAACAGGAAAGGTTTCTCCAGTGAAGAAATGAAATGCTAAAAATAGTCCGTATGGATCACATTCACCCAAATCAAGCCTAGGTCTGTTTGCTTAAACAGATTTTAGCAGTTTCAGGAGAGGTGTCATAGAAACTAAAGCAAAAAAACTTAATTTGCTTTTATTCTCCTGTTAGTTAGTTATTTTTTTAGATTGTATCCATCTATGTCTGCTAGTAACACACGTTACCTTACAGGGAAAGCCTGACTGCTGCTTTTCAGCATCACTAGTTCTTGAAAACAACAAAGCACTTGCAACCACCTGGTTTTACCCCCGCAGATATGCTCTGTTCTCCTAATGACATTCCAATTATATTAGGAAGCTTTCTAAAGTCCATAAGAATCTTCATTATGATGGCATCAAAAGATTAGCATTTACAAACGTAACAAGATTGTATGTAAACTCACTTAATGCATGGATTAACAGTCAGTCATCTGACTTACCTGTGTATGGCAGCTCCACAGACACTGGAAAGAGAGGCATAAACTCCATCCCCAAAGACATAGAATTGCCATAGAGGACAGTTTGCTGGGCAAAGGACATCTTCTGTCTCCTTTCTAAGGTCAAGTCCTCTTGTAAAGCATGTGATAGCAGTGGAAGCTAAAGAAAAAGAAAAACTTGTGACCTGAAAAATCTTATTTTTTGTTGTTATTGTTCTTAAGCAAGCCTCTCATTGCCAAATATGAAGCACTGTTTGAATTTGATTAGGTACAGCCTCTCATCCTGTGCTTCTGTATGTCTGTAAAGGTCTCTTTGGCAGTTAGAAGTGTGCAGCAGTGACAACTATAATGCAGTTCTTAATTTATGAAAAAGAAGAGACAGAAAACTACAGAAAAGCTTTTTAAAAAAAAGGAAACACTAAACATTAAAATAATCCAGGAAACAGTACAGAGGAAAACAGCAGCAATTCACAACATGTGCCAGTTTACTGCAGAGACAAAGGCCAGGGAAAAAACCTAGAGGGCTGGTGGGCACAGGAGGGAGTGGCACTCTCCAGGATGGGAACCAAAGAACCCAGACATCCTCACGGTGCTCACCAACAATAGGCAACCTGTGAACTGCCTGGGAAGCTCTGTCCAGTGTCATTCATGGAGTAGGTTGACAGCAGCAATAAATGCTTCTGAAGCCAGTAGAAAAGCAAAAAGGGAGTACCAATCTTTCTGCTCCAGCAAGACTAGCTGCATCTCAGACATTCATATCGGCTCACTACAGTGAATATTAAATCATTACATTTGTGCAGATAATTCTAAAATTCAGCCAGTAAGACTAAAATTATTTATTTATTTTCAGCACATGAATTTTTCATATAATAATTCTGCCTTTTTTTTCCTTGAAAGTTGCTCCCCAGATTATCATCCTTTGGCTTTTACTGTGCTTACATGTTCATACACCTACACGTGCAGACAGGTGTACACCACTGTTAAGTTTTGCCTGTTGAATTGAAGCTTTTTCGTTTGAAAACTTAGAGGTCATGATCTCGTATGCTTAACGACCATTTTGTTGCTAAATGGTGCAGTCTGGTAGCATAGCAAGTTAGGGTTTTAGCTTAGATCAGCACCAATTCATCTCATAAGTTCAACTGATGACTGGATATTCTGAAATTCCCAAGAGCACATCTTGCCACCACTAAGAACTGGTAGGTGCAAAAACGTCTTCTGTAGCCTTTCGATGATATTGAGAGCTCACAGAGCCTAGCTAACAATTAGGTGCACACACCATGAGCGTGTGTTTCATGGATTAGCGTTCCATCTGATGCCTGCTTCCCTGCCCACCCTTTCCACTCTTAACCCAAAGTGTTTACTGACCCCAAAATAAGCTGCTGTTATTTGAAAGAGTGCTTTTGGAGCATGTGCTGTTCCTAATCAGCAGATGGAAAAGATCACACTGCTGTGATGCCTCCTGCTAATCTCACTGACTTTAAAGCTGACAATGAGAACATCTACAGCTGGAAGTGTACACAGTGAAGCATGTCTGTTCACTTCTGCTGCATAAATTTAACAAATGTGTTTACAGAACATATGTGTAGTTTTGCTTTTTAAGTATACCTACTCCTCATTAATACTATATGTAAATTACAGTAAGCTATCTAATCATATCTTCCTAAAAAATCTTAGCAGTATTTGTCAGCACTAAGATGTTACTTAAGTATGCTGAATGTCTATATAGTCCAGGTGAAGGGGGAAAAAAAAGCAGGAAATGCCTTTTCATTTCCTCCTTTCAAAATAATAGAAAATGTCTACATTAGTAAGAGCCACTAAAGTGCTTTAGTCTTATTATCAAGTTTTCTAAAAATAAAGAATTTTTTTTTTTTTTTTTTTTTTTTTTAGGACTTATACAGTCTTGCCTACCCATATCCTCTCCATGTTTAGTCTTACATCTTTGCCTTAAAAACAAAAGTCTGCAAAACAAGCAGAATGACCATGCTTATACCTAGAAGCTCATCGTTTCCAATGTTAGAAGCACTAAAGATATTTGGTATTAGGCTGAAAGAAGTCAATTTACTCTGCATTTGAGTCCCCTTATCATTTCATAATGAAATAATATCCATCAAGTGACAACTAGCAAGGCCATCAAACAGCAGCCAGAATCACTGCGATGGGCATTAAAGGTAATCCAGTCTTGCAGTACAACTTGTGCTGTGTACCCTGGAACATTTCTCCAGCCTCCAGAAGTGCTAAACACCACAGGAAGTTTATAATACCTGCCACTTCTAATGTACTTACCCTGACTGAGTTCCTTGGCAGGCTGCACGTATGAATACAATTGGATATGTCTAATTAATACATGCCTTATTGCTTGTAGATCTGTGTTTCTCTCACTAGCAGACACTCACTAAATACAGTCTTGTCAAACTAACATTTTACATTTTTGATAGCTCTGAAGATGGTGGTAATCATGGAGAAATCTGGCTGTTTTTCTAGCCATGAAAACACAGATGTACACTGAAGCCCAATATCTTTTCTATGTACTGGCTGCCTAAAGATCCTCATCTGTACCTTGTAAAAGGCACTCCAGGGGGAAGACACCAAATTGCTGCTGTGTGAAGAGCTGACATACTGCAGCTAGGACCTTTAACAGCTCATAGCTCAGTTGGATCAACAAAGAAAGTTTTGTAACACACACTTTGACTTTAAGTACTTGTTAATTAGACTGCTGTTAATTAAAAAGCAGTTTATTTTGTTTTGCTGCGTAGATACAGCTTCCTAAGCTATAATTTTGGAACTAACATTAGCAATGTCAAGAACACCATCAAGAACACTATCAAGATAGTAAGTAGTAGGTACCAAAGTTAAAATTAATGGTACCAGCTTTGCAGTGATTTTGTTTCTCCCTCTTATTTAATGAGTCCTGTAAAATCACAAGCAGTACAGTATGAACTTAGAGTATTACCTGAATACTGGATCATACAGAATAATTCTCTACCAGTGTACACGTTAATCATTCTTACCAAGTTTTGTGAGGCATTGCTACTCAAATTTAGAAAGTGGTTGTTTTTGTTAGCATATCCAAGGTAATTTATCTTTGCAGAACCAGTAACAGATAAAACCCAAGTGTCATAATCACTGTGATTTAAGAATGCAAGAGCAGCAGTGCTTGAAATATTTCTCTGGATACTTAGGTGACTCAATACTCTAATCAATTTCATGAATGCTTACAGTCTAAAGCCATGCATTTTTTAGAAGGAGGAAGGATAAGCTTGCAGTTAACAAGAAAGGACTCAGTCCAAGACCTCTACCCAGTCTGGACTTTGATGAAAAGCAGAGACCTCTGCACACATGAAAATAACATGTTGGTCTGTAAAAAGTGACCATAATCCTGCTCTGTCAAGACACACTTCTTAAACCTTATGGAAACACACTACATTAAGGTACTCTGGAAAATCTGTACACACACACTCAAAAAAAAAAAAAAAAAAAAAAAAAAAAGCAACAAAAACTGCATTTCTTCCTGTTTCAAGCAGGGGCAGGGATGAATGTCTTCCTTCACTGTAGACCTAAAAAAACAAACAAACAAAAAAAAAAAGTGAAGGCTCACTTCTGTGCTGACACACTGGTAACCATACTTTCAGTCTTTCCATCAGTTTGATATTTTTGTTGCCTCATCCCACATACTTTGATTTCCTCTGAATAGCACTGTCTTATGCCCACCTATAAGAAGTCCTCACTTCATTTTTGACAGGAATCACTAAGACTCTAGGAAAATGAAATCAGTGCTGAGATTTGAGCTCTAACCTTGAAATTTCCATGTTTTGGAAAATTAGACTTCATGCAAGAGAAAAAAAATAATCTGTGTAGGTTATTATAAGTGTCAGGGACTCCCAAGACCAAGATATCTTTACAGGCCATAAAATAGCAGGTTTTTTGTTTTTTGTTTTTTGGTTTTTTTAAGCATGTTTTATACAGGACTGAATTTCCTCTTCAGAACAGGAAGGTTTGGAGGTTTGTTTGATTTTTTTTTGTCTCAAGGCTTCAGACAGACCTGGACTTATGTCATGCATCGACTATTCCTACCAACCTTGTCCATAGCTGAAGAAAACCATGTTGGTAGAAATACACCTGCTTACATTTTGGAAAGCGTGTTCATAGGTTAGATACTGATTTGTGTAATGTTCAGTACGTATCTCGGTATGAAGAGCAATGCAATTTAAAAAAGCATCAGGGATGTTTTAGTTATTTCAGTCTGAAGTTTGCACTTCTCTGTTCCAATTAAGTTCACTTACTACCATATGTCAGTGTGCACCCACCCTTACAGTCATCTCCTGTATGACAGCCACAGTCATCGTACTTGGCTGTATTTGTTTGTATTTGTTAAAAGGGGACTAAGAAAAAAAGATCTCCCTGAGTACTATGAGCCTAAGTAAGGCAGATATTCAAGGAAGCTCGATGTTTCACATTACTTTAAATGTAAGAATTTTAACTTTTTTTTTTTTCCCATAGAAGTTTATGCATGCTTCTAGCTCAATCACATTTGCCAGCATCCCCTTAACATTACTTTAGTTGGTCCCAGATACCTTCTAATTAGAAGTTTCTTCTCCAACCATGGGAGAAAGCATTATAAAAAAACTTTTCATTTGTATCCCGTTGACATTTCACCTGTGATGCACCTGTAAAACAAGAAAAGGAACCGGGGTTGCTTGCTGTAGGTTTTCTGTCTCTGTTTTATTGTTTTATTCTTCAGTCACAGCAGTCCTGTGACGTACGGCTATTATCTCGATAATAACCGCTTCCTGCTGAAGGGACCCCGAGCGATCGCCCGGAGGCCGAAGGTCACTCACCGGCCGCGGGCAAGGCGATGACCGGGCGGCCGCTGCCGGGTCTCCTGCCCGCCCTCCTTCGGCGACGGGCTGCGCTAGAAGGGCCGACCGCGAGGCTCGCACCCGTCGGACACTTCTTGCGGCGTTTACTGCGGCTCCCTCGGTTTGACAGGCTTCGGGCACCCGTTCTCCAGAGGCTGGGATGCATCCCCTCAGGTTACGTAGCAGCTCCCGCACCGCTAGGCGCGCTCAGTTCGCTCTTTGCTTTCCAGGTCGCTTTGACGGCGGTGCGGGCGCACAGAAGTCGTATCGATTTCACAGGCAGAAACGCGCTGGTGACCCTCGCGCGGTCGGTGCTCGGGCACCCCAATGCACGCACACACACACACACACGGCACTCCCCCGGGCAGACACGTTTGTTACCGCTACATTCAGACCAGGAGGGAAAAAAGCGGAAACACTTCCAGACACCTCCCGTGCCCCTCTGCATTCGCATCCCCCTCCTCCAGCCTTCGCGCCTCTCATACCCCAAAGGACACGCCGGCTCTCAAAGCCAGCCCCGCAGACGCGTCCTGCCGCCGTGCGGGGCAGAGGACCGCACACTCACCTGAGCTGTCACTCCCACGCGCGGGGCCGCAGAGCAAGAAGACGCCTACGGAGAGATAGAGAGCGGGTCGGGCCGGGTCGCACCGGATCGGGTCGCCCCGTCAGGCGCGGTACGCACCGAGGAGAAGGGAGGCGAGCTGCATGGCGGTAGGGCACGCTCCCGGGCGCGAAGAGAGGCGCAGCGCGACCCAGCCGACGTCCTCACCGAGCGGCACCTCTGCAGCGCTATGTCGCAGCCGCCGCCGCGCACGCCTTAAACCTCTCCCGGGGCGCATGGGCACTGGGCAGGCGAGGGCGGCCGGGGTGGGAGCGAGGGAGGGAGCAGGCACCGGCGGGGCGGCCCCAGCGCTGGGCGCAGCCCGGCCCGGTCCGGCAGGTGCTGCCGTTCCGCCCCCGCCGCGCGTCCCGTTCCGCCTCCGTCTGCTCAGACTGGCGGCCTCCTCGGAGCCGCCGGGAAGCCGCTCCGGTGCTGTTGCCGGCCGCGAAGTCCCGGCGGGGGCGATTCGCCCCCTGCCCGGCTCCCTGCTTCGCGCACCGCCGGCCTGCTTTCGCCGTTTGCCCCTCAAAACCGGCCCTCGTAATTCTCCGTGTCCCTGTCACATGCGTGTTTTGAACGCCTTATTTCAGATGGATTCATTCTGATGTTTCACGAAGTGACTCGGCTGTCGGTTACAGCGTCGGGAATTAGCGGGGAACAGAAGCCCCGGCGGGCAGCCAGACTGAGCCGGGCTCGGCCGGTGTCGAGGAGCGGCCCGGCACAGCGCGGTGCCCCCTCGGCGCTGGGCGCTGCGGGCCGGAGCTGCGGACCCTTTCGTCTCCCGAGCGGGTGGAGCGCCTGACCGCCGGTACCGAACCGGGTGTGTTCGGTCTGCAGTGACAGCGTACAGCTCACCTTGGGTTTAAACAAAAAGTTGCTTAAATTAAAAAGCAAACGGGCAAAAAAGACATTTCAGAGCCCGCTTAGTCATAGGATTCGTGCGTACCTGCTTATGTGGTGTAAAGTGTTAACTGGCGTGAGCGTGACACGGGCAGATTGCTCTGAGCGCATCGGAAGGAGTGGAAGGAGCGCGTTTATTTCAACGAATGCCTGCAATCGCGTTCCTTGCTGTTGCCGGCATTGCCGTTTACTTCTGCTGGGACGGCTACTCCTAGGTACAAGCCTTCAGATGGAAGTAAGCTTGCAGACTTCCCAGCAATGGGCGCGCGGCGGGGCGGGGAGGCTGCAGCCTTCCTCGGGCCGGGCCGCGCCGCGCGGCTCTGCAGCAGCTGCTCGCGTGGGAGCGCGCGCGTCGGGAGGGCTTCTTCCTGTGCTTCCAAAGCAATGGCGAGATGTCCGCCATCCGCTCAGGGATGTCCTGCGCGTGCCGAAATAGGATGCGTGACCGGGTACGTTAGTGGTAAACATTTTTCGGAGTTTATTTCAAAAGAAGTGAGAACACGATCCCCCTCCCGCCGCCCCCAGCTCCGTGTCCCAGGAGCGCGGTCGTTGCTGCCCTCTTGCCGTGCCCCCCTCCTGCGTGCTATCTCCGAGCTGCGTTATCCGAGCAGCAGGGCCGGCTGTACAGAGCTTCTGTCGGCCTTTCCCTGCTTCTCTGGGGAACTAGAGAGCTGCCAAGGGCCGCGAACACTGCCTCGGGACGGGAGCCCCGCAGTACTCACTGAGGGCACAGCAGTGATCGGTGCTTTCCGAAGAGGGAGGTTGCTTAATTATTACTATTACTTAGGAGATATTCTGGGAAGCCAACCAGCACCTCACAGAAGATGCCTGTCGTATGGCTGGTGGCCCCTTGTCCTCAGAGAGTGGCGGTCACCCAATGACCCCCTGGTTCCCTTCCCAATGCCACCTGTTCCCCAGCCCCCTCCATCCTGTCAGCACTGTGCCACGATCTTCTCCCCAGGCTTAGCAAAGCTGGGGGAATGTGGCTTTGGGGCAGGTGGCTGCATCATGTTTTACTTGGTGCGGGGGAAAGGCAGGAGGAACTGGGAGAGGCTTCCTTTTAACCTGTAGAATACGGGAGATGCCTGTGCTGAGTGATACAGGCTGTCGTGCAGCCCCCAGAGCCCCTCTGTCTTTGCTGTAAAGAGGTTTCAAGCTGTGCTGCCTCGGGAGGGTCCCTGGGACACCGTCAGGAGTGCTGACAGGGGAAAAGCAAAGCGCTGCCATGTTGGCACTGTGCAGGTGTGTGCCCAGCTGGAGGTGGCTGCCGTTAGCAGCAGCATGGACTGCCATTAGCAGAGCAACCGTTCTGGGGCACCTCAGTGCCTCCTGGGGCCCTTTCTCCTGACCTGCTTGGCCTTGATTTGTTCATACACGCCATCACCTTAATTAGGCTGCTTTATATTACTTTCATGCTTGTATTTTTTTTCCCCTGAACTAATGGCTTGTCAGTAAATCTGAATAGAAGCATGTCCAGTGGAAAACTGCATGAAAATGAAAATGAAAATGTTGCAACAAGATGAAGAAAATAACTGAGTGGTGGGACCGGTGCATAGAGAGGCATCTCTGTCACAGCAGAAGTTTGATACTAGAGGCAGGGCTGAGCACTGGCGCTGTCAGCTTTCCTGTCAGGCTGCTGAAGTGCTCCTTGGCAGCCTCCTGGTCCAGATCGCCCTTCCAGACACAGCTGAGGAGTTGGTCTATTCTAGAAACTTTGCATCCTCTTTTTGGAGTCAGAAAGTCTTTATTCACATCCATGGACACGTGCCAGAGCACAGCAGGAGGCCAAGGCCCACAGGGCTGCAGCAGGGTGCAGAGATGGGCACCCTGCCTGGAGTTGCACAGTCCTAGTCCTGCCAGGAGGGCTTGCTGCAAAAGCCTGCAATCACATCTTGAAGCAGCACAGAGCTGTTCTCCGGTGCTCTCGTCTGGCATGCAGGTCTCTCCTTGAAGGGCTCAAGCAGGGCAGTTAGCCAACAGTTCCTGGTAGGGAGCAGGCCCTCATCTACTCACAGTTTATACACTTTAGATTGGATTTAATTTCATGCAGTAATTGAAGTGCCCTGTGAGAAGAAACCAGGTTCACACCTGGTTCCTCTCTTTTTGGAGCTTCTTTCACCAGGGACAGAGGAACAGTCAGCCACCTCTTGCTGTGATCAGACTGGAACTCCCCTCTGCCCAGCCCCTGCTCTGTGATTTTCTATCTTTTGAAGAGA
Organism: Phasianus colchicus; assembly: GCF_987193195.1. Lineage (NCBI taxonomy): Eukaryota > Metazoa > Chordata > Aves > Galliformes > Phasianidae > Phasianus > Phasianus colchicus. The sequence goes on along the minus strand of NC_143440.1, from coordinate 35,344,300 downwards.
CCCAACTTTATAAGATAAAGTTAAAATACAGGTTTTTCCTGTGGATTTTAGTACTGTCGTCACTTTGGGACAAAATAAGAGTAATAGAAAACATTAAATGAATTTCATATATAAATTTTAAAAACATATAAAACTGCAAGACTTGTTTTGGAAGTAGTGAGTGACTCTGGACTCATTCTTATGTGCGTTGCTTGAGATATCTTGAAGACCTTTGTTAGTCAAGAAGTGTATTTGATTAGCATTTTGCAGACATTTTTTTGTGTGTGTGCAAACACTGAGGACTCTTAAGCGTTGGGCCTCACAACCATCTGCTGCACTTTCGCTCTTCTGTTTCACTTTGGGCAGCAATGATGTTGTGAATAGGAGCGCACTGCCAGTCAGATCTTTTCCTTGCGCTGTGAGCTGAGGATGCTGATCTTTGGGATCAGACCCAAGGCATACCTCCACGCATTTCAAATCCTGCTTCAACAGATAGTGCTTCTAGTCTGGGGGTTTGTCTGTCTGTTCAATCAGGAAGCCAGAGGTATTGCTTCCCACTTTGGAAATTTCTTCTTAGAGAAATACACAGCTTTGGGTAAGTGAGATGCATTTTTCTGCTTCACATAAACGTTATGTTAATCCTGAATGGGAAGTGCCCAGTCAGAGCCTGCCTGTAGTCATATGGCTGTTGTTGAACGTGTGGCTTCTGTTATTTCTGGCTCTGCAATTGGTGAACATGCTGTTCCTTCCACTTCCTTTGGTAATGGTCATCTGCACATTTTGAGGGTAATCCAGGGCACTGCACACACCCCCTCCGGAGCCATTCTTAAAAAATGCATTCTTTGTCTTTCCTTCGTGAACACTTATGTAGGCACACATTGTTTGTGATGATCCTTAAATAGAAAAGATATTTACTGATCAAGAAAAATGAAGGTACAGTGAATTCAGTTTGTTCACTTTAACCCCTTATATTTGAGGCAGAATGGAGAAAATGGATTAGAATTTGAATTGTTACCTTTTTAATTGTTGCCTTTTCTCTTAATTGTTGTGATAAATGAAAAAAAAAAAAAAAGAAAAAGAAAGAAATAAGGAATATTTGTAAATAGCATAGCATGCAAAGATCCTCTGTAGCATACATTTATTGCCATACCAGAAAGGTACACATTACCAAACCTGAGCAATGCCTGGCTATATTGACAGGCAGCAGTGTATCATTAATGGATTGCCCAGAGTCAGTCATAAAAAATTGCTTGTAAGTCTTTTATATTTCATTTGGGATTTTGAATATAGCAAACTAATGAAAGTCTAATCTAGCTATATTTTATTCATTGAGAGAAAAAAACAAAAAAAGCCCCACGTTATTACTGGGATGATACTTCATCATCCTTAAAGTTGGCTGAAGAGAGGCACTTACCAATTTCTATAGATGTGTTTTAATACATTTTAACAGTTGTTAAAACACTTATTAGAACCTTTTGTTTAGAATATTTAATCAGACTTCTAGTAACAATTAAGTAAACAAGTAGAAGTGTCTGCTGTTTTTTAGGGTTGAATTGCAACTTGTCTCCAGCAAAAGCTGTATTTTTCTCCCACATGGCTTTTCTAGTGCTTCAGGTTTTTCTTTTTTCTCTTCAATAGTTATGTGAATACATTTTGCCGTGGGAAATCCCCGCCACAGCACTGATGTGCCATATCTCACATGTGGAGACAAACACAGTCACTTCCATAACTGTATCTCATTCTCAGGTTTGTCACTCACTCAGCTTGGGCAGGTGACTGCAGGGCAGCCACAAATGAGAGGGCAAAGGACAAAGAAACCACCTGACAAGAATGTGTAGAGAATGGTTTCCTTGAAATGTAGTGTCTTAAAGCTGTAAATAGATACAGACTGATTGTGTTGCTGAAATACGTGACTGCCTTTGGCAGCAAAACATTGTTTTTCAGGGGAATGTTTGATAGAAAAGCTATATTGCAGGCTTTCCAGGTTGTACGCTCTGTGATCAGTGTTGTGCTGGGCTAACAGATGTTGGTTTGCTGTCTGTGAGGCTGCTCTTTGTTGAGAAGGGCACGTGAGGACCGAGTGGCGCAGCGTATGCATTGCTGCAGGTCGGAGTCTGCGACTTCCTTTGGAAAGAACAAAACTTTGCAAGAAGAAGGAAAACGATAGACTGGCTTCTACTCGTGCCACTTTTGGTTAACTAAGTGAAGTGATTTCTTGTTTTAAGAGTATTCAGTATAGTGTTGGAGTAAAGAATTAATTTCTTTAAAACTTGTTTGAGTGAGTGGTAGCCATGAGCCACCAGAGATGTCTGAGGTAGTCCTTTCTGTTTTCAAAGGTTTCTGTCTCCTTCTTTTAACACTGTATTCTCTCTTGGTAAGTGGGTCTTACAAACTCGTTCAGACCACAAAATCAAAAGAGAGGAAATACTTTCTTCTCCAAAAAATCGGAGAAGGGTAGAATAAACAGTGCCTCTTTTATTTGATAAAAGACGTACTGAATGATGAATGCATATTTTCATTTTTACAAAAAGTGAAAACTTTTTTTTTTTCCTGTCAGCTATTAATAGTTTGAAAGAAATATAAAATATCTGAAGATAAAAAGCAGTGCAGAAATTAGGGAGGTTCTTAGAATCAGGTGTTACCATAACCCGTTGCCACAGGAATTAAATGTACATCAGACTACAATCTGACTGTTGAGTTCAGAACATTTGGGGAATATCTTAATTTTAATATGGGTTATGACAATGTTTACCTCGATATCTTTTCAACCCATGCCCTTTAAAGGAGTATTTCAAGGCCTTAAACTTTGTACGCTTTGTTCTCAGATTTTTGTTTTAATTCCTCCTGGTTTCATTGAGATTTATTTCCCTTTTGACACTGTTGTCTATGTTGGCTCTTAGAATCTTATTCAGATCATGATATCAAAAGAGAGGAAATATTTTCTTGTGTCTTCCAGCTTGGCAGGAGGACCATTTCATTCTTCAAATGTGAATGTGGCGTGGGATTTGAAGTTCTTTTTTCATTACCTCAAGTTTGATCAGTATTTGCAGTCTCTGAATTACACATTTATTTCTATATATTATGACTTGTGCTACTGTGAGGTATGTAATTTCTTTTTATAGTAACAATTCTGACATCAGTGTATTATAGTTAGAGTAAATGGTGGATTCTTGGTTCATACCTGAAATAAAATTTGAAGTGTTTTATTTGCATTTGGTCCCAAATTATTTTTTTCCACACCAAATATTTAATGAAAAAATAAACATAATTTTGAGTTGAAAATATATAATTTTATTTTGAAACTGTCAATTAAAAAAGCTGTTTTTTTCTGAAATGAAACATCTGATCTTGACATACTTGTATTTTCAATTATAGATACTACTTTTAGTGAAAGGCAGACAATCTGATTCTTCTCACTGGATTTAAGCTTACTTTGCAGAAAATCTCTTTACAGTTTCGTTTTCTGAACAACTCACTTCTGATTAAAATTGAAGTTCCTCAGCTGTTTCTGTAGTTTCATACATTTGCTCATACCTGTGGTGTTTAGTAAGAACTGTTTACATATCTTAGCGCAGTAGCTGACTCTAATCCAAAGTAATACAGGTACTGCTTAAAAACTCAGCGTGTGGGAAGCAGTCAGTATTTCTCAAGGTGGAAAAATGAAATCAGTGAGGAATACTGTGTTTTTCAAAAGTGTGGAGTGTTAGCATGAACATAAAAATTGTCCAAAGCTTTATGTATGTCAAAAGGGGCATGTAACTATGAATATGAAAGGAGAACAAATGTACAATGGAGAGAAAAATATAGATGCAGTGTGAAGGACGTAGGACACTTCTCAGTAAGCAGTCCCTGAGGAAGGCTTAATGTTCCCTGGTGCATGTCCCTTCACTCTTCTTTTGGAAGCAAGCTTGGAGCCCTGCTGTCAAAACCTGAACTTCTCCTGTGTGTCCCCACACAGACAGAGGCTGCAGGGTTTGTGATTTGGGACTTGTGCTCCATCTGCGAGGCAGGTCAGCACTGTGCTGATGCTGGGGAAACCACTCTACTTCTGTGCTGGCGAGTGAAATTGGAAAGAAAGGCTTTGATCAGCCATGTTTGAAAGGTAAATGGAGAGAGAGCGTGGTCTTCTGGGCAGGTGTCAGCACCATGGTTCTTGACTGAGCCCTGGTCTCTAGCTGATGCCAGCCCTAAGCCACTGGCAACTATGAATAAGTTTGGAAACCCAAGCATTGTTAGCAAGGAGATTAACAATCAATGCAAATACATTAATCTGTAGTTAACACTTGTGGAACTCAAACATCCACAAAGCCAATTGCTTTTTGTTTTTCAGCTGTCTGTAACAAGCATGGCAGTCCCACGTTTTTCTACATGGATTTGGCTTGCCAAGACATCTGCTTTTATTAGTAGCAGTTGATCTCCCTGTAACGAGGTGAGTGCATTGTGGCTTTGTCAAATTTCTTCCCAAGAACGGTACTTCATGTTCAGATTTTCTGTTTATATCACCCAATATCACACGAAGAGCTGTTACATTCCTTAGAAGTTGATTTATTGCAAGTGTTTCTTGCTGAGATTGTTTTTATTTTTTCTGAATATAAAACTCTTCTAGCTTTTACAAAAGAAGATGACTTTACATTCTCTTTTAATTTGTAATACAGCTGTTTGATTAACATTAATTTGCTAAATTCAAGTTAAGTGTCTTCCAGAAGGATTTTTTAAAATGTGCTTTTTTAGTGTTTCTGATTTGAAAGGAATCAAATGCCTACAATTTCTTAAAAGAACATTAGTAGGAGGTCCGTTCCTCAGTTTTATAAACATTTTTTCACCTTAGTAAGGCCCACAAGACCTGGGTTAAGGCCAGCATAGACCAAAAACAAATCATCTGATGTGTAGAACTTAAGGCCAATATAAATGCATCTATGTAATGTATGTTTATGAAAAAACAAGGGAGAACAGTTTCAAAAAGACCACCAAGAAACAGATCACACTTGAACATTTCTTCTCTGTATTTGAGAGAGTGTAATTGCAGAAAATTTGGATAATTTTATTTGTAGATTGTTATTTACATGACGACAAGAGAGAAAACGGTGTTTTGTTGCCACTCTCCAGTCTGGCAGAAACGTAAAGAATAAACTATTGTGGTAAATAGAAACATACATACTACTTAAAAAGAAACAAACAGGTTTTTCTAAGGGGAGCTGTTGTTGAAACACAAGTTATTAGAACACAAGAAATATATATCCAAATTTACGATTTAACTTTGTGGTACATCTCTGAAGAAATGTTTAATCATTTTGCAAATGCTGTAAGCTGAACTGATGAAATGTATTAAAGCTACCACTGTGAATGCTCTGCTTCATCAGAAGATTTTAATAATGCATAAGGTGATGAAATATATCTCAAATATAAGAAAAAAAACCTTCCCCCTGGTAGGTAGAAAATGAAAGTGTCAGTAAAAGACCCACAGTCATTTTTATGTGAGTCATTCTGAAGTTCGTGACAGTAAGCACAGCTCTGTTAGCAAGGGTCGTAGATTTGACTGTTTATTAGAATTAATACTGTATTCCAACTTTCAAACAGAAATGTCACACTAATGCCAGCATTTATCCGTATCTGGCAGAGTTTGGAGACAGTGAGTTTTTGCTCTTCTAAAATCAAACACTCTGTGAAGCAATTCTTTCCCCAAAGTGGGATTTGATCTCATTGTCACATCTGGCATATGCAAAGACACATGTAACTGTTTTTTTCCATGCTTCCAGGAGAAAGAAGCCCACATGAAAAAAAAAAAAAAAAAAAAACAACCAAAAAACCCGACAAACAATCTCTCCTCAGAACCTCAGCTCCAAAAATATGTTGTGCTACAGTTGTCCCTCATTTGCCAAGTTCTCGTTTAGTCCTTTATTCTTAAAGATAACACTTTCTTTTCGTTTTGAATAATTGTTAGTTACGTTGTTAAAGATTTGTTTATATTTAACAATGACCAACCGTTAATTTAGTTAAAATTCTTGATTTAATTTTGTTTGTAATCTTGTAGTTCAACTGTCATAAGAAAGTAAGAATCCAAACTGGGATGATTTCATAGGTATGTATGTAATGCACAGTTAGCTAGTTTTCTCACTTAGGACACTATCGCTGTTTCTGAGAATGTTTTGTATGCTGTTGAACAAAATAGAATATTTATGTAGTTTATCTCATGCTCTTAAGTTTTGCCACATCTTTCAAATGCAATAAAAAAGCCCAATTCTGTAAAGTCTGTCAAATAAAATCTTGCTAGTTGTGATGTGAATGCGTACTGTTGGCAGATAGTAGTTTTGATGATTGAAATGGAATTAATGGCTAATATTTTCCAAGGAATATTCATCACCACCTTATTTTGGACTGCAAGTTTATCTGATAATTTGTCATCTAATCACCTCTGGCAATCTCTTCAGTTAATACAGAAGATGAACTTATAATACGACAGTCTTATTCAAATGTGCTTCAGTGAAAATGGGAAAAACAATATTTCTTTTAACTTGGGAACCCCTACCCAGTGTGGCTGATACCTGACAGAGGAAGAAGGTGAATATCTCCATAAGTAAGTACTGCTACTGGTCTATGACACCATCTGTTGTTTCCTACCACCCTTGTAAGTAACCCTGGAGTTCTGGACTAGCATGAATAAGCTGGCTCCTGAACTGGTGAGAAGCAAAGCATGGATTTCCATTTTGTAAATACTGCTTCCACACACCACTGTGGAAAAGGCAGCTCAATGTGTGAGATAACCTGTTGCACTGAAAGCTGAAGTCAGGGTGGTGGTCTAGCATCATCCAGATGACAGTTTTCATATACTATGAATAGATCAGATAATAGAGGGTTAAGGAGCAGGCAGGGAAATGAAAGATGAATCTACAGATCTTCAGATGATATACATGTAACAGCAGATTAGAGTATGTAAAGGCATACATATGCATCACATTTTTTTTTGTGAGGGTGTTTAAGAAATCTCTGAATCTACTTATATAGATGACTGTATACATCATATATAGATGAATTTATAAACTCTGGAAACTATAAGAGTAAATATTTAATGGATTATCAGAAGGGTTTCAATGTATTAATTTCAAGGATAGCAGACCAAACAGCATGCAATGAAAACAGAGGCAAACAAATTTTTGAAAATATTAGCATTATAGATTAGTTACCATAAAATTTTGCCAGAACCCCATTTGGTTGCAGATACAGTTTTTTATGTCTGATATTGCTGTGGTAACAAGACGTTACCAAGAGATTGGAAAGAAAAACAGTGAACTACCTTGTGAAGAGAGAACAGAAAAAAGGCAGAGAATATGCTGTTGAAAAAAGATGACAAGTGAGATACAGAGGGAAATAAAAGACGAGTGAGTGCATAGGATGTATTTATTCTTTCATCTGCATCTATTTATCATTTGAAATGTTGAACTTACTCTGCTCTCCTGAACTGCCTTGAGACTTTTGTCCAACCAGGAGTAACGAAAAGGAGTAGGCAGATGTGGTCAGTATTTATTGGCTTAACTGAAATGTAATACTGTTAGTTTTTTAGCTACATGGCAATGAGTCAGGATTAAAAAAAAAACATCCCAAATTGTTGATGGCTGGAATGTCAATCACACATCAGTCTCAGAGGGTGAGTTGTGAAAGCAACTTTACAAATAATGTAAAATCAGAAATTATAGTAGCTAATCCTGGTATTCTGTTTGGGTACAGAAACACCATTTGAACTACTTGTTCTTGCTGCTGGTTTTTGCAGCCTGTCATTCTTCAAACAGACACTCAGAGGCCTTATGACTATCGAAAAATGCATGGAAGAGATGAAAGAAAATCTGCTCCTAGGATAAGGGTTTTGCTCCAGTGCTGTTCCCTGGCCTACGAAACTCTGTTTATTAAAAGTAACTCCTCGTGGCATCTATTTCCCAGGAGTCTGGGGAAGGGAATTGCTTCTGAGAAAGAGGAATAGCACTCATTTGTCAAGTAATAGAGGAGAGAGCTCCTTAGGAAAATGTTTTATCTCCCTTCTTCAGTGTTTATTCAATGCATATATATTTACGCAAGTGCATGCACACTTCTTCAGTCTCTGTGGGTGGATGTACATCAAAAAATCTCAAGTAGAGCTTCACTTTCCTATTTTTACGAGCTATGCCTCTTTGTTCCTAAATGAAAGGGGCTTCTTTTCTGTCTATATATGTATGCATTTCTAACTCTTATCGTAAATGTACTGCTGTTTCCTTTCTTTAATTCAGGCACTGCTGCTTATTATTAGAAAAATGGTCTTGAAGTTACTGTGTTGCTAGCACTGGAAGGAAGTGCTTCTGCTGTTGATAGCTGCCATGCAAAGAGTGTCTTAGGAGAGATTCCTCTCATGAATGCTCCTGAAACCCAGTTGGGTTTGACTTACTATTTAGATGTCTGATTCAGTGAATTGCACCGAGAGGACAGAGAAAGTGAGGAGAATGATTACCTAAAATTACAAAATATCTTCTCTGTGTGTATATTCAGCTTCAGGGATGCAGAAAGGAAAAGTATTTTTACAGCTTTTAAGCATATTGAAATGTCATTTTTCTAATTGAGTTTGACAGAAAGACCTGCATTCACTCTGTATCATGTATTTTACACATAATTGTTAGATAAGGATATAGTTTCACAATACTCTGCCTTTAGGGGCGAAGCAAGATTAAAGGATGCTGTGTTTTCCCCTAACATGCTGCTGGCAGTTTGTTGTCCTGTACTACTGTTCACTACCACCCACACACAATGGTTTAAGAGGCCATGCTGACATGATCTGAAGTGATCCAGGTTAAAAATAATTTTCCAAAAGGGTTATTTTCAGTGATTGGCCTTACGCTGTGCTCCCACAAACAGTTGTTGTGGCACAACTGAAGGGGGGGAAGCTGCAGCGGAAGAGCAGCACCACACAGCCGGAGGTGGGAGAGCAGCTGAAGCCAATGTGGTGTGGTCCTGTGCCAGCAGTCCAGAGGTAAGATAGGCTCTGCTGTCATTAACACTTTTTCAAGTATGGTTTTGATCTAATCCTGCTGAAGGCAATAAGCTTCTTGACACTGATCAGGGGAACTGAAAAGGTGGTCCTTCCCTCACACTGACTCACTAAATTGCAAAGGTTGGTTGACTGTTGGCTTTTTTTTGGTTGGAGAATGCTTTGCAGTATATTTCCTAATTAATAATTCTATACTTATCTTATGTGAACTACACTTTTCCATATTTGTGTACTGGATTGTTTGTGCCGATTGCATATTCTCATGTAAAATCAGAAATCTGAGATAAAAAATGATCAGTTGAGGATATTATGCCAAAAATTCCCACAGAATTCACTTCTGAATTGAGTACACAAATAAAGCAGATGTCTGTAAAAAATAATACAAGTTTTTTGGTGTGTTTAAAATACTTAAGATCTCAGCTGAATGGTTTTTTCTCACATCAGTGGCTTTTTTTTCTGTTTCTGAATCAGAAAATTGAGTAGAAAGAAAGAAGTTCTGTTTTTTATTTTCTTTTTTGGTATACTCATTGAGTCACTTTTTTATTAACTGAGTCTGTGTTTTGAAATATTCTCTTGAGCTGGGGTTTGTATCTTGCATGTCTAAAGTTTCACATGACAGAGAACTTACATAGTATTAAAATTAGAAATAATTATGGATATTCTATTTTGGATGGTAATAGAAAGCTTGCAAAGGTCTATGGGAGCAGGAAACTTGAATTCTCTGTTTGAGTGGGCTCTTAGTAAGCAATGTGCACCCTCCAACACAAATGGCTAGACAGATTTAGAAACTGCTGTACAAATTAAAAGCACAGGCCCTAAAGAAACAGAGGATGAAGTATCTAATTTAATTCTGGATATTAAAGCATATATAGTCTTCTTATTTTTTCCCTGCAAACTCAGTAATTTAATATGAAGATGTTGTCTGCATTGCTCTGTTGTAAATGAAGAACAGCCATAATTTCCAACTCCTTTCCCTGTTCCACAGCCCTTTTGTGTGACTGTATCTTCTGTTTTGGTCCACAACCGTATTCATTCTCAAAACTTCAATTTGAGACTCTCCTGAATCATTTTGCTACCATGAAAACATTTCGTCTACTGTCTACCCTTTATCTGCTGTAGTTGTGGTCTTTCACAGGTGCATCCAGCTCATGGATTCAGAGAAATGACATATCCTCCTTGTGCTCGCATTGGTGGGTTCCTCTCATTTTTTGTTAATCCTGGCTTGTCAAGTAACAGCATTTGGATACTGCCTTTATAGTCAGATTTGCTAGCTCGCTGAAAACATGCTCATCAAAGCAGCCTGTTGTCTGTGTAGAGGGAAATTCCTGTGTCTCTATATTGGCCTCAGATTGCTCACACCTACTCTGTTGGATCTGAAACAGCTGTATTCTCTTCATGATATTTATAGAGCACTCAGAAACTGATACTAGGGATTAAAAAAGTAGACTTTGTATTTGATGGGTGCTGGCCTACACATGGATGTATTTTCCTTCCTCTGAACACCTGCTGCTCTGATCAAGTGCCATGGGAATAACAAAACCTTATAGGATTTGGCCAGGGAATAATGGGATAATTTGTGAAATAAGTTGAGTAAAGTCAAGATGCTGATAAAAAATTTGGTCCTTATGCTGTAAGGCTGAGTGTGTATCGGTGTGGATATCAAAATAGTTGCTGCAGTGCTTTTTTATTTTTAGATCAAGTATAATGTGAGGTTATGACTGACTGGCTTCCAAGACGAGCTAGACAAGAAATGTTATTGCTATTAATGTTCTAGAATATACAGATGTGTATATAACCCTCATCTATCTGTTAGACATTTATAGTTTCTTTCTTTCCCATCTCCTTTATATACTGTATTTGAAATGCGCTTGTAAATAGCTAATAGCTAAATTCTACTCTCATTATTCTGTTTGTGTGAGAAATTTCCTCTAGAACTGGACTTGGAGATATTTAATGAAGTAAGGATTATCATCACCCTGAGCAAGGGTATAAAAATTAGCCTCAATTTATAAATCACCTTTTTAACTTTCAACTCAGAAATGTTAGGATAAAGTGAGTAGCAGAGTATGCACCTTCAAGATTTCAGGCTAAACTGGGAAATGGTTCAGTAGAATGTCATGGTTACATCTCAGCCCTTGGGCCGTGCTGAATGCAAAGCATCATTTAATATGCAACTGACATATAGTGACTACCTTTACATTCCAGCTGCTTCATATTATGAGAATGAAAATAAATTTTCTATTTCTCATTCAATTATTTAGTTCTGGTGAAATCCCTTAAATACCTTGAAGCTGAGGTGTTTTTCAGTAAGACCTTTTATAGAAAGGGTCAAGATTTTGAAATAAACTAATGATTTGAAAGAGTAAGACAAGATGAGGAAAAGTATTTCAGACCTCAGGAAACAAATGAGCACGTAAAGCCAGAAGGAAAAAAAAAGGTGAGAGATATGCCTAAGTGCTAGGAAGGACTTGATTGAGATAAGGAGGCCTTGGTAATGTTGAGAAGTATAATTCAGTGGAGTTGATAAGAAGCCCACAAGATCCTTTAGAAGCAAAGATGGAGATGACATACTTTTCAGAGTTTTGAAGCAATTGAATAGTAGAAAGGAAAAATAAAATAGGGGAGAGAAGGGATTTTTGTGTGAATAGTGATTAAATGGCAGAAACTGGTAACTTTTAAGAGGAAAAAAAAAGTGATTCCTCCATAAGGATTTACCTCACAAAGGAGCATTGGCAATCAGGAATGCTTTTTGAGTTCTGGGACAATTTGCTCAAGTGATACGATTATGTGTATTGGTTTAAAATATTTTATTTTTGTAACAAATGAAATTGCTGACTCTCAAGAGCCCTTGGAATAAAGCTACAGAGTCCTGTAGGAATGGTTCAGCAGAGGTCTGGAGTTTTTGGTCACGTAAGGCAAACTGACTTTAATGTAGCTCAGATGTGATCATGATCGTGATTCAGTAGACTCTGAATTTCAGCATCATAATTTACCTTACTTTGCTGTACTTGTGGTATATCTCCCTAGTTGTGCTCACTTCTTTTTTCTTGTTTTTCCTCCTGAATGGAGGTGACTATATGTGTATCTATATGCAGTCAAACCCAGACTGCCCACTGCATTTCAAGTTACCTTTAGCCTGAAGCAAGGCAGATCTATCACTGAGCAGTGAAAATCAGCCTGGGGATAACTGAATAGGGAAATAGAATAATTCTTGTTCAAATTCAGACTTCACAAATCTAGGCAGCATAGACAGGCACAGTCTATCATTAGAAAAAATCTGAACATGTGCATAAAAAGGTCATTATAAGTATAAAAATAGTTTGTATGACTAGAAATCAAACTCTAATCTGTCTTTTAACTTGAGAGAAAAATGTTTAAATTTCTCAGCTTATATAAAAATTTGTATACCTTTTTTTTTCCAAAGGTAAAATCCAGTGGCACTTTTCTTCTTTTTATAAATACAGAGCTATATGCAAATGTCCTTTTTAACTAACCCCAGAGCCCTCTGTCTGCCAAACTTTGCCCAACAGCTACGAGGCTTGGCAGTGCAAGACACAGACATACATATATGTGTAGATTTTCAGAACATTCTGCCATCATGTTATTATGTGGTCTGCAGAAAATAGTGATACTTGAGAATTTGGGAAACGTTACTAAGAAACTCTTGGGTTACAAAATCGTACCGCAGAAATTAGATATAATTTACAAAATATTAGAGTGTGATGTGTCATTACATTTCTTCTGCATTGGTAAGAGTTAGAAAGTAAAAGATAAAATGAATTACTGGCAAGAATCCTGAAAACTACTACTTCCTATAGTTCTCAGATCATTAGGACAAACTGATTTCTGACAGAGCCAGATGGAGCAGCGGTCCAGGTGGGCCACATGGATCCTCATCAGTAGCACCTGGGCCTCTAGTCCTTGAGCTCTTTCATCAGCTCTCTGCTCTGAACTACGCAGCCTGCTTGTGGGGGACTGAGGCTTTGTTGCTAGCTTTGCTAGTTTTGGAATATCCTGCCCGTGCCGCAGACAAATTGTGAGTGCCTGCACTGTTCCATCACTTGTTCTGTTTTCTTGCAGAAGGAAATGGAAGTGTTCAGGATGCGGAAATATAAAATCCCCCCTAATCAATTCTCTTAGGTAGTCAGTGAACCAAGACTGTGGAAACACACTTGCCCTGATGCTGGGCTGTCTCTCTCACACTGTACACCTAAAGCAGGACTAAAAATCACACTATAGAGCATAACAGACTTATTTTATATATACAGCAATGGAGAACGATGTGCTTAGAATTTATTCCCCATTTCTAATTCCAGTTTGCACACCCAAGCATCTGCCTAGGTAGCTGATTTTTGCCTAGCACAAGAGGCTGCAGACTCCAGGTGTCGGGATACACATCCTCAGCTGATAGAGATTGACAGAAATGTACCTCTAGTAATTTACTTCAGCTGAGGCTTTTTTTTTTTTTTTTTTTTTTTTTTTTTTAAAGTGTTTGTTCTGTTAGCCTTTCTACAGTGTGACTGATTGCTTTTCTTTTTCACTACCCCAAACAGAGGATTTGTGGCTCAAATGCCTTTCTTCTCTTGGAGAATTCTTTCTGTCTACGTTGAAGAGAAAAATTACTGTGCGTAAGGATATCCTGAAGATAAACACCTAACAGTAAGTTGTTGTCTTTTTTTATTTTTCTTATGTTATTTTGGATTGAATGTGATGATGTGTAATCATTTCAAATGTGTTTGTCATTTGAGTAGAAGGTGTAGAACATATAAGCAAGCATGAAAGCTTCTGTATTCAGGTGTATTTTAGTGAAATTGTATACATAAAGGGGGGAAGAAAAAGCTTCTTACTTTCCCTCTTGTGTCACGCAGTGAAAATCTGTATTATTCTTTCACATGCTTTCTGTTCTAATCGCATAACATTCTTAGAATAATTGGAAGCCAATAGCAGTTAGATATTATGTGAAAAATACATGTGTTTAGTAAGTGGTAGCTTGTCTTGTACGTGAGGTAGAAGCTTTAAGCTGTGGTACTTGGGAAGACTGAGCCTGAGCAATAGAAACTAATGTTGTGGAGAAGTGGCTACTTATAAATGAGGAGGTAGTGTAAATGGAGCTGTCTCATTTGTGTGGAAAGGGACCCAGGACATGTCTTTTTGTGTGTAGTTACTTAGCACTCAGTCTGCAACTCTTTTGTTGTGTTTCACAAGCTTGTAAGGTAAATAGAGCATTTCAACAGCAGGTTTACAAGCCCTAAGGGAGACAAGTGGTTTAAAATAAGTAGTAAGTTGAGGTATCTTTAACGAGTTGTGAACTGTGGAGGTGGATGGTAAAGAGTTAGCTTTGGTGAAGTAAAAGGGAGCATTGGCCTAGGCATGTAGCTTCTTTGCTTGAGGCACTGGGGCTACTTTCTTCCTCCTTGATTCTTGTTGTCTTGTACAGGGCTGGGGGGATGAACAAGGGTTATCTTGAAGGTAGTTCCCTTTCTGTAGACAGTCCCCCACTTCTCCCTCTGAAACAATTCACTTCTACATCATCTTAAAGAAATCTTATTTCTTCATAATTAGAAGAAGAAAGCAAAATGAACAATATGTCATGTGTTAGAATATATCCTTCAAGTACTTGTAAAAATCACACCATAAGCTCTTGAAGACCACTCTTCTGATTTATCTGGGGATGATTACACCTACTGTACTGTAGCCTCCTCGTGTATGTCTGCTAGATATAACTATCCCTCCTAATAAAAAGTCTGAAGTAATGTTCTGCTGGAAGCTTGATAGGTATCAGCAGAGCTGGCTCATTAGGATTTGCTCGTATGGAATTGAGATAAGGAAAAAGTAGGGAGGCAATCAGGTATTAGTCTTTTCTGATTAGAAAGATGGGATCTGCGTCATGTGGCAAGTAAGTGATCCTGCAGAAAGCAGGCTGCTTTACCTGCGACATAGCATCTCCTTTTCAATTAGTGTCATCTCCAAATTGGTTCTTTGTCATTGTGTTTTATGCTGTCCATCAATTCTGTTGAACCACATATTTCCAAAGGACCCCCTCTATTTGAAAGTGACTATGTTGAAATAGAAACAAGACCATTAAAATGCTGTATTTTAAAGGGCTTAATTATTTTACAGTTCAAGCAAGGAGAAGTTTAGGGGGAACAAGGTATTAATTAATTTAATATGGGTTACTCTGTGACATTGTTAGCAATGTATTTCATTTTAGTGCAATTATAACCTTTTGTTAAACTATTTACTTAACATAATTATTGGAGGAAACTTACTGAATAAAAAGAACACACGGAAATCTATAGCTGGTGGGACTGAGGGGAGGGGAGGGGAGGTGGGAAGAAATTTGCAGCATTTTCAAAGTTCCAGGAGAGTTCTCTGGAGAACTGCCTTCAAACTCCTACTCTAATTAATGTAGAGGGCGCTCCGATGTCCTTTAGTAGATATTCTGAGGAGTGCTCCAGATTCTGCATGTCTGAGGCAAGGGCTTTGGATTAGTAGGTACTCTTCTTGGGAAGTCTTCTGGCTCTGATAGAAGTACAACACAGTGCACAAGCAAGCCCGAAACTCTGTGTCTTAACAACACAGCCTTGTTTAGCATTCGCTTTTCTACTTCTTTTGTATTTCTGTCCATAGCAATGTGGTAAACAAGATGAAGCCTAATAATTTTGCAGACCATTCTTTGCATTTAATGTATTCTGCTGTTGTTGCAGCTTAGTGGGAATTGTATTATGAAGCACCCCTCAGAGCTGTTGACACCCTATAGAGAGCAAAGGGCTCTGAGTGATTGATGGCCTGGAGTACAGGGTCACTGGTCTCTCCCTAACTGCAGACACTGAGGACAGTTATCCTTGTCCCACATAAATCAGCTCAGGCTTTTTCTCTCCAGGAAGCTTTATTTGTAGTATCTAATCCCTGGTTGACACAAGCTGCTTTTTGAGCAGTCGATAGATAAAGCTAGAGAATAGAGAATAAATGTAGAATGCAGCAAATGACAAGTCCTCTGAAATACCAGGAACAACAGTATGTGACACGTTTGTCCAGGCACATTCTTAGAGAAACTCAATCCCAAGGCTGGAATTTAGAGCTGAATGTGTGATTACATGGGCTACACTAATGCTTTTTGCAGCCCCTGTCCCAGGAGGTTTGCTCAGAGCAGAGGTATGGAATGTGTGATGCAAGAATCACTGCCGAGTATCCTGCATCATACAGAAGAGGGTGTTGTCTGGAGAAAATCCGTAAGGGAAGAGCTGCTAGGTGATGTAAAGTACGCTGCTTCCCTTAGTTGTGTCTGGGAAGTACAGCAGGCTATACAGTCCTGAAGGAACTGGTCAGTGTCTGGAGCAGCCAGTCCTGCTGCAGTTATCCTGGGCAGGTGGTGAAATGAGAAGTGATACCTGTTTGTTAACAGGCTTCTGATTTTAAGGGGTGAAGTTGAACGTAATAGAACTGGGGGAGTTTTACCAGCACTTAGTGCCTCAAAGTTGGATATTTGAAGCTTGACAGGTAAACACTCCAAATGTGAGAGCATCTCAACTAGTCTCTGTATTGCGTATTCCTTGTAACGATAAAGTTCATGTAGTTGCAAATCTTTTCCCCAGGCTGATTTCTCTATATTCTTAGATTCTAGGTTGTGCTTGGAGAAGGGAATAATATGCAAGTGTTGGTGTGCATTCTGCAGCTGCTGCTGTGCCTCTTTCCAATGAGTAGCATATTGCTGTGCTCCCATCTCCTGACACTTAGTTGCCTGAATGCCAGCTGTGGGCCAGACTTGAAAATTCTGAAGTTTCTTAAGTATCTGGTAGAAACCAATTTTTCTGTAACTCACCTGATTCTTGATAACATTTCTGGAATCTGATTAATTTTTTTCCACCTTAAGAGGAGTTTTGGAACAAGGTGAAATACTAACAACTTAGGTGACATGAATATGTGTGGTTCTTCATACAGTTTCTAGCTGATGATTCTGCGGTCTGTTGTATAGAGGAAGGTCTTTCTCCACCTGCTCCTGGGCAGACTGTGTAGGACCAGCTGAAGTGTGCAGCTGAACTGGTGAGCAGTATCCTTGGAGGCTAGCTGTTGCGGGATGCCTAAACAGGCACCGCAAAACTGTGCTTTACAGTGTTTTATAGTGGAGAGCCCTGCTCATCTGGCCTCTTCAGATGGTCCATTCACATCCTAGGTGCCATTGAACTTTTTATTTACTGTCTATATGTTTTAGATTAACTTTAAAACTAAGTTTTTCATTTGCCTCATATAATGATGTTCTGATTCAGGTTTTATGGTTAAGATGTTAAATAAGGTGGAAGAAAGACAGTGAATGAGCTAAGGGGGTAAAAAAGAACAGCACATTGCCTTGTGTGTGGAATAATAGAAGCAGGGTTTGTCTGGAAACAATAGTGGTGTGAAAATGTTATGTTTTACCATGTTCCATCCAGTGCCAGTATTGCCCTTGTACAGTGGATTTGTACTTGTGTAAATCCCCCACTCTTATCACTCTGTGTATGTTCACCAACCATACAATTATATAACTAGGTCATAACATTTTCCATGGGAATGATAAACAGTTTGCAAATAAGATATGGGTTTTATTTTTTTGATTAGTTGTTTTTAATTCTGGTTTCAACAGTTTTTTAATGGCAAGTAACTTCACTGGTTGTTTGGAGTTACAATGTTCTGTGAACATCTTAGTAAAAACTCACTGTTATGCTCACTAAACTTTAATGAAAAGAAGAGTTTTTAGGATGTGAATAACTCCAAAGTAATAAGCAGCCACAAAAAAATTGAACAGTGATAACAAGTTTCAGGAAAAACATAGGTGGTCCTCCATCCTTGTTTCATTGCACTGTTTGTTTGATTTTTATCTCATTTCTCAATGAGCTTGTTTGAGTTTTTAAATCATGTTGGTACAGGATTGTTATTAAATTACTAATGAATTCTATCTTATTCAAACAAGTCAAGATGAATACTTCTCTCCCGGTGCTCTCAACTGGCCTTCCAGCAAGGGCTGAGTGTATTTTTTTTTTTTTATTATTGTAATAAATATCTACTCATAATTTCAAATTAAATGTAAGAATGATATTTAGTTTGCACAACATCTAGTAATAACTTTTATTCTAGTCTTATTTCCAAAACACTTTGGTTTTATTTTAAGCAAGATCCAAGTTCAGCTCTTGTTTGCCAGTTATTATGGAGGGGAGATCCTTCCATAAGCTTTTAATTAAACAGTTCCTATTGTTCCTTAGTGCCTGCATTGGTCCCCTTTGTTCTTCTCAAATTTGTCTACCCACTGAATTTTTCTTTTCTGTTTTTGTCAGCGCTAGGCTTATTTGTTCAGTATTTACTCTAAGTTTAATCTTCCTCACTGCAGGGCTGACCAAAAAGGTCAGAAGCCCTGCGTATGTGTCTGTGGAAGGGGAAGAGAGGGACTTCCTCCTGGACAAACCTGGAAGTCCTTCTGGTTCTTCCCTATTCCCAGCCTGAATTTCCTGTAAGCTAAGCTCTTGGCGGAAGAGAATACTTGATCATGTAGTATTTCTTATTGCTTCCTTGCTAGGAAATTAATGTCATCTTTCTTCTGTGATTTGAGCTACTATTTGCAGATTTTTATTTATTTATTTATTTTAATACGTACTATTTTAGGGTTCTGAATAAACTTGCTTTTGATTTTCTTCCTTGTTCACTTTGTAGGGTCTGATCTTACCTCTGTTTTTAAATTTGGCTTCTCACTTTTCACATTCATTGATTCCACCATGACCAGAATAATTTTCCCAATACATCTATAATCTTTCAGTAGGATTCCTTTAAAAGAAAAACAAAAAACCAACAACTTTATTTTTGGAAAATTGAGACAAATTAGAGAGGGCATGTAGGAAATTTTCCTACTTCAGAAAAAGAAGATTAACTTACCACTTGAACGTTTTCCTAACTCTCTTGGCTCATCATGTCTCCAAAACAGCTTGGTATAGAACTTCCAGATGAGTTCATTGACTTAATCTGTTACTTTTGGCAACTGTAAGTAGTGTTGAGTAGATTCTCTTCTTGCTGATAAGCAGTTGTTGTTGAAATTACTTTGTTGTTAGAACAGTTTCTACATACATAAAAGGCTCATAAACAAAACCATGGATAGCAACAGTAACCTGACTCGAAGTTTTGTGGTACTGTGTAGAAATTCTGTAAATACTGCAGAAATGTCAAATAACGTTGTGATTTTGTTTCACTGTGTTCTTTCTTCATTATTATTTTTCATCTGGCGTGTCAACCTCCTAGTGCTTAATTTGTATTTAAAAATTGTTTAAATATCACCCCTACTCTAAGTTTTCTGCTATGCTGTAAGCTTTTGCACACAAAACAAGCAGGCAGGGAAACTGAGCACTTGGCCAAAGCTGGGTTTGGTGGCAGCAAGAGAGCTGAGGAATGCCAGGGCTGCAGGCTGTAAAACCCAGTGGGCATTGTGGACAGAGAGCAAGGAGCAGAATTACCTGAGGGTCAGCAAGAAATGGAATGGTTCTTAGCAGTGAAATGTTATCTTTGACTACTTTCTTTCATTTGAGGTTTTGAAGTCTAACATTTGAACTTCAGAGTAGGCCTTCCCAATATTTGAGTAATTTGAGTTGGGGGGAGGAAGGAATGTTTTCAAATGTTCTTTCCTGTTGTCGCTTATGGCTTCATTATGTTGATTTTTTTCATGCATCAAAAAGTGCAAAAATTCTTGCTTCTCTGGCCCTTACCTCTTCTCAGATTTAGGTGCTCTTAAAACAATTATGCATTAATATTAGTGAAAATGTAATTGAAACAAATAATTTTAGTGTAGAGAGTGTGGAATAAATTAGTCTCTCTGTCTTATAGCGTGTGGGATCTCTCTTTCAATGGTAGTACAAAGAATAGTTGCAGAAAATTGAGGCATTATATGCTTGTCTGCAAGACGTATGTGAAGGCAGAGGGTTTAAGACTGTTGTGTCTAATAGTTCCTATTTATATCCAAGAGTGTTAAAATTTTACTAATGATTTAAATGAAAATATTCCCCTTCATAAAGTCTGACTCTGGGGAGTGAGGGGAGGATTTTCTTCCCTGGTTTCTCAGAGAGAGACACTTGTCACTAGATCGAGAGGGAAGTGTGGTTTTTTTTTTTTTTTTTTTTTTTTTTTTCCCCAGCAGAACAGTATCTTTCCCCAGGCTCCTGCTTTCCTGTCAAGCTGATTTAAATGGATTTTAATCCTCTGACACTTAATGATGTCCTGTAGTATTTTAATGAGTGCCTGGAGGACATTTGTAAGTGAAAAAGAGAGTGTGTGTAAGAGAGAGGAAAAAATTGTCTGTTGGGGGAAAGGCAGAGGAAAGAAATGAGTGCTGAAAAGAGACCTTAATAGGGCCACTTGTCCAGAGAAAATGAGCAGTTAGCAATGGGTGATACCATCAGCAGTAATAGTGAAATAATTTTAATACACCTCCCTAGTTTCCTGGAAGTAGCACGATAAATGCTGAAATGTTAAATGCTTCTTAATCCTAACCACAGCATCTGGAGGTTACGCTTTCTAGAAAAAGACACCAAAGTTTTGCTTGCATTTGAATTACGTTTACTTGCTGTCTGTTAGAGAGTTTGATTTTAGAAGACTCTTCTGCACTATGCAACTGTGAGATGTGAGAGAGGTAACTGGGATCTCATAACCATCTCCCACTGCTTTGTTTTGGGTGCAGAGATGTCTGTCGTACTGTTCTCGGAATCTGCGAGTGTGCAACTCTGAACTCTGCCTGCAGTTGGCATTGTGCTTTTACTTGGAGAAAATGTTTGTGTGCCTACACATATATACTAGG
This sequence comes from Phasianus colchicus, assembly GCF_987193195.1. NCBI lineage: Eukaryota > Metazoa > Chordata > Aves > Galliformes > Phasianidae > Phasianus > Phasianus colchicus. The sequence continues at coordinate 35,323,508 of NC_143440.1, read as the reverse complement.
AGTTTTCAGTAGGGTCTTAAAGGGATTGCTGGGCTGTTACCATTGCAGTTAAGATTAAAAAAAAAAACAAATCAAGGTAAAAATGAGATGAAGTACTTTAATACATTAGTTGTAATGAAAAGTTTTTTGATTATGGCTTATGAAATATTGCATGTTTGGACTAATCTGTTGTGAATCATCAATAGAGAGATGGAAATCTGCAGTGGAACCAAGTTCTCTACTGCAAACATATGTATTTTTTTCCAGCCAAGCAGCTAAAGTTGCCCCTCCAGGTGGTGGGCTGGGTGGATGGCTTAGTCTTGCAGATATGATTAGTGCTGTTACCTCCGCGTTGGTGCCTTCAATTGCAGTAGAATTAAGATGATGATGAGCACTTTAGAAAAGTTATGTATTTGTTTTTATGTCAAGTCTGTGAGTTTTAGTATGTAAAATCAAAGTGATTTTCAAATGTCTGACTTCAGCCTTACCAACTGTTAGAACACGATGCTTGGTCGCAGTAATCTCAAAACAGTTTGAGTGCATAATGGTGAAAAAGATTTAAAGAATCTCATAGAGGTTGTTTAAAATTTTAACAAAACTTGTTTAACAAAATACTGATAGTTTGAGACGTGTGTGTGTGTGGTTTTTGTTTTTTTTTAATTGTATGCAATTAAATATTTAAATGGAACATCAGAGACTTCAGCAGTTGCTGGAAGTCATGCATCTGTGTAACTTCTGACAAGTCAAACCACCAAGCACTGGTGCTGCCTGACTTGCTACGCTCTGTGATGAGGATGACAGGAGCAGAGGCCTCTCAGGAGCATAGGCATTGTGAGGAAATGCTGGGCATTGTAATGTCCCATCTCTATCAGGGCTGCTTCCTCTTCATGCAGAGCCTATGGAGAACGCTCTTTCTCCCATGGCTTGCATTGCAGTTGTAATCGATGGCATTCTAAACAGATACAGCTCAGTTGATTGTTCTCAAATGCGTAGACTTTTCTAAAATGTGATATATTCTAGAAACTTGTGGGATTAATTCAGAACTTCAAATAAACTAAGTATCTCCAGAGGCAATTCCTGCAGCTTCTGTGTGGGCTCCTGTTGTTAGTAGAGGCACCACCTGAATATGACAAATCTTTGTGTGTTCAGCCTTGAAATGAAAGAACTTATTTGCAAGTGCTTAGTGTGGGCAGAACCAATAGTACTGTGTCGGATATTGCTGGCCATAAGCAGTATTCCTATTAAGCCCATATTGGCATTATACATTAGAGAGTATACATTTGAATATTCTACTGCTACAAGACAGGCTTGAAGTTATCTTAAGTTCATCCTGTAAAAGGACTGATGGCAGGGTAGCATTAGGGCAAGGGTTGTTGGCTTGGTGCTTCAGGCAATGATGGGCACTGGAAATAGTTTGGTTGTCTTACATGTGATAGGTGCTAGTTGTGCTCAGAGGCTGGTTTAGTGATATGCTGCTGGTAGGATACAAGTGAAATAACACATTTTGCTGCCTGCAGAGCTGCACAAGTTGCATGACAGCCTGTAGCTGGAGAGCATGGCGGAGGTGCCTGAGGACTGGCTGCTTCCAGGCTCTTGATCAGTTTGGAAGAAATACTGATACTGGGCAAATCCTTGGGTTTCTTGCCCCTTAAATTGTGCTTCATTTACTCATCCTCTAGGAGACTAAGTTCATACAGAGTAACTTTAATTTTTCATTATGAATATGGCTCTTGCTTCGGAGAAGGCCCTGTTTCAAAATGAAAGGCGTTGTAAGGGTCAAATGTAGTTCATAGCATCATTATTCATCTCCTGTGCTAGTTCTTTCGGAAGTGCATTCAGACACCTGATTGTTGCGAAAATATTTTTGCAAAGCAAATCTTCTTTGTATGTGTGTGACCTAGAAATGTTAGTTTTGAATTCCAGTGAAATACATAATTTCAGTAAGGCTGCAGAGCAACGTATGAAAAACAGATAAGTTAGTAGAGTTTGTGCCTTTTGATTTAACAAAGCCCGTTTTCCTTTTGCAGAGGTACCTTTCTTGGCCTTCTGCTCTTCTTCCTCAAACAAAAGTCTTTAGCTGCACATAGCTTACCATCTTAAGTATGCTTTAAAAATGGTAATTTAAAAGCCCTGTATAGCCAAAATAGTTCTGTTCCGGAACAACTCACAGCATGGTCTTTCAAACAGAACACCCAGCTACTGAGCTGTTCTGTGTCACCTCAAAACATCTGCTGGAAAACAAGGCTATAATAGATGCATTGTTCTAAGATGCTCTTTTTCCTTTTTGTTAAGTCTTGTTAAATGGTAGTTCATTTCAGTAGAACAGGGCCCTTTTCTCTTGCAGTTGGAAAAGCTTGCTTTCGCACATTCAGTAATACCCTTGCAGGAGGAATGTCTGCACTTTTTTTTACTTCTTTTAGGAGACCAAATTAAAAGCTCATCTAATTCAAATGGTGGCTATTCCATCCTCTTAGCCATCTCTTTTCTGCTACATGTATGTCTCCCTTGTTCCTTTCCATTCCCTCAGTTATGATGACATTCCTCCTTGCTCACTGAGAAGGGATAGTGATCACAGCCTTCATCGTTTTCCATGACTATAAAATCTGTCACTTCCTAGGTTGTATTGTTCTTGCTTTTTGAATTAGTGGAGTGCTCATGCTGTAGCACCTTCCTCCACCCCCAACTCACCTTCCTTCTTTCCGTAGAAACAGTGGTGAGTAAAATTAAGTATGCCTATTCCACAAGGAAGCTTTGTAGTGTCTAGAAATTTAGACATTAAAAGTAGAAACTAAAGGTGGCTTTGAGATTGAGAGCTCATAACTCGGGAGGACCATTTGGAGATAGTCAGTGGAGAAAGAATCTCCTGCGGCTGTTTGCTTTTATTCATCCTTTGATCGAGATGTTTGCCTCTGAAATGGCAAAGTTTAAAGAATATCTACAAAAGCATCTGCTATGAACCAGCCTCTGAGAAAATGACTGTTACTGTAGGCAAACTGGAAATAACATTTCCACTGCCAGATGAACTTTTAGACAGTTAAATTCTGATCACAGTGGGGAAAGGAAAAGGGAACACCAAGTTATGAAAAACACTTTTATTTAAAAAAGCACCAAAAATCTATTTGAAGTTAATTGCATTCCATTTGGAGTACAGCTCATAATACCCGCATGCTGTTCAAGTTTACTTTTAGCAAGTAAAATAACTGGAGGTTGTGAGAAACATGGCACAAGCATTTATCACAAGGTTATTTGATTAGTAACAATTTTATTTTAATCCACATCATCGTGTAAACTTTTCCTTTTTCAAAACAATTGACTTACAGATATCTTAAGCTTAGACACATTTGGACCTTTTAAGTGTCAGATACAAGAAAAGGACTTTCATAAAGAAGACAACGCTTTAATTAAAAGTGGGATATGGAAAATACTGAGAGTTGTAAAACCACGTTTTGTGTTTAATTACGAAATACGCTTCTGTCCTTATGTCTGTGGGAATATTTATTGCATGTCTGCCATTGTATTGCATAAAGTAAAGAAGTTTCTGGTGAGTTGTAATGAATTTGGGAAGGAACAAAAAGAACATACAAAGCAGTAATAAGATACAACATGTGAATATTTCTTGACAGTCTTTCAGTCTTTTTCAAGAATTGGATACATATGGAGCTGTGTATTCTGGTGAGAGTGCCAGTCCTAAAAGATGAGATGTATACAATCAGATTCTCACAAAGCAGCTAACTGGCACAAGCTAATGTTTTCTTGTGCTTCCTGTCAAAATATCTGGACTGTTTTCTGTTGCAAAAAGTAATTTTTAGTTTCTAGCACACTTCTATCTGATGCCTGGGCCTGGTTAAGGAATTCCAGTGAATAGTAAGAAACGCAGGATCATCTGAATGCCATGCAGTATCTCAGTAGCCTGTTGTCAGCTGAACTACCTTATCTTGGTGCTTGTAACTTTCGCTGACAAAAGATCTGCACTCTTTGGGTAGGCAGCATTTGTTTTCCCTTGGATTTGGTGCCATGTCTAAAAATATGAACATATGAAAATATGTGGTAGCTGGTTCTTCTTGTGAGGAATGCCAGTGTGTCCCTGATGCCATCCCTAGCTCACCAGGATGGGACTCCTGGATGCTTGGTGGTCATTTGGCTATGGGTGACCACTGGAAGCCCACAGCCCCATATGAAGGAAAAAAGAGTAAGGACCTTCTTGTGGGAAAGGGCCTCTTCTGATGGCCACTGGGAACATCATGGGAGACTGAACCCAGTGCCTCTGTCTTGCTGGCCAATGGCATTACTTTGTTCTCACCTTTCATTTTATGAGGGAATCTCCCTCTTGAACTCGTTCTGTTCAAAGTAATCTTTCTGTGATCCCTTTCCTCTTTCACTCTACTGCCTGAGCAGTCAGTCCCTGTTGTACATCCTATTGCCGGGAGAGAGTCCTGATCCTCCCTTTTTCCTTTCATGGGACAGGCTGAATCCCCTTTGGTTACATGTCCTTGTCTGTGGTCACGTGGATTCGATATTTGATTGTTCAGAGATTTCAGTAAACTAAATAAGCTTGCTGTGCTCTGGGCTCTGCCAACCCTGTAAGCCCTTCCTACTTGCTTGTGCCATCCCAACATCTTTTAATCTGGGTATTCAGCTGAGATCTATGCTGTGCCATGCTAAGGCTTGACATTCTTGAAGTCCCCAGGTCACAAACATAGACAACACTGTTCTGCAGGGAAGCTTAGGTAATAACTGAGATGCCTCTACGAAGAGCAGTCTGTGCTTTCAGCCCTTCCCAGACAGTTCCACTTACATTATGAGGAGGAAAATAAACTGCCAAGTCTTGGAAGACACCAGACTTGGAAATGGTGGCTGATGGCTTACAGATTTCTGGGTGCTGCAGTAAAAGCCGACCTGTCTTTCCATTTAGGAGCACTGTGCTCAGCCTCATCAGAAAAACTGGAACACTGTAAAGAGGGAGTGAATCTGGGGGAGTTGGTGAAAACACTTGAACAAAAGGGAGTTATTTTAATGTGATAATAGTAAGTGAAAGCAAGGAGATTAGTAAGATTGCTTTTCAGTGAATACCCTTTGAGGTGACTTAGCTTTTTTGTTGTCATCATAGGATTATACATCTGAGCAGCATCGAAATGTGAAATACTAACAACGCGATAGAGACATTTGCTATTTCTTACTTCTGGCTCTAAGTTAGCCAGAGCTGTATTTATTCTTTTAGAAATGTTTTCTTTCTCAAAATAAGTGTTTATGAAAAATAAGTAACAGAAAGCAAGCTCATTCTGTGCCAAAAGATTCCTCTTAATCTGATGTATTTTTCCTTCAGGAACTTCAGATGCACGAATATTTCTGTGGGTTTGGGAAGGCAACTAGCTGTTTCCTTTGATCAGGTATCAATGTTAGCATTTGGGGGCTAAACCCTTGTCTCTACTGGGACATTGGAACAGGTTTTTAAGGCCCTTATGGAATTTAGGGCTTGTGCCAGTGTTGATGAATGGACTTCTAAAAACTGTCAGGCTTTGTAGAAAGCTTGGCTAGGATACTGTGAGCTTGGCACTGGAAGCTCAGATCCTGATCAGATAGATTTGCACGTAGGGAGGCCAGGCCAGGAGAATAGCTGAACAAATTACAAATGACACCTAAAAGAGGGAAAAAGAATTTGGAAAATATCACGGATTTGGTGTTTGTGGGTTGACTTCCACAATTCTGGAACTACAGTTTTCATCAGGCTTTCAGTGACTGTTTGACTAACCTGGATCCTGTCCTGAAGTACAGGGGCTGCGCTTTTGATCACTTATGTTCAGTGAATTGAGGGGGAGAGTGAAGGAAAAAAAGGCAAATTAATTCTAGCTAATAAGAGATTTTTCTCACAAAAATAATAATGAACTTGCTCTGCACAAGGCTGACCGCTTCTAGGATCACGTGTTTTCATGTTGGGCTTTATGTCTGCAGAAATTCAGCTGTTCTCTTTTGTCCAAGAGAGCCATGAGCTCTAACAACACTGCTTTTTGTTGCTCTGTGCGAGGCTGAGTTTACAGACTAGATTCTTCTCGTGGGAAGATTTCTGATTTGCAGAACCATCAGAAAGATGGTGACGTGGCAAGGGAAGGCTTCCACTACTTCCCGATAAATGATGCAGAACAATCACATGGCAAATTCTGGGAGCCTACGAAGTAATGATATTCTTATCTGACACTCTCTGAGGATTTCTGGTCGTTGCTCTTTCTCCTCTTCTTCTTTGAACTACTATATCTCCCTCCTATGGGAAAAGTGACTTTCAGACTGTCAGAGATATTTAAAAACAAACAAACTCAGAAGTTGTAGTTTTTGTGTGTGTACTGTGGTCCTAATCTTCCTATTGTCTGCTTTCAAATATCTAGTCTGAGCACAAGCATTGTAACAGAAGGCCAGCTATCCAAAGATCTGTTTGCACTGGGAAGAAAGAAAATCCTCTGTATTGCATGTGGAGAGACCAGGATGCCTTCTCCTAGAAGTAAAAATTATCAATTCAAAACACCTCTGAATGAGTAGAGCCCATGGCTGATGAATGATCTAGGAGAAATGTATTGATGCTCTTAATCAAGAGTGGCACAGCACAGCTGGAATTCAGCAGTTTAGCTGTCAAAAGTCCTAGGAAGAATGAAGCAGAAGAGGTCCTCTTTGAGGACTGGAACATAAAGTACCAGGAGTGTTTTATTTCACTAACATATAGAAAGAGTAGGTTTTTTTCTCTCCTTGCAAAACTGCCAGTATGATATACAGCTTTCCTAACATGCAAGCTCTACAGGAAAGAAATGCCTACCTGTAAAACGTTTTGTTAATCCCACCACCTTTGGCTAACGTTTCAGCTTCTTATGGTGCTGTGATCTGATGTGATGGGCTTTGTTCTGCATGTGTAACAGAAAACTGATAAAAGAACAAACAGAGCAAGTAAGAAGGTTCTAATCATGTGGGATTTACAGATGATAGAGAAGGTTGCCTATTCTCAAGTCTGTGTTTATATACTTCTTCTAAACCACCAACATGCACGATATGAAATAGTTACTTGCGTTTGAAAGAGATAAAAACTGTGTATGTTGATTTATGAAGCTTCTCAAAACACTCTAAAACATAAGATTGAATACTTGAGTTCAATTTTAAAACAAATTTAAGTCTGTGTTTGAGTCGTAATAAACCTGAGTGGAGGCATCATTCATGTATAAGGTACCAGATTTGGCATATTCTACAAGGTGTTGCAATTGCTCTCATTGGAGATGCTTCAGATTGATGTAAGCATGATCACTTAACAAAAACTTATTCTAATATTGGGAAGCATTACTGATTTGTATCAAGAATGTTATACTAATAAGGAAATTTAATCCAAGTAGTGGTCTTGATGTTTCTCTTCTTGGACTACAAATGTGCTGGTTTTCTGCAGCTGAGGACCTGACTGCTTATTTTCTTCTTGAGGACAAGTATAATACTTGAGAGTCAGCCTTGCTCTGCTTTTAATTAAATGCAAACATAGACCCCCTGTGAGTAGCTCGATTTTGTGCTGGCAACAAGGAGTTTTAAGGAGGTGATCTTTGAAGGTTCCTTCCAACAAACAATTTTGTGAGTTCAAGGTCCCTTCCATCCTAAGCCATCCTGTGATCCCATGAAGAATGGCCAGTCTTGAGATGCGAAAACTGGAGTTGTGCTGGGTTTTATTAACAAAAAACTGTGCAAATGTATGACTTAACAGAGGCATCAGAATAAGTCTAAAATGTGCTTTAAATGCATGGAGAGTCAGCACAAATACTGCCTGTACTATCTCACTTAAGGCTCCCAGTGCTAGGCACGTGGCTGCCTGGCCCTTAGCTGTCTTTTCAGCACAAACCTTTGAGGGAACCATGAGGATGTGCAGTGCGTAATAGCTGGCTATAAATGGAATATGCTTACCTAGTTGTCCTATGAGGAGTGACTGAAGGAACTGGGGCTGTTTAGTCTGGGGAAAAGGAGGCTGAAGGGAGACCTTATTGCTCTCTTCCAATACCTGAAAGGTGCTCACAGTGAGAGCAGGGTTGGTGGCTTCTCACTGGTGACAGGTGACCGGATGAGGGGAAATGGCCTCAAGTTGCACCAGGGGAGCTTTAGGTTGGATATCAGGAAAAACTTCTTTACAGAAAGGGTTGTGAAGCACTGGAATAGGCTCCCCAGGGAGGAGGTTGAGTCACCATCCCTGAATGTGTTTAAAAGCTGTTTGGATGTGGTGCTCACGGACATGATTTAGTGGAGGGTTGTTAGACTTAGGGTAGTATGGTTAGCTTGTGGTTGGACTTGATGATCTTTAAGGTCTTTTCCAACCTGAGTGATTCTATCATTCTATGAAATGCCAGCTTGCTTTTAAGATTATTTTCTCAACAATAATTATAGAGTTATTTTGTACGAGCGACTTCCACAGAGTTATTTAAGGAAAAGGACTATGTAACAACAACAACAAAAAAATAGCAAGTAATAGCTCAGATATTCTGAATTGGAGATTTTAATGTTCACTCAGATCTTTAAGACTTCTCTTTCCTTTCAAAGTTCTTTCTTTTGATACGTTAACAGAATGTTCGAAGTATTTCAAATTGCCTCATCTGCCTAGTGTGTGTTCATACAACAAATCTGAAGAGCTAGCTATGAAGCTGGTTATCAGTTAGACCTGTCTTCAGCTGTAGTACAAAGACTGCAAATTAAGTTCCTCAACACATCAACCAGACTAATTTATTTCCAATTTCTGTTTACAATCGCTTGCTGAAGCAACAAATCCTGTAAGTTGTGATTTAGGAGAGCTCCCAGTGGAACTGATCAGGGACCAATGTATCACTGACTGCCACAAGTTTTGAACAAAAAGCAATCAGTGGCTTTTTCTCAGAACTTGTTTGTCAGCTGCAAAGTTAAAACTGTCTAGGAAGAGTATCTCCCTCGGTGGCCATTTGGTGTGTCTTTCAGTTAAAAACTCGGGTCTTCTTAAAATTCCTTCTGTGGAATGCTTTGCTGAGAACAGCACTGAACACCCATTCCCATCTTACTGGAAATCTTGGTAGTTGATGGATAGTTGGACTGGATGATCTTGGAAGTCTTTTCCATCCTTGGTGATTCTATGATTCACGCATCTGGAACAAACTGCCTCAGGATGTAATAATCATAGAACAGCCTGGGTTGGAAGGGACCTTAAACCACCGAGTTCTAACCCCACTGCCACAGGCAGGGTTGCCACCCACTAGATCAGGCTGCTCAGGGCAGCAAACCTGGCTCGGAATGCTTCCATTTAACTACATTAAAGTCATTACTCCAAATGTTTTTGATCTTGTTCTCACTAATAAACATAGCGTACATGCAGGGAATGAGAAGAGCAAACTGACGTTCAGTCCTTGCTGACTGATCTATGGGAGAACATTCACTTACAACATCTATCATTAACACCATAATAAATGTATTTATTGAGTTGGTAAACTTGGAAATATAAAGTAATAATGTGGAGTATCTTACAAGACTCGGCTTAGAAAATTAAGTAACATTTTTAGTTTTGATAACAGAGTCTAGTTTAGTTTATATAAATCTTTACTGACACATTTATTGTGATTTTTAAGTAAGAGATCAACTGTATTTCTTGTGTAGATATTCTGAGAAAAATTCTATGGGGAGGGGGGAAGTACTGTTTCTAAAGCAGAATTAGCATCAGACATTGAAGAATAATACAAAGAAATGCTGAAAAACATATACACCAGTAATTCTTGAAACCCTATTTGTAATAAACCCACAATAAGTGTTTCCTTGTTACTTACGAGTATTTTAGACCTCTTATTGAAAGGCAGAAGTGTTGTTTTCAGAAGGAATATTTCTAGAGGCAGAGACTCAAATCTATACAAAAATCATGCTGTCTTCTTTCAATTCCTGTACATGCTCTCTGGAGCTGTAAGTACTGGCAGACATTAATTATATAATGAAAATCCTTGAACTGCTGCCTGCTCCTGCACTGGCTCTACTTAAAGTAATTGTTAATATGTGTTTTAAATATGTGTTTATTAAACGGTTACTACGTAGGGGCTAAGCTGTACTATGAGTAGGGCTTGGTTTCTTCCCAAACATAACAGTCAAAGCAATTAGAATAAAAAGCGGAGAAGAAAATTATTAAAGGATTTGCAGTTTGAAACTGTATGATTGTTTAGACAAGTAGATGAATATAAACATAACCTTCATAGACAAAGCTAAATTACTGCATCAGTAACTTGTACTGAAGGTAATTTCAAATACATCTTCAGACCATCAAGCAAAGATGGCGCAGAGCCAAGTACAAGGACTTTGGTAAAGTAAAAGGATAACAGCTAGAAGCTGCAGTTGTCGTGCACTAAGGCTGTTTGTCTGCAGTCCTGAAAGGCAGTTTTGTTAAATGAAGATAGCTGGCTTTCATGAGCACAGCTCCTGAAGAAAGACTTGACCTTTTCTTCAAAATATTGCTTTGTTTACTGGAACAGAAATTGTCTATGAGATCTTGAAAATGCTGCGTTGATCAGACAGCTCTGTCATAGCCACAGTTAATACTACATTTAGAAAGTAACATGACTTAATGCTCAACAAAAATATCACACATTTTAAGGTTTATTTCAGAAATGTTGATATACACAGTACTAATTACAGATTTTTTTGAGAAGTTATATTAATGAAGCTGTTGTAAATTTTAATATTGTGACAAAATTACAGATCTGAAGTTATCTGAATGCTGTAGCAGTTCTTTAATTTGTCATGCTGACATTCAGGTCATGGTGTTTCAGTCTTAATTCTGGCCAAGCTGGGACAGCTACATATGAAGAGACAGAAACGATTAGGTTGGTAACATTATTCTTTCACTACATTAATATTTAGTTCATACAGTAAACATTTTTGTCCTACAACCCTTGGTTACTTCTCACAATCAAAAGCATGCAAGTGATACAATATTTAATGCATAACTCCATACAAGAGGTTTTAGGTTTCAAATCCTGAGATTTGAATAAATTTCAGCGTGAAGGCTGGTATGTACAGTCAGAGTTGGAGGAACAAGGAAATTAAGCTCACTGAAGAGCTGTATGATGATAAGCAGCATTTGTTTTTCCTCCTTCAAGTGTAACAGAACTTAGTGAATTTAGTTCTTCAAAATGTAGGTCTGAATAATTTAAGGATGAAGTAAAAGCACAGGTGGTGACAGCTACTGGAGAGCTGAGTACAACAATTTGTATTTTGCAGTTTTATTGGAGAGGGTCAGAAGTAATGGCATCATAACTTCCTTCTTAATGCTGTTTAAAAAAAAAAAAAAACAAAACCAAAAACTAGGGATAACCTGAAGCTCCCACAGTTCCAGTACTTCTAAACAGCAAAACTTAGGACACATATTTCAAGACTGTGCAGCTGAACAGCAATTTTTAATTCAGGAGAATTGCTAGAATAGCTTGGAAAGATCCTATTTGTGGAAAAGTGTCAGAACTTCAGAACTGAATTTTTTTTTTTCTTTTCCCTCTCTAGGATTTATGTTAAGCTGATTACAAAGAACCATTCCAGCTGCACTGCCTGTTAACTCTCACTGACAACACAGGCCTTCCAAAGATAGTAACAGTGACTCCAAACCTCCTACTTAAATCAAGTGAAGAACAGGTAACAAAACCACATCATTTTTTCACATCAATTTGTTTTTACAAAGACAAAAATCCATAGAGAGATAGAAGTTAAAAACCAGCCACGGAAGTCATAGTTATTACAGTAATAAGTATTACAGAGTAACTGTTAAAAGTACCTACCTGCTTTATAAACTGTGTAGCATTAAAAAGTTCACTGCAGCCATAGAGGACATGTTTGCCTTGTTTACCCTAAGAAAAAGAAAAGATAGGAAGAAATCAAGTGTTAGGAGTAGCAAAAGTGGCTTCTACAAACTGCATACTAAAAAGTGTATTTCTCCATGATCTTTAAGTCCTACAGTTCTGGCTGTGGTAGAGCTAAAAAGTTTGTTATTTATTTCCATATTTGAAAAAGCTTTTTTTTAAAAAAAAAAAATGAAACAATGTTATGTTGAATTTAGTTGGATACATAATGATCCTAGCCTGCAGTGAACAGTTTGATAGTACTAGTCTGACAACACGGCATTGTAGAAGTGAAAAAATGGTAGAAGTAACGCATAGTTTTAGACTGAGTTTATGCCCTGCACTGGCTAATAATCCCACAGCTCCTCAAAGTTTGAGTGCAGGCTCCAGCAATCTGTCTCACTGTTGAATTACTTAGTGCTTTCCTGTACTAGTCTTTTTGTGGCTTTTTTGTCATTGATGTGATTTTAAAACAACAACAAACAAACAGAAAGCACCTTACTATAGCTCTGTGTGAGTGATAAATGATAAGCAGCCAGGGAACTGACAGGACAAATATAGAATAGGGGACTCACTTTTTTTCTGATACAAAATTAAAAGTTGCTTAAAAAAAAGGCAAAACAGGAAGAGGAGCCTCCTCAAAATGATTTTGTTTCATAGCTGTGTTAACAGCTGTGCTGTTTCAGCAGTCTCAGAACTGGATTTTAACAGTGGCTGGTGGGCACATGCTAATTCGGGAGATGGTAATCCTGCTTTGTCTCCTCATCTTTATTAATCTGGAGTGGTTTGTGGCAATAAGTTTTCTTGTCACTGAGCAAGAGCTTGAACTTGGTTCTCCCCACCTTTCAGCTACATTATTTAATCTTGAGGCCTGAACAGTCCGAATTTGATCTAAACTGGAATCTTGATACTCTATTTTCCATAATATGAATGGGTAGCACTTAACTGCTGCATAGTAACATAAACAAAAAGAAAAAATAGAGATAATTAAGAAGTGGGACTATTGCCTTTTTAGACTGCAAAATACACACTCCTGTACAATCCCAGTCTTAAAAAATCAAATTCTTCTAAAAGTGTAATTTTGAATAAAAGCATAAACTCATACTCCAAGTTACTCAGCACGCTTAGAGATGTATCACCCAAAAGTTAGTGGAGCCAAGCTGAAGCTGCTTAGCCATGTAAATAATGCAACACCAGTGCTTACTGTTTTGTTGTTGCTGTTTTTTTAAAGCTGTGCAGAATTTGATTTTCTTGTGCAAAATGATAACGTATAGCAGAGGTGGGCTGTCAGGCAGTACTTTTTTTTTTTTAACAATATACGAAAGGAAATAAAAGGACAAGCTAAATTTCTTTGTGCTTTGAAGTTTGGCTGGCGCATTTTCAGCATGTTGCTGGCCAACATATCTGTTTCAAGGTATAATCTTCCTAACTATGAACAATAGTTGATCTATGATGAAGTGAGATTCTAGCACAGAACTGAAAATAACTGGGTTTGAGGGTTAAGTCTCCTGCAAAAACCCCCAAAATGCCAAAGCTGAACACTGCTTCCTGCTTCAGAAGGTTTTCACAGATTTTCTCTGTTTTCAGTGGCAAACTGGTAAAAACAGACAGTCCTTAAAAAAATAAAGCAGTGAATAAAATCTTTGTTGTATCTGCTTGCGAGAACAGACCTGTTGGGTTTTTTCTTCCTTTTCAGTCTGAAGGAAAAATGATTGAATTTTAGAATAATTAATAAGCTACATCTGGTGAGACAACAGATGCTGGAACTGTACCACATGCATGGAAGTGTGCCAAACTGCACTGGCTAAGCCTGGAAGAACCATCTCGTGAGGCAGGCAAGTCACCTGGGAGCAGGGCGAAGGGAATCAAGTTTTCAGCAACTTTTCTTTGTTTTTCAAAAGCAAGGGACTAACTAAGTAAAGCTGAAGGACACTTTCCTTCTGGAAGGTCATAACCCACTGCTGAAATAGTCTGGAGAAATGTACAGCACATTTCATATTTAACAAACAGATTCCAGAACAGCAAGGAAACGTCTAATCCCTGTCAATGTCTCTGAAATTTTTGGTTCCTCCTGTCCTCTCTTTGTACCTGACGACTGTGTAACTTTCCTTTTCCTTTCTTTTTCCCAATTCTGACCAGCTCTGTTCCAAAACAGCTGCCTGCTAGAGGAGCAAAACAGCCCCGTGCAGTTCTGACTTCATGTTCTGCAAGACATACTGGAATAGGAACACAAAACTCTCAAGTGCTTGGTACGTGGAAAAATACTTTTCAGTTACTAATGCCACATATGTATTGTTTTCAAGGAAAAGCCTTGATCCGGATAGGTAGAAGCATAGCAAGGTAAAATCTAGAAGGAAGAATAGTATTTTGCTGCTCTTACCTAATTCAAAACTTCATCAAGTTTTCCTTTGTTTCCTTTTTACACCTGGAAAGTGCTTCTACCTCATCTCTGCTCCCAGAGGAATTCTAAAGATTTGGTTGGTTGTTTTTTTTTTTTCAGTTGCTGTTTTTTGGTCTATGTACATTCTGTTTAGGCTGGCCAGGTGGAACTAGAGACTTCAGATCCCTTATCCCCCATTAATCAAACAGCTGGTTCCATATTTTTTTCTTTGTACACCCTATGATTTCTACACAGAATCAAATGATCCAGCATGCTGAGAATGAACTGCCTGTTACTCACAAGTGAAAACTTCTAAACATAACCAAGTAATAGGCGTTAAGAGATTGATGTGAACATGATCTTTGCTTTGATAGGTGGCATACTGCTTGCATTCAGAAATGCAACATGAACAAAAATGCCAGAAACAATAACTAGCATTCTAAAATCATCATCCCTGTTTTCTACTGAATTCTTACATACTTTTCCCCTGCATTGTATGCATAGTACCAATGTAACTGCTAATTTTGTAAGACTTAATCTTCCAAATACTAAACATTACAGAAAACCTCCTGAAACTGGTTTATATCAGTAAATTAGAAACTACAAACAGAAGTGTACATACCTTTATGTAGTCAATAAGATTTTGATATTCAATATAATTGCCTCCACCAACTACGAAGACTATTGCCTAAAATACACATGAACATAATCAGAACATGTAATCAAATTCCTAATATTGCAGCAGTGAAGTATATACCCACATCAGTTAATACATCAAAAACTATCTTCATCATGCTTCAGTCTAATAAGAACCTAGCACAGTTTTACTGGGATGCAAAATAACAAGTATTTCTTTTAACATGTTTCTTTGTCCTATTAAGAAATAGGTGAAACAGAGGCAGTTCCAACACATTGCATTTTTGTGTGGAGATGGCTCCAGTTTCACAGCAAGAGCAGCTGGAGTATTTTTGTGGATGATTGAGAACTAATTTGAGAAACAAAATATTTCTATTTATTAAAAAAAAAAAACAGTTCTTCATTGTCTTTCCCCTTCCTGTAAGAAGGTACAAAAGGCATCAGTATTTTCTGGGTTATGTTTAAAACATGTTGAACAATTAATGAATAGAATAAGGAAATGTACTAGTTCCATTCTTTGCATTAACATTCACTATCCAGTATTGTCTGATGTAGCCTCTATCACTATCATTTTTGCTATGGCAGTTCCATGTGACACAGAAAAGTATTTCTTCTGCTCAGGAGAACAATTAAATCATCCAGAGAATTTGTAGACATGCATACAATACTGAGGCAAACTTAGAAGATTTATCTGTTAATTACTATTTGTAAACATTTTTGTTGAAAAATACCAAACTTTACTGGCAGTTGTAGGAAATGAAAAAGGAGCACATGGCAGCACGGGCTGTTCTGCTGCTTTTGTGAGTTATTTCCTTAAATCACAAAGGTTGCTTAAAGAAGTCTCACTTAAATTCACGGCCAACACTATCGTGTAAGACTGAAAAGAGAATTAAATTTAGAGAGCACTGTAAAGGTCTGGTATAAAAATGGGGGTGTCAAATTACTGAGTACCCAAATATGGTGTTATTAAATTACTATAATTATCTCCAGAAGCAATTCTGAGATATTTTTTTCCTCCACTGTTATTCAAATGCTTACACAGCTCGCTGGAGAGACTTTTTGAGAATGGCAGCTCACTGCAATTAATACTAGAGGTAAGCAGACTAAGTGATTCTTTCAAACCAAGGTCTCTTCTTTCCTTTATTACCAAAAAATACTGTTTTCCTTTTTTTTTTTATACGTGTACACTGACAACACTGACAAGTAACTTCTACACGACTCACCTCCTGGAATGGATTTTTGTTTCGTGGAACTGAGCTGTAAAGAAAGAAAAACACCTACAACTTAAATCTTGTTAGGCATTTATGTTTATATTAGCATTTTTAGTATTAGTACCTGTGTTTATGGAATACTAAACTATATTAGATAAAAATGTAAAGTACAATGCAGAAAGGCAAGTATTGTTCATCAGAGTTATTATTTAATTATTTTTCATGAGAAATAATCATTCATTTATAGGAACAAATACACAAAATGAATAGCTTTATCATCCTCAGTTTTAAGGTTGCTGTTTGAATCATGACTTTTATGACAATGCTTCTTTTATGCTCAAACTCCAGTGCTGCTAGCTAGGAATACAGCCACAGTGAGAGACACAGGAGTAACAACTGCATCAATGTGATCAGCATCTTTGGGATGCCTGCATTTCTGCTTATGGATGCTTCAGAATCTCAGGAATGACTATCAGCAGCAGGTACACGTTTTGCTGTCAGGCACTGCAGCAACATCAGAATTGAAATGACAGAAGTTTGGGTGGTAGAGAAAAATCCTCAAAATGTTATAAAAGCAGCATGAAAAAAAGTTGCAATACAGCTGTGATAATACTTTACAATGAAACATTCATATTCTCTGAAATTTGCTTCCCATTATTACTTAATGCTATTGGAAATTTAATTTCCATGATTCAAGAACAGATGGAATCTGGACAGATGAAATTCTTATTTACTGCAAATAACTAAAAGCAGAGGTATATATTCATCAAGTAATAAGCCTCTAAAATTAAATGAGCCAATAGCTGTCCCACAGCTCAGATGAGTGTTGGTTTTAGAAGGATGTTACAATTACCTCTCTGTTATCTACAATATGGAAGTGAGGTTATCAGCCATGGATACTGCTCCTAGAAGCAGAAGTCTGTACACTTCTAGTGCAATGCCTCTTTCGTTCTTAGTTTACCAGTGAAGCAACGGTCCCTTCATGTATGTGCACGTGAACTTACACGTGCACTTGTCTACAGAGGAGCAAACGCAGCCTGTTTTCAGAAATCTACTAACAATCACTAAGACAGGGCTGTACTTCAAATTGAAATTTTGGTGGGCTACTCAGTGCCTTTTTAATTTAACGGTGTAAAAACAGTTTCAAAGAAACCAAGCGGTATTTTAAAAAAATTCTAACATTAATCACTGTTAAATACCATTACACATTCCTGTGACTGGTGTACAAATTAGCAGCATGTTCAGTCACTGGAACAAGAACTTTCTTTTTGACAGAAACATATCTGGTTGATTGAGGTTCCAGTTGTGATTTCCTTCAATATCAACCGTCTTATCTTAAAATGAATAGTTAGAGATCTTACAGATTCAGCAATAACATAAGAATTATTTCAAGTTAGCCTTTTCCCAGAGAAGGAAATGAGCAAAACTGCCAGTAAACTCACCTGTCACTGCCTCGTAGCATCTTGGGGTCAAAGTAGCGGTAGTCATCTGTCTCCTATTGAAAAGAATGTTTAAATCTCAAAAGATATTGATTTTGGCTCATGAATTTCTGCCTTTGTTCCATGAAATGGCCATCAGTCAAACTGCCATGCTTTCCCAATTCCAGCAGATGCATCGCACCAAGTTAATTGGGGTGTGCACACATAATATTTGTACATAACTGAACCAGGGAAGCATAAACAGAGAGATAAACTGTTTCTGATTCAGCTACAATTGACTATTACACAATTTCCAAGACATACTTCAGTTGGTTGCATAATAAATCCCAACAGAAAAGCAATATGTAGAAAGAAAGATTAAGCTGTCACCAGCTTTAGAGGAACATCAGGCAGTTAGTTATGACTGACTTACAAATGCTAACATTTTCCAGGTTACAGAGATCTGCTAGTGATTTAATACCATAAACCAAAACACTTCTAAGGCAATGAATACAAAATACAAGATAGATCAAAATCTGCTACTGTTACGAAACTTACCCTTTTCATTTCATGATTTATGACTGCTATTAAACCAAAATTAAGCTTGTGAGGAAGAAATGAGTTCCACAAGAATTTGAAAAGTTTGACTGTCTAAACTATAAAAGTTTTTTTTTTTATTCATGCAAAACAGTGAAGCACTTCCAATATTTTTACTGGCAACGAGCAGGGTTTTTACCAAGTCTTACAGATGAAAAACAAAGCTTCTTAATAACTGCTTCTGACAACTGCTTGGCTTTAGTCTGTTTCTATACTACAGTTTCATCCAGGTATTTCACATTATGGAGGATGCGTACGTAAGTCTGAACTGGATTTCAGCTGGGTCAACCTACAAGCAAGATCTCCATGTTCTGTGGAACAAATAATCCTCTAGTAGTAGAAAATTAGCTGGGGGATTTACTAGTGCACACAAGGCATATCTATACATTCTATTACAAAACATTATGTCTAACTGCTTCATGTATACTAAAAGAAAATATAGTTTGATATTAAGGACCTCTGCAATTACATAAAATAAATATCCTCACATGTATCTTATTAAAGAATTTAATTTTAAATCTAATTTCATACTGACCATATATAAATGCATTTATACTCTCTACTGGAAATTTCAGCAACTCTAAAACGTGGAAAGCACTAGACAAGACTGAGAGGTATTTGAGAAAACTTCAGCAGGGAACCTCTGATTTTATTTCAGGAGTTAGTTCGTAACTCCTCCTAATTATCAGCTAAACAAATAAGATCAAAAACATTTTCTCGTTATTACTTCTGAGTACCTCTCCTGTGGGCATAAAAATAAATAAATACTAAATTGACACTGGAAAAGTGGCCAACAAGTAGCAATGCATTATGTTTCTTTTCCTTCTTGAATTTACTTACTCAAAGAATGTGTGTTAGGACTCCTCCTTAAAGGCTTGCCTGATCTCCTATGACTTGCAAAGTAGGACTTCCTGTTTTGGATCAGGTATTCTCATCTTTGACACGGTAGAGAATCATGAACTCCCTGACAGATAGACTGAAACAATCTCTCCTTTTTCAAGTGAGAAGATCAGTATTTTCTTGAAGACAGCTGTAGCAGAAATGCAAAATCACAGCCTGAAGCAGTGACTGAGCACCTGGTGGGAAGGCAGGGCCAATCCAAGGAAGTTCAGGTGGATGCAGTGCACCTGAGTGACCAGAAGGGGTGGAACCAGAATCCACCCCTTCTCCAGACTTCATTTAGGTGTCAGCAGTAGAGATGAAGGCATCTCTTGCTGGAGATCCCTGCATACCTGAGGCCTTCTAAATGTAAGAGCTTCTTCCCTCTGTTTCTGTGCCCATGGCTGTTACATTTGATTAAGTCCTCACTTGATCACCATCACCCTGGGACCTTGCAGCTCAGCTGTCACTGCGCTTTCCATTGGACTATGTTAGCAAAGTGATCTTGGCTGTCTTCTCTGACTACAAGGTGAGAGCGTCATGTCAGCAACAAGAGAACATATGAACTGCAAACTTCTCCAGCTAAGTTCCTAAACTTCGAGCCTGAGGAAGCTAGCATTTATTTTCAAATTTTGAGTAAGTTTTCACCTACCAGTTTTTAACTTCTGATTTCCATATTAAGTATTGTGAGTGACCTCTACTGGTTGACCAGATACATTAACCCTGTACATCTTTTCAAAGTCCTACAACTAAGGACAACACTCTACTCTGCTGCTGAAAATAACACCTATTTATTTCCACCTAACAATCATGACTCACTACCTATAAAGTACAATTAAAAAAAAGTTACTTAGAGATTGGTTATTTATCTATGCTTCTATTATTTACCTGCCTCTACCTATTGCTAATATCTGAAGCAGCAAATAGACTATTCTACATCTACTATATTTTGCTACTTTCCATGTGCACATCACCTATGTTTCTGTCATAACCACTGCAGTGCGGAGCCCACCATGAAACCTATTCATCCTGCATAGCTCAGAAGAGCTGACAAGTGAACTGCTAACTCATACAGGCATACGCTGTTAAAAGATGGACTGCTGGATACAAATGGCACTAGCAGACCAGTTCTGAATAATGCAGAAATCCACGTGTTCTTTGTACTACATTTATTTTCGTACTATTATTCCTTAACAAGAGGAATTCAAAGGGGTTTATCATACCTGTATACTTGATGTATACAGATCAACTAATGTGACATATTACCATTTTATATCTTGAGTGATTATGATCTCATTAAAATGAGAAACAGTCATTAAACTTGTTCTGAAAAAATCACCTGAAAGTCATTTTCAAAGGTTGAGTGTCTGCCACATCATATTACTATTTTATGTATAGGGTGGTCACATCAATGGTTCATTGAAGGAATTAAGAAAAAGGCTTAGACAAAGATTTTTGGCTATTTTTAGCTGTACGTTCTAGCACTTGTCTTGACTGTGCACAATCAAAGCTTTGTTAACTTTGGCAAGTTTAAGATTTCACAGGAAAACAGGAAAAGCAGACTTTCCCAACAAAGCAACCAACCAAACTGGCTTCAAATGCAAGACTGCTAAAATATTTTCCTCCAAACAACAAAGTTTCAAAGATGAGGGAAGGAAAACTTTCTGTACTAACCCTGTTCGTATCTACTTAACTTTTAATACTGTGCTCTTAAAAGAAATCCCTTTGATTCAAGAACCATTTCAGGCCATTGTTTAACTTCTACAAATTCAGGAGCAATAGAAGATCAGTATAACACAAAAGCTCAGTCCAGGCCTCCTTCCCCTTTCCCCCCAATAAAAAAGATAGTTTGAAACACCATCAAATGTCTTAAGATACCACTTTTATGCTAAATAAATTGTATGGAATAATAATAAAATGAAGATGTTTCTGTTGGTGAAATCAAGCACTGCATTATTGTGAACAAAGAATAGATAGGGTATATTACCATTACAAAGCCTAAAGATTTCATTAGACAACTTATCTCTTTGACAGTTACCTACTTGACAATTATCTCTTATGTGAAAGCAATTATACTCACTGGGTTTGACTTCATTTCCATAAGGTTGTCCAATATACGTGTGACTGGCAGATTCTACAAAACAAAACATGAAATTAATGAAATACTGAATTGCTTACTAAGCCTTATTCAGAGGATAATCAATAGAACATTTGCAACACTACTTTAAACTGTTAGGCTCTTATGTTTTGAAGAAGCTGAAAAGTACCAAAGTAGACAATAACTACTCTGGACAAAAAGTAATTCAGGTGATGGTACTGCAATCATTTATTTATTTATTTATTTAAGTAATTACATCTCAAAGCTGAAGTGCTTCCTCAGCAGTCAACACTCAGCATGAGACCCCCCTCCACCCCAACTTCTTTGTTTCAAGAAGCTGCCGGCTTTACTTCAGAGTTCTGGAAATTCCATCATGAACAGGTGCCCAGGAAGTGCCATGCTGCACAGCTGTATATGCACTGCCATCTCAGAACCTTCCAGCAATGGAGACACAAGAATGTTTACTTCGTGGGCTTTGCAACGTTACACAGTGGAAATGTTTAGCAACATGGCTTATTTGATCTAGGCTCTTTTCCTAGGTGCTTTTTTTTTTTTTTTAAAAAGACTGGGTGAATTTCAGCTAACAGTTAGGAAGCACTATTTCTTACTTTTGCACATTCCAAGAGCCTCAGTTTACAAATTCTATATCCCTAAGCCATGCTTTACTAAATTCACACTGGAAGAAATTGCCATTGTAATAGTCAATCACAAAAGCATTTCTGCTGCTTACTGGGAAAGGAACTTCAGGTATTTTAAATTCTCCTGGTGCTAATGGTCTATACAATGTACTGATAGTTAATATGTCATTTATGGACACAGCAGTAACAGTTAGCTAACTAACTACTGTGATTTCTAACAGTTGGGTCATCAAGTCCTTTGACATTATTATGTCTTGTATTAAATTATTTACTAGTTCCAGGGGAACTTCAGTTTCCAAAAGTGCGTGGAATTCAGAGTAGCATTGGCAGAATAGAATGGTTTGGGTTGGAAGGGACCTTTAAGATCATCCAATTCCAATCCCTCTGCTATAGGCAGGGATACCTCGCACCAGACCAGGTTGTTCAAAGCCCCATCCAGCCTGGCTTTGAATGCCTCCAGAAAGGAGGCAACCACAATATAAGATGTAATAGCAGATAGTGCAGACAAAACAAATTGCCTGAGATGCATGTAATGAACAGTGCTTTCTGTAAGCCAAACTAACCCTCTGTTCAACCAAGGAAATTCTCACATCTAGAGCTATTTTCTAGTGGGCAATACAAACACCAAGCCAGACTAGGAAACTCAATAACTGCACTGCCTATAACACCTTAAGGATTTAACCTGTAATGCAAAATAATAACCTGGAATCATGTTGGCAAACTTTATTTTTTGCTGCTAGTTCTAATTCAGTTTCAATAGCAACACAATGCTTCCAAATCTTAGAAAATGTACTTTATCCAATTTTAGTAGAGGAGTGACTACCATAACAAATGCAATATTCTGCTTCAGTCCTTTTATTACATCTGAGGTTAATAGGAAGCCTTCATGGACAAATTTTTCTTCTTCTTTAGTAAACATATCCAAAGTAGAGAAGTGGAGTCTCAGTATGTTAAGACTTCTGTCAGGAGGTCTCTAGGACACTACTTCATAATTGTATCAGTAAAGCTCTTTTCCTGGCATAGATGATCTTAGGTCTTTTTCAATCTTAATGATTCTGTGATTCTAATCATCCACCTCTGTAACTTCCAATACAAACTCACCACATACAGGGCAACAAACTTAAATTTTCCATTATGAATGACTAATCTGCATAATAAACATGGGTCATGCTGAAAATGGCGTATCCTATTTATTTCCCCAGAAACTACAACAGATACAAAGAGAAGAACTCTGTTAACAGAGGAAATTCTCAGCTACAAAGCCCTGTTTTCAACACAGTCTACATTAGCTCTGTGTTTTTGTCAGCCATGAACAAGAGCCTGCATGCCACGCTTGTCAAAATCCACTGGAGGGGACCTGCTGTCACACTGCTGAAACTGACCACGCATGGCCTCACTGTGCTCTCATCCACTGTTTAGTATCCACAAACATTCAGCAAACATCACTGAATGACAATGGGTGCCATTTTTTCCAGACTCCTCCTCTGCCACTGTGGGCCACCATAATAAAATACAGAAGGTGTTACTTTCAGAGCAGTCCTCATAGTATGACAGAGGTAACAGAAGTCATTTTCCTCAGTTCACAACTGCTTGACAATGCATGGTCTATAAACTTACTTGTTGCTTCAGTACCAAGTTCTTCACACCTTCCATCACAAACTGTGATCCTGTATTCATAACACGTGAAAACAGACTGAAAACCAAAACAACATTGCAAATGAAAAAAGAAAACGTTACATGTAATTTTTATGCTTAAAATTAATATCCAATTCCTATTAAAGCCAAAGCAACAAAAGGTACTAATTCAGTTTTTCATGAAATAAGATATTTTTCAAACTGCATGGCAAACCAAGCATTTGGGAATACACCTATAATTGAGCAGTTAGATTCTCAGCTATCAATAGGAGCCTTGTGTTCTACTCTCTGATCCACTGAACAGTTAAAGCCTTCAGGAGTGGAAGGATTTGAATGCTCCATTTATTTTTTTTTTCCCAACTTAAGAAAACAAAGAATTCTGATACTGACATGGGAAAATCAGTAACTACTGTGACAGTTTCCTTATGACAGCACACTTCTGAATGTACAGCTGGTAACGAGGAATCTCTCTGGGTTATGCACAGCCATTACCTTCTCATTCCGTGTCTTAAAATAACCAACTACACTCTCTCCAGGAGATCCTAAGAAAAGTAAGTGCATTCTTGCTTCCTGCCCTAGAGATGACCCATTTGGAATACACAGGGCTGTTTTTGTTTCCTGCCATGGATTAAATAAGGCTGAGCATGCTGGCTGTCTTAGTTTCTTGCTGAATTCTCCTATGACAGCCCATACACTTCATGTGAAGGTAACAGGAATCACTATATTAAGTTCCTTTCTGGATTTAGCCACTTATCCCTTTTCTTTAAATTTTTCTTTTATGCAAGTCCTATGCACTGTTAATGGGAGCTAAGTAATTTAAAAAACAAATTTTTCAAATAGGGAAATGTTTTATTCTGGGCTACATACAACACTAACTACACTTTCAGTACTACTGAAATAAACCAGAAGAACCCAAAGGTTTACTGACAATTAATCAAAAACATACCCCAAAGGTTTAGGTGTAGAGTTTCCATAGCTGGTTGGAGCTGAAGCCATCTTAGTGAAAGCCCTATGAAAGCAGGGGTAGAAATCAAATGCTTCATCTCATGGCACATCCTGCTGTACAGTGTTCCACTCCAGTCATTTCAAAGTGAAAATACTTATGCTTCTCAAACTGTTTCTGGAAGAAACTATTTCTCATGTGCATCCCTCTTGTCTACATCTACAATGATTAAGGAGCTGAAAGGAATTAGATTTTGTATTTAATAGGAATTTATTTTAATAAGATGTACAGTAACTGATAGGCAGTGCAGCCCTTTGGCATGAATCACAAAATCTGGAAGCTGAGCAAACCCAACTTTTCACCAAATTCAATACATTTTTTCTGTCTTGGATAATTAAGAACACTGATATGCATCACACTGAGTAGGGTTCTGGCATTATTAGAGTTCCATGGTAAAGTAAGATTTTGCATGTATTATCATAACAATGACAGCAAAGTTTATGCCAGAATAAATGTTTACGGATAATTTACACTGTATGATACCCACACTGAATTCTGTAAAGTTACCCCAATTACAGCCTCACATAGGAAAAAAAATGGAAATTACTCACTTCCACTGTTTTATGTAGCTCAGAGGAGCTAGATTACAACCCGCATCCATCAGTGCTTTTTTATACTGGTCCAAATCAATCTGAAATTATGAAGTGCAGAATCGCAACAAGTTTAAACTACTCTTAACTGTCCATGTGGAATATAAGATTACATTAACTTCACTGATACTATAAGTTTGCTTATTTAATATTTAGATAAAAAGCAATTATTAATCCCATCCTCTACCAAGTACAAAAATACAACTTAGATGTAAGCGCACAGAATTTAATTCCACAAATACAGTTAAGTTCAGTGAAAGCTACTTGTAGCAAATGCATTTTAAGGAAACAGTTTACAATATCGACATCCTTCAGAAACCTGACCGCATCGTGCTTTATGTAAAGTGTCACAACAGCAGCCAGTGAAAATGAAGAGCATCTTACCCAACCCAAGCTCATTTTTTCTACTAGTCTGAGTCAGTATAATATTTCATTGTGAAATGTTTCCATCTATATTAATTCTATATTACAATATTTCTACAGCATAATAGAAAACGTCCTTGAAATTAATCATAAGATCTAATGAACTATTAAGAAATTGCCTCCTGACCTGTTCTGACAACAGCATTTCTGCATTGTGCATCCACTAGTCAACTAACCAAATTACTTTGGAACGTACAAGGATAGAGTGAAAAGTGTCATGTAAACTTTTTAAAATCCACTTAAGAGTGGAAAGTGTACCAAGATGAGTTTCATAGTAACTCTAAACTGAATGGTTCAAAAGACAACCTTCCTTCTTACTAGTCATGCTTATCCTTCACAGCAGTAGCTAGTGCTTGACAAACAGGTTCCTTGATAAAACCAGACGATTTATTTTAAGTTTCTGTATTACCCGGGCATATCATGCTTCTGTTCACAGAGAAGCAGAAATACCTACTTAAGGCTGATCAAACACAGAAAAGCCTACTTGGTAAAACGCGATGTCATGAACTGTAAAGAATGTACCTCTGAAGGTGCCTGAGATGAGCTGATGTAATAGATAAGAAATAGTCGCATTTTGTCTTCAGGAGTTCCTGCTGCAGTGAAACACATAAGAAGAACTGTAACTATGAAGTGTTAAATGCCCTTCGATGTACGCATGTAACAACCATTTCTATAAATAAAGGTCTGAATTATATATGTATTATCTCTCCTCATGGCTTTGTTCAATACACACAGTAGTAAAAGACATTCAGCATTTTATTTAAAAATTACTAATAAGCTCACTGTTTCTGAAGGAGTTACACCTGCCAGATCTGCTTGTAGCAAACACTGCTCTGCAGGTAAGGGTAACATACAAAGTAAGTTACCTCCTGGCATTACACGTCTAACTTTAGGAGTGAACTGCAAGCATTCAGCAGACAGTAGAACTGTGAAAAAGACTGAAGAAAATCATGAAAATATAAGCCACAGCATTTTCTTTTCAGCTCTACAATTTGTTTATGCAGCTCTAGAATTGGCTGTACTGAAACAGCTGAGAGCTGAAAAAGCACTTACGTTCGAACCTTTGGTCAGGAAAAAAAACACTGAACTACCAACTTGTCTCTGGGAAGGATTTCACCTCCTGAATTATTAGCACACCATTTCCTTGGAGAAAAGTATTACAACAAATATTTGGGAAGCATTATCAATGGGAATCAAAATTCATCTCTGCCAGAGCAAACAGATGATCTGACCATCCTTGTGTTCTTTAGACTATAACCAACTATGTCAGAATTCAAACAGCATCTACTTTTTTTCTAGCAGAAAACCACAAATAATAGAGAACACTTCTCAAAACAAATGTTTCAAATCTGTAGTCCAGCACTTCATTAGAAAAGCTTGCTTGCTGCCTTTAGATGCAGTCAATACTTAAAAAAAATACACTGTTCCATACTCATGGGGAAGAGAAAAATACTTCCCAGCTATGGAATATGGATCACAACAGCAGGGAATCACCTAATCCAATATGCAGCTTTTGTTTGTAAGCAAGCACATATTTAGTCTGGCAGAAGCCTCTCTCATAGTAAGCACTGTCATAACGAACATTCATGACTTGATTCAACTGATTCCAAAACATAAAGTTTTAATAACCTTCAACAAATACTAGTAAGCCAGAAGATCAAAAACTGAAAAACTTTGTATCATGGGAACCAACAAACAGCTTTCATGGTAGACATCCCTTTGGAGTCAACTTGGCTCAAAACGCACTCTGTATGTCCTAAAGAGACACTGTAAGAGAACCTGGTCTCTGTAACTGACTCAGACACTTGGTTTCCAACTTGCCAGTTTATAGCTTATGGCAATACCTGCTGGAACACGATAGCATTTCCCTCACTGAGCATATTTACCATGCCTGCAAAACTCCTGGGAGGTTTGTGCTCACAAAAGTGTCTTGCTTAGACATGAGCAGGTGATATTTTCTCCTACCAAAAAAAATAAATAAATTCAAAATAAATGCTTAGATTATATCATGTACACTTATATAAATCTTAGGAAAACACTTTTTTTTTTTCTTTTCTCCTGGTGAAATTAATTGAAATGTTGGTATAAAACACAGCTGTGATAAACAGTTGCAAGTCCCAGACAGGCTGCTTGTTAAGTGCTTCCCTTTCTTTTTCCCTAAGCCACGGCCTGTGACAGCCTGGGAGGAGGACAGGGATGATAAATGTTCTGCAGGAAACTTAACTTGACAAACCTCAAATAGGACAACTTTATATTCAGTGGGAAGCCATCAGAGCTACTGCTTCACTAATGGAGAAAAGCAAAATCAGTAACTCTGGTTTTAGTACCACTCCATGATACAGTAACATCCCCTGAACTGGGAAACAGCTAACTGCCATGAATGGTAAATCGCTAACAGACAGCAAAAATGGGAGGACAAAGCAGGTAAGTGCTCAGGTCTGCCACTGTGAAGAGCTCTGCAGGTATCACTGTCCATAAGGCAAGTGCCCCACAGATCATACAAACAAATATTCACCACTGAGTGTGCTGGAAGACTTGATGCATTAGTCCTTCAAACAAGCTTTCCCTGTTGGTATCTAACAGCAAATCACACAATTGGAAGCTATCTAGTTTTGCAAGACAGCATACACAGAAAAAAAACATGGTACTTAAATCCTTTTGTTTCATCAGTCTTTTATCCAGGCAAAGTATATGAAATGCTAATTAGTTACTATAAACAACTGAATATCTAGCTTATAAAGAAAACTCTAGCTTAGATGTCTAATCTTTTTCTTGTGCACACCCAAGATATTCATTGTTAAAAGGTTTCAGTGACAGTTATGTGAGGCCACTGCCTCTGCTACGGCACTGCAAAAAGCCAAGAACACATTCTGGTTTGGGCCTTTTACAGAACAGTTCCCAGTGACTCCTGCTGATAGAGAGCCCAAGTACCAGCCAGTATGTAAAGCTTTAGTATGTAGTAACCAGACATGAATCAGCTGGGAAGCTCTGTTGCTGGGTATTGATAACAGATCTGCCACAGCTGTGTGAAGGCACATCAAACCCCCATGTGTCTGTCAGCCAGCTGGCTGGTTATAGCTTGATTCCCTTTTCTCCACCATCTTACAACCCATCTCTCTCCCTACCCCCCAAGCAAAGGTGATCTACCTACACTACTGCCCTTTTACCTAAGCAAATCCAATGAAATGCCCTGCTCCATTCTGGCTTTATGATGTGTTGGATTCTAAAGAACCAGCACTGTTCAGAACACACAACTCCACACTGTATTAGTAAATACTTGACAAGCAAGGTAGTTAAAATCTTATGGCCTTCAGCAACACAGAATTAGAAATGGATCTGTGTGGAACTGCAAAAGTCACCATGTTTTTAACATATTACTCAGCCTATTTAATAAACACGGTAGACCACTACTGGAATCAATGACAAGCTGTTTCCTTTATAAAGTTGCACAGCTTGCAACACACGTATGCTCTTTACTGTCCACGAAGTTATAGCACATGTTTATTGCATCTCAAAGCATGTTGACACCAAGTTCAGATTTAAGGTACTCACCATCTGGGTCAGAAATCATGTCCAGCAGAGATTTATCCAGAGTAGATTTGCTCATTATTTTTTCCTCGTATTCAAAATACACATCCAGCTTTCTAGTCTGGGTAAGAGTAAGTGTTAGAATTTATTAACTCAAACTAATTCTTCATACTATGACAAATACCTTTTTCCTTTTCAAAAGGTTTTAGTCATCACAACTAAAATGTTTTTAAATAAATTGCCAGAAAAAAAAATGCTTACCATTATCAATGTCAGAAAATTGACACCACTCTCACAGTAGAAGTGAAAATGCAAGTTAAGCAGGGATGTACAAATATTAAACTGGAAGAGGAGCTTTGTTTGAAACTCTGCTTTTGCTGCAGCTGCAAACTTCATGTCATCATACATACAGTCAAATTTGTGCTGAACATGAAGTCTCTCAGTCAATGAGACAATTACTCAATGTAGACAAGCAGGAAATTCCTAAATCCAGTACAGTATCATTCCAGATAAGACTGGGAGCTTTCCTTTCAAATCTGACGAGTTGTTGGTGTGAATGAGCTATTTCAATAAAGATGGAACACTTCATAATTAGACTGCCTGGCTAACACTTATTATGACAGATTTCTAGAGTTATCACATGCAGACCAAATTGTGAAAATCCTTTTTTAGAGAGGACACCACAACTACTGCAAAAGGCAAAAGTTCTATGGAAGACATCAGATGGCCATGCAACTATTGACAGCACTCAGTGCATCTTGCACAGACAGCCAAGCTTTGCACATCTGATCAGTTTCAATCTGGACACAGAAGAATGCATTCCAGCACTGATTTAGAAACCTGATGTTCCATCACAGTTTTTATATTAAAATGTGGCACTACAGCAAATGGCTCAGCTTACAAAGCCTTAACTTCTGGCCACTAACTAAATCCTGCTGAACAAATTCAGCTATGCAATGACTCCAAAAGGAGACTGGTAGAGTGGATCTCCATCTCACTGCCTTGGAAGCATTTCAGCTCCACATTGTGGTAACTGGGAGACTGAAATGATGTTAGCAGAGTGAGGCATGAGTCACCACGCTTTTTCTCAGGTTAAAAGATTCTGAACATTTTTTGCCCAATGTTGTTGAGGCATGAAAAATTGCTATGGCACCTTTTAACCCAGTGCAGTGGTTGTTCTAATGGCAGCAACAGAAAAACACTGGAAGTCTCACTTGCTTCTGAATCCTACTACAATTATTCCTAAGAACACAAATAAGGAAATAAAAAATAAAAATAATTAAAAAAAACAAAGATAAGAAGGAAAGAGAAAAGAAGAAAAGAAAATTAGGATATTTCACATTTGAGTACAGTAAGAGGGACGAGAATATGAAATAAAAAGTCACAAGAATATTTTACTATTGAAAATTGTTGGCAGTCAGCTTATGCAGGCAGCCACTTGCCTTACAGTACCATACACATAACACTCCTGTTTCTCATTGCTACCTACCAAACACACTGAGAAGAGCAGTTTCTTGCAGAACAGCACCTCAATTTAATTCAGCCTTTGTAGAAGCTCGTATTCAGGGATATTTTTATAAGCTCTATCTCTGTAGCAGTTTCCATGAAGTGAACTCAGAACTGATCACTTGCTACTTCTAGGGGTAGAAGAATATCTTATTTTGTCACTGTGACTGGCATCACATAAAAGTTGTATGGAATGAGGAAAAAAAAAAAAAAAGATGCAGAGCTCCTCTCAAAGCTGTATTTGCCTTGTGCCCATATTAGAGGGTACTCACAGCCATAGTTACACTGCTGTAAGGCCCTGCATTGATCATACCTTACTCAGCTGAAAGGTAAACTAATGATCTGTGCCTATCTTACACTACTGTACAGACAACAGACAGGAACTGCCAGCCTTTTTCCAGGTGTTTCATTCAGATACCAAATGAATTTGGTATCCAGCATGTCAGACATGTTCTGTGACCTGTCTCCACAAGACTGGACAACTCTAATTTGCATTGTAAGCTTCCTTAACTGTCTCTAGAGACAGAAAACAACTGCAAAGAAGCCATTACGATTTTTTCCAGACTTTGCATTATATTCACTTCCTTTTGTGTCTTAAGTAAATTTGAGTTCCTTACAAGGAGTTAAAAATCCATGTCTTTAGGTTTAAAACATTTTTCCCAGACAAAAGGCATCCAACTAACAAAGGATTTCACAAAATCTGGAAACTTCATCTCATTAAGATAAATAAATTATTGTTGAATTTGGCAGTGCCTGTATTATCTTAGCTGGTGTTTCATTTAAGACAAATTTATTCAGATGGCATGTAAAACTCTACAACATAAAACAAATACGTTAATTCAAAACATTTGTCTACAGGTCAATTTCTAAATAAAATAACTTAAACATGAGATACTTCAAATTGTAAGAGTAGATTTACAGTTCTTAACTAATTTTCATTGCAAACTGCTTAAAATTCTTCACAACTCCATGCTAATTTCTGACTGTTTGGGTAGGGCAAAACAGAGTACTGCAGCAAAGAAAACTCACTGACTGCACATAGCCACACTACTTAGAGCGTGAAAAGAAATATTAATGGCAGTTACATACTTACTCTCCAAAATCTGGGACAATGGTTTTTGAAGCATGAACTTCATGCTCTTCACAAGAAGAAAACTGACTGAACATCCTGAAAAACTCAGCTCCTTTTTTTGCCCACAGTACGCAACACACACAGCACCTACTGATATGGATCAATACAGAGAGTCCACTCAGCTTCCTCATCACCAGGCATTACTGTGTACATAACCAACTTACTAGAGAAAGTGCTCGTCAGGGCAGTAGTTTTCTTATACAGGTATGTGAGGAATTAGATGGACACCAAGTAAAATTTTATAGGATTACTGAATAGCCACAAACACTACTAGTTACCTTTTGACAGATTTCCCAGATATGTCATATCAATGAGACAGTTACTTCCCAAAGAGCCAACTATTCCAAAAAGTGCTGATAAGAAGCAGATGTCCCGGTTTAGAGGAAAGTGCCATTTTTCTCACTCAATGACAAACTCTCAGACATGCCAAGAGTAAAAGCTGGGGAACGGGAGCTAAACAATCCTGTAGATTCAACAAGACAAGACAGCAAGAAAGAGGTCCTTATGGCTGCCAAGCTGGATAGCAAGGTGAAGAAAAATAAAGACGCGTTTACATTTACATTCCTTTCTGCCTCCTGCTCTCCATTTCCTAATGCAACATCTTATTCCACACTAACGCCATTCAATTACCTTTCTCATTTCCAGCTAAGAGATAGGATCTTTATTGTAATTAAAGCTCCACATTTCAGCTTCCGTATTTATTTAATATTTGTGAAAGCTTTCAACTTAGCATCTTTAAAAACAATTTGTTATGAAGCCAAAATTTATTTTAGGGTAAGTTACTGAAATGCACCAAAATCTCCACCTGAGCACTGGACTCCAAAACAAGCATAATATTCCTTCATTTTAAGGCAGAAAAGGGGAAAAGCAGGATTAACTGAAACATCCTAGAAGGTCATTTTTGTACAAATTTTATTAGGTTATCCTATCCTCTTTACTGAGATACTTCCTTTTAGAGAGAGGGAGAGAGAGAATATGCAGAAAAAGAAAAAAATCATATTTTAACTTACTGGAAGGAATTTCTCAAAGACACTGACAGAAAACAACCTGAAATAACAGCCCCACAGAAGTCAATGGAATGAGTGAGTCTAGCCAGGTAACTGAAGTGTGATGGATGTCATCAGGCTTATTGATAACAGGGCTCAGAAGGAAATAATGAAAAACATGGAAGATATTCTGACTAGGACTAATCACTTTACCTTTTAAGTACAGCAGCCAGAGAAAGCCTGATTTGAGCTTAAATGAGCTGTTGGGCACAACCGTTCAGTTACCAGCTTCTTCAGAGAAGAATCAATGCACAAAGACGCATTTGTTGCAAGTGCTGACAATAAATAGTCCATGGTTCACTTAGTGAAAAAAGTGATGTATTCTTTCCATCATTTCACTAAACATTTAGATACGCCAGAAAACTGCCAGGACCCTTGAGCATGTGATTCATTTCTAGTTTCCTCTGGCTGTGTCTTAAAAAATTATCCAAGACCACATGGAAAGAAGATGTAAACTAAGCACTAAAATATGACTGTAAGAGAAATTAAACTCACTTAGACTAACTAAAATATGACTGTAAGAGAAATTAAACTCACTTAGACTAACTAGAGCAGGTCTCATAGCATTCTTTGCACTGATTCTCACACCTCCAAGAATAAAAACACTCATATTTACTGCAGTAAAAACCATAACTGACAATGCAGAGAATCTGTTTTAGAGTCTGAAGTGTTTCCAGATCAATGAGAAAGTGAAAATAACCTGAAAACAAGTGTAGTGTCTCACTAGATCCTCCTGACCCGTACATGTGCCCAAAAACATATCTTCCTCTTATCCTAATCTGGTTTCTCTTTTAACCTCACATAAAACACACTGTACTACTGTTTCAAAGTATCATGAGACTTTCTTTAAAAAGTACTGGCTAAGATTATGTATTTTTGTGGTGAAAATATTTCTGAGAAATGCATGCAGTAACATGCCATCCTGCACTTTAAACCTGCCCACCTTGAGTGGATATTTTTTTGTCATACCAGAGAGTGATGACAGAAAAGGGGAGAAAAAAGACAGCACAAAGCAACTGGGAGGAATTTATTTAGTGAAAAAGCTTCTGTGTAGGTAAGTTCCAGTAGAAAAAAATAATAAAACTTGTTTCTGCACTAGCCTGAGTTTAGTTAGTTCCTAAGTGTTTGGAGAAGGAAGTGATCCTTTCTAAAACAAAGAAACAATGATAGAAACACACATAATCAATGTACTGAAGAAATTACATGCTTATTTGTCTCACAATCTTCCACAGCTCTGTAACAAAAAGTACAGAGCCAGAGCACTCTGCAGAATGAGAATTAAGAATCATTTATGGATAAATTGATCCCTGCTCCCTGGGAGCTCTCCAGTAGCAGGCGCCTATCAGAGAAGGGAGACAAAGGCTAGCAGAGAGCTGCTGCAGAAAGACACCTCAAGATGACAGGAAAGTGTCTCAGTGACACCTAATCAAGAATGAACAAATACATCTCAATTCAGCCTTTTGCCAAGACGACACTGTTCATCAGAACTACTGTTATTTCTATTCCACATGCTGCTCTGAAATCTGGCCTCTGTCCTAAAAATTCGTATCATATAAGTACTGGTGTAGGCCTATCATTTCTGTCAAACCACTGGGTTTATTAAGATCAGCCTCCTTTTCTCCAAGCTTATTGCCCTCTACAACTTCCTGAGGAGGAAAAGGAGAGAGGGAAGAAGGCGCTCGGCTTTTCTCCCCGGAGACAGGATGCCTGGACATGGCTCAAAACCATGTTCAACCAAGTTCAGACGAGACACTAGGAAGAACTTACTGAGTGGGCCATCAGACTCTGGAACAGACCTCTTGAAAAGTTGGTTGATGCCCCCTGATAGTCCATGTTTAAGAGGCGTTTGGATAATGCTTTTAATGGTATGCTTTAAGTTTGGATCAGTTCTAATTTAGTCTGATAGTTGGATTCAATTTTTGTAGGTGCCTTCCAGCTTAAAACTATTCTGTATTTTGTTCTATATCTTAAAATTCAGAACGAATTCGTTTATAGAGCTTGGTTAAGAAAAAGTTCAGCAGCAGTAATAACTGAGGATGCACCTAACACACATGAAGAATGCTGAAGTAGTCTTCAGAACATGTTGCATTCTATCACTTTTAAACAGCATGGAGTAGAATTTTCTAAACTACTTTCCAACGACACTTGGTGCTTGAATCACTTTCTAGAACAGAAATGCATTGTTTCTTAAAGTCTCACCTATAATTTCTCTTGGTCTACTACGGAAGTAGATGTATCTTCAAGATTACCCGAGTAATAACTGAGGTCTTTACCTGATACCAAAACTATCTGCAAGAGCAGCAAACACAAAAGTGAAGAAACATCTTTCCTAAGAGCACAAATAACACAGAAGACACATTTAACACAGACCCTGCTGAAAAGACCAGTTTGGTAACTTTCATCATTACTGCCACATCTCTGGATATCACTTTCATTTGGTCAACAGTAAACAGTACTCTTTTGACAAGTGCATAAAGCACATAATGAACATAACATTAGTGCTAAGATTTCAGTCATAACTGGCCATGACACATCCCATAAACAAACAAAACACTTTTGTCATAAACTTAATTTAGAAAGAATTTAGCCCAATAATGGTTATGGCCATCATAGTAAAAAACAAAACAAGAGTAGAGTAGTAAATTCCAGAACAAAGAAAAGGGTATTTATCTTACTTCTCACACATAGATATGCAAAGTTCATTCCTCCTTACCCTTAAACACTACGTAATGTTATATTTATGAAAAGGATAATACAGTTGAGAAAGCTCACTTTTTTTTTAATCTCACTTCACTTGCTCAAGTATTTTTCTCCAGGTAAGGAACACTAACTCATACAAAGCTGAACTCAGAGAGCCATCTTACCTTTATATGCTCCAAAACAGCTGTTGCAACATTCGTATGCAGATCAATGAGCCTCTTCTTTTCCAGAAGTTCTGGAAGAGAGCTGAAAAGATTAAATACAAACTAATCTGCTGAGTTGCAGCAATTATTTGAATTGTATATACTTGCTACAGAAAAACTACAGAATACAGTACAGTTTAACTAAAATGTTTCAAAATACACATCTAATGAATCCCAAATAGAGCAAAGTAATCCACACACACTTTTTATCTTGATTAATAAAAAAAATACAAACAACATGGACAATTTAGTATTCCGACCGAAAGCTCATGATCAACAACAGATATTTGTCCTTCTTACCTAAACAAATAATATATTGAAATTATGGCTTACATAATCAACATTTACTTCATTTTTGATACAGATTAAAGTTTCAATATCTGTCAAATAACTGCAAAAGAATATCAAATAATGTCAAAGAATCAAAGAATTATCAAATAATACACTAACTAATGGAATGAAAAACAGATTCAGAATTAGGAAACAAGTCTAACTCTCAGATTTTTAGTGTCATTCAAAAAGTTAGGTATTCAAGAGCAGGAAAGTAAGCTTCCCATACAGTGTTCTTAAGAACAAACTATAATTTTGCCAAGAGATGTTACAGTTAACTACATTACACAAAATCTAATCAGTTTCACTGTACAAAGCAAGGAGTTGCTTTGGGAAGTGGACTTCTTTAACTTCCTTTTAAGGAAGGAATGCAGAGATAGTTGATGCTTTTGTGGTGAAAAAATGCAAGCAAATCTATGAAGCACTTTTGTTATTCAGCAGTGCTGCTGATGAAACATTTCAAGAGCCTGTGGCAGGGGGGTTGAAACCAGACGATCTTTGAGGTCCTTTTCAACCCAGGCCATTCTATGATTCCATGTTTAGAGCACTATCAAACACATGCTGTTGAAGCAGCATGCAGAAGACCTTGTGAAGGATGTGCTGGCTTGAATCAGAATAACGCAGCATCTATGTTTCACTAGTGAGCTGAATAGTCTTTTTAAAAAATATATTTGTTTAAAAGGATATTAAGAATGAAGTGACAGAAAGAATTAAAAATAGTTCCCAACCAATTAAAAAATTATGCGATATTGACTACTTACCTGACAGCTGACGTAAGCTTAGCTGTATTGTCAGAAAGCATGCTTATTGCTCCTTCATCCTCCCCTTCTATGCCCTGGTTTTTGCACAACAGTTTGTAAAGAAAAATGAAAACAATCATGATTATGAAGACGATACACAGAAATACAGTCAGTGCATTTGAACTAATTTTCTCATAGTGATATTAATGTCCGGATTGTTTTACAATTAAGGAAATTACATAAATTTAATGCCAATACATGCAAGCAGCTGAAGCTTTTAATGAATTATGGCATCCCTAGTCCTACATCTAAGTTCACATTACACCTAAAACTCAGCATGCACTGACATTTTTGGTTGTCGGCTGGCAGAGCAGGCTGAGCAAATGCGTAAGTCCCATTAGTCTTCAAATGAAAAACATGAGGTCAGGCATACCATTATACTTTTTAGTCTTTTTACTTCATCTTCTTGGGCTCTGTAGGATTCCAGTTCTTGTTGAACGGATTCAGCTACCTCTGGAAAAGGACTAATGTAATACTCTGCATTAGGCTTAGTTGAGATCCACAAATCATTTCAAGAACATTGTATAATCAAGGTGATGATGAAAACATATTTCAGAAATACCAATACATTAATATTACCAAATATGTGAAAATAATGATGTTTTATGTTTAACTTTCTAAGCAATTACTGAAAGCAGTAACTATATACACCTATTCTGATAAACAGTTTTGTGCTCTGTAACAAAAAGCAGATACAATGAATGATGGAATGAATATGGACAATGATCCTTCCATTAAAAAAAAAATCCTTCCAAAGAAACTTAAAAATAGAATTACAACAATATGAAAGAACACTAAGAATTTATATTCACCTCATTATTTTTGTTTATCTTAAAATTCACTAAAGGAAGTAATTTTACATGTAGAGAATTCTCCCTTTAAAATTTAAAGCTTAACGAAACAAATAGGACAAGCCATATCAATCACATTCTTTCTTTAAAAGCAATAATCTTATAGGCACGCAGAACTTTGTAAAGATATTTGTTATCTGAGTAAGAGTAAAGACTGCATACATTCATTTTTCTTTTTGCGCTTCCTAACTAAGGACAGTTATGTCTGTACTCTAATCCTAATATTTGTACAGGTAAAATTAGATTTAAATAGCTAAGTCTATTACAAAAAGTAAAAAAAACTGAAACCCACAACACAACTCCAATCTGTAAGCCTCATCTGTAGTATTTAGTCATGTCATCACATGTCAAACAAACCCAAGGAAATCCTACCAAAAGATCTGATCAAGCAAACATCACATCACTTCTGTACCTAATACAGCTTACCTGCCCTTATGCTTCTGCCAAAATTTATCAGATGCAGTTAAATCATAGGATTTCTTATTTTTTTTCTTAGGTCTAGCACCTGCTGGAGTACCTTCCGTTCCTGTTGATTCTTCCAAGTTAACTCTATTCAAATGGAAATCCTAAGGGAAAAAGAAAAGGAACATTACGTAAATATTTGACAGTTTCTAATCATTTAATCAGTCTTTTATATTCAGACAATTATCTTCAAGAATTTTTTTTAGAGGAAAAGCTACTAACACAGCTTTAAATTAAAATTTCCCAAGATGACAGTGAACAGTTTGCTGGTAATAATGACTGCAATGCAAGATCTCCAAAATTAATTGCACTACTGAAAAACTATCAAAGCCAGCAAGAAATCTTCTTAAAATAAAGCGACAGGAATACTGTTTCCCATATAGAAAATGGGTTATTTGGTAATAACTAAGCTCTAAGTACTCAGGTCAAAACCTTAAAGTAATGGAACGTTTGCGTTGTAGACAGAAAAAATTTCTAAGGTTGAATTCCACTTAAACAATTAGAGCAAATTTAACAGAGTTGCGAGGAAGCTCACAACAATATCTAGTCAGCAGTACCTACTGGGAGGACTATTTAGATGAATCTTCTTCATACATTCTTCTCTACTACGCAGATGTGCAGATCTAGAATCTACATCCTTCAGGTAGATGACAGAGTTATGTTCACATACAATGTTATCACTGCTTACTTGCCTGCATGCCTTTTGTTCCTTTTCTCCATTACTTTTGCCAATGACATCTCTGTGCTTTCTGCAGCATAACCCCTGATTTTCAACACAGAGATGAGCCAGAACCCCACATATCAACTTTATTCTAACCCCTCTGAAGTACATTTGCAATTTCACAGGTGATCTCTTCTTGTGAAATAATGACTAAAGGAGCACACTGACTTCATTGGAAGTGTCAAGAATTTTTTAAAATACGTATTTTTTCCAGAAATAAAACTTGTTATTCTCATTGTAAATGCAACTGCCAAATAAAAACCATTTAAAAATGTTTCTAGTTATCAGTTGGCACAGCTCACACATTCAGAATTTCATTTCAAGCCATCCAGGCCAGAACAGAAGAAAAACCATGTCACTTCCCAAAGAAAACACGTGCAGCCAATGGGCAGAAACCTCATGTTAGACAGCATGCTTAAGGTTTCAGTAAAACTAGACTACTTTTAATGTACATTTGTTCACTACAAAGTTAAAGGAAAAATAATCATTAATCATTTAATTGAAAACTCAGCTGTAATTTTTAATGGAGATCTATATTTTGGCTCAATTTAACTCACCAGTGACCCAAGTTTCCATGTTAGGTTTGGCATTTACAAGTTTTACCAAAACGATTCTTATCGATTCCAGTCCTCCTCATTTGACCTCCACATTCTGTCTTTAAAAAGCCTTCTATCTGTGCCTCCCACTTTTCTGTAACCACTCCCGAAGGGTATTTTAGTCCGAAATGTGGATCTCTGCACACACATCTGTTTATGTGTAGAAACACCACCATTATCATCTCAAAGGACACAGAACTCCACTTTGTGGCTCGGTTAGCATTTAGTTCAATACCTCACAGAACTCCTGGGATATTTTAACCAAGAGCTTCAAACATGAAAGTAAAATGTACATAATTAACATCCTGGTAACACTCTCAGTTACAATTCATGGCCTTCTGAGAGGCTACCATGGTCATTTAATAAAATATTATGCTCCATCAGTGAAGAATTTTACATGATTGCCTTCAGTGGCAGTAACTCGACTGGTTTTGAAATTAAATTTTTGTTTTGTCCTTGACATGGAATCACAGGCCACTTGATTATAATTTTATTAAAGAAATAC
The DNA here is from genome assembly GCF_987193195.1 of Phasianus colchicus. Taxonomy (NCBI): domain Eukaryota; kingdom Metazoa; phylum Chordata; class Aves; order Galliformes; family Phasianidae; genus Phasianus; species Phasianus colchicus. Next base: position 35,283,807 of record NC_143440.1, on the reverse strand, counting down.
ATTATCCTGTCAACTCAGTCAAAAAAGACAAGCAACACGCAATATTTAACAAGTTCTTCCAGAAACTTATGTTGAACAGATAAACATTCAATGACTCTCAAACCATTCTTGTCATGTTATTCCAGTACCTCTCCATATTTGTAAGCACTCAGTTTTCACTACATCTTTAATACTTCTGACCTCTTGATGGACCAAGGTCCTACCCCAGTGCATTCCTCAGGTCACCAGACAACTTCCTCTAGCTAGCAGCTGATGAGGAGGCACATGGAGGTGGCAGGTATTTACTAGCCAGCCACTGAGCATTTGCTCTTCAACAGCTTGCAGCCAATGAGCAGAAACGTGTTGACTTTATGCAATAGCAATTCCTGAGTCTTCCACTGATTCTCAAAAGCAAACAGTAGAAATGCAATATTTTTATTTAAAAGTCTTCAGTGTTCCACAGATATTGGAGAAAAACAGCACAAACCACCTTTTTTGATATGAGCTTGTCCTACAGAATGGCAAAAAACGTTCACTTGAAGAAAAAAATCCCATCCTTTAGGTTAATAGGAAGGGACTGCTCACAAGACATGAAGTATATAAAACAGAATTTAAAGGCACATACAAACAAGTTACTATATGTACATAGGTGTATGTGTATATTTTACATCTTCCTCTAACAGCCTCAATAATAAACACAAATTATTCCTCATGGCTATATAGCAGAATGATTTGCATGACTAACTGTACAATCCAAAAATGTAATTATTCTTACCCATTTTTTTGTATTATTAACAACTTAAATATGTATGAAATGCACAAACCCAAGTAGGCAGTATTTGCTTTCGTTCAAGTACCTCATCACTACTGGTTTTATAAAATAAACGAGAGGAATGGGCTTAAAAATCACCTTTGTTATTAAAAAAATAGATCCATTTTAGGTTTCTCACAGTAGGGTTATGTACCATTTGGCACGTCTATACTGAGCATCCACAACATGCTGTGGAGTAAAACAGACACGTTTTTGGAAATTCAAGCTAATACTTAAATCAGTTTTAAAACTTTTTACAAATATTTTTCAAAAACAAACTGAATGTAGAGAATTTGCAGTTAAAAAGTGATTATGAACTACTGAGGAATAATCTAGGACTGCTGAGTTATGTATTTTCTAATAAAATCAAGATTTCAAATTTTTGACAACTTTAGAAGTTACTGCTAAAGAAACCTTCTCAAACAATCCTCCAACCTTCCACCTACTTTCAAATAAAAGAAGTAAAACAGATTTTGGGTTAAGAGAGAATCTGGTATTAAGTTTAATAACAAGCTAAGTGAAAAAATATTTTTGGTAACAAAATCAGATTTATTCTTACCAGAACATCATGCACTAAAGCTTGGTATGTCCAAGTATGGTGGAGAGGAGTTGCTAAATCTATGTTTCTGTCAACAAGGACTAATAGGGGCCTTTGGAAGCTGAAAAGATGACACTTCATTAGTACTTCTTTAAATATGTTCAGAACATCCCAGTAACATCCTGAGCGATATCAGCCGCCTTCTACATTGCATTTTAAGTTAAAAGCCTAACTTCCTACTAAAGAATTCCACCAGCCTTCCTCAAAGCTTCTGGGGCTGACCACTGCCAGTATTTTGCACCAAGTGAAAAAATACTAAGCAGACGTCAGAACACCAAAGAATAACTAGCTTTTTAACTATTAACTAATACATACTTCCTTGTGTGGATACACATCTGAGTTTCAAACAAGCGTTTAATATTGTAAGAACCTGAGTGGGTCACATTTGACCTTAATCTTATTATGTACCTCAAACATAAAATCTGCCCCTCAACTCTCTTATTTCATTTTAACTCTTTGCTTGTATATGAAGTCTGTAAAGAAAAAAATATTACTTTCTGAGATGCACTGCTGTAACTGCATCATTAACACAATTTTATGAGGAAAAAAAAACCAACACCAAAATATCTTGGGTTATGGCCATATAAAAATTAACAGTGGAGAGAGAAAAACAACTAGTGTAACGATGTCCCTAGCAAATATAAAACTTACAGTAAATGTGACGGCTACATTATTTGGACAGACAATTCCATGCTCTGGATAAGTATTTACATGCAGACACACAATCTCAAGAGCCTGTGTCATTTGGGAAAGCAAACTCAAGATCAGCCACCATTTAGCTGTTAGAGGTTCCCATAATTCCTGTATGTTCCAGCTTGATTTCTCTGAGGGTAATAATGCTATCCTAACAGGAAAGCACGCCACCCTCCTGAAGAAAGTTCACTGGTTACAATTCCCATAACAATAAAGTTCCCATAAAGATAAAGGAACTAATTTCATAGCTATGCTCTCTCTCCTAACGGCTTTCAATCCCATTTCATTTTGTCCCACAATCTACGTGTTTTTTTGTTTTTTATTGTTTTTTTTTTTTTTTTAAATCAAAGCTCTGCACAGAATGAGATAAGAATCTGTAATATCCACATTATAAAAAAATAAACTGGGTATTTTTGTTTCCAGTTAGGAGACCATAAGCTCTGCCTTCAGCTACAGTTTTCATAATGGGTCTCCTCACCTTTTTTAGTACAGTGTAAACTACTGTAATGCACTTTTGTAAGGCAGTCAGTGAAGTATTCAACTAGCTGGAGGCAAAGGGATGTTGGAGAGGCAACTAAAAACAAATTTCAGACACATGGAAGCACCTGCAATGTCTTTTCTTAACCCTCCTTCCCCCCCCAAAGGATTCAAATGAATGACAGCTCTCAACTGTCTAATCATCCAACTTGCTTGTGCAGTTCTCCTCTGGTAGATATAGAAATCAGCTGACATAATTACAACTGGTAACTGCTCAGAAGCGAGAAAGTGGGTATTTCCTTCTTTTTAAAGACCTACAAGTTGATTAACAAATGTTCAGAAATGCAGCTGCAAATAACGGCACTGCAATGTGACTACGATGAAAGGGCAAACAAAACTGTCTGCTTCATTAAATAATTTCTGTCTCGCTGTCTCAGTCATGTAAGATTCAACCCAATTATACTAAGAGATATGCAGTCTTACTTTGGAGTACAACTACTTTAGTATACAATTTGAACCTAATCCTTGTAGTTTTCACCATATAGTGGTGACTTACCCTAGTGAGATCTTACAAACAACTGAAATATAAACAATAAAAACATACAGTTATTACTAACACCTTACCTGAACTGGCCAGCTCCAAGTGTGTCACCTGTAAAAAGACTGTTTCTGGCATCTCTTAGATTCTCTCTGAGCTTTTTATCTAATTTCTGCATGGAGAAAAATACAAAACAGTATTTAATGAACCAATGATTTCTTAACCTATTTATTTCTTCAACATTTAAAGATCATGCTGGTTTTGCACTTCAAACTTCCTATAGCTAAAACATTTATGGTCAACTTCACATTAGATCTGGCCCAAGAACTCTCTTCCCTGTTTTTTCTCCCTCCAGTTTTTATACCCAGACCCAAGAGTCTACAGAAGATATTACTTCATATCCAGCAAACTTCCCCTTAGATAATTAGCATCCTCTCTCTAAATGTGTGAATAAAAAATACCAACACCCACAGAGAACCAGAACAGAAGCAGCAAATTGTGCTGTCAGATATTGCTGTAGTAAAGCATCTTATAAAATGAATAACATCCCTGATATGAACACATGCAGACTGAATGCTTGGGTTTAACCAGTGTTAAGGCTTCAGTGATGAAGAAAGCTATGAGGAATACAGAATGAAGCACAGTGACCCCTAGTGAAGACACTGCTGTAGCAATTTTTAGTTCTAATTTAATTTGGTAATTTAATTCCTATTTGACAATCAAGATTACTTTAATATAATAAAAATGTCTTGCACCTATAGGGTGTCTCAATAAGACAAAGAAATTCCTATATAGACACAGGAAAACTCAGGCCAGACGGGAACTTTTTTATAGAATTTATTTATAGGTTCATGGTTCTAATTTTAATGCCTGTCAGAAAACCTACAATAATTCCAAAGTACAAATAATCCTTCAGATTTAAGTTTCTCATCAGCTTATTTCATAACATTACAATCTCTACATATGAGTTCCATGGAATTAAAATCATAATGGAAGGCTGGTATATGTCCTTCCAGTTTTATTTTCCTCACTAAGAACAGGAGACAATGCCACTGGATCTCTATGCAGCGATGAAAAAAGCAAACAAGCTGTTAAGAAAAAATTTACAACAGCAATACTCTTTTAGTAAAATAATTTCTTACCACTGCCACCATTTCAGCTGCAGTTCCTCTTGAGCATCTGATTATAGGAATAGCTCCTAAAAGACAGATCGACTTCCACTTGTATTACAGTTTTAAGACTATAAGTCAGTATACTTTGCAGAAAACAATTTTTTAGTAATAGTTTGAAAATAAAATTCTCAAGGAGACACTCCTTATGCCAAATTTTTCTCTCACAGTCTTTAAATCAGAATCAAAAAATACTCCATAGCAACACGTTACCAATGCAATACGTTTAACAAAACTAACTCTCATGCATGAATTTATGAAAAAGCACATTCTAGAAAGACAGCTAGCACATCATGTATTGGTTAAACAAACTCTAATAGGGAAGCATTAAAACTTAGTTTCATAAGGTCAGAATTCACTTAAATGCAATAATAAGTAATATAGCAAGAAACACAAAATAATGTATCAGTCACATCTTGATACAGGAAATGTCATTTTCAAAAGCACATTTTCCATGGAATTTCAGGTTTAAAAATCATTAGCTCCATATCTCACCTATAAATATGAAATAATTCTTTTGTATAAACATGACAATTTAAATCCCACAAGACTGCTCCAGAGAGATCCCACACTCTCTTACAGGAATACCACTTCAGATCCACTGATCACAGTGAGAACTTAAGTAGATGACATCACCATAAAAAATGTATAGGTTAAGCAACAACATAATTCTCAGTAATGCGAATAAATAAAGTTTATCTTCCTATTCCAAGAAGTATTTCAATTAAACCCTTCAAGGGTTGTGTGATGTTTTTCTCCTTTTTTTGAGCTTAAAAATCCAAACTCCTAGCATTGCTGACCTTCCCACAACCTTCAGTATTCCTTACCCATCGGTAAGACTAAATATATCATGTCTCACATGGCATACCCTTTATTTTCTTTGGCAGTGATGTACAGAAATAATTCTATGAAGATCAATAATCCACTCAGCAAACCATTAAGGCAGAAGCAGGGGTATGACAGATAACCTTAATTTGGCTATACAAAAATTACAAAATTTCCGCATCTCACTGAACATAAGTCTCATCTAAAAGGAATGGAGAATATGCTAGAATTTGAAAACTTACCAAGTGTAACAAAAAAACAGAAGAGGCTATCAACAATAGTGTCCATTATCGTTTCCATTTCAGTGTCTGTTATATCTGGTCTGTTAATGGCTGAAACAATGTGGAAAAGAGTTAAATACAGGGTGAAAGAAAGAAGTTCATGCCACATTGACACTGAAAGTGATCCTCTTACCTAATGGCTGTCAACTGCCAACAGCTTTTATAGCTGAAGAGATCAAATCATAAAATACACTTCTACTATTTTTTCCTCCCCATTTTTTTCTTTTTCTTTCTTTCTTTTTTTTTTTTTAAAGTTAAAGTCTGAGATAAACTGATTATTGGTTACCGTGGAAAGCCCAATACCACAGCCTCTCCCCACTGCCTCCTTTCAGATTATTTCTGTATTATTAAAAATCCCTCTTAGAGAATCACGTTATGAAACAGGAATGGCCATCTAATTGGAAACCATTTTTCCAATTAACAAGCATTCAAATACCATCAAACAGGATGTCACATACATACACTTCATAGCAGTATTAGCCATTTACTCTTTCCTCTACAGTCATAGAAAAACAGAACTCTGGCTATGAAAACCTTTTATGTAACTGAACTATGTTACCATGCTCTCTCTTTCATCACCAGCAGATTTATACTGACTTGGCAGATTACTCAACTATTTACAAAGTGGCAGTTTTCTGTTAGGGCTACCCTCTACAAAGAGTTCACTTCTTCATTGCCCATGCATTTCTTTTGCTTCCCTGGGTCAGATCGAGCTCACAGACAGATGATCAGCTCAGTGCTCTACTGGAAAACTAATTACTTCTGTATGGGAGATTAGATTTCTGTTCCATCAGCGCTTAGAAATAGTCCACTTCTATACTGGTTTGAATACAATGTGAAACTGTATATTGAGTGGCAAATTCCAGCAACCCAAGAGAGAAAAAACAAATCACACAAACTGACAGATGCAAACATTTTCAGTCATTTCAAATTCTGTTAGCAGGTAGAAATCTTATGAGGCACGGTCAAGAATCTTTATATATACACACAAACACAATGCAAAACAATTACTGCTAAAATTGCTAACAATCAGTTTTAGTTTAAAGTAATAAAAAAAAAGGACCATTTTTCAACAAAAAAAAACAACCCTAATTCTCTGACACTGAAATAAGTTCCCAGTGTGAGGCCAAACTCAGTACAGTGGATCCAGCTTGCAAGAAAGACCTTGGATACTGGACAAAAGAATCTTACCCGGTCACTAGTGAGTACACTGTGCAGCCAAATAAAGGAATAATTGTGTAGCACTTGTGTAGATGTTGTGACTACAGTAACATAATGAGGAGCTGCTGCTAATATAAGTGCTGTATTGCCTCTGACTTGCACGCCATCTTCTGCTTCCCTTGCACTGGATTTGCAAGTACCACAAATGAGTTGCTATCTTTTACTGAATGAGTCAACAGAAAGAACGGAATACTCTGCAACTCCAAAGTTACTTGTTTTGATATAAGAGAGAGAAGAGGGAAACCACAATAAGGGCAGCAAGACAACCCGCCATATACTAGTGAGCCACCTGAGCCAATAGCAATGCAGGTAGAGTGACAGTTACTCTCTTCTGGTTTAGCACACTGCATGGCTCAGAGGAGTACAAAAGTGAAAGAAGGGAGGAATATCATATGGATGACGATGACAACAACTAGCATGTGTTGTCTACTTAGGCTGCTGCAGTAACACCTATAGAGGTAAGTGACTCAGGGCATCCTCACCATTTTTAGAGTAGGTTCCAAACAGGTCCAACAGAAGCCACGTGATAAGACAGCAAGAACATTTTCATGAGACTGACTTCACTTTCAACCCAGAGACTTGACAAAGAAGTGGACAAAAGTAAATGGGCCTACATGGTCGCAGAAGCCATCACCTTTTATTTTCAGTAATGTTTTTTCCAGATTCTTCCCTGAGCTACTCTGGTCCCTGATCCTAAACACATTACTGGCATACTCCCATATGCTTGGATGCATGTTTTCATGTCTTGACCAAGAAAAGCAGGTACTGACTGGTCACTGTTTAGATGATACTTAAAACTCTATCAATTGAAGTTATCTTTCTTGCTTTGCATTTCCTACAGTAACTCACTAGCTGACCACTCACAAAAAAAACAAAATATTTAATTAAGAACTGCATATAGGACTATGACTGAACAGTGGTGCCATAACAAAGCAGCCACCCACTGTGCCTACCTACAAGTGTAAATGAAAACACTTTTTCCCATACTGTCACACATACAAAAAACCCTGTCTGAGGTGCAGTTTTAGTTTCCTAAATTCGTCATTTAAGAAAACAATTATTTTCAATATTACAATAGCTTTGCAGTACAGATGCCTAAACTAAGATGTGTGAACTGCTTACTTCATCATATTAAACTATACATCTGACAGATTATCCTGAAGTCTGAGTAGATCAAAATAGAATAAAAATCATTGTTAGGTGTAAACTGTAACTTCAAAAGTAAACTTCAACTTTAAAGCATTTTATCTTTTATACAAAGAAATTTTACTCACCACGATATGAAACAAGCTCTTTGTTTTGGTTACACAGTACAAACATATCATCTTCTAAAGTAATAAAATTAAGATATTGATCAAACACCTAAAAATAAAGGAAGAATGGTCAGAACAGTCCAGAGTGAAGTACAGAAACACCAGTGATTTGTTGCTACTTATTTTTAGACTGGATGCACACACAGATTTAGTGAGATCAGAAACATTCTGCAACTACTGTATTTCCACTCTTTCAGTACAACAGTCATGCAGCGCTTGGGCTTTGGACTAAGATGAAATATAACACTAAGCTGGATTAATGAGATGGCTGCAGATACTTTTCCCCAAGTAAATCCATGCCTGTCATCAAACCTAACTAAACTTTTACTTTGCTCACATTTCAGTCAGGAAAGCTGTCTGTGGCACAGAAGCGGTTACGTAAGACTGCAATACTTGTAACATTACTACCCTGTACAATACAGACTGGAGCATTTTCTTACCTTAGCCACTTGAGCTACAGCATTAGCACCTATGGCAGCATTGGCAATATCTTCCAGTTTACTTCTTGAAATGGCGGAAATAAAGTTTAAATAATAAGATTCATAAAGCTGGTTTCGAAGATCCTAAAAGAAAGTCAAACCACAATCTTTTTGCCTGAATAAGTACTAACATATACATTAATTATTAAAAAATACACAACCTTTTACTATGCAATGTTCCAATTATCCATAGTCAATTTTTCTGAAGTGCTTGGCCATCTCAACATACAGCCCTGCATGAAAGTGTTTTGACTACATAGCTTAATAGAATCTAACACAGAACTAAAAAAAAAAAAAAAAAAGAGGAAATAACATTTAAGATACCAGACAGCAGCTACTATTCCACATATTTCCAGCGATGACAACCATGTCCACCTTCCATCTGTTTTTCCTCATAGAAAGTAAACAGCTGAGTCCAGTCCCTGCCTCAAGGCAGTCAAACAGGAGGTGGCTCACCACTGTGTCAAGTTTTGAATGTCTCCAAGGAAGATGACTCTATGCAGTCCCTGGTCAAACCGACTGTCTGTATTTCAGCCTGTGCCTGCTGACTCTTGTCTTTTCACTCCCCAGACAGAAGACACATTTACACTTCTACTTGCTGGGAAACAGCTTTACATGTAAAAATTTTGGATAATATTTCACACGCAGTGGCGTGCTGACAGATAAAATACAAGAAAAACAGACGTGCACAAGAACTACGCATACAGAAGTCATGCTGACATCAATGCAGGATTACTTCAAACACACTACTACTGCTGCGTCCACTCATCTTAAATATTAAATATGCAAGTTACCTGGCACATTCTGTCAATATTTTCTTCTGTTGGCATTACAAAGTACACAGCAGGAACATCTGGAATAGGATCCCGATCTGAGTGCAAAAGCCTGAAAAGAAAATAAAAACACCACCTCCACTGTATCCCTCTTTTTATTTACATAAAATTACAAATGCCAATTAAATTATTTACACAGATACAAATCTAATGTTCCAGAACGTGTTCTTATGTTTAGTCAGATTTTAGCACAAACAAAACATGAAAAAATAGCAAAATTGCACCTATATAATTTTTGACAGCTGAATGTGTCAGAGTTCTCTGAAATTTATTTGAAGCCTAAGAAAAGGCTTCAGAAATCTTAAAGAGATGATTCTGTGGAAAAATACAGCATCCATGAACTTCATACGTGAGAAACCTTTTAAAATAACACTTAAAGCTCCTTACCACAGACAGAAGACAAAGTCTGCGTGTAAAAAGACAAGCAAAGATCATGCACTGCCTCATGTAAATGGTTTGTGCCAAAATAATTTTAAAATATATAAAAGGATATGGGGTTTTATCCAGGCATTCTCAAAAATCTTTACTAGATTTCTCATTACTTTTCTGAGCAAAGGCCTCCTCTATACAATAGGAAATCCTATTGAACACTGAGTAATTCTTATTTTAGTAGTTACTCATTGAATAAGTTCTTTTTTTTTGTTTGTTCACGATTTCAGGGAAATATTAGATAAAGCTATTTAAAGAAGAAAAAAAATCTCTTATAAAGAAGTACTTACAGATGCAAAGTGATCCCCATATCTCTCAGCTCTTTCACTGATAGCAAAGGTGAGATGATATCTTGGCCAAATCTGTCATAAATGAGAACCTGAAATAGATACACATTTATTTTTTATTTTTTTTTTTAAGCAATGAACTGTGGATACAGGAGTTTAAGCTTAAGGATCTACTCTCCTAACCTTAAGAGTGATAAACATGTACCAATTTATTACTTTGTTCTAGGTTTCCATTTGTGGGGAAAATAAAAAACAAAATACCAAAAAAAAACAAACCCAAAACACTAAGTAACTCTATGATAAAGTGAAAAAAAATCATCATTTCCTTTTGAAAAAAACGGAAGTCAAACAAGAATCCGCTGTCAGAACTTGGTTACTGTAAATACAGCATTTCTCTGACTACATGAGGGGGGAAACAGTGGGAGAAGCACAGAGCGAAAAAGACATTAATGAAAAGAGAAAACAGAATATATGCTTTTAAGTGGCACTAATTTTTCACAAGTGACAAGTTATTTACTTTTTTTAAGTTAACGAGGGTAGCTTGAACTCAACTTGTCCTAAACTTAAGGCTCTCAACAGTTCTCCGTTTTCCACATGCTTCTTTTTTTTGTGAGTGCACCTGTAAGGTATCATGCAATTTCCTGCCATACATGAGGTATAAGCACATTTCAAAAACACCCTCTTTAGTTGCTCATTAATATACTGCCTAAAGAATCAGTCACAGCATACTTAACTAGCCAATATGTCAAATGTCTTTTTCTCAGCAACTCTGATGTTTAACTCTGTATTCGTATCACACAGGAAAAAATATTCTGTATAAGTTAAGGACACAGACAACATACATGAGTTAGTATAAATTTGATAATCTGAACTTTTTTTTTTTTAACACCGTAAAATTCTCCTATTCCCATTCAGGCAGTCCTTACCTTCCATACCGGCTCCCCTGTGCTGTTTTTAACAGGAGGAACATTGAAATTCAGCATACGTTTCAAAGCCACTGGAAAACAGGAGTAGAGCAATACTTTATTCTCTTTGCACTTTAACAACATTAAACATGCTAGCAGGATTTTATATCATGTTTGAGAAGAAAAGCTTAAAAAATATATGCAACAAATCACGTGTGCATTTTTCATGCAGCTTTTGATATACGGGCTATATTCTATTGTATTTTGCCTTGAAACTAATTTCAGACTCTTCCTGAAGGGTGCATTTTGTATCCTCTGGGTTAATTTGCTTTATCATCATGGTGCTTCTTCCTACCTGATCAGAACAACACTATACACACAGTGTGCCACACAGAAATACCTCTTTGACTAAACCTGACACTATTTTTCAATATTTTGAGCTCTTGTAAGAAATTGCTGCACAAAAACACCCCTAATCTGCAACAGGAAAATTCTGTGAACACGTATCCATGTAACTTCACATTCAATACAAAAACAAAGCCGATTTTTTCACCTACCTCCACTTTCCAAGGGCTCATAAGTAAGACCTTCTTCATTCACCTGATTAAACAACATGCCACGCGCTTTGGCTAAAAGTAAAAAACTAATTGCATCACCATAAGCTTGTGGCTATTTTCTCCCAATCCATAAACACAACTGTCATAGACCTTTGCAAAGAGAAAAAAAACTTTCAGACATCAGGGCTACGTACTCCTCTTTACTCATAAATAGAAGCAGTTAATAGAATCATTTAAATTGGAAGGGTCCCTCAAAGGTCATCTAGCCCAAATCCCCTACAATGAAAAAGGGACACATACAGCTCCCTAGAAGGTTACTCAGATCCCCCTCCAGCCTGACTTCGAGCATCGCCAGCAACCACCGCCTCTCTAGGCAATCCATTCCAGCACCTCACCACCCCCAGAGTAAAAAACTTCTTCCTTACAGCCAATTTAAATCTCCCCTTTTTTATTTTGAAACCTTTTTGCCCTTGTCACATCACAACAGAATCTGCTAAAGAGTCTGTCCCATTCCTTCTTATAGCTCCCTTTATGCACTTAAAAGCCACTATCAGTTCCCCCCAAGCCTTCTCTTTTCCAGTCTGAACAGCCCCAGCTCTTTCAGCCTGTCCACATAGGAGAGGTGTTCCACTCCTTAGACCACTTTCATGACCCTTTCCTAGACACCCTCCAACAGATCCATATCTCTCCTGTACTGACTCCACATCAAGACACAGTACTGCAGGTGAGGTCTCACCAGCACAGAGTGGAGGAGCAGGATCACCCCCGTTGATCTACTGATCATTGCTTCTTTTGATGCAGTTGAGCTCTACTCAACTTCAAGGGAACACTGCTGGACACCCTCAAGTTCTTTTCGTCTGGGCTATGCTCAATCCTTTTGCTCTCCACAGACTTTAGGCTTGTACTGATAGCAGGGGCTGCCAGTCCCAGGTGCAAGACACTGTAATTGGATTGAACTCATGAGATTCACCTGGGCCGACTACTTCAGCCTATCTAGGTAAAGATGAGTAACTTCTAACTCTCAGGCAGAAAATGGTTTGCGAGAGCACTATTGGGCAGCCAAGGCAGGTAGGAATCTCACGGGCTCTCAAGCCCATCTTCCTCAAGAAGGATCAGCTGCAAAGCCAGGTCTTGTTGCTTGGGGAAGCAATACCTAGCCAGACCTTAAAACCCTCCAAGGAAGAAGATGCCATACCTTCCCTTGGCAATCTGCACAGCATCTGACGTGTGGTAGAGTAGGTTTCCCTATATCCAATTCAGACATGTCTTGTTTCAGGTTATGCCAGCTGTCACCACAAGGAGCCTGGTACCCTCCTCCCAGAACCCTTCCCACACGTTCCCCCTGAAGCCCTTACTGCAGGCAGGCTGAACCCCACTTTGGCAGCCTCCCCCCCTGAGGTGAGAGCTTTAACTCTGCCTACCTCAGTGGCCCTCTGCTGACCAACCCTCCTGTACTGCTGAGCACAGACAGAACACAGACTCAGGCATGCCTCAACCTGCAGGGATCAAGTAGATGGGTGGCGGTTCCCGTCCATCTGGCTGCACTCCTGAGAACAGGGTGCTGTTACACAGGGGCATACTGCAGGCTCACGTTGATTTTGCTGCCTGCTGAGACTGGTAGTGATTGACAGGTCTCCCTAGAATCAAACCTTCTCTGTTGCTTAATACTTTTTTTTTAAAAAAAAAACAAAACATGGAACAATCTTAGGAGCTGCTGCTTACAGACTGTTCCTGAAGTCTTTATTCCCTTGCTGCCATGGCATCTTCCATTTCTTGCTCAGCTGTACAAACAATTTTGTATAGAGCTACGTGGTTATGTACTTTGGAACTACTAGATTTGAAGCAACTTCCTTGTAGAGGTTACTATTTGAGTTAAAACTCTGCTTCAGCTACCTACAAAAGAGCAACAATCAGACTACCAACATGCTGTGACCATCACAAAACCTAGAGACGTGCTGACTGCTTATCTTTTCTGTTCTTGCTCTTCTACTTCATGCTGAATACTCTGTGGGTCAAGGATTGGGTTTTTACAGTGGGGTACAGTGATACACTCTGACTGGTTATAGAGCAGGGCAACAGCAGAACAGACACAGGCACACACAACAGTGTAAGTACTACACAGTCAAAGTGTTTTCATTACTTGTTTCCTCTTACTTGTTTCCATCTACCTCCTTGCAAGTGACTGCCCCAACAGGAGACAACATGGGTATGAACGTTGGTTGAAAGAGGGTGAGAACAGTCAAGTGAGAAATAAAAGAATAAAGTTGCAGGGAATAAAGGCTCAGTGACAAGGGGCTTTATCAGAAAAGTGTAAGTATGAGAAAAAGTACTGTAAAGGAACATGAATCAGTTCCATCATAGTGGATGATCAGAGAACATACAATTACGGTACAGAAAAGCTGGAAAAATATTAAGTTCAAAAAGGACTGAGCAAAAAGGATAAGACTTTTAAGCAGGTGATCTTAACTATCTTATGTTAAATGAACGCACCCAGACTCCTCTAAGCAGCGGTCAAGGAGGAGATGACAAGACTACAATTCAAACTACGGACAAAAACTTCAGCAAAGTACGCAGGAATACAGGGCTGATACACTCTATGTTTTAGGGGTATGTTCACACAGATAGCCATCCACGTGCCCCACAGAGCAGCAGCAAGAGAGAAATGAAGGAGCCAATTGTGAACTCAATAGTGTGTAAGCAGGGACTGAGTAACCAACCCTTTTACCCACAGAATACCTCCCACAGGGAGCCTGAGTTGGTAAATATAAATTAATGATGAATTTCCTAAAGGTCAATAAGCACTCCAGGACCTCAGTATCATCCTAACAGGGGCAACAAAGCAATTGTTTTATTTTTCCACCCTAAAACGACGCTTCTGGCTGACCCTTCCCACAGCCAGAGAGGAAGCCGAACAAAGGGAAAGCACAGCCCCCTCCCACGGAGACGGCCTCCGCTCCTACCCGGTCCCTGCAGCCCCCCTTCCCCCCCGGGGGCGATTTCCACATCACAGCGGCACCTGCGGCCGCGTCCCTGGGCATCTGTGCTCCCCGGGCCCGGCAGGCCGGGCCCCTCGGCAGGAGAGCCCCGGGCCCGTCACCGTACCCACCGCTGAGCGCCGCGGCGAAAGGGGTTTGGGGTTGGAGAAGGCCGCCGCCGGGTAACCCAAACCCAAACCGGCCGCGGAGCCCCAGGTGGATCGAGGCGGCACGGGGACGCCTCCATCTCGCCCGGAGGAGCCGTCAGGGAAAGGGCGGGGAGGAAAGCAGGCTCCCAGAAGAGCCCGCAGCTACACCCTGAGGCCCACCGCGCTCCTTCCCCACTGCAGGCAGAACAGCGGCCGCGCCGAGCGATAGAAACCGCGGGAGCCGCTCACCTGTCTGCTTCTCCCGGATCCCGGCCGCCATTTTGCCTCGCCGCCAGCCCGGCCGCAGCTTCCCGCCCACTGCCGCGCACGCAGCAGACCGGCGACGTGGCGGCCCAGCACAGGGGCGGGGCGGCGCCGTTTCTTTCCCCCCGTTGCCGGGCGGCTCGCGAGAGGCTCCGCGCGCCTTGCGCCCAGCGCTGGGCTGCCTTCAGCTGTAAGCCCAAGATTTTAGGCAAAAAGAGGCTGCAGCTGTTTTTGTCCTACCCGCGTGGTGCGTGCACAAACTGCAACCGGGCAGCTGTGAGGCAATTAGGCGGCCATCTAGAGACACAGCTGGCTAAGATTAATTGCTGATGAATTCAACACCTTGTCTACGACTAAAGTTGCACGTCTCTCCTTTGCATGCTCTTTGCAATCTTCTGTAGGCAATACGTGCTCAGCTGTTCTGTGCTTCGAGAAAGCATTGAGGAGGAATAGTCCCGTGCAGCTGAAACTCTGACAAAGATATGATGGTTAATGTGCACATCCACGAGGGCTGCTTCGAAAGTAATGCCTCCTATTTTATTAAGTTGGCCTATGATGGCGGAGGTGATGCTGAGTACGGCAGGAGCTGAACTTTCCCACCAATATTCCATTCCCTTTTCTTGGCAGCAGAGGCTCTGACAGAATGGCCTCTGACTTGGAAGAGCAGAGGAAGCAAAGGTGTGTCATTGACTTTCTCCCTGCAGAAAGAACTGCAGCCCCTTTTCATCGCTAGCAAAAATGCACAGCTAATGGTGGTGATTTTGTTGAAATATAGTGGTTTAGAGCAGAGAATTTGCTGCATCAAAGAGTGTTAATTGCACGCTTTACCTGTTGTAGTCTCCGCAGAAATGAACAGGAGGCATTACTTTGGGAGCAACATACTCAGCATGCGTAGCAGAAACTAATGCAACTAGAAGAAAATAGCAACAGCTCTTCTAGAACTAAAACCCCTAGAACAAAAGCGAAGTAGCAAAGAGTCACATTTAATACAACGTGGTAATTTAACCCTTTATTGCACTTTCAAACATATACATGACATTTGTCTCCCACAATTGCATATTTCAACACTGATGCTACACCTGTCACTGCTTGAAGCTGCAACACTTCAGGCACTGATTCTGCACTTGACTGAGATGGAGTTTTAAGTATTTACAGAACTCTAATGAATGGCACAACATTCTAACAACAATAATTTTTAAACAGTTCACACAATACAAAATTAGGTTGTTTTCTTTTTTACAAACAATATTATTATGATTAGTTTTCCATACACACTAAGATACTTCAATTTTTTTTTTCTTTTTTAAACAATTACTCTAGGTAAAAAAAGTAAAACCTGAGCTGTAAAATGCTTTACTACAGAATAAGAATCAATATAAACTTTAAAAGCATATTGTGTAGCCTCCAGTCTCATCTGAATAAATTTTTTGTAAAATTTTTGATGCTATTTTTAAAACACATATGCATAATATGACTGAATTATCATAGAATCATGGAATAGAATCATACAATGATGGCTTGGGTTGGAAAGAATTCCAAATACCATCCAGTTCCAACCCCCCTGCCACAGGCAAGGTGCCACCCTCCAGAAGAGGCTGCCCAGGGAACTACCCAACTTGGCCTTGAATGCCTCCAGGGATGGAGCATCCACACACTGTGCAACCTGTTCCAGTGATTCACCACTATCCAAGTCAAAAATATTCTCCTAGAATTAATGACTCTAACACTCTGTTCAACATTTTAGTTTTACCTCCCAAAATTTTGAAATCTTCCAGCTGTGAACTGAACACATTAGTGAAAAAAAGTCAGAGCTTTAGACTTCAAGTAGAAACTGATATCAATTCCTTCTCATTTTGCAAAACATTTTTTTCAGAAACCAATTTAAAATGCTAACAGCTTGTTTTAATTAAGCATCATTTGCATGAGTCACTAAGTTTCTACACCTTGGTCTTCATATATTTAAAATATTTGTGTGGTTTTGAAGTTATATATGCTTTATTAAGAGACCATACTAAAAACACGAGTACTAAGCTAATATTGCTTATTAGAAAAAAAAAAGTTACCCTAGAAAATAGCTTATTTGATGCACAGATTCCAGAAGGAATTTTGGGGGAGGGAGGGGAAAAGTTTGATGCAGAAACAGAGAAGTTCTTTGGCCAGTCAAACAAGACAGAGGTCTGTAGTAGTTCACTTACAGCCCTGAGAAATCCTACACAAGACAAAACTTCTTTAAAACTGAAACCACTAATGCATACATGTTTATTCTTTTTCTGTTACAGAAATACTTAAATTCCCTAATTTCCAGTGTGCCTCAGGTTAACATTTTTGTAAAATAAGGAAATAACTGAATAATATTGCACTTCAGTGACCTACTTTACCAATTAAATTCTGGTGGTCATTATAGCTAAAGAAATTGCTCCAGAAGTTTTCAAATAAGATAGACTTTTCTGTGTTTTCGCAAATTAGAAGTCAGCTTGTTAAATGGCATAATTTTAATAGAAACTTCAAGTAAATTTAGAATTGGCATCTATAAATGCATGCAGAAAAAGAACAAAAGGAAATTATTCTCTCTAACAGAATTTAGAAATACAATTTGAATAAAACTAGGATTTTTATTTAAGTGTCTAGAGAGAGCAAATCACACTTACAAGGAAGGGAAGACAACCTTAGATATGCACACCAGTATTAGAAAATAAGAATGAGAAAAAGTTCCCAATCAGAAAAATGTTTACATGCAATACTAAAGACAAGAGTATTTTGCGAATTCTGTGTTTCGATATGGCATCGTATGCTTCCTTAACGTTGTATATTGTAACTCAGGATTTCTCTCACAGCTCACTAATAGGTCAGTTCTTTATATTTAAAAAAAAAAAATTATGAACTGATGAACTCAAAACTGATAAGCTATAAAAGGAACCCTATTTTTAATCTTGGATACATTTGAAGCCTGGTGTTCACATGACATTACTATTTCTTCATCTGTGGAAGGTTTTAAGACAGTTTATTTTATTTAGTTCCACTTTCTGTACCGCTTTCCCCTCCTAATGCATGTACCAAAAATTCAGCAACTGACTTTCAAAATTATCCACATGCTTCTTGCAACGAGTTCAATACTTCCAGTCCAGAAAAATGCCGTAATATAACAAAATATGTTAATTTCTAAATTAGTCAAGGAAAATGAATACTGCACTGAGTACACTCATTTTTAAAGTAAAATATCCTATCCATAAGGGATTCATTGTGTTAAAAAAACAAGAACAAAACTCAACACAAGCCTTCATTAAGCAAATCAATTTGCAACAGATTGCCTTATGTGTGCTGGTAACAGCTTACTCTGAAGCCAAGTAAGAATTTGGTGGCAATTTAGCATTCAGAAATCCAGAAAAAGTGACAAGTGTGGCATACTATTGGAGAAAAAAGGTCATAAAAGAATAATTAAAAAACTTGGAATGTAAGTGATCCAAATGATATTCTCCAAGAGGTCATTAGCACCTTCAGATTCTGTTTGACTTTATAACGTTTATGTTTCAGAACCAGGAAAGCATCAATAGTCCTGTCTTAACTTATAATATTCCTGAAATTAAAATGAAAGGATTTTTATGATTATTTTTAAAATAGCTGAAGCAAATGAAAAATGTAAGAATGCCTGACCTAACCTTTGGCATAATTTAGACTGTGAAATGCAAGAATAAGTGGCATACACTTTCATGGGTCTATATATAAGAAAAAAAAGAAATGGAGATGCTGTAGCAATTTAAGAATGGTTTAAAAATACCTGCATAATGTTAAATGAACTGCATAACATAAACACCCAGTCTTCAACCTTACAGTACAGTCCTATCATATTTAGTGAAAGCAATTGCCACTTACCCAGGTCTTCAGTTGCAGAATATTGCCACATACTTGGCATTCACTTATACAATTTATTAATGAGAGGAAAACAGCGATGAACCAGATCTTGAAACTGGATTTAGTTTTTGTTTCTTTGTTTGTTTTTTTTGTTTGGTTGTTTTTTTAAACTACCTATCAATTTATAATCAACTATAAGTGTACTTTCTGGCCGAGACATTGAAAAGGAAAGCAATCCTGCAATACAGACATAGCTATCTATATACATATATTGAATGACCTTTGCTAGGGATGCAGTTTAAATGACCAAACTGACAGTAAAGAAAAATGTGATTCTGAAGAGGCCTGCACATGTTAAAAATAATTTAATTTTTTTTTTTTCAGTTTCATAGTTTTATCATCATTGTGTTACTACATAGAGATTTCACTACTGATCGTTTATGGCTTAATGTTATTTATACAAATACTGCAGAATTAAAACATTTTACACAGTTGCTTAAAATGCATCTAAAATTGAAAAGGAAGTATTTAGAATAAAAGCTAGAGAAGCATCAGGCACTAATAACAGGCCTGATGGTAGACTACCTGCAATTCAAATAACTTTAGTGCATATTCATTTGAAAATACTGACTTCCATGGAAGAAAATTCAATATCTTCTTCTAATAAGCAATTTTTTTGTATTTCATTTTGAAGGATCACTTATAGTTGCAGGTTGGAGACCTACTTCAAGCTTCTAATTATATATATAGTCATTATAGTAAAAGCTACTATATAGCAGCAGAATCAATAAGGGTGCAAATGCCAAAGATTTTGTTCAACAGCAGAAACTCAAGTTCAACCACATTTTCTTCTTGCTCCTTATTATTTTGCCTTGATCTTCTCTAAATTACGGTCACATTTTAATGCATTGAACACAACAGCCTAAACTATAACTTCCATAGGTTTATAAGAATCAAAGCGTAAATGAATCAACACGAAAGCAGTTAATTGAAAATAGTAACACAGAACTGAAGCACTCTATCAGTTTTACTTGAGACAAAGCTCTACAGCAGTTACCTTTAAAAAAAAAAACAAAAACAACTGCTTTGACTGAAAGAAAAGTGTGAGTATACAATCCACTTACTTTTAGGAAATTGCTAAAATGCTCCAGAGTTTGGTAACATCCCATGTATGTCTAGAACAAAAATACCCATTCTAAATAAGACTGCAGAAGACTGCTGGCTGGAAAAGCCAATTTCTAATCAAGGAGATGATTGAAAAAAAAAAAAAAACAACACCCAAACCAACTGACTTTCATCTGAAAACAGTTTTCCATTTTACAAGATTAGTACTTTTTTCACCATATCTTTGGAGGACAAATGGTAAAAGACATAGAGCATACCATCAAAACATAAAGGCACCTTGCCAGCAGACACTCCCACAGAAAGCTGAAGTTTCCAATGATCGGTTTAAGTAGCAAAAATATTTATTCTCTCTCGCCTCTTAATGTGTTTCTGATAGTGAATTCCATTTTATTTTTAAAATTCTCATATGTCCTTGTTATTGGGAGTTCTAAGCAATTATGGAGTCTGTTTCCAATGGGATAATGTACAGGCAGAAATTTAATAGTAGGTTCAGGATCAAAACCAATAGGCGGTATAGAAGAACAGCCAGTAACGAAGAATAGAATATCCTGTAATGTCACTACAGACTCACCACCTAAAAAAAAACAAACAAACTTAGCTTATATCAGTCATTGTTTTTTTACTCTTAAGCCATATCCCTCCATGTGCTAGAAAGGAAAAAATGACACCAGGGAACCTCAGATTAATATGCTGGATGAATGTTCAATACTATGGCCAAAGAGGAAAGACTGTAGCAAAAACAAAAAACAACCAAACAAAAAACACCCACACAAACACAAAACCAAAACAAAGTCTGCTTGTATTAGTTCTGAGAAATTTTAGGACAACAGAAGAGTTTTTTAGTTGTTACTGTTTTTTTGATAGTTTTTGAGATTAGTTAGTTAACAGCAGAGCCAAAGAAAGGTGGTTAAATTTTCTTTTATAAACTGATCTCAAGTTTTACTATAGGTGGCAAATGTTTTCAGAAATTAGAATTTATTAAAAAGAGGTGGAGAGGGGGAAAAATTAGGAAGTGACAGTCAACTGAAAACTTTCCTTGTCTTACTGCAGTAAACTCTAAAAAAAAAAAAAAGTCAAACCCTATGTTTACCAGAAATTAAATGCCCAGGAATGGGGAATAAAGGCGGGGGGGTGGGCAGAGTAGGGAGAGTAGGGGTTACTACTCACTTTCCACATCTTGCAAATAACCCATCCAAAAATCAGCACCTCCAGTTTTGTTTACATCTGGTGAGCAATGGATTGTAAAGAGATCACAGAGGGCTTTTGCTGAAAGGTTTTCAGGTTTGTGGCAAAATAAGCTAGAAAAAGCATCCGGATGCATTTCCATTTTCTCTAGCAGACCAAGAGTTTTCAAACCTTGCCTAAAACTATGAGAGGGAGAGAGTGGAAAAACAAACAAGCATCAGAAAGCCAGTAAGTAACTAACTGTGCTCTTACCACCCTAAAGCTTAATTCATTAAAAATACAAACCATCACATTCAGAATTAGTTTTTCACAGGTCTCAAATCTGTCAAAGATAACACCACAAATCTCAATGTACTTATTCAAAAATTAGCATCCAATGCCTTATTACTGAATGAGTAATTTAGATTTATAAGGCCAGACGCCAAATCAAAAGATAGTCAACAGTTGCAAGTGTCCTCTTCTAGCTGAATTCACATACGAAAATGAATGCAAGCAATGTTTACACTGTAAACCAGCCAATTTGTACTTGTGCACATTATCACCACTGTACTGGCACACACAGACTCCCCAGTTGGAATAAAAACACATATTAAAATTCTAAATATGTTTAAGCACTTCTAAAATTTAAAGTATCTACATTTGAGTATTTCTGAATTACAACTGAATACAGACTACAGATCTTGTAAACCTTTGCACTACAGCTGTGAACCTCCCCTCCTTATAATATTAAAAAAAAGGACAGTAACTTAGTAGAACAAACTAGGTTATCAAATATTTGTGACAAAAATTAAACAGATGCAACTGTTTCAGTCTTTCAGTTAAACTAACAAACTAGTATGTTTTATTCATTTAAATGGAAAATATTCACAAACTTGTAAAATTTAGTTTTAGTAACATACATTAGTTTTAGTAAGAAAAATAAAAGAAACTTGAAAACTCACAAACAAAACAAACCTTTCTAATGGTGAAATAATTCTCTTGATTACATGATGGATCAGTAAGTCATTCACAAGCATATCCTTATCACGCAAAGCTGTTATAGGTCTTAAACATCCAGCAGCAGCAAGGAAGTCATAGCAGTCATGCACAGTTGACTGTAGGCTGGACAGAGTCTCTGAATATTTTATCTGTATCAAAGATAAAGTAGGAATTTGTTTACTTCATGCTTATGTATGTAACATACACACATTTTTGTGAGGGGAAGGGGAGTGAGAATGAACATTTAAATTTGAACTGAAGTTGTATTTTATAAGCTCCTCTTCATATCCAAATATAGACTTACATAGGAATTCTCCAGTAAGTGTAGCTTTATTTACCTTTTTTATTGTCTGTGCTACACCAGCATCAGCAACATCATCCAAGTTTGGCTTCACATTCTCTGGACCATAGACAAGACAATCAAACAATAATTTGGAAAAGAAACCAGGAGATGGGCCACCATGAACTAGAGAAACTGCAATCATTTTGCCAGCTTCAAAATATAGGTTCTCTTTTAGAGCTGCAAATGAAACAAATATACTTTACAATATACACCTAAAATAATTTATGATTTTTTTTAAAATAAATAATTTAATTCACTTTCACTACAGGAAATGTAGCACTAGGTTTATCATCTGCTGTTGCTTGAAATAGTAAAAGTGGTAGTTTTTATTTAAGAATACCATGGTTCTTTTACTGCAACTTCTCTACCTAGTGATGAGATTGGAGAACTATCATTTCCACTTTGTATCCAATGCATGTTTAATTCTGAAGCACAAGAACTCAAGGTGGCTTTGGATCTTTAGAGATAAATATTCTAGAAATTTCAATGAAACAAAAATAAGTAACACCAATAGTGAATCAGAAAGGAAGAAGTTCACTTATAGAGAACCAGACCCAAGAAATTTGAAGTCTATTAACATGCTATATTTTTCTCCTGACAGTTATTAACATTTCACACTCACCAAGCATTCTTTTATTTTAAAAGCAAACAGCAGTGAATTTAAGCGTTTACAATTCCAACCTCTCCAGCTTTTAGAAATGAAAAACAAAGAAAACCCACAAAAACTGCTTCTGTCCTTTCAGGGCTAAAATGAACTAACAGTCACACAGGTTGAACATTAAAACACCTTTGAAGTGACACAGCTCTTCATTCTGGAAAAAGCATTTAATTACCTTGAGGGTCAACCGACAAGTTCTTTGCAGAAGAGCCCTCAAACAATGATGAATTCTGAATATGAAGCATTAATAACTGGAAGAAAAGGTGTTTTGACCCAGTAAAAGAATCTGTTTTTATTCTGTTTTTGCTGTTTGTGAACTTCACTTCAATGGTGTTTGTAGGTCTGAAGTTCCGCTGTCTAAATCCTTTTAAAGCACTCTTCCAGATATTTTCTGTATTGATGTTAAGCCTTGTAGTTTTTGTATTAATTTGATGCTTTAACTCCTTCAGTATATTAGAAGCTTCTTTTCTTTGCATTCTTAAATGCCTACAAAAAAATTGCATACGTTTCCAGATCAAATCTATGATTCCTGAAGAACAAGTTTTACAAACAGCAACATAAAATCTTTTTAAGAAGAAAAACTCTAAACATTTTAGCACATTTAGGTACTGTCAAATTACACCAGTAAAACATTTGGAGTGGATTCTTAAAATTTTAACTCTGGAGTGGCAAATTACTTTTTTTTTTTTCTTAGTCATAGTTTAAAAAGGTAGAAATAATTAACTTGGCATAACACAACTGGTTTTCTGATTTCATTTACACCAGTGAGGTGTCAAACAATTCTCACATCTGTTTTGTGTTTGAACAATGCAGAACAAGTAAGAAATTGAAGAGTGTACCATGTTTTTGTTAAAGTTACAATACTGTGAACTATTAGCTAATATACATCTTTGTCACTATGATAAAAAATGCATTTGAGTAGAGAAGGAAAAAAAGTTTCAGTTCCCATTAAAACAATTACTGCAACAGCCACATTTTAAATTACCACCAAAACTACTTACAAGTGCACTGTGCACTGGAAGTAACTGGTTCATTCACGAGAATTTGTGGCACGTACAGGTAGAATTCACAGATACTAACGCAAGAAATAATTTTGTAACCTTGAACTAAGTATTCTGTTAACATATGTTATCTTACCTCTGATTTTAGCAAACTGACAAGCTACCCTTTATGGTGTAAACACTGAAAATTCAGGATGTTTAATTTGAAGGAAACAATTCTTTTTACTCCTTAGTCTTTTTCACAAATGGCTTGCCATGCTTCCTTAAGAGCAAATATGTATTTTTGAGTTTTGGTCACCTTGCTATCTTACCTAAAAATACACAGATTCTTCCTTACCTGTCCCCTAGTATTTGAAAACAGTGGACAACATTAGAAAATTAAGTCTTCAGTGTACTCACTCCATTATTTCAGTGACTATAGATACACATACACCCACGTACACTTAACCACTATACATAAATAAAAATGCACGCACACACATGTTGTGCATGAAATATGTATAGACATGTGCTAGATTGCTTTTTGATGTACAAAAAAAGAAGAAAGTACTTTTTCCTTAGGGAGCAGTTCCTGTTTGACATCAGTGGAGATAAAGACATTGCCACTCTATTGGATGTTGGAAGTTCTAGGAGTGAGCAGGGTGACAAGTTGTTCTGGCACATTATCTTTGGTGATCTATAAGCAAAAAAATACTTTAAGAGCTACAACCAAAGAATACATAATCACTTCTTATTTGAAGGTAGCAATATACTTTTCCCACTGTTTCAGTATCAAAAAATCATTTGTTGGCTCATTCAAATGAAGTCCACCAGCGCTTGAATTACAATTTTACAAAGAATAATTCAGCGTTTTATTATGAGGCAGTTTTAAGATCAGTTTTTAGTTGCATCCTACATAAGACATGGAAGTCCTGATTCTACAGTCTTCGGAAACTTTTATTACTGCAGAAGAACACAAGAATTATAAATGATGTCAGTAAACTAGACTTCTGGCACACCTAACACTGAAATATACTGGTAAATAACCTTATCTTTAACTTTCGCCATTTGTACATTCAAAGTGACCTCTAAATTTTAAAGATTCCTTTAACAAACGTCTAATTTAGTCAAACTAAGAATTGGTTTACATGCCATCCAACATGAATTACTGTAGCAAATTTACAGAGTTCACAGCTTACTCAAAACTGGAGTCACAAAACTTTCTGTTCAAACTTGAGTAAATTGCAAATTATATTAAGAAGTCTCTCCTACAAAATAAGCCATCACCTCCTTATGTTTAAGTACTATTTTATGTTACAATCTCTTTTCTGTTATAAGATTACACACTGGAGAAGACGGTTGCGTTGAGATCCAGGTGACTGACGAGGGAGCTTTGGAGATGGTTCTTCCAGCAAACAAGTTGTCCCATCCATCTTTTCTGAGGGAGCCAAAGAATGCTTTTTCCGTTTGCTGTATTTCCCTGCATGGTGAAATATATCAAGTTAATCCATTTGCTAGCAGTAAAACGTGCACATATATTATTAAATATTACCATTAGCAAGTCACCACCACATTCATAACATTACCTTTTGCAAAGATGCTTCTGCATTCCACACACTCCCAGTTTTGCTCCCATGATTTAATGGATGAACAGGCCAAGTGAGTTCCACGGGAACCACAAGACTGACAACGCTTTATTTCCCACTTACTAAAATTAAAAACTTATTTTAGAATTATACAGAAGAATGAGACTGGTAAAAACCAGGAACATTGAACAGTAAAATTCAACAGTAAATGTAATCGAGGCAGTAAATTCACAAGGCATAATTCAGCAATCTGGTAAAACTGTAAATCAAAGAGAACTTCTTCAGACAATATGTACTCAGTTCCTAGGTGCAAACAAAAAACAGCCACATTCTAGTTTTCTGTATTAAATGCATATGAGCAGATGTGCTCCCCAGCCTTGTCTTGAAAGTCAATAGCTTGCTGCCAGTATTTTATCCTCATGTTGACAGTCAGCATTCTCAATATGAGGACCCCTTGTTTAGCTTTCCAAAATGTTGAGTTCTGTATCAGATGAGTAATATAACTGATTATTTTTATATATTCTGTAAGACTCTTCATTAATGACAGTATTTAAGTATCTGCTAGAATTTTGTCTAAACTTACTCAGATTTACTTGAACATACTATAAGGAAACAATGTGACTGATACTAACTCAAGCACTGGGGGCCAAAAGGTACAACTCTTGAGGACTAAATTCTGAGAAGTACATATACCAAGAATGAACCATGTACATGTACCAAGAATGAACCAAGTGAAGCTTGACCAAATCTTTACGAAGCAAACTTAAAATACCTACAGGGAAAAACCTGCCACAAAATAATGTCTTCAAAGTAGAGGCACTGTATGACATTTGAGTATACCCATCCTAGTAAGAACACGTACGTTATAGAAACACACAAAGCAATTAAAAAGAACACAGAAAATGAACGTGATCAAAAGTTAAGCAAGTGGTAGAACCAAAAAAAGGCTCTTACAATATTGCTCAAGCCTCCGTAAGCTATCAGCAGTATTCTAACCATCTGCATGCAAAGGGACAGCACACATGTCCTACGTGGATTAGAACCATCCCCCTTCTGTAAAAGGAGAAGCAGAATCACCAGCAGAAAGATTTATCTGTTCAAAACCCCATTTGTAAAATAGCAACTTATTAAATGATTCAAATGCTTGGTTGTTACTTGAGAAATAGATTTCATAGATAGATCTTATGCTGGTTAATTTTCACCTACTTAGTACTTAAGCAAGTTTCTTGTGAAGGCATACAATTATTAGACGTAGCTAGTAAATTAAGCTGTGAATGAAAGATATAACATTTAGCTCAGGCATGTGCTATTCCATTTTTGCAGATATACAAATTCCACTACAGCTTTTTTATGAAATGAGAATAGGGATAATTGAGAATAGACAGGACTGGTTTTTATAAGCTAAGTTTATAAGTCCAAGAAAACTGGTATTTAAATATTGGTATCACCAGGAATAAAATAAACTTTATAAATGGAGTCTTGAGTTGAAATTAAAACCCAATGCTGAAAAATACTACAGCTTTCTTCTTTAATTTTCAAATAAGAAGTCCATTCCAAATTATCGTCCTGCAAAAACTGTCATACCTATCAGGTTTGTTATAGTCTCTTCCATTCTTGCAGAGACATCTTCTAATGTCACAGTGTTGATAACACTGCAGTAGGTCTTGGTAAGCATTGTCTTCAAGTTCCCAAGATGCATCCCTATAAACAAGGAAGAGAACTTGTTACTACAACTTTGTTTCTGATTATTTAAGTGGGTTACTTCATCTTTTGGAAAATGGGTATGTAATTAGATAACATTTTAGACAACAACTAAACAAGTTGAGGAGGCAAAATAAAATGTAGGATGAAATAGAATTAATTGATGTCAAGATACTACCTACCTACCTAAAAAGAGCCTCTAAATCCACAAGTGTTCACTTGATTTGTATTGCTCTTATCACATCACTATCTACTCCAGAAAACCTGACAATATAATTTTTTTCTGCTCAATTTCTTTTATCACCTCTTTGGAGTCTCACAGCAGAAACACACTACTATTATTTTCCAATATCCAGGGAAATCCTGAAGTAGGAATGACAAAAATACTATTGTAAAATACAAACTGACAGACTGTTACTGTGAAACGTTTCTTTGATTTACGTATTTTTTATTTTTGCATGACCTTGGCATGTATTTGCTCTGTTGTGTATTACTCTTTCCCACAGCAGACACAGGTACTTGTTTTGGCAATTTACTCAAAATACTGTTAAGAAAAATGAGTCAGTATTTTCCAAGCCATGACGACACATTTCATCACATATTCTGATTCTTTATCCTCTCCAAAATCTGGAGCTTCTGTTTCCAGAGAGAATTAGCAGCAATCTCAAAAGATACTAGAATAATTCTTTCAATAAAGAAATGTGATCACTTTGTCCTACTCTGAGCTCCAGCAAATTGTAGAATCTCATGAAAAGACAGCCCAGATTTTTAGAAGCAGTTTTTTATACTAAATGTACTCTTAGCAGTCCCTGGGGAGAAGCTGTATGGCTGAGTAATCAATGGACTGTAACACTGTTTGGGCAACAACTCAGATAATTTAAGAACTTAGATGAGAAAATACATTTGTTATCAATCTCTATATTAATGTCAAATTATCATATTTAAGAATTGTTTTGATCTTTTAGATAGGCCCCCAGTTTAATCACAACATTAAAAATGACTTTCCAGAGCTTCTTGCTCAATGTCTAACTAGTCTAGCTTTTGACAATTTTGCTACTTCCCACCAAAACAATTCTAGATCTGAAGTTTCACATATTCATCGATGCAACTGTATAGAACAGCAATAAAAAATAAATGAAGTTTCTACTACTTGTCAAAGTAAGTTTGTGTAGAGCATTATTGATTATTTACCAAGTTACTTACTTCTCTGGAATGTGTATGCCCATTCTCAACATTTCTTTCTGAAATTTGTCCTTGTTATTACATACTGCACACCTAAAGAAAAATATCCCAGCACTCAAAGCTTGATACTGTGATGGGGAAAAAAAAGGAGAAAAACAGAAAACCAGACCAATTATTACCAATCTCTGAACAACAATAGATGTCTTGATACCTCTACCATATTTCTTGCATCACTAATCCATGGACACTGTCCTGACACAGATTTTTAGCTCTAATGAGAGTCATGATGTCACTTAGTCTTGAAGCAAATGCTATTTCATCCTCCTTTAACGGACAAATGAGCTACTCTGGTGGCCTTCTATGATGGAATGACAGCACTGGCAGACAAAGGAAGGGCAACTGATGCCCTATACCTGGCCTTATACAAGGCCTTTGACATGGCCCTACACCTCATCTTATCTCTAAATCGGAGAGGGATGGATTTGAAGGGGTGACTATTAATGGATTAAAAAAAAAATTAAAATCGGTAGCATGGTCACAGCCAGAGGGTTGTTGTGGTCAACAGCTCTGTGTCCAGGTGGAAATCAGCAATGAGTAGCGCCTTGCAGGGGTCAGTCTTGGAACCTATCCTCTTCAACATCTTTATCAATGACCTAGGCAGAGGGTTGAGCGCCCCCTCAGTAGGCTTGCTAATGACAGTGGAGCAGCTGATACAACAGAAGGGACACCATCCAGAGGAACTTGGACAGGGTTTTAAAGTGGGCCCACAAGAACCTTATGAGGTTCAACAGGGACAAGTGCAAGGTATCCAGGATTGCCCCATGCTGATATGTATACAGATTACTAGAAAATTTCTTGAGAGCAGCCCAGAGAAGGACTTGGAGTTGGGTCCTGCTGGACAAAAAGCTGGACATGAGCCAGCAGCGTGTGCTTGCACACTATCCCCAAATAATTTTGTGATTTTAAGCAGCTGTTTGATTATTTTTAAAAATCAGACTGTGATTTTCATGGATGGAAGGGAAAAATAAAATAAGAACCTGTGTTACCTGCAAACATTCTCGATGAAACCAAGTATTTTTACAACAAGGACTTCTCAACACACTGTACAGTGGAAGATGTTCTACCAAATCCAGGCATATTGTACACTGCGAAGGTTCTCTAGATTCTTTATCCGAAAAGATTTGAACTGGTTTATGTTCCCAACAGTATGATCTACAAATGATAACACAAGGTTCCCTCACCAAAAAAATATTTTAAGAACTTTCTTCATAAAAATAGAAGATAGGAAAATGAACTTCCTATCACACCTGATATTCATAATAAATACACTATTAGGCAAGATGAAAGGCAAAGATAAATTGTTTAAGGCATCAAGGCAATAGAACAACAGAATGGAAGCAGCACATTGACAACTTATACCTGCTATATTATGAGGATGACATATTCCTGTCTGTCAGTATTTCTTTTGGTCCAAATATTATTGTTCCTGTCTACATCAATGCATGCAGCACAGGAAATAAGCAGGAGAAGTAGGAAGCCAAGGCGCAATTAGAAAACTATGACCTACTTACTACAACAAAAACACAGTCGGACAAAAATTGCACAACTGGGGCACAATAACTAAGGACGACAAGCTTTTCAGAAGAGAAAGGCAAGGCAAAAAGGGCAGAGGAGTTGCCCCCTACATTAAGAAACGGACAGATTGTGAAGAGGTGCCTCTAAAGACCAGCCACAATCAGGCTGAGGGCTTGGGGGTTAAGTTTTCGGACCAAAACAATAAAAGTCATCTGATGGACAGGGAATACTATGGGCTACCCGATCAAAGAGAGCCAGTTGATGAGGCCTTTTTGCATCAGCTTCAAGAAGTATCGCACTCACATGCTCTCGTTCTGATGAGAGATTTCTACCACTCAGGTGTCTGCTGGGAAAGCAACAGGGTAGGCTGTGAGCAATCCAGAAGACTCCTGGAGTCTACTGAGGATAAACTCCCAGAACAGAAAGGTACTGGACAGACCAACCTGTACTGAAATGCTACCGTACCTCATACTGGCTAGAACAGAGGGGCTCATTAAGGAGGTTAAGATTGGAGGCAGTCTGGGACATAGTGACCATGCCCTGGTTGAATCTGTGATCTAGAGGAATTTGGGCCCGGCAAAGATCAGAATCAGGATCCTGAACTTTAGGAGAGCAAACTTTTGGCAGTTAAAGGAATTACTGAATGAGGTTCCTGGGAGGCTGACTTAGAGATAAAAGCGCAGAGCAGAGCTAGTAGCTCTTTAGAGATACCTTTCTGAAAGCACAAGAGCTCTCTTCCTGTCTACCAGCATAAGAAATCAAGCAGAGAAGATAGAAAACTGGCAAGGCTGAACAAGCACCTGCTGGTTAAACTGAGGGAAAAGAGGGACATGTACAAGCAGTGGAAGCAGAGATGCTCAGCCTGGGAAGAATACAGAGATGCCATCTGGACATACTGAGGTGGAATGAGCAAAGCCAAAGCGCAGATGGAACTGAGCTTGGTGAGGGATGCAAAAAAAAAAATAGCAGGAATGGGTTCTAGAGGTACATTGGTCAGAAGAGAAACAAAGGAACGCATATCCCCTCTGATAAATTAGAAGGGGAAAGTGGCTTCAACAGACATAGAAAAGGCTGAGGTACTCGAGTTCTTTGCCTCTGTCATCACTGGGTCAGAAATCCTTTCACACAAGTCAGCAGCGTGCATTTGTAGCCAGGAAGGCCTGCTGCATCCCACACTGTATTAAAAAGAGGTGTGACACTTTAATGTCTCTTCAAACCCAAGCCAGTCTTTGATCAGAACCTCCTTTTTTTCCCCCATGTTTCCATGCTGCTGTGACATTAAAGGATTCATTTTGACTTCGTACAATGACTCTACAAGTTCTAGTTAGGGTGATAAATTCTATAACTTAGCTCATGCTCAAAGTAAGAAAATCGAGAAGATAAACAGCTCTAGAATAAATCTCTGAAAATGTGCTTGACTTCATGGTAAAGTTTGAGATATTCATTTAAAAGTTAAGTGCCTTCCAGATTGCCATCCACCTGCTAACTCAGTTTTCACTAGGCAGCATGAAAACACAATCAAACACTTAAGACCAGTTTGACTACAGACAAGCTGTTGCAAAGATGATAGTAAAAGAGCATAAACCTAACTTAGACATTTGACACAAAATTCATTTCTTTGCAATCAATCAGTAATAAGCAAACCTAAAAGTTCCATTCGGAAACACAATGGAACAGCTTACAATGTACAAGCAGAACAAATCAAGGGAAGGAACGAGAGGAAAAAGCTATTTTCACACAGAGGAGGCAGACATACAAAAAAAATCCAAAACCATACCCCAACCGTTTTACTTCTTTAACAGTGCTGAAAATTTACTTTTTATGTACTTTTTATGCAATGTACTTGCTTGCTTTTTATGTTTTCCACAAATTAAGATTTTTTTTTTATTTCCTCAGATAATTAACAATTTATAGTTCTTACAGCCTCCTCAAAGGTCACAAATGAAAAAACAAATTATCTCTTGCCTAAATAGAACTGAGAACAACAACAAAAAAACCTGAAGCCAACACAAAATCCCCAAACTTACCTGAAGTCTTCCATGAACTGAAAAACACATTCCTTTTGTAACCCACAAGGAAAATGGTAACTTCGCTTACATTTGGGAGCCACACATCCAATTGAAGCACCCTTTTTCCTGCAGATATTACACATCTGAGAAGAATATGTTTTAGAAAGAAAAACATTAAATATCTGAAGCATAACTATTTTCTTGTGTTCTATGCATATTTCAAAGAGAAGACACTTATTACATATAATCGATTAGGTTTTGTATATATGTTGATTGTAACCTGCAAGCTGAAATGCAAATTATTCTATTGGTAGTTAATTTAGCTGCATATATAGAATTACAGATCAGTTTGAGACTCAGTATTATCATCCTAAGGGATTATGTGTACATGCTTTGCTCTCATTAGTTCATCTACAATGCATACAAGAAATAAAAATATTAGCAAATTCTACAGGATGCATCATTTCTTTGGCTCCAGGAACCTAATACCCTTGTTACTGAAATGTAAAATTCAGATGCTTGAATGGGTTCAGCACATTGGCTGTTGACAAAAATAAACCACGCAGATGACACTATTTATATGCTTAATGAAAACTTACTCTTTCTTCCCTTGTGAAGAACAGATCATTCTTACCAGTCTTGCAGCTCTGTTAACTTCTTTCCTAATATCTTCGATCAAAAATCCATCTACACCTTCATCTTCTTCCCCCCTCTGCCAAATGCCACTTGACATCAACTACAAAAACAGATTAATTATTAAAACCATTCATCTATCTAAAGTCTAGAAATTATCTATACTGAATTGTCAAGCAGAAGAGACAAATTTAGTCAAAGCTCTCACGTAAGTATTCGACAGAGTAGAATGGTCTCTTTGTCTCCCAATTCACTGCTATTAGTCTGCCACAACTAACTCACATTTCCAAGCACTTGATGCTGATGATATAGCACAAAACCAAGCAACCTAATCTCATCTATATATGTACATGATTATAAAAATAATTCAAAGCATCTATGCTTTAGATGATACTCATCTGATCTGAAACAACAGATTTCAGTAGCCAATAATATGAAAATTAAATATTGATACTATGAAAATGTTTATGCCATCCTGTAAAGCCCAAGATGGAGTCCTTTTTCCATCTCAAAATACAGGGCCTACCCAGATAACTTAAAAAATTACTTTCATCAAACAAAGCTTCAGAAATAAAATTAAATTAATTCAGTTACTATGAATGACAATACTGTTGGGAAGATAATTAGCACAGTAGGAAGCATCTGTGCTGAAGTGCAACCCCAAAGGAAAAGTAATTCACTTTAAAGGAGAAATAAATAAGAACAGAATCTGGTATTACAGAAAGTCAGGACAGTTTGATGATAATTTAGAGTAAATAGTTATCTCATAAGGCAGTTACACTGCAGACTTCTGTAGATGGTTTCATAACTTGAGATTGGAAAGAATAAAGGAGGCATCATATCAAGTTACTGTTTCCACAGAATATATATATATATATATCTCTCAATACAGTTTCATTTTCTAACCACATATTTTTAATCAATATTTTTAGTTTAATAAATGTTAAGTTTCATAGCAAAAACAATTAAGGATGTATTTCCAAACATGAGGCACTTGGCAATGAAAAATTAATATACACCACTAATTGGCCTCTTTCTAGAGCACATTTTCTATAGTACTGATAATATACTTTTTTTTTAAAAAAAAACAAACATGATTTTATTAAGTTGTCAGAATTAAAGTCTACAACTACAAGCAGCTCCTTATAAAAAACTTACAAATCAGTCATTTGACGCTATAACACCTTCATAATACTCAGTGTTGCAAGCACGCACTTTCCTAGCTATTCTGCTCCATCAGGAGAAGATGCTGCTTCTGCCTTTTAATTGGGCTGTATGTGACACAAAATTATCACAAAGGGTCCTAAAATTCTTTTCAAATGATTAAAACCGACTGAAGAAAAATTGTCTTCACATAACTTCAGAAAACTTCCACTCTGCCTTATCTTTTAAGGATTTAACATCCAAAACGTTAATCATCTAAAAAACTTGAAGTTTAGAGTTTGAAAGGTAGCATAAATAGAATTTGAATCCTGGAAAATGATAAATGTGATAAATATTGAAACGTAGTTTATATCCATAATTTTGTGCAACTCAAACTTTTATTGAATAGATACTATAGCTGTGAATAATGAGTAGGCTTCATCTTACTAAACTGAAAACAAGGACTCTAAGTGACGTATCATCCTATATACAGTCAAGAGATAAGCTCACACCCAAACACTACCGATAAACATGAATAAAAATGAAAACTTTACCCCACTTATTCCACAAAGGGGGAAATTCTCACATTTTGACACTATGTTTCTTTTTACACAAGTGAATATGTAGGTGCAGTCTGTTCTCTCTCCCTTAAGATGTACCTTCTTTGTTATGCCAGGTTGGGAGAATGTACTAAGTAATTCATTGAAATGTAGCACTTGACAGGTACAAGCCTTCAAGGCTACAATGCCATCAGTTTAAGTTTTACAACAAACTATTTAGACAAGTTACAGCTATTTAATACTTGTTGTACTTACTATTCTTCAGCTAACATAATAATACCACCAGTACATACTTACCAAACAGTAATTATGAAGAGTGAGATTATATTCTACATAGGTCCTTTTCTCTCCATACTTTTCAGGGCAGTTATCTGTCCGTCCACAGAGAACACAAGCTAAAACACAGAATCATGTTTAGGATCAGCGAGTCCTGGAATCGACATCAATCAGTTATAAAGCAGTAACTCATCACTTTTAACCACATGCATCTTGAAGCAGCTTACAGGACAAAGGACAGTAAATACTGAAGGGGAAACTCAGAAATGGCAATTTGTGACTAAGGGATGGTCAGAGAGGGAAAAAAGGCCCGACTGCACGAAGGGTTAAACTGGCTGGAAGTGAAAATACCAGAGACAGAATGATTCTGCGTTAAAGAAGTTTCCCTTGGTGATAAGGTAAGAAACATTCAGGGCACTGTCTGGTAGCCTTTGCATTCCAAGATAATATGGGGCCACATCTGGGCAGCAGAACTGAGGGGATGAACATTCAGCTAAGGCATCTGATGCTGAAGCAAGTGTACAGAGAGAAAAGGCATCTTCGCAGACTCCTTGCAGGACTGTTTACAGTAGCAGGGATCTGTCCACTGCATCATTCATTAAATTTGATTTTTATATTTAAATAAAAATATGCTTATTTGTCTCAAGTCGTTCAGTAACAATTAGCCATTAATATCCCTGTCTCAAAGAAATACTGAATTCCACAGTAAACAAAGTAGTAACGAAGCCTATTTATTCCTTCCTTACTTCCTACCATGAAAATAATCTTCTGGTTCCACCTGCTTGCTGATCTGGGAGAAGGCTATCACCAAAGCAAACTCAGAAGATTTTGCTCACAACCAAAAAGTTCTTCCCTAAAACCTGCAGAAAATTATCAAGCAGCCAACAATGTGCAAGTCTGTGAAACATATGACCTCTAATTTTTTTAGTAAAATACACAAAGATATTAGAATTCATGAAGACTTCTTTGTATTTCTGTGTGATAATCTTCATGAAGAGAGTTAACAGTATGCAGAATGTCAAGTTACAAGCAATACTTTAAAAACATATTAGTTTCAAAACACTTAAAAACTAGAGACATCAATGTCAACTAAAGCCTTGAGAATTTCCCCACTTCTGAATTTCCAAGCCCATCAGCATACTCAAGCATGCATAGGCAGGGAATATCTTCCTTTCAACTCTTAACAGATATATAAAATAGATTTTCAATGCACTAACAACAGGAACAGTCAAAATAAAGTGATTTATAATTGATATTTTATATGCAGATTAAAGATTTACATAACTATTTGATTAAAGCTTTACTTACGTGGGCTTTGAACGTCAAAATGATTCTCACTCATTCTAGTGAGTTCTTCAAGCTGTTTATCATGAAAAAGAAATGAAGACGTAAGTACATCTAATGCATCAAGAATTAACATGATGTACCACTGTTATAGTTCATTCCAAAATCAAAAAAATCCCAAAGCTCAGTAAAGTTTTTAAAATGAAAACAAGAACAAAAGAACCAGTATTAGAATTCAGCTGTTATTGTGAGAGAGGGAGGTTCAAAAAGAAGGATGCAGAATAAATACACCCATACTACCAAACATATGTTGGTTATTTCCTCAGAACACCAGAAACATATTTTCTCTTTTAAAAATAACTAGTGCTGAATTGGAATTTTATACGTATACATAATTGTACGTTCATAGTTATTTTCAACATCAACAATAATGAAGTAACGATCCAAGGAGAACTAAGGCAGTGACAGTGACTCCTGCTCAAACGGAGATAGTATTAACACGAGTAATTTAGGAGAAAAATACTGGAAAGAATAGTGACTGTGACTGTGGAGGTAGTTTTCCACCGTTCCCAGGATCTTATTCAAAGAAATCCTGATCAAAGACTAAAAAAAAAAAAAAAAAAAAAAGAAATGCGAAGAATCAAAAACAGACAGGCACACAGGGGAATCAGCACAGGGCAGAACTACATACTTTACTTTCTGAAGTAATCCATTTGGAAACATTAACCTGACCTAACCTGTGTTTCTTCCTAAACATAACTTACTCTTAAAAACCAGATCTCCAGGAAACATTAACACAGGTAGGTAGGGAGCTGGTCTAGCCTTCCCCACATTCCATACTTCCTGGACTACATGGAAGTGAACAGCTCACGAAGAAAGTAAAGGTAATGTGTTTCTTCATGGTAGTCCTAAGAATATTGCTCTTCCTCTACTGCAAAGCAGCAGCCTTTTTCAGGTACACAGCTGTAAACATATAGCTTGCCTTTTCTTAGGAGCTGGGGAATGCTGTGTGTGAGATTTGCAGGGCAAGCAAGGCAGGATAGCTGCCCCCAGGTCCACATTTGACCTCACAGGAGGGTGTTCCTCCAAAGGAGCAAGGAGGCAGCTGATAAATTCCATCTGCAAACTGGAAGTCTGACACACTAAGCTATCAGAGCTTGGTTATTTACGGTTTTGTATAAACAGTACTTATACAAACTTTTGCAAGTACAGTACTGGATGGATGGCAGAAGTCTTGGGTCTGACTTCTGTTCTACACCACTGCCATTAAAGATGAACAAAATACTTCCACAGGAGATGTTTGCCAAAGAATGTTCTAAAATGAAAATAAACATTGATGTAATCAACATAGGTTATGGCAAGCGCCAACAGCCACATGAACATATGGTTCCACCTTTCTTCAGAAAAAACAACTTCCTCTTTTCCAAATTATGAAAAAAAAAAAGATACTGAATTAGGGACAGAGGGAGCAGAAAACACAGCTTACGCATTTTCCTTGTTCTTAGCTTACTGCCAGTTCTCAGCCTACCACAGGGTAATACAGTAAACAAACCCTACATATAAAACCACACAAGACCGGTTTTACACCTTTTGTATTGCACAGGGCCATACCAAGCAGAGAAAGCACATTCGGCTGGAAACAAGCAAAGCTCCTTCCTCTCTCCCCTTTATGCCGGTTCCAGCAAAATCGACCAACAAAATCCTTATCCCTCCCCGCATTCCTCGCACTCCTTCAAGGAGCTGAATCCTGCAATTCTGACTGCAAGTCAGAGGAGATGCAAAGTCGAACACAAGAGCTCCATAAATAGAGCTCACGCGGGGGCCCCCCAGGATCAAAGCAATCTCGTATTAGTCTATCGACAGGACAAAAGCACATTATCACCCACTGTTTACAAGAAAGAAAATGTAAATAAAACATTTATTCTGCCAAAGCGGACTAAAAAAGCCTCTGAATAACAGCAGTTCCAGAACTTAATGGTTCTCCAGAATGCTAACTGTTTTTAACTTTTCTTTTTTTAATTAATGACAGGGAAGGAAACAAACAAGCACTGCTCCGTGAGGGGGGATTTCAGGTACCCAATTAATACGGAGCACGAACAAAGCTGCACCTTCCCAGGTACCCTCGGCCTGTGCTCTCCGCATTTATACGCGACAGAGCTCCGCATCACCTCGCGGTTGGTACCACAGCACAGAGCCACCACACGTCGAGGAAAAGTAATTCTCTGCGTCTCACGGGAACTCAGCCCCGGCCCGACTCTCTCCGGGCCTCGGACAGCTGAGGGCACGACGAGCAGCGCGGCGCCGGGCCAGGCTGGGCCGCCCCGCCTGTCCTGGCAGCAGCAGCGCGGCAGTTCCCGCGGGCTGCCCGCTCCCCGCAGTCAGGCGGCGGCCGCCCGAGGCGGAGGGTCGGCAGTGCGCCTCTGCGCTTCGCCCGCGGGGAAGCAGAGGCTCCCGCTCTCCAGGCGGCGCGCTGTAAATTGCCCTAACGCCCCGCCCTGCTCTCGCCTCATCTCTCTACCCCGGCAGCATCGGGAGGCGAAGTCCTCGGCCCGCCGAAGATGTTACTCACCCCGAGGGCAGCACGGCCGACAGCAAGGCCCAGCGGCGGCCCCGCGCTGAAACCGCCCGCGCTAACTGACGCACAATTCAAACCCCAACATCCGCCGGCGTACCGGAAGTCTGGAGCCCGCCCCTCGCACCGCCCACCATCCCATCCATTCCACCGGCTCTCGGCCGCCTTCGCTGGGTCGGCGGGAGGAGATTCGAGATCTCGGCAATCGGCACTCGGCTGCGACTGCCCCACGAGGGCCGGCCCCGCAGCCCCGCGCTCCGCGCATGCTCGGCATCCGCCTCTTTTCGTCCCTGCGATTGTGGGCCGGCTGGGGTGATGGGAGCTGCCGGTGGGAGCTGTGAGGCATTGGGCTTCTGGAGGGGTCTGAGAATCGTGCTGGTTGTCGGGACCGAGCACCAAATGGAGCTGGTTTGGCTTCTGAGGGAAAAGGGGTACTGCCCCCCAAAACACTTGTATCCTACCTGTAAGGCTGGAGTGCTGATTTGTTTTTCCTATACTTGATGGGAAGCTCGCATAGACAATTATATTTGTGATAGTAAAATGGAATTTTTTAAATAATAAAGTTTTGTATTTGATTTTTACATAAAGTTTGTTGTAAAGTTTGTTGTTGGAATGCTGCTGTCACAGAACAGACGCGCACACGGTTGACGCATCAACTGTCAGCACGTGCAGTAATGGAAACAGTGACTTTACAGGTGGCATATACATATATGCTGCAGCTGCGCAAATGTGACCAACAGACATGGGCTGGTCCTTTTCTAAAACAGTGGCTAATTAGACTTAAAGCAGCTAGCAGATGGCCCATCTTATCCCACCACCCACGGTCTCTCCAAATTCATATTCTCCCTGGTAACGTACCTGTCAAACCTGGAGTGCAGTACTTGGCCCTCAGACCTAAGCTGTCTGCACTCATCGGGTCCCCTGTCCTCTTCATAAGCTTCCCTGGCTTGAAGTTTGCCAGCCGCACACACAGATAAAGAACTTAGTCAAGGACATAGGTAGAAATAGAGAACTTGGCAAGATGGCTGCTGACCAGCCACTTGTTTTCACGCAGTTGGTCCCTGTTGTCCCACTTCCTCTCAGTTGTCCTCAATGTACCTACATCACACCCTTTTCCTAGCTTTAGCCTTTTCCCAAAATGTATCATAATGCATTTTTCAGAATCACACAAGCACTCTAAAATATCCCATAAAAGTCTGCTTTTTTTTTTTTTTTTTTTAAACTCCTATTAGTCTTGTGAAAATCAACTTTTTCAGTTGCCAGTCAGAAAGTTGAAGTTCTGAAGAAGTTCTGGTTGAGCTTGGCATGGATCCTTCAATGGCCAATCAGTGGCCTGAGATTTCTGGTCTTTCATGTTTTCTCCATTATCTTTTCTCCTTGAGGGCTTGCATATCTGAGGGTTAGCATACTTCTGTCTGTTGTCCAAAGCTTTTATTTTGAGTAGATTTTAATTAGATATACCCAGAATAACTGATTATTGCACGTATCCTTGAAGTGGATAAATCTGAAAAATAACAATGGCATCTGTCAGTGTGAAACAGAACAAAGACTAGAGACTGTTTTGCTAAAAAAAAAAAAAAAAAAAAAAAAAAAAAAAAAAGAAGAAGAAGAAGAAGTGATTTTTAACAAATTATGGCAGTTTTCCTAAATACTCAGCATGGTGGGTATCCCACTGTATCCAGTAATCTCACATCCTCCAGAACAAGTTCCATCCTTCTATGTGAATTTGATTCTACTGTAATTCCTCCTGTACTCTCTCTGGCATCCTGACTATTCTAACATTTAAAAGGAAGTGAGAAAGTGGCATATTGCCAGTGGAAATGGTGAGCTTTTATTTTGTCTTTTGAGAGTCAGGAGTTAAGCACCAGCCTCCCACTCAGGATAAATGTCTGAAATAGTGACCTACTACCAAAAAAAGGATGTTGTTATGTTTCCCACATACTTCGTAATAGATACATCCATTTATTTTGCTGTATGCTGAAAATCTTCAAGTACAGAATATTCAATTTTGAGTCAGCTGACATGTTCTATTTATTTATTTATTTATTTATTAGGTACTCCCACCCAGAATTCTTCCTTTTAAGTGAGGAATAGACATTTAAATGTGTTTTTTTTTCTTTTGTTTTCTATTCTTTTTGTGTTGTTATTTTTAAATGATGGAACTACAAACATTTTTCTATACTGATGTAAACTTCCGACAAATAAACTCCTCTAAGCATTTGAAGTATGGAACTCCAACCCATGTATGGAGATGCACAGACATGGTATTGCTTGTTAAGTTTTTAGAGTCTAACTGTGATGGACACATGAACAGGTATTAAAAAAAGTAAAATAAGATCTAATCAGTTCCTTATTTTTGAATTGGCTTTAGGATAAAAGTGGCCAACTTTTTTTTACTATGGACTCTCTTAGTTCCTTTGCTCTCATGTAACCCTTTGAAAAGTATTAGCTCACTATTTACCACCAAACACAAGTTTCTGTTTTTGTTTTGTTTGTTTGTTTTTCCCCTAGTTCTCCTGTTATATTTTTCTGGTCCTTGTTTGAATGTTTTGATATAAAATCAGGTCTGACTGTTCTCAGTATCTTTTAAAACTCAAACATACCACCTCTTGGCAGCAGGAATTTCCTCACAAAACAGCAATTTCAGGTCTCCTGGAACTGGGCTGCTCAGATAATAAGCAGGTATGTGAGCTGCAGCAGTTAGGAGTGATACTTCTCCTGCTGTGAGACCATGTGGTTCACCCAGCTGAGCTCAAATACTGCCTGTATTGCTGTGATCATTCTGGGTAAGGAGTTGAATGTATCTATATAAATGTGGTACTACTCTGTTCCATTCCTTGACCTTTCAAACAGGACATAAACTGAATTGTTTATAATTTTTCTTCCCTGAGCTAGAAGTTTAAATGGTGCTTCTCT
This sequence comes from Phasianus colchicus, assembly GCF_987193195.1. NCBI lineage: Eukaryota > Metazoa > Chordata > Aves > Galliformes > Phasianidae > Phasianus > Phasianus colchicus. The sequence goes on along the minus strand of NC_143440.1, from coordinate 35,242,469 downwards.
TCTGATATATCTGGACGCTGTGATCCATTGCTAGTGCTCTGCTAAGGGCAAAACAGATGTATTTAGTAGACAAGCCCTGGGAGAGTAACTGCAATACTGAGGTGAAAGTGATTATATGCATTTTATCTTTTATCCTTTATGAAGCTGAGAAAGCACCTGTGCTGCACTACCTCTACATGTAATGACCAAAAAGTTGTGGTTAATTAAAGAAGCTTAAGTTTCTGCTTTATCATCTTGTAAGTTGAAGGCAGGAAAACTTCCACTTATCATCTCCTATTCCAACTGAGCAAACACTAGCCTGTGGGTATAAATGTCCTGTTTTGCTTGAATAATTTATGTTTTGTTTTGTGTTTGAGTTATATTTAATTGTCAGTTAAATTGCTTTGCAGAAACTATTTTGTAGAGTTCTTTATGCAGGCGGTGGGTAACGATGGTGATTCTTTGTGAAGTATTTGATTAAAACACAAATGACCAGACACAGTATCTTTTCAGCAGTGGGATGCATCCTGTTTTTTAAAGGACAGAAAAACATTGCCCCAGCTTAGAGAAAAATTATTTTTTACATGGTTTATTGAAAATTCAAGCATGTAATTTTTTGTTTTTTTTCTAAAGAGAAATAATTTTGTTTTAGAGACCTCTAAAATACTCCAATATAATTATATTTCCCTCTACAGGTTTCAGGGAAAAATGTAGTTAGGAAAATGCAATGGGGCTTTACTCCTCCTTTGTTTTTGAAGGTCAAAGTGTTTCAGTATTTCTTAGTCTTTAAAACAGATTAAAGTTTCTTGAGTTGTTCATTTTTGATTACAGGTATTCATATAATTTTGGAGATTGGTAGCCTTGATTATAACATTCCTAAGTAACCTTAGACAAGTATCGTATCTGTATAGATTAAGTAGAACATGGAACATTTTCTTTGAGCATTTAAATCAAGTGCTTATTTTAAAAGAGGTCAGGGGATGTTCCTTTAAAGGGATTATATTTTTTGTTAAGTTTACTGTAGTAATAGTAGACAAGTAGCAGACTGTAGTAGAAGTAAACAAGCTACTGAAGTCTATTGAACAAATGAAAGTTCAGTTAGGCAGACTGTAGTCAAATAATTCATAAAGTAAAAACTAAGCAAGTCAGAAAACTGATTGTGTGAGTACTCTAGTTCATTTCAGTACCGCATGAATCAGGTTATCTTCAACTATCCAAGAACGCTCGGATGAGGGAGTAGTCAGTGGATGCAGAAGACATAATTCTCAAGCACCTGAAAGTCAAAAAAAAATATTACCTTAGGTGATGGCTAGCTTTATTTGAAGAAAGTTTTTGTCCTTTCAGTTACTTGAATAGCATGTTATTTATTCTAAAAGCTTGTGGAGAACCCTACTGGAGATACGATTGTTAAAAAAACAAACAAACGCATGAACTCTGGACTTGTTATTCTTTTGCTAATCTTTAATGAGAATGTTATAAAGAGCTTCAGATATTGGAAACACTGGGAACACATCTATGAATTTTCACAGTTTATTTCAAATGCCTTTGACCTAATATCCACTTAATCATATTTTCCTTTGATATTGATGCTGTGAACACCATTCACTATGAATACAGTTAAGACACTCAACATTTTTATGGATAGAAGGTCAAAGCTTCACTCACCAGAAAGGAAGCTGGCCTGATGAAGGGTCAATTAAAAAAAAAAAAAAAGTTTTAAAAAGTAATTTGGTTTTAATTGTGAAAATACAGATGCTAATTTTGTCTGCTCAGACAATTGTAGATTATCGTTCTTTGTTTTCATGAGAACCAAAAAAGAAGAATGGAAACAAGATTCCATTCCCATGTGGAAGGGTTGCTGTACTCTTCGGGAAGAGTATTTAAGTGTTCTGTGTGCTGCACAAATGCCTGTGAATTACATATAAATGAAGATCTCAGTTCTAGGATTCAGAGCATACTACAATTTTGTTGATTTCAAACACTTCATCTCTTTTCAAAAGATTTAGATGCTAATATAGGAATTTCAGCAAGAAGGATTTGTTTTGGAGTCAGACAAAAGCAGAAGAAAGGTGGTGATGGCCCCAGTGACCTCTCTGCTAAGTAAAAGGCAGAAAGGTCTCAGGGAGTTATTATTTTTATTATTATTTTGGTCACAATAAGGAATCTGGGAGGAAAAGGCTATGGGGTGCTGCATTAAGTTTATGGATAAGTAAAGAAAATATCAGCTGAGCTAACACCAGGTAAGGATCAATTATTCACTGATGGCATATGGGTAATTTTTGTGTTTGTTGTTACTGATTTGTTTTGCATTTAGAGGCAGAAAATTTGTTCTAAAACCTCTTTAGTATTTCTGCCTGAGCACAGAGATGCTTAGATAACCTTAAATCTTGATTGTTTAAATGATTATGAACTCTGCTAGCCTGAGGTGAGCGTTCTGTGTTTTAATATCTTCACATTCTACAGAGGAAGATCTTCTTTGAAGAACAGAAATAAGTTTGGCTGAGTGTTATCTCATGGCAGAAATTTAGAGTTGAAGCTCACTAACACAATCTATCGCTATCCAGACTTTTCTCATTTTGCAAATTTCCCAAGATCTGAAACTTTGCTAGACAAATGACTAAAAATAGCTGGAGATGACTTGTTGAGTATATACTTTTCTTGGATCACTATCAAGAGAGTACAACACTTATTCTTTTCAAATACGCAAACAGTTACAAATAAATAAATCTGTTTTAAAATGGATAGTTCTAAAACTCAAGGCTCAGAAAGTTACTCCTATGAAGAGTTATTTTCTTCCATTTAAAATTTTTTCATTCTTTAAGGTAGGAGTGTAATAGGAGAAGAAGGAGGAGAAGGTTCTAATATATAGCTGTAAGACCACAATATTAGAACTGTGTAGGGGGAGCAGCTCAGGAATGTAATTTAAAAAGCAAATAGAAAAGTTCAGTACCGGTCTTTTTAATTCATTTTGTAAACCTGTGTTTCTTACACCTCTGCTGCATAACTTGTAGAAAACAATACAGTATTCATTTATTTGAAGTTCTGCATTTACTGTGCTGATCTACAGCTTATTTAGGAAGTCAGAAAAGAGGTGCAGCTGCAACTTGTGTTTTATATCAAAATACATATAAAACTAATCATACCAAATGATAAGTCAGATAGAAAAGAGGATATTTCAGATGGCTGATCTCCTGCAGTTGGCTTTTATAAGAAAATCTGAAGTCATTCTGTATCTCCACTTGAAAATTCAAAAAGATGGACTTTTCTTCCATCTTTAGCTGGTAATGTCTGAGAGATTGTTATCATATGAAATTCCAGCATTTTCTTTACTGTTGGCTACAAAATTTCTCTCTGTTGTCTGGAGAATTATCCTTAACTATGCTTTTCATCCACAGGTATGATAAGTACAATGCCACTTTGTCTGGGAAGAAATGCACTTAACACGTGGAATAGGTTGGGAGAAAGACTGTCAGTAGTCAAGAATTCCTTCAATCCCATGAATTTTCATTAGTATTCTTGTCAATGGAAAATAAATTTGAGTGGGAGAGAGCTTAACCTTTGGATAATTTTACCAGTGAATGCTTTCAATATTTTAATTTTAGATTATCCAAGAGTGTAAGATCCAAAAGGACAACTTACTATAGTTCTAATCCTTTTGATTAGACCTATAGTAAGTTAGACCTTTTGATAGAACCAAGCACAGCCTGGTTACACTATGGCTGTGCAGATTATGACTGAGATGGTAGAGACAGATGAAGCAAGAGGTGAATCTTTATCATCCTGTTTATAAAATGATGTTTATTGGTATTAGTAAATAATAGTTTTTTTTGGTGGTTATGGACTACTCCACAATTCATTGCTAGCTATTAAGTTAATAACTGGGATTTTTTTTCTGTATTTGATTTTACATAGAATACAACTGAATTTTTGACTTTTTTTTGCTCATCTTGGAAAAAATGGAGATTAATACTGGGCCTACTTCTTGAGATTCATTATGTTGCCTGAACAGTAGAAAATAGGAATAAAATAGAAATTAAAATTAAACCATTTTTTTGTTCACGTTTCTTCAATGACCCAAAACTTCACCATATTAAAATCACTTCTGTCTCTTGCTCCTTTGCTTTTGATCACTGTAGTTTTCATTTACCTGTCATAGACCCTGTATAAACATGCAGCAGCCTGGCGCATACTGCTTTCAAGTGTCTAAAACTTCACAAGAATGAGTACTTTTTTTTTTGTTGTATAAACAAGAATATCCAAAATGACTTCATCTGGATTAGAGGCTTCTGGAAAATGACAGTTATTGCTCTGGGGACTTGACCTGTTTATTTTCTTTAGAATAAGGTAGATCACTGGGGAATGGCAGTGTAAACTTCTTCATGCCATGCTGCCACGTTGATTCCATTGTACACTAGTAGGGACTGAATAAGCAGATTTTAACTTTGATGAGTGTTTATATTGTCTCAATAGAATGCAAACACGACTACTTGTAACAGCTAAGGTGGTGGTTGTAGTGATATGGCTCACTCCTCTAAATTGTAACAATTGTGGCATTATTGTAGCATGCCAGTCACTATCAGTTTCTTCCTTAGCTGAGTCAAAGATACCAAAGGAGAGGGAGCCGCTGTCATCTTGGTTTTCTGTGGGGAGAAAACTGACCTGAGCAGCTGGGGAGACCAGGGCTCTTTCTACATTCTAGCACTTGCCAAAAATTGTCTGATTTTCCCCCGCCTCAGCTTCCTGAGCTATACTATATGAGGAGTGATGCTGACTTTCTTTACAAGATATTTTGAGGACCATTCTTGGAAGACATGTGGGGGATGCTGCCAAATGAGTTTCCTTAAATAAAATCTAGTAACTCTTAAGAATAGGTTTTTAAACTAATTTACTTCAATACGGGGGGAGGGGGGGAGGAGGGGGGAAGAAGCTTTTCATTAATCAGCCAAGTGAATTGCTGTTTTTTTCCCCTTGTTTCTTGAAGTGTAATGAATTAGAATCAAAGCTTGGGGCATACTTCCCTATGGAACCAGTCATAAGTGAACATTTCAGAAAATCACCACTAGATGGAGTTAATGATTTTCTAAATTACTCTTCTAGCTCTGTATTTAATAGAATTGTAAAATGAATATGATCACTGAGTTGTTAAGTGGAATATGGTAATTTAAGTAGCTCACCTGTATCTTGTTATAATTGCATTATCTGTTCTTCTTCAGGCTTTACAATTCTATGATTTTTTTCACCTCATCTAAAAATATTTTTTTAGTAATTGATGCACAATAACAATATTTTAATAGTTTTCTTTATCAGATTTGCAACATCCTTTATCAATGCTCAAATTTCCTCTAGACTATTCTTACGATTCTCTTCGAGTCTGTCACTGTGAAGGGTAAGTTCATATTCTAGTAGTTTCATGCTTTTTTAGTAATTATAAATGGATAAATAAGGTGAATTACCATACCTGTAATTTTTATTTCATGCTTAAGATGCACTGTTCTGAAAAAAACAACTCAGAAATCAACAATTATGAAATCTCATTTGTCAGGAAGTAAACTCTGCTAAATATACAAGCACAAAGATTCTTGTGTAGGATCTGCAGACTTTATCTTTTGATTATTTTCATTTCAAGTGTCATCACAAGGGAAATTCTAATTATTTTTTTCATAATACATTACTTAGAATAGTCTAGCTCATTCTTTTCAAAACCAAAAATTTCATCAATTTTTGTACCATTAAATGTAACAAGTTTTTACCGAAGAGTATTTTAGATGTGGCAGCCCCCTTGCAATGGACTGTTACTGACATGCCACTTCTGAAGTTGTGCAGAATATACAACCACTCTCAATTTATCAATTTTCAGAGATTTTTACCCTTCAGGCAGATGCATTATGGCTATATTTTGTAGCAAACAAAAAAGGGAGGCAATATTTTCCTTCAACAACATTGCTTTTCTGGGATTAGAAGTACCAAACAGACTTTCTGTGATTTGTTGAAGAAACCCACTTCATTTTTGGCAAAACAAACATGTGGCAATACTTCAAAGGGGAACTCTTTTACTATGTAGTGAATATAATCACTCTCTTTCAATACTAGATCTTTTCTAATGCAGCTCTAATATTATTTTGTTTCTTCTTTTAATACACGCACACAAAAAAAGTAATCTTAAACTTTATGTTTCTGTTACAGGACGTATTAGCTAATGCTTTCAGGCTATTTTACTCTGCTTATTAGAATATTAATTCATACTAATAAATGTGTTATGAATAGTGCTGAAAATCCAAAATAAGAATTTCAGAAATTCATACTACATAGATAACATATATTTCTCTGATTTTTACTAAATACTTTAGGAAAAAAGATGAGAAAAGTATAGCTCTAAAATCTATTGTTGTCTCTAACTATAAAAAATAATAACTATTTAAAGATGCAAGATAACATTCGTCTTATTTTTAAGTATTCCCAGGAAAAAGAGATACTGAAAATAACTGAAGAGATTTGTATGAATCCATTAGTCCCTTGTTTTTCTTCATCTTGTTTTTACTGCCAAAGATAACCAAACCTGATAGAAGAAAAGAAAAACAGACATTTTGAGCCCAAAGTCTGTGTTTGGTTCTATATCTATAATCTGAGCTCCATTATGTCTTTATAATATGAAGTAGAACAGAAGCAGTCATAATCAAGCCTATCTATAGATGAATTTTTCTATTCAGGTTTCTGAGAGCCAGAGTGAGAATTTCTCTAAATTCTGCTAATTACTTTTGGTCAAGTATTGTTCAAAGCACAATTATTTTGCCTACTGAATTCATATTCTTTTAATCAACTACTACTGCAGGGTGATAGGTTTAAAAATACACAGTACAATTACTTTCATACATAATGATGTAGCTAAGACTTTAATAGTTTGTGGTGTCTTTTCACATCTAAACAAATAAATGGGTTTATGCAACAATTGTGTTGAAAAAGGTCACATACTTACAAATGAAATGGAATAAGCAATTTATATATAAGCTTTTTTAATTCTGTAAAATTTACTAAGATTATTTTTAAACCATATGTAGTCTCAGAGTCAGCTATATTGTGATACCATCATTTCTTGGAATAGTTTGTTTCACTATCCAATTAATTTTGGAGTTATATCATATGGATTTGATATGTATGCATTCATAGCTGTTATCAAGAACTTTAATGGCTTACTCTTTCCTATGAATAAAGCCTTTTCCTTTGTAAAACTAGAAGAAAGTGGCAGAATAAAAAAAAAGAAGAGTTTTTACACCTCCTCTTGTCAGTCTGAATGATTCACTAGTCATGGTAGGCTGTATTCTCTATGTCAATAAAATTAAATAATCAGTACCTGTAAGTTAAATCACTTCTCACACCCACTAGTAAAAATATGACAATAAAGCTATTCCCATTATAGTTTTCTTTTTTTCATTGAACATAATTACATACAGTTTAGAGACTACAGCTACAAGACATAAAAAGATATCTAAAACTTCTTCTCTGTAGGTGATAAATTAAACAAAAGGAAAGATATGTTTCTGCAGAAGTACAGTTTGTTATTTTTACAGGGACAAGACATTGAAGCACAATAAAGTATCTTTTGTTTATTTAATTATAGTCCCTATAAATGTCATTAGGATACTAGAAAAATAGTACTTTTGACTTGAGAATTAACTGCATGATGCAGTAGTTTTAAAATGGATATAGATTTTTAACGTGAAATGTTGGTTTAATACTTGCACTATTTCAGTAGAATAAAGGTACTTATTATGAGTTGCATGGGTAGATCTTTCAAGTACCTGTATTGGGTCTTGACAGCTCAATGGATCTCCTAATTTACGCATCTGTAATTCTGGAACTCTTTAAGAGAAAAGATTTTAAGCCTTCTTTAGGGAAATAATTATGGCATTTAGACTTTCTGTCTTTTTATCCAATTTAGAAGTAGCATAAATGTCTAATTAAAAGGCAGATGACATTCAGTCTTAATAAGGATGCATACCAAAGTTATTCAAGCAGTGAAAGTATTATATGAAGAAGAGGTCAGGGCAGTGCAAAGAATTATTAGGAATATATCTAAGCAGGTTAGTTTTGTTGGTTTGCAGTGAAAATGGCTGCAGACTTTATATACTGAAGTTTGTAAATAACTTAATTTAGCATTTGTCCATGAAATATATGCAATTTACCATTATTTTAGAACATAAGTCAATATCATTTTAGAATGCATGATAGATCTTCAGTATCACAGAAAAGGAGATGGTCACACTAGAGACTTTTGAGACACATAGTAGGCAAGCCAACTAGCCTGAATCCATAATGCCTTTTGAGATACTTTTAAGGGCTGAGTCATTCATGTGTACATAGGTCTTCTAACTCTTTCAACATGCCCTCAATCCCCCAGCTCCTGTGACTTAGCATGCAAGAACAGATATGTTGAAGAGAGGCCTTTGTTCCTCTGCAAACACGTGTATGGTGTTTTTGTAGCACGTCAGTGCAGGGATGGTAGGAAGGAATGGACAAGAAGGACAATGATGACAATTTCTGTTCATGTCTATCACAAAAGAAATCTGGTGGTGCTTCACTAATCTCCTTGCTGTATTTTTCATCTATGCTTCCAGGCTGATGAAGCAGCTACATGTGATTCACAGGAGTCTCGTGCCATCTGGACACGGTGCTAGATAACCTCATCTGGGCTCCCTTCCCCATCAAGTTGTACGTTGTACTTGATGATATTTAGAGGTCCCTTCCCACTTGAGCTGTTCTATGCTTTTTTGATCTGTGCGCTGATATTTCAAATTAGGATAAAGTGTGTTGTCATGAGCATACTTGTAGGAAACAGGGTGCATATCCTGATAGACTACAGGGAAGGGTAATACTATGACTGAAATCTTTTTCAGGCTTTTTGTTTTCTTCTAGTGCGTGGAGACAAAAATGCTTTTCCCAAAATTAATGCTCATGGCTAAGCTACCCGTTGAGACATCCTGGGAGAAGGAAGTGAGAAGAGATCTGCTCAATTCATTTCATGAATGCAATATTACAAGCTGCACAAATGGCAGTGAGTATCTCTCTCTTCCTGTAGGCAGATCTCTCTAATTCCCCAATTTCCTGGGTGGCTTAAATTGTACTTTGCACTGGGACAGTTTTTTAAACAATAATTGTGATTTTTCCAATATTAGATATGAGCCACGTTTACATCGATACGTGACTCTTATTAATAATTTTATCCTTACTCATACGACTTACTGAGAACTGTGCTTGTAATATTTAAATCAACTATTTCCTTTCTGATACAGAAAATATACTGTGAATAATTCTGCCATGCAACTTGTGTTTGTAATACATGTTTTCAAAATAATTTGTATTTATTTATGGTTCTGATACTTCCCCAAAACTCAAGGTATGTCCTTATACATTTGAGCCATATTCTGTATATATCTCTTTTTGCCTTTTGGTTATTCAATAGTTAATACAGGCAGAAGGACACAAATTAAGTTTTTAGCTAGAGTGCTGACTGAGTAGTTTTCCACGAGAAAGAAATCAGTGGTATTACATATGGTTTTAAGATCCACAGCACTGGTGATATTTACGAACACATAGTAGGTGTTCATAATTGAGTATGTTTGCGTGCATTTAAAGTGGCATTTTATTGAAGAATCTGAGGTGGGTTGTCATGGAGATTAAAAGCTTTGAAATACTATTCGTTGGTTCTAGTTGTGTTTGCTGGGCTTAAGGATATTTGTTCCACTTATTGAAACTTTCATTGTAAGAACAGTTACACTTTTGTTTTTATTGCAAAGACTATTCTAACAGGCTTAGTAAATAGGGACATGGTAAGCACATCCAACTTAAAGGAAATAAATGCTGTAGTTTATTTTGGATTAACATTACAGTTTTAGTTTCCAAACTGTTAAGATGCTTTTTTTTTTTTTTTTTTTTTTTTTTTGCAATGGTAGTGTTTCAGGATATTTAGAAGATGTCAGAAAATTGTCAACTTACCAAACTTTCTGAAACCCTACCAACAAAAAAAGAAAGTTCTAAACATCAGCAAATGAAAATATTTGATTTAGATGAAAATGATAAAGAAATGAAAAACATCATGTATGTTTAGCTAGAGGTTGCTTTTACAGTATTATGTACATTTTCAACTTTCTTTGTATGAAAAGCTAAATAATTTCTGGTACTTTTTTCTTAAATAATTAGAATAAAAACTTATTGACAAGTTTACCTTCAAAGAGAACTGTTTTCTGTATGAGATCATTGATGTTTTGTAGTTAGTATGGTTGTTTTTCTAACCACTAAATCAATAAAAGTGCTGCAACAAATGCTACATACGTACACAACATCACACACTCTTTGAATGAGTAATACAGTTTTCATAACAGACTTGAAGTGATGATTATTAACTAGAATTATATATATTTATATTTAAACTGACACCACAGAATTCTTTTGAGTCTTGACAGATATGTGGAATATTTAAATGGAGTAATTGTAGTTACCAGACCTCCTGGGATTAACCTGCTGGAAAGAAAGTGACATTTTGCAAAGAGAAAAATGAATTTATAGTGTGGAAAAAAAAACTGAAAATGAGGTTATGGCTTGCCTGTTTATAACCATTCAGGAGGAAAATATGTTTACGTGGAGTCACTAATATGCTGTAGTGATATACTTCACTTACACTTAATTATGGAGGTGCTTAAAAAATATCATATTGGGCTTTGTTTCCCAAAATAGAATACAAAATAGAATAAGTGATACTGAAAATATGAGATGTTTTGTGTTTGGTAGGTTCATGTTCAGAGTCGATTATGTGCTATCTTTTTTTTTTTTTTTTTTTTTTTTTGTGTAATACAACTCTACTGAATCAATGTGCTCCATGTCAACACAGAAAGAATATATCCCAAAGAGAACAATAGCAAATTCTCTCTGGCACAAACTACTTTTTGATAAATCTCACCCTTTCACTTATTCTTTCAGTTTTGCTCAGATTTTCTATTACTTTCTTCAATGACAAACAACATCTTCTGATACTTTCCTAAACTGGAGTTGCATAAACTTTCAGAATGATCAAATAATTTAGGTTGGAAGAGATCTCCTGAGGTCATCTGGTCCCACTCAAAGCTACACTGACTTAAATAAGTTACTTGTCTGAGTCTTGAGTGGTGGTGATGCCACAACTTCAAATCTTTTCCTTTGTTTGACTACAATATAAATATTTTTCCTAACATCTAAATGGAATTTTCCATGTTGCAACTTGTGCCCACCACCTCTCATTATATTATTGAGCATCCTGAAAAGATTCTGATTCTATTCTTCCATACCCTTATGTTAGATAGCTGAAAACAGAAATAAGACCTCCCCTTTGCTTTTTCTTTCCAAGACTGTCTGAACCTGCTTCTTTCAGCCTCATTTTGTACATCATATGGCCTGTACAGATTAGAAAAATTCAGGACTAAGTGGAAAGATGTTTCACATGAAATCAGTAACTGAGTAGGAGAGAGTTCCTTTAGCAGTTTGTAGAGTCTCTAGTGTCAAATCTATGTCTAATGCAACAAGATAGTACCATCCATAAGCTAGCAGATTTTACAGGATGTTAGTTCTCATAGATCATTTCTCAAAAGTCTTGTGAAGAGTATTACTTTATGGAATGTAAATCTTTTCAATCACTTCTGCACATTGGGCAGAGACTTGCATAGCTGCTTATATTGTGCTTATATGATCCGGAAAGCGTGTTTTCAACAGTGGACTTGTTCACTCTATAGTAGTTTCTTGCTGACTTATAAAGGTAGGTAGGGTAGTAAATGCAGAGAAGGTGATGGCAATCCTCCACCCAGGTAGACTTACTGAAGAAGGAGGGCTGATGCTGCATGGCCTTGGACAGACCTGTGATGTTCACTCTACATCTGAAAGTTATTTATTTGTCATTGTTCTTCTTTTTAAAGTATAGTGGATTTCCACACTTAGAGCTCCTGTCAGCTGTGAGGAAAAACGTGAAAGAGGCAGCTGAGGAGACCTAAATAACAAACTAATCTGGAAAGATGCAACCATAAGATTTCTTGAAGAACTCTTGCAGAACTCTAGACTTAAAGGAAATAATAAAAACATACATCTGTAAAAAAAGTAAAGCTGGAAAAGGCTCTTTGTAAATTGTTGTCATTTTGACTGTTGTTTTCCAACCTCCAGTTAAACCTGATTTCAAACAGTGATGATTGGATGACCTTATAAATATCCTAAACAGACTGTTTTGTCTTTATTCAATCTTTTGCTCTTGTAACTGAAGCATATTATATCCTGTCCTTTCAATCATGAGAATGGAAAGTCACATCTCCACTGCAGTAGTCTTCCTGTTGCAAGACTTTGGTCATTTTTCTTTTATTTTTTAAAATGAAACAACTCCTTGTAGTCGTGGCAGGGGTTCTAAGTTTCTGATGATTCTTTCCAACTTCCTATAGAGGAAAACAAAATTCATTGTGCCTTGATGTGGATTCCTTAATGCTACAGACAGTATTTCAAGTAAAACCTTTCCAAAGTTTAGGAGAAGGGAAGAAATAATCAATGTATCTCATACCTCTGTTTATGCATCCTAGCATGATGTTTGCCTTTTATGCAGCCAGATTATTTGTTCATAGGTATTATATTTGTGATTTACTGTGTTACAAATAACCCAGTTTAAGTTTGTTATTGTTTATATGATACTTAATCTTCAATTTGTACTGCGACTCCTGCTTGCCATAGCTTGCAGCAACACATGCTGAGATAGCTAGGTTTTGTAAACAGTCTATACAGTCTTATGCTTCTGATGATTTCAGGAGTTTGTAGCATTTTATTCTATCCTTCCTAGATGCTTTATTTCTTTTAAGAAAAATAATCACTATCTCTATGTAGGCTAAAAGGAAAACTAAGACATAAGAAACTATGAAATACAGTTCAGGGGAAACTACATTGATCAAGTTGACCTCAACTCATGATCTGCAGCATAAAAGATACATAGTGTATGAAAACACTACCCTCCTATGTTATAGAAGTTTCAGTTCATTATAACTTTATATACAATATTATATTTTTTTGTTAATTTACAATTTATGTCATAGTTCCTTACCATTCTCCAATCAGTCAGGAGACAGTAAGCTATTTTCATTTCTTAAATGCCCTAGATAAATAAATTTATAGCATATGACTAAAATTAGGTGAAACTCGCATGTGACCCTCCTTCTCTTTCTGTTATAAGCCATTTAGGAGCTAAAACCTGAAGTTACTACCATCGTTTTTCATGTAACTGTGATTATTAGTTAACTTTAACTGTTATTAGAAGGAATTGAAATGCTGTCACCCATCTCTTTTAAACAGCAAAAATATCTTTTATTTCCCACAGCACAGTCATTTCAACCTTTACTGCAAATCAAACAAGTCCAGAAAGAGAACTGTCTGCTGTGCTCTTTTGTGACCTTTTCTGCTGACAGAGGGAGCAAAAGGGGATTTCTGAGAATGTATCTATACTGTTAATTGCTGCAACAAAACGTACAACCTTTTAATTGAAAAGAAACATTTGCAAAACAGTTTGGTCAGATATTTCTTGAAGGTAATTTCATGCAATTCCAATTACGGAATGATTCCTCTTTTCTTCATAAAAAAAAAACTATAATAAATAAATAAACAACCACATACCAAGTCCCCTTTAAAATATTTGATTCTCTTATCTGTTAGCATTTATCTTCATGAGGGTAGTGTTAGCACCTTGTAGTTGTGCATTAAGCTAAGTGTATAATGAGTGATTCGTTCTCTTTCTTAACCTCTCCACAAGGGGGAGAATTAAATGTGCAGTCATATATCCCATTTTGGTAGAGTTTTATGTTTTAATTTTTTGGAGATTTGTTCAGAATGTGCCTTAATGGTAGAAAGTTGTTAGAATGAAGGACTCAAGGGACAAAGAATTACAGAACAGAACATTATTATGTATCCTAGTAACTATTCTTCTAATCCCGTTTCATCCTATACAACCACAAAAGGGCATAAGAAGGAATAAAGACTTATTTTCCTTATCTCAAGAAACTCATGTGATTCTACAAAGCAGTGTTGGCACTGAGATTCTTAGCTGTTGGAAGCTATGCTGTACAGCGGGGTCTTCTCACTGAATGGAGAAAGATAGGTTGTGCGATCTGACTTGCAAACTGTCCTAGGGGTTTTCTTTCTGAGAGCTAAACATTAGGGTCAAGTCATGTTGGAAAAGGGACTGCAATATTCTTTGCTATTCAAGGGGAATGGTTCTACCTACCAAACAATAGGTGACTGGTTGTATAAACCCCTTGTTTAAGGCCACTTTGCACAGATACTAATTTTTCATTGCTGATAAGAAGTTGGGCAAGTATAAGAGTCAGTGGGTTGAAGACTGCAGATAGTTCTGCAAAATGCCTGTCTGCCCTGGACCTGTTTTTAAAGATTTTACTAGGATTACTAAGATAGTTCTTTCATCTTCTGCATTTTGTCTTTTTTCATATTTTTCTCTTCTGGATTGTCACTGCAAAAGAAAGATAATATTCTAACTAGATAGAATATTTAGATAAAGCTTAATATATGTCTGTTCTTCCCCAGTTTAATCTTACATGTTTTGCTGAATACTGGGAGAATAAAAAGAGAAAGAAAAGAGGGAAATATTTGCCTAATATGAAAGAGAGAGTTACAAAGTGAGCATTCAACTTGAAAAGAATGTCAGGGAACAACAGTACCTTATACTGTACTCTAAAAAATTGTAAAAAGTACAAAGGTTCATAACATATTGTAAAGAAAATTCTTTAGAAACTGCTCTGTTATCTTGGAGGTAACAGACACACCATATGCTGTGTCTGGCAGTTGCTATGGCAACTACTTTTAAAATTTAACATGGGGAAACTGTTGCCTAAAATCTCTATGACTTGGGGCCAAATTTTCATGATGCTGAGCACCAAGGAAGAGTAAGAACGACATAAAGGAAGCCTTAAAATATCTTTCCTGATTGTTTTTGAAATTTTATCTTGGAACACTTATTCTTGCTTTTTGCAGGAGTTTGCCAGTCCTGGATTCCTGAGAGCATTCAAAAGGGGATTAATGGGTATGGTGCTTTGGCTTCTTCTGACCATATCTTAAATTTAATACTTTGCAAACTATTTACAGTGAAATGTAGGAAAACCTGAATTGTTCATTGAGGAATTTTGTGTATAAATTGTGATATTTATCCGGATGTAGTCTTTTTGTCATTCTTTTTTGTTCTCTGAAGTTCTCACATAAAAGTCAAAGAATAGTAAAATTCTTGAAGGAAATAGATATGAAGATAACACATCTTAATAGTCTGCCGGTACATTTTCTTTGGACAAAGTTTCAGTCTTTGAACTATGATAGCACTGATCCACCAGCTTTCTGCACAGTGCACTTCTGGAGGAAGAGGCTGAAAGTAACAGATAACTACAAAAATTAATGCAAATACAACTGAAAAGATTTTGTTTATCTTCCCCAAAGAAGATCTATGCCATAGTACAATAAATGCCATTAAAATAAGCCCAGCACCTCAGTAACTAGGTTTCTGTGGCCAAACTGCATTATCAGTTCTACCTTATCCTCATACATTTCACAGCACCTCATAGAAAAGTCTGCAAATGTGGAACATAATTTAGCCAAAATAGAACATAATGTACTGTAGATCTTAGCTGTCCATACAAATTGCATAATGTAGCCTGGAATCATTTATTAATGGACTGAAACAAAAGTCACTGAATTGTATGGATTCTGTCTATAGACTTCACTAGACTTTCTTTTAGGCTCTGCTCATGATGTTGACCTTTTACTGATACATATCAGATTAATCATTACTAAAAATATCTCATGTTTTAAGCACACATCACATAACACCAAATTTTTAAATCTAGATCTTTTTATCTAAAATACACATAAAAACCAAGCAAACAAGACACAACTTAGATAATGTTAGATCCTTGAAAGAAAGCTTAATTGGTCTCAAAGGGATTTATTTCATGCTGTTAGGTCACACAGTGTTAAGTACTTTCTGTAAGTTCCCTCTCCAAAATATTGTATCCTGAAAGCTATTATAATGTGATTTTCTCCATCACAAGCTGTCACAAAATTGTAAGAGTGTTTATTCAACAGGAAGAGTTTAAACTTCAAACCTGTATAGACAGTCCACTCAGTGCTCTTGGAGTGGGTTGATTTTTTTACCTTGTAAAAAATGCCTATCTTTAAATGCACCCTCTACAAGAACATGGATCATTTTCCTGTTTTCCTCCCTTCTTTGTCTGCCACTTATTGATGACACCTTAACTTCTTGCAATTATTTTATTTATTTATTTATTTATTTTAATGAACAGAAGCAGTGGAGAAGGTTAAACTGGCTTGCAAATAATGTGATATTGACTATGAAAATGGCACATACATTTATTACCTAATAAATTCTTAATACATAAGGAGCAGAAATGAGTAGCAGAGGTTGGGAGAAAGTGTGGAAAAGCTTTTCTTTTTCTGTTACAAATTCTCTTTAAGTTTTGGGCATACATTTGTAAAAGGGCCAGAGCTTCACTGAAGGAGACTAGATTTAATGTGGCAGAGCCAGCTGTTAAAATCACAGCTGGTTTCTGGACTTATTAATAAAAAAGCTTCTTAGCACATTTTGTTCTCTGCTGCTGCTTCATCTGAAGGGGTACTGTGGTTGGCTCCTTCTCCTCATTTCCCTGCCCATGCATATTTGGATCTGGAAGTTCGTGCTATTTCTGAGAGAAATATATTCCTTGCTGACTGCTTGTTCCTAATCCTGACCTTCATCTCTCTCCCTATACTGTGAGAACTTCTCTATAGTAACGCTCAGAATTTCTGGAGAAGTTTATTCTGCAGTTCATTTTTGAAGGAGTTACACATGATTTTGCCACAGATCTGGCAATTCTATAAACTGCATCTAAGTATTTGCAAATGCCAACCCACCGCTGAGTATACATCAAGGCACTGATGTTCACAGTATAGCTGATAGCTAGTGGAAATGAATTAATCTGTATTGACACATTTGGAAGTTTCACATCTTTTTCCACTTAACATGCTAACGTGATAATTGCTAGACTGATGATTTTTCCAGTGACACGTCTCCTTTTGTCAATATTTAGACCTGTGTATAGAAAGCTTATCTATCACACCTGGCTAATTTTCACTTAATTTAAAAATAAATGGAACATGTTTAGTTTGCAAGGTTAGCAGAACAAAAAGAGGTTTTTATAAACATCTTTCTTGAAACATTCTTTGAAGGATAGGAACAGATAACGACAAAAGGATACAAACTCTGGCTGAAATGATGCTACATTCCACAAAGCAGTCAATTATTTTAATGCCTAGATAAATTGAATAGTGATGCATTAACTTTTTAATGCAAATGAAAGCAAAGTTAATGCCAAATAAAAATAGCAATAAATACCCAATAAAATCTAAACGATTCATTCTTTTATACCGTTACTGATTAGATGAGATTTTGTAAGGGAATTAACATAGACAGTAATATTTTGTGTACTTGAAGAAACTGAAAAACTGTATTAGCCTTAGTTTTGTTCAGTTTCAGTGATATCTGCAGGACTGATCCACAAGAATGAGAATCACCTGACAGACCTGTAAGAACAACCTTGAAATAAATAATTTAGCCACTACTTAAAATGCGTAGATAATTTTTTGCATTAAATACAACATTTCATCTACAATGCAACTCTCATTCCTGCCATAGTTTTTCACATTTGTTTTGGTTTTGTATGTATTGGGGTAAAAAGTTCATTCTCTTTATTCACTTCTAAGATGAATTGTGTTCATGTTACTTAAATCTTTTATTCTATAACAGTACTTAGACAATTTTGATAAACACCGGTATTCTACTCTGAAGACAGAAAATTCAGTCATGGTCAACTTTCACTTATTCTAAATGGTTGTGAAATCTTGCATATAATATAAGGGTTTCACAGGATTTTCAGTATTACATCTATCATATATTATAAAGTTTTGAGGTCATTGAATTAGTTAAGATTTTTTTCCCCACCTTTATCTTCAGATAATGAGAAGCCACTTTTAGATTCTGCTTTTGTCTCACAATCCGGAAGATAGCTAATAATCTACAAATATGCTACTGCAAATTGGCAATGTGCATCTATACATGAAAGATGCATAATTTGCACTTTATTCTACTAGACCATTATTATAACTAGTCCTTCTTTATGATTGTTTCCAATATTACAAACCTAAAACCTGAAAAAAACTTTTTGTATTATGCATTTTTATAAAATCCAAGAGTCTTTCTTTGCATGATTAATCATTATGACAGCCTTGCTGTCCAACTGCATGCTTGCTGATGTACTTTCAACTTGCTTTGAAGTCCTTGGTGCAACCTGTGCTGAAGCCTGGAAATTGACTGCTTTCACTGACACTGCATATTTGACACAGTGCTTCTTTGCTGAAAGCCTCTTCACTGATTTGTATCTAATTCCATGTGTCTTTGAAACTCTGAGCATTGCCATTTGGCTATACTCATATCCCATCTTAATTCCTATTTATTATGCTTTATTTAACATGTATCATTTCAGATACTACCTCTCAGCAAATTGTTTTAATTCAAAGAGTTGCATTTGCGTATGAAAAGTCTCAGACATCTTGTCTTTGATCAGATGTCAGGTCTGTATGTCACTATTTTTTCTTATGCAGCATATGAGGGCTGCTCTGAAAGTAATGCCTCCTATTTTATTATGTTGGCCCAAAACATGGGAGGTGGATGGTGGTGGTATGGCAGTAGAGGTTGAACTTTTCCACCAATATTCTGGAGGCATTACTTTTGGAGCAACTGACATACTTCAACATTCTTGTGCAGGCCTTAAAAAACAGAAATGTCATTAAGTGGAAAGAAAACATGCTTTTGCACTCAACAGTCTTGACAGAAATATGCTGAATTGTACTGAATTATTCTGTCTTGCTAATCTTGCAAAAGACTTTGCAAGTCTTTTTGATACTGCTGAAAGGTTGTACATAGCTTTACTATACCCTACAAACACAGCTGAGTATCTGATGAGCGCTAGTATGATTTTTTCAGAAAAATCTGGAAATATTGCCTTCATTTTTTTCAATTCTCTGCCTGTCTCCCACCCAGACTGAGAGATTCAGATGGCTTGTTTTTGTCAAAAAAAGATCAGATTCTCCTGATGCCATATATTAGAAGTGCTCAAATATCTGTAGCATGTCAGTTACTTAAAAGATCAGGATTAGAATTGAGTTGTACCCTTTCACAGGACTGTACCCATAAACTTCTAGAAGCAATAAAACTAAACTGCAGCCCACACAATCAGCTTTCAGATTTTGTCACAATCCTGCAATACATGGTTCATTTCTGTGTGTTTTATATGCTATAATTATTTGCATAAGTGAGAATTTGAGGATTTGCTGTAATAAAGATATAAATTCCTAGGTTTCATGTTTCTCACATAAATTTAACATATGGTTTAGATTTTCAAAGAGTTCTAAAAAGGAAAATTAAACAAAAGTCTGTATTTTAAAATTATTGCAATTTTGATCCCAAGATGAAGTACAGGGAACATCTGATGATGGTTGAATGCTTGTAGTTGATAATGCTGTGAAGCAGCGTACAGTTTTGCCAAATCCAGGCCACTTTTGGAATTACCAAATTTCTTCATGGGTTTGTTTTTCTGTAGGTGTATTTGCACAGAAGAAGAACATTAGGACTCTGGTAGAGAAATACTGTAAAAACAACAGAAACTTGCTTTGCCTTAAGACTGGACAGTGTTATAATCACCCTCTACAGCTTTAGGAAACAAAACTCTTGGTTTTGCATTTAAATCTGTTTGGCAATATGCACTATGTCTCCCAGCCACTTGGCTATTTGTAGAATTTGCTGTATTCAGGGGGTTTGAAATACTTTAAAACAAATTGAGCTGAATGGGGATCTTAAACCATTTCCTGATTGGTGTGTCTTCTAGCCCCTAATGTGCCTTTCTATGTCTTAGTTATTTCCTTTTCATAAAAAAATAATTGCTCTTAAAAATGTCTGGTTGGATTTCTTTTG
Organism: Phasianus colchicus; assembly: GCF_987193195.1. Classification (NCBI taxonomy): domain Eukaryota; kingdom Metazoa; phylum Chordata; class Aves; order Galliformes; family Phasianidae; genus Phasianus; species Phasianus colchicus. The sequence goes on along the minus strand of NC_143440.1, from coordinate 35,222,422 downwards.
TAAAGGGAGCTGAACTGAGGAGCTCTAGGCAGATTAACTGGACTGCTTCGTTTAGCAGGCTCTCTGAGCTTTGAAGAATGCTTCAAAAGTATGGAATAAAGCTCTTTTTCTTCCTATTTTTACATGGGCTAACAACTTCCCAGTCTTTTAATTTGCTGTCCTGTTGCATTAGAGTTCATTATCTTTGTGTTACAGTTTAGTAATTCTGTCTGAGTTTCTATCCTTTCTCTCTTCTGAGTCCCTGCTGAAAATGGCAATACAAGTAACACAGCAGAAGCTTGTATACAGACAGAAGATATAATGAGAATAACACTTCTCGTGGGAATTAAATGCTGCATCACAGGGTTTCATTTGCAAATATCTGCAATGGAAAAGTATATTTAAAAGTGCATTCAGATTCACTGTTTGGAGTCTCTTCGGTACTATGTTTGCACTGTTCACATTATAAAATAAGGGATGCAGTTTGAAGCTGGTTGAGGATTACATATGTAAATTCAGAGGAAATAAAGTCTGGACATTGTTTTAAGGTACAATAAGGACAAGAGTGACTTTAAATCTACAACAGAATTCAAAAGCAATTTGCAAATATTGTTTATTAATATATTTACTATAGAACCGAGGAATTCAAAGAGCAACAAGTGACTTGAAGTTGACAAATGTTTTTTGTCCAGAGAATAGCAAACTACAGGTCTTCAAATTCCTGTATTTCTCTGGAATCATCTTGAAACAAGATGATCATACTGGCTTTGAATTGGCTTTTGATTATGTTATGAGAGTCCACATGAAGTTTTTTACAACATAATAAAAGATGGAGAGAATATATGTGAATAGTCTATACATGAAACTGCTGTTAAATTCAGTGAAATGGCTAGCTATTGTCATAATTAAATGTATTCAGAGAGTTACTAACTGGAAAAAAAAAAAAAAGACAGATTATGTGGAAAAAATTACAGTGGTTCTTGTGTGAGATGAGTTCCCTGTGACCTTCAAAGGATTTTCAATCAAATCCTTTCCTTATTTAATATGAAACTTTGGAAAAGCTTAAAATGTCAATGTAGGTGTTTTTTCTTTTAATGACAAAGAATGCAAAACTTCCAGAAAGGTAATCTTGACTTTTAAAGAGATCTTGTCAGTACTGTTGATGTCAGTATCAAAAGAAGTTAATAATTATCTGAAGAAAACACATTTCTCTTAGTTACTTTTTTCTCATACAAAATTTCTCAGGTTAATCACGGAAGCAGATCTGCAGGGGTATGTACTGTACACCTTCACTTTTGCAGCACGCTGTCTAAATGCTACCAAGATTCATAGAGGCAATTATAGCATTATACGTTCTCTGGCATGACTAAACTTACATTTGATAGGCTGCAAAAAGAAAAACCTAGTAGTTATCTTAAACATATATTTCTTGTTCTGTATAATTATACCAAAGTAATAGGCTGCTTTTTTGATATCTATAGGTCACATGCTTGGCCATGTTGTATATCATTTAAAGGAGACTATAGCAGATATTGGAAGTGAGCAAGAAACCTATAGAAAATTGTGAGTGAATTTCAGTTCCATATGATTAGTTTTTGCATGAGATAAATAAATCTCAGCATTGCTGTAAAATGTCATGGGCATTTATTTCAGCTAGAATGGGCTCTTTTTTGTGGAGTACTGGTACTGATTTTGATCTGTATTTCACTTCTGAAAGCTCTGAACTCTTGAAGCTTCTTGAGGACTTCCCAACAAGAGTTTACTTTCTAAATGAATTGCCATCAAGATCATTCGGAAAATCTAGATGATGAAAGAACTAAAAATGCCTTACTGCAAATGAAGCAGTGATCATTCTTTCTTTTCTGTGAGGAAGAAATGAAATTCTAATACAGTAGTTCCCTTTGGATGCTCTTTAAAATTTACTTCAGAATGCAATAGGATAGTTCTGCCTACACACTACTTTGGTTGGAATTGTTCATGATGATGGAGACAATGACATCTTCAATTCTGCTCAACAGGAATTATTAGCGGAATAGAGCACAGCAACATTTATTCATTTATTTATTATGTTCCATTTTACAGAAATTTTTAGGGTTTTAAAGCTTAAAAAGGCACATCTTTTGCCTATTATGTTTCTTTCAAAGCTACATCCATGAGAAGTAAAAGGAGCTTGAAAATGCTATAAATTCAAAAATTTTCACATACTAATTTTCCCTTCTTTGGATTTTTCATAAAGACAAATTAGGCAGCACATTTCTGTGCCTTAGTTTCCTCAGCTGGAAAAGGAGGGGAAAAAAGATGCTGTGCTAACTCCCACGTATATTTGGTGTATAAATGCATTTGAAGAGCTTGTATAGAAATCTTTACATGAGGATATTTACAATAACAAACAATTGCTTTATTTTGCCTGGGCTCTCATCAAAAGAACAGAGGGTTAATTCTGGAAGCTAATTCTTGGAGCTATGCTGTTGTATGAATCTAACCTTGGTATTATTCAGTGCTATGTTCTAAAAAACACCACAGTTTTTTTTTTTTTTTTTTTTTTTTTTTCAAATAGTACTGCACAGTAATTACAATTGCCATAGAGGCAGGAGCTAAGCAATTAAATTCTCCATAGGTGTCGCATGTAATTGTTCCTAGCGAATCAGAAGATTAAACAGGGCAACAATGCACAGCACAAGATAGCCTAAACTTAGTTTTTCCTGCAGAACTGCAAATAGTAGCAAATCAAAAGGCTGTTCTCCTCAATTACCACTGTATGAGGCATCAAGCTAAAAGCAGGCTCACTCTGTAATGTTTTCTATACAACTACAGTATGTACATACAATGCAAGCCTTTATGCACTACCTAATAGACAATATTATACACACAATTATTGCTAACTTTCATTTTACAGGGAGAAATCACTGGTGAGCCTAGGAAATTGGACTCTTGGCTTCCCCAGCAAGCAATATGTTGACTAAACTAAGGGAACAGTTTTACTTCCTGAAGCCAGTAGAGACTATTTATACTTAAACACATTTCTTCACAACTTACAGTATGTTGTATTAGGTGAGAGTCTCTGCTGGATGGACAGCAGCCTCTGCGAGGTTTGCAAGCTGGAGCTTGTGGAGCACTTCAACAAGTTTACACATTTCCTCTCTCTCTTTATTGGGAAATCAGCTACCCTGCTGATCAGGAGCCCAACTGGGACTTGAACTGAAGTCATCAGAAGTCAAAAAGCTGGAACAATAAAAATGATGTGGGCTATGGGAAAAAATTGACATTCTTGTAATTCACTGTAGTGTAGTGGTTTCATCACTAAATATATATATATATTTTGCTCTGAGCCAAAATAAGTATTGGTGCAAGACAAAATATCTGTCATCTGCTTTTGCCAGGATTTTATAGTTTCAAGTCATTATTTCTTTAATCAGCTTTTCAAGAGCTGTAAGGCAGCAAGCTATCCCAGTAATGAGTTTCTTCCTATTGTAGGTTAACTGCTTGTTGAGATTTCCATTCAGCTGGAGAAACCGTCTTGCTCTCTGACATGTTTTTACTGATTATCAGGGTTACTGGGTGCACTGTGCACTGAATTATAATTGGCAGCTATATATTTTTAGTGAGAAAAATGGGAAGTGCTTCTCATGAAGTCCTTGGGAATTCAAGTGCTGTCTTTGAGGCAAAACTGATTCATAAGATGTAATGATTCACACATCAGAAGAAATTTATAAATCAACTTTCCTATTTATGAAATGCTCACCTGAGGCATAAACAAAGGAAATGAAGTTGCGAAAATCCTCTGAACATACAATTATTCATGTTGTTATAGTGAATATTGTTTTAATTACTGTACAGTCACCAGCTGACAAATGGATTTTAACTTTCAGCATATTATCTTGCTTTATCTACAAGATGAAATAACTCAATTGTACTAAAAAATAACTATAAAATTGCATTTGTAAGTCTTTCTCTTAGGAATATTAATACAGTAAAAAATGCTTAGCTGGATCTTACATTAATAAACTGCAAAGTTGAGAAGCAAGAGTGAGAAAAATGACTGTCACTAAATTATCTGAAAGATGGGAAATGAGACTAGACCATGCAGTTTAATGCCAGAAACCACAAAGATGCACAATTTCAAATTCTATAATGACAGAAATACATTGAAATACATCAAACTTTTATTAATTACAGTCCAATGGGCAATCTCACTCATCAGAAAGTATAGGTGCTATCTTTGCAGCCATAGTTATGAAATCACAGAATCACAGAATCATAGAGTGGCCAGGGTTGGAAGGGACCTCAAGGATCATGAATCTCCAACCTCCCTGCCACATGCAGGGCCACCAACCTCCTCATTTAATGCTAGACCAGGCTGCCCAGCACCCCATCCAACCTGGCCTTGAACACCTCCAGGGACGGGGCATCCACAACCTCTCTGGGCAGCCTGTTCCAGCACCTCACCACTCTCTCTGTAAAGAACTTCCCCCTGACGTCCAACCTAAATCTCCCCTCCCTTAACTTAAAACCATTTCCCCTTGTCTTGCAGTTATTGCAGTTATCTACCCTTTCAAAGAGTTGATTCCCCTCCCCTCTGTAGGCTCCCTTTAGGTATTGAAATGCTGCAGTAAGGTCACCCCTTCTTTTCTCCAGGCTGAACAAGCCCAGCTCCCTCATCCTGTCTTCATAGGGGAGGTGCTCCAGTCCCCTGATCATCTTCTTGGCCCTCCTCTGGACCCTCTCCAACAGCTTTTTTGTACTGGGGGCTCCACACTTGGATGCAGAAATCTATTAATTCAACTTCTTGAATAGACAGGAATTATAGTGTGAGCCCTCCAGCCATCACAGTCAAGCCAGTTGGGGGGAAAAATGAATTCTCTAAAGCAACAGATATTTGCTGCCAGTTAGCTAAAAGGTAATGTCCATAATCCACATTTTCATTAGTAAAAGGCATGTAAAAGGATAAAGAGAATCATTATGGAAAAGAGAATCATCAAGAAATACGGTAGCCAAGGTAACACCAGTTTTTTGTGGAAATGAGATGCACACTTTTTGCAACTATTTTATTAGTGATGACCATTCTATGCAAAACACAGCCTTCATTAAATGTATGAGCAAAGAAGTTGCATCTATATTTATTCTACTAGAAATGTTTTAAACACTGCGGAATGAGCCAGCCTAAAGATGAAATGTGATGTAGATTTTTTTCTTTCTCATTTGCATGAGATGATAAGCCACTGTTAATCTATGAATATAGTAGAAAGAGAAGAAATGAAAAATATACTGATAAAGATATTGCAGTGGAACTCTTTCAATGACTCAACGTTTCAATCTATTTTCCTTCAAACATAGCTTAATTTGTAGTTGTTTCTACAGTTATTAATAGTGCAATTTTATTACTAAGCTGCTGAAAATTCTGATTTACATCTTGTACAATTAAGTGATGAGTTAAATTCAACCACATATTAGTCTCAATTACTCTAATGCAAAATTGAAGGTGACCTCAATGCATTTTTGACATTGAACAAGCATTCTGAAAATCAAAATTTTGTATTGTGTCTTGAGAAAAGTGGACCTCAAAAGGCATAACTTCACTCAAACTTTCACTTCGAAAGCTGATGGTATGACTAAATCCTATTTCCAGTGAAACTATAACTAATTCTGGATTTATCCTATCGTACATTTTAGAAATGTAGCCTGTAGCCATCTGATAAAAAAAAGGTAATCCTGCAAATACAGAAAGAGTATTTTAGGATGAGAAAGAGTCTAACTTGTGTGCTGAATAGCTATGTGGGAATTTGCTGCAGTAATTACCCTCCTATCATTAGTGACAAGTAATTGCTATAGCAACCCCACTGCCACCTGTCTCACACACTCTCTCTCTCTCTTTCAAACACACACACTCGCACACTCTCTCTCTCTCTGCATATTCATAGTATTGAAACAAAAGCAGAAAAGCTAGTAGCTTAATGTCATTTATTGAATCACTGTTTTTTCTAATCAACAAAATATAACCTCCTCCTCCCTTGCCAACTCCTCATAAATATTTATTAAAAATAAAATGTTTGTGTTGTAGAAAATAGGGCAGTTCAACCAAAGTATCTCGATTCAGCATTAATTCTCTGAGGGAGAGAAAAGAGAACTCTCACAGCTTGAGTTCTTTTTTACTTTATTGCTTACACTGGGCCTGAGACTGATTTCACAGGTATGGATGTGAAGTCTAACAAAGACAACCATATAATGTATGTAAAACTGCTTTAGTATTCACAGCCAGGGCCACTGAAATTAGTTCTCTTTCTTTTAGACTCATCTAAAAGACCACGTAAATCTGTTTTTTGCAGCGTTCTGTCAGCACCAGGCATCACATGCACGCACTTACAATTTGTACCAAATAATTTAATCTCTTTAGCAGTGGGTGGGGGCTGAAAAAGAGATAGCAAGGTTTCCCTATAGCATCATCTCACTCTGGTTCCAGTCCTCTGTTTTGCTACTATTCTTGGCAATATCAATGGAACCTGATTTTGAAACCTTTAAATAATCTACACAATATCAGTTTGTTGTGTTTGAGAATACTAGATATTTTCTGTACCCTATATTTGGTCAGTGAAAAAAGAGGTGAGGACTGCTGCTGATCCTTCTCTTTCATAGCATCCAAAACCCCAGTCTTGCAACTCTCTGCTACAAGCGCTCTCCATAGCGTGATGCTCCTGTTACATCAGCACTGGACATAAAATGGGCTAAGAGCTTTATCTCCACTAGATGTCCCTAACATACCAATAAACAGAGTTTAGATGTACAAAATTTACAGATCTCTCTCTAACCCTATCACTCAGCATGTACAAATGTGAAGATGAGATAAAACAGCATTTTAAATACAAAAGAACTGTAAGGAAATGCAAGAACAGCATGCCTTGACATAAGCCATTTGCATCCCACATGCTTATTCCACATCTTGTGATCAAAGGAGATTATTCATATTTCATTCTTAATATACATGTTTTGTTTTGTTTCTAATTGAGAACATATATTTTCTCATTTTGTTCACTCATTTTGTTGTTAACACTGCTGAAGATGGGAATGGAAACCTCTACAAAATTGCAGTGGCATTCTTTTTTTTTTTTTTTGGATGAACAAACCATATGAAATACTATTTCAGATAAGATCTTGATTGGAAAAGTAAATCTATGCTATTTATTTGTGGAAAAGAACCTTACAATTTTCAGATTATTGCTAAATAGAAAATAGATTTTAAAAATATCAGATAAATGTAGTAGTCTTAATTTTATGTTACAAACTTTTAAGAAGGGCACTGTAAGGTGTGTGCCCCCTAACTCCATAGACCAACCCACAGATATCTGCTAGCAATCAGAATGTTTTGTCTATTTTGTTTAGAAACAAACAAGAGGAAAACTGTTTGCAGTCGTCTTAGCTTTTAGAGTGGAATGGTTGGCTCATCTTGTGAAGTATAGGCAGCTTTCAAGAAGGAAATCCATGTACTATCCCTTATACCATTTGTCTCATCTATATCTGATTAAATTATTCATTCTTCCTATCTCAAGACAATATGGCCTGTCAAAATACAGGGTTTGCAAGCAGAAAGTAGTATTCACTTTGCAGACACTTGCAGTTGTTCTGCGCTAGATCTTTAAGTAGTATACATTAATCATAGAAATTTGTCAGTAAATTAAGTCCTATATTTTGTCACCTGTGTGTCTTGAGTTATTTCACATATTTGAGAATTACATGGCTACTTATATTGTAATTTAAAAATTTGTATCCTTTAAAATTTGGAAATAATTTAGAGATACAAAACAACAACAACAACAAAAAAAAAACCATGAAACTTAACATGCAGTCTCAAAAACTTTAGTTAGAGTTATAATGCTAAGATTTTAGTAACGTAAATTGTTATATACTGATATCCTGTAAGATTTTCTTTCTTTTCATCAGAGTATTGATAATGTCATCAAGATTTAAAAAATAGGTTACTGAAATTCACCCCCTTCTTTAATATATTACGTGATGTTATTTATCAGTTTTACACATTCTGTTCACTGAATATCAGTACAAAGAGGTAAAAATGTTAAATGTGCTGAAAATCATTTGTCATAAAAACAGAATCCTAACATTAGAATACATTAAAATAAAACTCATTATATCACATTTCTATCAGAGCAATCTTGTATTCTATACACTAGGGTATGATTTCAGTTACATCAGCCTACAGACAGGAAATAGATAGGTTTCCTACTTATTTTGCTCTACTCTCCTTCCAATCCTCTCCCAGATTTCCACCAATGATAAATCAGAACCTAATCCCAACAGATGCACATTGTTTTAAAATCATTTGATGTTCATTTCACCCTTGCAGCTATCTATTAACTTAAGATGAAAAGGAGATAAAGAGTGTGTTTAAATATCCATCAGAAATAATACTGGGGTATGAATGAGTTGTAAGAGATATATAGCACCCTACCACTGCATTCTTCACATTGTCAGTACATTCAGCCATTGCTCAATGCTATGACACACTAAGAGCTTCTTGTGACACTGTTCCATGATAAGTTGAGACTGTTTAACTTTTAATGAAAAATGTCTGTCTTCTTATGGATTCAGACTCCTGTCTGGAGTCCCTCAGAAAAACAAATTCTAGAGATTTTCCTGAAACTTACTTGAACAATTCATTCCATTATTTCTGTGCTCAGCTCAGTAATGAAGATGCATTTATAAAATCTACCTCCAGGACATCTGCACAACTGAAGACAAAAATATGTCACAGTGAGCATTAAAATTCAGTAACTGGTCAAGAGTCAAGTATTTAATAGCACATGACTTGTTATTTTTCCCCCTCCAACTTAAAAGCCTGACCTCTTCCTGATATCACTAATGTAACAACTCCTCCCAGAGGAAGTGGCAGGAGTTTCCTAGAGTTTATTCTAGGAGATAGTACTCCCATATCATCAATCGATTCTTGCAAGAAAACTGACAACAGTGGTTCCTTATTTGTTGACAGAAGAAGTATTTGCAGCTTTTAAGTCCATGGGCAGAAAGGGTGGTTATTTCTCTAACGTAATAGAAATAACAGAAGAAAATATCCAGCTCACACCTGACTGTGGGTTCTGCAGACCTAAGGATCATTCTATTAAAGTCAAAGCCCATTAGCAGTGTGTAAACAACATCTTAGACACTGACTGTTCATGTTGAATATATTTTTAAATGTTTTCAGTTTTCATTCAAGGCAGAAATGTCAACACTTTTGCCAGACAGTAAAGGGCAGACATTAAAGGGTGCTACAATCTTGAGGCTGCCATCTGGTATGTTTGAGTGCCAGTCCTGATGGAAAGGAGAGGTGATACTTAAGAAGGATGCAAAAGGATAGGCAGTGGGAGGGATTGAAGGGGGAGAGGCTTTGTCAGGAATTTCTGTTGCTCTTTCACATTAACTTTTCACTAAAATCTTGCACATAGATGATATTTTTTTATTTTTTTGTTGTTCGGGAGATCAAAACTGCTGACCTCTAAAAATCTGCTTGTTATCTTATGAAATCTCAGTGCCTTATACATGTGATTCAAATACAAATAAAGGATTCATGGCACTTATAACATCTTCTACAGAAGGCATATTGATGGAGATTCATGAGTCACAAACAAATTGCACATGTGAAAGCAAACTGTATTGGAACACATTGCACTTCCATCCAGAGGCTGCTTTATGAAGCTAAATACTATGGCTTACTATGGCATTCCTATGGAGGAAAACCATATTTTAAGTGGTAGTGGACTGTATTCACACAAATGGATGAGAAAAGGTCTTTCCTTTTCCTCTGCTGCCAAAACACAGGAGAAGTACCACCATCCCAGCAGCATGGAAAAGGTTTTGAGAATCCTGGAGAATGCAGATTGTGTTCTTTCTTCACCACTGTACTTATGCTTATAGCACATTCCAAAGTCATGCTCAGGTAAGTAGGGATGGGGAAGTCAGAATGTATTTTATCTTTTCTGTTAAAGGTCAGTGGTTGTATTTCCCTTTATGGCCAACCACTTTCATCCTTAAAATATCAAATCTGCATTTACATCCATAGAGATTTGGTGAGCTTCTGGAGTTCTAGCTGCGATGACAGATACTTGGAATAATTTTGCCCAAAACTTGGGAATTATTTGCCAGATACTAACCATTCATTTCACTAATGAAAGCAGATGGATACCTAAATGCTAACCACTTTCTAGAAAGAGTTGTCCCTTACGATATGGTAAATCAAAATTCAGAATAAATTGTACTTCAGTAGATTGAGATACTTAATTGGATAGTAGTATGTTTACTGTTATAGCTGAAAGAAAAGACAATAAATATGGAAAGCATTAGACCAAGAAGTGAGCTGTATAAATCAGATAAAAATCAACAGGCTACTTAGTGCTGCAAACTTAACCATTACAGACAGAGGTTTCCATTTGATTTTTACCTCAAAAACTGAGTTTAAATATCTTTCAAGATACATCATTTGGAAAATGATGCAAAATTGACTGGTGAGTTAGTTACAATCTGCAGATTATTTCCATGTCTTTGCAGACTGATCATATTTTTAAAGTGAAAATCTGGGGTGTTGTGTTCAGGGGTTCTCAGGGAAACATTCTGGCCCTGGGAAAAGGAAGCTGCCCGAGAATTTAAAGAAAAAAAAGGCCACTCTTCATCTCACTTTCACTGCTAAAATAGAAATCTGGGACACTTTGTAGTAAGGACAAGTTGGGATAAATTTTCATCGCTGTATCACCTCTTCTATGTCTCCACTCCCAATCTCATTCATTCACAGCTAGCCCAAGTCTTGCCCTTTTGTGTCAACACGCATGCAAACAATGTCAGTTTTGACAACACAACTCAAAAGTTCTTAACTCAGAGTCTCCTGTAATTTTCCAGTCATTAGCTTAAGGATCTCTAACAGAACTTAAGCTCTCACTTCAGAAATACATCCCCATTTCACAGTATGATTTTTTCTTCCTCTTTTTCAATTGTTTTGCTCTCAGGACCAACACTTCCATCACTTTGAGGCTCAGCATACTATTTTTCTCTGTTCTTTCCTACATCCCTTCCATGATCAAAGCCTTTCTTTTGGCTTCTAAACTTATTTTATTATTAGGTTCATAACTCACCATACCTCTACATCTTACACATGCACACCCACTGTCCTTTACTTCTTTTTGCTGACTGAAAAGTCTGAACATATGGCTATAAAGGCAATAATGATTTTTCTGTACAGGGAGGTTACCTGTATGAGTTACAGATTTTATCTTTCTCCCCAACTCTCTACTAAACTGTTGTAATATGTTTCACAGATTTCACAGAATTGATGATTCTGAGATTCACAGGAAGAAGAATATACACATTATTACCAATTTTTAATATTATATTCTCAAGGAAGAGATAGTAAGCAGTAACAAAAGAATTATCTTCCAGGAAAACTGACTAGAGCAGTAATAGAATAGGAATGCCAAGTTCTCTCCAGCTGCAACTTGGAAAATGTATTAAACTTGAGAAGAAAGTAACTGGCAACCCACCACAGAAACACCATCAATTTATAAGTGGTCTTAAACAATAAATGCTCAAAAGTTAGATTTTCAGGAAGAACATGATATTCAACAAAACATGATATTTGACAAAATGTTCAACAAAACTGCAGAAAACTGATTAATTCTCAGAACACCAACACTTTCTCTTCAGTGCAGTACAGTCTATTCAGTCACCAACAGTGGAAAACCTGAATACCTTGGAATTCAGTAGAGATAAAAATCCACTGACTTTTATAAGGTTTTACATCTCTACAGGCTCAGCACACGGAATAGAAAATGCAGACTTTAAAATTTAAATTTGAACAATAGATGAAAAGCTGCAAAATCAGGGAATTGAAATCTCAATCAAAATCATGGTAACTTTTATCCTACAAGTTTTTAATCTGCTCCTTTTAATATTTGGTATTAGTTTACAGGTTATCTTACTTGGAAAGTACTTCATTTAATTTGCATTGAATTTAGTATAGTAGTTGTCCTAAAAGTAGGTTGCAGGTTGATAAATGCTGATAAATATTTATCCCAACTGTGTTATTGTGGTTTAAACATTTAGCAGGAAGGACTTTTAGGAAACTCAAGAAGGAAATAAAATGTAGAAATAAATATAAGCTAATCCAAATACAGGCATTTTAGTATGAGGAAGTTGTGGAGTCTCCATTTGTGGGCATAATCAACGCATGGCTGGATACAGCCCTGGAAAACCTGCTCTAGCTTGAGCAAGGAGGAGGACTTGACATCCCTTTCCACATCAACTATTCTGAGATTCAGTGATCCTCCCATGCTAATTCCTTCTACATCGTTGCTGACCTGAACAGGAAATCTTTGATGTGTTCCTTATTATCTTGGTCTCAACATATGTTCTTGCGTGGGGCTGTTCGTAAGTTACTGAAAATGAAGAAGACACTGCATTTCCAGCAGAAACAGGCAAGGAAATTAACTTCTTAGATGGTATAATGAAAGGATTTTCTCTCTGTCCCATCTGAAATTTCATTTAATCAGCTAAGGTTTACAGTCAGTTTAAAATTACAGTAATCAATTCCTTTATTGGTTTTTTGCAAGTGAAAATAATACTGCAAACGTTGATGACATTTTTGATTTTCCATTACACATAAATACTTTGGTGGAATAGAAGCTATCTGAATCTGAGCCTTTGGCTATACCTATATAAAGCTATATCAAAACAAAGAAAAAAATAGATGATAAAACCATGTGGTGATTAAAAAGTCAAGAAATTGTAAAATATTTTTTTCAGTATTAAGGAAGACTATACAAGAAATCAAAGCTTTGAAAGAAATTAAATTGGTCAAATATTCACGAGTAGCTAGGGAACAATGATTTCACTAATTTGAAAGAGTTTGGGCCTGATTTTTCAGAGCACTTAAAACAACAAGCATAGATCCAACTCATTTCAGTCACAGCTGTGATCATTTGGCAGTTCTATGTATCTGCCAAAGATGACTCAAATAGGTACCCAGAAATGTGGCCATTTTTAGCTGCCATTAGCAGCCATATGGCAAAATTTTGGTTTGAGCGACTCCATTACCATCACATTAGAATTTTGTGGTAGATTCAGTTCACACTGTCACAATTCAGTCACTCATTCTTCACCTACCAGTTCCATGCTCCTACAGACTTTCCCAGTTGCACAATGGATAAATCAGTTTTCTTTTGATAATTTATTCTCTTTCATAGTTTATCCTTGATATACTCCCAGAACAGAGTGTAATGTATTTAATTAGGCAAAATGTGAAGAAATTCTACCATGAACAGGTAAGCAGGGACTATAACCTAAAATTTACATATCACGGCTGAACTGACTGCTGAATCAATCTCATTTCTTGGGTTTCCTAGGGGTTTTTTGTTTTGTTTTTTCTTTTCTTTTTTTCCTTTTTTTTTTTTATTTGGTGTTTTTAGCTAAGAAAATTATCATCCTTGCATATTATCACGAGCACAGAAATTCAATTGACGCTATAACCATTGTCACAGCATGCTTTGCAGATATTTTTTTCATAGCAGAATAATTCTGGAACAATTAAAAAGGAAATAGTATACTTATGTCAGTGGATTGCTACCCTGTATCTAAGCTTGTGGTCTTAGCAGACTTGTATGCAGTCTGTCGCTGACATTCCTGAACTCCTTTTGGTATTGAGCTGGTCTCTGTAAAAACAAGTGCATCATGCCATTCGGGCCTACTAACTGATGGGCAGAGATGAAGCATGCCTAGCACTCACAGTGCCCTGCACTGTGAAGCTGATGATGCCTAGTGTTCAGGAAATTATATTGCCCAATTCTAAAAAGTTCTTCCTAAGATCTTGAATGTGACATTAATTAGTACAAGATAAACTGTAATACCTAGAGCAGGCAGGTCCAATCTACAGAGTGTGGCCCAGCAGAGCTTGCAGTATCGCTTGCCCCCTGCCCCACAGCATCATGGCGGCAGCTCTGTCCTACTGAGTGGCCTGGCCTAGCCCTGGGTGCATAGCCATCGCTCAGCAACATCCAAAAAGCAGCCTGCAGTTGGCACTGTAAGGAATCAGGACTCGGGGAGAGCACAGGGCAGTGCCAACTCAAATTATGACAAATAATGTATGCATTTTGAAACTCCAGCTAAATAAAATCCTGTAAATAGTGAAAAATACGCAGCATGGTTTTCTGGTTTGTTAAAGGAATTTGTATAGGGTTCAAGATTGCTGAAAAAATCATCACTAGTTGTATATTTGCAACTCCATTTTCATCTGACATACTTATATGACCTGCAGATTTTCAAATGAAACTGAAAGGAAAAATTGATTGTAGCTCTTTGCTAGAGTTTTGTAAGATCTATCTCACCAGAGAAAATATCCCTCGCTTCAGAATCATGTCTTATTTACATCATCACTTTTTGTAGTACATGCATTTATGAACAACTATTTTCAAGGATTTTGAAAATAGATCTTTCCTCCTTACTTTTCTTTCTTCAAGGAAGAGTAAAATTTCATCAAAAATCTCTAAGCATTGAGAACTCACTAAGAATTGCAGCCGCTTCTGTTGAATTGGAATGATCTATTAGTTTCACAAAAATAAGGTCAAATATTCCACTACTTTTATGGTGTTTTTTGTTTGATTGTTTCTCTCTTTTTTAATACTTTAGTACAAAATATTAAAAAAAAAAAAAAGAAAGGAATTTTTTGGTTAGGTACATTAACCATATCATTTATTTTATATGTAGCCCAAGAAAATTCCTCTTCACTCAGTGTGGCCCAGGAAAGCCAACAAGTTGGACATATGATCTACAGGTTCACAACCTGAGTGTATCTAACTGGCAGAATTTAGGTTTCTATTCCAAAGCATGTATGAGCTAATAATTTCACATTACATGCTGTGAGATTTTTATAATGTTAACAAATATTTTAAAAGTATTTATCATCCAACTTCTGACATGAGAATTTCAGTCCAGATTTTAAAATTTTAGCAAATTTAAATGCAAATCAAAATTGAATATTAAAAGTGTAGCCATAAGTCTATGTATCTTCTAAAATTACTGTATTTTATGCGTAGGAACATGTGTGAAAATGATCATATAAAATTACTACTTTTTTGTTAGCCTACTTCTTATTCACTTTTGTAATGTGTGTGTATGTATGTGACTCCATGTTGTCAAGGAATTACTCTTGCATAAGTAATTCCAAGAAAATATTAAAGAAAAGATTGAGAAACCTCTTAGTTTTCCATATGGAATAAATACGTATTCTCAAGCAGAAAAACATGACTTTCTCAAATGATGAGTAAACCAAAGACTGGTGAAGAAGTTTGATGTTGTTGTCTTTCATTATATTAATAATATTTTATAATTTATGGTAGTGATGCATAACCTTTCATGCATGTTTACAAAGTAATGATATAATTGTTCATGCTTACATGATAATTAAATGTGTTGATGTTTACAATTAGATGTAATAACATAAAGATGGTCTGAACATTTGCCAATGTATCCTCTGTCTGGATCTTTTAAAAATAATATACAGTAGAACTAATTAGGTGACTAATCTTTATGGCAATTTACAAATGGTCTGTACAGTACGCACACAAGCAGACATACATAAACACATTAACATTCTTACCTTTCTAAACATAATTAGCTGGATAAAGTCAGTGCCTTACTTCTGTATAAAGCATACTATTCTTACAGAACACCTGACTAGATTTAAATTGAAATATAATGTAAATAACTGTGAAATACTTTATAGTATATTTTAAATTATTTGACCTTACAAAAATTTTCTTAGCACTGTGATTTGTATGTACATCTTAGACTAGTAGCATGAATCAATCAATTCCTGTAGAGGAATGACAAAAAAGGTCATTTATATGTCTGATATATAATTTACATAAGAATAGATGTTTTTTTTTTTATTATTTCAATAAAGAGAAAGGTGTTTCTTTTTCTCTCAGACAGAAAATTTTGAAAGATTTTTTTCTTGTAGTGACATTATAAAGAACAAAATGCTGTAAGTACTGTTGCTTCAGAAAAACGTACAACACAATCTTTAACCATTGCAATTAATCACAATTTTGTTACAGAAAAGGGATAAATCATAGGCTATTTAAGTATCTACAAATGAATACTAATATATTTCTCTTTTCAAATGCTCTTTTAGCAAAAGCTTGGTTTAAGTTTTCAAGGGTTGGAGATTAACGTGGCTGCTGCACATTTCTGAACAAACAAACAGTTTATTAAAACTGACCTGTAGGAAACTTGAACACAGCAGGAACTTAATAACCTTTGTTCATTGCAGCTTTACAGAACCTAGAAAAGGGGACAGTGCATAAGTACTGCTTAACACATTTGATATGTTACAGTTGTAAAACTGTAACCATGAGCAGCTAATCTAATTTAAAAAAAATCAGAAGTGATTATTAAGCTTCAAGGGAGCTGTGAACAAGTGTTAGTGATTGAAGAATATGTGGGACTTCCATTCAAACAGTCAAATTAAGTGATCAGTCCCTATTTAGGAGCCTTTGCAATATATTTTATGCCCCAGGGAATCTAAATCCAACCAAGAGCCATGGCCTGTGGTTGTTCTGCCTACATTTGCAACAGCTTGAGGTATGCCATCTCACATGGCTTAGGGAAATTGCTGCCAGCATAAACCAAATAATTCCCTCCCTCTTGCCCTCAAGAATAGCTGGGAAGTGTAATCTCTCATTATCAAACCTTCTGCTTTATTCTGTCCTGTTATAGCTCAGTGTCATTGGCCTTGTTCACAGTCATCTCATCTTATTTTTTTAATGTGACAGAACTGCATTCAGCAATCATGAGCTTGACAGATACGTATCTGTAAAAGAAAAAAACATGAAGGGTAAATATGTAAGGATTTCACTCAAGTTTAATACAAAGATATATACATTTTTGTCCACGTATGTTCACACATCCCATCTAAACAGAGAAAATATTAATTATGATGTAACTTTGTATATTCTTTTTTACAGTAATAGAGGTGGAAACTTTCTTGAAATTTCCTTGTATTTCGTAGTCATTCTCTTAATTCTAGTAATTTCTTCAAACATATTCTTTACACTAGCTTCAAATTTCATCAGTAAGATCAGACCTTGAATTTCAGCTCCGTCAGGAACATTATATCTGTAGCTAAGTCTACTGTAAACTAATAAATGAGTAACCATTTTCTACTGTCATAAACCAACCCAAAAGCATTATTTTATTGTTCATTGTTCATACAGAAAATCTAGTATATATTTACCCAGATAAGGACTTCCAGATGTAACTACTCAACCTTATTCAAATTACTTCACCTAAATCTAATTAGCAACAGGAATGCCCTGGTGCACCAATCTCAGTAACCTGAAAACATTAGGCTTCACACCTTTTCTTCTGTTACATAATCCTGAAAACGCTAGAATGATACAGGAGAACTAAGTTCGTGAAGCTTCATAATGATAGTACTGAACTGGAAAGGATGGAGTGATGAAAAAGAAGAGTGAAGTTTCTCTACAGAAGATCTTAGAAATGTTTGGGGAATGTTATACATTTACAAATGCTAAGACATATGCTCAATTTATGGCTATTAGAACTGAGTGATGTTATTCAGTGCTGAGCTTTCACAATTACTTAAACTGACAAAGCAAGTCTACTAAGAGTTGAAAGCCCTATGACTGCAAAATGTCATCAGCAGATCTCTTCCTTCTTGATCTGTAGGAATATTCTATGTTAGTCTAATAAGTAAGAACAAGATCTTTCTTTCTGTATAGCAAGGGAAAAGAAAGAGGATATTTTCCAGTATCATAAAGCAGCTGTGTTACAAAAGATAGAACCAAAATACTGAAGTTGAAAAAATCTGGAAAAAATACTGTGCTCTATGCTTTTTAGCAACTCATTTTTCTGAGAGCATTCATATATCCATACACTGATGGTTCTACATAAGACAATGTACAGGGTTTTTTTTTTTGTTTGTTTTTTGTTTTTTGTTTTGTTTTGTTTTCTAGATAGATAGAGTATCATGTAACTATTAAGAATAATGACGAGAAAAGAACAGGAGAGAAAAAAGATATACCTGAATTTAAATACCCCAAAATATATTCTGAAATTTGACAAGAAGCTCAGTTCACTTACACAAACTCAGTGTTCTTTTCTTTGAAGTGAGACACAAGTTTTCAAGAAGATATCAGATGAAAAAGAAATGGTAAAAGATTTACAAACACAGTGTTATCTGATCCCTTGAACACAGTGCTCCCTACCAAACATATTTTGGAACTCATTAATGCTAGTTGCTTCCACCTTCATCTCTTTTGAGCAAATTCATTTAATAACAATTAGGGTCAAACCTCTCCCTTTCTCTCTACCTCCCCTAAGCCCTGTCTGATTTTGAGTGAGCCCAGCTTATTTTCCCCCCAAAATCAGTATCTAGAAGCTGTTTTAGATGAAGTGAGTAAACGGAATGCCTGGGTTAGACTGTCTTCCACACTCCAAGTATTGCCTATTGATTCATTTCTACTATGCATATCTGTTCTTTCTGCAAGACAAAGGCTACCTGGTGTTGTACTCTCTGTTTTCTGGAATAATTTTAATGGACACCTACATCTTCCAAGTTAACTTACTGGACTTATTTGACTCTTCATTAGTTTTACTGCATTTAATCAGATCAGAGAAAATGATAAATGAAAGAAACTTTAAATACAGTAAAAAAATTTATTATTCTTCTATTAAATGTCATTAATTATTTATCTGTCCTTACTGACACGTAACTGATACCATTTACACAGTGGTAAAGCTTTCTGAGAAGTATAAGTATACCTTGCTGTGTTTTAAGTGTCAAATTATACTTTAACGTTCATTAAGGATTATGATATGTTTTCTATTAAAATGAAAGCATCTTTAAAATCAAAAATTACTTGCCTGTGAAGCAGGATTATTAAATCATTTCAACTTCTCCGTGCTGATTTCAGCAATAAGCAAAAGGAAACTTCTATAGGAAACAGAGTAGTAGTTGCAATCAAATGTTTGTTCCATGTCCTCAGTTTTGTTTTTTTTTTTCTTTTTAAAATTGCACACACACAGACAAATATCATAAGGAACTGCCACCGATGCAGACAGTGTGATTAACACTCTGTGCCCAGTATGGCATTTACTACTCATCATATTAACTAGGGCTGTTTAAACTTTCCCTATTATGCCAGTCATTTCAAAGCTGCTATTGTGGAAAGTTAGATATCTTGTATTTAAATCAAAAGCCATTTGTCCAACACATTCATTTTCCTCAGCAACTGTGCAGAAACCAGTAGTGACATTTCACCAGAAATAAGATTTAGTTCAGAAAAAAAGTTGGTCTCTGATTAACAGTCATTTTGAGGAAGAACATATTGATAGTTTAATATTGGGTTATATTTAATATTTAGGTTATACCTGACAAAGCTGAAGTTTGATGGTCCCTATAGCCTTTGACCATGCAAATATGCCTGGGTGAAGATATGTGTTATTTAGAAATGATGTCTAGATTACTGACCTCTTCTGTTAAATTTTTTTACCTTGCCAAGAGGAATTTGGTTTCTATTCTGCTATTTGACCCCACCACATACTTGCACAGCAAAGTAGATGATCTGTATGGATTGCCAGACTACAAACAAGATCAAAATTTGTCTGGCGTAATACACTCTCCTTGCAATATTGTTACATAGTGCTATATTTTGCAATGACATCTGCTTCTTTTTTCATGTCTGTGTTTCTCTATGTGAAGTTTAACATCTATTATGAACCAAACTTTGGAATGTGAGAACATGGCTATATGAACAGCCAATCCTGTAGACATAGATTACATAGACTCCTGTAAATCGATTTTGTAATTCAGCTTTTATACTAATGTTTTCTACTTGAAGTTGTGTGTGATTTTAGAGATTTAAACATTTTTTGATTGTACAGTTTTTGTATGCATCTTTCTCTGCAGATGTTTTGCAGTGCAAAGGAGAATCTGAAGAGCTCAATCCTCCATCCTATGTTGGATTAATAGTTTCTGCTTTTACTGACTTTGATGCAATTTTTAAATAAACCAAAATTTAAAATGAACCTGGATATTTCCTTGATGATTTTGTTAAAATGGATTCTTTCTATTCACAAAAATAATGTGATTTTTTTTTTTTTTACTTCAGTTTTTATTGTGAATCATATTTAGGAGGAAATCTGGTCAGTATTAAAAAGTCTCTTTAGTTAATTTTATCATTTAAGTGGTTATTATAAGTACTTCATCAGATATTAAGAACTCTTGAGTATTTCCTTTTAGAGGACTATGGAAAATAAATAATGTCTAGAAACAAATACAGGAAACTTCTTCTGTGTTTCAAGTGATTAGAATCACACAAGCTAGGCTTTAGCTACAGAAGTCTGCTTGATACTGGAGATAAGACCAACATTGGGAATTACACAAAAAATGACTTTATAATACTGGTCATCATTAGCTCATCAGAACATCCATGACTGATGGTTTTTGGATAAAGGTATATAGTGAGGAATTTTTTTTTTTTTTTTCATTTGCCCCATATTTTAAAGAAAATATCATAGGATGACACTACAAGCATCACATAATTCTTTGTTAAGCATTATAGATTAATTTACAAAAGCACATTGCAAAAACCACTATGTATTTGGTTGAATGACTCAAGGTTAAGAGCATGGACGTTGCCCAAGAGGGGCCTGCCACTGGCCAAAGCTGAGCCATTGAGTGATACCAGTTGTACCTCTATGAGAGCAGATTTAGGAAAGCAAAAAAATGCTGGGCAGCAGCAGCTGGGAGAGAGAAAATGTGACAGAGAGAATCCCACAGACACCAAGGTCAGTAAAGAAGGAGAATTTAGGTGCTGGGGCTGAAGCCCAGTGGAGAATATCACAGCCCCCACAGGAGCAGCCTCAGGCTGGAGCAGCAGCCATGAGAGGAACCTACAGGTGGGGAAGAAGGTCTCAGGGAGCTGCCACACATGGGAACGCATGCAGGAACAGTGCACTCCCAAAGGGTGTCCCCATGGTATGGACCCATCTAAGAGCAATGTTTGAAAAGCCACAGCCTTTCAGTTCAGTCCAGTTCTGGGACATCATCCCATAGGAGGAACTTCACATGTGGTAGGGACAGGAGTTACCATGAAGAGATAGATGGCAGAGACAAAGTGTTATGAACTGACCACAGCCGTCTTTCCTTGTTCCCCTGCATCACTCAGGGAGAGAAGGTAGAGGAAGGTGAATAGGGAGAAAGTGTTTTTAGTTTGCTTTTAGTTCCTCATTGCTCTAGTCTGTTAGTAAATGGGCAATAAATCTTATTAGTCTCTCTACGTTGAGTCTTTTTTGCCCTGAAAGATTGAGTTCCATAGAGTGCAAATCGATGTGAATATGGTAGTTCTGATTCCATATGTGAACCAGATCTTGCAAATCAAAATAGATGTCTCTGCTGTCACAGCATGGATAATCAGCAAGCCACATAACTGTCCCAAAGGTATTTTGATGCCAAAAAATCTATCAGCTGTATTCCTGATTTATTTACTGAATATTTACTGAACTATTATTTATTTTTAATGCAACACATCTTTAAGATCAGTTTAGCCAACATTAAAACTTCTCTACCTATGCCAATTTAAAAAAAGTATCTGCTAGTATTCAACTATTAGATGTATCTTATATCAAGTGGAATAGGGAAGCTGGAAGCTAAATTTAGACCTAAAGTAAATACATTCACTCTGTTATTTTCATTGACATGCACTGAAGATATCTTCTGGTGACTGAAAACCATCTGCTTTGATTAGATCAAAACAACACTGAAAGGAAACTTTCTGTAAGTGAAAGATCAGTATAAGGACAAAGGACAGTATCACAGTGTATAAAGAAAGTAAGACATAAAACAGAAAACATAGGCACAGAAAAAGGATTAAGAAGGAATTCTGATAGGAAGTTCAGCCAGCTTTGACAGAGACAGGGGTAGAAGTGCGCAAAGAAAGAAAGATTGAAACAAAAATGCTAAGATGGATTTTTTTTCAGAGTAACAAGTAGTAGAAAGTTGTCCTTACCATGAAACTCATTGGAACTAGAAGTTTGGGAACTTAAGAGGTGCTTCATCCCTTGGGAAAAAGTAAGTATTACTGCACATGATGGTTATTCATTCAAAGAGTAGGAATGGAGAATTTCCTTTTCCTACCACCTACACCAGCTATTGTAGCTAGATTCTGGATTAGGGAACATGGATTTTGGTGTTCAAACGATATTGTTCCTTTTACTGAGGTTGTAATCTCCTTATGTGGAAATTTGAATACATGGTAACTTTTCTTTGTTGTACCAATCTTGTCACAGGTACTCAGTAAGTGATGGTTACTGATTTCAGTGACTATTATAATGTAGATTTCCTCCTTTTTCCCAGTCTTATTACTATTTTTAAATCAAGCAACTTAAACTTATTCCAGATGGGTTCTGGTTTCCATAAAGACTAAATTACAATTTGCTTTTTTTGAAACCAGTCAGTAATGATGGTGTCCTAGGCAAATGATGAATAGCTGTTTTGGCTTGGTTCTTACAAATTTTGCTTTCATATTTAATAGTGTGCTGAACAGAAGAACTGTGCAGGAATTGGACTGAAACTGGCATTTTCTACAAAGTCATTCTGTACTCAGAGAAAAGCACTATCCCAACAACTATACTGTTCCTAGTTGATTTCATTATCCGCATATTAAAAAGAATCATACCTGTTTTCCATCTATTTTCCCCTCAGATATGAAGTGTGGGCTAAACTTACGTAGAACTACACATAAGCATTCCTAAGTCTTTGCTAAATATTTTTTTTTTCTAAGCAATTGTCTGTTTAACCTTTATTCTTACTGTTTCCTAGTACTTGTTTTCTTCCATTACTATTTTTGCTCTTCCATATTTGAATGACAGAAAGTTGCACCCACTATCACATGACCTAAATACTCACTTACAGAGAAATATTTTCAAACAGTGACCTTCTATAGCAGGCTACAAATTTTATAGTAAAAGCCATTCTATTGATGCTTTTCCATTCCTTTGTTCCTTTCTCCTAAGGAAAGTAGATTGGAAATACAGCAATTATTCTGCCTGAAAATTGAAAGGGTTTTCTGAGCAACCTTGCACAATTGAGCTGGCACATGTAAAAACTGTTTCTGACTCACTGAGCTGGCATATACTGCTAAATCAGCATTGGCAGGGCTCCAGACATCATGTCACCAACACTGGATATTGTACTAAGTACCAGTTCTGAGCATTGTATCCAAATTGGTTTTATTGAGTTGTTTCCTTTAGTGCTGCAAGGTCTGGCTTAAGAAACGAAAGCCTTAGACTAAAAATAAAGAGACCAGCGTGTAAATAAATGCATGTCAGCTGAGCCATGAGTAATTGAGTATACTATTAATAAGAAGACTGCATAAATTCCTTTCAATACCCATATCTTCTTACACAGATAGACTTTAATTTTTTATCAATTAGTTAAGAATTATCTTAATAAAATAATTCAGAAGAAAAAAAATATAGAACAAAACATTCAAAAAATTATTACAAACTCCAATACCCATGATCTACTCAAGCCTCTCAAACAATCTCTTTTTCTGGAAATAAGTATTTTGTTACTTCTTAGTTGATGTCATAGGAAAGAATTCTAAAGGAGATGTTCTTTGTGAGCTACTAGGTAAATCTTGATCTTATAGTCAATTAGTCAGTTTCTCATTTCATTCTAAGTGATGTCATATTTCCTTTCACTTCCTGTAAAGTGGGAATATCCACAGGGACAGCAATCATAGTTCAGCTAATCATGCAAATTTATTAATTTGCAATAATTCAATTGAATCTGATCTGTATGCTTAATATATAAAAAGGGACATCCACTTTGAACAAGATTTGTCCGCACTAAATTTAGCCCTATATGAAAAAGCTTTCAATATACTTGATGGAATATAATAGCCAAGTCTATAATAGGGCTTATACATTACACAGAGGAAGAGAAGACGACAGAGATAGAAACAACAGGGAAACATGGCATATTAGAATAATATGCCAGAATGCCAGAAATCCTGTGCAGCTCTGTAAAGTTGTCATTGCTCTTACTGACCAAGTTAATCATCTTAAAGGTAATTTGTGCCATCATTCATGCTGCAATACCTATTTTGATTTCACAGTAGATATACCCATAACCTTTCTGAAAATAGGAAGGGACCATAATAAATCATCTAATTTACCATCCTGATGCAAAACAGAATGAACTCTATCTGAATTAGTCCAGATGTATTTTCTGAAATCTAATCCCAAAAAGATTCATCAAGGGATTGAAAGATGCTCTCACAAATTCAAATAGTTTGCTTGGTTAGAATCTGAAAGCTTGCGGACTTCGACACTGTCAGCTCTCCAGTAAAAGCAGAGACAATGTAAACCTCTAAAAATGTGTTGGGAAAAGATAGAATACTTGATTATACCCATCTGCAGGTTTGGCACTTACTTGAATAATCTTGTACCACAGTGAAATTCACTGGCCTTGAGACAATGAAGAAATACATGTATTTGTTTATAAAACAAAAATAATCAAACAAAAGATAAGCCAGCACTAAGACAATAAGTACAGAAAAGATGATAATACCTGTACCTGGTACTTAGTAGGTTCCAAAAGTTTTTCTCACTCTATTCATATCTAGCTGTCAAGCTAAAACACACTTCATAATTTCTGGCTGATGTTCAGCCCTGCATCTTCAAGTTGTATTAATAGAAAGGAATCTGACAGTGGGGAGTCATGCTTATTTTTACAGCAGATTATCTTTGAGAGCTATTCATATTCAAAATCCCCTTCCCCTCCTTTTGTCCCACTCCTTCTGGTTTTCTTAATATTAACTCAGTGGTGAAAGTTTTCCTTTTATCACCTCAATTCCCTTCATCCCAATCTTTAAAAATGCCAGTCTCCTGGACATTGTTAGATGGCAACACAATCTGCTAAAACACTCAGTGTTGCACAGGGGTGAACCACTGACAAACCAAGAAGGAAAATTTATCCTTCCCACATGCTAATGCAACTGGTACTTTCATATTTACAAAGATAACTTGTACTTAGTGTTCCATGTAAATGTGTAAGTTTTTAATAAGACTTTTGCAAATGAGATTAGTGTTTGCTTTTGACTGTGTCACTTCATTAATTATTTATTAAATCGTAATTTTGTGGTGGTATTGAGTTTGAGATGAACTAAGTGAGTAGTCTGGTCTTTATAGATCACGTAGCTAATGTTGATTCTACAATCTGCTGAAGCTAACTACACCAATATGTTACCATACTTTCCATTTACATGATGGCTTTCAATGTACATTTTAAGTTTTCTTTCCTGAAAATTTAGGCTATTCTTTCTCATTTTAGAATATTCTCTCCTTACTGCCCTCTTTCAGTATGTTTCAACTCCCTTCTTTCAACTTGTCATCATACATCAAGTTTTCTCTATGTTTTAGTTTCTCTTTTTCTCTATTCTGGTCAGATTTGCCTATCTTGATATATCTATCATTCTTCATGACTGAATGCTTTTCCAACCAATATTGAGCAGACCAAAATAATAATTCAACATGCCTTAAGCAACAAGGAATGAGATTTGCTGTTTCAGATCTCGTTCTGCAGGCTCAGGCTCTGTTTGTATAGCTGATCATAGAATCATAGAATTGCTCAGGTTGGAAAAGACCTTAAAGGTCATTGAGTCCGTCCACAACCTAACCATACTACCCTAACTCTAACAACCCTCCACTAAATCATTTCCCTTAGCACCACATCCAAACGGTTTTTAAACACATTCAGGGATCCATCTCCCTGGAGAGCCTGTTCCAGTGCTTAACAACCCTTCACAACAAGGAATGTCCTTCTGCAGTCAAACTTCTCACAGACTCAGCTGGTTACCATTTGGTCACTGGCTGGTATTGATGGAGATGGACAGCTGAAAGCAGATGAGACTGTGTTAGCCACGCACCTAACTGATATGGCCAAAGCTGGGCAACCTCTGCCACTAACTCTGCCTCTTGAGCTTGTATCACTTTCCTTCAGGAGTGGAAAATACACTGAAAAAAAAAGGGAAAAACCCTTTCTGTAAGGAAGTTTTTCCTGATATCCAACCTAAAGCTCCCCTGGTGCAACTTGAGGCCATTTTCCCTCGTCCTGTCACCTGTCACCAGTGAGAAGAAACCAACCCTGCTCTCACTGTGAGCACCTTTCAGATATTGGAAGAGAGCAATAAAGTGTCCCCCTCAGCCTTCTCTTCCCAGACTAAACAGCCCCAGTTCCTTTATTTGCGCCTTGTAGGGCATATTCTCCAGGCCCTTCACAACTCTTCTTGCCCTTCTTTGGACCTGCTCCAGCACCTCAATGTCCTTTCTGTATCGAGGTGCCCAATGCTGAACACAGTACTCAAGGTGGGGCCTCACCGGTGCCAAGTACAGAGGCAGGATTGCTTTCCTAGTCCTGCTCACCACACCATTCCTGATACAAGCTAGGATGCTGTTGGCCTTCTTGGCCACCCAGGCACACTGCTGGCTCATATTCAGCTGACTGCCCATCAGTACACCAACGTCCCTTTCCATCAGGCAGCTTTGCAGCCGTTCCTCTCCAAGCCTGTAGGGTTGCATGGGGTCGTTGTGGTCGAAATGCAAGACCCGACACTTGCCCTTATTGAAACTCAAGCCATTAACCCTGGCCCATCGATCCAGTCTATCCAGGTCCCTCTGTAGTGCCTTTCTCCTCTCTGGCAGATTAACACTTCCTCCCAACTTGGTGTTGTCTGCAAACTTACTGAGAGTGCAGTCAATCCCCTCATCAAGATAACTGACAAAAATGTTAAATAGTAGCGGCCCCACTACTAAGCCCTGGGGGACACTACTTGTGACCAGCCACTAAATGGGTCCATTGACCACAACTCTTTGGGCCCAACCATCCAGCCAGTGTTTTACCCAGCAGAGCGTATACCCATCCAAAACATAGGCAGCCAGCTTCTCCAGGAGAACGTTATGGAGGACAGTGTCAAAGGTTTTACTGAAGTTCAGATGGACCACATCGTCAGCCTTGCCTTCATCCACTAAGTGGATCACCTCGTCATAGAATCAAACCTTGTCATAGCTCTTTGCTGCCTGCCTGCACGTAAATCTGTGGCATTTGGTCCTCCTCTTTCCTGCAACCTCTTTTCAGCATCACCTTTTCAATCCATTAAGAACGTTTTGAATGTAATTATGTTTTCCATTATGCCTGCATTTTCTCTAAAACTGTGTAATCTTCAAATGTAGTAAATGTTTCCCGTTCTGTGATGCAAATCAATAACGCTACTGAAAGAAACAGGACAGATTGTTGTGGTACCAATGTATCATTTTAGTTAGTGGAAGGGTTCTCATTTCACTTGATAGTAACTTTGTGTTTGTATCATTACTAGCTTTTCATGATGTGATAGAGGACAGGGCTGAAAGCCTTATGATATTAATATAAATTAACTCTCCTGCTTATATTTACGTACAAACAAACTTGTACATTTTGTCAACACCAGTGTGGGTATATTGAGTCAATATCTTTTAATTCTCTAAAGTTACAGAATATAAACGAACAAAAGTATTTCAGATGAATGAGCATTATTTTAGTAAAAAAAATAAACTTAAAGATATACGTATTTGTTGATACTAGAAATGTATTCTTCCAGGATTTGTTCATGCATCTTTTCCTGCAAGCAAAAGACTTCTCTGGAAACATAAGTATATAAGAATCTGACTTGAAGAAAACTTCAGTGCCTTAACAGTCGATAAATAACAAAAGTAGGCCTAATGGTTTCTGAAAGAAAAATGCCAAGCTTATCAGTAGAATCCCCAGCTGTAATTAGCTCATTTTTTTTTCTGTGGAATCACTATTTTTTACAGATTGAGCTGCTGAAGCTGTGCGAGCTGAAACAGTTGCTCTAGTTAGGACTGATTTGACCACAAGAAATTTGGTTAAAAGAGAAACAGCCTTTCAATCTCTACTGCAAGGAAACAACTTTGATTGCCACTTTGAAAAAAAAAAAATGTGTGTGGGGGTTATCTTTAATAATTATATAATATAACATGGAGCATGATTCACTGTAAGAGCTTTGCTAACTAATTATGTGGTTATATAATAACCATAACTGAAATACTTGAATTATTTTGAAAAAAACAGTTAAAGAAGATCTTTATATGTCCTTGAAAGGACACTAATGATGATCATATATAACATACTAAACACCCCTGCAAATCACTCTCCTCTCGATTAGTTTTATTCAGAACACAGACTCTGATTTTGCTTTGGAAATCTTTAACTCCTATGACCTATGCAGTTGAAAAAAAAACCCATCCCACAGCTATACTTTTCCAAAAGCAGAACAAAGAGAAGAAATAACATACCTTTCACAAGGGACTTGGTATTATCTGAAACCCTATAATCCAAATCTCATTCTGTTTCTTCAATTGGTTGAGTGATTTCAGTAGGCGTGCCTGCAATCTAATCAATTTTAAAACAGCTGTAAAAATAGATTTCATTCACTGGAGGACATCCTACTCATGGATTAACATCAAAGTTATTAAACACAAAAAGGATGTGATGACTTACAAATATCTCCATAGTATTTGACTTACCCCAAGATTGTGATATTTGGGGGTAACTTTAGAACCCTAAACTATTACTGAGAGATAATACACACATATAAAAATCTTATTTTACATAGCAGCAGAGAAAGTTTCTCCCTGTGCCATGAAGATCTTGTGAAATGCTGTAATAGCTGGTTAACACTCATCTGGAGGTTTCAAAAGGGCATTTGTATAGATAAAATATCATAATCATATTAGACATGCAGAATATGTTACAGCTGAGATCAGCTGCACTAGCCTTACTAATACTTTTTCTAATGCATGCTTACTTGAGAACAAGAGATGTTTTTGTTAGAGCTAATTCTCCAAATATACAACACATCTGTGAATGGTAACAGCAATCATTCATGTTGCCTTACTAGTAATAGTGCTCCCGGTGACAACAAATTACATTAAAGTAGAGTAAGTTAGGAAGGATTGAAGGTGATGGAAGCTTAAAATGAAGCACTTGAAAAGAAACATTAGAAGTATTTTGCACTGAATATCCTCCTGTTTTCAGAAACAAAATATTAATTTTACTATCTGTGTTGCACTAACAAACAAATTGGAAAAAAATTCTATGCAGAAAGTCCAATCTATAAATTTTCTCACTCTCAGTATTCCAGATAGAGAAGGATCAGAAACAGAAATATTGTAATATATCGATGCAAAAATCAAGCTTGTGCTTATCATACTTCAGGAAAATAATTTGAGTTTTATTTAAAGAAATACATTCACCTATATATTTTGAACCAGAAATTCTCTAAATTTTCAGTCTAATTCCTCTCTTAGTCAATTGGCAGTTGCACCAGTGGAAGTTACAAAAACATACCTGAAATAATCTGCCTAGAAGAACAGTCTTTTTTTTTCTAATTTTCTGCAGGCTGATTTGGATTTAATAACATGGAAGTTTATAAGTCTTCCAAATTTGATATTCACTGGACTTTAACAGTAACTCATGGCAATGTGTACCCTAGGTTGAATTTCCATGCCATCTATTCTATTATTTGATTTTATTCTGTGTATTTTACTCTGTCCTTTTCTCTACTGAAGCTGCTGATCAAATTTGCCAATTTTACCTGTTTTCTGTAACATTTTTTGAAGTCCTCTTCTATTACTGATGTAATCTTCTTTGAGATAAGATGATTGGGACTGAAATCAGTTTAGGAGAGTGTACTACTAATTTATATACACTCTGTATTATTTCCTTCTTACTCATTATATGCAGCAAACTATTTTCATAGATGACTTGCACAGAGTGAACCTCTTTAAATCATGTATTTCCATTTTGATAAAGGTATTGGAGAAATTCATTTAATCCAGGATTTCTAAATGCTTCTTGTTTCCAGGTCATCTTATTTTAACGTCCTGTGCCAAATACTTGTTCCATGTGAAAAACATTTTAATGTAGTACCTGTGTTTTTTATTGATTTAATGTGCCAGCATTCAAAAAGTTCCTTCTACTAGTTACTGAATTTTTAACATCTCTCGAAAGGTAGGAGTTTGTAGATTTCACTTTATCTCAGTAGCAGCAGATGTAAACTTATTTGATAGATTAAAAGAAAGTTGTAATACCATTATCTCACCACGTAGAATGATACAGCTGTGTCTAGTCCATATTTCCATTCAGATGGGGTCTGTGTTTTTTCTTAAAATGTATAAAAGACTTTTCTAAAAAAATTCCATGCATTTCATAAAATTATTTGAAATAGGAAATCATAGAATGGTTTATGTTGGAGGGGACCTTAAAGCTATCTACTTCCAATCCCCTTGCTATGGGTAGAGTTGCCAATCACTAGATCAGGCTGCCCAGGATCCCATCCAGCCTGGCCTTAAATACCTCCAGAAATCCACAGCCTCTCTGGGCAACTTGTTCCAGAACCTCACCACCCTCTGAGTAAAAAGTTTCTTTCTAACATTCAACCTAAATCTTCCCTCTTTTAGTTTGAAGCCATTTCCCCTATGCCCTATTACTATCAGATTATGCAGTGTCAATCCCACTCCTGCTCATTAGCTCCCTTCAAGTACTGGAAGGCCACAATAAGGTCTCCTCAGAAATGCTGAGCTCTCTCTAATATGTGGTACACCTGACACGTGTAAGGGAATATCCCTTTGGGAACTATTCGCTCTTCGTTGAATGTATCTCTCAGAATACCCTGTCACGTTCTTTTGTTTGTATCATATAATTTTATCATCATAAAATCAGTGAGAATTTAATTTGAAAAATTTATCTGAGATCATTTTGCTTCCAAAGATGACAAATGAGAATCCTGCCGGTTAATATTATTAGATGTACCAAACTGGTATAAAACCAACAGCAAGCATATGGAAACAAGGTAATTTTGTGAACTGGTATTTTTCCTGGGAGCATGAACAAGGGAATTAATAAAATTGGCACAGAATCATCAGAGATCACAAACTGTAGTTTGTACTTTTGTCCAAAATAATCACTAGGTCTGGTAGGTCTGTAACTTGTTAGCTAAAGTTCTAGAGGAACCAACACACTTTGTGTTTACAAGTCAATCTACTGCATACTAGTTAACAAGACTTGAACTTTGCAAGTAAATTACCTGTAATGTAGTGATCTCTCCTCAAGGAAAATATGCACTAAGAGTTTATCTTAATTTACCCAGGTAAGTATAAGAAAACTACTGTTTTTATTTGTGGTAATAGGTAACAGTTTCAAGAATCATTTTCTGTAGCTGATGTTCTTCTCATCACCAGCATTACCAGACATAAAGACAAGAGTCATTATATCATCTACTATGGATCTTAGTACTCAGACTGTTATGGGAGTCCAACAACATCTTGTTTTATGCAGTTTTGAGGATGATGTTTTCTAAGGATGTTTTGTCTGCTGAATCCCTTCTGAACAGCCTACATGCTGAATGCTTATGGTAGTAAAATCTCATCTGCACACCCACAAAGGGACACTAATACAGAGGGCCAGGATAAGGAGGTTCCTTCCTGGCCCATCTGGGAGCTATCAGCCCACCAAAGGCCCATCTCCACAGGGCCAGAGAACCATAGGGGAGCAAAGGCATGTGGGGACCCGAAGATAAGAATTGAAAAGAAGGCAAAATATGCCCCATTGTACAGGTGTGAAAGCCATGAAAATTAGTCAATGCTGCTGTACCTTTTGAAATGAAGGGTATGGGATACATTAACAGATGCAAGGGAAAAACATTTGGGGATTACACAGGATTTACTGTGGGATGTTTAGAAGAGGAGCTAAAAACAGGAAAAAGGAGGACTTTGGGTGATTTTGGGAGGAATCAAAGTTCCTTCAAAGAGTGGTAATAAGGAGGGACAAAGAGATGAAAAAAGCAGATTGAGTGTAAAGAGTTTGCTGGTTGACATACTTATGTGGCTGTGCCATCTTCCTGATCAGTGCTGGGACTTAAAACTTACTTTATGCTTCTTCACTACAGAAAGCTCACAAAAATTCTCCCCCCCACACACTGTGCGGACAGAGCAAGTCCGAGATCACCTCATGAGACTGAAAGTGTACAAGTCTATGGGGCCAGATGGCGTGCATCCCAGGGTTCTGAAGGAGCTGGCTGAGGTGGTTGCTGAGCCGCTCTCCATCATATTTGAAAAGTTGTGGCTGTCAGGTGTGGTCCCGGATGACTGGAGGAAGGGTCACATCACTCCCATTTACAAGAAAGGGAGCAAGGAGGACCCCGGGAACTACAGACCGGTGAGTCTCACCTCTGTGTCTGGGAAGATCATGGAACAGATCATCCTGGATGACATGCTTGATCACATGAGGAAAGGGCATGTGATCCATGACAGCCAGCACGGCTTCACCAGAAGAAGGTCTTGCTTGACCAATCTGGTGGCCTTTTATGATGGAGTGACGGCATCGGTGGACAAGGGAAAGGCGACCGATGTCATTTACCTGGACTTGAGCAAGGCCTTTGACATGGTCCCCCACCACATCCTTCTCTCCAAACTGGAGGGATGTGGATTTGATGGGTGGACCACTTGATGGATAAGAAACTGGTTGAAAGGCTGCAGACAGAGGGTGGTCATCGATGGCTCTATGTCCAGGTGGAGGCTGGTAGTGAATGGCGTCCCCTAGGGGTCTGTCTTGGGACCGGTGCACTTAACATCTTTATCAATGACATCGATGACAGAATCGAGTGCACTCTCAGCAAGTTTGCTGATGACACCAACCTGAGTGGTGCGGTCGACACGGTTGAAGGAAGGGATGCCATTCAGAGGAACCTCGAGAGGCTAGAAAGGTGGGCCCGGGTGAACCTGATGAGGTTCAACACGGCAAAGTGCAGAGTTTTGCACTTGGGCCGGAGGAATCCCAGGCATCCATACAGACTGGAAGGAGCGGTTCTTTGAGAGCAGCCCTGTGGAGAAGGACCTGGGGGTCTTGGTAGATGAAAAACTTAATATGAGCCAGCAGTGTGCCCTTGTGGCTCGGAAGGCAAATGGTATCCTGGGCTCCATCAAAAGAGGGGTGGCCAGCAGGGACAGGGAGGTGATTGTTCCCCTCTCCTCTGCTCTTGTGAGGCCCCATCTGGAGTACTGTGTCCAAGTGTGGAGCCCCCAGTACAAAAAAAACAGGGAGCTGTTGGGGAGGGTCCAGAGGAGGGCCACAAAGATGATCAGGGGACTGGAGCACCTCCCCTATGAAGACAGGATGAGGGAGCTGGGCTGCGGGGTGACCTCACTGCAGCATTTCAATACCTAAAGGGAGCCTACAAAGGGGAGGGGAATCAACTCTTTGAAAGGGTAGATAACTGCAGTATGAGGGGAAATGGTTTTAAGTTGAGGGAGGGGAGATTTAGGTTGGACGTCAGGGGGAAGTTCTTTACAGAGAGAGTGGTGAGGTGCTGGAACAGGCTGCCCAGGGAGGCTGTGGATGCCCCGTCCCTGGAGGTGTTCAAGGCCAGGTTGGATGGGCCCTGGTCTAGCATTAAATGAGGAGGTTGGTGGCCCTGCATGTGGCAGGGAGGTTGGAGATTCATGATCCTTGAGGTCCCTTCCAACACTGGCCATTCTGTGATTCTGTGAAAAATAATTGTTCCATATTAGTTCCATTTCAAATCTGAAGTTAATGTAGAAGGAAATATTACAGGGTAGAAAGACATATACAGGGTATACAAACGGCCTCTACTTCACAAATGGAAAGCAGATGCCATAGTGCTGAAACTGAATGTATAATAAATAAAAGGAATTTATAGACATTTGTTATCAACTTTTCCCTATGCAGGATATACAGCTGACTAATAATTCAGAGAATGCATTTTTTCTTCACAACGGTTTATGAAAAGTTTCAGTACGCTGAAGATCCAGTAACCTATCCATGGAGTGTCTATAATTTTGACAAATACTGAAGACCTTCATGTGTGACGGTGATGATGGAAAAGCTAAAACTGTAGCCAATTACAGGATCACCTTCAAATTCAATGCTGTCTGCAAACAAATAGCTTTCCCTTTATACACTCTGCATGTCCAATTGTTCTTAGAGTGGGGGTAAATAAAGTGTTTAAGAAAGCTTGTTAAGAAGTTGTATCTTTTCAGATAACATGCCAATAACTTCAAAATGATTTATTCATTTATCACATATTTAGTGTGTCATTTAAAAACAGTTTGATGCACAACTGCATTGAGACACTTAGATTTCATTCAAGTTTTGAAATGACAGAATTGCACAGCAACAGCAGTGGTTCAAAGTATCAATGCTTTCTTGGCAATGCTGATATCAAGAGATTAATATTGTTTTAAGACTCTGGCTGCACATATACCATACAGCCTAAATTTAGAAAGAAAATCCTACTGGGATCCTATAAATCTGCAGAGTGGTCAGAGTTTCATGCTATTATGGTACACTGCACAGCAATGTTTCTGTGTGTGACTCAGGAATAAATAATACTAGGTCAGCTTCATATTGAAAAGATGGAATATTTATTTGAAATGCATTTTTTTTTCTCCCTTTATTATGAACAATTTTTAAATTTTGCTAATTGATATATGCTTACACCTTGCTCTACTTGCCACTTTTCAGTCTAATGCAATCACTAAGGAAATTCAGGTTTGTTTTTTTTTAATTAAAAGAAAATGTTTTATCTTAGATTTTCAGACTATGGTAATTTTTATAATTTGTAGAAAGGTGAGCTTTTTTATTTTGTGGTGAAACACCAGTATCTACAATTGTAGTATAAATGTGTATCTTTGCATAAGTATAATGAAGTCAAGGTAGAAAAGAATAAATCATTTTAGATGTGGAGAAAGGCATATCATATTTGTTACATATTTTTGTATTCAAGTAGCATCTTGCATATCCAATCATGGTCAAAAGTTTACATTATTGCACATCATTCAAAATGCAATGCCATGGCTAGTAATTGTTTAAAGGGAGCTTCTACTGAGGTCCATTACTTACTAGGTCTTACTCAGACCTGACCTACTTAACTCTAGCAGAAATGTTGCATCAAAACTCTTAACAAGCAACAGAGATAAAGTGAGGACTCATATACCATACTGCTAAACTGCATTTCTTGGTTCTAGGCAAAAGCACACCTTCCAGCTACAAGCTAAATCTCTGCTCTGGTATTAAAAAATCAACAGCTGTGATCCTCTGGGCATTGAGCTATTCATGCTTTCTTACGAGTAAAGATATAAGCACACAGGGTCACGTATATGAACAGAAACAAGCAGTAGAATCTTAATGATCTTGGCTGGAAGGCATTTTGAACATTTGGGTAGTATTTGTTGAAATTATTATGCTGTAACAACACCATCTTGCTCACTATGAAGGAATTCAGGTGTGCACACAGTAAGAATGTGCTAACCATCTGCTGTCCTCATCCAGAAAGTGTAGAACATGCACTATTTTGGAAAAGAACACAAGCAGTTTGCTTTCATCCTGACTTGTTAAAATACAGAACAGATTCAGATGTTTAAGAACGCAAGAAAAGAACAGTCCTGTACTTAAAGTCTATTTTCCTTTTTGAAATCCTCAAGTGTTTAATGAAACTCTTTTCAAAATAATGGGTTAATTCATTCAGGAATAGATGCATATATATTTCTTTTATTTATCTTGCTATACGTCTGCAATTTCTGGTTTCAGTTAGGAAGGCCATTTTTAAAATTGCATACTTTCCTGAATTTGGCATTCTTCACTTTTTTGCTCTCTTTAATTTTACTGGCTGATTTAGCTTACAAAAAACAATATCAACATAAATACCATTTAATCAATGACTTAGAAATTCACAGGGTCATGGTCAGTCCTGTAACAGACAGTTAAGGAGGAAATAATTTTGTTTCTTTAAGAAGGAGATGAAAACTAGGTAATAGCATTTGTATCATTTCAAGACATAGGTATGTATCTGCTTTGTTTTCTGCTTTCTATTATGACTGATATATAAAAAATGAAAGATTACTAATGGAAATTCAGTTTCATTTTAGAGAATATGAAAACTGACATGTTATTTGGAAAAAAAAAAACCATGTAGTAGCATGTGTTTGAGTTTCTGCACCAAAGTATGCCTTAATGCAAATGTTTAAATGCATTTCTATATACATGGAGCAAACTGGAACCTAAAATGATGAATGGAGATGTTCATCCTTCAGTATCGTAGTTGTGTGATTGTAGGCTAGACTTAGAATCACAGAATCACAGAATTGCTCAGGCTGGAAAAGACCTTCAAGATCATCAAGTCCAACCACAACCTAACCATACTACCCTAACTAAAAACATTCTGCTAAATCATGTCCCTGAGCACCACATCCAAATGGTTTTTAAACAAATCCAGGTATGGATCAACTACCTCCCTGAAGGAGCTTATTCCAGTGCTTCACAACTCTTTTGGTAAAGATGTTTTCCTGATATCCAACCTGAACCTCCCCTGTTGCAACTTGAGACCATTTCCCCTCATCCTGTCACCTGTCACCAGTGAGAAGACACGGCTCTTACTGTAATCACCTTTCAGATACTGGAAGAGAGCAATAACGTCTCCCCTCAGCCTTCTCTTCCCCAGACTAAACAGCCCCAGTTCCTTCTGTCACTAATATATAATTATAGAAATATATATAATCAAGCCACTGTGCATTCTACGGCAGTGTAACCTTAACCTGCTCTGATTTACATTCACAATGTAAAGAATGTATCTTCACTGACAGTAAAGTGTCTTAGAGAGATAATTCTATTAGTGGCACTCAAAGGCTTGATCCTAAATATTTACTTCCAAATAAAATACATTTGAACAAGATTAAAATACTACATATCATATCAGATGACTGAGACGTCAGAGTTGTCTGTATTCTCATTAGATGTTCCAGTTATTGAATCCTCCACTAATGGGACTACAAAGTTTCTAGTGACACAGAAGAAATGCACATTAATAAGAAATCCTTGTGTTTCACCCAAACTGAAAACTAATTCTAAAGAAAGTGGAACAAAACACATACGTTATCCTTGTCAGATGCTTTCTTCCTTTTAGCAGCAATCACACTGTGTTCATGTTTGGCTCTAACAGACAAAGCTGCAATAGCAGGCTGTTCTGCTGGGGGGCCAAGACAGGAGCTGAGGCAGCAGGACAACAGGAACAATGTCTTGGATGACTGGTGGCACAGTTGCATGGTAGGAGAACAAGGAGAGCAGAGCACATCTGGGAACAGTCAGTTAACATGTTGGGACAGAATACAAAAGCCCATAAGCATTGAGGCAGGTGTGGGGTCAAGCAGGGTCGCATCAGTGAGGTACGCAGCCAAGCTACGACCAAGGCCAATTGCCCAGCTTAAATGCAGCTCCTGAGTGAAAAGGGTCAGCCTCTGCTAATGCTTCTCATATCCCTTTCTCAAACAGCTCATCAATTCAAGGCCACACAGCTGCACTGCCATTGCTGGCTCTAAGCCCAGGCATCCAAAACCCCAGGAGGAGGCTGTAACACCAGACTCCTCTTGTTTATTCTTTTCTATACCCTGATTACTGCTAGTAAGTGAGAAACCAAAGAAACTTACAATCTGGGCACTACTGCAAGAGACACCTGTAAGTCACTAGGGTGAGCATTTGTATTCTTATTTACTTTAGTCACCCCACATATGCATCAAACACATATTCTAAAGCCTTCTTGCTATCTCTCTGTAAACCTTTGGTTATTCAATCAGTTACCTATAGATTAGAGGATCAATTTAATCTCAAGCTGAGAAAAGCCATTAGCTATCTATGAAAGTTGTGCTCAGTTCTGTCTGTCCATTTCTTATCCAATGCTCATATAAATTAAAGTTTTTTATTTTTGTAAATATAAATAAAATACAGTGCTCACCTGTTTCTGGTTGTTGCCTTCATGAGCTCAGAATTTTTCAAGCATGAGATAGAAATGCGGTCTAAGAGCTTTTATTTTGAATGGAACATGCATGCTGATAAAATGTTATGATCAACTATGTTTTTTAAATTTAAATGATGCTATCTTAATATTTTAATCATTACAAAGATACTGCAACATCCCTTTTTTTTTTCCTCATCAGATAATGAAGCTCTAGAGTAATTGTTACTTTATGGTATGTCCTCATATTCAAGTAATTCCGCTGATTTCTGCAGTCTGTTAATCAGCTTCTAAATTCTGCAAATTAGTAACACACTAAGTGCATTGTGATCAAATTCACCTGAAAAAGGCAGATATAAATCCTTGCAATTCGAAGTGACACCCATAGCTCAGGGCATTAGCACTGGATTAGACTTACTATACAGTGTAATTGTTTATGCTGTTTTGCAGTGTAATACAGACAAGGCTA
Source organism: Phasianus colchicus (assembly GCF_987193195.1). NCBI lineage: Eukaryota > Metazoa > Chordata > Aves > Galliformes > Phasianidae > Phasianus > Phasianus colchicus. The sequence continues at coordinate 35,184,043 of NC_143440.1, read as the reverse complement.
CACAATCAAAGCTTTCACAGACATAAACAGACATCACACACTGTAATTATATTTGTCTGCAAGATTATAATAATCATAGATGGCAGGTATTACAAAGCAGTTCTTTTTTTTTCTGGTTAACCCATTCAGTATATTCTTAGTCCAAAAGCAGTTTTCAATAAGGCAAAGGCAAAGCCCTGTTTTTTTCTATATTCTTGTGATTAGAGTTTTCTATAACAGACGTAAAAATAAAATATTAATTTATTTTTTGCCTTTTCACCTATGTTATAATGATAATATTTCCTTTTGGTTCAAATCTCCTCTTTGACTTTTTTTCTTAAAAGTTGAAAGTGAATTACCCTAAAACCATCTCAGAAATGATTCTCACGTTAAAAAGTTTTATGACTTACAATTAGCACAGTGTCATATCGTATCATAATCTGTAAGCTACTGAATGCATGGATGCATAATGCTGCTTATGTCAAATATAATAAGACCTACTTTGTTGTGCAGAGATAGCAAAAGGTATACACATCAAGGAATTGATGAAACTGAAAACAGTTTCAATAGAAATAGGAATAATAATAATAATAAAATAATAGGATAAAAAATAGGAATTTAGTCTATACTTCCATTTACTTTTGTGAAAAGAACCTTGACACCCTCTTGTGCAGACTCATTACTATGACAGTGATGAGAAACTGAAGGAATGTGAGGAGCAAAAGAACTAGAACTTGGTAGGATTTGGCTTATATCAGACATAAAAAATCTGGGAGGTGATCTAGAGGGAGAAGTTACAAAAAGTAGTTAAAACAGTTTGAGAAGTAGTATTTGATGTGTTATGCAGAGGAGTAAAAGGGCAGAATGGCATAAAACCAAGAAGCAATTTTTACTGACTAGGGAAAGTGACATGAATCAGAAATACCTCAGTATTATCATTCCTCTGCTCATTGTTGAACAAAATACTTCAGCAGTCTGAGAAGTACCATTGTATAGGAAAAAAAAAAAACACAAAACAAGCCTCTTCCAATTATTTCTAGGAATTATCACCTTGAGATTTTTCTGTATCCTTTGCAGGAAAATTTTTCTGTGTCTGGTTCTGGAAATACTGATGCCAGATACTTTCGGCATATCAGGTATCCCTAAATGGAACTGTAGCTTGATATATTTACCGTGAATTGCCTGAAAGGGTATTTTATATGATCTTATTAACATGAAGTATAATTAACAGAAGAGAACTGGTAACCCTATTATTATACTAAGAAAAAGATTTAATCAATTATTACAATGAATTGCTGTGTCTGTCCATATAAGTATCATATTTGTTACTGCAGTGTGGACTGTGAATATACTCCTGAGGTGTTATGACTGCCTAAGACAGTAAGTGATTTCAATGTTATCAATAAGTAATACTAACCTGATTAAAAGGTGGCCAAACACTTTTAATACAGTCATGCAGAGGCTTGTGTTAAAACAGTTTTTTTTTTTTTTTACTCTGAAGAGGCAGAGAACACATGTAGTATTATTATATAGGATTACTTTTTTTTTTTTTCTTTTTAATGAAAATAGTCTTAAACACATCAATGATAAAGATTTCAATTTTTTTTCAATGAGCTTTAGAAGAAGTGCCAGCATGAGAAGCAAAAGCAGTTTGTAAAACAATGTCTTTCTTTTAGCAACTTGCTTACATGCACTTTCTTTGGAGCATGAACTCCTACGTTTTATAAAAAACTCTGTTAATCTGATATTTAAAAAGTAGTGCAAAATGTTTCATGTAACTATATTTAAGCTTTAAATGTTTAGTACTTGCGTAAACTTCCCCACACACTTATCAGTCAGCACTTTTCTTTTAGGTCTGGCTGCTAATTAAATCACACAATTTTGCTTTAACAATGATCTTTTCCTACAGAAGCATAATCTTCCCAAAATAAGGAGGTTGCTTCCCCATGAAAAAAGACTGAAGTAAAACACAGATCTGCTGGATAGCTTCTGAAGGCTGACATAGGTTGCCCCACTGCTATACCAAATGTCTTCAACAACAGAGAGCCATTGTAAGGCTATTATTGCAGTGTTCTTGTCAATCTTGTTTGCCATAAGGACTTTCTGGCTCTCAGTGGTAACAATACAGTCACAACTACCTAATAGTTTGCTCCTGGAGCCTCTGATGTATAATGATTGTAACAAAAGTATGCAGTTTTCAGCTCTTGAGAAACACAGCTACCCAGAAGGAATACTTTCACAGTAGAAATTGGATTAGACAGTAAAAATGTGAAGTGACCCTCAGAAGTCTTTAAAAAACTGCAGCCATAAAAAAAACAAACATGCCACACATCCACTGAGTCATTATTTTCAAAATAAATGAGGTTTTATTACTTACTTTACAGCAAAAGAGACTAATAAAATGGAAGGACTTTGTGATATTATGGAAGCACCTGAAAAAGCTGAATAATATTTATTTCTTTGTAACTCCAAGGGTTATTATTGAAAATACTCTTTCAGCTGAAGCTGAGACACAGAATGTGAAAAAACACATTGGATTTCTGAACAGTATATGCTGATTTTCCTTCACAAAAAAAGTTAAGGCCTCAACACTTGTTAGTATACAACACTTTCCAACTGATTTCTCAGAATGAAAGTAGAATATTGTATTTATTTGTCAAAGTATTAAAGAAGCCTGTATCATAGCACTCAGTAATACATTTTCTGATATGGATATGGAATATACTTTGGCTATAATCCTAACCTGCATCTTTTTAAACTAGATCATAGAGTCAGCTTTCCAAGTCCTGTAAAATATAACATGATACAAATAGGAGAGGCTCCAAAATGAGTATAAAACTAACATTTATCATCATGTGAGGTTTGATGATGCTTGTTATTATTATATACATCATTTCATTGCTAATTAAAATATATTTCTAAGCTTGTTCATAGGAAAAGAAGTGAAATTAATACAAACTCAGTGGAAGGCATCACAAGATCCATTTCAATTAATGAAAAATAGAACACAGGGTTATTATTGTACATGTCTTGGATGTTGTTACATGACTGCTGATTAAGTTATGCTGCTCAAAACAAGGCAAAACACCAAAACATGAAAGTGCTTGAATATTTCCAATGACATTTAATAAGACTTTCAAGGATGCAGCTAATTTTAGCATGGTGTACAAAGCCAAGAATATTGGAGTAACCAAATGAAACTTGGCTAGAAAACATATAAGGGAATCGAAGGCATCTGAAAGCAATGCTCCATCTACATTTTCAGAGGTGTTTCAGTATCATTCTTGACTGACTTCTTATTCAGATTTTAGTCCGAATTTTAGCCTTTCACAAGATAAAAAGGTCATACTGAAAGGCCTGTAATTCCATAAGGATACTCCTTATGACCCTTCTTCCAGATAGGTGTCATACCAGCTATTCTCTAGTCATCTGGGACCTCTCCCACTCACCAGGATCACTGATCATAAAATCATAGAGAGGTTTGGATTGAAAGGGTCCCTTAAGATCATCTAGTTCCAACACCCCTGCTATAGGCAAGGACACTTCCCACTAGACCAGGTTACTCAAAACCCCATCTAGCCTTGAACACCTCCAGGGAGGGGGCATTCACAACATCACTGGACAACTTGTTCCAGTGTCTTACCACTCTCATAGTAAATAATTTCTTCCTAACATCTAGTCTAAACCTACCCTCTTCGAGTTTAAAACCATTTCCCCTCATCCTGTTGCTACACGCCCTTATAAAAAGTCCCTCCCCAGCTTTCCTGTAAGCCCCCTTCAGGTACTGGAAGGCCGCTATAAGCCTCCAGCCTAGAGCCTTCTCTTCTTCTGGCTGAAGAGCCCCAACTGTATAAACCTGTTCTCATAGAGGAGGTGCTCCAGCCCTCTGATCATCTTTGTGGCTCTCCTCTGGACTTGCTTCAACAGCTTGATGTCCTTCTTATGTTGAGGACCCCTGTCTCGCTCCAATTTATAGGAGGGAGATGAGGTTCTTTAAATATCTGTATACCCGGCGTGAGATTAAGAAACAATGGTTCATATGTTAGTCCAACCAGATTATTATAAATTCTAATCAGGGAGATGGGGAAGGGAAGGAGGGCGATAGAAAAGATAGAAGAATCGCATAAAGCAGGGATAGTCACCACCAGGATCCAGCAGTGGTCCTGTTGCACGCCGCTTTGAAGGTCCAAGGCAGAAGCAGCAGTGGGGGAGAGCAGCAGCGTGGCCGGCCTTGGGCAGCAAGCAGGCAGCAGGAGGCAGTCGCAGAGCCAACCCGGGGGGGAGGCAGCAGGACTCAGGTAGCAGACCCAGGAGAGTCCATCAGCATGCAGGCATTCTGTAGTGAGGAATCTGATGGCAGACACCTTTGTTCTTCAGCATCGTGGTAGAGCGCAGAGCAAGTCCAGGAGGGAAAGAGGCAGGTCATGAGGAATCTGTTGCCAGAAAACCTCTTCTTCATGAGGAATCTGTTGCCAGAAAACCTCTTCTTCTTCATGAGGAATCTGTTGCCAGAAAACCTCTCCCTCATGATTGTAGGTCCCCATTTTATCCTTCTCTCTCTGCCTACGTGACATCCCTGGGTGCTCGAGCAAGAGTCATGCGAGTACCTCCTGAGATGGCCATCTTCCTCAAGATAAGCCCACACAAAAGACCACTTCACGGCCATTAAGCTGCAGCTTATCTCTCTCTTGTTGCCCCAGCCTTTTCCATCTGTGTCCGTCAGACAAAGAATTTCTCAACCTCTGCCCAGAACTTGCTTGGACTTGTTCATCTGTGTCCTCAGCAAGCTTTGAGACAATGGTGTAAAAGAATAATCTCTTACAACCCCAGAACCGGACGCAGAGTAGAATCTCATGAGAGAAGAGTAGAGGGACAGAATCACCTCCCTCGCCCTGCTGGTCATGCTTCTCTTGATACAACCCAGGATAGTTGGCCTCCTGTGCTGAAAGCCCATATTGCTGTTGTCATGTTAAATCTTTCATCAACCAAGACCCCCAAATCCTTTTCCTCAGGCCTACTGTTAAGCCATTCTCCACCCAGTCTGTATCTATGCTTGGTATTGTGCTGACCCAGGTGCAGGATCTTGTGCTTAGCCTTGTTGAACTTCATGAGGTTGGCATGGGCTCACCTCTCAAGCCTGTCCAGGTCCCTCTGCAAGGCATCCCTTCCCTCTAGCATGTCTACTGCACAACTCAGCTTGGTGTCATTTCCAAACTTGCTGAGGGTGCACTTGATCCCACTGTCGATTTCACCTACAAAGATGTTAAGTAGCACCAGTCACAGCACCAGTCCCTGAAGAATAACACTTGTCACTGGTCTCCAACCGGACACTGAGCCACTGACAGCAACTCTGAGTGCAACTATCCAGTCAATTCCTTATCCTGCAAGTGGTCCATCTACCATATCATTTTTCTCCAATTTGGCCACCAGGATGTCATGCAGGACAGCGTCAAATGCTTTGCACAAGTCCAGGTAAATGACATTGGTTGTTCTTCCTTTATCCATTGATGCTGTAATTCCAGCATAAAAGGCTACCACGTTTGTTAGGCATGACTTGCCCCTGGTGAAGGCATGCTGGTTATCACAAATCACCTTATCTTTATTTTCCACATACCTTAATAGGGCCTTCAAGAGGACCTGCTTCACGATCTTGCCAGGAAGAGAGTTGAGATTGACTGGCCTGTAGTTTCTTGTATCTTCTTTTTCCATTCCTGAAAATGGTGGTTACATTTCCAATCAGTGGGAACTTCTCCAAATTGCCACGGCATTTCAAATATGATGGATAGCAGGTTGGTAATTTCATCTATTGGTTCCCTCAGAATCCATGGATGAATCTTGTCAGGTTCCATGGACAATAGGGTGGAAAATATAGATGATAAATAGACAAATAAAAGGCTTGGAAAGTGGCTCGGCAATCACGTATGCCAGCTCTCTCAGCACTCTTGGTGAATCCAATCCAATTCCATGGACTTGTGGAAATCCAGGTGGAGAAGCAGGTCTCTAAACCTTTTCACCTGAATTGTGGGGGCTTTATTCTGTTCCCCACCCCAGACTTCCAGGACAGGAAGCTAAGTACCCCAAGGATAACTCATCTTAAGACAGACATAAAGAAGGCATGGAGAACCTCAGCAGTCATGTTCCTTGCCTCATTCAGTAAAAAATGGAAATTCTCTTTGGCCCTCTTCTTAATATTTATATATTTGTAAAATCATTTTTTGTTGTCCTTTACCACAGTGGCCAGGTTGAGCTCATACTGGGCTTTAGCCGTTCAGATTTTCTCCCTGCATATGATAGCAACTTCATTGTACTCTACTTGAGTTGCCTGTCCCTTCTTCCACAGAAACTAAACTCCTGAAGCCTCAGCAAAAATTTCCTATTCCGCCACAGTAGTTTTCTTCCCCGCAGGCTCACGGCACAGGGGGACAGCCTGCTCCTGTACCTGTTAGACTTCCTTCTTGAGAAGCATTCAGCCTTTGCCCTTCAGGATTGACTCCCAAGGGACCAGCATCCCAAACAGTTCAAAGTCGGCCCCCCAGAAGTCAAAGTCAGCAGTTTTGCTGACATGAAGAATCTCAGGCAATATTAGGTAGCTAATAGCTAACCTACTATAGAGAACCTGCTTTATTTAGCAGAGGGATTGGACTTGATGATTCCCAGAGGCCCCTTCCAAACTCCCATGATACTGTGATTCTGTGCGATTCTGTGTTTTTCATATCTGCCTTTGTGCTGAAAAGAGATTTCCTGAAGTTGCTGTGTTCTGGTCAGTTGCCTTTGGTTGCAGTTCAGTACAGCTGTGTCTCCATTGACACAGGACGCACAGTTTTATACAGCTAAATTTTCTGTGTAACCAAAAAACCTAACAAAATATTAATTACTATATTGAAATAAAGGACCACACTCTTGAGATATCTATACCAGATTCTGTTCTGCCAACAGCTGTTCTGTGAAGAACTCAGCTGCTTGTTCCATTGTGGCATGAGATGAGCGCTTGTCTTGCAATTTCTGTCCTAAGGGATCAGTTTTGGCAAGATATTTTGTGCAAAATTTGCAGTGGAACTGTAGTTAGAATATGTTTAAATATTGTCTTACCATATTCCTATGAAGCAAGACAAACTTGTGCCAAGATCAAATGTACACATTAAATTACAAAATTGAAGGAGGTAATTTCAGACTGAAAATATAGTAATAACAGCACAAGAACAAAAGAACAATTCAACCACTAAAATAATGAATGCTGACTATCAAGACTTTTCTGAAAAGATTACACTCACATAGTCTCCTGTAATAAATGCAGACTTGTGGGTTATGACCTTTGTTTTTAGATTCTCTTAAGCTAGCAAAACCTTGATTCAAATGAGAATTAGTACCAATGAGGATTAGATTGAGAAAATTGTAGTCTAAGCAGATTGAAAATCCACTAATAAAGAAAGAAGTGTAGAAATAGAGAGATAGGGGTTTTTTTTGAGTGTCTCTGAGAAATAGAAGGAAAAATATTAAATCCACAGATGCTGAGAATGCAAGAAGAGCAACTACCATCACCCAAAGTAGAACCTCCACAAGCTGACATTTGCCCAACAGATCTGAGATGAGAGTGGCATGATACTTCAGGAGTAATTCTTAAAACCAAGAGGCAGCCACGATGCAAACATGTGGTTGATACATATACATGCCCATTTTTGAAACTCAGTACACTAAACTTAAAGAGCATGACAATGCTTTTATGTCTGTATTTCTAGACCTGATTCATTAAAACATGAGGAAAAATGCTTGACTGGTTTCTTTTTGTGAAGAATGGAGATAAATTTTCCTTCTTAGATCCTAGCCTTCCTTCTCATCCATCCTCAAGTGCATTGTTAAGTGATAAGAATGCTGAAATCTGAGCTGACACTCAAGAATTGGGACCAGTGGAAAAAGATAGCATTACAGCTGAACTGTACAGCAATAGTACTTTTGAAGTAGATGTGGTGACCAAATTTATCTAAACTGAAGTCAATACCATGGCAGGTATGACAAAGCCAATTCATGATTTAAAGGATAAACACACAAATACACAAGTTGATGTTATACGTATGTACTGAAATGCATCTGTGTGCTTTATTACAATATATATAGGTGTGTCATGGTTTTATGATTTTTGGTTGTTGGTATTCCACATCATAACATCATGTAGTGCACTGGGAGTTAAAGAGGTAATGTTCCAATTCCAGACACTTGTCCAGAAGAGAAGAACTACATATCCTGGAAGTCTTTGCTTTCAGAGAGGAGATATAACCCCTGACAAGGTCACAAGATCTCCACTTCTTTTTCAGCTCTCCTCCCTGCTTTATTAGCTTCAATTCTAACTATATAGTATTGTGGTGTGTTACCTTGCATTTCAATACCATATTTAGTAAGTTAGTTTGTTTCTCCTCAGATTGTTGCAGCTGTTTTTAATTATTTTTGGGTCCCCCATTTCCCTTTTCTGGAGGCATGGATCTGTGGATCCCTCTGTCCCGCTTGTCACGGAACCGGGCCGAACCAGCCCGTAAACTGTTGACAAGGTGGAGTCTGTCAAATATTTCTAAAGACTGTGCAAAAACATTTTCAAATTTTAAGCAGCAGTTCAAAATAACTATCCATATATATCTCAGTATTTGCTGTTTACAAGCATTTACATTCCTACCAGCACTTTGGAAGTACTGTTCATCAGAGAATAAATCCTCTTAAATTGAATAAACCTAATGACTATTCACCATTTTTCTTTTAAAAATGTAGATATTCAGCATTATGGTGAAAATGTGCTGCAAGCATTCATACACCACAAATTATGAAGAATTCATGAACAACCTTAGACTGAACTTTGTTACCATAAACTGTTGTTAAAGACTTTCTATTGGCAAATAAATCTGACCACATGAGTGTTCACTGTTTAAGGCTCACTAGTCTGTGCTCACTTGAGCAACAAGAAGAAACATTAGAAGTGACCCTGCCACCACTGTACTAACAAAGCAATAGAGACTGCTTTGACCTTATGACACAAATCAAAATTACCTCAGGCTTCCCTTAATTTAGGCCACCCTGCAATCGCCTCTGGCAGTCTGGGTTTACTGGATGAAAGCAAAGCATCTTGCTGTGAATGGGAATTCAGGAGACCTTCATTCAATTCTTGACTGTACCACAGAATGTTTGACTGATATTAGGAAACATTAATCTTTCTGTGATCCCTGCTGCTGTATGAAGAAGCAGCACTCACTAACATATCTGCATTTTATAAGAAGGCTATGAAATGAATGTGTTTTTTTTTTTTTTAAAAAAAAAAACTTGATGGACAAAGCCAAAGAAGTCTGCTAACAGTTTGGGAATCTTTGGATGTTCTGTGATAGAACATCTACAGTTTCAGTTTAGAGCTTGAGCTGCACTATGTGAAAGACTTTTTTTTTTTTTTTTTTAATTCCTTGTGTCTTTTTAGCATACAAAAGGAATGAAAAGACAACCATCTGTAAAACCACATCCAATAAACATTCTCTGAGTATATGCTCTAATGAAATTATCTGTATCTATATATATATATATACAGATATGAATGATACTCATAAAAAAATATCCTAGGAATAGATCTACATACATGCATGAATTTGTTTCCAGGAGTGAGGCAAAAACTCAGCATTTCTGTTGTGTCATATTATTCAGAGAAAATTTGGATGCAATATGAGGATTATTTTTGTTAGAAAAATGTTAATGTTAACTGAAATTTTATTACCACGTACTAATTGTGATCTTTACTTTGAGCAATACAAAAATTAATTGCAAAATTTGGAATTTCATTGATTTTTATTAAGTTCTAAGAAAAACCCTCACTAATATTTCAACCTAGCTTGTATGCTAGGTTGAATTTCATAAAAGCAGAATGAAATTTTCTCCAACTGAATTTTTTGCTGCAGACTGATGCATTATCCTTGTTTACTCATACATACTTTATTAAATATAGTCATAAATCTTTGAAAATAATATTTCTATTCATTATATTACCTGTAAAATAATCACATTACATGTAGACAGACATAAAATAATTTTTAAGTTCTACATAGAGATAATACTTTGCATACCTAATGCAAAAGAAGCAGAAGACGTGATGTTTTCAGGTATATAAAATATTTATGGACTTACCATAACATCAGCAGTACTGGCAGACTCATTCTCAAAATGCTTCAGACTACATTTGATTTTTTAGTTGATATATGTCCAAAATATTATCCTTTGACATCCAGTGTGGAAATCTTCTCTTTAACATAACATTAGGAATATCTTGTGTTTTTACCCTGGGGAGAAATATATAAAAGATTGAGCCTATTTCCACCTAATGTCCCTCCTATGGATAAGAAATGTGAGAATGGACATCAGTGTAAAATGGTACTAACTTTTGAAACAGCATTCTGGAATTAGATTTCTAGATTTTGAATCTGTTATCAGTTTGTTTGGATTCATGAAGAAATTATGTGATCTCAATTTTGTTACCTAAGCTTGCCAAATTTCACCAGAAATGCACTTTCATTTCTTGTATAAGTAGGGAGTGCTGAGGGTGCATACAGACAAGCACACATATACATGAAATCAGCTTTCAGTTTTATGATTCCAGTTTGTTCCTTGCAACAACTGAAACCACAAATTTTGCTCTATAGCTGATCTGTCACATTATATGAAACACTGAAAAATAAGATTAATATTAACATTCCTTCTTTCTTTGTCAGTTACTGTATCTCAGCAAAATTCTTATCAACTACTGGAAGTTTTATAATGGAGCAGCCAATCTTTTGTGAAGATGGCTTAAAACAAAACTCTGTCATACATATTTAAGCAGGGAAACACTGAATGCAAAGACAATGCAGCTGCAGGAATCTTGTTTCATAATCAACAGTATATGCAGTACATAAAGAATTATAACTTTTTTATTATTTATGTATTGCCATAAGTGTAGATAGGCTACAAAGTCAAGGCTTATGGAATTATTAATGAATCACACAAGAAATATTTTCAACATGCTCACAAGACCTAACCTCACACAAGTCCCAGCTGAGGAAGAAAGTGAGCTCAGAGCAACTGGAGAGCTATGAGAAAATTAAACATGCTATGAATGGGGCAGACATAGACCCAGTGCACAGCTGTTCCATGTGGCTACAAAAAGCTAATGCATTAAATAGTTAATCTTTCATTAACAGTGTGTAATCAGTTGGCATGACTTGCTCAAAACACAAGAAAATTGGTCACTGCTCTCCTGAGAGTGCAGATCCAAGCTTCAGCATTATCAGTCTTTGGAGAAACCTTAGCTCGCTGTTTCAGACATAAAATATGGCAACTATGTTTTTCTTTTTTTCCCAAATGCATAAGATAAAAGGAGGAGAAAAAAGAAAAAAAAAAGGGAGAAATTTTCACCTCTGTTGGAATTGAGTGAAGGATCAATACTGAGTTATGAAAGGACTTTGCAGATTAATCTGTGGATTAATACATTTCGTCAGCAGCAACTGCCATTTCAAAGGAGCAGGAAAAGGCTAAGGGATCTAGATCAAGGCAGGAATATTCTTCAGACGTGCCTCTTCCTTTGAAAGAATGCCTTTATTTACTCCCTAAAGGAGGTGAGTCCAGCTTGTGGTGTTGGTGTTGATGCATAAGGAGGAGTAAGGAGGAGTGAGATGGGGGATGGGACTCCAGGAAGACTCTTCCACAAGTTACAGCCACTGGGGTTTAATGCGATCTATAAACTCATCTGTCTGTTTACATACCAGCAAATGATACGTCTCTCTGATCCACTTACATTTTCAAGCCTAATGTATACACAGGGCACTGATGCTGTGTATACAAGACACAGCGATAGCTGGGGGCTGTGTGCTGTCCCTGCTTTCACAGCACACTGTCACTCTTATAAATAAAGCATTCGCTCGGGAAAAGAGTCTGAGAGCCGGAGAGCCACATTGCGTGCAAATCCAGCTCAGTGCATAAGCTTACTTGAGGTTGAGGCTAATCCTAACTGACATGTTACAGTAAAAGTACTTTATAAAATCAATATTAAATTCACAGCCTTTGACATCCTGGGACATCAAAGATAAAGGGGAAATAAGCCGTGGAGTAAACAGTCCTGCAGCTATGCCAGTTGCTCAAGGAGAGAAGCAAAGGGATACACAGGAGACCATGGGGTAAATTAGTACAGTGCCAGTCTTGTTTTTATACTAAGGTCTTGACATCAATGAAAACATTATAAAAACAGCACGCAAACTCCTACAAACAAGAAAAAAAATTACTAGCAAAGACCCACTCAGTTACAAATTCAGATAACCTTTTAAGGTTAAAGGGATAAAATGCTACCTATGCAAGCCACAGTATTAGCTGCTTCTTTTAGTAGATTATACCTAGGAGTGATAATAAAAATACCCAGAACACTAAAGAGACGCTGGAGTAGAATTTGACTATGTCATTCTGACCTGATAGTATAAATTCCCACTTTCTGTGATGTAGACCCATGTGTATTTTGTAATTGTCAAAACTGACATAAAGTCAGCCACTGTTATGTTTGTCCCGTGTGTGTGAAACACAAGTTGTGAGCCAATAGCAGAAGAGCTTGAACAATTGTGGAGCTACTTCTGAACCTCAGATCCCATCTTCCATATTTAAAATGACAGGAATGATACTATAAAAGACAATAATGGATTTAAGTAAGAGCAAAAGGAAGACCAGAATAAGTTTGTAACTGGAAAATATCTTTTCTCTCCCTACCTTCTCCAAGCCATTACTTATTGATGGGCAAATACAGCGTGTACTCCTGATACAATTTTGTTTAAGTTGATGAATAGGTGATTCCTTAACAAAGATTGTCATTACATGAATTGAAAGTGTTCCCTGCCATTTTGTGGCTTTTGTGTAGCCAACTTCAGAGCTCTAATGACTCTCTGTGGTCCTTGTGCCAGCCTTACGAACAGACTTGTTTCACTTACAGGGTCTGATCTGCATACACATCTACTTTGATAGGCATTAAAAAGGGGAAAAAAATAACTCTTTTGCCTAGCGAAATTTGCTAAAATTACAGTTTATAACATACAATCACTGACTTTCCATAGCAAACTTCTAATGTGTTTCTTACTATATGGAAAAATGAAACAGTGATTTCCTCAGCTATGTCTCCCTGGTTAGTATTTCTGACGAGACAACTAGTACAGTTTAGAAAGAGAAAATTAATAGGTTTGTTACAATAAAATATTAAAAAGACACAATAACAACTATTTTTACTTCATGTCCCTTCAAGACAGATTCTTCTCCCCAGTACTTGGGAAGACCCATACTTTCAACAATATTCAACCCTGAATTTATTAAGAGCTAAGCACTTAAAATGACTCTGAAAAGCTTTATGGCAAATAGTTGAGAGTAACAGAGTAAATTAAAGGAGAAAGGATTGTAGAAGTGATGCTGAGAGTAGAAGTGATGCTGTGAAAGCAGTAGACCAAAGCAATAATTAAAAGAGGAAGCAATCTTGTCTCTCCTTTCAGGAGGACATACAAATTTTCAGTCATGTAAGTGAATAAAAATCATAGTTTTTTTTTTTTTCTCCTAATGATGCCAGTGTTCATGAGATAATGCAGGTGGAAGGAAAAACAATACTACTAAAATCTTTATTTTAGTAATTCAGTATGTTCAGTAATTTAGTATTTCAGCAAAGAAAATATCAGAAAATGTATTCTGCCATCTTCCCTCAGCCTGGGGCCTCCAGCACAAGAAAGATGCAGAGCTTCTGGAATGGGTCCAGAAGAGGGCATCTCTAGATGACTAGAGAGTTGGAGCACCTCTCCTGCGAGGAAAGTTTGAGGGAACTGAACTTGTTCAGCTTTGAGAAGAGAAGGCTCTGGGGAGACCTCATTGTGGTCTTCCAGTACTTGAAAGGAGCACATGAAACGGAGAATGACTATTTACATGTGTTGATAGTTATAGGACAAGGAGGAATGGTTTTAAGCTAAGACAGAAGAGATTTAGGTTAGATATTAGCAGGAAGTTTTTCAAGGGTGGTGAGGCACTGGAACAAGTTGCCCAAGGAGGTTGTGGATGCCCCATCCCTGGAGGCATTCAAGGCCAGGCTGGATTTGGCAGCCTGATCTAATAGCTGGCGACCCTGCTCATGGCAAGGGAGTTGAAAGTAGATAATCTTCAAGATCCTTTTCAACCCAGGCCATTCTATGACTGTAAAACTGGTTTTATCAGGATAAATGAAGTCTTTGTCAGTAAACAGAAGGGAACCACTTTAAAAGGTATTACCACAACCAAACAAATCTTTAGTCTAAGGCTGGTGTCTTCATGAGAGAAATAAAAAAAAAAATCTAAATATATTGCTGGGCCTCAGCAACAAGTAACAAGGCATCCATAGCTGCCTTTTTGGATCTTTTATGTGCTTGGCAACATGCCAGTTACAGAATTGAAGAGAGCCAAGAGCTGGATCAAATAATTACACTATGCACAATTTTATCATTGTAGAACAGAACTTGAAATTATTGATGGTAACTGCTAGAAGAGAAGGCTTATCAGCTTGCTGTAGTCAGAGGCATATGGGATTCAGTCCAAAGCTATCTGATGCCTCTTAGAGAATTGATTATATCTGACCTTGTAGAAGATTCATGATGAGAGATTTAAGTATGACAGATAGCTTAAAAGGTACTTCTCACACCAAATGGAAACTTAAGAATGCTAAGGAATTTTTTTGAGAGCAGAGCTGAAGGCAGGTATTTATTCAAACCTACTGAAGACTTGAGCAAGCTTCCTAATTAGTGGATTAGAAAGAGTTTATTTCCCAGTGCTGACTGCTGCGACTCCCACACTCCCAAAAAGAAAAAAATTGCTACCAGCACTTAATCTTTTGTATTCTTTGTGACATCTTACAGCATTACAGAAATGATAAAACTAATTTATACACCAAAAATGGAATAAAAGATTGAAACAAATTTTTGTTTCTTCTTGAGGTGACTACTGTTCATCTTACTAGGTACTGTAACATGTACAATAAATATTTTTTGTTCTGCTATGTATATATTTACACACTAAATCTCATATGAACAGCTTGCAGCAGTGAACTAAACAACATGAATAACATCTGTTACATATTATTTGCTTTTTCATCACCCCAAAAAAGGAGACTGGTGCCTCATTTTTATAAGGCTGATAGGATTATTTCTAATGTTGCTCTGCAAATATATTTTTGAATGGATATTTTTGTTATTGTTGTTATTTGCTTGGTATAACAAATTTCCACACTGCTGTGAACTTAGATTAAAGAAGATATCATTAAAAAATTTTCTATTTCTTCTTCTGGAAGACCTATGGAGCTTTTAGTTTTTTCTTCTGCTGTCATTGTGCAATAGCCGAGTCCTATAGAAAGTAGGACTTTCTAAGATAAATTTACAGAGTTAGAGATAGTTTGCCTAAGAAGTAAATTAAATATTTCTCCATTGTGAAGAATGTCTTGATCTGGAAAACTCAATTAATAGAAACAGTACCATTTATACAATCTGAGGCATATGAGGATCTAGAAGTCTATTGTTTTGGGCTCAGATTCAGAACTGATCAATATATAGTCAAGATTAAGTTCCTGCAATTTTAAGGCTATACAATAGTGACCGTGAAGCTAAAGAAAGAGTATGAAGTATATAAGTAGTTAAAACAACAGTCACTTGAATTATATTCATGCTGGATATCAGTTTGATTTTAATTATAAGAAAGGTTATCTAGACGATGTCTACTCAGAGATGAGGACAATTACATGTTTAAGTAATAGCACAGAACTATGTTTCTGCTTGTTCCTTCAGGAAATAACACTTCAAATAAAATGTTTTCTTCAAAGTATCCTAGAGGGCATAACAATACGCTCAGCATAAAACAGATAGGCAATAAATATTCAAAACATTACACAGCATTAAAAATTCATATAACTACAAATGCTAAATTGAATTGTACACAAATAATTTATTACAGCTCTCAAAGTAATTTTGTTGTAAATAGCTACAAAATTAGGATAGTAAATCCATAAAATAAAGACTTCAGCATAAAATTATATATATTACAAAAGGTATTCCTTCTGAATAACATATATTTTCAAGTTCATATTCAAGTCTGCTGGGCTCTGTTTCTTATTTTCCTAAGCAAGTTTTGAGTTAAAGTCATCTATTGACCAGCAAAAAATTACCACATGTTCTTGCTTTAGTACGGAGAAAAATAAATATTTCCCTCACTTTATGCATCCAATTCTTTGTCTACATTAGTAATAAGACATCAGACAGGAGATTCAGATATAGGATTTTGGTTGATAGTGCTGTTTTTAGCTCAGCAAGCCACGGTTATTTATGGTTCATTTCCAGGCAGTCATGCGTAAGAAACTCAGCCATAAGGTCTATGAACTGCTGTGGACTATTGTACTAGTAGCCTTTTACTTTATATTCTGAAACCACAGATGGAACCAAAGACCAATTTTTCACTAATAGGTATTGGAACACATAAGTGGTCCAAATTAGGTGACATATTATCATAGCAGTTACTAAAAAGTCAAAATTTGCATATCGTTATTACATACGCATTATTCAGGAATATGTAAGAAATCAAGGCTATACATAGGGCATCACAACTGTATCCCACTATCACTGAGCATTAATTAAATAATCTGAATTTGAAGTGACATTCTTTTGCAGATCTGTGTGTAGGAAGCCTGTGTTATTAATTACACTCTTGAATAGCAATTATCCACTTTTACTGATACAAAAGCTTTCTTCTTCCTGAAAGGGATGAAGAAAATGCAAACAAGAAAATATTTTTCTTTTTCACTGATATGTAGTCTGCCTTCAACATTCAATATTATCTTCTTGGTGATACTTTTTCAACCCAGTGAAGAAAATATTATCACTTCATCACTGATCAGTTAAATCATGACTCTCTACTGTACAGACTGTTCATTGATGAAATATTAATGTGACCTCAAATATGCTGGAACATTAAAACTATCTGTGAAGCTCTCACAGTGAATCTCATTCTAAATAACATCTCTATGGTAACTGTACTTTTACAAATCAAAAATTGGAGTAACAGTCAACTGTACAAGTATGATAATTGTATCAAATATGTTAAATTAAGCTATGCCATAAAACGTAGCAAGTAATCCCGCTTCTTTCTTTGATTAGCTCAAAGAAGAAAACAAAAAGCAGAACAGTCTTCCCTCACACAGTTATGCCAAAGGCAAAAGCTACCTAATCACTTTGAAAGCAGCAAAATTCAGGAAACCTAGGCAGCAATTGTTTTTTGAAGGATAAGCAAATGCAAGCATCAGGTTGAAATCCAGCCTATGTCAGCAGATAAGAAAGAGAATTATCACTGAATGTCTGTCTAGCGCAAAGACTGTTTCCATGCAGTTTGTCAGAAAATGACAGCCACAGAGAATACTGATTAGTCCTCAAGTTTTCTACAAAAAAAAAAACCCAAAAGCCAACAGGTTTTCTTAAACATTTCACAAAGTGTTAAAAAGAAAATGGATATGAAGAAACCTGTGATCACCCACCTCTAATTCCCAAAATTTGGGTCACTCAGGGGCATGCTGAGGCCTATATTAACATTACTTCTGCTTTCATTGTTATGTGCACAAAAAAATGTTTTTAAGATACTGCTAGAGCTATGACATTCTCATCAGTTCCTACCTGGACTACATTCTCATAATGGTATATATCTGCAGTGATCTTGATTTTTTGTGTCAGTTTTCCCTATTCAGGAGCGTTATTTTCTTTTTGTGATGTTTTAACTTTGCTTGAGTAAGATTCTTACACTTTCTGGGATAATCAAACATTACTCATTCCTGAATAATAATAATGCTGATAAAACTTAGCTTTTAAGGGATATAATCCCTTGTTCTTTTTTGTGGCCTATGGGGAAATACCATATGAAGCTCCTTTTGCTGGCTTCAGTCTATACTTTCCCAGTGACAGCACCTTTGTAAAGGAGCTTTTTCCCCATTGGTTTCATAGCCACTGTCTTAAAAATTATTGAGCACAAAGCACTTCCTCGAAAGTAATTTCATGTTAGTGTCTCAATGCCTTCTTTAGAGTCTTCCCAGAAACATAACAGTGCTCTTGCAGCTACTGTGTTCAGTATACCAGTGCTTCCTTGTTAAAATAGGAAGTTCTTCCTACATTTATATTTTTGTATGCAACATAATGGACCTCATAGATTCTGCTCTGAGAAAATGCTGGAGTAGTTTATCTGTAGAATACTAAAGCCTAAATACTGCACTGTGTTGTCCTGCAATCTCTTTAGGCTTGTATATCTGAGAAAAGCTACAGCAGAACTTACTCTGCCTAGGACTGGTTTGTTTTTATTTTCCCCCATTGAAAGAATGCTTGCTTTTGCTTCATTTTTGACTAGACAAATTAATTTTCTTTAACTTCTGGAAATAGGACTACTCCTTAAAGGCTTGTCATGCTCCACGGCTCCAAAATAAATTCCTACTGGAAATCTTGATAGCTACAGACCAAAATAATAGTTGCATTAGTGGAATAAGTATCTTTAAATAGATTACTTTGCAGTACTTGAAGCTGAGATACTGAATTTCATGTTTTACTGTGTAGTGGCAGGTAATACTAATATACCTTATATAGCTAATCTCTTGAGCACCATTTGTCTGAAAGCAGTACCAAGCCCTATAATTTGACTTGCAATTAATAGTCCTGAACTAAATCAATGCTGATCACTACTAAATCCCAGGGTTATCCAAGGGTGTTACGCATCAGATGAGTCCCAAGAAGCCTAGACTTTTCTCCTGGCTCTGCAATTGATCTTCTCAGTGTGAGCCCAAGCATCTCTGGTTAGTTCTCCTATGTGTGGCTCATCTTGCTTGCTTAGGTTCTGGGATCAGAATTTGCTAAGTTCTACTCTCTGGCAAAGCCAGCAATGCCGTATGTTCAACTGGGATTTTGAATGTCTCCTGTCATAGAAGTTAACAACGCAAATATAAAATAGTAATGCTGGACAGAACGTGGAAATTGAAAGGTAGCCTTAGATTTGTCCTTGAAAGAGAAAATATACTGCAAAAAGTATATAATACAATTAAATCACAATCTTGTTATTGACATTACGTATTCTACTACTTATATATCCTTAGAAAATTTGTTTTGTGTACACTGAAATAATTGAAGTTGGATTAATATTTTTTTTTTCTAAAGGGACTTTGTAAGCCAAAGCTGTATAACAGGGTTGCAGAGTAGGATAGAACTTACTCATTTGCATAAAGCACTTCCATCACTGCTTATGACACTAAATACATTATAACAGCAAGGAGAGTAGGAGAAACATGAAATGTTGCCTTGGTCTGAATGCATCTCAAAATCTTCCATGGTCTTGCCTATAAATTTTTAACTCCAGTAAGATACTTACCTATCACATGTTTGTATCATTATTCAAACTTCTCTCTTGTATCAGATTTCATAACACCTGTGTAAATAATTATTTATATTGCATGAATAATCAGCACCTGCACTTGTGAAAAGGGATCTCATCACATAGTGCTAACAGCAGTTGGATGTAGAACTGCATTTATTTCCTAGTAACTATCTTTTTACACACTAAACATTTTACTGAAGTAGTTTCAGCCCCAGTGTACAAGGGCTGCTCCAAAAGTAACACCTCTTATTTTTACTATGATGGCCCATAACATTAGCAGTACAACAGTAGAAGTTGTACTTTCCTGCCAATATTCCGTTAAATTTTGTTGTGATGAGACAGACAGCAGCAGAGAAAAGTTCAAGACACAGCTCTCAGTAAGTAAAGTGATGTACACTTTTGAGATATGAAAGGGTGTTATCCTTCCTGATTTCCTAGAAAACAGACAAACCATCAATGCTAACTGCAAAATCACAGTACTGACTAAGCTGAAGGCTCAAACTTCCAGAGTCAGTATAGAGAAGAATACAATCTTTCCCTTGCAACAGGATCATGCCAGGCCTCATTACCAGACCTCCAGTTCTAAGTCTATGCAGCACATTAGCATTCTCGGCTGGAATATCCTACTACGCCCTCTGTATAGTCTTGTTTTGGTGCCTTCTGATTTCCATCTGTTCAGGCCAATGAAAGATAGACTGCATGGGCAACATTCTCCTAGCAATAGTGCTCTCATAGCAGCTGTGAACAGTGGGTCACTTCTGCTGGAGCAGATTTTTACAAGTGCAGCATGCAGGCTCTTGATCACCACTATCAAAGATGCATAGCTAATAATGGTGACTAAGTTGAAAAATAATGTTTTGTAGCTGAGAATTTGCTCTATTACAGTACTTTATAGTGTTATTATACTCTTTGTATCTGTTGTAGCTTCCATGGAAATAAATAGAAGGCATTACTTTTGGGGTGAACTATGTATATAAAATCAAAACAGATTTGTTATGAAAGGTAAAAAAAAAACACCTCAAACTGTAGAGGTTCAGTTTTCTGAATCTACCTAGAAAACTTCCTTTCAAGTTGTGTAATCAAAGAGTACACAGATGTTATAATTAAGAAATATACAGGAAAGTTAAGCTAAACAGGTCATCACACTAAAGAATGGATGGAACACTTACCCTTACCATGAGAAGACTCCAAGAGGAGCAATCTCCAAGAGACCCTTCCCTAGGGCTAGTGAGCTCTTAAATGGGGT
Organism: Phasianus colchicus; assembly: GCF_987193195.1. Classification (NCBI taxonomy): domain Eukaryota; kingdom Metazoa; phylum Chordata; class Aves; order Galliformes; family Phasianidae; genus Phasianus; species Phasianus colchicus. The sequence continues at coordinate 35,163,399 of NC_143440.1, read as the reverse complement.
CTAGGAGAGGTGGAGCTAGGCTCCACCCCTTCTAGAAACACAGGAAAATTTTCTTCACCTGTGCTCCCAGGGCTGACTCATTACTCACCTCAGGTGGTCAATCAGAGGTTCAGGCCATGATTCAGCAGTTCCCATACACAAGTTAAGTCAGTATGACCGCCGAACAGTTCATAGATCTGATGACATGTCTTATAATGCACGTATGATAACATACTGCCAGTATTCATCAAACAAATAAGCTTTGCAGGAAACTCAGATAAAACTTCAGAATATTTTGCTCTCTGTCAAGCATGTCAGTAAGAAGATGGGGGTGGTGAACTACAGTTCCCAAGTAACCTGATTTCTGTAGCAGAAGCAGTCTGATGTTTTGCTGAAATCAGATAAAATTACATATATTAACTCAGTCTGATAAATGTAATTTGGATTTCCCTAGTAGGAATTTTCCAGAGAATTTTAGTGAATATGCATTTTCTTGAAACAAAACCCAAAACTGTGGAGCAAATTTCATGCTTTTATACATTTTCCTGTTTTTCCCCTGTTTTTAAGTATTTTATTTTGAAAGACTCTTCACTTATTGAAGAAAATCCACTACTTACCTTTCTTAATTTATATTTTACTTTTTGCTTTTTACTTCTTTAATCATAGATATTTTTACAAGAAATCTCTGTAGTAGTAAATTTGATTCACCTTTCTGAATTCTTGCTGCTTTCCATATTTTTGTTTATGACAATAATAGATTTGTTTTGTATATGCTAAATGTTTCCCTTTCCTCTCTCACTTTTAGCCTTAGCAGATTTGGACATTTCATTATCAATGTGCTTAAACTTTCTACAGTAAAGGAGTAGTTGATTTCTTTTTTTTTGAGAATAACATGTACTAAGATATGGAAATGCTTCTGTGTTTATACAGCTACTTTTTGGTTCCATGGTCTTCCACTTTATAGCTGAATCTTTGTGTTGTTGATTATAATTTTTGCTCCTGTTTTTAGTATGCCTAATTTTGATGCTATTTTATGTATTCTCTTTGTTGAATATTCATTGAATTTCCAAAAAACTATTAATTTTTCAGTTCTATAAAATGAAATTATATTGGGTAGAAATCTGATGCTCATTATAACATTATCAAAGGATTATTTTACTTCTTGAGTAGCAATATAGGCAGTCAAACAACACGGTATCCTAATGTGCTACTCGGTATCAATAGAGGAGAATCTAACACAGGATTAAAGGAAAATTTTCAGTTCAATGGGAAACTAAAGGCCTGCCATCCGCATAAAGAGAAACTGAAAGTCTTCAAATAACCTGAAAATATATTCAAAATCTCCATTTGGATCTACAGACTAGTGAACAGCAATGACCACAAAATTTGATAGTAGATCTAAATACAATTTGGAAGAATTGATTACTTTCAGAACTCTGTCAATGGGAACACACAAATTTCTATTTTAACACTGAATTTAGAAGCAGCCTCTAAAGTATTTTTATTTCAACAAACATAATATTGAAATATGGCACAATGCTATCACACTGACTTCATGCTGTCCACCTGTTAGGCTGGAGATTTTAACAACCAGAAAACTGGCTTTCTTTGAAATGCTGCTCAGAACAACTAGTGCTATAACCTCAATGTATGTCTACCAACGTATCTGTAGCTGGGTAAGCAGGTGACAGACTATAATTACTTTTTGAATGATGAATTTCATTTTCACTCTATAAAATTAGTAGCACATCCAAAAGGAGAATCTAACCAAAGCATTGGAAGAGCATTCTTTACTTTTTTATGTTGAAAGTCTACTTTGTTTGCATAATCTTGTGTTGTAACACTGGTTTTAGTAGTCAGTAAAACAAAGCACGATTATCAGGTATTGACAGAAATAGGAAAGTTGCATTATTTTAGCATGTAAGCATGCAAGTGTTGCTTTGTATTAAAATCACTGAAAATTATAATGAATAAATGCATACAAATACTTGAAAATAACGTACGCACAGAAGAAATCACTAGTGATAATTTTATGCTGCAATAGCAAATAAAAATGACCAACAGCCTACTTGCTGATTTACAGTGCATATACAAATTTGTAGGTGATTTTTCTATTCAGCATAATGCACAGTCTGTGGTTTCTCCATACAATAAATATAATTCCATTTTAAACATGCACTTCTTAAAGCAGAAATCAGAAGAGATTATTACAGTAGCATTTTCTAGTTTATTTTTGAAGCCTGCCCTTCAGCTTCATGTCTCCCTAACTGACAGTTTGCAGGAGCAAAGAATTGTCCTCAGCTGAGAAAGATGGACTTTGGGACATTTAAGCAAATCAGAAAAGTCCATAGTATCAGAAGAAATAGGGAGCAGACTGAAATGACATTGTGAAGGCATTCTACTGTCTTTGAAAAATCATAGGGTTTCAAGAAGTTTCCTAATGAAAAAAATAAAGGTAAGTGTCGTGCCTATTGCATGCTGACCAAGACACAAATTCTGCGTGACTACAGGCCAGTCATGTAATCTCAGCTCCTGGGAAAATAATGAAGCAGATCTTCCTGCAAGTGAAGTCCAAGCCCACAAAGGAAAGAAGGTGATGAGGAACAATCACGATGAGCTTACCAAGGGAAAATCATACCCAAACCACCTGACTACGATGACTGTCTCTGTTGTCAAGAACAGAGGTGTTGTTTACCTTAACTTCAGCAAGACCTTTAGTATGGTCTGCCATGATACCTTACCATCAAACTAGAGAGAAAGGAATTTTATTGAGGCACTCTCGTTTTCTTTTTCTTTTTAGTCATTCCAAACCAGAAACTCATGTATAAAGCAGAAATTGTTAATCTATTATCACAGTATCTAAAAAATTAATTATCTTGTCAACAAAGGTTTCAAATTACAATGGTACAATCTCCCAACAGGAAAATACAGCGGCAGATTTTTATTTCTTACTTGCTTTTATCACTTATATAATTATTTGCTACAAAATCTTTGCTGTAGATTTCCTAATAAAAGTAGAATTACCACTTTCAACATTATCCTTTTTTTTTTTTTTTTTTTTTTTGAGTACCAAGTGTGGAACAATAGCTAGGTGTGCACAGTAGTGACAAAATATGAACATCTCTTGCCGCATAGTAATTCCTAATTTCACTTTACAACAAGTCCATTTATCTTCAAATAAAACCCTGTCTGTCCAAGATCACAGCATAAATCCAGTATAGAACAAGGATATTAGCTCAGAGTTTTGGGATTCTAGGTTAGCATTGTGATCCAATAATCAGTCCTTTGCCAGAAATTTTCTAACGGCTCAGTCTAGCCTTGCATTTACCTACAAAGAAGTTAATATCTTTTCAGTTAAACTTGTAAAGACTAAATCAAAGATACCGAGAAAGTTTTGCCAGAGTGATATATTACATAACTTAAAGTGAATTAATTACAGTTATCATTCAAGATCTGATTTTTATGACATCTCTCTTAAAACTAATTAATAGATTTAAGAAATATAAGAGAGGAAAGTATGATGTGGATCCTATCAGGACAGTATTTTCAGTACTCTTTACTAGAATGTTTCCTACCACTGTAATTCCCTACATACACAACACTTACAAGCACATTAATTTATCATCACACCAAACCACAAGCAAGAATTGGGATGAAAAAGGTCAGTCCTTGCTCTATTAGAAGATGGAGTTTTGTGTTGGTTTAGAAATGTAGCATCTGTTAAATGCAATGATAGAGACATAAATTGGTTCCAATCAGTTACATCACCATGCATTTGACACACGGGCTATTCATACACTGGGATGTCCAAGACTCCCATTTTCTTATCCAGCATGAATCAGCAGAAAGTGCAATCAAGAGCTGAAATGACCATGTTCTGCTTTGGATTTATTACGTTTTCTGTATTACCTTGGTTTACAAAAGAAAGCTTTATATCAGGCTATATTTTGACCTAGGAATAAGCAGTATGTTAACATTCTTAAAATCTTTAAAACACCTAGTGTGAAGAAAACTCCAAATAATAATATCGTATGACAAAAAACCTATTTTATTAGAGCTGCTATCTCATCAATGTGTATAAATAGATTTATTCTGTTTGAGGTCACTGTCATCAATAACTTGTAACTGCCATACAGAGACTAGAAACTGTGAACTATGTGCTGGATTATTTTATAAACTGGCTGTTTAAATAAGTAATACAAGGATTATGCTGTGCAAGAGTGTCAAAGGACATAAGATACAAGTCTTAACAAGACCTTAAGAAACAAGATTCTACAGCTACATGGTTGTTCAGAAATAAGCGACAATTTCTTGTCAAAAGGGCTTGGTCAGAATTAATGAATTTACTCATTTATTATTAGGTTCCTAGGCTGATTCAGTTGTTAGCCATGGTTGTAATGTTTAATCTCTCATATTTCTGCTTCTTTTCTTCATTACCTCATGTATCAGTCACAGACAGAAGTGGGATGTCTCATATTCTGGAAACATGTCTCAGAGGGATATGATAGTCAGGAACAAACCTATGTGGTGGCTGGTTCATAGCAGTATCTATCAAGGGCCAATGCCAGGGAAAACAATTTAGTGAGTTTATTAATTGTCTGGATTAGAAAACAGAACAAGTGCTCAGCAAGCTGGGGGGGAGCAATATCGTCTTGGAGAGGAGACTTCTACTCAGAGAATGTCTGACAGCCTAGATGAATGGTATGTCAGAAAACTCTTGAAATTTAACAAAGGCAAATGCAATGTCCTCCATCTGAAATTAAATAGTGTCACTGAATCATAGAATGGCTTTGGAAATTATGAAGGCTGGAGCTGAATGGATAAAAGGCAACTTTGCAGGAAAAAATCTGGGTGTTAGTGTGGACAGCAAAATTGGCTTCATTGACTTCTGGCAAAAGTGGTCAACTATAGACTGGGTTGCATGAAGGAGTGCACCCAGAAAGTTGAGGGAAATAATTATCCCTCTCTGTTGAGCTCTTACACAACTGTGCCTAGATTAGGGTTCTCCAGCACAAGAAAGACAGTTACATCCAGAAATGAGTCCACTGGACAGACACCAATGTGACAGGGAGATGCAGAACTTGACTTACAAGTACAGGCTGTCAACTGCATTGTGTTGCTCAGCTTGGAGAAATGGTCAAATATTATAATAACTTACACTGAGCAGACCATGCCTAGAATCATAGAATCACAAGGTTGGAAACGACCTGTAAGATCATCTGGTCCAACCGTCTTCTCATTACTATTGCTACCACAAACTAACCCATATCTCGTAGCTCCTCATCCAGACACCTCTTGAACACTGCCAGGGATGGTGACTCCAGCACCTGCCTTGGCAGGGCATTCCAGTAAGAATGTAAGTAGAGAGTAGAATATGGGGCAGGCCTAGACAACCACTAGATTGTCTCTCCTAAGCAAAAATATTTAATTATTTAATGATCCGTTTTGTTTTGTGTTTGTTTCTTTGTTTTTTTTTGTCAGAGAACAATCTATTTTCTGACTCTCAACACACCAATAGATGTGTTTAGAATTTAGCGTTCAGAATCCTGGCTTATTCTACCTTCAAAGCATGAAACAGTGTTTCCTTTTATTTCTAGTTACTGAGGTTTTTAAATTATTGTCTAAATTTTAGGAATGTTATATTTTTCCCTGAATATCTGCAACAGTGAATGCTAAGTGGCAGGGTTGCCTACTGATAAAATTCACTGACACTTCACAATATAATAGCAGTTTTTTATGCCTAACCACTCTGAAACTGTTAATGTATATGAGCAAAAATTTTACATGAATGCTGTCTGTCTTACGAAATTTTCTTTTCTTTTTCTAAGTTTCAGCCAGAACAGTAGAGCACTTTGTAAGAAAAAGATTAAAGAATTTTACTTCTGTTATATGTAGTTGTTGTATTACAAAGCTTCTCATTTAGGAGATGGCATTTGTTGAGTAATGCTCCTTCTGCTGCCCCTAAAATATCTTCCCAAATTTGACAATGTTATATAAGGCCTAAAAAAATTTCATGTTGACTGGAAAATGTTCCAAGAACTAAATTTCTAATATTTACAACTGAACTTTATTGAACTCATAGCAGATTGAGGACATGCTGCAGATCTTTTGCAGCAAATGCTATTACTAATTGGAGAAATGGTATTAAAATATATAATATAGACATTATTTCATTCGTGCTTTAGTGAATTACCTAAACTGCAGAAATGAGGAAGACAGAGAGACAAATGCAATGCAAACTACTTGATAAGAACATTCTGGAGCTGGTGCTCAAGAGGCTTAAAGTAACTAAGGAAAGTGAAAATGACTAATGAAAATCATACTCTTCAAGCAGTGAACTAAAACTAAGAAGAAAGACTAACATAACACAGTCCAGTATTGTATGTATATAACATAAAAGTACTGGCCTAGAAACTGGAGAGTGGTGTAGAAGTAAGATCCATAGGATATGGGCAGAAATATAAAACAAATACAATTTTCAGAGTCTGCAGTGAAATTGAATATTTCTCTGCTATTAGGAAATACTAATAAAATTAATGACTTAACTATGTCTTGCATACCCACAATCCTTATAGAGTATGACAGTCTGCTATTTCAGACAGTTACTTCAGAGGCTTAAGAAACCAAGATCTTTGCAGGGAATCTGGGGGGCTGAATTAGAGATTCAGCTTGGTTCCTGGAGGTCTGATTCGCTTGAATCGTAAGCATTCAAATTTGCAATAAAATTGCACTGTAAACATGTAAGATGTTCTACATAAAAGTACTGAAGACAGGTTTCTCAGATTTGGGACTCTGTTTAAAGTATATATTTCCCTTTGTTGCCTGATCATCTTGTTTTCCTACCTGTAAAATGAGTAGCCTATCCTCATTGTTATAAAGACAAAATATATTAACTGTTGCATGAAATAATCAAATAGCACACCAATGAATGCCACAGAAATATGTTAAGGATTACTGTCTTCTAATTAAAATTTGAATAATGCACAGAAAAAAAAAGGCATAGGACCACACACTGAACAATGACCAGAAACAGACTCTGAATAAATGCTCATTAAGAAAGCATTGTCCATCCTCTGCAGAGAATGTGACAATGGTCCTGTGAAAAACAGTGTTTTTGATGCTTTAATTAAGCAAAATATTACAATGCAATGCATGCAAGTGGAATGATGACGGAGAATTAAGTCTCTGCAGACATGTTTAAACCAGTTCTATTGAAAGAATTGACTGTCTGAATTTGAATTTTCATATACACTAACGTATTTTAGATATTTTTAAAATAAAGGTGTATTTATTTGCTAGGTAATACAGGATGGAAAGATGACTTAAATAAGAAAATGTACGTGCTTTAAAATATTTTTGTGTAATAGTTTTAAAATAGTTTTGTGTAATCGTAAATGTATTCTGTTATCTGTTTCTTAGACTAAGTAGGACTGGCAAAAACCTGCACTAAAAGGTCTTTTCCTTTTTTCCTAAAGTCTCTCTTTTTTAGAGAGTTTTAGAGTGCCAAGAAAACCACACACTCTGTGATTGCTTCAAGCTTAGTTTCCTGAACATCTATTTCAATTCATTTTTGTGCCCTCTTAAGCTGTCAACACATGTCATACCTGACTTAATTCTGGGAACTTTCCATGAAATAGAACTCTTCAAATCCCCCCAAATAATTAAAAGCTCAATCTCTAATATAATCACACACACACAAATAAAGCCAATAAAAGAGATTAGTCTCAGTTCCTCTTGCTTTGAAAGAGAGCTGCAGATAGGGGCAAGAAATAGCATTGGTCTGCACAAAACCATCTGTTCAGCATTCACGTTACTTGGCATTTATAATGTGTACACTGCTGCAGATGCTCTGACCTAGTGGTTTGTGTTTAGCACAAGCATGTGGAAAGAAATAAAAATCTCTACATAAAAGAAATTACTTGGCAACTGGATTATTGTATGCTATACTAGCTGTTTACTTGTTATCAGAATGACTGGAATGTGATTAATTTAGCAGTACTTAAAAATTATAATGGAGAAAATGACTCATTTACACATCCTAGTGATATTAACACTATTGCCACATATTATAATTTTCTTTATTCTAATTTCTTAAAAACAGGCCTTTGTTTTCAATAAACTCCAGGTGCTCCAGATGTTAGCTATTTTTTGATTTGCACAAATATGCCTGTTTAATCTTGAGTGCATTCTCTGACAGTTTGTAAGATTATTCTATATTAAACATCTTGTAAACACAAATTTCATCTACTAATGACCTGGTTAAATAGTTTGAAAGCCAGAAGACTGAATATTTACACTTTTAATTTTGTCTGGAAGAAACATAAATGAATGTGATATACGATTCAAAAATGACTGATCATATATATGAAAGTATTAAAGATAAATATGAATAAAGACCAATCACTACTACATGGCAAAACACCTTTTATAAAAAGTTAAAGCATATTAACTGCAAAGCATTAGCCCAACTTAAACTCAGATAATAATATCCCAATGAATAAATATATCAAAATAGGTCTGTATGGGATTTCTTGAAATCTCCTGCCAAGCATCTGTTACTAGCCATTACAGGAAACAGGATACTGAACCAGATGGACCACCAGTCTGTTTTGAGTGAATTGGTATCTGATGCAATACCAACACTTAAAGTAAGTACACCAGCACAAAATTGTTCGGAGGACCAAAAGCATACAGAAAAGAAATAATTAAAGTTAAATGTATAAATACTTACTCATCCAGAAGATACAGAAGGCAGAGGAACATTTGTAAAGACAACCAGAAAATGAGAAGCAAAAACTTGTAAAAAGAAATTTTTTAATTAAAAAAAATGCACAGAGTACCTTTTTTTCCTCTCTTTACTTGCTGGCAGATTAATTATACCTCTAGTACAAAGGGAAGACCAAGAAAATAATTATTTAAAAATGTATTTTCCAAAGAAGTAACTACCCAGATTGAAATCTAACTTTTTCACGGCTTTGTAAGTTTTTGAGAAAATTTCCATAGGTGTGAGATTCACTAATGTTAGCTATGGTCTCCATGCATTTTTTACCAATTGCAATATGGTTATCTTAAAGTATGGGACACCTCCAAAAAAAAAAAAAAAAAAAAAAGCAGCTAGAAAAATGAGTATTACTCTGGAGATGAAGTATAATATCTCATACCACAGTTCACCTATGAGCAAAGAGATTTTTTCAAGGGAAAAAAACACAAACCTGTATCACATCAGGTTGAGGAAAAAAAATGCAAGGCTGGAGTCAAGATCACAAAGGAAAGGAGCAGGTGGAGGCAAGTCTGCATCTGACACTGCAAACAAAAATCCTTGTTGCCTGCTCCATCCCCCAGAGTGCCTCTCTATAACAGGTATGAGGCCCTGAATGTGGAAGGACCATTTGAGGGTGGCAACAGCCCACTCATCCTGACATGCTAACAAAACCAAATCAGAAAAAGCCTTCCCTCAACATCAAGACTACACTATTGAATAAGAGACAGGTATGAGTTGTATGTGATTCCTCCCTACAGGGAACCAAACATCCAAAATGCTGAGCAGATCCTATTCTTAAAGAAGTCTGTTGTCTTCCTGGGACTCAAGTGGGAGATGTCACCAGGAAACTATCTAGCCTGGTACGACTGACAGATGACAATCCCTTACTGCTTTCCATATAGGGAGAGATGGTGTGGCTACATGTGGGTCAAGGACTATCAAAAAGGATTTCAGGGCCTTGGGATGATGGCTAAAGGAATTGAATGTGCAGCTCATCTTTTCTTTCCTGCCTGCTGTATTGGATAGGGACACAGTAACAAACCAAAGGATAACTTCTTTAAATATCTGGGTCTGTGGCAGAGGCAATTTCCAGAACTTTGAGTCTTTTGACAGCCAATTAGATAGACTATGTGGTACCAGGTTTGTGGGCACTGGATGGGGTTTGCCTTTCTCAAAGAGGGAGAATGGTCCCAAGGGCTGTACATGCCCCTGTTCACTGCAGGAGAGTTGGACTATATGACTTTAAATGTCCCTTCTAACTCTAAGGATTCTATGATTCTATACAATTCGGACTATTTGAGCCAAGGGTTAATCTTTCTGCATTTAGGGTCAGCTTGTTGCTAAAAGAGTTTAAGTACCAGAGTATCAAAAAATCATTAAGGTTGGAAAAGACCTCTAAGATCATCTAGTCCAACTGTCAGGCCATCATCACCATGGCCACTAAACCATATCATCCAGTGTTACATTTACCCTTATGTAGAAAACCTTCAGGGACAGAGACTCCACCACCACACTGGGCAGCCTGCTCCAATAATTGACCACTGCTTCTGAGAAGAAATTTTTCCTAATACCCAGCCTGAACCTCCCAGAGCATAACTTAAGACCACTACCTCTTGTCCTATCACCAGTTAATTGTCAGAAGAGACTGACACCCATTCCACTACAACTTCAACTAATTGTAGAGAGCAAAATGGCCTCCCCTGAGCCTTCTCTTCTCCAGACTGAACAATCCCAGTTCTTTCAGCCATTCCTCACAAGACCTGTGCGCCACATCCATCACTAGCTTCGTTGTCCTTCTCTGGACAAGCTCCAGGGCCTCAATGTCTTTCTTGTAGTGAGGGGCCAAAAACAACACAGAACTCAAGGTGTAGCTTCACCAGTGCCAACTACACGGAGACAGTTACCTTTCTAATCCTTCTGACTACACTATTTCTAATACAAGCCAGGATGCCATTGGCTTCCTTGACCACCTGGGCACACTGTTGGCTCATGTTCAGCCTGCTGTTGACCAACGCCCCCAGACGCTTCTCTTCTGCACAGCTTTCCAGCCACTCTGCTCCAAGCCTGTAGCATTGCATGGACTTATTGTGACCAAAGTGCAGGACACAGCACTTGGTCTTGCTGAAGCTTATACAATTGGTCTCAGCCCATTTATTCTGCCTGTCCAGATACCTTTGTAGAGCCTTCCTGCTCTCAGGCAGAGCAACACTTCCTCCCAACTTGGTGTCATCTGCAAACTTACTGAGACTGCACTTAATCTCCTCATCCAGATAATAAAAAAAGATATTTAACAGAATAGGCCCAAATATTGGCTCCTGGGGAACATAACTCATGATTGATCACCAACTGGATTTAACTCCTTTCACTACCACTCTCTGGGCCTGGCCCCCTAGCCAATTTTTAATCGGTTAAAAGTAGCTTTGTCCAAGCCATGAGCTTCCAGCTTCTCCAGAAGAATATTGTGGGAGACAAAGAAAAAGGCTTTGCTGAAGTCCAGGTAGACTACATCCACAGCCTTTTCCTCATCCACTACGTGGGTTATCTGGTCATAGAAGAAGATAAGGTTGGTCGTGCAGGGCCTGCCCTTCATGAAGCCATGGTGGCTAAGCCCAATTCTCTGGTTGTCCCGTTCCACAATATCGAGGTCAGGTTGAAGGCCTCAGCTTAAGGACAGCTCTCATGCCAAGTGGAAGAAAAAGCTCTCAGTGAGGCTTCTCACAACTGTCTTATACTGCTTTTTTCACAGAAGCTTGATCCAAATTCATATCTGTGTTATATCTGAGCTCACCTTGAACATAGGCAACTAAAAGGCAACTAAACTTCTGAGGTGGGGAGGGGCAAGGGGAAGAGATGGCCAAGTCCCTTGGTGCACCCAGGATCATAATGTTTCCATATGACTGACTTATTCCTTGTTTCATCAGTTCTCTGAACACTGGTCAGCTGTCTCAGCAGCTCTCTATCCCAGTCAAACCTCTAATCCTGTCCTGGTTAACTTTATGATTCTGCCATAAGCAGAAAGTAAGAATCATTCAGATTCTGGGGGCTTTATTGTGTCTGATCTTCATTCTCGTCCCCATAATCATCAGATATGAAGAATGAAAATTTTCCAGATGAAATGAAAAGATGAAAGGCAGGATTTCATAAAAAGAAAAGATTCTTTGAACTTTAAATATAGAGAATATACATATACTTGTCAATTAAAGGTTGAGTTCAGCTTTTAAACCATGGTCTTTCAACTTTTCCAAATCACCTTATTACTATGAAACATATTTCAAATGGAGCCAGCTGAATGTGTACTGTTTTTTAAATATCTATCCCAGAAGTCAGTCTCTTTGAAAATAATTCAGATTAATTATATTAAATCAAACAATTACAGAATTAGGACATCAATAAAGATATTTATAAACAAAATTATAACGTTGTTATTGCTTAAAGAAGGTTGGTATACTTTTAGAAGCACTGAACAGTTTTTTGGCTTTTTTAAATTTGTGTCCTAATATGTAAAGGCAGAACAACAAACAGAAATACGGTGAGTAGATCTATATTCCATGACAATGATGGCATCTGTGATTTGCACAGTATTGTGGACTGAACAGAGGCAAATGAGTCTATTTATTATATTTTTAAGCAGTTTAAAAAAAATTATATGTAGATTTGACAATCTTTTTTGCTACCTGATAATGATATTACACTCTTTCTGATCATGGATTATAATAATGAAAAACAGAAGTTGAATATATCCTGAAAAAAAGCCATCTTTTTCGTATATTGTTATTTCCTGTCAAGTAAATCCAAATTTCTATTGACAAAAAATAAACTTGCTGTGTTGTATGAGACTAGAGAGACACAATGTAAGTGGGCCTACTTGCCTTATCCTCAGTAAAAGAGAGATCTAGATCACACACAGACTTCCTCTAGTGTCCTTTAATTGACATTTGAGTTTAAATTTAACTGCCAGAAATCATCCCACTCATTGAATAAACCTGGCAATGCTGCAAAGAACTGTGACCTCAGATCCCAAGTCATACGGAAATTGCTTTGGACTGTGGTTACTCAAGTAAAAAAACAATACAGCAGAAATGACTGCTGTTCATTGACATGCACTGAGCCTTGAGAGATACTTTTGCTTGCAAATGTTTACTGAGCTATGTATCACTTTCAACAGCAAAGCAATTTCTTCTAGATATCATTTGGTCATGCTTTGTTCTCTTCTCCAATCCTCAGAGAAACAAAATAAACAAGTCTCAGTAATTCTATGCTCTGGAAGCAGCATTTTAGATCTTAAGCAAACGAATAGTAGAGGATATGAAAGTGAGCCTGTCAGAATTCTCTCATACTCACTTGCTAGAAATCAGCACAACTGAGTAGAAATGAGTCATTTTAAAGCAGAGACCTTCAGAGGAAAGAAAATAAAAGTAGTGGCTGAAAAACTCAGAGAAATATTTCAAAGTACAAAATGGATAATATTTTTATTGCAGTAAGAATTACTTATCTGCATACTACATACATACATAAGGAAAAGGTAATAAGTACTTCAGTATACATGAACTCACTAATTGAGTTTTGGTGTTTTACATTCAAAATTAAGGATGTAGAACAAGAGAAGTAGAGCAAGAAAAGGTAAGGGAGATAAAATTCAAGGAACACATTGGCTATTTGTATAGAATCATAGAAACCAAGGTCGGAAAAGACCCACAAGATCATTCAGTCCAACCATCCACAATCACCAATGGTTCTCACTAAACCATGTCCCTCAACACAACATCCAAATATTCCTTGAACGCCTCCACGGTCGGTGACTCCACCACCTCTATGGGCAGCCCATTCCAGTCTTTCAGAAAAGTAGTATTTCTTAACATCCAGCCTGAATCTCCTCTGGCGCTGCTTGAAGCCATTCCCTCTAGTTCTATCACTAGTTACATGAGAGAAGAGATCGACCCCCAGCTCACTACTACCTGCCTTCAGGTAGTTATAGAGAGCAATAAGATCTCCCCTGAGCCTCCTCTTCTCCAGACTGAACAATCCCAGCTCCTTCAGCAGTCTCCTCTAAGACCTTATACAGACAGAGCACTACATTCATCCAATATTAATACCCATCTATTGTCACCTAAAGAGTACAGTAATATGCTCATTAAAATGAGAACTAAAACAAATCAATATTGTCTAAGAAAATATTAAAAAGTAAACTTTTTTTAATAGACTATACAATTATAAATTAGCATAATGAGAAATTGTATGCATTATTTTTAGCAAATTTGAAAATTTTATATGTGTTCTTTATGGCTACTTACATCTACTTAGTGCTTAGAAGTGTTTTGTTTTTGCATTCTCCCATATTCATTATTCCCTCTCTATACTGTTACCAGTTAATTGACTTTAGGGCCTGCAGCTGTGCCTAGTCCATATATCTGATATTACTCAAAGACCTTCTTTCTTGAAAATACTCCTGAGGACTTCAAAATTCCGTCATAAATCCAAGATACAGAAGTCTCAAATTAGGCAAGTAATTACCACAGCTGTGGATACAACTAGCTTTGTCTGAGCATGTACCTAAATTTTCCTTATGTTTGCCATTCTAATTCTAAGGTTATTTTATTACTTTTTGAAATTAAGAGCTTGACAGTGGTTTCCCTTGACCAATACTGCTTTCTTTTCTTCACACAGTACTATTCTTTTTCAGCTAGACATAGCCTTATGAACAAGAGTTAATTGCAGATAAGGTAAATCTTAAATATACTACTCACAAAGAAGCCTCATGGGATTTTGGATTAATAGATTTTTTTGTGAGGGCAGTTTGGTCTGTTACATCTATTCTGTTGCTCAGCACAGACACACAAAATGTTTAGAACTAGAAGAGAAGAATAGTCTAATATTACTCTTCATTTCAGAACATTTCCAAAGTGGGCTGCGGACTGAAATGTTGAGTATAGGAGACTTCAAGGAATGCTTCCACTGAATCATCAAAGTTATTGTACTGCTTACCATACGAGCTCCAGTTGCCTATTAAGCCTACTTGCTGGATAACCTCAGAAACCAAATTATATAGTTAATTCCACTTGTATTCCTGCAAGGTTGCTCCTGAATGGTGGTCTCGAGATATGTGCATGAAGGTTTCTTGTTTTGATTTCCTAATATGCAGTGTTTACAGAGGTTCTTCATCTGTTCCTACTTTTGGAATTTTTCAATGTTAATAGAATTGTAGTCCACTAAAACTGCCAACAAAAATCATCCAAAAGTCCAATGGACAGGCATCTGTCAGCCTTTGATACACCAGGATTCCACACGTCTGTACTTTGATACACCACCACTTCTCTACAATGATAAAGACTTCCTGTATGTCTGAAGTAAATTCAGTAGATGCTTTAGGTCCAGCCTTAGGCACAATGCCACACTGCAGAATTCACGGTTGCCAGTTCTAGTTAATTCCATGACTGAAATCTTCATTAGGAGAAGCCAGTACTACAATGCTATGAGAAACTTCTGCTTTCCCTCAATTTTAGCCAGATCTGTGAGAAAATCCTCTCCAAGTGTTTTCTCACCACACTTGCTTGCCCAGAAGACTTCAAGGATTGTCATGGTTTTATGATTTTTGGTTATTTGTATTCCACATCATAACACCATGTAGTGCACTGGGAGTTAAAGAGGTAATGCTCCAGTTCTGGGCACCTGTCCAGAAGAGAGGAAGTACATTCCTCAGAAGACTGTTCGCTGTTCTGTCATCATTCCTGCTCAGGGGGAACGCATATAAGGCCTTGGTAGGTCACCTGAAATCCCTGTTTTCAATCATCAGGCTCTCTCGCTGCTGCTTGTCCCAACTGCACACCATTAGTGTAAGATTTTCAGCTTTTTTGGACATTGTTTCTCTCATTATATTTGATTTATTAGTTCAGTTCTAATTATACTGTATTATAGCGTATTATCTTGCATTCAGATGCCATATTTAGTAAATTAGTTTGTTTCTCCTCAGATCGTTGCCACTTTTTAAATTATTCGGGGTCACCTGTTTCCCCTATCTGGGGTGTGGATCTGCGGATCCCTCCACCCTGCTTGTCATGGAACCGGGCTGAACCAGCTTGTAAACATTCTTGATGGAGAATGCGGGCAAATTCTGCTTTTAGAACGAATCTCTCTGCTCTCAGAGGACTTTGTTAGGGAAGTTTATCTCTTTCGCAGGTACTCACTGACAACTTGACCTTGAAAGTCCAGGCAGACTGCCAGTATTCTGGGATATTTGTAAACTTTGAGCACTGCTATCTTACTTCTCTAAAGAGAAAAAAAAAATGCTTTCTCTTGTAAAACTGCTTTGCAAGAGACTGCATGCCATCGTTTTTTCTTTTTTAATTCTCAAAACGTGCTGGGCCTTAATTAAGTTTGCCACTTTGCTCTGTGGAGCTATAGGTATATATAATCGACTGAAAACACTGATGGAAATACCTATCTGGTATCTGCATACAATGTGACATACAACTCCAGAGGGAACAGCTAATTCTACAGAACTTGTGGTTTTTAAACAGGCTCCCAGACTCTCCCTTGAATCCTTTATGCATTTTTTGAATGCTCTTCTGATCGTGTTAATCTCCCTGAATGTACTACTCATCATTTCACTCAGTACTTGTATTTATCATATTTTGAGAAGCCTTCCCCAAAACCAGAGAATACTGAGTGGCAGGGAGTGTGGAGAGACTTGGGAGAGTCTTTAGAGAGATGGACATCCTTGGTGTCATGGAACGTTACTCCTCAACACCTGAAAGACCCTGAGAGCCTAAACAGATATTTGAGACAGGGATGTTGCGGTTCAGGCAGATCTGAGGAGGCACAGATGTTTTGGGGCCTGGCTAATGCTTATCGGGCCTTATTCAGTACTATCCCAAGGAGGGAGAGAGTTTCTGAAATTGAGAGAGAGAGTCTCCATGCTGAAAGAGAGTGTCTCACAGCTGAAAGGGAGAATTTGAGCATAATGTGAGAATACTAAGAACCTAGATTTTAGGCTTAGGTGTCTCAAGATGCCTTCTGACTGATATTTGTCTTGCTTGTCTATCATGTTCTCTTTCTAAAAAATAATGGAGATATTTTTCCAAATAATTTTGTTTGCTTTCTATGAAGTATCCCTTGATTCGTAATTAAAGTAAAAAGAAGACATAAAAGGTAGACTGACCATACCGTATGTTTGTTTCAGTCCAGAGCTTAGATCCCTTTTTATGTCACTGAATACCATTGGGTTAGAAAGTGTCTGTACAAGAAGGAGCGTGTATATGGGTAGAAATTAAGCTGAAGTCTATGACATTATTTAGTAGACTGTTATTACTGTTACATATGGAAGTATGAACAACATATTTGAAATGAAAATACCTCTTGATTTGAAAATATTTATGCCACTGTGTTGTATTCCTAAACCTGAACACGTTATATTTAGACATACGACACAACAGGGTATGAATTATTGCACACTAATTCACAACTAATGTGTTACTGCAAATGAAGCTAAAGGCTGAGTGCAATCAACTCATTTTCATCAGTACAACATTAATTCACACACCAGAAGATCCTATTGCACTTATAAAAATATTTTTTCAAAAGGTCACAGATTCTAAAAATAAATGGTAATGTAACCAGGGTCAAGTTCCAAGAACAATTTACCGTTTATCTGCTCTATGTCTTTTAAAAATAATTGCATATATCACAAAGAACTTGGATGAGGAAGACCCAAACCTGAACAATTTCCTGATTTCAGCAATAAACTTGCATGTAAGCCCACTGAACAGGGACTTCATGGTCATGCCTGGTAAATAATAATAGAGAAAGATATATCCGTTGAATATGTTCCATCAAAGCAATGTAAATCTAGGTGATGTAACATGCCAATTTAAACAGAAATGCTATCAGTGAAGGACATTTCTGGATTTACTTATGAGCGTTATGAACTATGCAGCTTCCACGCTGCTAGGCCTAAGGAAGGTTCTAGTTTTGATTTGTTATTCCATATGCAGCTTTTGAGATGAAATACCCTTGGACTTTTAGAGGACAATATTTACTCAGGTCTTACACTGTATTAATTAGACACTCCAAAGCTAAATATTGTATGGGTTGCAAGTATGTTTTTAGGGAAGCTAATGCTATCCTTTGCTAATGTTTAAGAATAGAGAGTGCGCTTTTCGGATTTTGGTGATGCCTCGTATTTATGTATTTTTAAACAGGTTTGCAAAATACCTTCAGATTCTTATTTGCCTATATCATGGTTTCTGTTAAGAATAGGCTGAGAATAGGTTAAGAATGAGCAGTGAAGTAATGAGTTTCCTGGGGCTGGAGAGTCTATCTTGTCTTTTTTTTCTCTTCTATTGGGACTGACAAGAAACAGAACAATAGAGGAAACTTATGCATGTGTTCCATTTGGAGGTCTATTCTAGGAAGTGGTAGCTCCAAAAAAATAAGAGCCTCAAGAAAGAGAAGAGTTCTGAATAAGCCCAGGGTGCACCAATGCTGAAGAACACAAAGGTGAATATATAGGTACTATATTGTATTTGTGAAACCAAGGTTTCTGAAGTGACATTTATTATGATGAAGAAAACAGCTGTTCTTCCTAGTTTAGACACATCTGTCAGGTACAGACTAACTCACTCTGTGTCCCATAAAAAATGTTATGTGTACTATCAAGTTGGTAGGAAATTTCTAAAGCATAGGCAAAATACTATGGTTTTACACTAACGAAAATAATTGTTGTGCTGACAAGGGAATAGATGTGTCAGAAGATGGCAGAGCTGTGCCACATGAGTTAAGGGGCTAGGATGCTGTCTAGGGCCCTTGGTGAGTTAATACCAGGCTTGTTCAGAGATGAAAAATAATAATTAAACGCTGCTTGTCAATTAATGCCAACTTAAAGAAAAGTCCTACACTTAGATTAAGTGAGGAGATTGGGTTGCTTGAAAACAGCAAGAAAGGAGGAAGAAAAGGACTATGAAGTAATGAAAGATGTAAGGTAAAAAGGGAAAATAATTAAACACACATGCACTTACGCAGAGTTGGAGCACTCATATTTCTAATTAGAATGTCAGTGCAGGAGCCCAATTTAACCTTAGGGAGTCTTTATTGTCATGTCA
This sequence comes from Phasianus colchicus, assembly GCF_987193195.1. Classification (NCBI taxonomy): domain Eukaryota; kingdom Metazoa; phylum Chordata; class Aves; order Galliformes; family Phasianidae; genus Phasianus; species Phasianus colchicus. Next base: position 35,144,565 of record NC_143440.1, on the reverse strand, counting down.
GTGTTGTGCACAGCACTCAATGTAATGCTGATATACTAGGTTCAACTTTCATATTGTATTTAACAGAATGCTGTTCTTTATATGTGCAACAAATATTTCACTTTTAAGGGCAATATAGTAGATGTCTATAATGTCTGTTTGTAAGAAGTGCTGTTTACCAGGAGCATGACAACCGGTCACCAGAAAACTGATAACCAGAAAAGTTAATTACTTTTTCTAATACTGACTCCATTTATGAATGCATACACAGGGCTCCCATATTGCTTTGATTGACAGAGATCTCATATTTCTGAGATATTATGCTGTACTGGCATTACCTCAGAGAAAAGTGTTTATGAATGTATAACACAACCAGCAGAAAGAAGGCACAAAAATGCTCAAGGATTTAACAGGTGAAAAATGTACTGAAATAGAATAGTCATAACAGTTCTGGAATAACTGTGCTCCACAGCATATTTCAAGCTCTGAAGAAATCTATGAATTTGAAGAGTTGTTTTCCTTATTTTGAGTCTCATCTGCCTAAACAGATTGAAAAAGCAGCCAGGAGAGCAGGAAGTTAATGAGACAAACTTAATGGTTCTGAAAAACTCTAAATTCCATAAAATACCTCTCTAGAAGTTATGGATATAACTCTTACTAAGTGTTTTTAGATCTGTCAGAGACCTATTTCCTAAAGCCCACTTTCTTAAAAATACTTGAGAGGAGCTGAAAATTTTTAAATTTAACTGAAAATAAATATTTCACAAATATTTGGGTTTTATCTCAATTTAGATTAACTAATTCTTTACTCCCTCCTGTGTAATCTGATTTATCACATTACTTTTGACCAAAATATACTGTAGTTTCTTCAAACACCTAGACAAGTTTTAGTCAAGTTTCATAAATGGCAGGTAAGGTGATGCTGGAAGGGTTAATTTTCTGTTCCTTCATCAACAATGCTCAATGGGGCATATGTGCTTCTGGTCATGTGATGCAATTACAGCTGACAGCCTGCCCTGTCCTCTGAACAGCTGGGTCTGAAGCTCAGATTAATGTACTTAAAACAGTAAAATCTTTGTAAAACACAATGACAAAAATGACAATACTTTCTTGAGTATATCCTGCTGACCAGTTCCTTTCATAGGAAATTACTGGCGTAGGTTCAAACAAAATAGAGTAAAGGAGCAAAGGAATCAGTGTAATTCTTATTACCTGTGTATTTCATAAAAATATTTGGTTTGCAGATTCACATCTTTATTCCAATAGATGGATTTTTAAAATCATCTTTCTTTAAATCCCTGAGATGTTTACACGCTTCTTGCACACTAGCATCTGCTAAGCCTTTTTTTGCTCAAGAGGAATAATTCATGACTCTTGGGTTTGCACACGTTTCCCATATGTCTAAAAAATCATATGCTCTCACTCCTTTCTTGTCAGAGATTTTCATTCTTCCATACATTTATCGAGGAAGAAAACAGCAAACGTACTTTATTTTCACAAGTTTTTCACCAACTGCTTTATATTTTGAATCCCTATACATTTACAAGAGTATTCCCATGGAAACCAGAAAGCAATTCTCTCTACAATTTTCCTGGCAAGTAAATACATGTAAAAATGCATTTAGTAATTTTAGCACACTTTCAGTGATTTAGTTGTAGTTCAGATTTCTAAGACTGTATTTTGAGTCCTGTGTCGGGGAATTCTTGAGAAAGGCAGGGAGCTCTACTAACACTCTTAAAGATTCAGATGCTAGCATGAGTTCTCCTATAGGCTCAGTGTAGCTATGTCATGACTTTCCTACCAATGACATGGTTTATCATATCACTTCTTTTTTTTTGCTTCAAGTGCTATGCACTCAAGAAGTTACGTATATCTTTTCTCTGGTATTCTACTACTCCTGCTATTTATTCACAGGGAATAAATAGCAAATAGGCCTATATGCGCTCATATGGTTAAAAATCATAGTGTAATTTGAACTTTCCTGCCATTGGCCAGTACCAGCATCCTTTCCACTACAAAAGTGCTAGATTCTGCTACTTTTCATGTCTTTTCTCCTCCTCATTTTCTCATAAGAATGACAATGTTACTAGGTTTTTGCCAAATCAGAATATGAAAATAAGTACCATCCCAGTAATTAATAGCAGCAATCACTTTTCAAACCTTTTCATTATTTGATCATAAGAGGACTGTGACTGTTAATGTAGCGAGTCACTGGCACTAACCTAGTTCATTGTCAATGTGTGTAAAATTAATTTGCATCAAATTATCAATAGACCACCTTTTTCCTTCTTTACATCTTCTGTTGTTTTATAGTCTTACACTGCAACATGTTAGCTGAATGTAATTATTATATTATCAGAGGAAATGAATTCTCAGTTTAGAGAACAGAAACATCAAATTCTAGCTGCAGCTGGGCAAAGACACTCTCCTAGAGTCATAGAACCATAAATGTTGGAAAATACCATTAAGATCATCTAGTCTATCGGTCAAGTCCAACAAGCCAGGATGCCATGGCTTTCTTGGCCACCTGGGCACACTGTTGGCTCATGTTCAACCTGCTGTTGACCAACACCCCCAGACACTTCTCTTCTGCACAGCTTTACAGCCACTCTGCTCCAAGCCTGTAGCATTGCATGGACTTATTGTGACCAAAGTGCAGGACACAGCACTTGGTCTTACTGAAGCTTATACAATTGGTCTCAGCCCATTTATTCTGCCTGTCCAGATACCTTTGTAGAGCCTTCCTACTCTCAGGCAGAGCAACACTTCCTCCCAACTTGGTGTCATCTGCAAACTTACTGAGACTGCACTCAATCCTCTCATCCAGATCATCAAAAAAGATATTTAACAGAACTGGACTAAATACTGACCCCAGAGGAATGCCTCTCATGACCAGTTACCAGCTGGAATTATCTCCATTAACTGCTGTTGAAACTAATCCTGAAACTACCTCATTTAAATGGGACTTAGTTTCATAGGATGTGGTGGAGATTGAGATACTGAATGTTTTCTTCACCTCAATCTTACCTTGCAAGACTGACTTTTGGAGGGAAAACAAATGTCATTCACATCTTCAAAAAAGACAGGAAGGAGAACAAAGGGAACTTTGGGTCAGTAATTCTCACCTCAATCACTGAGTTGACGGAGTAACTATTCCTAGAAACTATTTCCAGGTACGTGAATATCAAGAAGGAGACTGTGAGCAGTCAGCATGTATTCACAAAGGGAAAGTCATTTTGATCAACCTGATAACTCTGATGTAATGATTGGCTTGGAAGATGAGGGGAAAGCAATGGATATTGTCGATCTAAATTTCAGTGAGGTTTACAGTCAAGATCCTGTAAGATCTTTGCAATGAAACTTATCAATTATGGGCTTGATGTAGGTGGATGGAGAATGTTCATGGAGGTGAGTTGAAAATAGACCAAATGGCCAGGCGCAGTGAGCAATGGCACGAAGTCCAGTTGGAGAACAGCTACCCTCACTGTCAATATTTGCAGCAGTGATGTTTAACAACCTAATTAATTATAAGGGCAGATTTTGCCTTCAATAATTTTTTTGATGACACAAAACTGGGAGTAGTGGCTATCCAGATCTCTGGCTGTGTAGAGTGCAGGAGCCTTTCACTGGCACTGTGGGGTAGCTGTCAGAACAGCTGTGTGAGGTGAGAGAAGGTCAAGAATTTGCTCTGCCATGTGGTGAAGCTACTGGAAAAAAAATATATATATTAAAAAGAGTCATGGGGGAAAGAAAGGAGTGAGAAAACCACAATTCATCCGTTCACAGACAGGCTATTTCAAGGGAAAAAATACAAAACCCAAGACAGCCTATATCACATCAGGTTGAGGAAAAAAAATGGAAGGCTGGAGGCAAGAACAAAAAGGAAGGGAGTGGGAGGAGGCAAGCCTGTACTTGAAGCAGCAAAGGAAAACCCTCCTTGCCAGACCCCTCTTCCCTCCTCCCCACCTCCGCGGGCTCCTCTACAGCACTTATGTAACCCCGCTCGTAGAAGGCTGTCTAGACAAACTAGCAAAATCAAATCAGGAAAAGCCTTCCCTCAACATCAAGATTATGCCATTGAAAAAGAAGAAACAGGTATGAGTTCCCTACAGGGAATCGAACATCCAATATGCTGAACAGATCCTATTCAGGGAGGTGGTTGAGTCACCATCCCTGAACGTGTTTAAAAACCATTTGGATGTGGTACTCAGGGACATGATTTAGCAGAGGGTTCTTAGAGTTAGGGTAGTATGGTTAGGTTGCGGTTGGACTTTATGATCTTTAAGGTCTTTCCCAACCTGAGGAATTCTACGATTCTCTGATTCTATGGTTCTGATTCTATGATTCTATTCTTAAAGAAGTCTGCTGTCTTCCTGGGACTCAAGTGAGAGATGTCACCAGCAAACTTAGTCAGGTACGACTGACAGATGGCAATCCCTTACCGCTTTCCATATAGGAAGAGATGGTGTGGCTACATGTGGGTCAAGGGCTATCAAAAGGGATTTCAGGGCCTTGGGACGATGGCTAAAGGAATTGAATGCACAGCTCATTTTTTCTTTCCTGCGTCTTGTATTGGGTAAGGACACAGTAGCAAACCAAAGGATAACTTCTTTAAATACCTGGCTTTGCGGCAGAGGCAATTTCCAGAACTTTGGGTCTTTTGGACCTCCTTGGAAATCTTTAAAACTGCCTGTACAAGGTCCTGTGCAACCTGCTCTATGTGTCTTGGCTTAAGCAGTAGAGGTTGGACCAGATGACTTCCAGAGGCTCCTTCTAACCTCAGACATACTGTGAATCTGTGATTCTCTGATTTATCAGCTTAAGTGATTGCTCTAACTTGCCAATGTTTCTGACTGTAGGAGCAATTTACTTCAGAAATGACCTATAAATTTGCTATCAAGGATTCAAATAGACCTGACTTCAGCCCTCAAGAATCTAAGATCACGTTGTGGAAAACTAGGTCAATTTAGATCCATGATAGAAATGCACTGAGATTTTGTTTTGTAAATGTGTTTTGTAACCTTAAAATCAAACAATAATGTTCAGTTAATAAATATTTTAAATTTGCAAAATTTAACTATGCATGAGCTCTAAGTATAATTTTCCAAAGGGCAAGCCACAGATAGATTCTGACAATAAAAAGGCAAAAGTGTTGGAATTAAGATAAGTGAGATATTAGCCATTTACAAAAGTAAAAAAAAACCAAACAAACAGTATCACCAGCATGTTCCACCTAGCAGGTTTCTCAAAAATCTCTTTATTTGTAGTAACATTTTTTTTCCATTCTATTTCTCAGGTTGCAATGAGTCATGTCATGTAACTGAACATGTCACATCCAACCACAGTATGATGAGGAACAACATAACAAAAAGTGACAAGATTTAACATTACAAGTAAAAATGAAATGCTACAGTAGTAAACACCAGTTTTCAGCAATTTGGTATGCCATGTTTTTTAAAAAGGACAACCTAACATATATAGTGATCACAGCACACAGAATTACTTCATTTTCAACGTTTCTTTTTTTTTTTCAGATACTCCAGTGGTGATTATCTTTTGATATTCAGTTGAAACATATATATGTATCTCTATTAACATTAGTATACTCTCAAAAATTAACCATGAATGTGAGTCTACCACAAAAATGTTTATTGTAATATTTACTGTGAAATTGGGAAAATGAGTTTAACTAATAATTGCATGTATTTTATGGATTAGGAAAATTGCTTAGAAGAGTTTCACTTGCATATTTGACAGTGGCTCATAAACACATATAACTTCTTATTTGCTTTAGGTAATAGCTATTATTTGGAAATGTAAGAAGATTCCTAGTGCTAGCCAAATTACTGAAAGGAGAGAGAAAGCCAGAAATCCAAATGTTTTTGAGTTCAGTAGTGTACAGAGAATGCTACTAGAAATATTGAACTCACATGGGAACTTAGAGAGCAAAAACATTAGGCAATGGAGACAGAGGAAGAAAAAGTGGACAAAATGGGCAGGACCTGCAACTGGCTAGGAAATAAGTAGTGTTTCACCATGAAAAATTTTATTTTGGAAAATAATTTTTTTGCTTCTTTGTTTAAATCTATTTTTTGTTATTGTTATTATTTTAGAGCATAAAATGTTTCATATTAAGGTTACATAGTAGAGAACACTACTATGCTAATATGTCATGCTGTGAAATAGTGCTGTTAGAAAAAAAACACACAAGAGCTGCTCCAAAAGTAATGTCTCCTATTTTATTATAAAAATAGGTGGATCCAGCAGAGGTGGATATTGGTAGTGTAGAAACTACCTCAACCACCTCACTAGGAAGCCTGTTCCAGTGTTTGACTATTCGCAGGTAAAGATTTTTTTCCTAACATTCAGTCTGAACCTCCCATGGCCTCATTTGTGCCATTTTGGTGTATCCTGTCTTCAGTCACCAGAAGCAGAGCCCAGCATTTCCCCATCCTCAGAAAGTTGTAGAGATCAATGAGGTCACCTAATCTTCAGACTAGAAAACTGTAGGCCCAGTGAACCAGTTTTCTGTTTTAGATCACAAAATGCTTCATCAGTATATCAAGTTTGCATTGGAACAGTGTTATCTAAGCCACAGAGTGAGTAACTGGGCCACAGTGCTTAATTGAAAATCAGAGGAATTCTGTAATAAACAGTCTAGTACAAAGTTGAACATTCCCTTTTGGAGAAAAGGAGGCTCAGAGGAGACGTTATTGCTCTCTACAACTGCCTGAAAGGAGGTTGTGGTGAGGTGGGAGTCAGCATCTTCTCCTTGGTAACTAGAGATAGGACTAGAAGAAATGGCTTCAAGTTATGCAAGAAGAGGTTCAGGTTGGACATTAGGAAAAATGTCTTATCCAGAAGAGTAGTCAGGTGCTGGAATGGGCTGCCCAGGGAGGTAGTGGAGTCACCGACTCTGGAGGTGTTCAAGAAACATTTAAGTGTACTAAGGGACATGGTTTAGTGGGGAAATACTGGTTGAAGGTGGATGGTTGGACTAGATGATCTTGGAGGTCTTTTCCAACCTTAATGATTTTGTAATTCTGTGATTCTACTAGTAAAGCGAGAATGTAATTCCTGTCGTGGGTGGTGTTTAAAGATCTGGCATTGCACATTTTGTCCGTAAAGAAAACAAATGCAGACTAGAAGTCTTTCAGACTTAGCCACAGAGAAAAACCTGTATAGTTACCAAACACTATCTCCTCCTGCTATTATACATGCAGGGATGTGGAACTTCTCTCAGTCTTATTGGACGTGAAACATATTAGATATATCAACAACAGCTCTTTTACTTTCATATACGCATACTTTCTGCAATTAGGCTACCACATTGGCAAGCAACAGTATTATTGATCTTACTACAATACGCTGAAGTGTTACACATCATGAAGACAAAGTTATCATGGCTTTTTTCTTTCAGTTTGAATGCATGTATGTATAATAGACATATCCTAGACTGAAAATTAGACTCAATTCTACCAACCTGGGGGGAATGTTTAGGTCTAATGAAGATCTTCCATTTAGGTGACATCATCATCATGAACCACATAGCATCTACCTCAGAACTGCTATGGCAAGAGCTCCTATAAGCTATAGCTTTCTGTCTCTGCTTTCTCATGCCTCTGCTGGCATGCTGCAATTCTGTTGTTACTTTTGAAATTGAGTTTGTAGCAAGAGCTTGGATCAGAACATTTATCTAGCTTCCTTCTTGAGAAAAGGTCTACCATGTGCTGTCAGTATCTGCTAACTTGTTAGAGGTTTCCCAAAGAATTCTGGTTGTTCCTCTATCTATCCATAATTTCCCTGAACTGCCAAAAAGTATTTGGCAGTTCCCCAGAAATATGTTTCCACAAGTTCTGCTGAGATGCTCACAACAGATTTGTCTATCTAGGGCAAAATATCAGGACATGAACTGAAGTTGCACAGCTAATGTGAAAACCTTTTGCCACTGGCTCCTAAAGATGGAAGTATACCAGGGTTAAAAGCTGCGCAACAGAAGTCCAAGATAGCCTAACTTTTATGTTAGACTTATTTGTGAGTATTTTCCAACTTTCCTGAACTTGTGCTGCCATTTATGAGAGTAAAAAATTCAGTGTCTCTAAAAGAGCATGGAGATAGGAGTGTGGTTCTCTGTCCCAGTAATACACTCCTGGATTCTGATACCCACAGTGAGTTCTCTGCATGTTCTATGGTCCTGTAGTTAATTAAAATGTATGGAGGAAAGGGTAGTTAGCAGATCATTTAAATTAATTTTTAAATGTGAATGAAGTTTCCTATCAGTGCATTCACTGTGAAAATACTAAATTCAGTATCAGTTACTCAATGAACAATAAATGGTATACATTTTAAAATAGATTTCCACTTAAAGTTTATCCAGACATTTGCTAATATCATGAAATTTTAAATTATTTTTACACTACAGAAATAGAAGCAAAAAAATGGTCAGTTCTTTGATGAAATTTCTTAGAGTTTTAGAATATTCTTAACAGGTCTTTAAAAAGGGTGAAAAATGAAGCATTTTCAAAAAGTTTAGAAGGAGACTTCACAAAAGGAGTTATTTATCATAATATTCTTCTGTCTTGCCCTTTCTCCCCAAAAGAATGCAGAACAAAGTAAATATTTAGTAGGGAGTAAGTATTTATTTCCAAGTAATGCAGAATTGCAACAAAATTGCATATTGCTTGTATTTTGTTGGTCCAAATAGTGAAAAAGAGTCAATGATCAATAGAATTTCTGGTCTTTATCCAGCTATATGAGATTCAGAAACAAGCAGGAACAGGGTTTCTCAGCCAAGTCTTCTCTAAGGAAAAATTCTGTGCAAACAGAATAGAGTAGTGTATCTCTACACATAAATTAATGTAAATATTTAGCAATGATAAATTAAAATTCCTAGTCAAAATGTTATCAGCGGTATTTATAAATGTAGAATTATTTAGAAGAAAGAATACTTATTTTTCAATGCGAGTATTAGCTTGGTGTTGAAGTAAAATAAAATGTGAAAATATCTTTCTCGGAAGGATTGCCTTAGAAGTATTAACCTAAAACTCTCTTAGAAAACTGAACAGAATGAAAATGAACCTTAACTGTGTAAACACTTTTGATCCCTCTACTTCAACTTCAGTAATAAATCTGAAAAAATAAGATATATAGTAATATTTGTTCCAGGCTAGAACTTTCCCTTTTCTGTGTAGGTTGATTTTGAAATGCATGTTTATATGCACACTGTGACACTAAAGGGAAACCAGTATTAATGACTGGAGTTCAATAATCAGCAGTTATAGCAGCAATTATAAGTTATGAGATATATGTATTATTTCTAGTTATTTGAGTTCTTCTAAATCTATACACCTACTGTGTCTTACATTCTTGGGAAATGTTTAGAAAAAGCTGAATCTTGTACAGAATGGTGAATTCAGGGACTCTTTTTCATTTTACAACCAACAGTGACACAAATGCTTTTAAAATGAAATTTAATATACAAAGTTCTTCATTGTTTCTTTTCTGTTTTCTCTCTACCTGGAAAATTGTTTCAACTGACCAAGTCTGAATAACTAGACATTAGGCAGTTATGGCCTAAATCTTTATGACATATTGTACTGATATTTTTCAAATATGTTTCTCATTTCCTTCTTTCTTTCTTTCTTTTTGTTTTCTTCTCCTCTTTCTTTCTTTCTTTCTTTTTTTTTTTTTTTTAGTCTTTTCAATCTGGACACATCCAGACATTTATTGGGTAATTTGTGCCTGATTTGTGTGTGAGGAAGAGGTCAAAAAGTTCCAAGTGGTAATTCTGACTTAAAAGAGTTACAGAAATGTATCTTTCTCTTTTACCCTTTCAAATGTAAAAAATAATATATATTTAATGGTGTTAATTTTTATTGAATATTTGTCAGATCAAAATCATAGGACCAATTTTCATGTATTTAAAAATGAAGAATATAAATCTAACTTAGTCCTCTCCTCTAATAACTGCAACCCTTTTGCACTTTCTATTTCAATTGGACTGCCTAAACATTTTTTTATGGTTATATAAAACTTGAACTTTTCTTTTTGAGTCACGCACATCATTTTTAATCACTCACTCTAGTTCATACAAAAAAAGGAACAGCCTGGTACTTGTATGAGTCAGAATCTAAACAGAGCTATTTAAAAAATTACTTGGAAGATATGTTATTAGCTAATTAGCATAATTTAGTAGTGAAGATATACAATCTAACATGTTTCACTGAATCAATTCATAAACAAAAATTATAATTAGGTACTTTTTCCTATGCATTACTGTTTTCCTTGAGATTCTGTAATATGGTCAAGTCAACCTAGGAAAGCTGCCAGTAAGATTTCTGATCTGAAATGGTATGTTTCATTTGGGATACCACTTTTATTTTTCATATTCACAAATTACATTCCAGCATTGTCTACTTAAAGCATTTACACCAAATTTAAGTTTCAAGTCTTAATAATTTTATAAGTACTGGGATCTATGAGAAAAGATGTCTTATTGAAGCTTATTTACTGAGTTTAAAATCTGAAATAATAACACTGAGTCTGACAGAACAATTCGGGGGGGGGGGGAGGGTAGAAATCAACTTAATTTTTATGGACATTTTAATTGAGCACTAGAATTTTACTCCAAAACAGACTAACTGCAACTATTTACTCATCAATAGATTCTGTATTAATTAACAGCAGATAGCACATCTGACTGATTTCAGAAATTGACATTCATATATTCAGTGGAGATTGCAAAATATCTGATATTTCCCTTTCTCGAGAATTGCTAATGTCAGTAGTTAAGCAGTAATGCCTGGGAGTTAAGGAATCCTTTCATAGCATTTATAGATTATCTCTACATCATAATTACAGTATGTTTTCTAGACTTTTGGAGAATAAGGATAAAAGTCTTCTTATGACTATCATCTAATATTTTCTGCTCTTAGCAGAAGAAATAGCCCAGATACCACAATAGAAAATAGGAAATTACATTAAGAATACTAAATCATTTTGGATTTTGAAAGGAAATTTTACAGCAATATACAAAAATGGTACCATCTGCAATCAGACCAAGTACAACATTTATTTCCAAGATAAAGGACAAATTTATTTTTAAACAAATCTCAAGGGGACGCTCATGCCTCATTGATACTTAGTGTGCTACTACTGAGACAATGTTCAACTTTAGATTACAAAAGCATCAGAAATACTGGATGTTTGTCTTCTGTAAAGCAGAAACTATCATTTGTCAAAAAAAAAATGGAAAGCAATTACCTGTTACTGGGCATTTGTGGATATTAAATTGTTCCAAAAATGTCATTGTGTGTAACTGTGGCTTATGAAGACAGAAAATAATTAGTTTTCCACCAGAATTCCTAGGTATTTCAGATAGCAAGTATCTGAATTTTCTGGTCTTGTGCATTATGTTCAGTGACAATGCTGCAGATGGTCTTTAACCTTTCAGATAAACTTCTGAGATCTTAGTCTGATTCTTCAAATCCCTTCCAAAGTTTCATATTAATTTATCTTTTTTTTTTTTTTATGAGTATATTTTATTGTTTCCCAGATGAAAAGTATCATCATGCATCAGGTTGACTTCAGTAAAATTCAAATTGGAAAGGAGAGGAGAGCCACAAAAGTAAAAAGTAAAATTGACCAGAAATCAGGAATGATCAATCAGGAATATATTCCATACTCATGGCAATTCATTTCTAGATCTGTACTTACATAACATAGTTTTGAGGAATTATGACCTCAGTTGATTAAACGTATTCATGTTGGAGAAAGATGTTAATCAGTTCCAATGTGACCCTCAAAATTTTATTCTGCATTTTCCACTCCCTGGATAATTTTAATGTGCTTCCCAGAGAGAAAATGCAAAGCACACCTTGAGGAGTCTTATAGTATCTAGTCACAGAACTCCCACTGGCAATGTATTAGGACTATCCAAATCTTCTGCAAATTTTCTGTTATCTAAAAAGCCATCTCCCTCCAAGTAAAAAAGATATCTGATAATATCACAATGTAAATAACCTCATTAATAACATACCAGTTACGATGAAAATTCTTCAAACTATAAATAAATGGTCTGTACTAAAACCTTTGAAACTTCAGAGTTTTAGTGTGGACATACTATTATTACATCTACTGTGAAACACAGTAGTATTATCTCCAACGGTGAACGTATTTTAGCATTTGTCTGCCATCCTAGCACCACAATGTAGCATTTTTATAGCCCCATTTTAAAAAAGAGATTTTAAACAATCAGGAAGTCTATGTTATATAGAAAATGTATCTGTCATGTTTTCTTAAAGCTTGGATTCTCATCAATTTCCATAAAAATTCTGAATATCCAAAGTACAGTCTTCAAGTGAGAGATAACAATGTAAGAATTTATATGGAAGAATCCCTGAACTGCTGTCAGATATCCTGGAAAATCATTAAAATAATTAAATCTGTCTTTGAAGAAGATAAAGCCTATTTTTTCTTTTTTAAATGTTCCTGTTAACAGTCATCAGAGCTCCCATGTTTCAATTCCTATGATTCGATGTACACTGTACCCCAGAAGTAAATGTAAAACTTGACAATACATCAGAATTACTGCAATAAATACTCCCTAAAAAGAAGCATTTAAAATCCTTTAATTCTGTACTTGAACTTCTTTACTTCACCAAATGCTTAGAATTCCCACTGGATGATAAGTAAAAGTACCAGTATATTCCATAATGAAATCATGCAGATAATCAAAGGAGATGCTCATGGGGGACATTTCATAGAAAAGTTAGATGCCTTCTATTGTGTCTCAGTTATGATTTCCAAGAGGATCCTAGATGACAATTTCCAGCCTTGAATTTGAAAAGAAAAAAATTATATAAAAAATCATGGACTCAAAAGGGGAAGTGTAGAGCCCTACACTTGGAGAGAAATAACTTCATGCATCAGCACAGACTAGGGGGCTTCTCTGCTGAAAAGGAGATTTCCAGGGAAGAATTTTAGGGCCAATAGTATCCTGGATTGCAATAGGCAGGGCATAGCCAACCAGAACTTCTCCTCTACTCTGCCCTGGTGAGGCCACATCTAGAGGTCTGTGTCCAGTTCTGGGCTCTCTAATTCAAGAAAGACAGGGACCTTCTGGAAGAGTACATCAGAGCTGATAAGATTATTAGGGCCCTTATGAGGAAATGCTGAGACCTGGGACTGTTCAGTCTGGAGAAGACTTAGTGGGGAAATCTCACCAAAATTTATAAATATCTAGATGGCAGGTGTAAATGGATGGGGCCAGACTCTTTTTGGTGTGCAGTGACAGAACAAGGCACAAACTGGAGCACTGGAAGTTCCATCTGAGAAAAAGCTTCTCTACTTTGAGTGTAACAGAGCGCTGGAACAGACATCCCAGAGAGATTGTGGAGTCTCCTTCTCTGGAAGATGTTCTAAACCTGCCTGGATGCTTTCCTGTGTAACCTACTTCAGAGAAACTGCTTTAGTAGGGGAGTTGGACTAAAAGATCTTCAGAGGCCCCTTCCAATCCCTACAATTCTGTGATTCTTGTAAATTCTGTGACTGAACAGAATCCTGTTATCCAGGATTTTAAGGTAGAAAAGCCTTTCTATGTTCCTTTGCCAGTACTGGCAGGAAACCAACTCATATATGCTAATCTAGGCCTGAGCAAGGTGTGTAGGTCACTGGCAGAAGTTTGTATACCCTTTCTTTGATTATTCAAGAATAAGCAGCACATCTCCATTTCATTTGTGGCAACTTCTTAATAAGTAACTCTTTCATTCTCCCAACCTGCACTGCTAGTTAGCAGGGAGAATGAAGAACAAAGGAGCTTCTATTTTATTTCACTTTGTTGCAGGAGCTCTGAATCCTGACAGTTCTGATATGTTGTTAGTCCATCCCTGTGGCTGCACATAAGTAGTCTTTGGGACTGTACTTAACATTCTGTAATGAACATCCCCACCTCAACCCTTGTAATTTCTCAGGGTGAGCAGTCTGCATCCTAAGATGGACTTTAATTATCTGCAGGGTATTTGGGACAAGAAAGGGCAAAATAAAGCATTACTTAATAGGTAAAGTCACTGGCATATAGTAAAGTATGAAAATACTGTCATACATCTGAAACAAGAAACATTGCAGGAAATTCTCCTAGCATGGAAAACTATAAAAATCATCATTTAAGCTTAGATAAGACAGTGAATATATATGCACTAGAAAACACACCTTAGTTTTCTTTCTGCATTAACACACATTTATTTCATTTCCTCTTTTCTCATTTTTTTTTTCATATCCAGAGTTTGTTTTTGGATTTTATTTTTTTTCCCAAATACAGCTAACATTTTGCAAAATAAATCTCCAGTTTTCTATGGATTTTAGATGAAGTCAGTAACACTGGATATGTTACATTATGAATGTTAGTAGTTTTACAAGAAGATGAAATCAGGGTCAAATAGTTACATTTAAATTTGTATACACGCACATTAATAATATTTAGTTACATAAACATACTCACAAATAAACATTGACTCTAAACATGAAAGTGCTGTGTAAGCAATGTAAGCAAAGTTCCCCACATATATAATATGTATATATATAATAGAGGGTGAAAAAAATGAGCACAACCTAAAAAAACCCTGCTACTTAAATTATTATATAAGATATAAACTGGGACTTAGATTATACTTTACACACTGACACACGATAGTCTGAACCTAAAGTTTGTACGATTTAATTTTCTGTTGCTATTAATGAATACTACAACAGCTGCCCCCTGTGGTTTGATATAAAAAGCAGTGCATATACCTAGTACAACATTTGCAGACTTCCTCAGTTTTGTGTTTTTAATGTGATGAAAAATTGTGCAAGTAACAAAGGACAAATGTCATGGTAACTAAAACATTTCCTATACATGTATTTTAGAGGGAAGCTAAATCAAAGGTCTTCAAAGAATTACTAGGGTTCTTTCTAGGAGGTTATTGACAAATATGTAGTTTGTCTTCTGAGTTTGTGCCTCTTTCACAGATTGGTGTATTTGTGATCCCACAGGCAGGAATAAGTGTCTGTAATTCATTTCTCCTTGTTAACTAGTGTGCTTTTGTGTGTAGGATGATTGACAGCAAACTCGGCTTAGTCCCAACGGATGAGCTTGTTAGCAAAACCCTAGCATCCTATCTCTAATAAAGCATATCAGCAGTACATTTTGTCCTATCTATTAGCCTCTCTGTTTCTTTTTTGTGAAAAGCTGAGTGTCCCTTTGAAGCAATGACAAATAAACCCCTGAACTGAAGTGCTAGGCTGCCTTATGGACAGCTGGATAGTAAATGTCACACCGTGTATAGAATGCCTATTATCAGAGTGAGCCATTTGTTCCATTCCTTTCAGTATCTTAATGTAATACAAAATTGCTAAATCAAGCCCCATGTCTGTGACAGAACATAATTAATGAGAAAGCAGGAGCCAATTCAACACTCTTTATTGGGACCTAATTGGCTCAGGCAACAGAGTTGTCACTCAACAAGAGACTTCCTTTAAAGCAATTTTGTTCTTGGTTGTATTACAGAGCCTATTAAATTGTCCCCTCCTTGATCACACAAAGAAGTATCTGCATGCAATAATTAGCTTTTCCAAAGGGATTTTTTTTTTAACTCTTTCAATAATAGAACATTTTCAAGCTCTGCTGGAGGAAATAGACAGCAAAAGGAGATGTGCAGCCTCTGGACTGGAGTAAGTGTAATACATGCATTTTGAGAAAGCCTATAAGGAGCATATCAAAGCTACAACGAGTGTATAATGTAGTGGCCTAACTTCAGGGAGGGTTGGAGGTCAAGCTGGGCATTAATATTTGCACTCTGCAAATTGTTCAATTAAAGGAGCAAGCAAAATATAGACGTATGGACAGTTTAACTGTGTGCTTCTCTCTTGACATAATATTGAGGGGCATCGCAAAGAATGAGAGATATTATTTCCTATTGCCAGTATCTGGAACATTTGATACCAAGATTGACAGCTGTATGTTTTGAATAGGAATCAAAACATAGAAATCTTATTTTGTTTATATGTCCACCAGAGTTTCATGGACTATGTTTTTATTAATCAGAAGATTATTATTGCAGGATAAACTCTGAAAAAATTGAGGAATTTTTTTTCCGCCCAAAGAACAAATTTTATGTTTTGGAGAAAAGTAGTACTGAAATCATGCATGAGCAAGATGGAAGTCCAGAATCTGTTTCTATGGCATCTATTACCAGGTAAAAGAAAGTTATTCAAAACCAAAATGTATCACTTGTCTTCCTGAAGGGCAGTGATTTAGTCACCATCAAAAAGGTTCAGATGTGTTCAGGCATGCCTGTAGTATACATGAACTTATTTTTCCAGCAGATTTTAACTGCATGTAATAATCCTCATAAGAACTTATCTGAAAGCTAGACAATAAAAATGAGAGGTTCCCAAAGCAGTTGAATATCTCTATATTTATAAAAGCTTACCATAACAAATCTTTACAAGTTCTGTTCTGTTTAGAATTAAAAACATTATTGTAATGGAGGACTTGGCCAATGTTTTTCTCAGAAAAGTGGCAAATTTCTCTCTCCGTTACCATTATATGATGTTTGCATAAAGTTCCCAATTCAAAATATCTGTTGAAAAGTTTCAGAAATCCAACAAAGGTTGAAAACTACATTTTATTTAAGTTTATTTTTTTAATAAATAGATATTTAATATTCATTTATTAGTCACTACTTTCTGATAATCCTAAGTGAAAAAAATCAATTCACAAAGGTAGCTCTGAAAGTAATGCCTTCTATTTATTTCCATGGAATCTACTGCAGATACAAGGAGCTCACTACCACTATCTTGACAGATCCAATTCTCTATTCACTATTAGTGTTTTGTAGCCCATACTATTAATTGTCACCATTGTAGAAAGGCATTACCCACTGCCTCATTGTGCTCTTATCCACTGTTTCATCTCCATAAATGTTCAGCAAGCATCAATTAATGCCAATGGGTGCCAATTTTTCTGCATGGAGGAATTCAATGACACTGCTTTATTTCAGATGAACTTCTATGTCAGATGCCATTTTGTCAGACTGCCCCTCTGCTACCATCTGTTGCATGGGAACAACATGTAATGGAATATTGGCGGGAAGGTTCAACCTCTACTGCCGTACCAGCAACATCCACTTCTGATTGTGAGCCAACATAATAAAACAGGAGGCATTACTTTCAGAGCATCCCTCGTAATTTCTTTCCTCTAAGGAAAATTCCAGGGATTTCAAAGGGAATGATTAAAGCACAATATGAGAATGCAAAGTGTTTTATTTTTTCAAAGAAAAACATATTTAACTGGTCTTTGCATAAGTTATAACTGAGGTTTTACTAGGTAATTGTGATGAACATATTGATGACATAGCTGTATCAGTGGTACAAGTTCATTGACATCAGCTTTAACACGCATGCAAAATTTAGCATTTCTATCATCCACCTCTGGATGACTGAAGATTGAGCCAGAGCAGAATACATAAATATATTACACATCCAATTTTTTTTTTTCAGATTTAGTAGGACAGTATTCTGAACAGAAATGTAAACCAACAATGTCCTTTCCTGAGTCACTCATGAACACTGCAAAAACATAGATTCTCAACACGGTCTTATTAGCTTATTCTAGTAACAAATTATAATGATTACAAAAACTGCTATTACTTAATTTTCTTTAATTAATCATTTGCAATCAATATTCTATAACTAAAATTGTGTTATGATTAATTTTGTACAGTCCAGAATACTAAAGAATGCTGAAGAACTTTAGATTATACAATGTACTCATTTTCTGAGGAGGATTGGACAAGTGAAATTAGAATATTAACAAAACAAGCATTTAAATTGAAATATTAGACAGCAAAGAAATATTAAGTGGAAAAATAGCCATGGAAAAGATATTTTAAGAGTATATTCAACACAGCACTTGATTTTAATGTTTTATCAGATAAACCAGTTCTCTGATATTTACTGCTCATCCAAAAAGTACTATAACTCCTAAGTAAATTGCCAAGCTTCTGTAGTTTTGGCCATCATAAATGTGTAACATGAGTTAGATGCCATGCTGTTTGAATCTAACACGAGACCAAAAGTCTGTTTCTAATGTATCAGAAAACCTTGGACTTCATATATTGGTAACAGCCATCTGACAACACATAGCCAGAAGTTACATATCCCCATACTTGAAAAGTCACTGTCACTGATGACATAAAAGCAGGGCCTAATCAAGAACAAAATACAACATTTGTTTGTATGCTGCAAATAGAACTAGAATACGTGATTACATGTCTAGTAGTTATTAATACTGCAGTAACTTTAAAAATGACAATATATATTAGTAATGGATTATGTCTCTATTTAATCTACAGGGATAATTTCCTGTATCTGCATTAGCACACAATGGCTAGCAATAATACAGAAATTAGATGTTAGCCTTTATGTATTTTACGAACAAAGTTACTATGGTGTACAAGGAATGTTGTTTAGTTCTGTACAATTTTTCTTCTTACATATGCAAGGACATTTCAACAAATGTCTTGGTGAGGATTGATTTATGCAATGGACTGTTTCCTTGCTTTAATAAACAGAGGATTGTTACTGTTAGTAAAACTGGAAACAACAGTCTGAGTTAGGACAGAGAAACTTATGTCATTTTCTCTGTCTATTATAATAATGTAATACCTCAAAGTTTTACTTTACAAAAAAGATGACAAATTCTTTAGCAATTTTTTTTAACAATTTTATGAAAATGTTATCTTTTTCATGTGAATATTGCCTGCTTTCTTCATCTTCTATACAAATATAACAATGTGCTTAAGTAGCTTGGTCCCCAGTGGTATACTTCTACAGTCATTATACAGCAGAAACAAAAATATTGAATCTCTAAGCAGTCTTGGATTTCAGACACTAACACCGAAGAAGTCTGCAACCTCTGAATCTGTCATACAACCAGACTTTTCTTCAGCACAAAGTATGATTAAAAGTAATAACACATGTCATACCACTGTGGCAATGCCAACACAGAGGATGCGTTTCTACAGAACAGATGGTACTTGCAATGCTAAGAAGTCTATTCTCTTCATTTTACCTCATTGTTACTTGGCTTCTGTGCCTTCTCACACACGTCACACATTTGAAAGTGTGCACAATGTCCTCTTTCAAAAGGGCTTGAGCATATGAACTCATATAAACAAGATCAGAATGCAGATTAATCTCTCTAGAGTATAATTCAGAGTAGTTTTAAAAACAAAAAGTATCTCAACAGAAAAATCCCATTGCTATTATTTTGGAAACTAAGGTATTTATCCTTTTGAAAAGCTGGGAATAGTAGTTTCCTATAAAACTTAACAGAGATCAGCTCACCTGTTAGTTATAGACAATGAGGTGAAATATAGCATTTTCAAGAAGTGCTGAGTAAACTTTGTGATAATTTAAAACCAAATCTAATGAAGAATAATTTTAAAAACAAAAGATGTGTGATGTAGGAAAAATTGCAGCTGATCTCTAATTGAAAGTGAATCTGTAGTAAAAATAAAATATGGAACACCCAGTAATTGTAGGTTTTTAAAAGTTTAATTCAGAAGTTGTCATGTCTAGTATTTCAGTAACCATCAGTAAGATACAGAAGGAAGAAGCTACATCTATAGAGAACCAGAGGAAAGAGTACCATACACTGTATAATCAAAACAATATATTAAATATCTTGATTTTTTTTTTTTTACAGATCTATAAATAAAGTCAAGTTTTTGCAGATTCAGCAGATCATAGACTGAAAAAGAAAGGCTTCAATATGAGCAGAAGGAAGAAAATTCTCACTGTTACTCTTCAGCACTATAACTCAGAAGGTCCAGATCCTTCTCTAACAGAGACTGTTCTGCATGTTTATTTCTCAACTGCACAAGAGGTGAGGTTATGTTCATAAACATTTTACTTTCAGCTACTGTATCGAGGAAAAGAGAGACTTAAACTACTTCACTGAGCAAGCAGGAATGATCTACTGCGAACATACCAAATTATTCTATTAAGGAAAGATGATAGTAGTAAAATCTGATTTCTTTCTTTATCAAGCTGAGGATGAATAATGGCACTGCAAGCCAGATTACACATACCTTTGGCAGCCTGAAAATGACACTTACAGAATTGGCCAAAATTAACTGCCATGGTCTATCCATCCATGTGTTATCTGAAAAAATCTGACAGCCTGCTCAGTCCTCTGCTATAGCTTCCTATGGGGTTGCCTATACTGAAAGACATGCTATATTCAGCATGAATAGACTTGGAAAAATGCTAGCATATGTAGAACTTACATTTTAATGTCATCTGCAACATTCTCTGTAAATTTTTCTGCTATCAGTATAGTATCAAAAGACCTGTAGTAATAAATTGGTCAGCCTGTTACATCTGCCTATCTTGGTGGCTAGACAGAGATTGTTAATTGCATGACATGTGCAATGGTTTTCACAATAAATGGTACAGTGTAGTGTTTCACAAATTATAGAAATATTTTCCTCCCTCTTTATTTCTGCTTATTAACTCTGTTTTCTCTCGGATTCTTATTCTCAGGTAAAAAATTATGTCTAAAATTGATTTAGAACAGAGAGTGAATGGAAAATAAACTGCTATGCTCTTTGTTATGCACTCAGTTAAGGGATCTTCTTAACAGTTGTGAACTCCACTGCAAGAGACAAGTGATGCTGACAGAAAATGTAGCAATTTGTGTGAATATTTCAGAGAAGAATAAATTTTCCTTCTTAATCAATGATTAACTATTCAAAAGTAGAGATCTCAAGGCTCCGGAATTATTCAAACTTTTTATTAAATCATCATAAATTCTTCAGACTGCAGATTCAATGCTGAAACTGCATATTACAAATGATAATCTAAATGGAAGGCAACCAGTGATGTCCGCTTTCCACTGTCTTTCCTAATGTGACGTTTTAAACTGACTCTGCTGTGACCTGTTGGTAAGTATAATGACTTAATGGTGAGGGAGAACAAGAAAATGATTAGGAGGAATATGAGTGAAATTCCTTCAAAAGCTAATATAGGCCTTCACTATGGGTTAGTTCTTCACACAGCTCATCAATGAAGAGAGAAAATGTCCTAAACACCATACTTCTTTCAGACCCTAGGGTACACATTTCAGTTTGCGTAGCCAATTGTACGTGAAATGGATTTTATTGTCTCAGCTCAGTTTCTAAAATAACTATGTAAACGGTTAATCCCCAGACAACACATAAGGTTTTACTTTGGGGAGAGCAATTACTGTGATAAACCTGGCAGTCACTTGTTTTTAAAGATACATGTAGCAAGCTGTTACTATTTTTTTTCTGAATAAGAAGTAGGAACAAAATGATACTACCCCCAAACAGAAGTCTGCTTGGAAACAGAAGACTAAGGAGTTTGTTTGGTGCTAGTAAGTGGATGTGAGTATATCTGTGTACAAATCACCTAGGAAATGACAGACAGAATTCACAGAATCACAGAATCACAGAAAATTGGAGAAGAACAGTCAAAATGCAGAGAAATTAAGTGGCCTTGATGAAAAAGAAAGAATGAAAATGTCTCTGAGCAGAGGAATCCTTGGAAAAGGTTGAGAAATGCAAGAATATAAATTATCTCCAGTTCCTTGATTCCTGCTGTGTTCATTCCAACAAGAGTTTTAACACTCTTTTTAAATTGATGATCTCTATCAAATACGTAGGTTGCTCTCAAAGTAAGGCCTTCCAATTCCTCAGAAATACAATAAATAAAGTACAATAGATACAAATTGCACTATTTGACAGAGACAATTCTCAGCTACAAAATGCTGTTTTGCAACATAGTCACCACCGTTGGCTGTGTATTTTCAACATCCTTGAACAAGAGCCTGCATGCCGCACTCATAGAAGTCTGCAACAACAGAGGACACACATTGCCATTGTCACCACTGCAGAAAGGCACTACCCACTGCCTCATTGGCCAATGGGTGCCAATTCTTCTGCATGGAGGAATTCAATGACACTGCTTTATTTCAGACTTCTATGTTAGGTGCTATTGCTACTATAAATGAAATATAGGTAATATCATGTAGCTGGACTATTTTAGATTTATCTGATACAGTTAACGTATAATTTATATGCCAAGAAAATTCAGCAATGCTGAATCATATGTTTTTACTTGATTGTCCAGTCTTACTGCCCATCTTGAGTGTAGTAGAAAGAAAAATATGTTCAACATTTTGCAAAATTCTGGCATTTTACTAAATTTTATTTAAACTATCTTTGAATATTGGATATTCCTAAACTCAAGGGACTTCTCCAGGGGAGAAAAATATAAAAATTTAATCTAGGATTTGATACTGCTGTAACAACATATTCTGGGAATGCTTCCATCAAGAGTCCTAATGGCTATTCTGTTTAGTAGAGGAGGATTGGGAGATATCTATAGTTTAAATAAAAAAGAACAATATAACTAGTAGTGGACTGAATCTAATGTAGATGTGATGATAATATTATCAATATTAAATATATGTAGTCTTACATACAATTAATTATTTTTAGTAGCACACTTCTCAGAAACAAAGTTAAACCACTGCCATTTGTATTCAAGTAACAGCAGCCAATATATTTCTTTTTTTCTACCCTAGCATTCATGATAACTGGAATGTTTCTTGGTTCTGCTGAAGTATCAGTATCAACATACATGACTGTGAGGTGATTTAAAAAAAAATGAAATTACTGTTTGCTCAGGCAAAATAACTTATCTAAAAAAGAGAATCATGTTTTGATTATTTTGATGATATTGATTGGGCTACTGTCATGGTTTTATGATTTCAGTTATTTTTATTTCACATTATTTCACATCATAATATCATGTAGTGCACTTGGAGTTAAAGACTTAATGCTGCAGTTCTGTGGATTGCTGATATTTCTGGATACCTTTCTCAGAATAGAACAACAACTACATATCCATAGAAGACTTCACTGTTACGTTTCCATTTTCCTTTTAGAGGGAAAGATAAAACTGTTCAGGAGTCACAAGATTTCCCCTCTCCCCCCCCCCCCCCCTTTTTTTTTTCCCCCCTGCACTTCTCTGTGGTGTGTGCTCCCTAGCCATCTTGCCTCCAGCATCAGAGTAAGGTCTTCAGTTTCGAACACCCTCTCTCTCATTTTATTTGGTTTACTGTTTTCAATTCAAAAAATTATGTTGTATTATATTGTGTTATCTCACATATCTCATATTTAGTAAATTAGTTTTCTCCCTTAGCTTGTTGTAGCTGTTTTGTTTTTAGGCCTATCTTCCTATCTTTTCTCTACCCATTTTCCCTTTTCCTGGGGCATGGGTCTGTGAGTGCCTCTGCTCCATTAGTCTTAGAACTGGGCCTAACCAGCCCAGAAAATACTGACAGCTATTCTCAAATTTCCTAATATAAATCCTGGTGCGCACTAAAAAGAGTGTAGCTAGCAGGTCAAAGGAGGTGATCCTCCCCCTCTACTCTGCCCTGGTGAGGCCACATTTATAATACATTTTCCAGTTCTGGGCTTCCCCGTTCAAAAAAGACAGGGATCTCCTAGAAAGAGTCCAGCAGAGGGTCACAGATGGTAAAGGGTTTGGAGCATCTCCCATATGAGAGAATACTGAGTAACCTGCATCTGTTCAGCCTTAGGAAAAGAAGACTGAGGAGGTATTGGTTTAATGTTTATAAATATCCAAATGGAGGTGGGAGGAAAATGGATGAGTCCAGGCTCTTCTTGGTGATGTGTAGCAACAGGGCAAGAAGTGATGGACTGAAACTAGAACATAGAAAGTTCCGTGCAAACACACGGAAGATCTTCTTTATTGTAAGGGTAACAGAACAAGTTGTCCAGAAAGATTGTGGAGTCTCCTATAGAGATATTCAAGATCTGTCTGGATGCCTACCTGTATGACCTACAGCAGAATACCTGCTTCAGCATGCGGGTTGGGCTCATTGATTTCTTGAGGTCCCTTCCAACCCCTGCAATTCTGTGATTCTGTGACAGCAGACATCACAGTCCAAATGTCTGTCATTATGGCATTACAGTATTTGATATTCCAAGCTGAATCAAGGCCCATGTGCTTCCCATTTTTCTTAGGGTGCAACTAGGAAGACTTCAAGTTCTCTGGAGTGCCCATATATATTTCTAGACCTTAGCAATAGAATTTTTGTGTACCTCTTCCTCATTGACTACATTGCTTTTGCAGGAATTTTGAAAAGGACTGCAGCCCTTTTCAACTACTGATGCCAAAGCCACATAATTTTCAGATAAGCCTCAAGGAGACTGCTTTGTCAATGGCTACTCGAGACCTTAGACTAATCTTCCTCATACCATTAATTTACACAATCAGTATGACTTTAGACATGCATATTAACAACCAAGAAATAATGGAGATTAACTACTGAGATAAAAAAATTCTTAAAATGAATTAATATTTTTACTCCCAGTCATCTCTGTAGTCTTACATACATAATCACCTTTACCTATGGAAGATTAACAGTATGATCTTTATTTCTAAATGTCTATGCTACTTTCCTGAAGTCCCAAGCATATCCCAAACCTGATTCATTTCTGAGTCAGTCTAGTTTCTCATTCACATCAATTTCAAACTTTGCCAAACTGTGATTTACTCTACAGAGCTTTAAAGAAATAGCTTTTTTATTGTGATTAGGGAAAAAATGAAAGCAAAATTTTTAACAAAGTCTTTTGGATTGGATTTGAAGAAATTAATGTTGTTAAAGTTAGGGAATTGTGACGTAACTGCCTAAGCAGCCATTACAATTATATCCTCATGTAGTTTTCATTTCTTTGAGAATAATGCTGTGTAAATATGGGTAAAATTACATCACTAAAGTCTTTTGTGAAATACTTTGTATTTAAAGACTTATCAGAAATAAAGTTAATATTAGTGGAAGAAGAAATCAGCAAAGAATCAAAATATTCAGAAAAAAACCTAAAAAGGATAGTCTGTTGACTATTTCATTTGCAGTTTATGTGTTATGAAATTTGTAATTGAATTGCTGTGAGGCAGGACGAATCAGGTTAACCTCTGAGTAAGAAACATCTTTATAGTAGATAGTAAGTAGAGGAAACAGGGCTTACCTTGTTTCTTCCTCCTGATTGGCCTGAAATGGATGAATTTATCCATCTTCAACTTATCATGATATTGCTCAAAAATCATGACATTGATTTTTTGTCATCACTATGGAGAAAAGAAAATATTAGTATACAGGTCAGTTAAAAAAGTGAAAAGCATCTGTAAAAATACTTTAATAAAAAAATCAATGCTCTAATGAACTTATTATTCTGTGTTATATGGAAATAGTTGAGTAAAAACATTCCGTGAACTCAACTGACTGATTAGCACTTAGCAAAAGCATTTTCCACTTCTAATAATGATGGTTAATCAAAATTGCAAGAATGAATAGGCATAAAAAAATTATTTTCATGACTTGTTAAAAAAAATTGAAAATTGTTCAATTCAAACACTTTGAAAAAAAGCCATATCAAACTACATTTAAAATATCTATTTTGATACACTGCAGCATCTCTCCACAATCATTTTATGGAAAATATAGAATAGTCCAAAATAACATTGTACCACTGCTGTCAATGAGGTTAATAGTCTTTGGTTTCAATTTAAAAAAAAAAAAAAAGTTGGTGATAGACTCTGAGTCATTTCTGTATCATCAGAAGAGTATAACTGAAGAGAATGAAGGACAGTCATGAACATAAAATTCAGCAAGAAATGGGAACTACTCTTAGACTGCAGTGTTAGAATCTATCCTATTATACCACAATCTATCCTATTATACCACAGGTAGAATCATATGAAACAGTACATTTATATCTATTATGAAAACTTAGAAACAAATGAAAATAACTCCCATTAGAGTCTAAAAGAGGAACAGAATAAATATATTTCAGATCATAATTTCTAAGTTAGTAAAATTATAAAAAAGCAATTTGAAATTAATGTTTAGGAGAAAAGAAGGAAAAAGTAGGATATTGCTAACAAAATATTCCTTAATTTAAAACTAAGAACAAAAGCTATGAACAAGATTAATGCAGAGCAAGTCTAACACATAAACAAATTTATATATTCAAAATACCACTGTAAATTTGATCTAAATTGTTCACAGTCCAAGGTGAAGACAAATAAGAATTTTTCTGTTTTCAAACTGGAAAGTCAACTGTGTTTTTACTTTTATTTTTTATAAATGCTTGTAAAGTACCTATACATTTTAGAGGAGGAAAGACAAAGTGTGACTTGGTTCTTTATATTATCTAAAAAATAAATTAGTTGATTTACTAAAAACTGTGTTCAGAAATCAGCAAGATCACACTCATTGTTCTAATGGGTTTTAAAAATACTAAAATATATCTAATATATCTAGTATATATATATATATTTAAAAGGATAAAGAACAAGTATTTTGCTTTCAGTCAGAAATACTGTAGCATTTGAAAATTAACAGTACAAGTCATCCTGAACAGTGATAAGTAAGAATCAAGGCAATTTACCTTTGTACTTTTGTACTTTTGTACTTATGTTTAAGCCAAAATATGAAGGTACAGAATTACAGAAATACAGATTCAGATTCTGTTAACTGATATAGGGAGTATCAGAATATTCTAAAGCTTGAGACTGCATATATTTTACATATACCAAGACATGGAAAAAAAAAGTATTAAAGGACATCTGGCCACCAAAATGATTCCAATTGTACCTATTAGGAAGCCACAATTCAGAAAAAGGCATCCTAGGAGAGATGCTACCTACTGAGAGAAAAGACCGTGCACGATTAAGAATTCAAAGTGGAGGACAAACTGAAACAAAAATCTAACAGAATTAGAGAAAAGCTTAAGTTGGTATGTTTGTCATGATATGTTGAAGGATATTACTACAAAAGAACTTTAAGCAGGTTGGACTGAGAGGCCAGTTTCTGAATGTCTGGCCTTTTGGAGCAATGCTAAGGAATGACATTTTCTAGAAAAAGAACCAGACTTACAGTGAACAATTAGTTTTCAAGAAGGTCATGCCTAAGAGTACAGTGATAAATGAGACTTCGGAAGGATGCAGTAGGCAGTAATTCCAAAATGAGTAACTTTCTAAAAAAATAATAGTAGTTCTTTCTCCTAAAGAGTATCAGAGTTAAAGAATCCAATAGAGCTTCAATAACAATGCCAGTTCAGTAACTATTGCAATTCATTGGACCCGGAAATGCAATTAGGCTTCAGTAATGCCCCTGTTTCTAATTCCAGACCACAGAATGTCTATCAAGATACTTTCATCTTCTGTTCTGCTACCAAAATATTTTTGGCAAATAAAAGAATTTAATTTAGTCTCCATGACTGAGATTAATGTGCTTATTGTTAGGGACACACGAATAATGAAGGTTATGGTAGAAGACTCCAACTTTATTACACAGAAGGAGGACAAGAGACAATGATATAAGTACCAGCTTTTCACTTTTGAAACTAAATCCAAACTATTTTTAAGGTGAAAATGATCTCATTCTAATTTCCAACTGTTCTTATCACAAAACTATTACTCAACTGGTATGACATCTTGTTGACAAACCCAAGATTGACAAACAGGGGTAATATAACAAGCACTGAGATGTATCTGCAGGACTGGGGGATACTGGCTGCAACTGGCTTGAAACGGTGCTTTTCTTCAGTTTAATATCACAAAATTTAGTGATTGTCTAATCTAGAGGAAATCCCATGTATCTTCATGTTAGTGCAACTGAACTGAAATGAATAAAACTAAAAATTTGCCAATCAGCTATTAATAACTGCCAGACCTGAGTAATTATCATTGTTAATGAAGTTTTCTCAGATTGTTTTGGGAAGGAGACAGCATGTCATCAAACTTCTTGGTAAGGATAGTTTACAAGCTAAGCTAAATGGAAGCCTTGTTCTGTGGAAGTAATACATAATACTGTCATTATAAAAGCTTCACATTTGGCAGAACAATCATTTTCCCCCTTGATCGTTCATTCTGGGATTTGTAAGACCCTGCAATTTTCAGATAGCAATGGCACAAGATCAAGGTTATTACAATTTTTTTTTTTTTTTTTTTTTTTTTTTTTTTAAGATAGCACTTTTTAACAAAAGGAGAGAAGGATGGAAACAGCCAGGCAGCAGTTGCACATGTGGCATTCATGTTTTGTAATAATTTCAGTCTGAATCCTGCCAATATCACTTCATCTCAAGCCACTTGCTGGGACGCTGAGCACATCCATCCTCTCCTGTAGGCTTTATTTCTACCCAACAAAGAGACTATGCTTGGCTCCAGAGACTGTTAGTCTTCAGTTTTATGGGCACAAAACAACTCAAAATCTAGTGTGAATAGTGAATAGGAAAAACAAAACCCTGAGCAGTCAGTAGCAGGCACAGCGTCACAGAGGGCCTCTCCATTAGTAAAGAGCAGCCTTGTAAAAATAATTCTTGGCAGAAACAAAACTTGCAGCACATTTGAGAAAAGAAATTTTCTAGAAAGATTTCAGGATTTTTCATAGTTTATTCCATAGATTTTTTGACTAATCTCCAATCTTCTTTAAGCATGTACTATACTCTCAGGTATCATTTACATCTTAAAAAATTCTAACAGCAGTCTACTAGTAGCTTTGGTAGTATAGTAATTACTGTAATTAAACATTAAGAAGACACAAGATATTATTGTTAAATAGGAAAGGACACTGCTTCAGTGAGCTATCGTTCTTAAAAACACCAATATATATAAAAAAATACAGATTTGTAAAGGATGACAAAAATATGCAGTTACCATAATAAGAGTATGTAAATAAAGTATTTTGAAAGACATTTTAAATATATTCTTTACTTTATATTTTGTGTAGCAGAGTTTGTGCATATCACTGCTGTGACTGGTATTGCTGCTGATACTATTATTGAGGTTACAGGAGCTGTTGAGACAGAACACAGAGGGTTTCATGCACATAGGACATTGAAGCATTTCGTGATATACCGTGTACATCACATTTCCTTTTTCCTGAGGTCATGTGTAATTTGAGGGTTATTTCTACAATAACCTGAAGACAGTTCTCTCAATTCTCAATGTCCATAAGGACCAGCACATGACATGACTGCTTCTGAATGTTCACCTAATGCAGAAAAGAAGTAACACTGAGGGTCTTAATGGCCCTGACTAGCTCTACCTTGGAACCTTACCTCTGCCCATACACTCAATTTAAACTCATGCCTAGGCCAGGGCCTGCTCAGGTATCAATGTGCTATGTCAGCTTACCCTCTTTGTTTCTGTCCTGCCCAGGTCTTATGGGACTTGATTTATGCTGGTAAGGCACCTGCCTCAAGGACAGCAGCCCTTGCTCTTCCTTGATAGCCTCTGTTATGGTTATATCTTAGATAAATCTATGGAGGTAAATCTTAAGTATCCTCTTTGGATACTTAAACTCTTCACGACACAGCTTGTTATTAGCAGTAAAAGAATGAAAATACAGTTGCACTCCTGGGGTGAGAAAGAAAATTATTCCATGGAGAGCCTGTGATAAAAGAGACAGAGAAATATACATCATAAAGCTCAATCTCTAGGAAATGGAGAACAAAGAAACCTTGGTTGTTTTGTTTTTTTGTGATTTTTTTTTTTTTTTTTATCAGAATGATCAGAAATGCAGCTTTAGCAGTTTGGAGAATCATTGGTTTTTAGGTGTTTCCACTTGTACTCCCAATAAATATGATGAATTGGAACAGCTGATAGATCTCCCCAAAACCAAAAATCTCATTTGTCTTTAAAAACTTTACTAAAAAGTTCTCAAGAAAGATTTCTCTTTCTCCAAAGAACAGCTTAGAGTAGAAAATTCAGCAGGAGGGCTTCTTCAACTACTACAAAAACTTCCACTGCTATCCCTGGAAGAGCACCTGGAAGAAGAGCATCTTAGAAGGAGTCATGTATCATGTAGTAGGCAATATCTGTAGAATATAGTGTGCCTTATTTCAGGGTCAGGCTGTGCTTTGAGATGTTCAGAAAAGAGTCACTTTGTGCTCTATTACGAATGGACATTAAATCCAAAATCACACAGTTCACAGTCCTGTGAAGTACTGTTTGTTTTGCGCATTTGTTCTCTGGTGTTTAGTCACTTTCTTTTATGTGCAAAGAAAAGCCGAGTAACATGCATACACACAACCTTGTGTAGTTGATGAAGATCTGGCTTTTTACAGCCTATAGGAAGTGAGCTTTATTCTCTTGCAGGCATTATCATTTTGGTTGGAGATTATAGAGAAAGAAAGAGCAGCTAGCAGATGAGAGCTACATAAAGACACATAGCTTTTTATGCGTTACAAAATACATTAGCTCTTAGTTGGCATAGCCACTCCTGTGACTATGCTGGTGTAATTGATGCATAAATCATAAGGAAGAAGACATATAGCCAATCCTAGCTGTAAATACTACATTTGATTCCTCTGTTTGGAATTTCTGAGTCACTCAAGCAGTCATAATTGATAGCAATGCAATCTAATTGTTTGCTGCTAAACCTGAAAGAGTTGTTATTAGAAGCAAATTAGGAAGAGACTTTGTATAATTCTACCACTCAAATTGAAGTCTCAGTCAATTAGCTATCTTAATAAATAACAGTTCCCTACAAAGAGAAAAATTGACTAAACAAATGTCCAAAAAGCCCAGTAAGATGAAAAATTTAACAATTTGCCAAAGGTCAGGATGGAAGCAATAATCTAAAACAGACGATTTTTATTGTTTCACCTTTTTTTTTTTCTTTTTTTTCCATTGAGGACAGACTGTGGAAAAGCTTCTTTTTGACTGTGTATAATCAAAGTCTGGAGGTAGCAGAGAGCAGATGATTTGTCAGAAGCAAATCATCATGTAACCGGAGGCTTTTGTGGCCCTTTAGCTGTCTTGACTGTTTTTGAATGTAAGAATGGATGCTCTGTCCAGTGATGCTCATCTTCTTTATGACATTAATGCTTTCTTTAGCAAGGAATACAATTTATCACCTACATGCATAGATGGTTGGCCTACCTGTCCTCTGCTTTTATTTTAACTAAGTTGCTGTGCTCTGGCCATCTACTTTTTAACCCAGCCCAACTGACAGGATGTTTAGTGGAAGAGTAAACCAACTATACAATTTCCATTGCTCTGGAGTATGTCTATATTCTGCACCTGCATGATGCTGCATGTATAAACCTGTATTAACTTTGCAGGAGAAGGTAAATAGAATAAGTAACTTGAAGTAACACTAACCAGTCTAGTATATCTTTCAGTTACATGACACTGAAGGAGTTGACAGTACAAGATTTGAAATTCAAGCCAGAGATAGCTCCATTATATTCCAAGCAGAAACAACCCTTAGCCTAGCATTCCTCTACTGTAATAAATAATGTGGTTTTTATACTTGCATAGGAAAAATTGAGGTTTAAAGCAACGACTTGGCTGACAAAAAGCACTCAGCACAGAGTGGTTACATTTCAGCCTTCTAAGTACAGACTCAATGAGGAAATCATGTCATAAATCACTGTGCAAATGGTGACTGGCGCTGGTAATATATACAAAATTAACTTCACCTGATGAACTAATTCTCTTCTGTTAAAGACAATAACAAAATTGATAACTGATTGATAACATGATGTGATATAAATTATAATTTATTTATGTTTATATGAATTATAATTTATTTATTATTATATTTAAATTATAAATTATAATGCTACATCCACTTCTTTTTAGCTGATCATCATTCACATTATAATACTGTGATTAAATAAATTCGTATAAATCCAAACATTTTTTTACAAAACTTTCTCTTAGAATACTCTATGAATCTAAAATGTAATTCTTTGCTCTCATTTACAAGACATGACTGTCTGGTCTTTGGTCATAACAATTTTTCTGCACTTGTAGGATATTGGTCATAATGTGTGTTTCATTCACACTACAACATAAAAAAGATGTATCAAAATATTTTAAATTAATTTAAATTTTCAGTTTTATATACATTTATTGCTGCTCATTTAAATCTATAAAGAGATACTCGTTAGAAAGTCTTGAATAGATTTCATGAAAAGTACTTCAATTTATTATGTTCAATATTACGTATTATGCATTATACAGTTTCTTCTTTTTTTTTTTTTTTTTTGCTCAGTTGATCATGTTGTGAAAAAATCATGAATATTTAGCTATTAAATGAAATGCAAAATTTTCATTACCATTTTGTTGAAAACTTGACATCTTAAAGTACCATACATACCATTAGTATTATAGTGCATTGTCATCTTATTGAAAAATGCTTCTAAAAAACAATATCACCATTCAGAGGAAAAAAATTGTCCGCCCAAGGCTATTAACTATAGTTCTACACATACATTAGTGACAAATAAGTGAAGCAGCCAATGCTCACAAAAGATGTCACTAAAATGCTAGGAAACAACTGTAACCATAGAAACCATTTCACACTGCAATCTGAACATCTTTTGTGAGTGTTTGACTAAAAATGAGATGCTGAAAATCATTAGGCTATCAAAAAATCTGAAGTCTCTTCATTGAAATTTACATATTTAAATATTTTGAAACCTGCAAAAACTTCAACATGATACTTTCATAAAATATTGTTTCAGCTCCTAGCCCTCAACCATCACTTTAGATACAACAATGTGAATTGTACAGATGATTACTTCCTCTCCTGAAGTCTCCCCCTTCTGACCCTATCTTTAGTGTACATATACTAGAAGATGAACCATTGCATTTAAAAAACAACAACTGAGGTGAGAACTGGGGAAAATTTACCCAAATCTTCTTAGTTCAAAATATTCACAGACATGGTATTCACCGTCTCTGCTTACTGATTTTTTTTTTTTTCTTTTTTCTTTTCCTTTTTTTAATAAATATCTTTAGAATTAGGACTATTGTACATATTCATCATGTTAGGTACAAAATTATCCACAAACAATATGATACCTGAATAAGTAGTTTTCTCCACTGGCTTAAAAAAAAAGTTTGAGATCTTAAGAAGATCATAAGTTTCTCCACATCCTCTGCTACTGGCTTATTGCTACCTAATAAAAATGGCCCATTAAACTCCTGCTTACAGAATAATAATAATTCCAGCCTTTCTATACAGTGACTGTTCTTGTTCTTGTTCTGGAGACATATGTAGGAACTCAGCCTTAGTTGTTTTTGCAATACAATTCTATGTTGGATTAAATCTGAGTCAGTCTTAGAGTCTGCTGTAGAAAGGCAAACAGAATGTATGATGAAGATTAATTCTTTAATATAACACATTTTAGCACTACAAAGCACAGCTAATAACAGATGTGTTCTTGTCTGTACAGAAGTTTTGCTGATACTGGAAAAATATTAGTAATTCTGCATGTGCACTCATTTATCATTAATGAACTATGATATTTTGGATATATGGATAATTTTCATTAGAATTGCTGGGACTGAAATAGCCAGCACATTTTCCTTTCCTTTCCTTTCTTTTCCACAGGCCCTGAAGTTTTAGGTGCAAATGGTCTGTGCTAGTTAAGCAAGGCTACTATGCTCTATTTCTTTCTTTCTTTCTTTCTTTCTTTCTTTCTTTCTCTCTTTCTTTCTTTCTTTCTTTCTTTCTTTCTTTCTTTCTTTCTTTCTTTCTTTCTTTCTTTCTTTCTTTCTTTCTTTCTCTCTCTCTTTCTTTCTTTCTTTCTTTCTTTCTTTCTTTCTTTCTTTCTTTCTTTCTTTCTTTCTTTAATATCTTCAAGCAATATTTAGTGGTCTTGTAAGCAACAACAGACTTCTCAAGAATCAAAGGAGAATTTCAATATCCCCTTCTTCCCCCACCTTCTATTATTTGATGGTGGAAAAAAGTCAGACTTCCAGGCCACCAATCAGAATCTTTCACAAATATTACAGTTTGTAAAAAAATATTTATTATGACTAATAAACAAAATATTGCATTTTACAGCTTGCAATCAGTTACTATTTTTATCAACAAACTAGATTGCAAATGGAAAAAGACACTAGAGGGAGACGTGACGTAGTATGCTCTTACTATGCAGTCTTACAGCATTCACTACATTAGGCAGAACCTTCAAAGAATTAAGCACAAGATAATACTAGATAAGTGCTATCATACTCATTCTTTAATCAGTAATTGACTAATGTAACATAGACATCAATGAAGTTTTCTCTCTATAAAAATCATGCTGTGAATTTAAAAAAAATAACTACAGGAACAGAAAATGCAAGATGGTAAGACTATGTAATCTAGAACAAGTATAATAAACATAAACATAAAACTTAAAAAATCTTATTTTTTTCTTCATGCTTTCTGTGAAAATTAATGGCAGCACATCTTACAGATAGAAAGCAATTCATTTCAAGTAGTAGGATGAAATATTCTATGCAAATAACCAATCATTTGTGTTTTAAATTATAGTGAGCTATAATTTCTGTATCCAGCCTTTCCTACATCATGTCTACACATACATTTACTGTTTGTTTTGGTAATTATTGTTTCTCAGTAATAGAAAGTGTATGCAGATGCTGGAGAGCTAGAAGAGAGTGGGATGTGTGATTTGAACAGGTTTATATGCTTTTAGTAAACATTGTCTCCTATTGCTTTCCTTGGAGAGACAATACTGTTCAGGATGTCCAATTCCTGGATGGCCAGCAGGGCATGTCTTGGGCATGTCATTCATCTAAATGAGCTGGGATTGATTTACAAGGTCCAATAGCTATTCATTCATCTGTTCATTCCCGTGTTTTTTTGGTTGTTTAAATTTGGCTAAGACAGATAGAATATTAGCAAGAATTTCATAGGCTTATTGGATTATGCATATATAATGCATTACTTACTTTGTTTACACACTTGAATATTCAGTTAATTAAATGATAATTCAGTTGTTTATATAACTGAAACATTCCATAGTAAATTCTACATACCTCTAACCATTTGTAGCCATCAATGAACATATGGATTTCTATTTGCATAAATACTTAATATTCCAAAGACTTCCAGCATAGTATAGCAATTTCTTTTAAAATAAAATTATTCCGAGATCATACCTACTTAAATTTCTACAGATCCTTTTGTAGCTTTGATTTGAAAAAAAAAAAAAAGAAAAAAGATCTAGATAGTATTATCTTGAAGCCTTTGAGTTTATATTTGCAATAAATAGATATTTCACATATTTATTACCATATGAATTATTCAGTGAAACACTGCTCATAAAGATTAATGCCATCTTGGCAGAATATGTACAACAGTAGCATTTCAAATATTTTGTATAGACTCAAAACTGATGGTCTGGACTTCAAACTTCCTATGCCCTTGTATCATTAAAAGATAGCATTATCATATATATGACAGCTAGGCTGATTTGAAACAACAACACTCCTGTGTTTTCTGTGATATGAAACTCATAGGAGCATTTTCTGGTGTGAGATAAAGGTTTTTGCAATTTCTCTGCATGTCAATCTTTTTAATTGCTTTTAGTGCTCTGGCCTATTCTAGCACACTCGCACTTCAAAGTTTTTTCCTCATTTAGGATAGAATGTCACTATCTAGGCACACTTCAGACACATACTGTTAACTTCTACAGTCTTTGGGCAAAATCTCAATCTAGTTGAGATGTTTTAAAGAATACCTGATATGTCATCGGCAAATTCATATCTGCCCATATCATACTGCATTGCATCTCTATTTCCTGTACTCTTCTAAGTAGATTCCTGACATTTGAGTGATTATTTCCAATTTTTGCTTCTTTTTCATAGTGATTATTTTCACCTTTTGCTTCTTTTTCATAGAGTCATAGAATCATTAAGGTTGGAAAACACCTCACAAATCATCTAGTCCAACCATCAACTCACCACAGTCATGCCAACTAAACCATGACCCTAGCTGCCACATCTATACTTTCCTTGAAGACCTCCAGGGACAGTGACTACCCCACTTCCTCTGGTAGCCTGTTCCAGTGCATTACCAGTATTTCTGAGAAGATTTATTCCCAAAACTCAATCTGACACTCCTCTGGCACTACTTAAGAGCATTACCTCTTGTCCTATCACTAGTTACCAGGAAGAAGAGGCTGACAGCCACCTTGCTACAACCTTCTTTCAGGTAGTTGTAGAGTGATAAGGTCTCCCCCGAGCCTCCTCTTCTTCAGAATCCCAGTTGCCTCAGATGATCTTTTTAAGACTTATGCTCCAGAACAATGCTGTAACTGTCAGGTAAATCCTAAAGTGGTGTAGGGCTCTGATTTTGCCTCCACAAATGTGATCCAAATAAATTGAATAATATCATTTGACACTGCTCAGTATAATGTCTCTACCAAGACAAAATGATCTTCAGAAACTGAAAATTAATGAAAGTGAAAACACATTCTCTCCATCTGAACTTTATTAATACACAATGAACTAATGCAGTAAGCATGCATCTCATTCATAAAGCTTGACATTATTCTGTAAAAATACTACAAAGTAGGCAAACTCTACATAGTGCGTGGAATAAGCAAATTACTTTTTTTTTTTTTACCAAATAATTCATCAAAGGTATACATCACCCAAAATGGGTTCTGAAAAGGGGTAATTGCAAAAGGGGACAGATTTTAGATACAGTTCAAGGAGCTTAATTGCACTGTTTCCAGCTTTTAAGCTTTTTCATATTTAATATTTAATATGTTAAGAATTAACAGCAGAGTCAAGCAAGCACAGAAATCTTACTCTTATTCTGAATTTTAAAAATGGATTTAGTAATTGTGGTGATGGAATATGTTGAGACAAAATGTTCACACTTCTTTTCCAGCCCTCGTATGTCACTATTAGTGCAGTAAGACCACCAGGATGGAATCATGCTTAATGATTCAATGTAACCAAATCTTGAGCATCTTAAGAGTGGCAAAATCTGATTTGATACCCAAAGTGTCTTAAATATCCACTACTTACTTTTTTACGGTCCACCAAATAACTTTACACAGCTTTTCTACTCCTTGAGTGAAAGTACTGGTGTCAGTGTTAAAGAAGTTAAAATATTTATATGATAATTCAGTATTAAAAATCCTCTGTCAAACCAGTTGTTTCAGCAGAGTTTTGAAACCTGTACTTGTAAATAAACCAAACCTTCACTGTGAATTACTGGTCTGTCTGGTCATCTGAGTTGCTAAAGTCAATGGAATCAAACTAGAGCATATGAATATATTATTCCATATCTCAGCAACAGAGTGTATTCATTGTATATGGAAAATATTCATCATTTTATTCTTAATAATATGGGATTGCCTTCTGATATTAAAATCACATTCAGTACATCACTGGGTAGGCAAAAATATTCAATAGTATTCATAAATATTAATCTTGTTATTTCTGTCTCAGCTGTTATTTACTATCGAGCTCACAATAATAGATTCAAAGCCCAACTACAAATATAAGCACAAATACTGAAAAACTCATTTTTTTCACTCAAAACTATTTTCACTGAATGTTTTGATCACATGCAATGAGACCGTCGAGCAATTTTGATTCACAGCAGCAGGTATAATTTTTCTCCTAATAACAGAAAAAGGAAAGTCTTTTACTTCAGTTATCTATATGCTTTCACTTACACAGCATATCAGGAGCAACCCAATCTACAATCTGTTATGTGAGAAATGGCTAAATCTGTATTAGTTAGCTACATGATTCAGGGCTTGAGTTCTGGCATTGTCATGTGATCATCCTCATTGTTTAACAATTTAGTATATTTTCAGGCTAGGTCGTCTAGCAGTCTCCCTGCCAGGAAGAGGCATGGTTGCAAGATAGAATGAGCTGGGAGGGCATGAGGGAGAATTCATCTTGCTCTGTGGGCATCAGCCACACTTTGGTCTTGCCACTAGGGATGATGGAGAATCAATACCAGCAGATACAGTCAAACTGAGCCACATTTTCAAGAACAGAAGCTCTTTACAAATTGTTTTATAGAGTTATGATGTCTAGAACATAGGAAATAAAATGCTGCTAAGATTCTTCCCTAACACCTGATCTGCCATTTTCTGGTACTGATTACTACATGTCTACAGATTCAGTAGTCCATTGTAGCAACTTTCTCTAGAATTTTGTCATATGTAAACAAGATAAACATCTCAGAACCTTTTTCTGATAGGTTCTAATTTTCTCAAGGAGCCTGACTATTATTTTCTTGTTGGAGTATGCCAACATTTGAGAATGCAATC
This sequence comes from Phasianus colchicus, assembly GCF_987193195.1. NCBI lineage: Eukaryota > Metazoa > Chordata > Aves > Galliformes > Phasianidae > Phasianus > Phasianus colchicus. The sequence goes on along the minus strand of NC_143440.1, from coordinate 35,106,379 downwards.
AGATTGACAAATAAAAAAGTGGCAATTCCTTTCTCCCTTGTCATAGGTCTAAGATTGTCCTGAAACACTAATTAATAGCTTTGATAACATTTTGGAAAAGAGATGGAAGGACAGAGGATACATAGAAAATGGTATTATCCCCTAATGATAATTGTAGATCTACTAGATCTTTCCATCATTTCCATTGTTCGTGAACAGTTAGGAGACAAATGCATACTTAACTGGGAATAACCCATCTCACTTGTAAGAGTGCACTTAATTTTTAATTCAGCCTTACAATCTTACAAGTATAAATCAAAGGACGTTATAAAATGCAGACCAGAATCTTTTAAATTTGAGTCTTTCACTAACTTCATTTATTTGTTTGTTTTGCTTAAACTGGTTCATGCACTGTTGCATTGCACTTTCTTCTTCCATGAGCCATTCTCTCTTTCTCACTTTTTTTTTTTTTAAATTATTAAGGTTGGCTCTGTAGAAAGTATTTGTATTTAAATTGCCTTCTAAACAGGGAGACGTGAAATTAGATTCTCAATTTCCCACACATTCGATGAAGACTGTAACTAATAGCCTGCTAGAAAAAAAGAACACTCCTTCCTGCTGTCTTTTATGTGGCGTGCTCTAAGTAGCTAAAAAAAGCCTTATATCACTAAGCAAAACAAAAATGCCAGGTTGATTTATATACCTGTAATTGTCTATGTGTTACATTGACTGATGGCATCAAGATTTAAGTGACTTCATGAAAGCTCAGAAGAGTTTATGGAATTCAGATTATTTGAGGAGGGTGAAACAATGATTGGGACTTCTGGAGCTTATCAGCTTAAATGCTGGATCTGCTGTTTAAATATATTCAGGGAATCACACCCTAAATTTTTATACTATTAGCATCATTCAAATAACCTCATTGCTGGATTCCAGGAAGTTCTCAGAATGGCATTGTCAAAAAGTGTATGGCATAATGACAAATAAAGCACTGTAAATACAGCTTCAGGTCTGAGAGAGACCTTCAAATTACACCACCTCATGTTCTTAGAACATGTTTAAATTCTTTTTTTTTTTTTTTTTGCTATCAGTGCTCTGAATTCAACCCTGATGCCACTGGTTTAAAAAGCAGTTTCTGAAAGTGAGATCTAATTCCATCATTAGGGAACTGATTGTTCTAAGAAGCTGGAATAGAGCAGCATCAGCATGAATTTCAAAAACTTGCATGGAGCTATAAATATAATGTGCAATATTTTGCAATATCTAATGTGTTTTGGTCTAATGTTGAACATGCCCCATTGTTAAAACCAGCTGTGTTCTTTCACTTTTCATTTCTGTAAAGCTATGATAAAGGCTGTCAAAGCAAACCCTGCAGCAACAGCCTTTCTTGATAAAAGTTCTGTGTACACAGTACATAGTAATCTCAAGATGGAACTTTGTTTCAAACCAGAACAAAATCTTCAGCTAATTATAAGTGAACTATATTAAGCACAAAAGAAAATTTCAATTTATACTGAACAAAGTCGCGTTTTACTCTTTCATTTCAAAATGCATTTGTCAAGGTTTCTGAAACTAATTGAAAATTCATTTTGGTTAATTTTCTAAGGTTATTTCTTTTATTGCTTTTAAGTAGGCTGTGTAATACTGTAACATCTAAATCTCCCCAAAAGAAGATTAGTGGGGATTTTTTTTGTGTGTTAATTTGTATTTAAAGCTTTAGAATAAGAAATGAATCATTCTTTTTATTCCTTACATCACATTAGTGCAGCAATCACTAATCTAACACTCTTATTATGAACACATTCAAAGCACTTGGAGGAAAATTGCCAACAGAAGTGCTACATAAAAATAGGTCTGCTGCTGAAACAGAAGAGAATTAAAAGTAATATTGTAGCTTATAGGTTGACCAGTTAAAGGGGGGAAAAAGGTGCATTTTTATTTGTTTTGACTTTTCTGCATATGATATAAAAAAAGATCTGAGAAGCATTTTTTTTTTTTTCTTTCTTATTCTCCTAGCTAATTTTACAGCCATATTTTATGGAAAACCTGTGAGATTGTCTTTTCTCCTTTTCCTGAAAGCTTTATGATCAGTGTATAATTCACACCTTTCTTTGTAATTAATCACATAGTTTGGACCCAGGTAAAGACATAGTGTTTTAAATGTTCTAACTCTGTAATATCTCAGTTCTACCTCTCTGAAAAAATTTCAGTACCCCCTCCCCCCTCCTTTTTTTTTTTTTTTTGGTCACTAATAAGGAAGTCAACAGTTAAGTTTTATAAGCCAGAATTCAGCCCAGATGTAGGTTTGGTAGGAATGCATGTAAACATGATGAAATGTACTAACACAAGATATGTAAGTAAATAGAAGGCCACCACATGGGAAAGGTACTCTGCTAACAGAACATAGCTTGGGGTAGAATTTGGATACCTCTAGGAAGCTTGGAAATGGATCAGATGACATGCTGAAAGAGATAGTTAACTCTTTATAGATGCTGCAGGTAGTCATGGGGCTTTCTCCTCAGATGCAGGATTTCACCTGCTAGTCACCTTAGCAAGAGTATTGCATGATTCTACCTCAGCTCTGGATGTGAATGGAGTTTTCTACCGCTGTCCTGAGACTAGGGTCAAGTGCTTTGCATTCTCCATTTCTTGCTATCTTGTGGGTAACAGCAGCTGCAATCCAACAGTAACACTCCTGTTGCTCCGTACTGGGGACTGCATTGATGTGCAGTTTGAAGTTCCAGGCATTTCCTTTTGGCTCTTAGGTCAAAGGAAATTTTGAGAATAAGCATTTCAAATTCAAGTTAGGAAAGGTATGAATAGGCTGAAGGAGCAAAAGGAGTTTATTTTAAATGAATTGTGTCATTTCATCTCCTTTCCTCTCTTAGATCTGTAATGCTTTTGGAAAAATGTGCTTACTATATTGAGGGCTTGCTGTACAGAATTCAGAAAGTTTGGCAGACATGATTCAGAGGGAGCTCAACTATGTTAACTGATTTTAGTTCACTAATGCTGTCATAGTTTTATGACTTTTTTGTTATCAGTACTCTATATCATAACATCCTGTAGTGTACTGGGAGTTAAAGTGTTAGTGCTCTCATGGACTGCTGATATTTCCAGGTACCTGGTTCTCAGAAGAGAAGAAGAACTACAAACCCCAGAGGACTTCGCGTTGTTCTGTTTATTTTTTCTGTTCACAGGGAAAGATAAAACTGTTTGCAGATCACAAGATGTGGTCTTTTTTGCCTTTCTGCTCACCTTGGCTAGACATCTCACCTCCAGCATTAGAGTAAGTTTTTGGACACTCTCTCACATCTTATTTATTTTATTAGCTTCAATTCCAGTTATATTGTATTATATTGTATTACAATATTGTGTTACCTTGCATTTCGACATCTTTTTTAATAAATTAGCTTTTTGCCTCAGGTCATTGCTGCTGTTTTGTTTTTAGGCCCATCTCCCTACCCTTTTCCACTTTTCCCCTTTCCCTTTTCCTGGTACATGGGTCTGTTGGTGCACCTGCTCCATTAGTCACAGAACCAGGCCTAACCAGCCTGTAAAATGTTGATAAATGCTAAAGAGAAAACTGTAGATCTGAGGATATGAGATAGAATGGGAGACATAGAGAACAGTGATTTTCTTTCTATCATTAAAGGATTAGAAGAGATACCTGTTTTTGTTGATTACTTCAATTTCAGGGAATATAGAAATAGCTGATTGACATTATCTGGATGTGCAGGCAGGAGACAGAGGTTAATAGGCAATTTTTCTACTTTCGCCAAAGAAGCAGAGTTTGAAACCTGCTTCTGTACATCATGTATATATGTATCATGTTACAACTAGAAGTTCGAAAGCAGCAATTATATTGGGTAGCAAGCAAAAAGATCTAAGAAGGGCCAGATGACTGTTGACTGTTTCATCATTTTTTACTTGCCCAGTAATCTGCTGTTAGGTAGATAATACTACACACACTCTACTACATCGTTCATTTAATTTTCTCCTGACTGATATTTGGGATATTATTTTCAAGGTGTAAAATTATGTCCTGTTCATGCCAACTTATTCCTTCCATATCAAAATGTTAAGTTACAGGCTTATAAGTCATTGCTTTTCTGATTAGATTACACTTTTTCATTTTTATTTTGGTGGCATAGCACAGTGCTGAAAGAGGCTGAGACTGAAAAGCTGGGAGCCACAGATAATTCTGTAGTCTTGACAACTACATATTTTCAGGCAAGCTTCAGTCTAGCAGGCGTAAAAGTTTCCAGCTTCTGGCCATCAGAGGTGCACTATGAAAAGTGATTTTTTTTCTTCTTTTTCTTTAAGAAGCAAAAAGGTATAAGCCTGATAGCTAAATTTCTTGAATTTTAAATTGGAGTCTAGCTTGGGTAAATCATGTCCCTGATAGAATAATAAGTATTCTCATAGCCATGACCTTGGGAGTAGATGTGGATAGAGAAATACTAAAAGAACATCTAAAGGTTCTTCTGCAACTTTATTGAAAGATGTGTTTACCATATCAGATGGCACAAAGTCTTCAGGATGAGTCTGAGTAATAGCACTCACTCCTGTGTTAATACAATGGGGTGTCACTTTGGCATATCTATTTAAGCAAGCAAGAAAAATAGAAAGTGCTCTCAAATACATCAAGAAATATAATTTTAATTTCTATAAGTATTTCCAAATAGAATTGTCCAAGGATGCCCCAGGTGCCCAAGCATGCATAGACATTCCTGAGTAGGAAATCTTATGGTGATAAGATTTGATTTTTGGTGTGGCAATAGGTAGGCAACTTTATTGATCCTTCAATTAACGAAAACTTTTATGATTCACTATCCAGTCTTACACTTCTTGAGTATGGCACAACATCACAGAAGGAGTTCTGTGTTGCTTTGAGGATGACCAATTCAGTAGATTCTCCCAGAGGCATGGAAAACCCTATCTGTGTAGTTCAATGTTTTGCCAAATGTGTTTAAATTTCAGAAGGTGGTATAGGTAGACCTTCTATTCTTGGGATAGCATGCCATATTAGACACCTCAGGTAACGCCTGCATTCATCTTCTTGAGTTGGTTAGCCCCACTAAATTTAGCTTGAGATTAACAGGGAATTAGGACAGATACCAGGACACTACTGCTAAAATTATTAGTTGAAACTGTTAAATTGTGTAAGGATATGTACATGATATGTACACACGGGCTGTTTAAAGATACTCACTATTTAATTCAACTTTGTTAACACTTATCATAAACTTACGACAAGCAATTGAATGAAAAAAAAAAATTGTTGTATTCTTCACATTGCCTGCTTCTGAAAAAAAAGGAGGTGATACTGTGGCTCCTTGAAGTTACAATAGTCCCTCATTTATTCAGAGAAATAATTTATTTTAAACAAAAAGTAGCCATGCTGATATCAGTATTACTACTTACAAACTAATTTTATGTCTGTGAGTGTGACTGGGTTAGACTGCAGCAGCAAGAAACCCAACTCTTCAGTTTCTGAAACAAAGCTCTATCACCTTCTTTGTTTGGCAGATAATATCCTAAAAAGAAACAGTAAAGTCCATATTCATCAATTCAGAAGGAAAAAAATTGTTAAAAAAAATATATTAATTTAAAAATCTACATGATAAAAATTTCAGGCCTTCCTAACAAGTCTTTTGTCCTTAAATTCTTTGATTTTCATTCTTGACATATTACTGCCAGGGTACTCAAATAGAGTATATGGATTTATGCATTTTCTTTTTGAAGATACTTTCCAGAGTTTGCTCTCATTAAAAAGAATGGGAGGGCAGTTAAGATTTGCACTCTACTTTGTATGTCTCTCTTATTTTTTAGAGAGTATAACACCTTAATGTGTCGATTGAGAAGTTGATTTGTGTTCCCTCAGTCACTTTGTGCAATACTCAAGCCAGATGGTAAAAATCCTATGCATTAATCTGGTAATATTTATTTAAAGTCATTAAGTCATTACATATGTGTTAACTGTACACAACGTTGTGATTGACTTTTATATCTTCTCTTTTAATCATTTTATTTTGTTTGCTTATTTTTTAAAACAAGTTCAACTGAGTAGGATGTTCCTGTTATATTATTTTGAAAGGAAAAGCATGCAGGATCTGGAGGCGGGCCACAAAGATGATCAGGGGGCTGGAGTACCTCCCCTACAAAGACAGGCTGAGGGAGCTGGGCTTGTTCAGCCTATAGAAAAGAAAGCTGCGAGGTGACCTCATTGCAGCCTTCCAGTACTTAGAGGGAGCCTACAAACAGGTGGGGAGTCAACTTTTTTACAAGGGTGGATAACAGCAGGACAAGGGGAAATGGTTTTAAGTTGAGGGAGGGAAGGTTTAGGTTGGATATCAGGAGGAAGCTCTTTACCAAGAGAGTGGTGAGGTGCTGGAACGGGCTGCCCAGAGGGGTATTGGAAGCCCCGTTACTGAAGGTATTCAAAGCTAGGTTAGATAGGGCCCTGTGCAACCTTTTCTAGTATTAGATATGGAGGCTGGCAGCCTTGCCTGTGGCAGTGGGGTTGGAGCTTGATCATCCTTGAAGTCCCTTCCAAGCCATTCTAAGATACTATGTAAGAGTACAAAGATGTTTTACCTGTATAAGAACCTTGACAGAGAAAAGACACACACAATTTACTTTTGTGATGTTCTTCATTACAGGCCAAGATCAGACATATAAGTACATGCTTAATTGTAATACTTTAACTTGTTGTAATGCTATTATTCAGATTTTATTACAAGCATTAGCGATATTAGTATATTGAAATAAAGACCCATATTTATTCTTTCTTTTTTTGTAAATTACTTTGCATTAAACAAATAACTAATTATTAGCTAAAATAATGATAGCATTTTTGATGTACTACTCTGCAGATAGTTAATGCAACTCCTGCAACCTTGCATATTAAAAATATTTTAAAAAAATCCTTGCTTTGTCACATGTTCTGTTTAATGGTGAATACTTATTTAATCCACATTCTGCTTTGAATATATTTACTAGAAGCAAAATAATATTTTCCATTTACGGTTATAGATTTGTTCTATGAAAGCATTCTGTGATGTTTACAGAAACTGTATGTGATTGGTTTCAACAAATCGGGTAGCAGAAAACATTGATTTTTGACAGACATTTTCCTGCAACAAAAACAATTCTCCTCCTCATTTTGTGTAGAAGATACAGCATTGGCTATTTTTCCATTTGTATCCTAAAAAGGTAAACATGGCTTTCTTCAATCACAATTGACTGAAAATGAAGTCTTTTATTAATAGATACAGTATAAATATCCTTTCTTTTTTACTCTAGTAGCCAAATTTTGGGGGTAGAGGGGGTGGTAGAGAAATGAACTTCACAGTCTAGTGAAAAAAACCAAATAAAACAAAACAAAACAAAATGCTCAAAAGATTTGTTTTATTTCCAGCTGAAACTTCTACTACCCATTCTAGAAATTAAATTTCATTTCAAATTGTTCCTAAACCATTACTATGTTACTCATTGTTCTTCAGTCTAGTGAAAAGAGGATTTTATCTTCTGCATTTTTATACGACTTTTGAAAATTTTATCATGATGAATATTTGCACTGCGTTCTAAGGAAATTCTGTCTATGAGGCTGAAAATATATTCGTTTCTAACAGAAAGGAAGCTTCGTCTTTAACTCTGGAGGCACTAATATTGCTGTTAGATAGATAGATGGATAGATGAAAATTTCACATATTCCTTCACTTGAGAGAAAATACACATTTCATTTTCTCTCCAGCTGTTTCACTTCTGTTCATCTTCTTGAGATATATAAGGAAAATATCATAACTGTAGCTTCCCATTACATGTAATCTGATTTGAGCCTGATGACACATTTTGTTAAGATCTCTAAATGATTCCTTAGATCTTAAAAGACATTTATATTTTTATTTAATCTGTAGAAGTCATAAATGTTAATCATCAATTCATACACCTACACTTTAGTATTGCTCTGTATTAAAAAAAAAAAAAAAAAAAAAAAAAGAGTTTTATTTTATATAAAACTTGCTGTATCGAATATTCTGTTGCATTTTTCCAGGTAGTAAATGGGTCTTTACTGCTAAGAAGTAAAGGCAAAATTTTTTTATCTAAAATAAGTTTAAACCACCTGTGTCATTTGTATAACTTCTAAATATAAAAAGCATCACTGTGGGAGATAAAGCAAGATAGATAACTACAGTAAAGTTATGGTTCATGAGTCAGTAACATACATCTTAAAGCTGGAAATGCAATTGGCTATCCAGGTGAGAGAGATGTTAAGAGTCACTTCACAGAACTAATATACATGGGTGAATCTTTGACAAGAAAAGAGGCATGAAAACCAATCAGGTTCATGAAGAACACACACAAAAGACAGAAAAAAATTTGCAATTCATACCAATTTTGGCAATAGACTTCTGCTTTTAATCTTTCATTTTACCAGCTTGGATTCGACTGGATTTCCATATATACAATGAAGGGTTAGTACAAACAGACAGAAAAGAGTAGGATATATCATGAATAGATTAGATCTATACAACATTTCATTGTAAATGAAATTATTTGCAGATTTTTTTTCCCAGGATGCCTCAAATATTCTGTGCATTTACACAGCATTTTTGCATATGTGCAGATATGTGAATTAAGAGTTAATACCTCGGATCTGCTAATTTTGGAGAATAGACTAACAGTACCACAGCCCTGAGCAGAAGAATAACATGGCCACCCAGGAGTAATTCAGGTATGCCCCACCTGTTGTCTGGTGCATCAACAAACTTCAGCATGGAAGAAGTGAGATTTCCTCTATTTTCCCTTTCATCTCTATCAGCTTCAATACCTCACACACTCCACATGCTCCTCAACTACTTGTGATATGACAAAAACAAGTGGCAACACAGCTTCACTGTAGTTTAAGGCCCTGTATACCTGCCATAGCTTCTCCCAAACATATTTGCAATATGGAAATTTGAAGAGAATTACACAATGCAGCAGCAAAAACAAATATGTAGAAAGTAGGGTTCCCCCAGTTTCATCCTAGAACTTTTTGACAGTTTTTTGTTAAGCAGGTGGGAAGGTCTCCTTCTCATATGCCAGAGGAAAGCAACTTACTACTTGAGAAATACAAAATTTGGAAGTTCTAACTACCGTAAGATACAAAAGGTTCTCCTGACATTTATCCTTCTCATGAGCTGAGACATGTAGGGTGTTTAGTTAGCAGAAATATATAATCTTGAGCAAACATAGTATGTAGACCACAATACTGTTAACTGAGTATTAAAAATGATAGTAAGGTAGGTAGAATCAGACAAAGGGAGGAAATATTTCAGTTGATCATAAGGAAAGTCTCCTGAAAAAATGATATATGATCTGGTAGAGTGATTTCCAGAGGGAAATGGTGAAAATGCCATCAAAATAGAGCTAAACTAAACTTGACACATAGAAATGTGCTTCAGGAAAAATTCTGTATGTATCATATGTCAAAGAAATGTGCTGAGTATGTGCTTATTTCTTAGATTTCTCTGATTCTGCATCAATTTATGCTACAGATTAGAAAAACAAATACTTGTAGAAGCTGAATATACAGCAAAATTATTTTTGTCATACATAATAATCTTCCTAGATCCTCCCTGGTGGCAAGAAAGAATTAGGGAATCAGTTCAAATTACTGGCAAATGTTTTTTAGGGGTTAAACTTGGTGGTCTGTACCATTTAGTATATATACTTGATCCTTAAATGAATCTGATTTTTTATTTTCTTCCAAATTAGTGTTTTGTGTTCCTGGCTTTCTTGCTTGAGCTTTTCTTTTTCATTACCTCAAAAGCCTTCATTTAGTTCACATCGCTGTTTCATTATTTCAATTGTCTATTATATAATCTGAAGAGTGACAATAAGTTGGAGTAAAGTTCAATTTCTCAGATAATGTCAGAGCCAAGTACAAGGTAGATCAAAGATATCACAGGACATAAGCCCCCCCCAGAGAGTGAATTTTCTGTGGTTACAGACTGTATTGGAAGACCTCACACAGAGAAGCAGAACCAAAATTATTCTGTGCAACTTGTTAACTTGTGACATAAGACTAATGTATGCAGTCATGGAATTCAAATCTTCATATCATTTCCAAAGTTTGGATGGTGTAAGTAATTTGGGTTTTATGAAAATTGGTGAATACTGAAAAAGATTAATAAATTACTGCGTAGACTGCTTTGCAGGTATGTTACTCATCTCAACCAGTTCCGGTGCAACTGCTGTTTGTTATGAAAAAATGCATGTTATAGAACTGTTCATAAAAATTAATAACTTTAAATTTTGCAGTGCTGCATTGCAGAAGCAAAATAGCAGCTTCTTCATATTTAACAGATAGTATCTTGCAAGTATGCTGAATAACAAACAAATCCCCAGAGAGCCAAGTACAAAACTCAGGAATATGTTTAAGACAGGGCTGAGATATATATTTTTAGAAAATTGCTGCATACGTAACTGGTACATTTGTTTTACAGAAGTGGTGATACCTGACACTAAAGAGCTTTCTTTTGTTAAGCAAAGGAAAGACTTACTTATGTGTTCATGTTCCTATGAGCCTGTTCTGCATTACAGTAGGTTTTGTGCTTTAAAGATATTTTATCCATGGAATTGGCTTACTGTGTTAACAGTGGAGAGAAGGTGGAAGGAAAATGGAACAAAATAAAGGTTCTTCCCAACATGAATAGTCTGCTTAGTGTGATGTGGAACTGTGTTTATCTTTCTGGATTTAAAAAAGCCTTTTCATTCTTCATTTTCTGCTGTGGAATAGCAAATTTTGGAGCCAAATCAGAATATCAAACACAGCCAAACTTGTTTCAGCTGCTAGCTAATGATTAAAATGACATTAACCTTATTTAATTAATTCATATTGCATTTTTTAAAATTTATTGAGTTACATCTAAACTTTGTCCACAAAACAAAACAAAATGAAAATCGACTGTAACAGATGCATAACATATTTAAAAACACTCATTTTTTAAGATAATAGTAACTGTATTTTGTTCCTATTTTATATAAAGCATTAGGAAAAGAGGATATATAAGCCAGGGGAAAAACCTCTCAGGGAGATGAGTGAAACCATTGTCTGTTAATTCTGGCCTTTGTTACTCTTCTTTGGTAATATCTAAGACCTCAAGGATTATGGGTCTAAACTTCACCTACTGACATAGATGCCTCAGATATAAATTTTGGACAATAGATATAAAATCCACGGTTTTGTTTTTTAAAGAAAAAAATTCAACATCAATTTTTGGTGTTCAGTGCATTACTATTTTAAATTCAAGGCAATTACTTAAAACTGTAAGTATTTTGAATTCGGGTTCCCACTAGGTGTCACTACAGGACATCAGTTGAATTCAGCATCGCGGCAGGCCTTTGGAATTCTGACAGCTAGAAGTGATACCTGTGGTTTTGTGTATAAAACTACTGTAACTGTTTGCACATTTAGAAAAAAAATGTAACAATAAGTCAAACTTAAAGAATAATGTTCTTAACAAAGACAGTGTCGGGCTGCCTCGGAATGCCAGGTAAGAATAATGTGCATTTAGAATGACTTACTACCACAAAGAAAAAACAGCAATTTGAAAAGGACATACATATCCTTCCTAACAGCATGAGAATCTGAGCTTAAAAAACCTGAACCCAAACCTTACAATATGTATATTGTTATTTGTCAGAGATACTGAATAACTAAGGCTGACATCATCAATACAGGATTTGTGTATCTTTTAAAGAATCAGGACTAGCACCACAATATTTATTATTAGCATCAGCATCTAAGGATCTTTTTATTTAGAATGATCTAATGAAGACTTCTTAAAAAACTAAATATGATAAAAGTTTACAAAAATTCTAAGTCAAAGTAGTGGCAGGTTTGTGTATGCACCAGTGGTAGAGGAAATATGAATCTATGTGTACAGATTTTTTTTTTTTTTGTCTTTGAAGCAGCCTCAGTTTTGAAGAGTAATTTAATAAAGAGTTATTAAATGGAGAACTGTGAATATTCACAAGTGCTTTATTTTGCATGTGGTATTCAGGATTCCAAAATGGGCATTCAAATGGCGCAGTCTATCTCAGTGATCCACAAGTATGATCAAAATAGTTTTGTATTCATATGTTCTTGCTGAATATATACATTCATTATTTAACCAGCTATAATATTATTTCAGAAGTGATTTAAATAATTTATTTGAGTAGCACTCTGCACTTTTATTATAGATATAACGCTTATTGATTGTGTTTCAATTAAAGCAGTTGACTGTAGTAGTTTTCATGTTCATGCAATTATTTCTGTTGTATTCTTTCACTGAGCTGAGGTATATTTGTGTATGTGTGGGAAAGGGATGAACAGTCAAGTTGGATATTAGGAAGAATTTCTTCTACTATAGAGTGGTGAGGTGCTAGAATGGGCTGCCAAGGAATGGTTGAGTCATTGTAGCTGGAGGTGTTCAAGAAATGTGTAGATGTGGTGCTAAGAGACGTGGTTTGGTGGGAAATACTGGTGGTAGGTGGACGGTTAGACTAGATGATCTCAGAGATCTTTTCCAACCTTGGTGATTCTATCATTCAATTCTATGATTCAAGGGATAAAATAATACATGCACTTCATACATACATAGAAAGGAATAGAAAGCAGCAAAATTGTATAGGACGGAAGAAAAAACCAAGAACACATTTTTCTTCTGAATATCTCAGGAACAGCTTAATCTTATTTTCACATTTGTGAGCCCAAACACCCAGCTGAAAAAAAAGTCATAGAATTGCAGAATGGCTTAGGTTGAAGTGGATCGTTAAGACTATGTAGTTCCAACTCCTGTGCCATGGGCAGAGTTGCCACCCACCAGATCAGGCTGCCCAGGATCCTATTGAACCTGGCTTAAAATACTTCCTGGGGTGGAGCCTCTCTGGGCAGCCTGTTCCAGCATCCTAAACAACCTGTTTTCATAGGAGACATGCTCCAGCCCTTTGATCACCTTTGTGGCCCTCCTCTGGACCCACTCCAACAGTTCCACATTCTTCCTGTACCAGAGGCCAGAGGCTTGGACACAGTACTCCTGATCAGACCTCACAAGAGCTGGAGAGAGGGAAAATCACCTCCCTCTCCCTGCTGGCCACCCCTCTTTTGATACAGCCAAAGATACTGTCGGCCTTCCAGGCTGCAAGAACATACTTTTGGCTCAAGTCCAGCTTTTCATCCATCAGGACCCCTAAGTCCTTCACGGCAGAGTCGCTTTCAGTGTGCTCTTCTTCCAGTCTGTACTCATATCTGGGATTGCCTTGATCCAAATCAACACTGTGCACTTTGTCTTGTTAAACCTCACTAGATTCTCATGTGCCACTTTTTGAATGTATTCAGATACCTCTGGATAGAGTTCCTTCCTTCCATTGTGTCAGCTGCACCATTCTGCCTAGTGTCATCAGCAAAGGCTGAGGCTACATTTGATACCACTGCTTAGATCATTTATAAAGATGCTGAAGAGTACTGGCCTCAAGACAGGCTCCTCTGGGACACCACTCTTGACCAGCCTCCACCTGGACATAGAGCCACTGACAACAACCCTCAGGCTCTGACCATGAAACCAATCCTTAATCCACCCAGTAGTCCAGCCTCCAAATACATATCTCCCCAGTTTAGAAATAAGGATGTGGTACAGGACCATGTCAAAAGCCTTGCAAAATTCCAGATAGATGACATTAGTTTCCTTTCCTTGGTCCACCAATGCCATCACTCCATCATAGAAACACTCCATATGTCATGCACCATCTGCCCTTTGTGAAGCCAAACTGGCTGTCTCCAATCACATTCTTATCTTGCATGTGCCTAAATATCTCTTCCAGAAGGCTCCGCTCCATAATTTTACCGGAGCTTCACAGTTGAAGCTCACCGACCTGCAGTTCCTCAGATTTTCCTTTCTCCTTTTCTTGAATAAGGGAATGATGTTTCCCTTTCTCCAGTCTCCAGGGACTTGAAAAAAATGTAACCAATAATTCTACAGGGCACGTGTACCCATCAGGCCAGAGAGGAACACTGAAAATGTGTAGTGGCAGCATGACAACAAAGGTGTGTTTGTGAAGGCATATGGTGGAGTAAAGGAAAGAGCAAGGTATTTAATATGTGCTCCCGAAGAAGAGTAACTGAGACAAGAATATTTTGGAAGACAAATGTAAAGTACTGAACTTTTACTTGAGATTTTCTTAGGTGAAAAGAGAGACATAGGGGAATTACAGTTCAGAAGAGAGTGAGCTATATAGGTTTAAGAATTAATTAGAGTTTGAAAAATCAGTTTTCTACAAAACTTTCTTTATATAAATGAAAGAACAAGAGGGAACTTTTGAGGTAATGAAGACCTCATAGAAATTAAATTATGCAGGAATTCAGGTGGAGAATTTAATATTCTCTGTAAGGAAACTAGGCATGGACTCAGAAAATTTCTTATGGTTCCTGTCACTGTCTTCCCCTGTGATCTTCAATGCTATATACCTCTGTGTACCTCAGTTTTTCATCTCTGAGATGGTATTTATTGTTTGAGATCTTTCACTAAACACACCATTTAAAATCTGGTAAGATGAATAGAAGTTTTGTGTCAGAACTTCATTGCAAATCTAAGGGGATTTCCTATTGTGACAAAATAAGAGAAAAATAATAGGTATCCAAACCCACAGAAAATTTTTCATTTGTTTTCTGTTGTTTTTGTTTGTTTGTTTTGTTTCAATTGTTTCACAGTTGCAAGTAGTGAGACTCAGTGTCCTAGGTTGCAATGTTAATTCATTATAGAAGCAGGAAGCAGAAGTTGGAGAGGATTAGAGGAGTTACAGTTGAGAGACTTTGAAATAAAAAACATGGATAAAGTCTATCAGGGAGGCTCTAGGAAGCTGCATAGAGAGACTGTATCAAGGTGTTGTTTTGCTCATATCTCTACTTATTTAATACTTCCTAACAGCTGAGAATGTATGCAAAGTTTATATTTTTTTTTGTTTTATTTGTCATTTACCTTTGAAACAGCACCTTAGAAGATTACAAGAAATTATACTAAATTTGATGTCTGCTTTCTAACAATATGCTAAAGAGGCTATTATTAAAGAAATATCTGGAATCTGTTGAATTTCACCCAGTTTTATAAAGCACAATTATTTCCAAGGCTAGGTCCACTTAAAAGCAGCAAGAGCAACATTTTCCAGGAAGACTTTTCCAATATGTAGTTATCATAATTGAGGTCTTAAATCTATAACAAACAGACTACATTACCATTTTGCATAGATATGACAGATTTTTTTCCTCCTTTAGACAAGTCTTAATTAACAACGTTAGAATTTGTAAGTAATACAAGTTATTGTGACTTAAAATATTATTTCTCATATCAGATATCCAAACAATCTAATAACAGGTGAGAATTTTGAAGTTAACATCAAAAATTTAAGAGCATACCTCTTATTAGAAGCATTTTTCAAAGCTGAGAAAACGGTACAAAGCTCAGGAAAAAAAAAAAAAAAAGGAAAAAAACTCGTCCAGCAAAGCACAAGAGAAACTTCCTGTACCATTTCATTTGTTCTTCAGAAGATACTCTCAAGAAACTGCTGAATTTATTAATACTTGATAGCAGCCTATGGTGATACTGGGCAAGGAAAATGTGATGGCTGTGTTTTGCAGTGCAGCAGTAATACCTTTGCCACAAAACCTAACAAAACATGGATATTCCAAAACTGCTACATGAAGAAGAGAAATTATAAAAAGTAAAAGTGTTCTTTGGCAAAGTATATAGATTGTCCTTTTTATCATAGAGCTTTGCTTTCTATCCACTTGAAAAAAAAAAGAGGAGGTGGAAGTCTATGGAATTACTTGAGTCAAAGATCTGAGCAGTCAAGGTTTTGAAAAACAGTACCTATATACGCTGTATTGATTTAAGCATCTGCTCTCCCGGCTTTACTGTAACAAGATGTTATTTACATTGGTGATGCTGTTCTAATAAAAGTCTCCCAGAAGGCAAGTGTAATGTAAATCATAATAATAAGGAACCAAGCAAAACATTACCAAACTTATCAGTAAGAAATTAAGCTGAATTATTTTTGCTGTCAAGAAAAAGAATCTCATTTAGTAAGCAGACTGATTGATTTTCTCCATCATCACATTTTGCGTGTTTTAGCTGGTGTACTCAACATCTGAGTTTCAACAGAACCTATGTATTAAATAGCCTACAAGCTTGTGCATAACATTACTACCTTACACACAAAAGCTGTAATTCTTATTTTCTTTTGCACATGGCATATGATCAGCATAAGATCCTTTCCTTGCTGACAGGACACTTTGTCCAAATTACTGTTTTGTACACCTTTTATAAAGTGCTGGTGACCTTAAGTATGTTAACATCTAGGAGAGATGTGTCCTAATATGATATAGAAAGATACTTTTTATTATAGCTTGATGTGAACTATACTCCAGCTAATTAAAAAAAAAAACACAAAACAACAACACATTGTTCTATTGTCTCAATCAGGTAATTGTTTAAAAGTATAAAGCTTCTTTCTCAAAAAGCCCTGGTTAGCAAAAGATTATTTAAAAGAACATCAGAGAAATGTCAGGAGAAACACTGTAGAAAACGGTTATCATCCATTTTGCATAGGTATTATTTCCTACTGAACACAAGCCAAGTTTTGCTGACTTTTAGAAAAAACAGCAAAAATCTATGTTAGCCATTTGCAGTCCGCAGTTACTGAAAACATTTCTTCTTATAATTATACTTCCTTGTGAATCTAACTTTTATATCCACGTGCTATATCCATGATACTGAGTCATTTAAGTGAAAGTTTTTTGTTTTTTTTTTTTACTAGTTATACTTATCGTTCTTATATTTAAATGCTGAAGAGGTGAAATATAACCAGTTTTCCAGCCAGCCTTCTCTAGGCGGCCTATTTATTCCTTACTTGGTCCAAGCATTCTAGCATTTGCAGATATCTAAATAGTGGAGTTCACCCTTTCAGTATCTAAAAGGGAGCTAAAGAAAAGAAGGGGACAGACTTTTTAGCCAGATCTGTTGTGATAGAAAAGGGGAAAATGGCTTCAAGATCCAAGAAGGTAGATCTAGGTTGGATATAAAGAAATAATCTTTTACAGTGGGGGTGATGAGGCACTGAACAGGTTGCCCAGTGCTGTGGTTGATGCCCCATCCCTGGAGACTTTCAAGGTGCAGCTGAATCAGCTGTGGTGTCCCTATTCATTGCAAGGGAGTAGGATGAGACGGCCTTTAGAGGTTCCTTCCAACTGTAAGTATTCTATGATTCTACACAAAGCTTTCTTCCTGCTGACAGGTGGTGATGAACTTAAAAAGCTTAAAAAGAGACTTGGGAAATACTGAGTGTATTTTCATAGTCAGAATATGAATTCATACTTTCATAGTTGGAATATGAAAAAATTCTGGTGGTGTTTTGATATGATTTTTTTCTAAGAACAATGGATGCATCCACATTATTAATATGTTCTTCAAACTACTCCTCCAAGGGAAATGTGTTATTTGATCTACCAAATAATACCACCTGCAATAATGAAAATCCTCCCTGTTCCTGGGTGTTTGATAAAAATCATGTGAGAAAACCATCTCCAAGAGAGCATTCTAAACAGAGGAAATTAGTCAGTGACTAAAGAAAAAAATAGCTCCACAATGTCTACATTATGTCATGCCTTGCTGTTTGTTCTCTGATAGTCCACTAAGCTTATGTTATTGACAATATCCTGTCTTCTCAGGACTAATAGTCTTAAAAATACAATGTATTTATGGATAATTGAATTATAGTGAACTATATCAAGTTGTGGGTTGAACTACTGAACTATTCAGATATGAAAAGAGTACTAGCAACATCAGAAACATACTAACAATATGATGTTCGTGTCAGATTACTTGATTTTGTTATCATGATTTACATAGCTATAAGGTGAGTATACCCTTATACTATAACAGTTATATACTGCAATAAAATAACACACTGTCTATATATAATTTTTCCATGCCACCCCAAATGGCAATATATTTTTTCACTCTAATGAAAAGAAAAAAAAAATAATGCTGTATCTGCCTTATCTTTCCAGCACATCACAGAAAGAAAGAATTTCATTATTGATTTACATCTTAACTAGCATATTGATTTCCAATATGTGCATGATAAGGAAGCAGCTAATTGCAATTTTATTAAGACTATCTACACTGAAACACCTAAGATGTGTAAAAATATTAAGACAATATCTATAGCATTTCACACACATCCACAGATAAAAGAACATCTTAATTCTTCTACAGCAATAACTTAGTGAAAGATTCATCTGAATTTTTTGTACTACCATTGCAAAATCTTACTAAAAAAAAAAAAAAAAAAGGGTATGTTTAGATGTGTGTTTCAAAATTAATTCTTGCTTCTTCTCCTATTTGTCTCATTTGGAAACCAGGGAATAAGAATTCTTATTACATTTCATGCTTCCCGTTTCTGATGTAATTGTTACCCATAAATTTACGCAGCATACAAAAAAAATATGGAGCCACCAGCATCACATAGATTCATTAAGATATAACAGGGGAGAAGAACTGCTGTTCACAGATCAGTAAGAGAGGCAAAGAAGTATGAATTTCCCTAAAATTTAAAATGGCATTGCTGATACCGCATACTGAGTTCTTGTAGTAGACATACTGTAAGACTTTTGCTATACAGAGTTAACAGAGTTAAGAGAAGGGCAAAGTCTGAACAATTCCTTGTTTTCCATTGACGTCATTTCAGAAACAGCATTTTTTCTCTGTAACAGAAAAAGTTCCCTTCCCTTCCCTTCCCTTCCCTTCCCTTCCCTTCCCTTCCCTTCCCTTCCCTTCCCTTCCCTTCCCTTCCCTTCCCTTCCCTTCCCTTCCCTTCCCTTCCCTTCCCTTCCCTTCCCTTCCCTTCCCTTCCCTTCCCTTCCCTTCCCTTCCATCAAAAATGTCCACCCTTTACATAAATCAAGAGATTTAAGAAAGGAATTATGTTCTTTATGAGGATCCATTTCCTGCTCTCCTGATAAGGCTCTGAGATTAAGTAAATGACAGTACTACTCCTTGGGAAAAGAGAGAGAATATTGGTAGCAGTATTGCATCCTCTTGAAAATTTGAATTCAGTGAAACAGATCTTGCTTGTAAATCTGTTGCTGTCCACTTTGCACAATTTTCTATACATTACTGACACTTAATAAGGTTTTTGTACTTTGTGCTTAAAGTTTTAGATGTTGATGCACTTTTGTGTTTCTGCTCATGTATAGCTTGCAAACATTTTGAAGAAAACAATCCTGATGAGAGAAACTATACATGAGTAAATCTCAAGTGTTTCTGACGAATAGCTCAATATCTTTGCTCTCTGAGCCTAATTATGGTTCTGAATTAGATGCATTCTGAAAAATGCAGAATATGCCAATCTCAGTGTTTGACAGAATGCTACTATACCCTCTCACAGTGGCAGAATCCATTATCCTTTGGGCTATGTATTTTAAAGTAACTCTGTTTTTGTTCATTATGCTGTTTAGAAAGATGTTCATTCTTTATGTATTAACATTAAGGTACTTCTTAAACAGTTATTTGATTGCTGTAACCTGGATAAACACTTTTTTAGGCTTTCACTTGAGGTCCTCTTAGCAAGGTCATGTGGACAGCCGACTGTTGATCAACATCTTCAGTATTGTGATGTTTGATACTGATCAAGTTTCAGTATATAATTAATTATGCATCAGTAAAAACAGTTTTAAAAATTCCTTGAAATCTTCAGTCCACTTTGTCTTTTTTGCAGTTAATTACTTAACCAATAACTTATTATGACCTTAGAAGAGGGAATTGCTTCTACAGAATGGAAATAATATTCTTGCCATAACTGAATATTAAAGAAATGTCTCAGAGAGACAAAAGTCCCTACACATACTAAATTGTTCTTTTTTCTCTGGCACACTTTGAGATACTGTTTATGTGCTGCAGAAGAAGGTTTGGGTGGTAGCCAACTTGTATATTCTTGCTACTTTTTGCAGATCACAGAGATTGAAAATCTCTAGAATTCATTTTCAATTTTCAATCAGAGGATGAAAATTTGAAGTTAATCAGAAATTTCCTTGCTCATGACATACCAGATTTTTTAGCATTCCAGAACTGAAGACCTTATTCATCCCGTGAAATTTACTTTCTAAACTGACATACATATATTTCAAGGGAGCTGAAATAAATACTTTATTTTTTATACTAATCAACATTTTTTCCAATTTCTCAGCTTTATTACAACTGCTAGGAAATGATATTGTTATTCTATACTGTTCTGCTTTTTTCAAAAGATCAAAAGTAGAAATTAAGTGTACATATGTATATACAACATATGTTAAATCTGGTGCGTTGTGTCATTATAGTGCCCAAAAATTTTTGATTGAAAGCTAATGTAAGTGCAAATGCCCGTTTCCTATCCATCTCATAACACACAATGATTCATACATTTTAGTTTAGGAGATACTTCCTTTCTGTACTAAGTATATTTATCACTTCCATGTGAAAAATACAGAATCTCATATTCCATTCAAAGCAGTATCATCCATAGATCCTTTTTAGACATCCAGTGATCTGATAATCTTTGCAAGCAGTCTGGAGATAGCACTTTCCAGGGCATTCTCCTTCTCAGGGAATTGATCAGAGGATATAATTTCTAGGTCTAGATCCATCCAGAATCAACTTGCAATACTTCCATAGGCACACGCTTTCCAGGAGGATTTTCTCAATCTCCTTGCCAGGTAAAATTGCAAGGTAATTAGCTTGGTGGGCAAAGGGAGAACAGTGAATATTGTTCACCTCAACGTTATTATAATATTTGAAACTGCCTCCCACAGCATCATGGACAGGCTGACAAAATACAAGATAGTGAGATAAATTGAAAAAATTTCTGGAAAAACAGGCCCAGAAGGCTGTGACTAGTGACACAAAGTCCAAAAGGAGGTGAGTAATTTGACAAACCAAAGTCTGACATTTGAGTCTGATACTGTTTAATACCTTCATTAATGACCTGAATGGTAGCATGGTTAAAGTTAATTAAAAAAAAGGGAAGAGTGGCTGGTACACCAGCTGTTGGTGGTGCCATTCACAGAGAACCATCTTAATAAAAAATATTTCATTTAGAAATTTTATATTCCATACCCAACTCTAACATTTCTGTAGAGGCAGAAGTTGCATATATGAGAACTCTGCAATCAGGCATGCTTGTTTATACTCTGCTGCATACCTGAAGCTCTTCTGGCCACTGGAAATACTTTATTTTTCTCTATGAGCTTAGGAACCAGCTAGTGAATGCAGTTCCCAGAAAACTCATCAAAGTCTTTAATTTTGTAAAGTAAATTCTGTGACTTCAGTCTCAATTTCTCTTATGCAACAGATCAGTCAAGGGGAAGAAACATATTCGTATTCAGAACACTTATTATGTGTTCATAGGTATTCAAAACTTTTACTCAACCATTTTTATATTCCCAGATCAGTGTTTACTCATCCACCATTTCAGGACCATAGGCAATAAGAACTTGGTATCAGCATATACATAGATTGATAACCATACTGAGAATTCACATAATAAACTAATTCTAAGGCCAACTCACAAATATGTTTAACCAATAAAAGTGACAAGAGATGATAGCTCAAATCTAAGCAAGACTCCTTTAATAGAACAACAGAAATGTTGCTTGAGTACTGGCAGCACCAGCTTTTCAGCAATTGTCTATGTAAAATGGAAATATGTGGGAAGTATTTGGAAATGTATAAGCAACTGTTTATAGTAATCTTCTGGTTTTGGTCTATGATGCTATGCCCTTATGAGATGTTTTCATTCATCTCAACATTTCCTTGGAGACAAAAGAGGAACATGGAGATCCAAGAGACTATGCTCCTCAGAGTGACCAGTAAAATAATGTAAAGGACCAAGGCAAACAAACACAGGATGGGGAAAATTTCATGGGGAAATAAATTACTGGTTATATCTGTTGCAGTCTGTGATAGAGAAACCTGTTCTGTTCTCACTACTAAAAATAATTTGGCTAATTCCATTTTTTTTATGATGTTTTACTCTGCTAGAAGGAAGAAAAAGAGAAACAAAACGGAGGGCTTTTTAAGTTCATCTTGAATTTCAGCAGATTTTTTCTCATTCTAAGCTCCTGGTGAGGTCATGAAATCAACTAGCTGCTAGAACTAGAAGAATGAGTGCCTTTGAATGGGTATAAACACATACACAGGCAAAAACAGTGGGCTGATTTTTTTTTTTTTTTTTTTTTTTTTGTAGAACACTTAAGATGTTTAATATTAGATGAGTACTTAAGAAAATATACAAATAGAACATGCCAACCCCATACTGTTAATGTCTCTGAAGACCTCTACAAAATGACAAGTGCATTCAAAGACACTAGCAGTATTCCATGTCTGAAATGCTTTAGAGGGAAAAAAGACCACATAAATTTGATCTAAGTGGCTAAGTCTAGCTACAGCATGAGCAAATCAAGATGACAAGGTGATGTCACTTCATTAAACAAAGTCATTGTTTTGGCATGTTTAATTCAACCAACAGTAATCTGAATGGCCTTCACAGTGTAGAAAACTTGAAGCTGACTTAATTTCATCTAGTTTGGCACTTAAACTGTGTATTAATTAATAATGTGACCTCTGCACACATAAGGCAAATTACATCATATGCTAACAAGCAGCCTTATAGTGTCTCCTCATCAACACTATCTTAATTTTCTACTTCCACAATCCTTTCAAGTGTTATGAAATGATAACACCCTTGATTTTTAATTCTTCTCCAACTGAGATTTTTTCCTCTCAGAAAAAATAATGAAAAAATAATTAATAATTAGAAGCTTTTCCTAATGTTGACAAATTCCTAGGGCTTACTATTGTAGAGGCATACAGTAGCTCTCTTCATTTGGTTTCAAAATCAATACCTTTTTTATGAATTTAAATGTCACACAGTCCATTATCTCAAAGTCTTAATGTACTAATAAGTTTTTAATGGACTTATTTTAGTTTACTTCACTTTTCTTCTTATTTACACTGTATTGCAA
Organism: Phasianus colchicus; assembly: GCF_987193195.1. NCBI lineage: Eukaryota > Metazoa > Chordata > Aves > Galliformes > Phasianidae > Phasianus > Phasianus colchicus. The sequence goes on along the minus strand of NC_143440.1, from coordinate 35,083,311 downwards.
CTGTAAAACTCATATTTGTCCTCTAACTCTGCACACAAGCATAGAGGCAGGAGTGTAACTGCCTTCTGCCAGAACTCTGTTGATGTGACATATTATGTGTTCAGACATCTGAATTCATGTAGGCAGGCTATCCTGCCTTTCACAATTTCTTGTTTGTTTGTGTAGGCAGCCATGAAAAAGATTTCAGAGTGCTCATCTTCAGAACTAAAAAAGTAAAAACTTTTTTTTTTCATAGAAAAACTACTTTTTTTCTTAAGTATTTCTCTGATAGAGACTGGAGAATGATAAGGGACAAAGAAAAATTTGTCCAGGTTACACCCAAGTAATCTTTTTATACTGTTTAATCTTACAACAGCTGCACTTCATAGAACTGCCACTAACAGTGTTTACAGTTGTGCCATGACAGTGAACTTGTTTTGGTAATAAATTTGCAGTTCAGAATGTATTTATTTTAAATATATCAGAATAGCCACCTCCTCTAAAGTCTTTAAGCCAAATGCAAAATGTATTCCTCGGACATCATTCTTCTTCATTTGAAAAACATTGATGTATATGGTTACAATTTTCCTGACTTGTGTTGCAAGGACAGCCTCCAAGCATCTGATGCAGTCTATGGATGGTGTGTCCTGATTAGTGACCCTGAGCAGCATTCAAGAGAGAGAATTTGTGCTGTTTTATCAAATATTGCCACAGCTACAAAACCAACCCTGGTGCAGAAACAGTTAATGTATGACCCAAGACTTACAAGTCTAGGAATTTAAATGCATTCATTCACAGAAACTTTACTTGGCAAGATTCTAGATTATACTATGATTGGTGAAGTAAGCTTCACGTGGATAACAAATGGGCTATGCAAAGCCATAGAAAAATATGAAACTCCTAATTTTTTTTCAGTCCTTGTGCAAAACTCAGGTCTCCTGTTTCCCAAAGAATCAATAATTCCTCTTCATATTCTCCAGTGCATGCTTCCTTCTGGGAGCAGACCACTTATATCATGGAGTTTTCAGTTCAATTTTTGATTTGTCAGTAATACTTTCCTCTAAACTTCTCTGCCTGATGCTATGGATTAGCAAGACATTGCCTTCTGGTTTCTAATAGTAGTAGGCAATGTTATTACATTATATATCATTTTTAGTGCCTTTTCAGTTATAGGAATGGGAACCCAGCAGAAGTAATGTCTCACTTTATGAGAGATTATCAAAAATGATCAAAAGATACAGTAAAATAATTAAAGATATACTCAGATGCTTCTTAAAAAGGAACTAGAAGTCAATTTCAAAGCTAATCCTCAGATCCACTGACTGAAAGAATATCTATGAATTAATCAAAATTTAGCAAAGCAAACCAATGTTTCTTTGGTCTATAGAGGTCTCAAAATGCTATTCAGAGGCATAGTGATATTGTATGTTTTCCTGGAATTACATAACTGAATGAGGTTAATTTGTGTAAACTATTCGTGGAGGTGACTGAGCAATTGTGGTGAAAAAAAAGTAAAGCAAGAAGACATAATGTCAAGCTTATTCTTATGTATGACTACATACAATTTCTTCTAAGAAATTCCAAACTCCGAAATGAAACAAATTCTATCTCAGTGGATCCAATTCATCTAGTGAAGCTAGATCCCAAAGAAGCACAGAGGAGGCCCAAAATAAAGTGCTAGTGCTTTCACTGAACATGGAAGAAGAAAAAGGAATCAAAATACATTTTTTCCAGATTTCCAGTGCTTTGAATATCAGGAACTTCCATGAAAATTCTAGTCAAAGAATTACTTTCCATACATACAATTTCATTTAGTTGAAACTGTGCTTTCTTTCTTTAATGGTTTGAAAGGTAAATTTTGAACTAAACATTTCTGACAACCTTAATCATTAATTCTTTCATCAGCCCTGTTGGTCAGGATGTTTTTATCCCAGAAAACAACTTTTTCTAAAGTTGTAAGTCAAATATTTATGTCAATGACATTTGTAAAGCAGGCTGACAGACTGTATTGTATATGTTAAAACTGACTCCAACTCTTTTGTGAGGGAGTTAGAACCTTTTCAGAAATGCCACGACTGAAACAACAGGGTGTTGTCTGTATTCCCTTGACCTGAGCCACATTAGCATCAGTGATTACTTTCCTGAAGAACAGGAATAAAAAAGATCAGCCAGATTCATTCCTTTGAATTTATGTAAAGATAATACAAACATTGCCATTTGTTCTTATTTCTTATATGCTCCTTACTTGAAGATCTCAATTTAGGAAACAAACAAACAAAACAATGCATTTCTTTATTTCTGTATACTAAGGGATTTCTCAAGTTCTACTTTCTGTTCTATTTTTTCAGATAAGATGGATAAAACACTAAGGTTCCACCAGAACAGTTTTTCAACCAAAATATAACCATCTCTTTTAAGAAGTAACTGAAGTGTTTGCATCTGTATTGAGTGTTGCACCTGAAGCCTATGTTGGAGGTTTCATCCTGCCAACATTTATATGCTGATTACTCCTATAAAACTTGAGAGTCATTTCCCCAGCAGCACCTGGAATAATTGCAGAGTGACTGGCAAATGAATCATGAAGGTAGTGTCAAGTGTGCTAGTCACTGTGCAGCTAATAATCTCCCAGAATCAACATGAAGTGTCTGCATATGACCTTTTGCTTTTCTGCAGCCCTGTTTTTGTAACCTTCTTCCTTCAATTTCTGTGTTGCTGTATGTAACAAGAGCAAGAGGATGGACCACGCATTTGTAGAAGTCTTTTCCATTGAAATTAAGCTTTAGATGTACTTACAACCTTTTAACAGGCATGCACAAGTTGTGCTTTAGTTTTTCTGCTGAACAGCAGTTATTTAAAAGTATGATGTGCTTTTAAAAAACAAGTCAAAAAGCATCATGCTATAAAATAGATATTCTAAGTTCTCAAAGAATAACAGATGCATAATAAATTCAACATGGCTGATTTTCTGATTTTTCTTTAAAAAGCCTTTTTGAAAACTATATGGCTTCTGTTATTTTACACCTAAGGAGGACAATTTTTCAAAGTTACCTTTGTAAGTCTAAACAATTCTCTTTTAAAAGAAAAATCCTCCTCAATTAAAACAATGCTTTGAAGTACCACAGTTACCATAACTATAAATAAATGATCTTCCTTTTGTTTACTTGATTGACAGCTGCTAAAGCTTAAAGAAGAGAATAAATACCCAAGTAATCCCAGAAAATTCAGTAGTATGGGCATTTCCATCAGCTAATTCCAAGATGCTTTCACCTTTCTTCCTTTTCCAAACAACCACTTTCTGATACTCTTCTCCCATTTTCTCTTCATTCTTCAAAGGGTCTTTTGGAACAACATGCCCTAAGTGTTCCTGATGTCAGCTGCTAAGCAGCAGCCTCTGCTGGCAGACTTCCTTATCAGCTAGAGAAATCTGATCCTGATCGTGCACTGTAAAGGAACCTTGGGGAAGCACACCAGGACACCCAGAGCTACTTATCCAGTGACTTATGGCTGTCGTTCCTTTATTGTGTTAATGTCCCCAACTTCCATGGCCCACTAGAATTAAGCCCAGTATTAGGAAGCTAGAGTTATTTGCATCTGGTGAGTTGAATTAACAGTGCTTGTATTGTGTGAAGTTGTGTAAAGCAACTTTCATATATTATAGGACAGATACATTCATAACCTCATATATTCCTAGGAAAACATCTTGGAAATTTTAACTAATGCAACTTGGGAGTTTTATCCTGTTAGTTTATCATGTTATTTATATGATTAGATATACAAATTTCATGATGTATTTCAGAATAGCTCCTGTAGCATGTTCTACATGTTTTTTCAACCTTTTCAGAAACAAACCACAACTTTAATATCAGAACTTTGTCACTGAATGATTTCTCTCAACAAGTGATGCATGTGAGAAATGGTTCTAATTATGTATAGTAGCAAAATTCTCCCAAAAAACACAGGCATTAAAATTAACACAATCTGGACTGTAGTGATTTTTAAAAAGGGGAGAGCACATGGATGGTCTTTTGTCCAAAATAAGCAGATTCCATATAAATTATATAGCATGGTACTTCAAAATTTTGTAAGTGAGAGCAAGTCAGAAAACAGATGATTTACCACCAAGAGAGGACAAGTGTTTATAGTTTACTATAAGTGTGAGAGTGGAGAAAAGTGAAGCGCATAACCCCTGCTCCTGTCCCTCCAAGACTAAAGTGCCCTTTCTTATCTGAAAACACATCTGCAGTACATTTGGATGGGACATGCAGGCTGCATTTGGCATGTAGGTTATTGCTTGAAGAATCATGTTAGAGATGATACTGATGGGAATACAATTTTAAGTTCATATTTTCTCCTGTGTTAATACAGAATATATACTACCAACAACACTTATATGACTAATTTAACAAACTGCGTATGAATTCTGACAGATCCATAATCTTCCCATTCATAATTTAAATCTATTATGTAAATAAAGTTTACTATTAGAAGGCAAAATGGTGAACAGTAAGGTGTATAATTTATTTCTTAGTTCATTAAGTACAATATTTAAGTTTGCCTAGTTTAAGATGTTGTCATACGTAAGCTGAACATACTTGCAACAGCCAGTCATTCATAGAAGTTTCAGATGCTCCTCCATCTTCCAAAAAACATCTCCCTATTACCTGCTTCAAAATGATTATGAAATCCCTAACGTGATAATACCAAGAAGTACAACATTTGGTGAAGATATTTTGATATGAACAGAACTGGTAGCAGTAATACAGCAATAATTATTGGCTCATTTACGGACTATTTAGCTCGTGCAGTGAACCAGATGAGAACAGCTAATGAGCACAGCTTCGTACTGTAATTAGTAGAAGAGTAGTGACTCACACATGATTTAGTTTGCAAAAGTCCATGTATTTACACAAAAGGTTGTATTCTCTGTGAAGTTGTGGCCATATAGTGACCTGAGATTACCATGCTTTACTTTCTAATAAACCATAAGATTGATTTATAACATCAGAATTTATGTAAATCTAAAAGAAATGCAACACTGAAGATTTGTGTGTGTTCTTTATTACCTGCATTCTAGCTTATCAGAACCTACGAGTATTTTGCTAGTCAACATTTTTTCTATCATTTCAATGTTGTTGAAATACATTTGAAAAAAGACCATAACTCTAGCCCTACTGGCAGAATAAAGACAGTGCTGTTAAGGCCACTGTTAGACCGTCCAGCTTTTGGAGACTCTGCTTGACCCAGAGAGATCCCTCCCAACCCACATTGTGCTGTGATTCTGTGGTTACACATAGCATTTTACTTCTTAAAACTATGTAGCAAACCAAGAATAAATATTTATTTAAAGAGCTCTGATACATTGTTTCAGCTGGCCATACAAGATATAAAACAAAGGTATTGTAAGATTCTTAACAGTAAAAAAAACCCTATTCTTCACATTTCAGACTTCTGTCTTTCACTAATTTATTTGTGTTTTCAACACGTGATAATTGAAATGCTTCATCATGGGGACAAGCAGGAAACAATGAACAGGGAGGCATTATTAGTATGCTTTCACAAATCTGCTGCATATTGTTAGCTCTTGCCCATTTCTTGCCCATTTCAAGCTGGAAAACGTTTACAGAAAATTTAGTAACTATTGCAGAAAAGATGATTAGTCTGAACAGTGCAAAGAAACCATCATCCTTAGGATCAGAGACTCTTCCTGCCCTAAAATGTTTTATTTGCTGTTGTTTTTTGTTTGTTTGTTTGTATGTTTTTTCCAGTGGCTTCATTTACTTGCCTATAGTCCCTACCACCTCAATTTCTTTGTCATTTCTTTTTTTTATATTTTAAAATTAGGAATGTCATATTTGTCTTTCTCTGCACTATTCTCTCCCATTCCCACTTAGACACCTGGGACACCAGTCCATTTGTGACTGTGTAATGAATAAAGTTGTCACCGTACAAACTCAGAAATCTTACTTTTAGCTGCTGAAAAATATCAGGTCTCTCCCAAACACTACTGAAATCTTAGCCTACAGAGCATGCCTAGTCTTTCACGCCTAACCTAGTGTGCTCAGATGCATTGATTATGTGCTTAAAGGTAAACAAGGGAGAACAGTAATTTTGTATGAAAGCTGCACAAAGCAGCTTCCTGTTTGCCAGCAAGAAAATAGATCTTTTCTGGGTTTGTTTGTTTTGTGCCTAGGAAAGAGATGAAGCATCAGGTAAAGTAAATCAAGATTAGAATTTTTCCGTGCTCTGACTACTTGAGATTTTGGGTCTCCATTGTTTCAAGAACATTTTTTTTGGGGGGGAAGAATGCTGGGGAGTGCTGGCAGGGAGGGTTTTTTGCATGAGACTCCTTAGTCTTTCTATCACAAATCACTGAAAGCATGTCTGTCTTAGAGATAGGTAAATATATATTCTTAATCTAATTCTCCCATTTCTTAAAAAGAAAAACGAAATGTAGAATTCAAATTCAAGAATAACTTCTAAGAAAAAAGATACAAGTGACAACACTACATACATACAATGAAGGACCACAGTCCTCTAAGTATAATATAAATACAGGATAGCACACCAGATACCAAGATCATAGAGTTGTAGAATCATAGAATCATAGAATCATAGAATGGCTTGTGTTAGAAGGGACCCCAAGGATCATTAGGTTCCAATCCACCTGCCACAGAAAGGGCCACCAACCTCCAGATCTTGTACTAGACCAGGTTGCTAGGGTATGAAACTACAGGATGAAAACCTATACGCTCTTCTTTCCTGAAGAGTACTGTGAATGCTCATTACTGTGGATGGCCTCAGATCTGCAACACTGCTACTGAAAGCAGTTCTTACTCTCACAAACTTCCACTGAATAGCAGAAAATGACCAATAGCAATAGGGGATTACCCTATTAGGAAAGGACAGAATAAAAATTTCAGTAACTTGAAGTTTTCATTAGGTCACTGGACCACTGGCATCTTATTTTAATTAGATCAGCTTCGATTGTGAACCATGGATCAACAGCTAACACTGAAAAGCAAATCTTGCTGAAAAAGAGTAAAGCATTTCTCTGATGGATCACAGATGTGTCTGTGTACATTTGCATCTGCTGTAAGAGTCGATGTTGATTAAATAAATGATACAAATATTATGCAAAAATTATAATTACATTTTGAAAATGGAGACTTTCCTTTTGAACTTCCTTTGATCACTATCACTTGGACAATACTAGTATTCACATGCTGCCACTGCAATTGGTCCTTTTCATGAGAGAAATATAGGGATGAATACATTTTTGAAAAAATCTGTTTTCTAAGTTGTGTCAAAGAGGTGCTCTTGTTCAAAGGGCAGTATTTTCCTCCTGTCAATGAACTTGTTAACTCCTGAATTTTTAACCTGAATAGAGACATTCAAATATTAAACTGAGTGGCTTTGGTATTTCTTACTGGGTTGGAAAGAAGAGCTAAGAAATAAACTGGCAGAACGTTAAGAAGCAGCCTTCATGCCTGGAGTTGCAGAATAATGAGCATAATGATTTCACAAGCTTTGCACAGTATGCATCTTGGAGTATACATAAGTACATTCAATCTTAAAGTCACATATGAACAATGAAACAAATAATGAATAATGAGATGCTGAAACTGAACAGTCAGTGAGGTAGAATTCGATGTGCCTTATTTTTCTTCAGTAATTCCTTCCTTTTAGCCTGAGACACAAGTAGAACAAACAATTAGTGCAGTAATTGATAAGCTGTGCCTTCAAAGCTTGTGGTGAGCATGGCTATGCTTTACAAGTCTAACAACGCAAACAACTCTTCCTTGTGATTAGCATGTTGCCTGTTTACAGATTGTGGTTGGGATGTACTTCTGTATCAGTTTTTTATCTGCTTTTTTTTGGTTAGTGAACCTCTAATAAACATGTATTTGGTTTTAGATTTGAAATGCACTTGTTTATGGAACTGTTGAAATGCTTACAAATGTATCTTGTTTTCAGGGAACTAAACTTGCCTTCTGATGGGATTAAGTTGCAGCTGACTGTGATTTGCAGAATAATGCTGTAGTTATGAAAAAGTTCTCTGATTTTGTGTCTGGTAATTCTGCATTACTTGAGCTAATCAAACATTAATGTTTCTAGAGCCAGATTTTGTTCAAATCTAATCTATTCGACTTTTACTTAAAAGAAGAGAAACAATACAAGCTTTTTTAAAAGCCCACAGAAATTGAAGATTTCTGTTGTTTTTGTAGTCCTAGAATGTAGACTTCATCAATACATTCTAGGACAGAATAAAACAAAATCATACTTTGTACAAAAAGGAGAATTAAGCAGAAAAACAGCATACCATTTACAAGCTGTCATGGATCAGGTATTATGTCTGAAAGATGTTTTGTGAAGAAATGAAAACACCTTACAATTACATAAAAATGAAATGTATTATATGCAGGGGACTTTTCACCAGTGATTTCAGGCCTCCCTAACGTGTATGTCCTTCTCTGAGCTTGTTTTTGTATTTCAGACAATAAAGTCACAGAACTGTAGGGGTTGGAAGGGACCTCTGGAGATCATGTAGTCCAACCTCCCCTGCTAAAGCAGGTTTCCTACAGTAGGTTGCACATGTAAGCCTCCAGGCAGGTTTTGAATGTCTCCCGAGAAGGAGACTCCACAACTTCTCTGGGTAGCCCATTCCAGCACTCTTCACCCTCAAAGTAAAGAAGGTTTTTCTCATATTCATATGGAACTTCCCGTGTTCCAGTGTGTGTGCATCACCCTTTGTCCTGTTACTGGGCACCTTTAAAAAGAGACCAGCCCCATCCACTTCACTCCTACTCCTTAGGTATTTATAAGCATTGATAAGATCCTCCCTTAGTCACTCAGCCTTTCCTCAAAAAGGAGATGCTCCAGGCCCCTAATCATCTTTGTGGCCCTCAGTTGGACTCTCTCTTGAAGTTCTCTGTCTTTGATCTTACAGATAGAATCACAGAATTGCTCAGGTTGGAAAAGACCTTAATGATCATCAAGTCCAACCGCAACCTAACCATACTACCCTACCTCTAACAATTTTAAATCATGTCCCTGAACTGAAAGCTCATTCTAAAAAACATCAGATTTCTGATCCATGAAAATATAGCTAAGATTTACAACCTTATAAAGTAGCTTTGCCAAGAAATCCATCCACATGAATGCAGATATGTTATGTATGGGAAACAGAACAAAACCAGGATCATTTGAAGTTACACATATCAGGATTTTGATGGTTTTTCCAGTGATAATGTAAATTCTCCTACAATCTGAGCATAAAATACAGGCAGAAGTTGAAGTGAGGTGAAGTTTGGGAAATAGTAAAATTAGATCTATGTTCACCAGACTAAGTTCTGAGCTTGCCTTTCAAATATTGTTTTTAGTACTTTTATTTCACCATTTATCCATGAAACAAGAATACTGCACAAGAAAAACTTTCTTACTGTACTGCAGTGTCTGGTACTATATTCAAGCTTTTCCCGAGTGCTTACAACTGCTGTAGGATTCAGCTAAGCACTTAAAATTTTACTTATTTTTTTTTAAATGCATTTCTTTACAGTGAGATAATCTATTGCCAATGTAGCAAAATTTCTTGTCTTGTTTTCTTGCTTTCTAATAACTAAATGTATTCCTATGCAAGTCTTTTCTCAGCTTACCCTCTTTTATAGAAAATTTTAGGAGGGATTGAAAGTATTATTTTAAAATGAAATAATCTTAAAAAATATTCTATTGACTCAGCAAAAAGAAACCCCTTTCATTATTAACTAAAATTTATGTAAAGACTGCCCACAACTTTAAATTGTAAAAATGAATGGTTGTGAAAAAGTACCCACAACTTGAAGATATAATGAGATAGACTGAGGTTTTATGCTCTGCCGAAGATCAAGTAGGTCCTTGGGACTTGTCAAAGGAAAAATAAAAAGGTGTATTTTTCCCAAATGAATTGATGCTGAAAATTTTCCATTGCTCAGTTTATATAGAAAAGCAGATTATTTATGCTCTGTTGATTTCCATTTCTAACACAGTTGTTCTCTCTCTCTCTCTTTTTTTTTTTTAATCTGCTTTACAGTACTTTTAAAATGAAGTCTTTGTGATTCACAACTGGAAGTTAATTTTAAGTAGATTGAACCCAGCCAAAATTTTTAAAGATCATAAATTTACTTGGAAAACATAAGGATAAATACTATTTAATCTACTAAAGATTCAGAAATGTCTGTGTAGTATTCAAATAGGAATACAGCTTATTATAGCAAAAAATTATGCATTATGCTGGGTTCATATTGGCTGCCATATACAGGACAGTTAGTGAAACAGAAGTGTAAGTAATTCCTCAGCTTCATGGAAAACGTGATGGTCAGAGGTCCTGTTTTTATCCATAGCAGTAGCAAACATGAAATACATAGTCTATCCAGCTTCATTTTTCCACTGACTGGCTGAAACTATCCTTGAGACGCAACCTATTCTGCTAACCTTTGACAAGATTGAATATTTCATTGAAAAGAGATAATTTTATTGTGCTTGGTGGAGAGTACAGAGGGGAATTCAAGAAACAAAAATAAAGAAAAATACCCACTAGCAAACTCCAATTGCAATATAATAAATTATTGTCATAAGAAATATTGTCTATATTTCTAAGATTAGTTCATTTTTCTTAAGCTTAAAAATATGGTATACTAGTGGTATATTTTTTAATGCTTTGTGGAGAGTTTTATTTAATTTTTTTTTTCCAGATAAAGGAAGTACAAGCTAAATACCTGTAGAGGTTGCTTGCGGAGTGAAGATGATTTAGGAGACACTGACGCTCCTAATTCATAGGAATATCAAATGCCTATAACACAAATCAGAATTTTTTTTATAGCAAAACTTTGTAGCACTCTTTGGAGCCTTTTCTGAAAATAAAACTCTTCTGTCATGCATATACGACATAGCAGGCTGATGGTGACGTGTCATCTGTTCAGCTTAATGGTCAAAGTTTACAAAGCCCTTTGATTCTGCTTTCTTACATCCCTTCAAATTACTTCCTGAACCAGCAGCTCATATTTAGTGTTCCATCCAGAGAAACAGGAATGAGAAAAGAAGACAAATGAGACAGGGAACTTGAACATTATTAATCTCCATACTTCAAAGAAAAAAAATGCCAGAGAGAATACTGCATCCTTTTTCAACCTTCAAGCTAACAAACCTTCCTGTGAGTACTAGCCTGAGAAAGAATTTTGTTTTCTTCCTATTGTACTGTTCTCTGTTGTGACAGTGAAATCTAAAGTTCTTCACTAAACTTGCAATTGCTTTTCTCTCCAGGAGAGCCTCCTTCCTGAAGGCAAGAATCAATGAAACACAAACCTAGTCTCTGTAAGGTGAAAAAAAATCATGGTCCTATATGATAAACTAGAGGATTAGCCTCAACACACACTCAACAGAAAGCAGAGATTTGTGTACAAATATCTAAATAATTAATATAAAATATTATGAAGTCTTAAATTCAAGGAAGCTTTAAGAAAAATGATGCTATGTTCAGTATGAGGAAGAAACTGCAAACAACTACTTCTGGTACGAAAAAGAAAAACATTTTTCATCTCTTATTTACTTAAATTTATCAAGACTACATTCACAAAATAAATAAATAAATAAATATATATATATATATATAAACCAAACAACCAAACCAAAGAACCAGCTGGTTACTGAACAGGGTAATCCAAAACTCATCAAAGGAAATTCTATTCCTGATTTTAGCAAATTATGAATTGATAAATATTTGCAGATGTAAATGCCGCTGTTTTGATGACTTCTCTTTTTATGAAAGCTAGCTTCATATCTTAACCCACTGTAGTGGTTCCTAATGGTTAAGTACATTTGATTTTTATGCTTCTGATTGACTTAACAGTAGCAGATAATCTGGCTCATTTCATATTGGTGTCCTGCCCAGAAGCCAAGAAATATAAACATAAATTATAAGAACTTCAATTTTAAAGTTTTTTTCAGATCACACTCAGCAGAAGAATGTCATCTTTCAAAAGTCTTGACAACTTCTTCATCAGTGACAAAGATGAAAGGATAGAATGCACCCTCAGCATGTATGAAGATGATACAAAGCTGGGACGGGCTGACACATCAGAAGGCTGTGCTGCCATTCAGCAAGACCTGCACAGACTGGAGAGTAGGGCAGAGAGGAATCTGGTAAGATACAGCATGGGTAAGTGTAGAGTCCTACAGCTGGGGAGGAGTATCCACATACATCGGTACAGGGGAGGGGCTGACCTACTAGAAGGGTGCTCTGCAGAGAAGGACTGAGTGTTCTGTTGGACAACAGGTTGGCCATGGGCCAGCAGTGTGCCCTTGTGGCCAAGAAGGTCAACATATACATAAATTATTTATATAAATATAAATAAAAATTTATTTATATACATACAAATACATAAAATATATGAATATATACATTATTTAATACATAAATTTATATATATATATGTAAGTTTTTGTTTAACAAGTTTTAGAACATGTTTACCGGGGAAAGAGAAGGAAGGAAGAAGGGAACAGAAGTGAGGAAATAATCAATGATCATTTGTGTGATGATATCTCACCTGAGTCTCGTTAGGTAGCTGTTACTTTCAATAGTTTTATACTTTTAATATTCTTATTGCATAAACTGACATAGTTGCATTCATTTCAGAGCTACTCTCAAAGCTCGATTTAGGAATTTCAACAGTCATTCACACAGAGAATAGTGAATGTCTTGGGAAAGGAAAAGGACAGAAAAACTAAAAATAAAGAGTGAACTTTCTCCTCTTTATTAAAGCTTTTTTCAGTGCTGCTTAAAAGAGGACATATGATGTGGCTGCAAGTTTCTCTAGAACATCAACTCAAGATGTGACAGGCCTGTATACAACTATATGATAAATGCATTTGATAAATACCTCTGCTGCATCCTTCAGCACAGAAAAAATTAATAGCATTGGTACCTAAGTCATCACAATTGGAGTTCAAAAAACACCACATTATGATATATAGGGGAAAAATAAGACTTCTTGCAGGGTGATTGTTTCAGACTAGGTCAAGCAAGTTCAACTTTTTCTCAGAGAATAGTGAGTTTCCTGTGAGTTGGGGATGAATTTAGTTTTGCTTTTAAATTTTTGTGAAAGATTTTCTAAATATCAAGGAAAAATAGCTTAGTCATTTAGTAAGTTGCCAAGCTTTGTCTTTGTTTCTTTCAGTGCCTTTATGACATATTCAAGATCCTTGAGAAAAGAACTTATGAGTTCTTTTCTATTTTTTCTTTTCCTTCTGTTATCCCTTTTTCCTTTTCTTTCATGTCTGTTTCTGCTCTAATTCTGTCCTTTAACATAAAAACCATAATCTTCTGACTATTTCACTTATTTCTGCAGTACATACATAAAAATAATCATTCTTAAGACAGTGTGCACTGTTGTTAACAGAACAACATCAAGCTTTAGTGCTAAATATGACAATGAGATTAATGAGATGAGAAATGCTTGAACACTGCAGTCACAGTTTCAGTTTGTTTGCAAACACAGTTTGCATTGCTTTATGCTTTGTTTTGAAAGAAACTTTCAAAATATGAATATTGTGTTTCACTGGAAGATTAGGATTTTAGCCTGTGAAATCTGAGTATATCACTGTGGCAATAATGAAGCAAAGCATAGAAACAAGTAAGGCCTGCTGGGTGGATTTCTGTTTTTTCTCAACTGGAAGCTCAAGCCAGAGGCAGTACTTTTTCACATTCATCAGTTGTCCAAAATCCTTGGTTTACCACATTTGCATCAGGTAAGTAACCCTCTAATTTTTCAGATACTCTGGTATTTTCCATCAGAGAGAGGCCAACACACCATTCAGATAGTTAATTTCTTCTGCCAAAGAAAAGCGTTTGCTCTGTTGTACTCAACGCCATCTATATCACTTGGCCTTCTGTGTTCTCCACATCTTGCATCAGACCTCAAGAAAGCTTTAATACCATATGCGGACACAGAACCACACAGCCTTCCAGCACACCATCACATCATTTTTTATTTTTGCGTGTTCTGCAGACTGCCTTTCTAAACCTGTTTCCTTTGCCTCAGTCCATACTGAGCCTGGGTAAGAGAGACTTCCCTTAATCTTTGTTCTGTTGTCAGGTCTTGCAATGGGCAGCCTGCCAATGCAAAATCCTACATTTTACCATAAAACCTAGTCTTAAAACAGTCAGATCTCATGTCTTTCCTTTATTAGAAAGTAGAGTAAAAATATTTTTGCCAGTTCTTAGTAGTGTATAGTGACAGGTTATGCTTGTTAAGTCAAGACATACTGTACTGCAGTTCAGAAAGCAACGGGTGGAACATGACCCACATACAACCCTGAGTAAACTTCACAGAGTTATAAATGGATGCCTAAGCCATGCAGCCTTTGAGAAGAATTACTAAGGAAGTCCAAGATGACACAGCAGTTCCTGGCAACTTTGCATAGACTTAAATTATGAGGCAGAGCCTTGAGTTCAGCACTCATTTTCAAGTGTTCTGCAGTTTTCTGGACTTCAGGAGAAGAGAGTTCTAGCATGTGCTGATGCAGTGATGAGATGAAGAGGGAAAGAAGGTGCCAAACAGTCTTCCTTGCTGTGTCTGCCAGAATTTTGTTACAATATTACATAAGGAGTGGGCATATGGGTCTAATACTGATAGGAAGATCATAAGATATTTACAAAAGACGTCCTTTAAGGGTGGTTAGCAAGTCTTGTATCCTTACTGCATATTATGGAGTTAGGAAACCAGCATGTTCTGTCCTTTATGGCTACAGAACACAGATAGGATTTCCCTTCTGAAGATCTAGTTAGTTCATCCCAGAATGGAGCTTGCATGCATATTAACATTTATACCACACAAAAAAAAAATAAGTGTATGAGGAGCCTGACATTAAGTAGTGAGTGTGCCAATGCGACGGTTTAAACACATCTTTTGAGTTTGGAACATTCAGTAACGTTCCACAATTCTTCTCTTCCATCTTGCTCAAACTAGCTTCTCTTGGCTCAAAGCCATTTTTCCGTGATAGTGTCGATGGCTTTAGCAATGCTAAACAGGCTGTGCCTGTTATCTTCACTTCTTTATTTTCCAGTTTTTCATTGTTACAGCTGCACAGCCAAATCATCAACAATTTATTTCCCACAAACAAAATTGAGCCAATAACGTTGTAAACTAGTATAAATAGAGAAGCAATTGATTCCAATTAGGCAAAAGTTTCAGTATTTCCAGGCTTGCAGCCAGTTTGTGGTTTATGAAATTTAACTAAGTTACAGCTTGATCAACTTGCCACTAAAAAACAAATTCTAGCCAAAACTATCCAGATGATAAAGGAGAAACTTGAAGAATTGATCAGAAGATCTCAGTGATTATGTTTTACAACAGCCATATCCAGCTGTTGTAAGAAACAACCAACCAAATAAAAAAAAAAAAACACCGGTCATTCATGAGATGACCTGCAGGTTCACCAGCAGGTACAAAAAGTCACAAAGAGTTCTGCCTTGCTCTTCGATTCATAGTTACCTTGACACAGAAAAGAAAATAACAAGTCATGGGTATGCTAAAAAGTTTATCTTTCATTTAAGACAATCAATAAATTTAGAAAGCTACAACAAATCCTGAAAAACAGAGTTATTATATTGGTACTGAAAACATGAAACAAAAGTGAAAAATACTTTGTGTATAGGAGTCAATGGGGATAAAACTATTGAAATGGGAATGTAATGCTTACAAAGAGATGGAAAACTAAGTGACTACTGATTATACAATTGAAGAAACATGCAGTGTACTCCAGTGTTCACACTGTTAGACAATACCTGCAATGCTATCCAAGTTATAATACAAACGACACCGTTGGCATAACAGCTGGATAACAATTAGAAAATACAGGGATTGCTCTCATAGAAAATTAATCATGATAACTACTAGACAAATCCAAATGAGAATACTCTTCTTTTACAGCTACTTCCCCACATGCTAGTCTTGAAAAGTATTTAAAAGAGTTGTTCAGAGATCTAAGCAACCTGCTCTGATTTTTGTTACTCTATGCCCATGGAAAATACACACAGATTATAAGGCATCCTGTCTGAAACTTTGGATAAACAGTTTTATGATAATTGGATAAAGAGAAAAATTAGAAGGCTAACCCTACAAGGCTAAGTTAAGAGGTAGGGATCAGAATTGTTTATAGAGAACAACTATGAAAGAGAAAAACTGGGAGAGCTTCATCAAAGATTGCCCTGGGGCCTAACAATTAATCTGCATCCTAGAGATTATATTCAAACTATTCCTCCAAATCAGGCTGAATGCAGATTTAAAAATAAATTGCCAGCTCTGTATATATTATTGGCATAATGTAACAGACACAATTCATGTTTCCTCTTTTAAAAAATTATTGATCACATCTTATCATCTTACATCACACTAGAGACCAGCATCTAGATCCAGTATGGCTCATAAAGTCACCAAAACAGCCAAGGTATCCAGCTGACAAAATGGCTCTTGTGAATGTGGTTCAAAGGTGTACTGCAAAGACTACTTGCATGCTGAACCCAACCAAGTGCTAAAAGCTGCACCTGAGTCCTTCACTAGTGTAGCTTTAAGTCTGATTTTCCTTGCAAATACTTCCAAACAAGGTTTAGTGTGTTCTGAAGATGTTTTGTGAAAATTGTGATTAAACTTAGCAGGAAGAAAAGAAAATAAACAAACATGATATAATGCCAAAGACAAAAGAGATTAAAAAAACAAAAAACAAAAAACAAGACTGTAGTTTCTGCCCACCAAATGAAACCATAGTGCTCTTCAGCAGAAATTGTGATACAGCTTGGTTAGACATAGTAAAGGGATTCAGACTTCTTTTATTCTACCTAAATCTACACATTCAATGAGATTTGAAAGAACAAGGAGCAAAAGAGACTAAAATTCTAGGCAAAGCTGGTATTAATTATTATTATTTCCATTATGTTCAGAGAGCCTGTTGAGAAAGGTACTGTAAAACTACTACATTCAGAGAGAATCTGTACAAAAATCTCTGTCAGCTACCGTACTGCAATATCTTCTTTACCTAACTCAAACTGTAAGATAAAACCTGATTTATTAAGGGCGTTCTGATTTTTTCCATGAAAAGACTATAAATTGTACTATAAAAGTACAATTATACTATTAGAATGCTCATATGGGTACTCTAAAGATTTTGTCTGTGTGATGACTTCAACCATGCATCAACAAGTTTGTAAATGCAATTTGAGGAAATACTATAAAGCTAAAAAAAATCCCAGCTGTTAAAGCTCCAAACATCTGTAACACATTTAAGCATTAGCAAACATGCTCTCTTTCATGACTAGCTTTACTTCTTTGGGGGCAATATTACACAGGGGAGATACAAAAACTGTTGAGGACTTTTTGTCTTAAACAAAAAATTTCCTTTCTTTGAAATATGAAAGGTTCTTTTCACTTCTGTGTGGCTGCAACCTTGGCAGGGGCAGCAGTGGCACACATATTTCTCTTTGCCAGAGAAATTAAAAAACTTGCTTTAAAAATATGACTAGCCTTATTTAACATTACATGCAACCATAATTATCCTAAACATACAAAAAAGATCTGGGGAGCCAGTGAAAATATGAAAATAATAAACAGGGTGATAACAGTGCATTAATATTACTTTCAGTAACTCTTTAAACAAAATTGCTGTTTATTTCCAAACAAAAAATGGTGTACCATAGAAAACAGAAAATCAGAGTTCTTTTTGGCACAGTAAGTCAACACCAGAGACAACAGCTTCATTCTTCATTTATCAAGTCTTCATCTCAACAGTGAATTAAGAGACAATATAATAACTCTTTATCAATCTATCTTTACTTTTATACAAACTGAGTTTTACTGTGTCAGTCTTGTCAACACTGCTGAATATTAATGTGAATAAAGTTAATTGCTGGGTGGGTAAAGGTCTGATGCAGTCAAAGAGAAAGGAAGCACCTAACAGAAATCTGTCATTTATGACAAGCTGTAATTTATTTTCACTTCACGATATGTACTGACAGGTTTCAAATCTTACTCCAGTCTTCACCATAAATTGTAATTATTATAATTCACAGTGACATTTGACCTAGAGGTTATGACCTAGTTCAACACATATAAAAGACTTCACATCTTAGGGAATTCATCTGCAAATTCCTGCATGTATTTCTCATTGTAAATCCAATTATTTGCACTCAGCACTGACTACGCAAAGTAAATTTTGTGACTTGCACTCCTTAAAAAGCGAATAGCACATTTCTTAAACAAAAAACATGAAATGCTTATGACAAAGTATTTACAAATATTTAATGGCTAAGATTAATTATTTTTTATTAATTTACAATTATTTGTAAGTTGTACAATATTAGGCAATGATGACATAAGAGCCTGATGAATTTTGCTATTTTTATAATGATAGTCAATTGGTGTTGGCATCACAAGCAACAGGTGAAGTTAACTGAGATTAGCTACTAAAGTTCTGCTCATCTGTTACTTGATATAAGTTTAAGCAAAAAACTGCTGATGAGTATTCCACTTTTGAAGCCACGCAGAATTCTTATTCTGACTGGGTTTAATTTTAATCTACATCTAGAAAAGCAGTTTTGAAGTCCGAGCTTATTGGGTCATAGCTTCATAAATGTAATGTAAGAATCTCTCTTAAAAATGATATCAATATAAAAAGATAACAAAGATTTTATAATTAGATGATACAGGTGATAACAAATGTGCTACTTCTAAAAAATCAGACATTTAAAGATAATTCTACTATTCTACTAAAGATAACTCTACTAAATTAAAGTTTTTTCCATTTCGTTTTTAAAGATACTGATCTTTTAAAGAGTCTTGAAAAATGAAGTCCAAAAAAATGTCTATTACAGATATCTATAAGAAATGTTTCACCTCCCTCTTTTTTATTCTTTCCTTTTTTTAACATATTCTTTCTTAAGTGAAAGAATTGGAGCCCTCCTTTGTAGGTGTTGTGTAGCCTTCACCTTTAAAATACAGCAATATCAGTAAGGAGAGTTTTGATGTTTATCTCCCTGGTTCATTCTTTTCCTTGTATTTGACTTTTATCTCATTTTTGATACAGGTAGTAGTACCCATGACAGTCAGACTATGATTTCTGATATGTGAGAATACTTTTAATTAACTAATCAGCTTTCTTTGTCTTGACTATACCTTTAGCTTCTCAGGCCCATATTTTTTCTGCTAAGCATCCATCAATGTTCTTCCCTCTCTAAGCATATCTTTTTGCTAAACATAATAATCTGCATTTCTGCAAAATCTTCTACTTTTTTCATAGTATCAGAATTAATGCTTTGTTCCTACTTCACACAACTGAGTTAATGGTCATAGAGACAACATTTAGAGAACTGGAAGCAAAAAAAATGAAAAAAAAAAAAAAAGGACTGATAGCATTGTTTGGAAAGGCATAGAGATATTGACTTCTCTCAGCAGAGCACTTTTTCTGTTGCTTTTGAACTCATAATGTTTTTCTCAAAAATCAGTAGAGATTTCTGCAGCATCACACCAGGGAAATCATGCATGAAGCACTGCGTCCAACTAAGATATTACACAGCCAGCAAGTCTTTGAGATTTCTGCAAATTCCTGCCACTGTAGAGCACAGACTTGTAAGCTGAAACTATTACTGACAGAGAGCACAAACTGGTGATGAATGAAGAGGAATGGTGTCTGAGGAAGGTGGAGTAGGAATGCCAGTCTCCCAGAAATGTGGATTAAACACAGAGAAGTTTAGGGTTAGTAGCAGGAGGGAGAAACTTGAAACAGTTTACACTGCTTTAGATACAACTTCCTGATATCTCAAGATTTATTCAACCATAGCACAAAAAAATCTAGACTTAAGGATCTAACAACTGCCATAATTGTAAAAGTGATTTTTAGCCAACACTCTTTCTGCCATCCATTCTTCAAGTCACTATCTAAATAAGAAATTCTTTAAATATTTAAATATTCCAATTTTTATAAAATGTTTGCAGGAACAGGTTTTTGATCTGTTTTCTCTGGCTGCATATTAAAGAACAGTAGCTTTTGACAAAAATATGATGGAATAACATTCTAGTGGAATTATTTTGTCTTAGTGACCAACCCTATTGTTTGTTTCTCCATGAATTTTACTTGAAATACTGAAACTGTCTTGCAACAAAAGCCATGTGACTGCTTTTTCTGCACATTCTCTTCCTAAGTGGTGCTAGAACTATTAAGATTAAAAAATTGCATTTTGAAGATATTCAGGGTTCATGCCATTATCTGTAGGTACATAGGGAACAATGAAGGGAAAGAAATACTGTAACAAAGACAGCAGGAGAAAATCCATATCTGAAAACTCTGATTCAAATATGACCTATTTAAAATAATTAGGTATTCCAGAGAGGATTCTGTCTTTCATTTTAAACACCCGCATTATGAGCAGTACTACAATCCATCTACAAGTCTAACAAGTGAAAAAAAAAGAAAACAAAAATAAAAACAAACAAAAAGCCAGCACTGACTTGAGTAATGATGTAAGGTCAGTAATATCTAAAACACATTTTTTCTTTGGATTTTTCAAAATAAAAGTAATCTATAGAACAGTCTCTGATTTCCTGCAGAAAGCTAAACCTTCAATTTAGAGCTGTATCAAACCATCAGTGCAAGATACATTATATCCTTTCTAACATGTCATTCAGGTATCCCTTGTCACAAGCAAAAATTTAACCATGTGACCAAGCATATGCTTCTACAACCTTCACAGAGATACTAGCATTACAGTTCCCTATTGCAAACAACCAACTGCAGTACATCACAAGATTCACATTCTCTCCCTTTCTGAATTACTTCAGTTAAGCACGCATATACTTTTTGATATCCCAGTGATGTATATTCAGAATATAAGTCCCTGAAGTATTGCTCTGAGCTAAGACTGGAAAATATGTTTACTGTTGATTCTGGTTTAATTAGTATGATCTAAAAACATTTTGGCAGAGACTTGTTCTCTATCTCTACCTATGACAAACTTAGTTATCAGATGCACATGTATGGAATCCATCTTATTTTACTGCTAACAGAGCAAGTGTCTGAATTAAAAATTGTTTTAAATTCTGTGCTTGCTAAAGCAAAAGTATGTCAAAGTTTGGACAGATGTGGTGTGTAATATATCCTCTCCTTGTTGTTTGGCCTTTCCAACTGTGGTTGCAAAATATGTTTATTGTAATGAGGTACCTGAATCATCTTCTTTGATCCTGAAAATGGTTGTTACTGAGAATAAATCCTATTATAAAGAACATCTTTTAATCAGAATTTTGAAACACTTATGAAATTAAGCAAAGTCTTCAGCACTTGTCCATGGGATCAAAACTACTATACATAAACACCTTATAAATCTGCCAAAAGATATAAATCTGAACAACAAAACTTGTTTTTTTCCTAGACACATTATTCTTTTGATAAGGACCTGGCTCATTTTCAGCCTTATCTTTTTGTTAAGGCAGAACTGAAAGCAAAAGCCTTGAAAGTAGTTAGAAAAACAGTGTAATCACAAATATACCATTATCCTGTCTCTTGTAGCTTTTATATTTGACCTTCTCAAAGCTATGGACAGCAAATTACTCATTTGATACCTGAGCTGCATAAAGAAGATTGAAATCTGGGCTATTAACGATCTTTTCACTCTGTTTAGGATATTCTCGGTAAGAGCTCATGTGTAGTACAGGTGCTGGCTGTCTACATTATTTCTAGGCCCCCAACAAAATATAGAGATGGGAAGTGTCATTTATCCTGGATACACTAATGCTGAAAGAAATCTTATTACTGTATAAAAGCTGCTTGAAAGGAGGAAATGGTTTTCTAGGAGACCAGATACAATTTGGAGAAAAAATTTGAGGTCCTTTTCCATAATTTTTATAGTAAGTGGACCACATTGCTAGATTTCATAAATGAATGATCAACTAAAATGAAATAGACATTTTTACTGCTGATTAAGGTGATGATTAATTAGAGAACAGACAAATAAATTGTTTATTCAAAACAAGATTATGCAGAGTATTTCATCCCTACTCTTTGCAAAGTACTTTAGACTTTGATGAATTCTATTTGACAAAAGAGCACCAATTCTCATTTGACTAAAAGCACAAAGCAATTTTTTAACTTTGTTTTTTCTTTCCTTGGTAGGACTTCTTGAAACACCTGGAAGATAGGAAAAACATCCTTATCACAGATGGTAAAATGTTGGAACATATGAAAGACAAACTGCCATCCTCAAAGTTAAATGAGCGTGGGAGATCTAGAAATTCTTTTGAGCATATAGGCTTTAGGCAGTAATAAAAACATAACCACCTTCCTTCTTCCTGCTTCTCTCCCTGTGCCCTTCTATTAACCAGGTATGGTTAGCAGGCCACAGTCTGATTTGAGATTTTAACAATTCGTGCAATCTACTTCTTACATCTGTTATATGCAAGGTTCTCATCAATTTATGACTTTCTGGATGATTACCTAACCCTCTAGAGAATACTTAAAAAATAACATCTCCTTCTCCTTCTCCTTCTCCTTCTCCTTCTCCTTCTCCTTCTCCTTCTCCTTCTCCTTCTCCTTCTCCTTCTCCTTCTCCTTCTCCTTCTCCTTCTCCTTCTCCTTCTCCTTCTCCTCTCTTTCTCTTTTTTCTTTTTAAATCAAGCAGTCTCAGCTTAAAGTCCCTTTTGTATTTCCACAGAATCAAAGAATCATCAGGGTTGGAAGGGACCTCTTCAGACCATCTAGTTCAACCCCATAGCTAAAGAAGGTTCATAGTTTTCATAAAACTTAATTTTTAGGAATGTCTTCAGTCAAAACCAAGGAAACGAGTCAGGCAATGCAGATAGCAGAGATCTCAGCAGTTTGCTCTCAAGGCTCCTCCAAGCTTTTCAAAACAGATCTTACATTCCAACAAATACATAGTTTCTTCTAGTAGGAAAGCTTGAGGAATAAATCACAGTTCAACTGCTTCTCTGAGTCCTCACCAAGATTTAACACACAAAATCTACACAAAAACACCCCTAATTGAAATGGATACAGGAAAGTCCTGTTTCACTGCCCTAAATTCCTTCTCCAGCAGAATAAGTTTAGCATTAAAAACCTCTGTGCTATGTGGATAGTTACTTATTTACAACATTGATCTGCTAAGTACTGATAGACAAACACCAAAAATAAAAAGAAACCTAAAATAAAATCCCCTCCATGATAAAAGCAACCTCAAGAAATCCTTCTTTTATTTAAACTCAAAGGTACAGTAATTTAGCAAACCTAATTTGTAGAATCACTGTGTTTAAGGGGGCAGCATATACACAAAACTCCAATTTCTTACCATGCACTTTTAAATCAATTTTTGTCTAGCATCTATACCTGAAGTTATTATAGAAAAGAAGCTGAGATACCAAAAAGTAAAGAAACTACACTAATTAACACTAAATGAAAACCAGCTTACACATTTTAACCTAGTTTAGTTTCTGCAAAATGAGTTTGTATACATTAAGACAATGAGTTCATATTTGCTCTTGCATCTCTTCTGATTTTAATGAAATCTAATTGTTAAGACTTTTGCATGCTTAGGAGAATTCCACAATGAAGTCCATGAACAAAAAGCAACTTCAGAGGGCAAAGAGGTTACAGAATCTTAATGTAACATTTGGGTAAAATCAGCCAAGCAAAGAGTGATGAGATTTTTTTCTATCAGGTGGCAGCAGATGAACATCTGTGAAGAAGCCAATAACACCAAGCAAAACACAGAAGTTTACCGACATAATGTAAAAGAGCAATTCTGATGGGGAAATATAGAATGAGCATATGTCTGCTCCACATGGATATTAAACTTTGGATGACATTTTCTTTAGAAAAGAAAAAACATCTTTTAATATTTCCTCTTCTACTGTGGACTATCTGCTACCCTGTTTGTAATAATTTGCGAATCATCCTTCAGGCACCACTTAACCTATCTAAATGCAAAGAAATGAATCTGGAATACTATCAAAGCACATACTGAATAAAAAAGAGCCATTCTGCTTCAGCAGCAACATAAGAGACCTGGTTTTGATTATGCATGTGAAGTGTTTAATTTAAACTGCTAATGGTTAACCATGTCTGGCCTAAAGCAATGTAAATCTAGGAAAAAAATACATAAACAAAAGCCCCGCCATCTCCCTTTACTTCTTTCTTCTCTACAGTCAAAGGGAGAGGGGAAAACATAATTTTCTGGAAGATATGAATATCGTTTATGTGATATTTATCAAAAATGTGAAGAGAAAGAAGATGAAAACATTGTAGCTCATACGGAAAAGTCTTAGGATTACCTGTATTAAGATGTCTGTAAAACATCAGTACCTCACAGCAAGACAGATCTTGTCAGAGAAGCATATAGTTATCTATATGCTCCAAAAGTCACTACAAAAGTAATGCCTCCTATATGTTTCCAAGGAAACTACAACAGATATAAAGAGCGCAATTACACTACTTGATGGAGCAAATTATTAGCTAAAACCAGTATTTTTCAATGTAGTCACGACCATTAGCTATGTATTTTCACCAGCAATGAACAAGAGCCTGCAAGCTGTATTTGTGAAAATCTGCACTAGTGGAGGTGATCCACAGTTTCCACTGCTAAAACACCACTCACTGCCTCACTGCTCACGTCCACTGTTTGGTCTTCATAAACATTCAGAAAGTGTCAGTGAATGTCAAGGGATAAAATTTCTTCTGCATGGAGGAATTCAGTTCCACACTTTCACTACATATGCACTTCTATGTCAATAACTAACAATAACAACACCAAGTAACTATTTCTACATTTAAAATTTTCAATAGAATCTCATTTAACAAAAAAGAAATTATTTTTATGCAGCTTTCAAAAGTTACCAGAAATGTTCAGGTTTTGAACTTGACATTTGATTGGTTAGAAAGATGGGAAAATGCCAATGTAATATACCTACCATAGTAAATAAATTTTAAATTTAACATTATAGAATCCAGACATTGTGTACCCTTCCATAATCAAACTAGTTTATGTATGGTTCAAATAGAAGACAAATGTTCAGGATCTTTGCCTAAAGCATTTATATTTTCCAATGAAAGCAACGCTAGTCAAGGTTGTCTGATTTTGACATATATAATTCCTATCCAGACAAAAAAAAAAACAAAAACAAGAAATCGAAGTTTAGACTTAAAATCACTGTATGGGCCTAGTCATTCCTTCTCTAGAGAAGTGTAAAAAGTCCTACTACACGTTAATAAACTAGGAGAAAACAAAGAATGCATGTATAATTTCTTGCTTAGCAACAGTTCTAGAAAAGGATAGCAATTACAGTCATGCTTCATTCAGAATGTTATGTAAGACTATCAAATAAAGGAAAATAAAACTGATGCCAAATAGTATCCAATAGTAAATGGTATCCAATATTACAATCTTGTAATTGTGTGTTCCCAGGTCTGAAAAGGTTTATTTCCACAATAGTCTCCTAGGAATCAAGAAATACTTTCCTGATGACAACTGCTGACTTCCTTTTTTTTTGCGTGTCTTGCTTTGTGTAACAATAGCTTTTAAAAGCTAAGTGTGCAATCACATATACACGTTATTGTGATGGAAACCTAGCTTATCAAAGAACCTACATTATCCTCTGCTGTTAATATACTGATAAAATTCTGTATCTTACACCAGTGGATTCTGTTGCATTTAACACAAACTTTGGAATTCACATCACATAGCAGCCATAACAAACCATTAATTTCTTTTCCTTCTGTTTCCAAGGACTTTTGTATTACTAAACCAAATTAAATAATATCTAAGTCAGACCTTCCCAAATCCAGTAGCAGCATAATAATGGATTTGTTCTGAGTCACTTTGATTTTTATCAGCCCAAGTAACCATGCTGCAATTAAATTATTGTGGTTTACGGGGCCGGAATAGGGAGTCAAGAAGAGGTAAAAATGGACCTAACATAACTTATCAATCTCTTAACTATGTGCCCCATACTAACAAGAAAATAAAACCAATCTTAAAAACAATTGTGCCCATTTAATACGTATGCTGTATTTTTAAAAATACTGTAACTATTATTTTCCAAAGAAGTAAATAAGTTAGTTTCTGGAAAGCCCTTTGTCCGTATACATTTCACCTCATTCTGAATGCAAGTTGTACTGATCAAAAAAATCTATGGCCATAAGGAATGGGGTAAAAGGACAAGCAAATGTTTTTCTAACACTGGATTCTTAGTATTGTTTTTGGTTTTACTGTGGGTTAATAAAAAATCTATGAAAATTGAAGAGTTAAAAAGTTGTTAATTTGTAAAACTTCCACTTTTAATAAAGCTATAAATTCAATAATACTGGATAGTGGTTTTTTTTTTGTTTGTTGTTGTTGTTGTTGTTGTTGTTTGTTTGTTTGTTTTTTTCCTTTCTATCTTTTTCTGGAAAGGTTTAAGTAGTAAAGTGGAAGGACCTTATATTAGGTTGAACAGTTAATACAGCTTAAGTGCACTGTCCTTGTACTTCCAGTAGATGGCAGGTAGAGTACTTTCAACTTTTTAAAACTTTTCTTTTTTCTTTTCTTTTCTTTTCTTTTCTTTTCTTTTCTTTTCTTTTCTTTTCTTTTCTTTTCTTTTCTTTTCTTTTCTTTTCTTTTCTTTTCTTTTCTTTTCTTTTCTTTTCTTTTCTTTTCTTTTCTTTTCTTTTCTTTTCTTTTCTTTTCTTTTCTTTTCTTTTCTTTTTCTTCTCTTCTCTTCTCTTCTCTTCTCTTCTCTTCTCTTCTCTTCTCTTCTCTTCTCTTCTCTTCTCTTCTCTTCTCTTCTCTTCTCTTCTCTTCTCTTCTCTTCTCTTCTCTTCTCTTCTCTTCTCAACTATAAGATGCTATTATCTCAGAAATTTTGTTTTAGTAATACATTCTTTCTGTATGTATGCATTTTTACATTTAACATACTTACAAAAAACATGCCAAGAAGAAAAGGGATGTTTAATAGAAAAATATTAAATGATAAAACAAAGTATAAAGTAATAAAAATAGAGCACACTGAACCACACTCACAGAGAACAGGATTGCTGAAGATATTATTTAAAGTAAAATAGAAATGCTAAATGGTAAACTTAAAACATAAATTTTAAATAATAAACTTTGTTGTTTTTTTTTTTTTCCTCATAAGTCTCCTTTTTTTCTAAAGGCAAGGAATTTTTGTTTTGAAAAAAAGTTCAGTTTTATTATGTATCATTGAATAATTGAGAACCATGAAATGACAATCAATGACAAATTCAGTTTGCACCAGTAAGACTATTTGTGAAACTGAGCTCAAACCCCTGGTAGTGTACAGGAAATTATGAAATATTTATTTTACTACAGGATCATGTAATAAATTCTACTTGCAGCAAACAAGCCCTTCTCTCTCAGAACACAGGACAAATGATGTTCAGTCCGAGATCAGGAATAAAACCATTAACATCGTTGTCGTTGTTTACTGTGTGACACCATGCCATGTTCGCTGAACATTTCTTCACCCCTAAACTACTGAAGACAATTTCATTACATTCTATAAGTGCTTTTCTGTGCGCTCATCAGAGTTTCATAGTGACATGAATGTCACTTTATCTCGTTTTGTGAGTTGAGTTTGTGATTCTGGCTCTATTTTAGAAAAGGGGAAAAATAAGATGATTTGATATTAAGGTCAAAAGCATTTCTGATAATTTCTTGAATTGTCCAAGAAGCTGTGGAGAAAGGGTGCATATTTAGTGTCATAGCACTACAGATGTGTAAAAAAATTTTTTTAGAATAATTTTATTAATTTTAATTTCAGCCATAGGTGAAAGCTTTATGTAAAAAAGACAATTTTATATTTATTAACAATATCTGAAATGGGTTTTTTAAAGGAGAGCGTTAATATCACACAGGAACTGCCATGTAAAGTTACCATATAAAAACAATGATTCAGGCAATTTTCCCATCTTTCTTCATCATTCAACCACGTCTTCCATTCCATGCCTTATGCCACCTTCTGCACAAAATAAATTTGCTTTTATTTTCTGTTGATTTCCCTAAACATATACTATACAGTTGCACAGCATTGAGTGAAGTATGTGAAGCCATCCCATAGGCATGACTGACTATATGAATACAAATTATTCTTCTAATTTCCTGGCTTATAAATTCTTGCAATCATCTCTCATTAAATTCTAAATGACTTAATTTTATCTTGAGACAACCTTTCTGTCCTCTTAGCAATATTGATTCTCATCAATTTTCCTTTTTGATTTCTTTCCTTCCAACCTTCTCCTTGGCTTCTCATGTCAATTTACCTGTCAGACTATTTCATTTCTCCCTCTAGATTCCAAGTCAGATTGAATCTTCCTCTGTAGTGCCTATGATTACATTGACTTTCCCTGCAAACTATTATCCTCTTCCAATCTTTCTATGCATTCTGTTTTGGTTTTTACTTTGTTTCACCGACTCCTCCAGCGGTTCACAGTTTAGACACCCGACTCCCTTTTTCTAACTTCATTATTTCTCCTGGACTCAAGTGCTATGATCCATCATTCTTCCCCTCACCCCAGTTTCTAAGATCTAGCTTGAATGAGATAATTTCTTTCTTTATGTTGTTCAGAAATCATAAAATAAGGTATTATATCCAATCATGAAAAGACTGACAGATGATCATGAATACATCAATATCTACTATGCTCTTCAGTCCAGTGCCTCATATTGACTCTGTGTTAACAGAGAAGCTCGTGCAAGGAAGCCTGACTCCAGTCACATACTCTAAAGTTTGCATGCTCAGATCCGCTGTGAAAATGGCAGACCAACTTTGTGTGAAATAAGAGGTGTGAGAGATGAAAGCAGTGATGAAATCAACTCTGAGCATTATGAAGCTTATACTGAGCATAGACTGTTGTGTTCTGAAGGTTTGTCACTTGAACAAATTTTGGTATTTTAAGAAAATGAAAGCACTTCTTATGAAAAAAAGCTGCCAAATCTCATTCAGAAACATGTGAATTGTAGATTTTTTTTTGAGGAAAAGAGCAAAAAGTTTTATATGTTGATACACTGTCCTTAGTTTCATTCTTGGAAATCACATAATTATTTTTGGCAAAATTAAAACATATTATAAAATTTTAACATATTCTCATGCAGGTGATAATAACAAAAGATTTGAGCCAAATTGGTAGATTAATCTTGTAAGTAACATAATCTGGAAAAGCAGGAAACAGGTGGTGATAAAACTTCTGCATTTAATATATATTTATGCATAGTACATGTGGTAACAATAGTCATTCAGAAAAAAAAAACACCTGGTCTTTGTACATTTTTCAGTGTTTCATCTGCTCTCTGCCTATTTCCACTGTGAGCAGATGTGATATTATCTTGCTTTGTCTACTGCACTTCAAGTAATATTTTGGGTCACAAGAGTTGGGGATTGGTTTGAGTAGGAAGAGGAACTTTTAGTAATGCAATGTAATATAATTTATTTATTTAAAAAAAATAAAAGTAAATAAATCTCTTTCTAAACATAGAAGGAAAAGAATAAGAGATATTATCTTTGTATATGTTGCCATGCCTCAGCTAGCAACCAGAAGTTTAACTCATGCTTTATTCTTTCCCTCCAGATCATGTTCCCAGTGGGGTTTTTTTGGTTGTTGTTTTGAATTTTGCAGCATTTCATTCTTTGTGATATTTTTTGCTGTTTTCCTCAGACACTTGCAATATAATCTCTTCACTCATCTACCTTAAGACACATTTCTGTTTAAAGCATTGAGAGGTTTCCTATGATTATAAACATCCTATAAAAAAATAGAGACCCTAATTATAAATGATCTGTTTAAAGTCTTTAGGCTATAGCCAGTTTCAGTGTAGAAATAAGAACTGAGTCACTGATAGAGTTTTTTAAAAGTGGGACATTTTTAGATTAAAAAATTGAGTTTTCACAGTTAATTAGGAAGCCTAATCAATTCTTATTTAATTGGCTTGCTGCATATGGGTTACACACCCATATATGCAAGATAAGAAAATGGCAATGGCAAGTTCCATACAAATGTGGAAAGAACAATTATCATTCTGGATAATAAATACAGTTAATGCTGATGAAAAATCATTATTTTTCATTAGCACTGACTAGAATTATTAACCTCCATCACCTTCCATATTTTTGGTGACTTCACATGAGAAAACTAATCTTTCCCTGAAAATACAGAAAAAAAAAAAGGTAAGCAACAAAAGACTAAAAGAATCCAGGAAGTAGGCCAAAATAAACAGTGTTCACTACTTAACGTTATTGCAAGACTTTGTCAGCCTGATTCAGTCCAGAGTCCTGAAACTATTCCCTGTGAACATATTTCTGTTAAAAAAAATAAAAATAGGGAAGAGAGAATGGAGTTGTAACATGGCACTCTGTAGTCAGTTTATTTCACAAGTGTTGAAGGCTGGTTGAGAAAGTGGAAAATTTTTGAAGCTCTTGTCATATGCTCCAAATATGTCAAACAAATCTAGAACTAAAACTCCAAATGTGTATTTAGGGACAACACTACATAACAATAACTTTTTTTACACCTCTCTTGCAGCATGGTAGCAGTGACTGTATCCTGAATGCTCTTTCTTCATTTCTCACAAGCTACTAGGGAATATTTTTGAAGAATTAACTTCCGTAGCAGTTTTTAATTCATTTTTACATTTCCACTCAGCAGGACCACTGCAGAGAAAATTTCATGCAAAGCAAATCCACAAAACATGCCACCAATATACAAAGCAGCAGGACTTTAAAATGATTCACTGTAGCACATGATAAAGACTAGTCAAAAGAGATGAACAGGAGTATGTGGATTTAACTGAATTTATCAAATATACTGTGCATTTTGTGTTCAGTTTAAATATTCTTCTATGTTGAATCATTGTTTAAAACAAACAAGCAAACAAATAAATGCACATACAAGAAACAGAACAAAAGTATTTAGATATCATTATAGCAATATGAAGTTCCTGAAAACAAGAAAAAATGAAACAGAAAAGATGCTGCTTGTTTACTTCTACAACCTGCACTGAGGAAATGCCTTGTATTTCCAGCAGCCTAGGGGACAAAATCATAACATAAATTACAGCTCCAAATTCCAAATCCCTTCAAATCATGACTGTCAGTGTTTTCATTCAGCTTAATGGGAAGCTGTACAAACAATTGCGTTATCTTCTTTCCTATGGCACATTCAGTTCCTTCTTGTTTCGTCACCTTCTCTGTCAGCAGAGGATACTAACTTCTCCCTCTTTCCTCCAAAGAAGATATACTCCAACTGGAATATCTCAAGCTGCTGCTCACATGTGTTGGGAGCATGTCTTGACATGGTGAGATTTGCTCCTTGTCCAGAGACAATTACAGGTGGAGAACATCCCCAACTCTGGGGCTCTCAAGTGGCCCAGGCCTTCATGTTCGCCTGCACTTATCAAAAACAAGTTTCCTGTTCTTTAGAGGCTTAAGCCAAAAAGCTAATCACCAACACATGCATGGAAATGGCAGCCATTAGTCTGAGGAAGTTAAGTGTCTGAATTATGACAGAAAAATGTTTGAAGTAGATGTTTACTGGAATTTTCAGGATCATTATTCGGAATACAGCAGCTCTCACTGAAGTGGAGAGTGTGGCTGGATTAGCACGATCATTCTGAAACATTATCAAAACTTTTTAAAAGCTTGACTACTGGCACAAGTCCCTGCAATAGGTGAAGATGAACATATGCCTGGAGAGCACAGTTACTTCAGAGTCCCTGCACAGACAACAGAGACAGAAGAAGCTCCAGAAGGTCATTCAGTTCACAGCCTGCACAGGTGCATATTCCTCATAACTGAGTGTGTAAGGAACCTCAAAAAGTTTGTTTATAGGAGCCTTTGCTCCTATGAGCACTTCAGGCTTTAAGATACATGGGTCAACCTGGACCTAATGGATAAGATACTCCCTAGTTCCATCAATACAGAAAGTTTAGGGAGCAGGACATAAACTCCTCCAGCACTAGTGTGGATAAGATACAGGATTTTGAATGAAAAAAAAAAAAAGAAAAAAGAAAAAGTAGCTTGATTTGATGTAGATACCTGGGATCTTAATAATCCAAATGCTCCTGAAGTCATTGTCAATCCACTTTTGCTGCACAGAAGATTCTAAATTATAAATTAATTACTTCCAAGATAAAGGGAAAAAAAAGAGTATTTCTCTGCTTGTATTAGAGCACATTAAGTTGTATGTGGGCCATAGTACTCTAACAAAAATCAGGATTCTGCAGTTTTTGCACATAAACTAATCCATTATTTTTTACTGAGCTCTTATGACACATTTAATTCACTTTTTTTTTTTTTTTTCCCCTGCCTTCTTGCAATAAAGCATGCTTTCAAATTCTGTTGCTTCTATTAGAATCTTATGTGAGAGAACTGAGATGTGAGAATTTGCTCTCTCAGATAATGGTATTGTAATCTTTGTATCTGTTGATTTGTTGTATTTTCCATGGAAATAAGTAGAAGTCATTACTTTCAGAGTGACTTAGTTTCTGTGGAAATAGGTGACATTACTTTTGGAGTGACCTATGTATTTACAAGGCCTCAAAGTTCTTATTTCTTATGATTACAGAAGGGTAAGCTGAAATGTATGAATTCTTTTTTTTTTTTTTTAGTTTTTTGTTTTCTTTTACAGAAGAATTTTGGAAATATCTTTAAGCAGGTGACAGTTAACTCCAATCCATTCTTTGGCCAGTAATTATTTTCAAGATTTGTTGGTTTGTTGGTTTGTTTTGTTTTTTACTTCTAACTTGTTTTCAATGACTATTTATCATTAATAGATACTAAAATATGCTATCTAAACTTAGGTGTAAGATATAATTTGAGACAAAATGATGTTAATTTATTGTAATTTATACTACATGAACATTTATATGACTGTGATTGTTGAAGTTTAATGAATTCTTGTGAACATTTTTGCAGTAAAATACATAGCACTGTGAAAAAAAAGCAGAATATATATGCATATGAGTGAAATTTCATTTATTCAAAGTTTCAAATATATGTAAGGAGCATTTTTCAAATATCATTCAAATATTTATGTAGAATGTTCAAAGATATGCTACCACGAATCCATTGTAAAAATATCCGAATCCATGTGAAAAATATTGTAAAAATCAATATAATCCTGCAGATTATATTGATATATATATATATGTATATATATATGTATATATAAATGTATATATAATTCAGCTACTTTGGAAATGTATTTTCAAAATATTATAAATCTCTCTCTTCTGCAAATAGCATTTTGTAGGATAATACTCATGAATATCAGGGTATTCCTATCCCTACAAGTAAGTGTTATTGTATTCCTGAGAGGAATAAGGAAAGCAGTCTCAGACAAGCAAAGCTTTGGAGCAGAGCTTTGCCAGGAGACACTGCAGTTACAACAACCAAACTTTATCCCAGGCAGAATAAACTTTTGACAGAGTTCTTGAGGAAATGTTGAACATTTGTCTTTATGAAAAGTGCACAGGAGAAACAATCTAAGTGATCTTATTTCAAGAAGCACTTTGTGAGTGTTAACTATAGAATTCAGAACTTAATCCAACCTCTTACCATGTATTCAACATATAGATTTAGTCTAATCTAGTATTATGGATGAATATTCAAATGTGCCAGAGTTGGGAAATCTAAAATGCAGATTCTTATAGTCGCTGATATTGAGTTCCCTTTTAGAGATGTAAAAATGTATTAGAGTAATGCTTTGAGAATACGTTGCTTTGGCTGTGATGTAGTTAAGTGACAGCTGCTGTGAAAAATAAAAAATTCAATTTCCTAACTTCTGCAGATTGCCCACATCCTCTTGATTTAACATAAATATTTGCAATGAATATATTTGGCATTCCATGCTGAATTGTTTTGGGGTTTGGAAAAACAGATGATTTTTCATTTGAAAGCATGTATGTAATCTAGTAACTACTGACTCAGCTTAATGAAATGCTTTTAATACTTCAAGTCTTAAAAGATACTGATATCTGATATTTTCAGTTCATGATTTGTATGTTTTGCCTATTTCAAAACATCTCAAAATGTAGCATGCTCAAAACTTTACTCAAAAACCCTTGAGGAGAGGAGGGGAGCTGAAATCAGAAAAAAGCATTTTCTGATCATTTGCTCCCCTCTTTTCCCTCCACAGTCTCTGATGTGGTTCCAGTACAGTTTTCTACCAGTAAGACTTTCAATTGTTCACACGGAGATACCATTTTCTTGTTGATGAATTATATGAGTTGTGAAAATTAACTGAACATATTTGACTGTTCTGGTGAATACTGAGTAGAAAGAACATGATGAGGACCAGATGCAGTGGTCTACAAAGCATAAAAATCAATCATCCTAATATTAAAGATGTGAGCCACTGGAGTGCTGATAAATATAATTAACTATTTCCTAGACCACATCACCTGAAATTAGGTCAAAGTAATATAGACCAGCTGTTCCATGATCTTCTGACCTCAACTGTCACTGCTGTAATTAATATTGACCAGCCTCACAGGACCACCTAGGATTTTAATGAATCAATAATAAATGCCTGCTCTTTTCTGCATCTGGGAGGATTTTCATATTTCTGTGTCTTAAAAGAAGAATGTATCAAACTCTGTAAAACTATTATTTCATCAAATTTCTACCAATAAATCAGATTTATGAGAGACTTGGAATACATTTATCTGGATATTTATAAAGAACTCTCCACAAAGACATGTGCTCAAGTCTGAATTGAAAGAAGCTGTTGGAGTTTTCCTCCAACCTATATACGCATTCACAAAAACACACTCAGTCTCCTTCACATTGGAGAGCATACCAATGCTTTTTTGTGAGGTTGGGCTATATATAGTATAGAAATTCTTCACTGTGTGGTTGAGACACAGTCCTTTTGAAAGAAAAATCCCTTTTTTAGCCATACAATTCAAATAATTTAGCAGTTGCTGAATTACACATTGTGTTTTGTATTCATAACACATGAAAACTAACTATAACTTCACAGAAATTATTGAAAACTCTTATTAGGATAAATAATACAGGAAAATGTTAAGTCCTCCTCTGTGCTTTATGCCCCAGAGTTCACTGCAATTAGCCCTTTGAAACAAATAATATTTTATAAATAAACAATATATTATTGTGTCAGTGCCATGGAGAACTATCCACCATAGCATCAATTTTCTGAAAGTACAGCATTGTCTCGTGGTGTCTTGGATATTAGAGGTCTTATTCTATTCTATTGGATCTTCTGCTGACAAAGAGGCCAGCGGAGCTATTTGCTACTCTCAATACCTACACAATTAGAGATTGGGTTCAAAACTCAGAATATCAATATATATAAGTATAAATATATTGATATTATTGATAAATATTTTTATATATATAGTATATAAGAAACAAAATAATCTATAAGTGGCTAGAAAGACAGATACTTCCAATAGCTTGATATTCACAAAACGGACAACTTTAAATCATCTCTTTTTCTTTCCTAGTTCAGGAATTAGTAGAAAGTGGTTGATCAGACATTAATTTTCAAATGAGAAACAAGTCTACAATTAGACCTAAAAGGGATAGTTCAGAGACAAATATATTTTCATATATTTACTACATAGACTTGGAATGTTACCTGATACTTTTATGCTGAACCTAATAATGTTGTAAAAATGTACTTCTTTCAGAAATTCGTACTCTTGTGGTTGGAAGACAGCCTCATATGAAGTTCTCCACTTTGAAATATTCCAAGGGGAAAGATTAAAAGTTCATTTTTTCTTTAAATTTGATTTCAATCTTCTCGTGTATTTTCAAGCCATCTTTTTTTTTTCCCCCCCAAGAATATCATTTATTCTTGATAATATTTAGCATGCTCAAGAGTAGATTAATTGTAATATTCACAATCTCTTGTCTATCTGTTTCTACCTAATATCACATTTTTATATTCTCTTATAGTGCTGGACATTATTCTAATGAAGTTATCTTAAGGACTCTCTTAGCATGCTTCATTGTGTCAAGATCCACTAAATTTAAGTAGAATCAAACACAGCTAACCTGTCTTCCTGTTCTGTCTTATGGTTTTGTTGTTTATATAACCAAGGATGACAAAGCTGCAGCACTGTTTAGGGCTTCATGCTGAGATGCTTGTCTTGTAAGGTGCAAAAAAGATATACTTCTATTTTCTGGATTAAGACTAAATTGTGGTTTAAATGAAAGGTATTTTCTTTTATTACTTCAAGAAATTCTCAGCAATTAATTCATCTTTATGTGCAGAATGTAACTGCAAATGAAAGAAAAATACAGTTCAAATTATCTGAAAACCCAACCAGCTGAAATGATGAGGTAAGGGTAAAATTTAAATTCTGAACATTTTCAGGTAAAAAGAAAGTCAAATGCAATTGTAGAACTCCCTGCAATAAATGCCCTTTCTTCTCTTTCTTCTCCTTGCCTACAAATTTATTTTAACCCTACTCAGGCAGGTTGCTTGGTATCCTTTGCACCATTTCCTTTTTCTATCCCTCTCCCCTCCCTTGTAAAATAAGAGCTTCCCCCATTACTCTTAGCTCTCATAATTTCATACAATAAAACCAAAGCAGCAGTAGCAACCAAGTCCAGTAAACAGTAAGGGATCAGTGACAGTACAGGCAAGAAATGTATTGAATTTCCTGTTTCAATGTGTATTCTCTCTTATCTCATTAAATCATTACAAGTATAAAAAGTTTCACAGAACTAAGGAACAGTGTTTTCAATTGCTTTGTTGCTATTGTCTCAGTAATCCCTTGCAGGTGTTATCTGGGCCTGCCTGTAGTCCTTGCATTCATGCAGCAATCATTAATAATTTAGGTTAACCATAGTTTAATTTATTCAAATTATATTGTGCATCAAAATAAAACCACATAAAAGTACAGTAATACTAACTGTACTGGAACTAACCATCTGACAAGCTCAATTAGCATCACTTTAAACACCAGAGCAGAAAGTCAGCAGTCATTACAGAAATTTCTAGCTTCTGGATAAATTACTAGCTCCATTTAAAAATTGCCTGTAACCTTGTATACATTCCATACAACCAAATATTTCTTAGATCATAAATAAGACTCTGACATCCTTACTTATTATCTGCCACTCTGCATGTCCACTACTTTGACATGTTCCATAAGATTTGGCGAGAACTGCTGATGGATAGCTAGCAACTTTTACCTCTTTTTGGGGGCTCTATCTGTCTGCTTACAGAAATAGTGTGACACCCATTCCTAGAGGTCAAAATCATGCATAGATCACAACGTACATATCTGGCTCTGCATGGCCAGTACTCTCATTCCTGGGATCTGGATTACGTATTGAACTGCCAAAAAGCATCAATGGAAATGACATGTAGGCCTGGACAGCAGCCACAAAAAAATAAAATTAAAAAAAAAAAAAAATCAGTGTTAAGAAACCATATAACAGGTTCCTGATGTGTAACAAAACAAGGTTTGGTAAATTGGTTATGCTCGTATGTATTAATAAATGAACAGTACTTCAAGAACTTTAATAAAAAAAATACATTTAACTGAAATACGATACAACTGGTTTTCAGTAACATACATATTTTACTAATGGAAAGAATTATCAATGTAATTTAAATGAAAATTATCAAAATATACAAAACAGGCTAGCTCCATGTTGATTAACTATTCCCAGCTATATAGTGAACATTATATAATCATTTCTAAAGAGGAAGCAGTCATAAAGTCTGACTATCAGACCTAGAAGTTTGAGATCCAGAAATCTGTACAATTGTATTGCACTGATACTGACGAGCCTGTTTAGTGTAACAGTGCTATGTAAGCAACAAAAAAGTGGTCTTTGTAGAAAATACTATATTCAGAAATCATCTGGGAGGTAGCAATAAGAAATTTCTGAATAAAACATGAATTCTGACTTCCTGTCCCAGCATTTTTTCAAGTACAGTTAGATCAGTCTGGAGCATACAAAAAAAAAAAAAAAAAAAGAAAAGAAAAGAAAGCAACAACAAAAAAATCAAACCTCCTATATCAGCACACTATTTTCTCAAGCAAAAGAATCAGAGTATATAGACAAGAGCTTTATACTGCAGTCTTCCATATCCTATTTTGTCCTTGAGCTTTTAATGGACCATCATCTGGATGCAAGTATGTCAATGTATGGGAACTTTGAGTCACAGCCTGAACCACTGATTGACCACCTGAGGAAAGGACTGAGTCAGCTGTGAAAACACGGCTGAAGGTGATTCACATGTGTGACCCTCTCCTAGATCCCATTTAAGCGCTGACTGCTGCTGGGGAAGGATCTCTTTTTGGACATCCCTGCTCTGTAGAGTCTTTTCTGTGAACCTAGATTTCTGCATACAGGTAAGCATTCTTTCCCTATTTGTTTCTTTTCCCATTTTCACCATGATGATTTTTCCATCTACAACACCCACTGTAACAGTTAAGAAGATGGACTGCTGAAAAAAGTAGCATTGAAATGATAAATGTAAGCAGTAGGCCTAGAGGGGTGTGGTGCAGGAACATATAAGAGAAGGAAAGGCCCACTTTTGCATTCGGTGCTTCTGTAGTAGCAGAATGCAAAAATGGGAATCAGCCTCATTCAGCAACAAAAGTATCTTTGCCCACTTTAACATCTGATGTGCTGTTGCAGATTGAGGAAGTAAACTGTCAAAAATAATAATAAAAAAAACCCTGCTGCTATTCTCATGATGCCCTGAAGAACAAGCTGCCCCCTAGGCTTCTGCTTGATGGGGGCAAGTGATTGGAAGTGTCAGAGGAAAAACAGGGTTTATGGGCTCACTTTCTTCTTGGGCAAATGGTGTCTTCCCTCTGAGATAGAAGATGGATGCTTATTATAAGAGATGAAGAAAGATGGCTGTCTCTATATCTTTGAATTAATGTGTGCTGTCAAAGGAAAAAGAACCTGTCTGCCATTTTTGGATACCATTAAGTGCATAACAGAAGGCCAAAGGCCTTCCACTCTGGTCTTGTGAAACAAAGAAATTAAAACTGTACTGAGCCCCAAAGTCTTTAAGAAAACAGTTTGAATTTGAAAACATTCAAAAAGATCTACCACTTCCTTTTCTTACTCATTCTAATAATTTTCACATTTAAAAATGTGTTATTTCCTGTATTACTTTCCTTCCAGCTTCCATAGATTGCTTTTTCATACACTTTTCTCTGCTTTAGTCCTATTCTTTTTTTTCCTTGCCAAGATGCACTATACTACTGGCTATACTGTTAAACAACATATTTTCAAAGTACCAGTCCCAGAACTGGTACTAATAGTATTCTACTATTAGTCTAACAAAGCCTGTAGTAATCATCTGATAGTAACCACCTGTGTTCTACTCTCTGGGTAAACACATCCTAATTTAAGTAAAATATATTGACCTAAACATAAGCATTGTCAATGCTCAATATCTACTCTCTATTTTTTGAGGCATATCTTGCATTATTTTTTCCTAGGTGTTTGAGCTTAGATTTTTTTTTAAATTGTAAAAATTAAA
This sequence comes from Phasianus colchicus, assembly GCF_987193195.1. Lineage (NCBI taxonomy): Eukaryota > Metazoa > Chordata > Aves > Galliformes > Phasianidae > Phasianus > Phasianus colchicus. The sequence goes on along the minus strand of NC_143440.1, from coordinate 35,043,795 downwards.
ACACAAGCACTGACTTTTTGTGTTAAAGAGCAAAAAGATACATGAACAATTCACTTGTCAAAAAGGGACAGTCACATCAAAGGCAGAGAAAAAGAAAGGAAAGGATGATCCTTATTCCCAATGGATAGAACAGAATTCTATCCATACAGTGTCAGATACTGAAAAGAAAGTTTCAGAAAGGGATGTAAATGGAGGGTCAGTGTACAGTCTGAAAGTATATGAAAATCACTATCCTCCCTTCTTACCATAATTATTCAGAATAATTAGAAGTAAGATTACAACAGCTTGTAAATAACTCTGTAAGCAATACAGTGCACATGTGCAGGAAAAGCAGTCCTTTCTCAAGAACTGCTGGAATCTTGTCCAGCATGTGCTACAAACAGCTAAGGCTCTCTCCTTGGAGACAGCTGGGAAAGGTTCTCATAATTTGATTTTACAGTGACAATCCTTTGCTCTTTTCCTGTAAATAGCTAGATGCATAGGCTCTGTAGCCGAGTGAGGCAAGCTCTTTTTTCCCTTAAGTTAATGTCCTGCTTAGTCAATTGGCACACTTATAGTGAAATCTAAACACCCAGAGGTTTTTCCAAATCTGCCAGTATAGATGAGCTCAGCCAGGCACGCACACCACATCAGGTAACAGGGAAGAGCACAATGCTGTGGAAGGTCTTTCCCCCTCCCTGGCATCAGTGCAGTAATAATTCCATTTGGAAGGCTCACAAAACAAATGACATTTCAGCCAGTACAGTGGGCGGGGTTGTACTCAGGATCACATCATATGATTTCACTAAATCCTTTTATAAATAGTATTTGAATATGACTAGCTGACAGCACTGGAAAAGTTGTGTCCTCACCTACTCTGATTACAAAGGTGTACTCTGCAGGGCAGATATGCCAATCAAGCAAGACAGAAACCTAGAACTTCTAAAAACCACTACAGTCTTTCCTTTTGAAGAAAACATTGCAACCATGTCTGCACAGAGTATATGCAATGACCTAAGAGACATATTGCTAGATTTCCAGAGATAACAAAGACATAGATGGATAATTCTCAGCATTACTACTGTGTAATAATTTTCTGATGCAAATTACAATACTGTTGCCTTGCCCACTATGGCTGCTGCTAAACACTTCTGTTATTTTGAGATGCAGAAGAGCTATAATACTGCACAGTAACTAAGTACATGCACAGCTTTCACTTCAACTCTTTCCCTTGAAAGCCAATGCCATCGTGTGACTCATGTTGTGAAAAGCTCAGTTAGGTGATTCTATAATTAAACACAGCAAGGTCAGGAGAAAGGAGGACAACTCAACACCTCTACTGCCATCAGAGCACATCTGTTTTTGCCACAGTGAACTGTAAGGAAGAAGCACTCTGATAGCAGCTGATGACACTTATGATACTTTACCACATTCAAAGATCACCTGTACAATGAACCAGTGCTGCAGGAAATTCTAATATGCTGCTTTCAACAGTGGATAAGTGTATATACTCTGAAAAAGCTTACTTATGCTATCTGATATGACTCTGGCCTTACCTTTGCATTTGAACTTCTGAGAGTCCTTCAGAGATGGCATTTTGACCTCATACGTTCTTCATTTTGTGGGCGTGCATACAGCCCTCATGCTCCTCCTGTGCTGATTCCTGTATAGGACAGTTGGCTGGACCACAGGATTGTGAGAAGTTTGTAGCGGTTGTCCTCAGCAGGCTTTGACATGGGAGTGCAAGTGTACATACTCCAAAACAAATGTCTAGTACACTGGAAACTTAGGAAACAGCCCATTGTAGTGATATCTTGCACCAGCTGGGGTACAATGCTGTGCCACAACTGACCTGTTCCTACAGAAATGCTGCTTCCAATGGACAGCTGTAAGTATGGTTTACAACAGTAAAGGCAACAGATGTGGCTGAAGATGATTATTATCCCTAATGTGATAAGAAAGTCACCAGGGGAAACTAAGAATCATTTTAATCTACAGTGCTGTTGATTTCATTAGGTTTGGCATTCTGTAGAAGATACAGATGTGAAAAATGCAACGACGTTAGTCAGAAAACTTGCTTAAGAATAAATGGATTAAAAAATAGTGACAGCAAGGTGCTGTGTGTGTGTGCAAAGCACAGCTGGGAAGTAATCTGACCACAGTAAAAACATGTCCTTAAAATCTGCTCCTCAAAATGGAATAGCACTGCAGCTGTATGTTTGATCAGAAAATCAGTTTGTGAAGAAACAAGCGATAAATTCCATCAACCTCGATCACCTCCTCCCATTCACTCGGCGTTACCATCTTCACGGGTGCAGTAAGAGCTGCTTTAAGTATCTCTGCTACCTAAAATATTTACAATTCTCATCCCAGCTGACTTAACAGATTTCCAAGTGGAGGTTATGTTGTTTGTGTTTTAAGTTTAAATGTTGCCTGCCATCGGTGCTATTTCTACAGACGTGTGGGACTTGCACTGATCCTGAAACTCAGGAGGAATAGCTCGTCCTGGGCTGAGACGGCCGGGATCTCCTCAGCACCGACCGCGGCTACGGAGCAGGCTGTCCCTCGTTCCTCCTGCCCTGCACTGAGAACTCTCCGTGCTGCCTCCAAACCGGAGGTTCCTCGAGCTCTACCTCCTCCGGCGGCCAGGAAAGACGTTCCGGAGGAGGCACGAAGGCTGCTTAGACGGTTTTATCCGGCGGAGGCGGGCGGGGGAGGGATGCTCTTCCCTCCTCAGCCCAGGTACCCGCGGGTCCCCGGCACGCGTCACGAGAACACGCACCCCCGTGGCCGCGAAGTCGAGCTCAGTCGTGGCCGCGGCCGCCGAGTGGTAGAGAAGCGGCGCGGCGCAGCACGGCCCAGCTGAGGGCGCGGCCCGTCCCGCCCCCGCGCCGCGCACAGCGCCAACAGCCGGAGCGGCGGCACCACCTCGGCGGCGCCGGGCCCCGCTCCCTCCTCGCGCCTCTCCTCTCTCGCCGCCTTTTCCTGTCTGCATCCTCTCCGGTCCTCCGCCCCTCTTTCACCCCCCGCCCTCGCCATTTTCACCCGGGAGCAACTCGACTGGGACTTCCCTGAAACTTCGCGGAGAAACTCGCCCGGCGCCTCCGTGGCGGCCGCGAACTTTTCACCGCGGCGTCCGCGTCTCTGCCTCCTTCCCCGGCCCCGCGGCGCCCCGGCAGGCTGGTCCCGATGAGCGCTCCGCCGCCGCTCCGCCCGCCTAGCCCGCTGCCGCCGCCCGGGGCTGCCGCTGCTGCTGCTGCTGGCGGCGGCGTCGCTTTCCACCTCCAGATCGGGCTGAGCCGGGAGCCCGTGCTGCTGCTACAGGACTCTTCAGGGGACTTCAGCCTGGCCCACGTCCGGGAGATGGCTTGCTCCATCGTCGACCAGAAGGTGAGGAGCGGTACTCCCTCCCTTCCCCCCATCCCCGCCATCCCACGGCCGCTGTGGCGGCGAACTTTTCTGTCCCGGCCTGCTGGCGGGCTTTGCCCGATGCTAGAGCACTGAGCGCAACTTTCCGGCCCTCCTCCGCCGCCCGACCTGGCTCCTTCCCTTCCTCGGTTCCGCTCCTCGGCTTCCCCGGCTGCGGGCGGGATGCTCGCCCGCCGCTTCTGCTCCGTTTGTCGGCCGGCGCTCGCGGCGCGAAGTGCCGCGTAGGAACCGGCCCCCGGGTCGCTGCGGCTGCTCCCGGTGCTGCGGGAGGGGGAGGGGGGCGAAACCTGTCATCGCAGCGCCCGGGGCAGCTCTTGTCCCAGCCTCGGCCGGGAGAGGTAGAAACTTTCCACTGGGGAAAAAAAAAAAAAAAAAAAAAAAGAAAGAGCAAGCAAACATCAACAAGGAAAGACCAGCATTCACAGCGGCGCAGCGCCCGCTCGATACCCGGGCAGGGCAGCCCGGCTCCCGCGTCCCGCCGCCGCCTAAGGCGGGGCCGGGGGCGCCTCTCGGGCCGGTGACGCGCGGCGGGGCTCGGGCAGCGCCCCAGCGCTGCTCCTCCGGCGGCCGGGTGGGGGTCTCCGATTGGGCTGGGGCCGAGGGCGAGCCCGGAGCTGGCAGGTGGCCGTGGCGCGGGAAGAGGCCGAGACTTAGAGGAGCAGCCGGGCTCGGCCTGGCTGCAGGTAGCAGCGCGGAGCAGAATGCCGTCGGGCAGAGGGCTGTGGAGTCGCGGAGCGCTCGGAGTTCCGCTCCACCGGCGTCTGCGTGCCCCGTCTGCTGCCTGGAGCCGTTTCCTATTCCGAGTTGTATAAAATGTTGCACTGTCCCAGTGCTTCTTGAGTGAAGGACCAGAGTAACTGTGTAATGATGATTGCAAGAGATTACAACTACAAACTCAACCGACCAAAACTTAGACATCCGGGATTGTTATAACGCAAAAAGTTGTGATTTTTTTTTTTTTCCTTGCTTATACTGAGGCAAAATATTTTCCAGCAGCATGCTTTTTTTTTTTTTTTTTTTTTTTGAAGTCACAGTTGTGCTTTATTTGTGTTTGTAAAGCCTGTCCTCTGAACTTTGCTGAAAGCGGAATTTACCTTTTTTTTGAAGAGCACCTAATAAAACGTTTTGAAAGAAGTGTTATACACACAGCTTCACTTCTAAATTCTGTGTCTATCTTAAGAAGTGGCTGGTGACCTGCACTGCTAAACCAAACTGAAGAAAGACACAGCTGTTTTATAATGTTGCCATATTGGCTATCAGCCTGAAATTTGTTGCTTGGCCACGGAGGTCAGACACAGCTTAACCAATGCGTAGTGCTTTGCCATTCGTGTTACTGTGCTTGCAGGAATGGAAACATGGTAAGATCATTGCATGCATTGTTAATGTATTTGTGCTTGAGGAAAGCACTAATTTCAGGGCATTATAATTAGATCTAGTGTAATCTTTCATACTTCCTAACAATTTCCTAACTTCCTAACAATGCAGTATTGTCTAAAGAAAGTCGAATGCTTTGGCTTTTCCTCCCAGAGTCAAGCTGAAGTCAGAACTGACATAACAATGTCAAACACTTTAATTTGTTGGACAGTACAAAAGAGAAAAGCATTTACCAACTTTTCTTCACAACAATCCCAGGTGAGGAACTTTCTTCTCAGCACAATTTCTCATTGCCCTAGTTCCTGCTTTCCCAAGGCTGGCAAGAAAATTTGGATAAAAGAAAGCGATAATGAGGAGGTACAGAGGTTTCTCATTTGTTTATTTGGTGTTTTATTGTTGTTGTTGTTGTTGTTTTACTCCTTGGATGGTGGCCTGCAGTTCCTGCTCTTTGCAGGTTAATTTCTATGTTATTTAGTAGTGAAAATTTTTGTTTTAAATCTGCAAGCATGTCTGTTGATGTGAGTTCTGCTGCCAGTCGCTGTTTCAGTGTCACAGGGGGACTGTTTACATGTGCACAGTTACTCTGCATCCTGGCAGAAACTTGTTTAAAAAAATGGCCTGGAATCAGATAACTCAGAGGTAACACCTCCTGTGTGCCAGAGATTGATGATGTTTTCTCTCCCTGAAGTGATCTAAAGTGCTGCTTACTCACAGTGTAATGTGAAAGATCCATTTGTTTACCACCATTGTGCAGGAGATGATACTGTAACAAATACTTTAATGAAATAGTAAGGTTCCTTGGGTCTGTATAGGAGGTGGGAGGTGTCTGCAATGTGACTGTTGTCCTAAGGCCACAGTTTGGTCTGGGCTGTATAAGCAGTATATCAGGATGAAAATCGTGATTTTTGTATTTTTTTCTTCAGCTTTCCTGTTAAGTCGTTAATATCAACTGTGTCTCTGTGGTGATACTGTTAAATATTTAAACGTGCAACTTTATTTGTAGGATTGTGGCAGCTTCTCCTCAGTATCAGTGTCAGATGTTCTGTTTACAGAGAGTCTCTCCCATGCTGATGTGGGTATACCTAAGTGAAGACATTTATGGCCTTTACTCTGCACGGATTTATTGGCTGAACTTAGTGCTCAGTGCACAGAACTTAGATTAAGTGGAACTGCGGTTCTTAGAGTGTGCAGCATGGAACATATCTAGTCCTGAGTAGAGTATGACTATTGAGAGTGTGTGTATGTATATCTGTACACGTGTATCTGTCTTTGTGTGTATTTATGTATCTTTGTAAATGTGAAACCACAGTATTTAGTATATAAAACCACAACCAAGATATAACTTTTGTATTTTTGCATACATATGTATGTAAGATTTGCTAGGTATAAAAGTTTATATATAAACATGAATTTGTATATATTTACACTAGAGGACTTTAAATGGCACCTGAAGTGCAAAGGTTAAGTTTTCTACTTTTGTTAGAGTATATAATTACATAATTGATCTAGTATATATGATGTAAAAATTGGCATGAGCAAAGAGTGTGTGGTTGTTTTTTTTTTGTTTTTTTTTTTTCCCTATCATCCATGATTCCCTTCAGGAATATCATGCTGAAATAGTTGTAAATTAATGTTTATAACAAATCTGAAGATGAAATGGTTTGTGCTAGTTTAGGACATAAACACACTTAATTCTTTTAAGAGTATGCTGAAGATGACTACATTTGGTTCCTCTGAGTTTATTTGCTTGTCTTTTCTAGAACTAGTGGTGCTGAGATATGCTTACGTGGGATCTTCAACTGAATGGGAATTTTAGCATTTAAATTATGTGGTTGACAAGAAATGAGAATAAACTGAGAAATGTGTATCCAGTTTGGCTTTTAGGCTGATCCCCTCATGAGATCAGCAGGAGAGTATTGTAAAATATCATCTTTGTTTTCTGAAGATAAATAGTTTGAATTATTGCCCTTTTTGAGTTAGTGGTTTACAATAGGACCAGGGCACAAGTATAATGTAGAGCACTCTAAGTAGGAACACAGCATATTTGTAGTTGTGTGAAGTGGTCATGTTATCAAAGACTATTTTGTTTTAACAGTTATTACAAAAACTAATTTGCCTTTTGCTAGAAATTCTTACAGTATTAGTACAAAGGAGGAAGTTCTGTTTTCTGTTTGCTGAAGTTCTTTGCCACCTTTATTACCTCATATACAATGTGTTGAGTTACTTATTGGCATTGCCAAGTTTTGAAAACTTTGATGTAAATATGTGAGAGAAAATTATTTGATTTAAGAATATAGTTTTATAAAGCATCCCTTAGATTGACTGCTAAAATGAGATTTGGGCCCAATCTTTGGCCATATCTTTGGCATATGGAGACAGAGAAATTGCTAAGAGGAGTAATCATGGACCCTGTGCCATCTTTTCTTGAGATCTATATGGCTAATGGTCTGTGGACTGCAGTGAGATAACCTTTGTAAGCTTGAGGCAGCTTGCATGTGGGCACAGCTAGCCCTGCATAAGCATTATGGTGCTTGTGTGCATTTTTTATTTTCTCATTAAAGAAAAGTGGAAGAAACAAAATTTCATCCAAAACAGAAAGAAAATTTGGTCTGCGTTGTCTCTGTGTGTTTCAGATTGATTTATAAAAGTAGTCGTGTAGATGGTTCCCTGGTGTGGTTAATTCTGAAACTTCACAATTAAACAAACAAAAGCCCCAAGCCCAATCCCAGTAATAATAAAACAGAAAATGGACCATCTCAGGAATGAGGAAGGACAAAAATAAAATTACGGTTCAAGTGGTGTACAACAAGCAAAGTATCGTACCCAGATTTATCTTCATGTAAGATATTCAGTAGTAAAACCAGGAGAGTTGCCACAAATCAAAGTGAGAACTCTTTAAAAGTATTTATGTCCTTTATTTCTCAGGAGTTGATCCAAGCACATCTAGGAACAGGTATGCTGTTTGTGCGCCTGGTCATCCTTGATAAGGGCAATCCAACTTATTCTTAACTAAGTAAAACAAGAAGACAAAAATAAACTTAGAGTTGTTTTTTTTTTTTTTCCTTTCAGGTCAGAATGTCTAGACCAGTGGTCTTAATGAAGAAAGGAGTTTTTCTAAAGGTTGATTTGAAATTTGAAAATATGCTTAACTTAACTGCAAGGGTTTTAAGCAACCATGGAAAACATGCAGATTTTGTTTATATGAATGAAGTTGATTGTTTGCTTCTTTCCCCTTAAAATCTACAAACCTGTGCAAAATAAACAGGAGCCTGGTAGTAAGAAAATTATTTCCTTTGGAGTGGGATGAAGACTCAGTAAATAGTATAGGAAGATTTTCTTCAGATAGACAGATAAACAGTGAAGGTTTTTTTTTGGTTTTTTTTTGGTTTTTTTTTTTTTTTCCCTGTGCTCTAGTCAAAACTCTTAAATGATCAATTCAACATGCAGATGCAGATATAGACATTTCATATACTTTGTATTTGTCCTTTATCACATCCTTCTTCTGTCCTGGAAAAGTACAAATGCATGTCTATCTGTTAAAGCTACATTTCCTAGGAGTCTTTACCTGGTGTACCCCCTAACAAAATGTTTGACTTGTGAATTCTCTGAACTGAATGCTTCCTTCTGCCTGTGTTGTGAAAGCAGAAAGTTGTTGTATTTCATTTTAAGAATGTGAGGTGCCTGGTCGTTATGCATGTAAACATATTTCAAAGTGAAAGTACATTTCTATTCTCACTCTTACAAACTCAAGAGACTTTTGATGTTTGCTGTTCAGTCTTTTATTGACTTTATGTTTGTTATTCTCCACCCTGGAAACTCTAAGTCAGTGTGCACAATGTTGGTTTGTAGATTAGTTCAAGTTACCTTTGGAGAATGTGTGAGAATATGCCAGGAAAAGGATAACTGATGAAAGAGAGTCAGTCTGAATTTGTTTAAATAAACTTGATTTTTTTAAGGAAATGCTGACTTTGTTATCTATCATGTCTGTGATTCGGATGAGGAAAGTTGGTGCAATGCCACTGACTGATCTAGAGCATTTGAGAAATTCCTTGCTAAAGATTAAAGGCCACCAAATGAATTCTCATAAAATAAGAAGTAAAATGGAGCTTTGGATGTAGGGCTGGCTCGTAATCAAAGCAGCTGATGTTTTAATTTTTAAAGGAATTATAAAAGGAGCCTTGTGCTGCTGTTAGACATATAATTTCCATATTGATTCTGAAAACAATGAGATGAATAAGCAGATGAGTTGCTTCTCTTACTGTTGGTGAGATGAAGCTCAATTGCTATAGAGAGAAACAGAACTTATCCCTGAAGTTACAGCACATACTGGACAAAGGTGCATACTCTGTATGACATTCTCAGTGACTGTGGAATGCTGAAGGTCACCTGTCTATCTGATTCAGAGCTGATGGGACAGGAACCATATGGATAATTTCTAAATGCCAAGAGCCTCTGATGCTTCCTTGGTTGGTTTATTACTTGTATGCAAGTAGTCTGTGCTGGGTCTATGTACGGTACATCTAGAATGTGCCGTGGTCATGTGTGGATTTGTATGCTTTGTCCATGGGTATTTTTCTATCACTTCTGAAAATTTCTCACAAACATCTAAAGCTATTGTTCTTCTTGTCTAGATTTTTTTTTTTCCTTTTTGGAGAAATTTGTCTGTATGGTTATAATGTGTTCTATATTGTGGTTAACTGCAAGGAAACAAGAAGACTTGAAGGCTGTGTACTGTTACTTTTTGTTTCTTTTTGTTACTTTTTTGTTTTTAATCAAAATAGATTCATATAAAAATAAAACAAACTTCTGCCAAGTTTGCATTAGCTGATTTGTTTGTTTGTTTTAATGGCTCTGTGGTAGGGATTAATTTAAAGACATGGAATTCTTAAGATAGGACTACGTGAAATCAAAAATCACAGCTAACAAGACAAAGTTGAGCACAGAGAGACCAGGAGTTGTTTATCTCAAGAAATCCGTGATAAGTAGATATGTTATCTGTAGTTTCTAAAGTTACTTTTGTCCGTATTCTAGGCCATCCTTAACTTCTTAACTTTGCTCTCTGCCTGGCATCTGGCAAGTTTGTTGACATTATGTAATGTGACTGGAGTTACATAGGTGCAATTAAGTATATAAATTAGAACTCTCTCCCAAGTGTTTATTATGTTTCTGCCTCTGTACGGAAGTGTGTGTCGTAGCTTGGTCTATTCTCTAGAGGTAATAAATTAAACCTCATCATACTGGCTGTATACAGGATTTAGTGGTAGCATTTGTCTTGATCAGCACTTGCTGCTAGGAGCTGGGCCTCTCCTTCAAATTGTCTTTGTGTGCTGCTATGTGCTATGTGCTTCTCAGATAATATAAACTTGTCCTTTTTGGTATGGACCTGAAATTTGCCTTATGATACGTTCCAGTAAAATATTGGTTTTGTTCTTCAATGCCATGCTTGAATGTCTCGTGCATCTAATAGATGTTCTGCTATAAAAACTACCTCGTTTTGTTATCATGTCTTATTTGCTCTAAAAGAATGTGGGCTGTATGAGAATAAAAAGAACTTTCCTTTTCTATGGAATGCCTTTCACCTCATCTTTGGGTGTGATTTGCTTTTCCGTAAGTTCATTGTACTTTACCACTTTGTGTGAGGAAACTTTGGATGCAGAGCTTCCTCATGCTGGGTGATGGTCCCCAGGATTAGCACAGATGCCCCGTGTGTCAGTACTCTGCCTGGACATCACCTCTGTTTACATTCTTCTGGCTTCTGTAGTCTCTGTGAATGTGCAGGATTTTGGAAACTAAAATAAATTTATTTTACAGGCTTTCAACTCTCTACTTCCTAGTGCAAGACTTTCAGTACTGCTAAGGGCTCTCTTCCTTTTTAGGACTTTCCTTTTAAATATTCCTATCCATACAACAATCTAAAATTATGACAGACTTGATGCAGCTCAAAAAAACTGTGTGTAACATTGAAGTAACTTGTGTCACTCTTTAAACTTCTTAAATTTAAAACTTGAAGTATATACTTCAAATCAGCTACTTTATGAAGCACATTACTGCTTTTAAATCTTCCTTTCTTTTTATCTGCTGGAACAAAATGCAAAGGTTAGAAAGGTAGTGTGGTGTATTACATGATAATGATAATCCAGAAGTAATAAACATCTTACAGTGATATATACATACACAAAGTCTTTTTTTGTGTGTGTGCGTGCGTGTGTGTGTGTGTGTGTGTGTGTGTGTGTATATATATATATATAGATATATATATATTGACTTTCTCTTCTTCCGTGCATTTCTGACTTATTTCTTGTTCCCTGTAATTCTGTTTTCTTTTTTGTCTGAGGAAAAGATGATCAAGATGTAAGCTTCCACTTACTGCACAATGATACGATGGTATTGTGATAAAGTCTCTTAGAGCTTGATAGCCATTGTTTGCTCTCTATGCCTATGCTGCAGTCAGGATCAGCTCAGGAACTGCAATGATATTAAAGCTAGAGAATAGTAGATTATTTTGATTAGTATCTTTTTTTTTTTTTTTTTTAATTTTTGAAGAAATGTGAGCGTATGACATCTAATCTAGTTCCTGGCTGTTCCTGAGGTGTTTAGAGGCCTTTATTTGTGATTGGCATATTTTTCCATTGCATTTTTAAGCACGAGGGACATGAATTGAAAGAACAGACCAAAGTCTAAGTATAAAATTTTATTTTGCATATTTTAAGGGAATCATATCTGAACATGTTTCATGCAGTCTGAAAGCAAGTTCTATTTCTCTTAGAGCTTCCACAAAAAAAAAACAAAAACAAAACAAAAAAAAACAACAACACCTTGAGATTTATTTTATTTTATTTTATATTAGAAATAGTTTTTGTTAGCATCTTGTCAGCTGCAAAAGCACAGAGAAGACATCAGCTACTGGGAACAATGTTTTGGCTCTAAGACAATTTTTCTAAAAGATATGAAGGGTAAGTTTGTGATTTAAACTTCTTAAATGATGGCTTTGATTGGTGGGATGGCAGCTCATGAGGATGAAGGAAATCCCACTGGTAAAGAGGACAGCATGGGTTGTTGACATTGTTTCCAGTCTGGTAAAATCAAACAATCTGGAAAATAAATATTTGTGCTCTACACCTAGAAACATATGTCTAGTCTGCCATTAACCTGTGTTTATATTCATGGTTTTTGTTTTCATGCCATCTTAACTTGACCCAGAGAATGGCACAGATTCAGACCTATAAACTAATCCCAGTGTTGTGACTTTCAGTTTTTAATCTGGTTAATTGATCATTACATGTATACCTCCTCTTCTTTCTTCTATTGGATTTTTATTTGGAAGCTATCACAGTATCTAGTGGGCTCTGTTCTTGATGGTGTTCTTGATGGAAGCTACATAAATTCTATAAGGATAGTTACAAAGGTAATAGAGCTAAACTTTTCTATGTGTTGTAAGTAATCCTGCTGTGAGAAGTCAGGCTTGGTGACTCCTGAGGTTTTCGATGTTTCTGTGGTTTGGAGAATGTGTCATTCACCACTATCAATAATTAAACTTACATTTAAATTAAAGCAGTAGCATTCCCCTGCCACAGTTTAAGATACAGCTAACTTTATTCAGGAGTTGACATGGTTGTATATGGCTTTTATCAGTCTATGTTTTTCCTTCATGCTTTGTGTTATATCTGTAATCTCTTGCTTGTCTGTGGTTAGAGTATTCAAAAATTGAAAACATAAATCCTGATAGTAGTATGCTTGTAAAAGGCAGTAGCAGATAAACAGATCTTTGAGAACATAGCTATTAAGGAGGTACATTGAAGAAATCATCATAATGCTTTGTATGAGATCACCTAATGCATCTAAAAAGGAAAGCATAGAGTAAAATGAGAAGTTGTGGCTGATAATTAAATATACCTGCAAAAGAGGAGGTAGAAAACAGCTGGAAAAAGTTATTTGTAACAGTCCTTTTAAATCTTTATGCTTTTTTTTTTTTTGCATACATTTGTTGCAGATACCTAATATCTGCTAAGTAGCCTGTGATATTATAGAACCTTATTATATGCCATACTGTACGCAGGTAAGTCCCTGCCTCCAGTGCTGTGCAGTCAAGGTGTACTGGACAGCTGGTTAAAACACCACAACTTAGGCTGCATGGAACGATATCTCAACATTTAAAGCAGCAGTTTATCAACAGTGTCTTTTGAAGATGGCCCCATGAGAAATTTATCCTAGGTTGTAAGCAAAACCACAGAATTTCTTCATGACAGAAAAGGCTGGTAAAATATCAGCCTCTTAATAATGAAATGAATACCTTAAATCCTATGGTCTGGAAACAAAAATAACAACAAAGGTACTGCCTGGATTATCTGTCCTTATGGAGATGCATAGGGTTTGTCCATGCGAAGATGAAAGGAAGGAATGATATGATGAAATAATGTACCCATCTGCTGCAAAGACTGTTTTAAGTAGAACAGTATGTGATTTGTCAAGGAAGGAAAAGAATATACTACTTTAAGAAGTGAGCAGACAGAGAACATGCTTGATTTGTCTGTCTTCACAGGGATTACGCATGTGTTAGAGATGTTCCACAGGAAAAAAATGCTCATTTTACACCCACCTTCCTATTAGGTCCTGGAAGGGAAAGCAAAGCTGAAGTTACTGAGTGTTTGTTGTGTTACTTCTTGTTTTCCTTCCCTTTTCCACCTTTGCTTATAATTCCTATGCTTCTTAACAGGCTCTTATCAAATAATCACACTATGTAATTTAGGCATCTGAAGTTAATATCATGGACTGATAGATAGCTGTTGAATAAAGTAGGGGCATACAATCTAAGCTAAAATTCAGTTGTTGGTTGCTTAACAACGTATCCGAAAAAATGCTACATGTTCACAGATTTCATATTTATTAATATGTTTATATGTTATATGTTTAAATGTAAGAATACTAATGTTAGGGTAACATTTGGAGAACTGTGGAGATCACATTTTTTTGTGAATCACACTATTTCGTTTAACATCCTGTTTTACTCATAATTAAGTATTTTTTGTTGTTATAAATAAAACTTAAAAGCTGTCATACTGAGTTTGACAAGTTTTAATTTTTTGATATAACCTACATAAGAGAATAAGGATGAAAACTCCTTTAAGACTTATGTGTGAAACAAAAATTCCTAAGCTTCTAAAGCTACTGAAAATCATTTCTGATTGTCTAAAGGTGGCCTGAGAACAAAAAAAACCAACAACAACTTGATGGATTCAGCTTTAAAAGTGCAAGTGCCAGTTTCCGTATTTGAGAGGTAAATAATATATATACGAAAACTTGCTAGAAAGTATCTGGAGATGCCTCTGGAAAAGAACTGAAAGAGAACAGACCATCATGAATCTCCCTAAAAAAACTGTCTCATTCATTGTTGATGAGTGAAGCTCCTTTGTGAAGCTCCTTTTTTTCCTTAATTTAAAAGCACTTTAGTGCTGTTAAGAATTATTATTTTTTTTTTTAATATTAATGTTATTGTTTTTTTCTATTTAGTAGTACCAGGAAATAGTATTAAATGTGGAGGTGGGTGGCCCTGACTGTGGTGGGGGTTTGGAGCTTCATGATCCTTGAGGTCCCTTCCAAGCTGGGCCATTTTGTGATTCTGTGAGATTCTGGAAACAACAAAAATCTTTATGTAATGAGAGAGGTTTTGCAAAGGGCAAATCAGACCTAAGCTTCCATCTTTTGAATAGGAGAGCTAGAAATCTGTCAGTAGTGTCAGTAGTGCGAAAGTCTAAATGTGTTCCAAAATGAACACTGTATGTAACTGTGTTGATGTCATGATTACATGAGTACAGACACTCAACAGGACGACATATCAAAAGCAAAAAAAAAAAAAAAGGAAGAGACTGAGCCTCATGATAACTACAAACACACTTATGGAGTATTAAATACTTTTTTTTTTTTTTCCAAAAAAGTTATTTGATTTGCATAATAATTGGCATTCAGATCTTCATGAATTAAATGATCAACAAGTTCTACAAAAAACTTGAAAATACTTAAATTAGAAGAATTTGTGTATGCTTTCAATATTTGTCTAGGAGCACAGGAATTGCTTATGTGTGTAAATGTAGCATTATGAGAACACAACATCTTGTCTCTATTCAAGTTGCAAACATAAGTACTAGATTAACTTTTTAAAATCTGCATCTTCAGTATATTGAAATTTATTTCTGAGCTGACTTTAAAGACATGTTAAGGGTTATAATAAGTAGTGAATTGTGGAATGGTATGATCATTTCTCTGATTCCTGCTGGCCATACTGTTGAGCAAGTCACCTTATTCCCTAATATGTCAGTTTCCCTTTCTGAATGGCATATTGATAGTGAGGAAGACTGTATGAATAAAGCAAGATTTTGATTACGACTCATTTTAATGAAATTGTTAACTCCTGTTTTTTGATGAATCTTTGAATTTACATTACAAATATCTGTGAATACAACTGGAATTGTTGATGAATATTCATGTAATAAATCCTTATGTTTCTGAAATGATATGTGACTATTTAGATACTTGCTAGTTGAAAATAACAATACAGTAAATAAAAGAGGACATACAGTTATCATAGTTATTGGAAAGATGTTCTAAGCTCTTAATGTTGTGGTTGACCCAGATCTTTAGTTCTCTAATGTAGAGCGTTTTCATTGATCTGAATTCAGTATTGACCCTGCTCTGAGCAGCAGTTTGGATGAGGTGACCTCTCAAGGTCTTTTTTTAACCTCAATGATTCTGCAGTTCCACAAGGTAAAAACTAAAACCAGCTGCTTCTATTATTCAGGAAAACTTAAATTTTCTGCTTAATGATAATTCACTCATCTTTTGTGATTTCATAGCGGGTTACAAAAAGGACTAGATTGTAGATTTATATCAGAGTCTGTTTTATCTATTTTTTGAATTAAACTTCCATTAAGCTGCAAATAGTGGCAGTCTGCCTTATGTGCTGCTTTATTATATCATTCTTTCTCCTTTAGAAGGAAAAGGTTATTTTTCCATTTATTTTTGCCTGTTTCATTGAAATGCATAGATTCTTTTAAAATTTATCTTTTAATTCTTAAGGAAAAATTTAGAAATCAAATTATTATGTAAGTTATTTCTATCTTCTTGGTTGTGTTTTAATACAAAGATCCATAAAATGGACAAAAAATTAAATGAAAGTGTAATCTTCTTGTAATGTATAATTCCATTCCCATAGTTTACTATTCTGTACTATTTACAATTTTTCTTGGTATTTAAAAATTCAAAAGCAAAAATTACTCTGTTCAGTGAGAGCTGAAGTGAGAGCTTCTTTTTAATTACATGTGCTATACATAACATAAATCTGGATGATCTTTTCACCTGAGTAAAAAACAATTGAGTTTCTCATTATTTCATGTAAAAATGATTAGAATAATTGCTCAGTGTGTTGATGTTTAGGTGCTCAGAACACTTGGTTTCTCTTTTGAATGGAGCATTAATTCTATAGTACTTAAGTATGCATTTAACTTTTCCTTTATCAGCTATCTGATCCAGTGTAGGGCTGCTCTGAAAGGTCAGTGAGGGAATAGGAACAAATGACAGGCAGAGTGAACACTTGGAAGAAACTGAGTCTTGGATTTTTGTCTCTAAGACTTTACATGTTTGTTCTTCTGTCATCTGAAATAATCATTTTTCTGTTGAATGTATTTGTTTTGCATTTGATGGGAGATTAGAAATACCAAAGAACATTAATGTTCTTACATTTTCCAGAGACCAACATTTGGATAGAGTAAGTAGCCAAGTAACCTGACTGAAGGTAGGCTGCCTGTGAGCTTATGCTTTGTTAGATCTCAGAGAATTCTCATAGAAGAAAGACATTTCAATTAGTGTAGGTACATAAATTATAACTGCAGAACAATAGAGCACTCCTACCTCCTATTTGTCATTTTAGTTATTTTATGGAATTGAATTTTGTATTTAGTATAGTGTTATTTATATTATGAGGAGAAATGTTTACAAATATTTATATGCCTGTATTATACACTTGGGCTATTGTGGGTATTGTGCAAAAAACCCTCTTCAGTGTACTGAAATCATGATAGGAAAAATATAAGACATATAAACAGTAACCAGGTGACTAATACAACAGATTATTATCTTTTTCTTCTGAGAAATTAATCAAGCTGTTTTTAAAATAGTGTTTGAGAATTTTTTTCCAGATTCTATTCTGGAATTAATTTTTTTGTATTGCTTGGAAAGTATGGTTTAGATAGTGGAAACATAGGCAGATACTATGGTACTGAAAAAGGAACATTCTAATATTTTATACAATACTTCTGCAGGCATTATTTGTAGTAAAAAGTTCAATTTCATGCCAAGATACCATGAATACTTGTATGTGTTCCTCTGTTTTGTTTTTAATCACACAATAGTGCGTGGATGAAGGAAAACTGCAAGTAAATGTTTTTCTAGAAAGTATACTGAAGGTTGTCATGTAGTGACTTAGGCTGGAAAAGCTGGATAGTATTAAGTGAGGGGCAGCTAATGAAAAGAGATATCAAAGTTATCTGCATAAACATATTTTTGCTTGGAATCCTTGTAATAACAAAAGGATAATAACAAAAGAGCATGTGCTGGGCTTGCTGTATTATTTTACTAGAATGGTCATTAATATAAAACTGAGTGACTGGAGGGGCTAGAGCCAGGATCCACCCCTTCACAGACTTTCTTTAAGGGTAGGCAGTGGAGGTGAGGGCACCTTTTGCTGGAGATTCCTGCCTACCTGAGGCCTTCCAAAGGTAAGCAGCTTTTTCTTTCATTTCTGTGTCTGTGGCTGCTGCATTTGGCCTTGTTTTTATTTCCTGTAGCCAAAGACTTTTCTCCCCCACTATTATCGTAGTACTTTCCATCCCATTATAGCATTACACTTACTTTATTTTTCTAAGGGTTTATACAGAATTACACAGCATTGTTGAGTTGGACATGACTTTATCTGATGTCTCATCTTTTGGAATACGTTTTTTTCTGCTTACAGTTTGAAGGCACTTGCCTCTTCCATTCACTAGATGCTCTTTTATGAAGTAAAAGTTGAGAGAGATGCCAAGAAAAATATCCTACATGTAGACTTAAAAAAAAAAATTATACTATACATAAAAATTATACATTAAAAAGAGCACTAACTTTTTAAAAGGTTAAAAAAACAATGTAACATTTTACCTTTAGAACTAATATTTTCCTGTATACTTGAGCACTCACAAGAAATTATACCTCTGGGAGGAAAAGTATTTAATTAGTTATGTGCTAGGCATGAGCTCACAAAAATATCATTTTAAAAACATGTTGTTCCACATGAATACACTTTTCTCTACTTAGCATAGATAGTGATATGCACTGTGACAAGTTCTAGGGTGTGAGAGACTTACAGTGCTGTGTGGAATTGAATTTTCTTATACAATGGAAAGTTGGCTTTGAAAATGCATAGAAATCTAGCTGAACATAAAAGAAATACAAAAGAAAATAACAATTTTTGAACTAAATATCAAAAGTTCTGACTGTTATCGTTTTATGATTTTGTTGTTGTTGTTGATATTCCACAACATAACATCATGTAGCACATGTTATCTTGCATTCCGATATCTTATTTAGTGAATTAGCTTGTTTCTCTTCAGGTCATTCTGCTGTTTTGTTTTTAGGCTCTCTACCCCTTCCTCCTTTTTCCCTTTCCGTGGCATGGGTTCATGGCTCCTCCCGCCCCGCTAGTCATGGAACTGGGCCAAACCAGCCTGTAAACCAGTGACGTGACCAAAGTCAAAATTTCATAGATTTCAATGCATATCAACAAATATTTTTTATCATCAAGCTAAGAAAACTTTTTGCAGACCTGTTCTCTAGATACTAAAATTTGCACAGTTTTTTTTTTCTTTTTTTAACCAACCAACTTTTTACAAGTATGTGTCAACATCTTAAACTTCAACAGAAAACATTACTTTCTCCAGGTGTAGAATATTAAACATCCAAAAATTGCTGTGATAGCATGCAGTCTGTGGTTTATGGCTTGCAGAAATGCATAGCGAATGGTGGTAACTGTGTTGAAAAATAGTGTTTAGTAACTGTGAATTTGCTCTATTGGATAGTGTTATTGTTCCCTTTAGCTGTTGTAGTTTTCATGGAAATGGGAGGCATTACTTTAGGAGTGGCTTAGCTATGTTAGAGTGTCAGTGATACTCTTGATGCCCCCCAAACCCCAGTCAATGAACTAACCATATAACCTCTCATCCTCTGCAGCTAAATGAAGCAAAGGTCAAAACTGAAAAGGAATCAACTGACTTTTATAATGGTTTGAGATGTTAAGAGGTCCTTAATAGATTTCTAGACGTACCTGATTTCATATAAAATTCTCACCTATATAATTTGGTTTTACCAGCCTGCCATTGACCGTGGGATTAAGATCTTAATAAGCCTACGTAAATTAACTAACATGCCCTCCAAACATGAGCCTGCACCTGTTTCTCTATGAGTCTTTTAGAGATGAAATGAGACGTCAAGAAATGATTTCTTTAGAAAAGCAGTATCAGTTTTCCTACTGCTATTCCTGATCTTTTCAAACTTTGTGTTCATTCTTATTCAGTACGTAATTCCTGAATCCTTTCTCTGAAGAAATGTTAACCGGTTGTTTGTCATGTCTACTTTTTTCCTGTCTCCAGTAAAACATTCCTGTAAAAGTTCTTCGTCTTTTCTTCAAGTCATTGCTTCATTTTTTGGAGATATTTTTGAATTCCAATTCTGTTTGTCATGCATGTGCTGTCTGTCTCAGTTTCATATAGTAATGAAATTTTAAAAAGAATTTTCTCTGATATTTTTTCTTTATCCAGGTATTCAGTAATCTTTTGGTTTAGTTATACAATCACTTTTAATCTCCTTTTAAGACAATTTCAGCAAAGTAATATCAATTTGCTTTGTAGAATGTCCAATAATTAAGGAATGATGTTTTCAGGATGAAAGATTAGCAGACCAGTCTTGTAATTCCCAGATTCCTCTCTTTTCCCCTGATTTTTACATCCAATATGCTTTTGTTCAAGTCCTCCCCTACTGCATTTGCCCATGAGTTTTCAAATGCAATTTGAAAATACTAAAATTGCATATACTAGATGAGATTCTTCAGCATCAGTCTTTATTGAAAACATCGGAGTTAAGTACTCTTTCTTTTTTTTTTTTTCCAGTCTGGTCTGTCATATTTTTCCAATTATGTTTGAATCTTGATGAAAGGAAAACATTTCAAAGTTAAATATTTTTGATGTCTGCACAGTGTTATCAGGCAAACTCATTATATGTTTTTAAGACCACAATTGTAATCTAATTGATACTTGCTATTGTTCATACTTTTTACTAATATAGTGGCCTTTTTTGTTGTTGTTGTTTTATTCTTGTTCTCTGTACACTATTTTAGAAGCTTTCATGTTTCAGTTCAATCAAAAATACAATTTTACCTAGTTCAGTCTTTCTGTGTTCTTACTGCTGGTTTCTTAGAATTTTCACAAGCCCTGAGATCATAGAAGACTGAAAGGCAACTGCTTTCATTTTACTCTTCTCAGTCCTATATTATCTGAAGAATGTGAACTCTATCATGCTGTGGTTGCTTCTAGTCCAAAAGACTTCCACCTTCTTGGTCTCAATAATTTCCCTTTGTATTGTGTTCAGAATTTGAGGAACCTTTTTTTTTTTTTCTTTTTGTCTTCACCTTACAAAAATGTTTGCCAGTGCATTCCAAGAACTCAAGGGAGAATCTTGTGCCTTAGTGACTTAGTATAGTATAAAGAGAAAAGGATAGCGAGTTTATTTGTGCAGCCTGCTACATACAGTTTTGGAATATATGTTCACATTGCATATTTGTCAACTACGGAAAATGTGCACCAGGTATTGGGCCTTAACGTGTTGTGGCATGTGTCTGTGAGTCACACAGAGCAAATGTCTGTACAGATCTGTGTACATGCACAGGGAACGTGCTGCTTGGAGAGCTTTGGGGAGATTCACTTACTTCGTCTGCCTTATAAATGGGGTGCTCCTGTACATGGGTTCAGCTTTGGTTCCAACAGAGGGGAAATTATGCTGAATGTAACAGCGGTGTGTTTCAGTATGTATTGTATAACTAACAATGGATGCAAGGCACTTTTGTACCTGATGTGGTCATGTGAGCCATTTTATAAGTTAGTTAAGTCTTAATTGCCCATTGTAACATCCACATTTTTAAGTTAATACACAAACTATGGAGAATAAAGGTTTTCTGTGTTATTATTATTTTTTTTTCCTCCTGTAACATTCCTATTTCTTAGAGTTTTGTATATGTTGCTGTATGTTCAGTGTTTACTATGGAGTTCTGTCATACCTTCTTACTGTGTTAAATGGAAATAAGCCATGTGCAGTTCTTGCTGCAGAAAAAGCTTGTAGCATACTTGGTTGCATTAGGAGTAGTGATGCCAACAGGCTGAGGGAAGTAATCCTTAACCTCTGCTTAGCACTGATGTGGCCTTGCAAGTTCTGGGCTCCTCAGTACAAGGGAGACATGGAGCTGCTGGGGAGAATCCCATGAAGAGCTGCTGAGATGTGTGTCTCTCCCATTAGGAAAGGCTGAGAGAGCTGGGTCTGTCTAGAATAGAATACTCAGTAGGAAGGACCTACAAATATGAAGTCCTACTCTCCGACCTATTCAGGGCTAACCAAATGCTGAAGTATATTATTAAGGGCTTTGTCCAAGTGTCTTTTAAACACTTACAGGAGTGGGACAGGAACTGCAGCCTGCAGAAGAGTAGGTGCAGGTGGATCTTAGCAATGCATGTAAGTTGATAGTAATGAATTGAAACCAATGTGAAAAGAAAAGGGAGCCAAACTCTTTTCAGTGGTGTCCAGTTGCATCAACATTAAGGAATGCATTTTATTCCACAGTTTAAGTTATGTCATTTCTTTGAGTTCAGTGGAAATTAAGATTGAAGAAATATGTGTTCTTTTCCTGTGTGGGGGTGATGGGGGGATGGGAACTTCAAATTCTGTGTTTCAGTTGACATTCCTTCTCTGGACTTTTGTCTTTGTGTACATATCCTGGGCAACATTTTCAGTTGTTGTATTTCTCTTTTTGAACGTTTCACCCCTACTGAAGTATCTGGTATCTACAATCTGATGTTCTCAAAATTTTGGTTATTTGGCTCATCTATGATGTCAAGGATTCCTGTGTGATTTCCAAGTGCTGTCCAGGTTAAGGGCTTCCAAGAGCAAGTGGATTCCAGTGCAGTCAGATCAAGAATGATGCGAGCAGCAATTGCATGATAAAGTGCAATGGTTTTTGAAGAAGTCCTATCAAACTGTGTTACCAGAAGTGACCAGCATGTTGGCAACTGTTGTCCACGTTCTTAGGTAATGATCATCTAATGTTTGTTAAATATAAGAAGGAGAAAAGGCGTGAACATATTTATGGCAGTAAATATTCAGGAAAAGGGATTTTTTGATTTATTGGTTAAAAAAATATTTACAAAAAAAGTAAGGTACATTTTGTACTTTGTACTATGCCACTTCATGGCATATATATCTACTCCACATCTTCAAGTATGTGCTGTTTTGTAGTACAGCCAAGTAAGCAAGCAACAAAAACTAATTTCAAGTAGAGATTATAGAAACAGGAGCATGATTTGGAAGGGGTTATTTGACTGTCTGTATTCTCTTCTGGCAGGGAAAATAGCTGATAAAATATGAAGGTGTCTTTCCAAAACTTTACCTGTATTTATTTTTACTTCTGTTTCCTCGTGTACAGACTGACTTTATGTGGCTATTTTCCATCCATTGCTTTCTGAAACTACTTTAATATGTTGTCTTTGCTTCTGTCAAATCCATAATTAATGACAAACTTGTGCTTTAAAAATTAATCAGACTTTTTCTTAGGGAATGAATGTGTGATCTGCTTGTAATGATTTTATCCAGAGATGAGAAAAACAATCAAGAATGTAAATGAACAGTAGTAAAAAAGCATAAGATTTAGAAATGTTTACACTGGTAGAAGTTTCTACAGCAGCTCAAATCATTCTTAAAAACAGTTTTAAAATGGATTGCTATAAGTGAATCACAGATGAATAACAGATCTGAAAGCATCTTGGATGTAGCTATGTTAGAACATTCAAATATGTCCTTAAAAACAAATGAAGACTTTAAATGTTTCATAAAGTTACATAGCAACATGTGTATATACGTATATATATAATTTCTACATATAAATTAAAAGGTGATCCTTTCTCACCCAGATCAAAAAGTGTAAATCATTTTTAGTAACCTGTGCATTTCTAAACCACATGAAGAAGTTTCAGTGACAACTTCTAACCCATCAATGATGATCTCTGTAGGAACTGTTAAGTAAACATGGGAATAGTTGTGGAACAATTCCTACTCTGTAACTAGACATCTGCATCCTAAAATTGTGATCCTAAGTGATCTTACTTTTCCTATCAGAGAATAGTCAGAAAAGTATAGCTGTGATTTTCCTTAATTGCTGAATAAGGCTTGTTGGTTTGAATGTAGCATTAAAGCAGCAGGAGCAGTGATACTGCAAATTAGATGAGATACTGAATTTCAAATAAAAAATTAAGTTTTCAGTTTTTTGTGAGGTTTCTTGTTAAACAGTTTCAAAAATATTTCTAGCTTAAAGCAATAAGTTGGGATAGTTTTCCAGTGTCTTTGTGTCTTCTGATCTAAATTGATTGACACGTCTAAAAATGTGCAGAAAATTGCCATGCTTTACCAGGTCAAATTCGCTGTTGTTCCAATATATGGGACACATTAAGTTACAACCGTGAAATGTAAATTTAGGTCTTTGTCATGCTACTGCTATCATAAAGGTAGATCTTTGAACAAAAACCCCTGTTACCCTGAAGTGTCTACAACTATAGCATTTTCTTTTTGTGATATTAGCATGCATGAATGCCCATGAAAAGGAGCTGCAGCTGAAGGGGTGTGCTTTTGCTCATCATATACTAAAACTAATTTGTTTTTTTTCTCATGAAATGAAGAGTGAATCTGAGCTAGGATTCTAATCATTTCTGACTGCATCCTTTTTTTTCCCCTCTCCAATTAAAAGATAAATAAAAAATACAATTTGCTGTGACCATTGTGGCAGTAGTGAAGTAGAAGCTGTGTTGAAGTTGAATAAGCAGTGACTGATATAGCTGAAATAGGTAACTTAAAGGAAAATGTAGGGAGATGGATAGGATAAAAAATAGTTAGAAATAAAGAATTATGTTTGTAAAATTCTTAATTTTAAAATAGAGATCAAAGGCAATTTTATTTCTTTAGTAAAGAAGGTCCTTCTAGATATAGAGTTTCGGAACATGGTTTGTTTACATTGTAGACTTTATAAAGAAGAGGCTACAGAAGAAGAATACTGCAACAAATTAGATTCACTTTATTCAATCAGTTTAGGTTAAGATCCATTTAAAAACAGCCTGAGAAGCATAACAAAAGAATTATCAGTTTAATTTTTATCTACAATTGTTTTTTAAGCTGATGTAATTTACTTTAGCAGACAAGAGTGAATACTGCTTTATGGAATATATGAGATAATTCAACTCAGAAATAGTATGTTAAGAACTGTGTAAGAAGACACTGCATATGAGTTCTAGTTCAGAATATATGTTGCATTTTCATCTTCATTCCATTTAGAAAATACTGTACTTCTATTTTAGAGTTAGGATCTATAAAACCTTTCTCTGATTTGGCTGTTGGTCTTAAGAATATCATTACTTATTTGTTAGAACAATTCTTTCACTGATTATTAACATGCTAAATAACTTCCTTATTGCTCTATGAAACTGACACACATTTTCTACATTTCAATCAGGTTAAGGGTGGTCTCCTGTGTTCTTTAAAATAAGTTAATCAACAATAAAATAAAAACTTGAAACAGAATGGAAATGGTAATTTAGACCTGATCTCCAAAACCAGAGAAATAGTTGTCCATGAACTTTTTAATTTGCTCCACACTTTCAATGTTAGACTACTGTTTGTTTTTCCACTGGTGTTTTGCAAATGCATGCTTTCTTGTTTAGTGCTCTGAATGTCAGCCAGCACTTGAGGACACTTCAGCTTTTGTGCCCACAGAAGAAATCTGTTTCCTGGGGGACCTGATGTTTTTACTCCTTCCATTTTTAGATTTCTGTCTGGAAGCCCAGCAGTTCTTTCAGAACTAAAAAACATACATAGACAGTTTGAGGAGACATAAGAAACTTGGGAATAAGTTTTAACTAGTTACTGCACGTAATAGAACACTTGCCATTGGAAGAAATCTATTTTCAGAGTTTGGCTCCGTTGCTAATGAACCCTCACAATTCCTCCGAATCTGAAAAGTGGCCAGTATTTATTGAAGGAACCCTGTGGAACAAGATTATAGTGGAATTTCTTGACTGAAGTCAAGAAGGAATACATGTAGGAAATGTTGTGTTTTTTTTTTTTTTTTTTTTTTTTAAATCTAAGTATGAGAGATTCTATAAGATGTCCAAACCGTGATAGGTTTTGATGAAAATAGAAACCACAATTAGGACGGAGCTTAGAACTGTCAATATCTGGTTCTCTGTGCAACCTCTATGTCTGGAAGCGTGTAAGTGCTATGCTCTAATTTGCCTGCCCTAATAGTTGAGTGGGAAATCACTATTAGTTCATCTCACCACACAAATGCCCTGAAGCAGTGTACCTCAAAGATCTGAAGCAGTTGGTCCATGCCAACTATTCCATGGGTAAACAAAGCATTTCCCGGTTTTGTTTTCTAATTATTTCAATGGGTAAAATATGAGAAGAGTGTTGCAAACTCAGTATTAAATTAAACCAAAACTCAGGATGTATTCAGAACAATACATACGCTTTTGAACTCTTGGGCTGTAACTTCAGGGCTGAACTGAGAGTGAGTAGTGAAGCAGGCTGTTGTCAACAGGAAATCTTGATCTGCAAATTTTGATGCATTATGTTGTGAATGAGACAAGAAAAAAGAAGAGGGGGGAGGAGAAGGAATAATGGTGGAGTTTATATAGTTGGATGCGATCCTGGGGGTTGTATTCATCCTTACACCTTCTGGTAACTCTTGTGGAACAACTCAAGTAACTTCTCACTACTACTGCACCATCAATGTCTGTGTATCGGTTTCAAACCGTTGATGACTGGTTTCACAAATGTAAGGGCTCACTGCTGACACTGCACTAAGTGCTTTATTTTTAATGAATTGAACACCATCTAACAACAGCAGTTCCGGATAATTTGAATAGTTGTGATGATAATTCTTGTTGCCCAGGACTGTTGTCTCAGTAACGTTTTTTTGAATGGCTAATATGTTGTAGCAATGACTATCATAGAAGAGCAATAGAAAAAAAATATTCAAACATTATTTCAACAAATTATAAGCATCTTCAATTAAGTTGCACTGTGAATCTGTATCTTTCACTTCTGAATCTTATATCTGAAGAGCAGGGAGAAAACTGATTGATTCTCTGGCATGTAATGATGGGGAGGTCAGAAGCGGCATGATAACAAGTGTAACAGCTATCAGTATTATGTGCCAGCAAAGCAGGTAAAGTTTTCATAGGCAGCCTTAATTTTGGCATTGCTGAATTTTAAAGCCTCTGGCTTTGCAAACTTAAAAATGTGTGTATGTTCATATATATAATTTAATGCTTTTAAAACATACAAAGAGAGTGGAAAGTGGAAGAGTATTACTTGTACTGATATCTGTGTCTTTTATCACTAGTCTTGAAAAGCTTAAAGCCTTTCTAAAGTTTTCCCAATTGACCTAATAAACTGGACAAATTTATTTAATGTTTCTGTTTTCATCCTACATCTTGTCATATCACCACATTCAGTGGTGAACTATTATATGTTTAGAAAATATCTGTAAACACTTCACTTAGTGAAATATTCTTGGATAGTGCTATGATTAAATAGTTTTATCAAATTTGCTTTGGATAAGTAATTCCAATGATCAAAGTTTGTGTATCAGTTTTCCTGGATGACATGATGCAAAGTACAGAAGAAGAAAATCACTGTCAGAATGAAGACCTTGCTGTCTTATGGTTTTATGAGTCATTTACATTTTTACATAAATAAGTCATATTAAGAAATTGTTCTAATTTGCAGTCAGATTTTCTAATTTAAAAACTATATTGTATACATTAGATTTAAGAGCACTAATGTATTAAATGCATCTTTTATATCGGAATAAATGATATATGGTAACTAATGCAAGTGAGCTGCCTGATAAATTGAATTCAACCCCATAATCTCACATCAAGTCCATTCTCCACTCTTCCAATCCAGTGAGCTGGAATTTAATGGTACAATTAACTTCTTCTAGGCAACTAAATGTGTTGTCCGTTTTTCAAATATGTGCAGGACTATAAGTTTCTTTTTTTTGGATCCCCTGAGGCAACTATTTTTTGTACAGAGTAGAAAGCTTGAAAAATTACCTGCCTCACAAAGGACACAATGTGCATGCCATTACTGATATTCTTCTACTTAAAACAAAACACCTGCAATGCAAATTCTATTTTCTTTCTTCTCAGCTGCTAACTTCAGGGAGGGAAGTAGGAAATGGATTGAATTGGCAACAACAGTTGTAGTCCTGGTGGTGAACAATGAAACTTTTTTTTTTTAAATTTTATTAGATGATATTTTTTTCCTTCTAGTCTGCATCAATGTATTTGCTGGACCTAAGGACTTCAGGGCATCAAAAATACTTTCACAAGCCAGATCAATTCTTTATGTCTCCTTGTCCTCAAATCTCCGGCAGTAGTAGTTAGAGGCTCTTCACACAGGCAACTCAGGCCTAGTACCTCTTATGAATTTATTTCCCACTCCACACTCCCCATCTCCAAATCACTGAACAGGGATTTTAGAGAAAAAACATCCATTCGTATATTAGGATCTGTTTTCAAAATGTGTCCATTTATTTGTCTAATGCCTTTTTGATATGAATAGGAGGATGTAAAGTAGGTGGTATTTAATACGCAGATAGGTAAGGCCAGCAGAGTCCAGCCTGAAGATGAAGGTTGCCTGTGTTTTTCCCTCTGGGAAAACTGTACACATGACTGTTGAAGAGTTGCAAAGCTCTTGTGGAAGGGTGTGCAGAGTTGCAGTCTGCCAGAATAGTTGGTTTGGTTGTGTTCACTGCTTGTAGATCCAAAACCTCTTGGTGTGTTCTCAGAGTGCACTCTTAAAAGACTCAAGATGGCCAAAGGATGAACAAAAAGTATCCTTGATGACAGAACAAGACATGCACATGCTGCTCCTAGCACATTGCAACCAGTGAGTAGAGACAAATCTTTTCACACAACTGAAAGAAGCATTGTAGCAAGAAATGGATTCATTAAAAGGAGAGCAGGCAGTGACTACCAGGCCTCACCTGGAGTACTGTATCCATTTCTGAGCTCCCTGGTGCAAAAAAGACAGGGATCTCCTGTAGAGAGTCCAGCGGATGGCCACAAAAATAAAGGATCTGGAGCATCTCTCTTGTGAGGAAAGGCTGAGTGACCTCTGTCTGTTCAACCTTGACAAAAGAAGACTCAGAGGGAATCTGATTAATATTTATAAGTATCTTAAATGTGGGAGTCAAAGAGACATGGCCAACGTCGTTTCTGCGGTCCATGGGAACAGGACGAGGGGAAACTGGATGCACTGATGTGCAAAGGAACTTCTTCACAGTGAGAGTGACGGAGTAGAACAGGGTGTCCTCCTTCTCTGGAGATATTCAAGACTCGACTGGATGCCTACCTGTGCAGCCTGCGGTAGGGAGCCTTCTTTGCAAGGGGGCTGGACTTGGTAATCTCAAAAGGTCCCTTCCAGCCCCTACAAATCTGTGATTCTGTGAAATGCCTTAGATTCCTTCAGCCCGAGCACACAGGCTGTATAAAATTTGACCTGCATTCTTTAATTTATGAGGCTTAAATCTACAATACTTTAATTCCCTACAAATATGGGGATTAAATACCTGAGGATCTGTTTATCTGTTAATGTTCTGTGTTAGAAATATCAGACCTATGGTCTGGTTCACATTTTATATCTATTTGTTCTTTGAAACTTAAAAACTAATCTCTAACCAGGGGAAAGAAATTTGCAGGACACTTTCAAATTTGGAAACTGAGTTGCTTAAGTTGAAAAATTCTGGAATGCAACAAGAATTTGCAGAATGTTTTAAAATCTTACTGTATTCAAGTTTACAGCATATTGCCAACTCAGTTGACTAGGTATTGAAAAGGGCAGTAACTCAGACAATTGCAGCTGTTTAGATGAGGAATAAACAGGTAAAAGAATGTTGACGCCTATCTACAGATGAAGAGTGGCATTGTGTAGATTACATTCTCATGTAGCATATTTAACATAGAATTAGTGTTGTATGATGACCTTTCAACTTTTGAATAATGTTTTTCTTGGAAAGTAATTGTTCTTAAGAACAAGTTTGGCACAACAATAAGAGATCATTACATCAGGTTACTGTATTCTTTGCTATCCTTCTTGACTTGCATGTTATTGGAATTAGTGTGTACTATTTATATTGACTCTTTAAAGAAAATCTTGGTTCTTAATATTTGTCTTTGCTTTGATAAAATATTTATTTATTCATTGTAAATAAGTACTTATTTCACCAATATACCAATACCATATGCTGTGCACTATGTTTTAGGAAACTGCACAGGGAGTATATGCTGTGTTATAGGAAACTGCTTACAGAATTTCTCAAACTATTTTCTGCAAGTGTGTGTGTAGATAATGTGTTTAAGTTGTGTATGAAACTTGTAAGAATTTTAAAACTCAAACGATTCTTCCGTAAGTATTTGATCTCTGTGTTTTGGCATATTGGTGTAGATAGAACTAACCTCTTATATATGGACTGTGGTGTGAAGTGTGGTGTGAAAGTGATGACATTAATTTACTACTACTTACTATGTTTTGTCTCTGTTGTGAAAGTCTTATTCTTTGACACTTTCAAAGAAGTGATTGAGTCATACCCTCACTCTATGCCTTTATTTTTTTCACCTTTAAAAAGCATGACAAGTACATTTAGCTCTTTCTAAGATTCTGTGCTTTAAAGTCAGTTGGCAAAACTGGTTACATAAGTATTAGTGGTACTACTTGTAATTTGGTTGTATAGTAATTAGTTTAAAGTTTTATTTCTGTTCAGAATATGAATAGGTGACTAATGAGAGCAGGTCTGAGACCATCTCATGAGACTGAATGTATACAAGTCTATGGGGACGGATGGCGTGCATCCCAGGGTTCTGAAGGAGCTGGCTGAGGTGGTTGCAGAGCCGCTCTCCATCATATTTGAAAAGTCATGGCTGTCAGGTGAGGTCCTGGATGACTGGAGGAAGGGTCACATCACTCCCATTTACAAGAAAGGGAGCAAGGAGGACCCTGGTAACTACAGGCTGGTGAGTCTCACCTCTGTGCCTTGGAAGATCATGGAACAGATCATCCTGGATGACATGCTTGATCACATGAGGAAAGGGCATGTGATCCATGACAGCCAGCACGGCTTCATCAGAGGAGGGTCATGCTTGACCAATCTGGTGGCCTTTTATGATGGCGTGACGGCATTGGTGGACAAGGGAAAGGCTACTGATGTCGTTTACCTGGACTTGAGCAAGGCCTTTGACATGGTCCCCCACCACATCCTTATCTCCAAACTGGAGGGATGTGGATTTGATGGGTGGACCACTTGATGGATAAGAAACTGGTTGAAAGGCTGCAGACAGAGGGTGGTCATCAATGGCTCTATGTCCAGGTGGAGGCTGGTAACGAGCGGGGTCTGTCTTGGGACCGGTCCTCTTTAACATCTTTATCAATGACATCGATGACGGAATCGAGTGCACCCTCAGCAAGTTTGCTGACGACACCAAGCTGAGTGGTGCAGTCGACACAGTTGAAGGAAGGGATGCCATTCAGAGGGACCTCGAGAGGCTAGAAAGGTGGGCCCAGGTGAACCTGATGAGGTTCAACACAGCAAAGTGCAGAGTTTTGCACTTGGGCCGGAGGAATCCCAGGCATCCCTACAGACTGGAAGGAGTGGTCCTTGAGAGCAGCCCGGTGGGGAAGGACCTGGGGGTCTTGATAGATGAAAAATTTAATATGAGCCAGCAGTGTGCTCTTGTGGCTTGGAAGGCAAATGGTATCCTGGGCTCCATCAAAAGAGGGGTGGCCAGCAGGGACAGGGAGGTGATTGTTCCCCTCTACTCTGCTCTTGTGAGGCCCCATCTGGAATACTGCATCCAAGTGTGGAGCCCCCAGTACAAAAAAGACAGGGAGCTGTTGGGGAGGGTCCAGAGGAGGGCCAAGAAGATGGTCAGGGGACTGGAGCACTTCCCCTATGAAGACAGGATGAGGGAGCTGGGCTTGTTCAGCCTGGGGAAAAGAAGGCTGCGGGATGACCTCATTGCAGCATTTCAATACCTAAAAGGAGCCTACAAACAGGAGGGGAATCAACTCTTTGAAAGGGTAGATAACTGCAATAACTGCAGGACAAGCGGAAATGGTTTTAAGTTGAGGGAGGGAAGATTTAGGTTGGATGTCAGGGGGAAGTTCTTTACAGAGAGAGTGGTGAGGTGCTGGAACAGGCTGCCCAGAGAGGTTGTGGATGCCCTGTCCCTGCAGATTTTCAAGACCAGATTGGATGGGGCCCTGAGCAGCCTTGTCTAGCATTAAATGAGGAGGTTGGTGGCCCTGCCTGTGGCAGGGGAGTTGGAGAGTCATGATCCTTGAGGTCCCTTCCAACCCTGGCCGTTCTGTGATTCTGTGATTTTGTGATAAGATGTATACAAAAAGCAGTGCCAAAGAACGAAGCTTATTTGGGGGAAATGCATGTGTTAAAGATGTATATTTAATCATTGTTACAGGAATAAAATGAATCTCTTTTATTATAGTGCTAATCAAGGAAATAATATTATTTTGAATTCTAGTTTGTATAAGTCCCAAAATAATAACAGGGAAAGACTGCTTTAAACATTCCTATTCTATAAGAAATGTGGATGCTCTGTGCCTGGATGCATTCGAGGCCAGGCTGGATATGGCTCTCGGCATCCTGGTCTAGTGGCTGGCAACCCAGCCTGTAGCAGGGGGTTGAAATTAGATGATCTTTGAGGTCCTTTTCAACCCAGGCCATTCTATGATTCTATGAAATAATCAACAGTTCTGTTTAAATTTTAGAATGTTAACATGTATCTCTGTGCTACTGTCTCTGTTGTTGCTATAGGCTGTATATCTTCCACTTTCTATTCACACCTCTTTCAGTGACGCACGTTCAGTGTTTATGAAAATTCAGCTGGGGGCTAATGTCACAATTTCTGCTTGATTCATATGGTGTATTGCTAAGCAACATGTGTATGAATGACAGTGTTTGCTTTCATTTCATTTTTCTGTTCTGTCCTCCTCCAGTCCCCCTCTTCCCTAACAAGTGACACAAGTTTGAAAGGTGAGTATTAGCTTGTCAGGCAAAACAGTATTTTTAGTTCATACCCTATGAACGATAAAAGATGCAGGAGGTAGGGAGGATTTTGTATGTTCTTTAGTTTAATTGCTTAAACATTTATGGCATTCCCAAATTATTTTTTTATTATTATTATATTTTGGAAAATATTGGTGTTTTTTCTGTTTGATTTTTTGGAACAGTGATTCTTTAGTATATTTTTATATCTCTTGGGCTATATTCACCTGGGTAGATAGTTTGGGAACACTACTTTTCTGATTTACAAAACTACTATATTGTGCTTATTCAATAACACGGTGAATTCTAGACTACGTATTTCAGCTTTTGCTGTTAAGTCACTGACTGAATTGTTGAAGTGGAAAAGTATGATAGTAGAGCATTATACAAAAGTGTATACATGATACACATACATACACACATACATACATACATTTGGGATATTGCCTGTAACTGAAATTTATAGAATATCTTTTTTTTTTTTTTTTTTTTTTTCCATTTGTGTGCAACAAGTTAAACTCTGGTGTAAATTTACTTGGGGGAGGTGAATAGGAAAGGGATTGAGTCACTCAGAGTCCTGATCTCCTGGTCTCTTAAGGAATTTAAGAAAAGGAATTGCTGTATCAGTGCAAGAACCTGCCTATCGACTTACTTAAGCTCAAATACATGGAGTAAATGTGCAGGTTGATTTTACTGTCTGATCTATGTAGTGCTGCTTAGTTCAACAAAGGTAGAGTAACAGCAGGTCTTTTTTGAGGAGGTACAATAATGGTCACACCTTAACTTGGAGAGAACCTCAGAAGTCAATTGAATTTGTATGGAAAAATGAATGTAGAATGCCAAAACTAATAAGGCAGGCATGTATATCTGTTCAAGACAGTTTTCCAAGATGATTTTTCAGAAAATTGACTTTGATTTTGGATACTAATTTTACATTTGCAATGTATGTTATTATTTCTATTAAAAATTTTTTGCTGTCTTCTATTGTTTTTTAATGTATGTTTGTGTTGTGGATACCTTGTTTTTCCTTTTGTACTTTTCTGATATGAACTATTTGAGATTTCAGGATATGAGCCATCAGTACTATCCTGCTACATTTGGATATGGAGTAAACGAGTATACCATTTACTATCAGATTTCCTTTCCTTGCACTCAAAATCTGAACTGCTTCCTCAGCTTCTTTAGGATTTTACAGTGAAAATTTTACAGAACTAAAATTTTGAACATTCTTAAAATAATCATTTATGATTAACATTTAACCAAACATTATCAATATTAAATCATTCTTATTACTCTTTTAAACTTACATTGACAGGATGATTGTAGCCTTTTTCATGTTGTCTTTCCTTTTTTCCACTTCTGAGTAGAAAAAGAATGCCTTTCCAGAATGTTTGATTACACAAAGGTGAACTCTATTATTTTTCTCATTTAATATTCAACAATTTGCATATTAATGTTTTCAATGGGAACTAAATATGCTAATTTCACAGCTTCTTAGCAGATAACCTTAATCATGAGGATATTTGTATGTTTAAAAAGAAATGAGTTAAACTGCATCATCGCACAATTTTACTACGGCTCAACCTGAAAATCATTCCTGATTCAGGTGCTTCATCTCCACAGAAATAGAAGCAGCTGCCACTGAATTTGAAAGAAAGCTTAGTCTTTAGAGTCACAAAAATGATCCAAGGGATGGAACACCTCTCCTACAAGGAGACTCTTTCTTAGTATTTCTGGAAGGAGTAAAATTAATATTTTTGATTAGTAAATCCCATCATAGACTTTGTGATTAGTTTTGGGGCTAGTATACCTCATGAGTTTTTTAAAACCAAATAGTGTCTGGTGTTACTCCCTGTTCTTCTGAAATCAATTTTTTTTTTTTTTTTTTGTCAATCCATACGTTAACAATGTGTCTCTGTCCAAGTTCTTGTTTCTTTTCCAGTTAATTCAGTTGCATTTCTATTACGAAATTCTTTATAAATTTTGTGATTAGTGGTTCTATGTATAGTAGCTGAGGAAGGAGAAGAACATAAACCATGGTAGTAAGACTTCTCTCTGCTGTACTTGTCTTTTTTCTTTCTTCATAAGCATAAGGAGTTATCCACTGAACCTTTTCCAAAATACTGATGGAGATGTCTCCTTTTTTTTTAAAAAAAAAAACAACTTATTTTTAAGGCAAAGACAAACATGGATATGGATACAAATGAAGTTCTAGAATTTATAAGTTTGACTGGTGTGATTTAATTGTGGATGAAAGCATCAGTGACAGTGTAGAACTCTGAGGATTCTTCCAATGATTCATTACAAGAAGAGCTGAGTAGGAAAGAAACTTTTAAATTAATCTTCTGTGAGTAAATATAGTCACCATGGAGTGTATTGCTCAACTTAGTCATTGAATAAAGTATTAAATACATTTCTTGTAATATTTATGAGAGACTCTATGTTCTTTATGCTTTATAACCTTTGTCAGTAAGGGGACAAATAATAGTAAATATCAATTTGAAAAACTAATTTAGCACTGGATTTGGTAAAGCAAAGCTTACCTTTCCATTCTAGGTATGAACAAGTAAGCTACTTCATTTTTTTGCAGTTAGAAGCATCTTCTCTTGAGAAGGACTGTCCTCAGGATTTCAGAGTAGCTAGAATTGACAGTGTAAAAGTGAACAGTTTTATGTGAACAAATGAAAAATTCTTCATGTACAAGTAGAACACATAATTTTGGTCTGTGAAGTTTCAAACTGTTGTTTTTGAAAATGGATTATGCTCCAACTTTATAATCCATTAATGTGACTCAAGTCTAGATAAGAGTATTTGTTTGTTTCCTGTATTCAATATATATTTCCTTTTTCTTTGTCTAGACTTCGATATAAATATAAATATATATTTATTGACTGTATAATTTACATATAAAACAATACTTTGGGAAAAAGAAATGTTTCTTAACATTATTTGAAAATTAGTGGTGAGAGAGTGGTGATGAGGAGGAGGAATATAGAATTGGTGGAATACCCAGAAAAGGTGCTTAAACTAATCTAGGCTCTTCTGTATAGTGACTGGAGATAAATAAGCTCAAGAACAGTATAATTTAGGGTACCTAAAGTTAGAGTTTGCCATAATGGCCTGAAAGATCTCTAAAGTAGTCACCTTGCTGGAAGGATGGCAGTGATCGTGTTGAGGTGTATCAGACAGTAGCTCTTTTAAATATTTTGAGAAAAAATTGTGGTAAGTGATAAACTATAGAGCAGTTTAGTCTGTATTGCTTACAGAATGTTATTTATAGCACTAAGTGGATGTCGTTTGTATGACACTATCATACATTTATACTTGGTTAATGTATTTTCTCACTTCATTTTCCTATACTGTATAATACAAATTGCATAATTAAGTCTGGACTTTCATGCACTTTAGAAATTAGTCATTGCATTTCATAGTCAAATTTTACAATTGTCATCAGTTTCCTTCATTTAAATGAGGCGTGGATTTTGTTAGGCTATCCCAGCAAACAAAATTTAAATAAAAACTACATCAGCTTGTCATTATGAACTCTGAAGACCTTTTCTGCTCAGCTGTATTCTGTTGGAAATCCAGTTCTTCCTAATAATTTCAATAACATTACAGAAAAATGGTTAGAACATTAACTTTTACTTTTTATTAAAAAAAAAAAACAACAAAACAAACAAACCATCAGAACCACAACCATAAAAAATGCTATCTCTAATGCGGTGCTATTATAATAATAGTGTTTAAAACTACTCTTGGCTATAGGGTAATACTTGGAAATTATTATTTTGGTACTACTCAAATGTCATCTAATTCAAGTGTCACACAAAACCTTTGTTAAAGCAGACATATCATGCAATTTCTAGGAACTAAATTAATATTTAAAAATCATGCTTTGTAAATAGGTTCTTATCACGAGTAATTTGAAATTTCAGTAAGTTTATTTGATGAGGTAAGTGTCCCTTTCCAGACCAGATTTCAATTAAGATTAAGTAAAAGCAACAGTTTTTAAAAAACTTATTCAGCAGAATTAAATACAATCTGGGATATATTCCATGTTGTTTAAAGCCATCTCAATGAACAGATCTAAAATGAATTTTTATTCTCTAATCATATGTTTAGAGGATTGGCTGTTAGTAGATTTTTAGTTTTCCAGATGCTCAAACAATGCACTTTAAGTACAGTATACATAGATTATTTCCAGAATGCTGTAGATTAGCTATTTTAAGATTTGAATTGTGTATAAATGCAGTAGAAAAAGCAACAGCAGTTGCAAATGTCTTATTTCAATTAGTTCATTTAAAATGCATTTACAAGTGAGAGAGACAAAGTAGGCCAGTCTGCATGTAACACTGTTGTTGATATTTTACATACATATACGTGTGTATGTATGAGAGTAAATGAGAGTTCTATGTGAATTCTGTCAATGGAAAGCATCTAAATCAGAAAACTTTTTTTTCTTATTTATTTATCAAGGAGGGCAGTGCCAGTTGTTATCACTAAGAGCTGATTAGCAAATTTTGGACGATAACGCATATACTTACTTTTTAAGTAGAACTTCTTTCTGTTTCTTTAAATACTCAGTATTTTACCATTTTGACAGATAAGTTGTTTCACTGTCAGTTGGAACAGTGTTTTAATTTACTATTATTAGTAATTGTAACTCTTACAAAATATCATTTTATTGAATAATTTATAACATGTAATCATTAATCTTTAAAGTGAACATTTCTTATCTTTTTAATTTCAAAGTTTTTACTAAATCTTTTTTCTTATTTTATAAACAGCACTTAGCGGATGTGTGTCTTCTATGTTATCTGATTTAGCTAACTTAAGCAAATCTAGTTCTAAGCTATGTGCTTTTCTTCTAATACTTAGATTGAAGGAGTACTTAGGTTTATTAACTGTCTTTTTGGATGAGTAAGAGTAGACTTGGAGTGGGCTTCTACAGAACATGATGGTTCTAGTAGGTTTCAGATTGATGGAGGATGTCATATTTTCCTCTCTGTGTTACGTCAAATAATAAGCCCGAGTTAATGGTTATTCAGTGGAAATAGCATTCCTCTGCTCATATTTGAAAATTGTGTTCTGAAATATATCTTGTAAATAGAAAATACAGATATGGGGTGTATTATCTAACCAAGATACTTAAACTAATATTCTAGGCTCTTTGTATAAGGATGGGATGGAGGTAGCCTTAAATAGAGTGTGATTTAGAGTATTTCAGTTGGACTTTGCTCAGAATGACCTTTGAAGAAGCTACCATCTTGGAGTGATCTAAGAAAAGGATGATCTAGGAAAGCAGCTTGTTGCTTGAAAATTGCCAAAGCTGTATATGGTCATACAGTGCACTGGATTTGACTGCATAATACAGGAACTCCTGAGTCAAGTAATTGAAGGCCCTGCCAGGGGGGATGCAATGCTGGACGTGTTGCTCACCAGTGTTAAAGAACTGTTGGGTGACATCAGGATTAGAGGCTGCTTGGGCTGTAGCGAGTTCACACTTTGGAGGGACATGAGACAGGTGAAGAGTAAAACTAGGAAGTTAAACTTTAGGAAAGCTAACTTTCAGCTCTTCAGGGAATTAATCAATAAAACACCCTGGGAATCTGTCCTCATGGGCAAGGGTGCTGATCTGGCAGATCTTTAAGAAAGTTTTCTTCAGAGTGCAAGAACTCTCCATCCCCAGGTGTAGCAAATCAGGAAATGAAGACAAGAGTCCGGTGTGGCTGTACCGGGACCTGCTGATCAAACTGAAGGGTAAGAAGAAAATGCAATGGAAACAAGGACAAGTATTGAGGAAAGAGTATAAGGAAGCCACAAGGCTGTGTAAGGATGGGGTAAGGAAAGCCAAGGTCCAACTTCAACTGAACATGGCTAGGGATGCTAAAAAGAATAAAAATCACTTCTACAGGTGCCTCAACCAGAAAAGAAAAGTCTAGGAGGGTGTAGTTTCCTTGTGAGTGATAAAGGCAGGCTGGTAACAATAGGGAAGGAGCAGGCTGAGGTATTTAATAACATTTTTGCCTCTGTCTTCCTTGATAACTGTGGTCACACTGCCCTCAAATGTTTGGTTTGGTAGGAGGGGATTGGGGAAGCAACATCCCTCACACTGTAAGCAAAGATCGGGTTTGTGACCACTTGAGGAACTTGAACATCCACAAGTACAAGGTTGCAAAGAGATGCATCCCGGAGTCCTGAGGGAACTGGCTGATGTGGTTGCCAAGCCACTCTCAATGATATTTGAAAAGTTGTGACAATCAGGTTAAGTCCCTTGTGACTGGAAAAAAGACAACATCACACCCATTTTTAGGAAAGGTAAAAAGGATGACCCTGGGAACTACCAACCTGTCAGTCTCACCTTTGTGCCAGGGAAGATCATGGAGCAGATCCTCCTGGAAGCTATCAGAAGGCAGACAGAAGGCAGGGAGGTGATACGGAAGAACAAGCATGGCTTCACCAAGAGCCAATCCTGTTTGACCAACCTGGTGGACTTTTATGATAGTGCCACTGCAATCAAAGACAAGGGAAGAGACACTGATGTCATATATCTTGACTTCAATAAAGCCTTTGACACACAACATCCTTCTCTCCAAATTAGAAAGATATGGATTTGATGGGTGGACCGTTCAATGGATAAAGATCTGGCTGCAGGATTGATCTAGAGAGTAGTGGTCAATAACTCACTGTGTAGATGACAATGATAAGAGATGACTGGTAAGTGGTGTCCCCCAGGTGTTGGTGCTCGGGTTGATACTCTTTAATATCTTCATCAGTGACACTGACAGTGGAGTTGAGTATGGCCTCAGCAAGTTTGCTGATGATACCAAGCTGTGGGGTGCGGTAGACACACCAGAGGGATGGGATGCCATTCAGAGGGACCTAGACAGATTTGAACTTTGGGCTCAGGTGAACATCATGAGGTTCAACAAATCCAAGTACAAGGTCTTGCACCTGGGTCGAGGCACCCCTCATTACCAATACAACCAGAGAATGAAAGGATTGAGAGAAGCCCTGATGAAAAAGATCTGGGGGTAGTGGTGGATGGCAAGATGGCAAGCTGGACATGACCCAGCAATGAGCCCTCATAGCACAGAAAGCCAACCATATCCTGTGCTGCATTAAAAGGTGCAGCAGTTCAAGGGAGGTGATCATGCCCCTCTAGTCTGCGCTGGTGAGGCCTCACCTGGAGTACTCTTGTCCAGGTTTGGAGTCCTCAGTACAGGAGAGAGACATAGACCTGCGTCCATAGAAGGGCCACAGAAATGATCCATGGAATGGGACACCTCTTCTATGAAGACTGACAGAGAGCTGAGGCTCTTCAGCCTGGAGAAGAGAAGGCTGCATGGTGATCTGATAGTGGCTTTCAATATCTAAAGGGGAATTACAGGAAAGAAGGGGACAGACTTCTCAGCAGGGTCTGTTAAGATAGAACAAGCCATCTGCTTCAAGATCAGAGAGGGTTGATTTAGGTTAGATATAAGGAAAAAATATTTTACAGTGAGGGTGGTGAGACATTGGAGCAAGTTACCTAATATAGTTGTTGATGGCCTGTCTCTGGAGACTTTCAAGGCGAGGCTGGATAATGCCCTGGGCAACCTGATCTAGCTGTGTTGTCCCTGTTCATTGCAGGGAAGTTGGACTAGATGGCCTTTAAATGTCCCTTCCAAGTCTAGGGATTCTATGATCCTATGATTCTAACTTAGGTAGGACTCTTCCTACCT
This sequence comes from Phasianus colchicus, assembly GCF_987193195.1. Classification (NCBI taxonomy): domain Eukaryota; kingdom Metazoa; phylum Chordata; class Aves; order Galliformes; family Phasianidae; genus Phasianus; species Phasianus colchicus. Next base: position 35,003,832 of record NC_143440.1, on the reverse strand, counting down.
GTGCTACCACTCACTGATGGATTTAGGAGCTCCTGGAAATAGAGCAGTCACAAATGCTTCTCTTCAGCTAAAGCCACAGGGCTGGATTCTTCATGTTCTTCTAAGGGAGAATGAAGTGTCTTGCATTGGACTGTGCCCTGTGTTGTGTATTAAAACTGATTTTTGAAGGCCCTCAAACAAGGCTCCACTGGAGCACCTTCTCTCTTTTTAGAGAAAGTGACTTTTTTAGCTGCTTTCTTTTTTTTTTTTTATTGCAATAGAAAACTATAAAAAATATGCCAAATTTGTTCTCTAACAAGAATAAGAGAGAAGGTACATGAGAGTTACATCAGGTTCAGGGTATCTATCAGTTTCATTGCCAGAGGAGAAGTGAACTCTCTTAAGAGATTTGTCAGTCTTAGCCTGGCACTGTTTTTCTGCCAGAACTTTTCTGCCTATTGACCTTTTCTGCTGCTTGTCACAGAGCAGACTTGCAGGCAGAAAAGAATCAGTGTATGAAAGAGTAATCGTATAATACTAAAACATTAAAATTTTGTCATACTTTGGTAACAAAAAAAAAAAAAAATTGCTTTATTTGCTCATTTGACTTAATGGAGCATGTGATTTTAAAATCACTGTTGCTTTTTTGTTATCATTGCTGATAAGATTTGTATATATTCTTTTATTTTTTGATAGCAAAATTTTTGAATGATAACATTTTTACCTGTTTCTTAGGAGTACTGTCATATGTCTATTTGAGATGCTACAAAATATTAAAAAAAAAAAAAAAAATCTCAGAGCCAAAACCATGGTGAATGTGATTATTTTCTTTAGATTATGTAGTACTAAAATGCTAAGGTTCTCCATTTATTTTGCAGTTCATTGCATAATGTAATTGCAGTGTAATGGCTGCAATTATTGGAACCAATGCAACAGTCAACTTATAAAAGAAACATAACTGGTAGTAGTTACAGGCTTCTCATGGCTAAACATTCAGCTTAGAACACGAGTTAAATTCATGGATAAACTGGAGGCAATTAAAAGTCACGAAATTTTGATACCCACCTAAGTAATATATTTTTAATAAGAGAATTGATTGTATTATTTTTTTCCATTCCTTGCATTCCCTTAATATAAGAACATCTATTGCTCTCTGTTGTTTGCTTAGAACAATACTGTAACCACTGCTGGGAATATACCACCACTCCTGTTGCAACTAACTTGCTTAAAATGCACATGGATTGATTAAAGTGCTGAAGTGCCTTGTGCGCTGACACCCAACTGTATGTGTTCTGAATGCTGCTTGTGGGATGTATTTGGAAGTTTGCTCATGGCAAACAGTGAGCTATTTGGTATTGCACTGCTCAGTATTAATCTTTTAACAAAAGTGATAGCAGAGAAAAATGAGTTTAATATTTTCAGGTTTCAATTATTTTTGAAGGAAAATAAAAAATATGCCATAAGTAAGTAATAGTGCTATAAGTAACTGATGTTAAATTTTTATGTACTTTTTCTGTAGCAATACCTATGTCAATGTAAAAATATCTAGACAGTACTAATCTTGTCATTGCTAATTTTTTCCTCAGTTTTGCCTACTCAGGATAAACATCCGCAAGATAAGTCATTACTGTATCCTTTTTCATTGGAGTGAGATTGTTTACATTCTTTGTTTACTGAAGGGTTGTCAATCTTATAGCAGTTTCTAAGGGAAAAGCTTTAGTTATTTTTAAAATTAATGATTGCAGTGAGACTGAAAATTTCAGGAGAAATCACATTATAGGTTATAATATTTTCCCATTTGAAGTGCAAACTGTGTGACTGGTATTTAAGTTGAACATATGTCTGTCAGAAAACAGTATCAGATTGCACTCTTAAATTTACAAGGGTAAAAAGGCATTGCTAATAAAGCCATTGTGTTAGTAGTTGAAGTTACTAAATTTGATCTGCTGCTGACTGACTTCTTCATCTTGAGTGTAATGAATACTTTGCGTAAAACAACTCTGCATTATTTATTCAAATCTTTCATCCGGAAAACGAGATCACTTTCTGTAGTAATTGGAGAAAAGAGGCTGTCAGCATATTTCAGGAGGTAGGAACTTGTAGGCTTAGAGTCAGAGAAGTATTTGTTCTTAAATATAGAAAGAATTGGGTTCATAGAGTTGGCTTTGAGCGCTGGTTTACAATTACTGATTATTAGTAACACCATTTCGTATAAATAGAGATAAATAGTGATTATGAAAATAAATTCATGTATGCCGTGGGAGGAGAGAATGAAGATTTGTTCATTTATTCTGTGCAATTTGTGTCCAGTTCAGGATTTCCTGTCGTCTTGTATTTTCATAGTACATGCACATTTCAGATTGTAGACTGCAAAGAGAGATTCTGTGCAAGCCAAATAGATTTTTCTTTTTTTTCTTTTGGAAAATCTATTGGCTAGTGTCAATGTTATGAAATGTGAAAGATTTTTTTTTACCATTTTTCATTTAATTAAGATTTTCAGTGTTATTGCAGCATGAATAACTTAGTAAACTTAGTCTAAAATCTGCTAACTATTCTATGACCATTTTCACTTGTAGAAGAACTGCTCTGAAAGTAATGCCTTCAATTTTATTATGTTGGAGGACAACAACAATGGCAATTGTTGGTGGTATGGCAATAGAGGCTGAACCTTTCTGTCAGAATTCCTTTGCATGTTGTTGCCCTGTGACAGTTGGCAACAGAGGAGCAGTCTGACAGAATGGCATCTGACATGGAAGTGCATCTGAAGCAAAGGCATGTGGAAAGAATGGCACTTGTTGACATTGATCGACACTAGCTGAATGTTGATAGAGACCAAACAGTTGACGTGAACACAGTGAGGTTGTGAGTGGTGCAGTAGTGACAGTGGGTCACAGATTTCTACAAGAGTGACATGAAGGCTCTTGTTCATCAATGTTGAAAACACAATGCTAATAGAGATGACTGTTGAAAAAGACAGCTTTGTAGCTGAGAATTGGCTCTATCAAATAGTGTTAGAGTCGTAGAATTGAATCATAGAATCATTTGTGGTGGATGTAACCTTTAAAAATCATCTAGCTCAGTAATGAACAGGGACATCTACAGCTAGATCTGGCTGCTCAGAGCCTGGTCCAACCTGGCCTTGAGTGACTCCAGGGACAATGCTTCCACCACATCTCTGGGCAACCTGTTCCAGTGTCTCACCACTCTCACTGTAAAAGATTTTTTCCTCATATCCAACCTAATGTTACATTCAGTTCTAGAACTGTTGTGCCAACCCTTTTGCTAGGAAATAGATGGCAATAGAGTTTGCAGTTTTGTACTTAGAAGATGAACATAGTGGAGGAGATTTACTGTTGTTCCTAGTGGGCCTAGAGTTGCAGAATGAAAGACGGCTCTGCTTTCACTGAAGATTTGCTTTCATACCTTTCAACTTTCAAGCTTGCCAGTGTGTGTGATAGAAGCCATCAAAATGTGTGAAAACTGACCCAAAAGCAGAACTGTTATTTACAGTTATCAATACAAACTGTTATTGTGCCATAATTGACAGATGGTTTTTCACTCTAATATCTGTTTTTAAGGATATTTTTACACTGATTTAGACAGAGTTGTGGGTTGTTGGTTTTGTGTGTGTAGTGTTTTTGTTTGTTTGTTTGTTTTCAGGAGAAAACAGAAAGCCAGGAATTGGAATGACAGAAGAAAGGAATGACAGTGCAGAATATCTGTGGGAATATAGTGATAAATTGAAACTTGTTATTTGATTTGAGGGACACTGGGACCAAAACATAAGTTCTTCTACTCTAGGAAAGTGTGCTGAAAGTTAGCTGTTTGATGTTAAATATATTTTTCATGTTTTGAAATCCTGAAGGATCCTAGTTTTATCCTTTCTTCCACAGAATGAGAGAATATCTGAGAAATAGTAATGGAATCAAATCTGATACCTGGTACTGCTGGAGAGCTGATTCAGTTATAGCAGTAACAAGGCCTTCTGTTAAGTGCTCTCATCCAGTTCTTCCCTCCTGTATAGTTTTTCTCTTGGATTGAATTAATGTTAATGATCATTGTAGGCTCTGTCAGAACACTGACATTAATTTGAATGTGTTCTTAGAAAGTTCTTGTTTACATGCAGATCACGTCTGGTTTTCCATAGGTCAAAACTACTGTGTGGACCAAATATAGATTTATCCCTAATTTGATATAATCTCGTGATTTCTCAGAATGTCGAACCATATATTTTTAAAGTAAATTAAATTTTGGTTATAGATCCTTACTTCAGAGTGGCTGTGGCTAACTATTTGTGATGTGGAAAAGAACTCCTGTTCATAGGGAGATGTATATTAAGGTTAGCTGACCCTATTGTGATAACTGTTTTGTGTTTCAGTGGAGTATGTTGTTGATTGGTAACTATTTAAAAACTGCACAATTTGCTATTAATTTTGTGTTACAGTAAGTTTCAACCGAAGAGCTGCTACTGCAGGCCTGTCACAAGCTTGCATTGCCTCCTGTCTGTTGGTATACATATTCATTATAATCTTATTAATTTTAACTAGACTCTGAACTGAATTGGCCTGTTTACATTAGTAATCTCAGTTTCCCCTATGGGCTAACATTGTTTTCAGTATTAAAAGAAAGAAGAATGAGCCCTAGTATATATAGCTTGTTTATGACTGTAGTACCAATTCCTACCCTTGTGTGCATGGAACTTTTCATACTGTTTTTTTGTTTGTTTGTTTGTTTCACATATCTGACAAGGAACTAACGAAGCCTTTATACAAGGACTAAATGGGATAAAGGTGAAAGTCAGATATGTTGCTGCTTTGTGAAAAACAGAGCTTTAATATGATGAGCAGCAAAACTTAGCCTTTAGGTATGAATGTCCAACTGCTGCAAACTTCATCAGGAACTAATCTGTTTCCTGTAGTGGAGTTATTCCATACAGCTTATTTAATTTATTGAAAGCACCAACTTTAATCTGACAGCATTTGCAATCTGCCAAAGTGTAAAAACTGTCACAAGATACATTTACATTTATAGCAGAATCTGCATAGCTGTACAGGAGGTGAAAATAAGTCAATATAAACCTATGTCAGTCAAGATGGAATTTTGTGTACAAAATCTGGCAAAACAGTTCATCAAATTTGGGCTGTCCTTGGTGCCACTGGAGAAATGGAAAATTTTATGAGGAAATAAATGACAAAACTTTGAGTCAGTTTATTATAGGACAAAGTACAGGCAATAAGCTAGCCACTTACTCTGTGAGAGCTTACATTAAATTAGAAAATTGATTTTAATCACTGCCTGGAATGTGTTGTTAAATTGTCAGTCTCCTTTAGAGACTCCTTTTCTTTTCTTTTCTTTTCTTTTCTTTTCTTTTCTTTTCTTTTCTTTTCTTTTCTTTTCTTTTCTTTTCTTTTCTTTTCTTTTCTTTTCTTTTCTTTTCTTTTCTTTTCTTTTCTTTTCTTTTCTTTCTTTTTCTTTTTCTTTTTCTTTTTTTTTTCCTTTTTTTTTTCCTTTTTTCTTCCCTCCCCCTCCCCTTCCCCTTCCCCTTCCCCTTCCCCTTCCCCTTCCCCTTCCCCTTCCCCTTCCCCTTCCCCTTCCCCTTCCCCTTCCCCTTCCCCTTCCCCTTCCCCTTCCCCTTCCCCTTTCCATTTCCTTTTCTTTCCTTTTTTTGCCCATGTTGTACTTTGCTTTTCATCAAAGTTTTGGTTTTATTTTAACACTTTCCTGTCTTGAAATGACTGTTGAGACACTGAAAGAATTAAAAAATGAAGTGACAAATCCCAAACAATTCTATGAAATAAAGATAAAATTTGTGGTTTTTTATTTTATTTTTACCTTTGGGTGTATTTAACCATTTTTTAAATTGTTACGTGTTAACTTCACTAAAGATGAAACTTGTTTTTTCTTTGTCACACAATAATAAATGAAGTATATAAGCAATGAGCAATACATATGCTTCAGAATAAAGATTAATGCAATAATCTTTAAAGGTCAAAATCTTAAGTCACGCGTAAGAGTCTTCTGAAAAACAATGCAGGGTGGTCAGGCCTTGAATTTAGTCACAGTTGGTTTTACTTAAAAGGTTGAAAGTTGTGCTATGTGTTCTAATGACAATTTATGTAAATTTGTTGCAGACTCACTAATTAAGTACCACTTGAAATTAATGATTGTTTTATGCTGGAAGCATATTTATGTGTGGAGTTTTTTTTCATTTTGTTGTGGCAGAGGTTTGTCCAACATGAATATTTATTAAAACTTTTCAAGTTACTTAACATTTTCTACAGTGCTCCTTCATTAATATTTTTGCAGTTTGTTTTGTTCTTATCAGCTTTAGAGCAGGAATGCAATTTCGTTAAAATTCAAACATTGTTTCATGAAAAAAAAATAACCCATGAGCATCTGAGTAAACAGTGGTGTGTGTTGGGGTATTTTTTCTTTGTTTTGTTTGTTTCTTTAAGAAGCCTGATATCAGACCATGCACAGCAGAAACAGCTATGTTTTTTCATGTATTTAGTACATATTACATCACTTATTTATAGTGTTGAGTTAGCAGTATTTTACCTCAGAATTTGCACTACTTTTCATTAAAAGCCACTTAATGAAATATGCTTTCGTTGGGTGTTACAAGTGTTCATTCTTAAGGTGTTTTCTGTTTTTTGTGTGAGAACACTCAAAAAGATGGCTAATGATTTTTTCCCTTCCAGATACCTAAGGAGTGGAATTATTGATGATAAATATTTTTTGTTAGCATATGATTACTTTAAGTTTAGTAAAAAGCTTGAAAATTTAGGTTAGTTCTATGCTGAATAATTATTATCAGTGTAATATGTTTATCAAGATTACATAGCTTTTTCAAGAATGATACACAGGAAAGTTGCATTTTACTATATCAGTTAAAGATAATTCTGATAATTTCAATATTTTGACTTAGAATACTAGGTCAAAATCTGCAAGGAAAGAGTACAAGGACAGAGATTAGAGGAGAGTTAATATAATGCACAACTTGTTCTTTTAAACACACACAGAAAATACTGTATAATTTGGATAATGCATTTATTTGTCAGACCATTAAGTGGAGACTTTGAGAAGCAAGAAAATAAGATTTTTTTTTTTCTGTCCAGAGTACAGAATATTGTGTTTTTGAAAGTTCATATTTACTGCTGTTGGCTGTTGGAAACTTTGTTTCCAGGCTACTTCATACTATTGTAAGACTTGAATCTTTTTTTTCTTGTAGCCACTGTAACAGTGATAAACAGTCTATTTAATCAACATAAAACTTGAATGTATAAGAAATGCATTCCCTAGCTACCTATGCATACAAATATTTAATGAACATGACAAATGAAACAATGAAAAAAATGACTTAGAGTGAAATCTAATATTATGCAAATATATCATTGTCTTAACAAAATATGTGCTTAAAAGATGATAGATTTTTATTTTATAAGTCTGAATGCATGGTAATTTTTATTGCATTTGTTTTGGACCGAGGATTACAATTCTGAGGGTGTGTCAACACCATCACACTTTCAGCAGGAGTTTGGACTGGATGTGCTCCAAAGGTCTCTTCTAACCTGAGTCATTCTGTGTTGGTATTCATGTATTTGTGTGCTTCATGAATTTGTGATCATAGACTTATAGAATCTTTTGAGTTGGAAGGAACCTTTAAATGTCACCTAGTCCAACTCCCCTGCAGGGAACAGGGACACCTACAGCTAGATTAGGTTGCTCGGAGCTCCTCCAGCCTAAACTTTAATGTCTCCAGGGATGGAGTATCTGCCTCATCTCTGGACAACCTGTTCTAGTGCTTCATCATCGTTATTATAAAACACTTCTTCCTTATATCCAATCTAAATTGCCCCTTCGTTAGTTTGAAAACATTTTCTCTTGCCTTATCACAACAGACCCAGCTAAAATATCTGTCCCCTTCTTTCTTACAGTCTCACTTTAGATATTAAAAGGTGACTTTCAGGTCTCCTCTCTTCTCCAGGCTGAACAGTGCCAGTTCTCCAGTTCTCTCAGCCTGCAGGTTAACATGATAGACAGACTTTTTACCAAGCTGTCTGATAAGAAGACACTAACAGGCCACTACTTTTTTTTTTTTTTTAATCAAGGACTTTTGCAGTTTCCTTCATGTTCCAAACATTCTCCATTTGTTTTCTCTTCTGTAGAAGTAGATAATTTCTCTTTTTCAAATCTACAGAAAATAAAACTCCCAAGGATTACAACCTAAAAATATTAATTCTAATTCTGTATTAAAATTTGAAATAAACCTCAATAATGAAGTACTGCCTAACTGAAATCTGTTTCTATTCAATCTTGTCTGGAGTTTTTACAGAAAATCTCTATAAAATGAAATATGCCTTTCATGTGCACAAAAGTTGTTAGAAGTGATGGGATTAGGTAGTGAAATGATGGAAATATGTATATAGGTAATATGAGGTTTGAGGGATGAAGCTGGGAATATATGAGAAGGATTTACACTTTCCTTTGCTTGATTTTTACCTTTAAAAGAAAAATTGAATACCTATTTAGTCACAGAGTGAAACACAATTACCCCAGAAAATGGGTGTGCACAGTCATTATTTAGTGTCCCCTTTCACTGCAGCTGTTAACGAGACAAAATAAGGAAAAGTATTTTCAGACAGTATTTTGATACTGCTATTCAATCACATGCAAATACCAGGTACGTTTGTGTTTATTAGGGTCTTCAAAGCTCATTAGGCCTTTGAAATACACGGCTTCCCTCTCAGTGTAGTGGTTCCAGACACAGTTGTGTTGACATGTTATGAATTATTAATAAAGAAAGTTTATCGGTAATCTTTTTTGTGTGGAGAAATGTTTCACTTGCATGTGTGCTAGTTGGGGTGACAGATGTAATTTCTTCTTCACATTGCTGCACCTATCTGGTGCTGTAATGAATTAACACTTTGTATGTGTGATGGTTTACCAAAAGGAAGTATTAAGCCTTTGATACTGTAATCTCTTTAAATCATCCCTCAGTCTGCTTACAAGTGTTAAGCTTTGGTTTATTTTTATTGTGTGTATGCCTGCAGATAGACATAAATACAGTCAAATGTATGGATACGTACACATGCTATGCACAGTAAAAAGTAGTAAAAATTTATCTGTGGAAGATTTTGGCAGGTTTCAGCTTTAATGTTGATTTTGTTCATAAGACTTTTTGCATTGTCTCTGCAGTTTATTCATTATGCAAACTTCTAAGAGGATAAAACCGATTAACAGATTAGTAATAAAATAGTATTTTGGTAAGATTAGCAGCAAAATGGGAATGGAATTTCCTTTACGTTCAAATAGGCTTCTGGGACTAAAAAGGATCTGTTATCATTTGCTTTTACAGACAATCATATCATTCATTTTGTGTCATAAAATTGCCAAGCTTGACTTTTTAAAAGTCTCGGTGTTCTATCCCTGGGACTTTAGTTGGAAAATCCATCCAAATGATAAATTTATTTGAAGCTGAGGAATTAAGTATGCAGTTTGAGTTCCTAGGCAGCTGGCGCTCGGTTCTGCTGGACTGTTTCTTGTTTTGCTTGCTCTTTCCCCTCTGTTCAGGATCTTGTCACATGTAGGCCAACGCTGTTTTCATTTTCATGTTCATTTAGCCAGATTAACTAAACAAAGCTTAGTCTCTTCCCATGAGATACACTATGTATTTCCCTCGTGATATTAGTTGTATCTTCTGTCAAACTTATTTTTAAAATTTATTTATTATCTAACATTGGAGTGTAGGGATTGTGCTTTGTGCCATGTCACAAATAGACTCCTTTCCTATTGAATATGCCAAGAACATTGGGTGTTGATTTCTGGGGAGATGCACATTCATGTTGTGCTTACATTTAACAGTTTGTTAAGATTAAATGCGACGCTGTACTTGGTAAAAGTCTGTGAGTTACAATTTCAAAACTGGAATCTGACCTTCAATCCTCCTGTGACATGTCTCAAGAAAATGTTTTTATTTGGTCTCTGCTATAAATTATGAGAAATCTGCTGATTTCAGTGGAAATCACCTTCTGAAATTGAGTCCAAACTTTGATGATTATGATACATTTTCTCTGTGTGTGATATCAGACAACCCTTGTTTAACAAGGGTGTTGTGGTAAGGTGGCTTCTGCAAGATATGATGAGGTGAAGTGTTTGTCTAATTTAGTAGTTAAGTGGTAGTATTGGTGATAGGAGGATGGTTGGACTGTATGATCTTGTAGGTCCTTTCCCACCTTGTGATTCTATGATTTGGTAAATATGAATGTAAAGTTGTTTCTGAAAGTGTTTAAGAGAGGCTGAAAGGGATTGCTCAATATGATATAAGCTCCTGGTTTTTTGCATTGCAGTTCTAACTATATTTATGTAAAGAACTGCTGATGCCTGGTGAGTTCTTTAGCCATTGGAGCTGGCGGGCAGCGGGCTCTGTGGTTTAGTGGCTTTTTGTATCTTTGTGCAGGCAGCTTCCCTGAAGGAAGGAAAAGGGGTACAGAGAGAGGAAGCTCTATAGATGCATTTGTTTCCTGATTATTATGTTTTTATTCAAAATCCAGTTGATAAGGTTGTTTTTTTGTTTTTCTTTTTACTATTTTGCCTCTTGCTATTTTGAAATTTTCTTAAAGACTGTGTTTCAGAGATGACTGCTGCATTTGAAATATAGGATTGTATGTCTCTTTGAAATGCCATTCTGTTTAGAAAGAGCACCTACCATTTAAGTAAAATTATAGTGCTCTGAAAGCAAAAAAAAAAAAAAGTCTTTTGTCACTCCTGTGTATTTATGCATATTTCATTTTAACCAGCAGGATTTTTTCCAATTTGGCAGAAGTGTTCACTGGCAGAGTGATTTTTTTTTTTTTTTTTTACTTGCCTTTCTTTTTAAAAATTCCTCTTAATAGTACAGTTCTTTCTTCTTTCAGCTTTTTCATAAATACAACCAGTTTCATTCAGGATGAGATTGTTCCATTGTTTTGGTTGTGTGGGTTCTTGGGTGAAATCAAGTATTTTTCTCACAAATGCAGCTGTAGTTTACGGGGTGGAGGAGACTGATGTGGCATGGGAGGGTGGTGCAAGCTCTTCTGCTCTTACACCCAGGAGGGTGACCAAGGTACTGGTGATTTGTTCTAACACAGACTTTTTTTCTGACAGTCCCTTCATTTTTTTTTCATTTGTGTGATTGTAAAAACTTAAGAACAAAAAAGGGAGCTTGTATTTAACGCAGGAGATTTAATGGGATACAGACCATTGTAAGCTGAAATGATTTTGACTGATGTTGAGGAATGATGTACGTATTATCATTTCACTAAAGAACATTTACTATTTTGTCTTTTTCTCTGTGAAATAAAATAAAACTAAAAATAATTGTAAAAAATTTTAGACTGCTCATTTAATTACTCTTTAAGTAGTTAAAAATAGAATTCTCACTTTGAATATCTAAATTTTATGCTCTATTGTGAAAAGTAGTCACTTGTTACCATTTTTCTTAAATGTAGCATTTTCTGGATAGTGAATATGTTGGCTTTTTGGAAGAGCTTGCACAAACTTCCATAGACTGGTAAACAGAGGTTCTTGCTACAAACAGGTTTGCACTTGTGGGTTAAGATGATCTGTAGCCTCTAATCAGATATTTCTAAAGAAAGATCATGGGGCAGGAAGGAGGGAACGGTCAGAAACCAGTAAGCATAATGCACACTTGCACATCATTTGAATGTGCACCTGTCTGTGGATTTGAAATCCACACTATGCATGCAGAATTACTTCTGGCCCCACTCATTTACACTGTGTTCAGATCTGAAACTCCAAAATAATACATTTTCTTTCCAATTCATTGAGCTTTTATTTTTTTACCACCTGTTGATTTCTATTCTCATTTTACTGGATTCTGAGTTTATATGTATATAATTAAAAACAACAGAAATTTTTCTCCTATGGTGCATAGGTGAATCAGTGGTTGAAATAACGCTGCTGGTGAATCATTTGGTGAGGAAAATACAATTGACTATAGAACAGAACGGCTGCTTGTGTATGCATTATGTTCACAGACAGTTACAAATTTGAGCTTTTCTATTTGATTTTTTTCAGCTTGCTTGTTATGTTGTGGGTTTTACCCAGATTACAAATGATCAGCACAGCAATGCAAAATGAATATGAACTGAGTCTACCTGATTTTTAAAAAAAGTTTTAACTTTTGTAGGCAATAACTAAGTGCTTTTTGAAAATCCTGTCCTTACTCATTTTAGCCTGCTGAAAATCCAGACAGGTCGGACAGGTCTGACAATGCATTATGTCCATTTTCAAGTGCTTATTTACCACATTGAAGCACAGCAATTAATGATCAATATATATTTATAGTGAAGCATTGGTTCAAGTGAATCAAAGGTGCCATAAGCCATGAAGCGTTCTATTGCAAAAAAGACTGATAAGGATCATGAAAACTTTTTTTCTCTGTAATATCTGAAATCTTTGCTCAGCTGCTGGTAATATAACCTTGTCCTCCCTGCAGACTTCTGTTGCTAAGGTCTTCTTGCATTAAGTGTCTGGCTCCTCACCCCCAGCTGGTGAAGTTCCACATGGCTGAGACTTTAAGCAAATGAGATTATTTTACAATGACTTGTTTGTTATTAGTGCTGAGAAGGGTTTCATTACGTGTTAGATGAAGGTCTGGAAAAGTTTTCTTAGTTCAATGTGACAGCTGCCTTTCCCCTGGCAGAAGGAGAATTTCGGCTTTGCTTGTAACGCTCTTCAAAATATTGTGGCTTGTGCCAAAGTCTTCAGTTTCTTTAGAAAAGGCAGTAAACCATAGTTTCTTTACTGTAAGTAATATAACTTCATAATGGCATTCTGCATGAAATTACACTTTGGAACAGTGGCTGATTCACTTTTTAAAATTTATTTTTAATTCACTTTCCTTTCTGCAGCTTTTGAAAGTTAATCTTCAATTCTAAATAAGAAATAAATAATTATTTTAGTATTTTCTTTAAAACATTGTAAAGGAGTGGAATCTACAAAAAGCACTGTTTTAAAAAAAAAAACAAAATCCAGCATCAATTGTGGAACTCATTTCTGCAGCTGGAAACTATAGCACCACAAAATGAAATAAAATATTTTTTAAAATTGCAATGAATTATGCTATTTTTGCAAGAAGGGGGGGATCCAACAACTGAATTTAAATGTTTGGAGTCATGATTACTTCATGTGATACGCACAAAGACACTGCCAGTTTTTCTTATACTGGGTTTTAATCTAATCAAAAAACACTGGCACTGGGAGACTTATTTAAAATCCATGATCAGAGGGGCAGAGCTATAAAAAAAAATTACCGTCACTTACTGACTGAGATCAATATGGTCAAACACCAAATAAGCAAGATTTATTGAGACTGACATTCTCTAACTTAAAGTATTAAGTACTTAGGTATTGAAAGATGAGAATAGCTAGCCATCTACATAGGTAAACCTGTGCTGGAAATTAGGGATAATGGTGTGTTGTTCATTTTATCTGTTAAATGATTTCTAATACACACGTCACAGACGTACTAAAACCTAAAGCGACTTTTGTCTTGATGTTTAAAAATATTCTTGAGGCAGATAGGTCTCACTGAAATTAAACTGTCAAATAATCTGTCAGTACTGGTTAGCTGGGGGTGGACATGTATTCACCCACACGGAAATGCAAAATTCTCCCTTGTGAAATGTGGCAACTATGTGAGATTGCAGAGGAACTGCATAAAACCATACAGGATAAAAAAGAGGGAAGTATTTAACTAGTTGAACTTCAACTGGGCATTTTAGATAATCAGAAAGAACGTCACAGGAAAATGACTTATTGAAAAGAATGCTAAATGGATCTTATATGGTTTAATTTTCTTACTCTGAACTAAAGTAATTTTCTTGTGTTTTTCAGCAGAGCCATAGATACAGGGATAGAAAGAGACAAAAAGCCTGTTGTGAATGAGGATCAGCTGTACCGGTGCCATTCTTGTCGCCCCCCTATGATAGAGAGTCCACAGCCTCTCTCAAAAGTCATTGCCAGATTTAAACTATCCTTAATTCTTAATAGATAACTTAAATCCCTGTTGTGAGAGTGCCTTACTGCCTAAGAGAACTGTCAATGATTCCTTTCAAACTGCCCTCTTTCCCTTAATCAGTTCTTAGTTCTGTAGATCTTTCCTGTCATATGACATTTTATAGAACTGTCTTTGGTGCTGTCATTGGACTGTCTCTGTGCACCCAGAAGTAGACAGTATTAAATTAGAAGTCTTATCAGTGCCAAAATGAGTGGCAGGATTGTGTCAGATATCTGGTGTATTAGGTACCTGTTTTATTTTCATTCTGAGATTTAAAAAAAAAAGTGGTTCTGAGAAGAGTCCCAGGAAAGGTGTTAGCTTTCTGTAGCTAGATCAACTGTGACTGCTGTATAGATTGAGAATATGGCATTTTGGTAATCTAGCCTTAGAATCTGGTGTAAGAAAGGCTGTAGGCATATTTTTTTTTCAGCAAGCACTTCTTATAGCTATTTAGAATAAAAAGCAAAAATAATAAGAACTGTTAACAGCAGAATAATTGCTGGGTGGTCTAATTCTATGTAGCCTCAGTTGTTAGATTGGAACTTGCTGTTTTTTTTCTCTGCGAGGCAGATTAATCAATAGATAATCAGATTTCACTTTCTCATACTGATGCTTATCACAAATGATCAAATCCTAATCTTCCGTTAGAAATTAAGCAGGTCAAACTCCTGCTGTCACATACAGGAAAGTGTGTCTTTCAGCTTTTAATTATTCCACTATTCTTCCCAGAGTTTGTTCTTGAGTGTCCTAGCTTTTAATTGTAAATGCTAGATATGAATACAGAGTTCCAGTTGCAGTTATTTCAGGGCCAAAAGCAGTGGTAATAAATCCATATGCTTCTTTGATATTCCCCAGTTCATGGCATAAGCATTTTACTGAGACTTCATGTGGCTACCCAATACATTTGCAAAATTCAGCATTTCTTTTCAAAGAGTACCAGTTTGGCCTGCCCCATGTCTTCAGGGGCCTGATATGCTATTTTGCAAAGTCTGACTTTGTGTTTCTGCTAGACTTATGCAGATTCCTCATTAAATTACCAATTTATCTGTTTATCTGTAATCCACGATGGTAATCAAACAATAGTTCTTTCCTCTAAGTTATTATTTGTTGAACTTTTTATCTTTTGTTCCATTACTTTGAGAAGGCTACAGTTCTGCATGTTGTTGTTTCCTGCTCTCAGTTGCTCGAGAAGACAACTATTACCTTTACAGCTGTTCTGTTTTTTATTGGAATTATTTTAGATTTGCCAATACAAGTGTGCAGCTTCAGAGTGTCCTCTTCAACATGCATAGCAACAAATTTTAGACTAGACATCATTGCAAGACATTAATACATTGTGCTGCATTTTCCCAGTGTATTCAACAGGTGAAGGAAAGTGTTGGATGTTTATAGATGGTAGAATTTCTGTATTTCTTTTCTTATTCCTAAAGTATTAGCAAAACCTTATCATACATTCACTAAGCTGACGGTGATATTTGGAGTATCTTCTAGCTTCCCTCAGTGGTTTCATAGAACTCCTAAGTTTCTGTTTATGTCCGTTACTGTCAACTTTATGTTTGGAACATTATATGTCTGTATATACAAGATAGTTCCTTTCTCAACATGGCATTTCCTGTGTTGTGCATTTATTTTATGAAGTCCATGAAAAAATAACCTTAAGGCTTGTTCACGGGCTTCTGTTTGAATGATTTTCCTAGTTTACCCTGTACGTGTTTTCAGTTCCATGAAAGTGTTACTAGACTGACAGAAGGCTTAAACATTTATTTAATCTTTATGTCTGTGTGTCCTGAGATGTTTTCTTTGCAGTCCATACTTGTTATAAAAGGGAAATTTTTTAATGCAAATTGAAACACAGCAACTACAAGCGTTTTTATGAAGAAACAATACTGCTGACAGTATGTTCAAAGCAATCTTTGTTGAGGTTTTTGCTTTCAGGGAAGGTCTTGTTTCTATTGAGTGCCCAACAGAGAGAGAAACTCTGTTGTGATCTGTGATCCCATCATTTTTCAGTAGGACTGGTTTCCTTAGTGTTCTTGTTCATGAATAAGATGCTGTACAATCTGACTTTGAAATTCTCTGGTGAGAAGCCCATGAAACTTGATTCTTCCCAAGTGACTTGTTTGATGTGTATTTATGTACATTTTATATATGTATGTATATATGTACACATAGAATTTTAACAGAAAGCTGCCATTTCTTTGTCATATTAAAAAACCATGCAGTTTTCTATCCCCAAAGAGATATTTGATCTTGAAACATGAATCATAAGTCTGACATATGTCTTACTCAGATCTGCAAAGAAATGCTAGACTTGTCTAAAATAATGTTTTAGAGACATATCTCTACCAATTGTCTTTATTGTCTGTTCTTAACAGTTTTCTCTTTCTTACTTTGGCTCTTCTAAGGCACATCTTGCACAGTGACTTAATGTGCATGACACAATATTATGAATTCTTCTCCAGAAGTTTGACTCCTACTGTGGATATGGTTCTAGATATGCATGTGAATGCTGAACTGATGTCCAGGGTCAGCTTTTTCTCCCAATTATTATAGAAATTATGTTCATTATAGGATTAAGGAGACCAGTAATCCTGTTACTTCGTTTTGTCTCTTTATCCTTTGTTAATAAGGATCCTAGTTATTAGTAAATTGAAGTAAAAGAACAAGTGATCAAGGAACAAACTAATAATTAGTATTAAAAACTGAACCAACGTTGTTCTTGCACCTAAAAAGACATTCAATTTTTTATCAAATTCAGTTTGAGTGGGCTTACTATATTTCCTGTAATGTAGAATTAATCTTGTGAATAGATGAAAGATTACATACTTTTCAAAATCTCTTACAACTTCACTCATTGTGATGGTAAGTTCTGCTTCTTCAGGAAGAAGCTACCAATTTGGAGACTTAATTGAAAGAATAACTGTTTAGATGTGGTTTGTTTCCTGTTTCTTGCAAAAAAAAAACAAATTATCTTTAGGCAGTTAAGTGAACTGATATCCATTTTGAAGGAAGTGAAGAGTAGGTTAGAAGCAGAGCAGAGTTAAAAGAAAGTAAGAATGAAAACTAGATATCCCTTATTACAGCTCTTACCTCATGCACAGAAACTTTGGCTGAATCAGAAACAGACAGCTGTTTTATATCTATACAGGTGAATGAGTTATAAACCTGAATGAGTTCCCTGAACTGATGTAACTTGCTCAGAAATACCTAAAACACATCTGGTTGTAGAGTCTTACAGACTTATTTTTTAAAAAAATATATAGAAATAACTCTTGAATTGGTTTTTATGTTCTTGTTCTTTTCTGTTCACGTTCTGTTCTTACATTCTTTGTTTACCCAGGCATAGTATATGTAAGACTGCAGCTTCAGAAAAAGTGAATTTATGTGAACAAGGGATTCTTTAGTCACTGTATTTAAGACTTGCTTAAAGTAACTAGAAAAAATAGTTGATTTTGTTAGTGATTCATCACCCTGCTTCTGCCTATTCCCTAAAGGGCATGAAAGTTTCTGCTCCAGTTCTCAGCATCCTTGGTGAGAACTTCTGCAATCTGTTCATGAAGCAGCTCTGTAAATGGATGCCTGTCAGCAGTGTGACACTGATACTGTCACATTCTGCTCTTAAACATTTCACAGGGAACTCCACAGTTCTGTACTAGAGAGGGCAGTATTGGGTGTTGCAGAGCACATAGACAAGAGTGGTGTGAGCCTTCCTGTTGAGGTCCCCATGTTACCTTGGGAAGGGCATTGAGGCATTAGTGGGTCAGTGTTAATAGAACATTGCTCCTGAACTCAAGATAGGAAATAACAGAAAAGCACAAACCATTTTTTTTTTTTTTTTAATCTCCATGCAATTTTTCAGGGAAATTATACAGCATGTGCAGATGTGGTGCATGTGACAATACTTTTTGCTACAACAGGATGTAATGATCTGTTCTCTGAGTCTCATTGTTTCATGTTTATTATCATAACTTTTCTAAATGTTTGTGTTGAATTAATCACTTAATGTACCTGATACTGAGGTCAGCTATGCAAGCATGTTCTGAGTTGCATTTACTTCCTTTTAGAATATTTTTGTGACAATTACTTGACTGTTTCGTCAATGCCTGAATTATTCTTAAACCTACTCCTTCACTATGTCAGCTTGGCTCAGCTGGTAGTCCTTGAGTGGTATTAGTGAAAATCAATTTCCAAGAAATAGGAAACATATTTTCGGTAATTAATTAAATGTGGTAATTCCAAAAGAGATACTTTCACTGAATGAAAAATAAATCCAGTCTGTTTAGTAGAAATGGAGAAAGTGATGAGTATCCTGTGGTATCACAAATAAACTTACATTAGTTATTCTAAAGATCTCCTTGTTTAGGAGAGAAGGGTTATTGTTTATGACTTTTTATGTTTAGCACAATGAGTGGAGGGCTGATACTTGCCAGCAGCCACTTGCCAGCTGCAGTTCAGGAGCACAGAAAAAAAATATATTTTTCTTCCCATTTCTTAAGATCTTCTTAAAGAAACAATGCCAGGCATCAGAATTTACAGAGTCACTGGGATTTTACTGAAGTTTTAAGTTGTAACCACACAAGTAAAATTGAACTCCCTTTTTGATCCATGTTTCTGATGTGACAACATTGCTCTCTGTTTCCTCTCAGATAAAATAATTTAGATTTGACACCAGAAAACAAACAAACAAACAAAAAAGCCCTCTACTGTTGTTAGGAAGCCCTTATTTTGACTATCCGCTCATCACTGGGAGAAGTGGGAGTTTTAAAGACTGCAGACCAGCAGCTTGAGTAATGTAGTGTGTGCTGAGTATTTTTGGCAAGGAGCAGTTTGAGTGGCGGAAGGCTGGCAGCCTCACAGCAGCAGGAGGCATAGGAAGCAGGGAGATGTTTGGGAATACTGTGCAGGAAGCAACCTCTTCCTTGGATGACCACAGGGAACAACCTGTTCTGGAAGAGGCTGACTAAAAGGTCTCTTAGAGGTCAGGCTCTACAAAACAGCCATCCTTCTATGTTCCTCCAGAGCCCTGCTTCATTTGTTTCACAAATATTTCCGTGAGGGAACTCAGCTGTGTTTTTCCTCTGTGGTTGCTGCTAGCAATTCCGCTGATGGCAACTGGGAAAAAAAGTTGGAGTTTGGGGCCAATTCCAGTCAGTGCATGCGAGCAAAATGTTCTCTTCTTGATCTGTGTGATATGAAGAAATCCGATTCCCAAGAAAACTGCTGCAGCAAACAGCATTAGCAAAATATTTGTGTGTGTTATGTAAAATACTGTTTACATCACGTAATGATACCAAGTTTGCTCCTTCCTGAAATTCCACTCGGAAAAAGCTTATTAACTTCTGTGCTGCAGGTGTCTCATTATGCTTCATAGAACTTTATAGAACATCTTCAAAGATTGCAGATTTAAAAAAATTAAAATAGAAGAATAAAAACTATATAGCAAATAGGGAGTGAAGTGATGCTTCCTATATAGAAGCATTTAATAAAGCAATTTTGCTGCTTTTAGGAAAGGTTCAAATGGCAATGGCTCTCTGAATTTATATCTGTATTTGTAAATTAACCAAAATGAGAACACAGGTTTAAGTACTGGTCCAAAATCATGTAAGCACTTTGGTTGTTTAATAGCATGTTTCCCAGTACAGTTTGAACCATGCTCAATCACACTCTTACAGTATGATTTCACCCATACACAATTTGCATCCTAGCTTGGGATCTGCTGAGAATAAGTACTGGGAATGCAGCCTCCCTGCTTCTGGAGAAAAGAGTTCAGCCCTTTCACTCAGACTCATCACTGGAGAATGATTCCTGCCTGGCTGACCTGGAGTATCTTAAAAATTTCTGCTTAACTGAGCAATTAGATCAGGAGTAAACCTTTTAAGGGGTCAGGGAGGCAAAAAGGAAGCAAGGACCCATAGTGCTATTCCTTTTCAACACTTGAAAACTTCATAAAACTGGTTGTCCTCTATCCTCAAGACTCACTCCCAATTCTGAGTTAACTTTACACGTATCCTTTATTTGAGTCTTCCCTGTGCTTCTGTTCTAAATGTGTTGAGGTCATCTCTTTTCTAATGTTTCCTAAATCTTTCTGGGTTTCAGTCATTTGTCGTCTTTTCTGCACTTTTAACAAACAGGCTTGGCCTAAACCTGTCTTGCAGTCTCTCAATGTGGGCACTGTCAACACCATATCAATACTTCTGTGTGTATTTTCTGGTACTTTTCTGTGCAAATGAAACCTCATAGTAAGGAAAAAGAAGAAAAAAAGGGAAGAAAGGAAAGGAAGGAATCAGTCATTGCCTATCTGTGCTATTTGGCTGCCAGGCAGGTGCAAAGGCACTTACTACTAGAAGGTTCTAGAGAGATTCAGCACTTCAGAGATTTCAGAGCTGGAGTCTGGAGTCCCCTGGCTGTGGAGAGGGTGCCACTGCTGCTGAAGCACCCACCAGCTCCCATTTTTACTTGGGTGTTGCTGCATATATGTTGCCTGCCTGCAGTGTGAACATCTATTTATGTTTGTAGTGACTGTAGTGCTGTATGTGAAGAAAGTCTTTGTAGTAAATACTAACCAGTGTTTCTTAAAGCAAAACCATGAAGTCTTTTGGTGTTTTCATTCTGCATAAAATAAAGACTAATACCTTCATAGTAGGTTTGAGTTCAGGAAATAGAGCCTCTTAAAAATCACTTGAGTTTCTTAAGTAGATTAACAGTGACTCCCACAATTAAGTGAAAATTCAGACAGTTCTCTTGACCAAAAATTCTCTGCTTTTTAAGATCATTTACTTAGTGTTGGAGCCTCTGCAGAGAAAGGAAATCCTGACTTCTAAAAATACAGTGTATTGTTATTTTTAGAATGTTTTAAAAATTTTAAACATTATCATTTTTTATGAAAAAAAAAAAAAAGTGACTGAAGGTAAGATTTTATTACTATTATTTTAAATGTTACAGTTAGATCCACAATCTTGGTTAGGTTAGGTCAACAAACATTCAACATGAGTCAACTTCTCCACATGCTATGAAGACATTGTTTAGCTTATAGCCCTTATGTGTTCTGGACCATTATATCTGTGCTTCCAGCTTTTATCAAGGTTCTTGTTGGTTTTATGATACTCATTAAGGACTTGTCTAAAAGGAAGGTCTGCAAAAATCTACCTAATTTGGAAGGAAAAAAAAAATACCTATCACTAAAAAAAAGGTGTAGCTCAACTTACTGAAAACTGAAAAAAGCAGACTTTTTACTTTCTAGAATAAAGCAACACACATAGCCCTTATAAGAAATGTGCAAAATTGTAGTAAAATGATCACAGTGACATTTTTTTTTTCTATTAGATTCCATTAGTATTCATCAATGTTTAGAGTACCTGTTTTCCAGATTGTCCAAATACAGTTCATCCATATAAAAAAAACTTTCTCAGGAGTTTTTCATACTGGAAATATGTTAAGATGTACATAATATATCAGGTCTTCCAAAGTTCTGTCTTGAACAATAAAACAATTTGATTATCATGGTAGTTGGGCAGAGCTTTAAAAGTCAATTTTCTTTCATGAGTTTGTCTTTGATTACTGAGTACAGTCATTAATAAGACAACACATTCATGGAGGTATGTAGTTAGCTTGTGTCTGTGTATGAATGTATGCCATTGAAATTATAGATTGATACAGCAGATAATAGATTAAGTGAATTTCAGAACACTCCAAATTTGAGACACGAGTTATTAAAAATTGTCTGCAATTTTTTTTTAGTATTTCTTCAAGTCTTTAAATGAAAATCTGGAATTTGTATAATCATGTGACTTCTTATTGTTTAAGTCTTTTGGTGGAATTTTTCTTAGGTATTTACTATTGCTAAAAATAAAAACACTTCAGTGACTACTTTCACTTTGATATGTGACGAGGAAGGATTGGTACCAAGCTTCTTTTCCTCCGTCTTCTGGATAATCTGCTGCTGTACTACCCACAAATGGGACAATGTCAAATTATTACTTGTGATACTGAACAGCAGATTTTTTTCGTCTGAAAAGACTATTCAATTTTTTTGAAGTCTCATGGTAAGAAAACAGTTAAATGATATGGAAATGAAAGAAGTACACATATTCAGCCTGCTCATGAATGACTTCAGATGCTAGCATTGTTTCCTGTTGGCTTATTTTGTTTGTTTGTTTTTTGTTTTTTTACCTAAATAGCTGCTACAATATGACATAAAACAAGTTTTATATAAATGTTTAGATGAGTTCTTAAGGCTAAATATCCAGAATAAATGTCCATTATGCTTTTCCCAGATAATACATTTCTTTTATGTTAACATTACTTTTTCTGTAAGAGGAAGTTATTTACAAAATATGAAAAAAAGCATTGTTGAATAATTAGAATTGAAATGCTGAAGACTGACATTTACATCTTCGTTGCTGTAATTTTTAAAGGTAAACTTTGTTAGGGTAATCATAACTTCTGAGGTGCCATATAATACTTGCATATACATTTTACTTTCTGAGGGGGATGTAATTAAGTTAGGTATTATTAAAGTAATCTCAGTCAGTGAATGATCTGAATGCAGCATTGCATTCAGTAAGTATTGCTCATTCAAACTCTAATATACTAACAGTATTAATATCCCCACTATCCAACACTAAATGTATTCTATTCAGAATTCCAATACATTTGTAATCACTTTGTTAGTCAAATACAGTTCTTAGTAGAATATTTTCTAACTTAAAGTGGGCTAGTAAGAAATAACCTGTGGCTTGATTCGGGAACATTACGTTCTCAGAATTGCCCAAACTTCAGTTGCCCTCTGCAATCCACCCAAGTTGATACTTAAATGTAAATGATCAGTAAATTACAAGCTTTTCTCCTCAAACCGTTTGAAGTCAATGTGACTCTATCACGAATAGATTCAAATTATGACATAATTGGTTGTTTCAATGAATGCTACTTTGGACCAATGTCTGAAACCTTTAATCCTGCAAATTTGTATGTGTGTGCTTAATAAGCAGTTACACTGATCAGTAGTTATAATTGTAAGTCACTTCAGTGCAACTTTACAGGCACAGAGTTCAAGTTTTCTTAAGCCTGGTCAGCTTATTTACTGCCAGAGTGTTGCTTCTTTGTGAGAGCGGTTTATTTTTGACATGTCACTGGCAGCATGTGAAAAAACAGTATATTTTATTTATTTATTTATTTTGCAGAAGAGTGTGTTGCAGTAATCTGATAATAGTTTGTAATATTACCTTTACAAGGCTACACAACAAACTGGTAATCACTAATATAGAATGAGGGAATGATACAGAGCTTTTTTATAAATTGTAAGTTTACTGCGCTGACAGTTTTTAGCAATAATGTCATCTACAAGCAAGGTTAGGCAACATTAATTGCTCCTGTAGCAAAGGCTGGTACATCTTATGATAGTTTGTATTATAGTTTTGTATATAAATGTATATGTATATACTGTAGTATTTTTTCTTGTATCTGCTGTATTTGATTTAGTAAATTAATGAACAAAGCCAAAGCCTGTGGGTAGGTAATATAATTTATTTTATTAACTCTCAAGTTCTGTTTGCTCTTGCATTTTGAAAGTTGTCATTTTAAAACATTCATTTGCAAAAATCTTTCCTGTTTTTCTAAATTTCAAAATACATTTTTGGTATGTTCACTCATGAATCTACACATCATTTCCTAATCAAGTTTTTCATCGCCTTCAAAATAACAAAGTATAGGATCTCATAAATGCCTTATTCCTTGCAATGTTTTATAGTGTTTAAAATAACAAATTTTGTATTTTTGTCATGTGGTACTTCAAATATACAGCTGAATTGTGGCAATTTAACAAGCTATTATGCTGTTTAGTTCATTTATCCTGCCTCAATTGTATATTAATGCAACCTAGATTAAATCACGTTATGAACAGTTTAAGCTGATGCGTTTTGTTTCACACTTGGGGGTACTAAGCAATGTGTATATGAAGAGATGTGATATCCTAATGACTGCTGATGTCTTGAAAAGCATCCAGAAATAGACAATTAGCTCACACCATATAAACAATTTTGCTGTGTCCTGATTCTTAAGGAAATATTCTATTTCCACATTATAGTATTTTCTATGACTATTTCATTCCTGGTAATTTCATTTAAGTGCAAAACATAGTAATAAAGGGCTTTTAACAGTGTTGAGAATGTTTAATAATGTCATTTTTAGTTAGCTTTTAGTTAGTCAAATCTAGTTAGCTTTTAGGTGGCTTTGACTTGTATGCATTTCCTATTTTGCTCTGTATTTGGCAAAAATAAATGATATTTATAGTGTTGTAGTACCAAGCAATGTGTTAGCTTTTTGTTTACTTTTGTTTGTGCTTATCAACATTATTGTTGGCAGGAAAAACTTAGCTGAGGGAA
The DNA here is from genome assembly GCF_987193195.1 of Phasianus colchicus. NCBI lineage: Eukaryota > Metazoa > Chordata > Aves > Galliformes > Phasianidae > Phasianus > Phasianus colchicus. The sequence continues at coordinate 34,979,412 of NC_143440.1, read as the reverse complement.
TATTTTTGTCGCTGTCGCAACAGTTGGTCTTTACACAGCATTTTATTTGGAGAATGATACCATCAAAATGGCTTTTTTGGTGATAGAGTAGCTTATGTTGGGAAAACTATCTTGAACCCAGCAAATAACTCTTGCATATATATATTTTTTAATTAAGATAGTCACTGAGTTCGTCTTTCTTCAGAATATAATAAATAATGCCTTAAAATGTACATATCTACACACACACACAACATATAATACATACAGAACAGAAAATACTTTTTATAGGGAGGTACAAATAGAAGTTAACATTAAAAGAGCAAATGGAATGGGAGTATACAGAAATGGAAAAATTCTATCAGTGTTTGAAAGAGGTCATAAGTGGCTGTTTTTAAAGATGTTTTTCATTTTACAGTGCTTCCAAATAAGAAAATTCCCTCAGTCTTCTGACAGGAGGCAGCTCCATCAGGCTTTTACTTTCAGCACAGTGCTGCTGCATACTGCAGAGTGTGAAAGAAAAGCTATTGATCACTTTTCATTTTTCTCCTCTAAGTATCTAGTTTTTAGGAATATATATTCTATGAAATAAAGCAAATGTAATTATGAAAAAGTCTGGATTCTGCTGCCACAACACCTACACAGTTGTTGAATAAAAGTGTTAAGTGACATAATTTAGTCTCAAGAAATGATTATTATCTAATGACATTCTGCTTAGGTGTTGTATCTTAGGTACAGCTAAACATTATTTCTGTTGGCCTTCAGATATCATTTTACCACTTATCTTTGTAAAGATCATAGGGTTATGAAATAATTGATGGAGGTTCCCTAGACCAATATCTTTCTTTACCAGGACCTAATCAAGTTGCTTGTGGTCTTGTCTTTGAAAAGGCATCAAATAAGGGATGGACTTATTTTTCTCCCATTTGCTAATAGATACTACATTAGTTGCAGACAAGAAAAGGTAAATGTGCTTACATGCATGGGGGAAAAGCCATTTATAGAATACAGTAGTAAATATTGCCATATACGAAAAAGCATTCACTTTTGTTTTCTACTAGTGTGAACAATGGTCTACTCTGCCCTGAAAATTAGTTATATTAATTGTATTTTACACTTATGTGTTTTTGCAGTTTCCTGAATGTGGTTTCTACGGAATGTATGACAAAATTCTTCTCTTCCGCCATGATCCTACCTCTGAAAACATTCTCCAGTTGGTGAAATCAGCTGGAGATATCCAAGAAGGAGACTTAGTTGAAGTTGTCTTATCAGGTAACTAAAAATATGAAAATGGTTGTCATGCTTGCACAACTGAAGATATCCACAGTATTTTTGTCCCAATTAGGATCCAAGGAAAAGGAAATTTTGCATGTATAGATTTTCGCTTATACTGGATCAAAATCTTCACAGATGCATCTATGCCATGTATATTGTCATTATATGCCTACTAATTTTTTAATTGCTCTTCCTTTTTGCCAGCTTGATTTTCTCCACATTATTAGTTAGTATAACCAGTATGAAAAATGTTAGGTCTGCATTTTCAGAGCAAAGTCATCCAGTGGGACAGCACAATCCTTTTCAAAGAAGTACAGTAGAAAGAAAACAAAAATATAACAAAAAGATCATTTTAACATTTAATTAACACTATAGCTTGAAAATTAGGATTGATCTTAAGATGTCTTGCATAACATATGAAAAATTTAATATGTAATTGGGTATACTATACATTTTTCTCTTAGTCCATTAATTGGTGTGGCTAGCTCATAATTACCTGTGTGGGAATTATCAATGCTATTTTTACTAATAGTGACCTGGCTCCTCTTAAAATAAGGATTTTTATCTTTTATCTTATATGAAGTGCAATAAAATATCTATTGGAAGTAGAGCAAATGATTTTTCACAGCATTCACATTTCACAGGAATGTCTTTCAGGGCTGCTCTGATTCTTTGTATGATTACATGATTTTAAAAAGTAAGAGAAAAAGTAAGAGGAAAAATTTAATTCTATATTTGGTAGTAAATATATATTATTTTTGGATGGCTTTATTGGATGCCACACACACACACACTCCAGATCAATAAATCAAATGAAGTAGCAAGGAATTTAGTATTTCATTTGATGAATTGTTTTTATGAGTTTGAAATGGAGACCACTTATTTTCCAGTTTCCCAAAATCAGGCAAGTAGCTGTTGAAATCTTCAAGAGAACTGTACAACTTAGAAGCATAAATCCCATACTGACTTTATTTTGTGGGTGATGCAACTCTCCAAAGAAGTGGTCAAGTACAAGCAACTCAGCAATATTTAGAAGGCTATTAGAACAATACTGTATGAAAATGTGAGTGGTTCCTACAGTTGTGCAGGGTTTGTATAAGCTTCATAAAAATAGATTGTATAGAGTGCTGGCTGAAACTGAATTTAATATCACAAAGTAGTGTTGTTCCGTGTTCTAGTAATTTAATTTTAGATAAAGGCAAATCCCTAAAATATACTGTTGCATACCTTCTAATAATTGTTGCATGCCGCCTAATAACTTACACAGCAGTTGACAGTGTCAATCAACTGTATCATTTTATTTTAATTTATTATATTATATTAAGTTATTGGTGGACAAATATGCTAGACAAACATTTGAAGACTAGTACATAATGTATTGCATGAAATTAGTTTGATTCTTGTAAGATAGGGTGGTGGAATTCACATAGTAAAATTTAATTAGAGGACTAGGGAAGAAAAGGTGTCTCAGAGAAGCCTAGGAAACTGTTAGCAAACACAAATGTTCACTTTAGCATGTGACAGACACCAACTGAAATTATTTATAATGCAAGATATCCAACAACTACTGTGAGTTTGTCAATCTCTTATGTCTTTCTTTTGCTCACTCTGGGGCATGTCATGTGCCCCTGTCAACAAACAGAGTGCATTTTCTGCCTCTGGGAAGTCATAGCCTCAACTTCAGTAGGGGAGAGAACACGTGCAATTGTGCTCAGAGTTCTTTAAATAAGAAGCTTGATCCTATTTGACATACAATGGATTACTTATCTGCCCACATTATTATTAATCACAACTTAAGTTTAGAAAGTATTTATTTGTTCCTCAGTATTAATCAATAAAATATTATAGAATCACAGAATGGTTATGTTTGGAAGGTACAGACCTCTGGAGATAACCTGGTCCAACCTTTTTCCTCAAGTAGGGTTAGCTAGATCAGGTTTCTTAGAAGGCATGTGTAGTTGGTCTTTGAGTGTCTCCAAAGACAGAGGCTTCACAACATTTGGCTGTCTCTTTGTGTGTTTGATTGTCAAGTGTTCCATTTCAAGCTTACATTAAAAATGTCTTAACAATATACATTCCAAAGTTCTGTAAATTCAAAGTTTTGGAAAATTATTTTTGAATAGCATACCTGAAAAAGGCAATAAAATGAAATGCTACAGCTTTGCTGCTGAAAACTATGCACTGTGAGTGAACAGCCCCTGAAGCACTGATACCCAATGTCAAAAACTCTACTGATCTACTGCATTCATTTTTTATTGCAGAAATCAATATTGACTACTGGAGAAAAAGCTGAACTGTCAGTCCTAATACTTTGGGATTACATAATGTTTTTTCACAGTACTTCATGTAATTAAAAAAATTTCTGTCAAGGCTGAACAACCTGTGATTATTACATATGTTTATTTTAATTTTCATATTCTATTTATTACCTTGACAGTTTAAGCAATGGTAAGATCATCTTCTGGTTTGGACCTTATGCTCCAAGTTCTTGAGAGAGATGAAAAGTTACACAGAAAAATTTGTAGTTGAGAAGAGTGTAAACGAAGCACTTTGGACTATTTTAGGGAATAAAATTGTACCTGCAGAAGTTAAATAATTGATACAGTTTGTGGAAGTGCTAGAATTTTCTAGTGAAAGGCATGAAATTTAATCACCTCAGAATGCAGCACCTGCTCTGCTTTTATATATTCATAATGAACATTATTACTTGCATTTTACTTTGCTGCACTATGCAGCTGGGATTTTAATGGACTATAAGAATCATGTAGCTTGCTAAACAACTGGTTTGTGTCTGTCTGCTGACTGGCCCACGGGAGAAAGGCACAGTCTGCTAGGATCAGCTGTCTGAGCTCTGTTCAGTGCCAATATTTTGGAGGCAAAATGTCAGACATTGTTATGAGAGGGGAAGGAAGAGTTAAAGACTCAAGGAAGAAAAGGGAACTTTCATTATGAACATCAGTAGCCCTCAAAAGTACAGTTTTATTTTTACCTTGTAAAAGGCTTTCTTCCTTTTGTTTTATGTATTTTTTAAGTATTATCTGTTTTGATGCTTTATTTCATTTGACTGTATGAGATTCTGACAGTATTTGTATAGGAGGTATGAGGGCACATAAGAAATGAATTGCTTAAAACAAATTTGTTTGTTGAACCCAGATGGTTTAACAGGCTACATTTGTTTATGAGCACTGAGCGGTATCAGTAATGCCATTCTGTTAGTAATGTATCTCTTGCCATGCTGCTGTTATATTAGCTACACATTTTCTACTCCACTTCTTTTTCAAATTGTTAGAAAAGTACCCCTGGTCTCCTCATGCACAAAAGGGGTAGTCCTTTGCTAGTGCTGCAGAAATCTCCACTGATGTATTCACTGAACCCAACATTTACTTAACTGTTAAATTGCATTGGAGACTGAAAAAGGATCAAAATCTTTGGAGAAAGGATTTTTATTGAGCTTTATTTGTACAAAGGATTCCTTTTGAGTAGAATACTCTAGAAAATTAATAAGTAGCCCAAACCAGGAAGCGAGATACAGAAGCTGCAAAGTTATAATCAAAGGTAGTTGTAAATGAGCAGTCATTCATTGATAAATACTGAAAGGAAGAGAAACCACACTTTGCAGCCTCTTTCTCTACAATGCACTCTTCTGGTCTGCTCAAGAAAAGGAAGTGAATTTCATGTAAGATGATCTTCAGTTGAAAAATATTATTTGATCTTAGTATGATTAAGCAGAATTAGCTAGTAGCTTGAAGTGGATCAATTAAAAAGGTGTATTTCGTATTCCACTGAAAAATATAGGATGCAAATGTGAATCATCAAAACAGATGTAAAATTCACATTAGATATGAATTGATTGTAATATCCTGATATATTCTGATGTACTGTCTTCTTTAGCTTTACTCCTGGCTGAAGCATTCTGGTACTCATCAAAAATTATATATTTCAACTGCCATTTATTAATGCCAGTAGAGAGATATTAATGTGTCATTGAAGGGTACAAATTTTTTGTATAATTTCTTTCTGGAGATGTTAAATAGTTAAAAAGTTGCATCAAGTTTTTACGTAAAGTTGATATTGGAGATCTGAATTGTAATGAGTTAGCTTGTTTCTGAAATGAAGGTTGCAGTGTATGTATCAGTTACTATTTCAAGATCTCTGTAGATGCAACCACCTCCACTTTATTTGTGTATTTGTGACCTTTTTCAGATGAACTGTGCCTTTTTTTCCCTTAAATGGAAGTACGGCCTCTATAAGAAAGGTAGCAAATGGGAGATGCTGGACTGCAGTGCACTGACTCTTTTTGAGTTCCATTATTCAAGGCCTTGCAAGGAAACAATTACTTTGGATGCCTTCAGACTTATGATCATACCAGCATAATTTATGTGCTATGCTATACCTTGTTCAGGAAGATTTTTTAAAAGTAGTTGTGTTAATTTGTCTATGTTTTCTCATGTTATATAGAGGATAAAATATTACTTACTATTTTAATATGAATTTGCTTATAGAAAGTTTTTTTACTGAAGCAAAATTACACTGTATTGTAAGAGGTCTTTGCCAGCCAGTGGAAGGCAGATGATGAAATATTAGTGAGAATTAGTGGAATGTACTTCATCTACTTGCTGTGAGCAGTTGTGCTCAACTTGGCAGGATTCCTGAAGTAATAAAATCAAATAGCAACTCTTTAATGTTCTCTTGCTGAGCTGATGAGGGCAGGAATTGATCCACTGCTTTTGCAAGAAGCTGTTTCTATTTTAATATCCCATAGATGATGCACTGTCTGATCATTATTTGCTGACGTTGTGTTTGGATTCAGTAGAATTTATACTGTCTTGTATATGATAAAATATTTTGAATGTATAAAATCTGTGGATAAGTAAACAATTATCTCCAGCATATTTATATTTATTTATTTCCTATTTTTTTCTACTAGTCAAAGCGTTAAACAGGGATTTTTTTTTCATTTGATACATTTTCTTGACATTTACATTGACTAATATATACTTATCAAATGTTTATATCATAATATTTTTTTAATTGTTAGTAGCAGATTTTGAAGGGTAAGCAGTAAAAACCTACCAACAGGTTAACAACAATGGTTGCAGGAAAAATCTGGTGTTAGGAGAATCTCTCTACTTTTTCAATCTCTCTGTATTCATGAAGTTAGTAGTTAATTGCTCCACTAGGTTTCAAATTAAATATGGCTTATGTAAAATATACATCTTTCAATATCACTACTAAAGTCACTGAATTTAGTTGACTTGGCTGACCACCATGTTTGTATTTTGAGAGGGCAAATAGAAATACACAGTCTATATTTTTTTACCAGTCAATGATATCTGCAATCCTTTATAGTGGATATATGAGTTCTTTCAGGAACTGCTTGAGGTTTGTAGCTAAAGCAGGTCTGAGTACAAACAAGAAAACATTCTTCTCTTCAGGAATATTAACAATTTGAAATGGAAACTAAGGAAAAGATTTAGGAATTGATACACGTTGCAGTCTGCTTGTTTTTATACCTGACTCAGGACTGGAGACTTTATCATTCTATGAAACCTACATCATTCTGTCTCTAAATGAGGCCTCAGTAATGTTTCTGTTATCCTAGCCAGCTAGTAGGTGACATTGCCTAAGTTTGGAGAGCTTGCCTGCCTCTCAGGATGTGAAAATTCACCTCACTGTTTTATTGGTGCAGAAGGTTTTGCTTCAGGCATTACGTTTGTTCCCTGTTTTTGTTCTTTTGCGGCTTCCTCCTCGTCTGGAATCCAGTACCTGCTTACTTGTTTCCTTTAAAAATGACAGAATTACAGTCTTGTAATCTCTCTGTACATGGAAGTCATCTTCCAAGACTACAGTGGTTTTTCTCATCTGTCAATTCTTCTCTCTTACTATAGCTCTTTTTAGGTTGATCTCAGAAACCAAACACAGGGTCAAGTGAGGAATATTGGTGTCACCATTTCCCAATGTATATTTCAATCCCATTTTATTTTGTGCATAGGTGAAATCCTAGATAAACCAGTAAGTCAACAGCAACTGTTTTGTGTTCAGTGGAGCAATTGTATATTCTCTAAATATTCTGGTTTTTTGTTTGTTTAACTTTTTTTTGACCAGGCATTGGCGATTCGCACTGAGTCATTCTTGAATTATTTTAATCCATTAAAAACAAACAAAAAATTCACCACCACCAAACTGTTTCTAGCAATAATTCATTTATTTTTTCCAAGTTATGTCATCTTGAACATTTTGTGTACAAATTTTCCATTTGCTTCACTTGGTTATATTTTCCAGTCATATATCCTAGAAAAGATCAAATTGGGCATGAAAATACACAATAATTATTTACAGTCACACTTCTGTTCCTTTTCTCTGATGGTCTGAGGTCTTTGAAAGACTTGAAACATGTAAATGACATTATATTTGGTGCTTCTGTTTCCTGTCTCTTTTTTATTGGAAGATTCAGGTTGTTCCACTTTTACACAGTTCTGGCACTATCAAAAATTGTAACCAGACACTACCAATTGCAACTAGTGAGTTGCAGACTTTTTCTTGAGAGTTCAGAATTCAGTTCTCGATATTTATTTCCCTCAGTTGGCAGCGGATTTCCTGCCAACTGTTAGCATTAGTAATTTTAGCTATTTTTCACCTAAAGCATTGGGATAAAAGCCATAATAGGTGGGAAAAAGGAAAAGAAGAAAAAAAACCAAACACTTTATTGGGTTTTCCTGCATATAAAACTTGAAGTACTTCTGGAAAATGCATTAGATCTGAATTTTCCTTATTCAACATTCTTTATCTCAGACAAGAAAAAATAGAGTGATTGACAATCTGAATATGTCTAGTTTTTCAAAAGTTTTAATTTTCATATATTGGAGTCTTGATAATCTTAGTTTTATTTCTAAACCAGATATTAAGGTAGAGATCAGAGGTCAAATCTTTGGCTTGTTTGAACTTGTAGCAGTCCGCTGACTTTGGTGAAACTCTCTTAGACTTTCATTGATTGCCAGAATGGAATTTCAGAAAGAGTAAAAGGCTTTCCTGTCTCTTAGCCCAGTGAAATCGTACAGATATCCATTACTTGATATGGCTTAAGCAATGCTTGAAGTTGAATCGTGTGCAAGGGCATATTTTATTTATTTTTTAAGTGGTGAATGTCAGCAGATTTTGTAGCAAAAGACTCAAGAATGCCTGTGGGAAGTCAATGGGATACATTACTTTTAAAGGCATTCCACATGGAAGAGGATAGCAGGGGAATGTCTACTTTTCATATTTGCAAGATATTACTGATCGTGTGGTTGGTGTTTTCTTAGGCTATGAGAGGCATGGATGCTAGGTGAAAGTTCCCATTATACGAAGCTGTGTTGCTCAAAATAGTAGGATCTCACCTCTGCTAATAGTTCAGGTCCTTCTGGATTTGGAATTCAAAGTGATCAGTAAATCATTTGCCTCTCTCTGAAAGCAGGACTTGCCTCTATGAGTTGCAATGGCTTCTTGTTCGCATTTCCAGCTGCGATGATTGATAGATCTGTTCCTGAGCCCTGAACAGGGCGCACTAGCCACTAACAGCAAAGACATTAACAGACTTGATGAAATTGCCTTGTCAAAACTGTTCTAGTTTCAAAGTCTGTCTTTTGGTGATACTTGGAATGCTTAAATAGATGATGAAAAGTTATTCTGAGAATTAATAGCATAACAACATCACTTAAGAACATAATATTGCAAACTTATCTACAAAATAATTGGTTTCTCAGCATACAATAAAGGCCACATTTGGAGTCCATTCTTTTTTTAGTATGCAGTTTTACATACAGTATGAAAGTTGCCTTCACAGCAACAGTGTTCTGTAAAAGAATGAAGGTACTGTAACATTTTTTTTTTGTTAATAAGAATGGTCACCATTTAATTTGAAACATGTACATATAATTCTCTTTGTCAGCAGTATTTTTGTTTTTTCATTGCATAACACTGGAGTATTCTGAAAGTTAAAACTTTGGTTGTTAGCAGTTATATGAAAGCATTTCTAGATGTGTAAATTTAAACAATTAAAAGTTGAAAAATTATGGAAGATATTTAAAAAATCTAATTCATATACTGCTAGTTCTGCTGTTGCGTGCTCCGAAAATCTAAGCTGTGCTAAGTTTAGCCATAGAAAATTGAAAAAGCTCTGTTGCAGAACAATATAGGAAAGTGCAAAGAGGATAGGGCTAGGCTTTTTTTCAATACCAAGAGGTTCCTCCAGAAGACTTCTTTACTGTTCAGGCGATGGAGAACTTGCACAGGCTGCCCAGAGGGGCTGTGAAGTCTCCTTCTTGGAGATATTCAAAGGCCATCCAAACATGGATGTGGCTTTAATTGTCCCTGCTTGAACAGAGAAGCTGGAGAAGATGACCTGCAAAGTCCCTTCCAACCTGAACTGTACTATGATTCTGATTCTGTGAACTTTATATATTTATACAGATAAAAGATGTGGGCAACTTTCTAGTTAACATAATTCATCTAAAGTAAGGTCTACACATAATAGTTTCAATGAATAGTGCTCTGAAATAACACTTTTTCATGAGACAAAAAAACTAGGCTGCTTTCTGCAGAGCCTGATGAGAACACATAAATTTAAGCCGAGAAAAATACTGGATTACATGAAGGATTAAAACCCAAAATGTTTTCATGCCTTTAAGCACAGTAGAACATTACCAAGAGTTCAAATTAAGGGGAAGAAATGTTGGTATGTTTTCATTTAATTACTAGATTCTTTAGTGCTTGTTAAAGCTTTCTTAGAATCATATAAAGAATCATATAAATGTCCTCCCCACCTTTCATTTTTGAATATTTATATTTTCAGTATAAAATGATATATTTTAAAGTTCCAGTTATTCAGTCAAGAGGGTCAAAATGAAGAGTAAGAATGATATTTATCTCTGTTCATCTTCTTTTGATAATGCAGGAAGTATTCCAGAACTTACCTTTTCAACCAGTAGGCTGGTATTCCTCATCTAGTAGTCTGACTTTAACTTCAGTTTCTTGCTGTCCTGTTGGTGGTGGTGCCCAAGAGGCTTTAGGCTGGAGAGTGGGTGTCCTAGTAGCAATTTGCTGCAATCTGATCTGCATTCCTTTGTATGCCAGCCTAAAAACCTAGTACATGGTCTGGATGCAGCAATCTTTCTTCGTTCCCTGAAATAATTTCCTGCCTTTTAATGCTTTGTCTTTTGTTTCTGGTACCTTGCATTCAAATGGACTCTTCATTACTAACACACTGTCTCTCGTCGCCAGAAGTATAGTTCAGCTGCTCTTAAAGTTTGTGTTAGGTAGACAAATTTGCCAGTCAGCTAGTCATTGCTGAGATTTAACTCTAGTATGTTGTAGCAGATGTGGCAGGAGGTTGAGTACCCTGTGAAAATGATGGCCAGGTTGCCACGGAACTATTTAAATCCAGCCATTATTCAGCACAGACAATTTACTTTTCTATCAAGGAAAAATCCCAATATCAGTTCAGTAATCAGTTAAATACTACAGGAAAAAACTAAACTTCAACTGAAAAGTAGTTTCTCTGAAATTTTATCATCTCTGTTTTGCTGGTGTCATTGTACAAAAACGGAAAATATATAGGACATTCAGATTTAAAAAATCTGTATGCGATATTGCATGTGTGTTCATAATAATTTCTGCATTAACTTCAGGTTCCATACTTTGGGAGGTTTCTTTAAATTAGATTTCTGTCTCCTAAAATTTCATTATTACGGTTAAAAATGTGATATTTAGTGTTACACTTATTTGTAACCCAAACTCAACAGAAGATGTAATTAAGTCATTTCTAAATCATGGGTTTTTTTTGCCTTAGGAGAAGAAAAAAAAAATTATTACAAGATAACACATTTATTAATTTGCAGGGAGGCCAGAAGGTTCAGTGATAGCTTTAATGAAAAGGATATCAATTATTTCTTTGCCATTTTTGGATAGTGAAGAGAAGAGAGTAGTTCAGTAAAAATGAAAGTAAGGAGAATAATGACAAAATGCTTTCCATCCACTTAACAGCTTCAAATGGAACTGAATTTAAGATACAGAAAGAGAGACAAATGAAGAAATCCCTAAGGCAAAGCTGCTTCTGGGAGGTTTTAAATTCAAATCAGATTCTACTATTTTCTTTTCACAGAAAGGAGTAGTTTAATATTAAGATTAAAATATTTTCAATTCATTATCTAAATTATGAAGATAAATGACAGCTACTGCTTTTTCTAAGTTTGGCTGTGGTTTTTTTTGTTTTTTTTTTTGCACTGCTCATACTATTTGAAAAACCACCCAGTAAATCCATAAAAACTTCCTCTTCAGTCTTTCACACAGTAAAGTTCATTTACTCAGAATAAAATTTAAGTACTTGAATAGATTTGGGTAAATATTCAGGAAAATAAGCATAAACTTCTGTACATAAATACCTCGCTTGACTGAGGCTTGTGATATTTTTGTTTTTAAACATCACTCATATTTTAATAGTGCTTTGATGACTGCATGTATATTTTACATATATATTATTATATGTGGTATTAAAATTCATGCATTCCTGTCTTCTCCCTAGGTAGACTTGCTGACTTTCTGTCTTGTTAAGTAAACTTTTTGTTTTTGTCTTTATATTAAGTGCAAATTTAAACCAGAGAGACAAGTGTAAGGCTGTACATTTCACAGTCTTGTTGGAAATATATTGGGCATGTTGTACCGGTTTCGGTGCTTAAATCTCAGTAAGCTTACAGCTTTTCCATGGTCATTGCTATCTGTAGAGGAGGAGAAGATAATTGCCATATTCTTCTTAAAGCTGTGTGTGCGCGTGCTCTGCAAATTCCAGAATCAAAGTTCTTGAATAGAAAGGGCTGAGGCTCAGAACGTACTTTCAATCTCTGAAGAAAACAAGCAGAGAGCTGAAGCCTCCTTGCTAAGGAGGTGTCTTTGTTATACTAGGCTGAATGACTGGAGTTCCCAAAATGCAGATGACCATGTCTTCATGTCTATATCACAGCTAATAAACCAGGTAAGTGGAGAGAAGAGGAAGGTATGAATTACCGACATCCAAAAGGATCAGTTTGTATGACTATATTTTGTTCCGATGTTTACAGATGAAAAACAAAGATACATTTTTATATTTTAATATCGGTATATATTTTAAATTTTGAGTGCTCAGTTTTCCAAAATAGTATTCTTTGATTCTATAGAAAAAACATATGCACAGAAAACGTATATATACAGAAATGATGGTGGACTTGATGATTGACTTTAAGTCCTCATTAGTTTGCAGATTTTTGTTTTTTATTAATACACAAACGATAAGACAAGGACTAAAGGTGCTTAAGTCTTTCAGGATTTATTTCAACTGAAACATTAAAAAATTGATTTTTTTTCTCTTGACTCCACATCAGAAATGTATTTCTGTTCAAGGACAAGGTATTTCTATTAACTCACACCAGACCTGGTCCTCTCATAGTGGTATCTATGAAATGGAAGCACACACTTACTAAATCACCTGCTTAAATGACATACTAAATAGAATCAAGTGTTTGCATACTTGCTTAATTTTTAATAACATTTGGTACATAATATTTTTTCATTAAACTGATATATTAACATAGTAAGAAAAAGAAACAATTTCAACACAATCATCTGAAGTAGAGTTTTAGAGATGTTCACAATGTTTTCTTTTTTCTTTTTCTTTCTTAAAATCAGGAAGAAAATCCCTCTGCAAGGGCTCAGACTGGATGATAACCTTTCTACCTTCTCCCATCCATAGTTCGTTTTCACATCACCTCTTTTACTCCTTGTTCTCTGTCTACAAGCTCTTTAGAATTGAACTGTTTTTCTGCTTGTGTATTTATTTGCGTTCCATTTCATATCTTTGGTTAGATTTTAGGTGCTATCCAATTAGTAACAGATAATGTAAATTATAAACTTCTATTAACAAAGGCATCAATTATTCAAGTTAGAGAGCGTAATTTGTGCAGCTTCAAGTTATTATCTTTCTTCTGAGTTTATGTAAAATGAAATCATAAAGGTGTGCTGCATCTATGTAAAAGTAGTTTCTTTTTCCAGTGGTCTTTGTAGTGTGATGAAATGCCATCTATCTTTCTACCTTTGAGAAATGGTATATTTACCTATATATAGTGTACCCATATAAAATTCAGAGTTCGTTATCTTCTAGAGTTTACTCTGCATGAGTAACAAGGAAAGACATAACAACTGTAATAAAAACATGTTTTGTTTTGTACAGTGATGAAAAATATGAAGCATGTTATGTTACTAATTTTACTCCATTTTGGAATAATCTTGTTGTTACAGCTTCTGCTACTTTTGAAGACTTTCAAATTCGACCCCATGCTCTTTTTGTTCATTCTTACCGAGCGCCAGCCTTTTGTGACCATTGTGGAGAAATGTTGTGGGGACTGGTGCGTCAAGGACTCAAATGTGAAGGTAAGTTGCAGGCTGTTCAGTCTCAGGAAGGAAATCTTCCATTACATTTTCATGCATGTTGTTTCTGATGCAGATTTCTTTTAAATTGACTAGGTAGGTAGAGACAGTTAGATCTAATGATCAAAATAATTAACAGATTAAGGAGGTGATCCTTTTGACTCCCTTGAGGCCTCCTAGATATTGATCTGTAAGTGGAAGTGCCAAAGAGATAGTCTATATGTGGGTTTGTTTGTTTGCTTGCTTGCTTTAAGAAAAGCTTTTCTGTGTCTTATTTATAATAGAAAAGAATAGTTTGATTGGAAGTGCCCTTCCAACTGCTTGACTTCTTCAGGGCCAACCAGAAATTGAAGAATATTATTGAGAACATCATCCAAATGTCTCTTGAACACTGACAGGCTTAGGGCACCAATCAACTTCCTAGGAAGCCATTACAATGTTTAATCTTGATGGTATTTTTTTCCTAATGTCCAATCTGAATATTCTGCGGTGCAGCTTTGTGCCATTCCCTCCATGTATCTATCATTTCTGTGATAGATAAAACTGTATAGGTTTAAGTTTTCAAGAGCTTGTAATGTCACTAAAAACATACAGAATATAGGAACTAAACAAGGAGAGCAGAGAAAAAAAGTTTCATCAAAAAAGGCTGTTGTTTCTATTTACCAAAGAAAAATGTTCTCTGCTTTTCCAGTAATAAACTGTAATCAGATGGTTTTAAATTTTTCTTTTCAGGATGTGGTCTAAATTACCATAAGAGATGTGCATTTAAAATTCCTAACAACTGCAGTGGTGTACGTAAAAGGCGCCTGTCAAATGTTTCCCTAACAGGACTGAGCACTATTCGGACAGTTTCTGCAGAGACATCACCCAGTGTGTCGGATGAAGCCCTTCTGGTATGCAATTCCTTAGCTACCATGGTCATAAATATTGTTGTTAAGAAACTATTATGTGCTGAAGGTTCTGTTTTTGTTTGTTGAAGACTTCGGGGCTAACAGTATGCAAATTACAGAGCTTTTCTGTGGGAAAGGGCATATTGATGTAAAAGGGAGGTCACCAGCTTAAGGTATGTGAGCTTAAAGTATGTGTCACTTCTGATACTACCAGTAGACTCCTCCCTTAGAGAAGAATTATGTTATTTTGAAAATTTGAAACTGCCACCTATGTTAATGTGAGAAGCTGCATCTTGATGCTCAAAACTGGATGTCTTCACTGGAATTAGATGCTGAAATTTTTCTGCCATAGAACATTATGTCCATTAGTTCATGATACAGGAAAGAAGTGGCCTCAGGAGAACACTGAGACACTGCATCAAACAGAGTTTCTGTAACAGTCAGGGCTATAATGTGTTGTAAGTAACCTGTATGTACAGAATATCTCTTAGTGTTTGGAGAAAGAGAAATCTTTATTATTTCCTTAAACAAAAAATTGTGGTAAATGTAGTATATATCGAATATATGTATTTTTATGTGTAGATGTCTAAATGCAGAGCTGCAGGACACACGTGCACACATACATATACAACATATTTGTTTATTCATAAATATAGTAGTTTTCCGTGATGAAAAGTCTTCTGATAAAATGTAATGACTGGAGTAATTTAGAGCTTGTTTTTGTCTTGGTAGTTTTCTTGTGGTCATAATATGAAAGTTATGAATTTGCACTGTGTGTAAATGGACTCCACTTCTAAGTGAAAGTTTTGAAAACCTTAAGGTTTGAAAGAGAGGAAGGAGTACACACAACAATTATCATGTTTTCCTCTCAATTAGAATATTAAACTTATTAAACTTGACATACTAAAAGGACACTATTGCAAATGGTGTAGATCTGGTGTTATATGCAGTGCCATCTTTGAGCCATAATTATGTACTTATGCTGATGATTATCATTAGCGTAAAGCTACTTGGAAATTAATGTTAACATTATGAATCTGTATTTTACTTGAAAAGCTGCATAAATGAATAAGGTGCTTAAGTTCTGCAGAAACTGCAGCAACAAATCTTCATAGATTATTCATGATTCTCAGTAGGTTATTTCAAAACGCTGAGTTATTCAGACCAATACCAATGAAATGTTGAGAAGAGGCTGACCCTAATTCTGTTCCTGGAATTTTGATTAAAAGAATTTTATGAGTGAGAGTCCTAGTACATTCTCTATCAGTATTCGCTTCACTGTACATGATAAATTACATGATAAGGATAACAATTTAAATTTGAAAATACTTTCAATTATATGACTCTATTGGTTCTTATATGAAATTTTTTTTGCAAAGCTATACATTTAAAATGTTTAAAAAAATAAAACTAAGTTAAAATACAAAAATATGCAGTAAGTTTCATACATACTGCAAAATGCACTTTTCGAAGACCTTATAATCATCAAGGTATCCAAACTTTGGAATATCATGCATTTGTATAAACATATATGCATGTGCACATTCACACATGTGTACATAGAAAGTATATTTGTAGGAAGTTACAAGGATAGGCATAAGCCTAGAAAAATGAAAGAAGCAGTTTTCCAGTTTCACTTTTACTTCAGGAAATCATGGTATCACTTATCATATTTTCAGATGAGATCTCAAACAAGATCATTCATGTGTTTTTGTTTTTGCATTGAATATGTTTGAATTTTTCTAATTTTAAAATATGTATAGACTTTTTCACTTTTCCTACATCAGACTTCTTCTTTGAACTCCATTCCTCTGCTGTACTCTGAGATAGGTTTTATGGCACTTTATAATGTGAAATCAAGGCATGTACTTTGAAATCTATTTCATTATTCTGGAATCTTTGTGAATAGACGAAGAGACATTGACCTTGTTCATAAAATTTTATCATGCATTATTTTTACTGTATTGGCACGACTCTTGAGTCACTGACAGAAAAATATAAACTCTATCTGATACCAGTGAATTAGTCAGAGATCTACCAGTTACTTAAATAGAACTAAAATAAATTTCATTTTTAGCCTATTTACTAAGTGGAGTGGTAACAGTTGATAGAGAGTTGATAGCTCCTAGAGACTCTTCATAGGGGGGATAATTATCTAAATTTTCATTTCAGTATATATATTTTTTACGTTATGTGAAGGAGCTAAGACATTTTGCCCTAAATTGTGGAATTTTGATATTTGAAAAATTTTTGAGGCATGGTAATGGGTAATGTACCTTCAACAGCTACTTTAATTATCCTTTTCTAGGGAATTGCCACAGCAGGCACAGTTTCAGAGTTTATATCTGTCCTCATTAGCCAATAAAGCATTTCATTTGAGCTGAAAATTGACTGGGGGCTATACTTAAATGCAACTTTAAAAATAAAATAAAATCTGGGCAATATCCTTTTTTGCTTCTTAACTTCACAGTGTAAAACTCATCAAATGGACATACTAAAATTAAGTAAAACTAGGAGGATGTACTGTAACCCAAGTTTTTACCTATCATAGCTCAAATGCAATTCTTTTGCATTCTATTCTATAACATATGAGGGTTGCGATGAAAGTAATGTCTCCTATTTTATTATGTTGGAACACAAGATTAGAGGAGGATGGTGGTAATATGTCAGTTGGGGCTGAACCTTTCCACCAATATTCCATTACATTTTGTTGCCATACAACAGATGGCAGCAGAGGGGCATTCTGACAAAGTTGCATCTGGCATAAAAGTGTGGATGAAGCCAAGGTGTGGAATTGAATCCCTCTATTTGGAAAAAATGGCACCCATTGACATTCACTGATGTGTGTTTATAGAGACTGAACAGTGGATGTGAGCACAGTGAGATGGTGGGTGGTCCATTTCAGCAGTGGTGGTGGTGGGTTATCTCTGCTAGTGCAGAGTTTTACCAGTGCAGCATGCAGGCTCTTGATCATTGCTAGCAAAAAGGCATAGCTAATGATGGTGACTACGCTGAAAAATAATGTTTCGTAGCTGAGAATTTGCTTTATCAAATAGTGTTGTTGTGCTCTTTGTATCTGTTGTCATTTCCAAGGAAATAAATGGAAGACATTACTGTCAGAGCAAGCTACGTAGAATTCATGTATAAATTAATAGCCTGTTCATGCTTACTTCTAAAGTAACATTATTTTCTGTCTTTTTTCCATTATTTCTTTGGTCTATCTTTTCTTCTTTCCAACTTCCTGTCTCAGTTTCCTGTTAGCCCTGGCTATGAGGTATGTACTAAATTTACTCCCTATTAGACTGTCAGGAACAGTCTCTTTTATTAATTATCAGCATGATTTTATGTAATCTTGAGAACTCCAGAGCATTTGTTTCTTTTCTTTTAGAAAGAGTATATCTGGTATAAAACTCCAAAGCCACTATTCCAAAGTGAAGATCATAATTCTGCTTATATTAAAGAGTAAAAAATCCCTGATACTAAAATATTTTGATACGAAAGTGACATTTTGTAATAGATGGGAAGAACAACTAAACTTCACTTTCAGAACATTGGGAATTTGCTGGAATAATGTACAAAATAAACATCCTAAGATGAACAAACTGTCTTAAAGTGGTTGCTAGCAAGCTTTTAATATCATGACAGAATATAGAAGCTTTTTTCAGAAAATAGTTGCATTACAAAAATCAGTCAAGGATTCTGTATTTCTCTGGAAAAAATAATTTTAAAATGATTAAAAAATTATTTTAACAGTGTACAACTGATTTATAGCCATGAGTAATAATAGTGTGTTAGTGAGAAAACAGTATTTCAATTTTTTTAATGCATAATTCACATCAAAAGGATTCTTAATGGGTTTTCAAAATAATTTCCTAAGGAAGCTTTTAAATGCAATAAATTTAAAAAAAATTTGGAAGATAAAATTTTGACATCTTTCCCTTGCAGTATATATTTGATATGCAGAGGTAGAAGATTGAACTTTGGAAAATACATAATTAATTAAAAAAATATTTTTAATGTTGAAATGTAGATGAACATATTCAAACATTTATCTTTTAGAAATAAATTTCTGTGGTTTTTTTCCTCAAACAAAAGTATTATAATTTTTGTTTGCCTAAGTAATGCAGAGTACCCAAGAAGTACTACTCTGTAAAGCACTCACAAAACAATATAAACAAACATACATGGAATAGAGTATTTTTAATATCTAAAAATTTTATTCTATGTATGTGCTATCTGAAAAATGAACGTAGTTGGGTTCATTAACCCAAGGGGCAAAATTAATATTTGCTCCTGAGGAGAGACTCTCAAGTTAACTCTGAAATAATACAACTCACAAATACATTTTTTTCTTGTCACCCTCAAGTTTTCCTCCAGTGATGTACTGATGTGTTCTAACCTGGCAGAAAACTAAATACTACACATCTGTTTGCATGCTTCCTTCAAAGCGGAATGGGGAAAAGATTGAAAAGTGCAAGAACTTACGGATTGTGATAAGGAGCTTAGACTTGCAGTTTTCAGCTTGTGAACCTACATATAAGTCTCTGTAGCTTAAACTTGGGACTTGTAGATGCACTAAATAAACCTTAGTAGCCCTGTAGCCACTAGCAAATCTTTGTTAACAAAGGGCTTTTGTTTTGGGAAATTCCTGACTGCTGGAGAAGATAGCATAGTCACATAACTACTGCTGAAATGTATTAAACTTTTTGTTTGCAAAATAAGGCAGGTTACAGACAAAGCATTCATACTACCATTTGCTGCTATTGATATCTGAGCCACAGGAATGGGATACATAATAATTTCCATCTGTGGGTAGTTTAATTTAACAGTACTGAAGTCAGTTCTTTGATGTGTTTACACATTTAACATTGAAGTGTTTTTCAGACCATAGATAGCTAACTGTGGTGCTTGTGAGATTAAATCATACACTTGAGTTAAAGAGAAGAGTGCAAGAAGCATCAAAAGACAACACAGTTGATTGAATTCTAAGTGTGGTATTTCAGTGTATTTAATTGAAGATTTGTTTCCTTGAATTCACTTAATTATAGTCACACAGTTTAATTTATTAAAGAAAGTCAGCATTTGCATTGCAGCAAAGAACATAGTTCCTGTGTGACTGATAAATATCACCTCATATATGACACTAATTTCCTGTGAAAAATTTGTGTGTGAACATATTAGGTCTTTATCTTTTGCCTTCACTACAAGAAGGAAATGCATATTTCAGCAAATATATTTCCAGATGGAAAATGAAACTTCATGAGATCAGTTGTTTTGTTGGTTTTGTTTTAATATATATTAATTAATATACATCCAAATAAATAAACTAGATTTTTTTTCTGCTTCTAGGGCAAGCACTTCAAAAATGTAGGAATACCATAGCTTTTTTGGTTGGTTGTCTTGGTGTTATACACAGGGATAATGTCACAGAGCTTTTTAGATACCGAGCCTGCAAAAGAGAAGCACTTCTCTGTGAACCGTTTTGAAAATACTCATTTAGGAGAACTTAGGATGTGCAATTTGTTCTTGTTCAGGACAACTTTACTTGAATGTGTTTCCATGAGCATAATTTACAATAAGATGTTCAAATGTCAAAATTAAATAATTTTTTTTCTGAGTGTTATAGCACATGAAACTCTTCAGTGAAGTTCTTCCAGAAACTCTGGGACATTTTTTTTAGTACTTTTGAAACCTTTAACAAAAAGTTGGACAATCAGCAATGTGTTATGTTTTAGGCTTTACACAGTTGGATTGCAGGGCTGTTAAATCCTAGAATCACAGAATTGCTCAGGTTGGAAAAGACCTTCAAGATCATAAAGTCCAACTGCAACCTAATCATACTACCCTAAATCTAAAAACCCTCAGCTAAATCATGTCCCTGAGCACCACATCCAAACAGCTTTTAAACACATTCAGGGATGGTGACTCAACCACCTCCCTGGGGAGCCTATTCCAGTGCTTAACAACCCTTTCTGTAAAGAAATTTTTCCTGCTATCCAACCTAAACCTCCCCTGGTGCAACTTGAGGCCATTTCCCCTCATTCTGCCACCTTTCACCAGTGAGATGAGACCAACCCTGCTCTTGCTGTAAGCCCCTTTCAGGTATTGAAAGAGAGCAATAAGGTTTCCTCTCAGCCTCCTTTTCCCAGACTAAACAGCCCCAGTTCCTTCAGTCGCTTCTCGCAGGGCATATTCTCCAAGCCCTTCACAAGCCTTGTTGTCCTTCTTTGGACCTGCTCCAGCACCTCAATATTCTTCCTGAATTGACATGCCCAAAGCTGAGCACAGTACTCGAGGTGAGGCCTCACCAGTGCCGAGTACAGGGGCAGGATTACTTCCCTAGTCCTGGTCACCACACCATTCCTGATACAAGCCAGGATACCAGAGGCCTTCTTGGCCACCTGGACACACTGCTGGCTCATATTCAGCTAACTGTCCATTAGTACACCAAGGTCCCTTTCCATCAGGCAGCTTTTCAGCCATTCCTCCCCAAGCCTGTAGGGTTGACTGGGGTAGTTGTGACCAAAATGCAGGACCCAACACTTGGCCCTGTTGAAACTCATACAGTTAACAACCCATCGATCCAGTCTATCCAGGTCTCTCTGTAGTGCCTTTCTCCCCTCTGGCAGATCAATACTCCCTCCCAGCTTGGTGTTCTCTGCAAACTTACTGAGGGTGCATGCAATTCCCTCATCAAGATCATTGATAAAGATGTTTAATAGAAGTGGTCCCAGTACCAAGCCCTGGGGGACAGTGCTCATGACTGGCAGCCAACTGGATTTAACTCCATTGACCACAACTCTTTGGGTCCAGCCATCCAGCCAGTGTTTCACCCAGTGGAGTGTATACCCATCCAAACCGTGGGCAGCCAGCTTCGTCACGAGGATGTTGTAGGAACAGTGTCAAAGGCTTTACTGAAGTACAGGTAGACCACATCAACAGCTTTACCTTCATCCACTAAACAGATCGCCTTGTCATAGAATGAAATCAGGTTTGTCAAACAGGATCTACCATTCATAAACCCATGCTGACTGGGCCTGATCCCCTGGTTGACCTTTAATTGATCCGTGGTGGCTCCTGAGATTATCTGTTCCATAACCTTCCTTGGCACCAAGGTGAGGCTGATAGGTCTGTAGCTAACAGATTTTTGAAGATGGGTGTCAGATTTGCTGGGACATTCCTTTTTTTGCTCCCTTCAAGTGCTAATACTGCATCTAGCCAGCTTCTATTTCTTCCCATTAGTCCCTTTCCATCTCTATAACGTTTCTTTGATTTCTGTGCTAGAAGTGGTGCTAGAGGACAGTTGGACTTGCCTTGCCCATGTAATGACACAGCTTGATCTGTTGTCAGAAAGTCACCTTTTTTTTCAGTTTCTTAACTGTACTTTGCAGTGGATTTGGACATGGTAAAGAGATGGGGTGGACTGCTGAGGGGTTTTTACTTTTGGAGTAGATGTTATAAGAAGCATTATTTCCTTTCTGCAATGACACGATTCTGCACAATGACTTTGTGCTTCTGCCTACTGTAGGCAAATAGTTTTGTCCTTGAGTAGCTTTTAACAAAGTCTAACAAATGATATACAGTTTCAGGACATTCCAAAAATCTGAAGAGATTGATCAAGAATGAGGGGCAAGGGATCAGTTAATGAAAGTAAGGAATATGCAGAATGTAGTGTTGGGGATCAGCTTGGCACTTCTCCATTCTTGAAAGAGAGAAAGCCCCATCTGTTTTTTTTTTGTATTGTTTTTTTCTAAAATAAGAAATAAGCAAGTACTGGATTCTGATATTTTCATAACTCAAGGCAATACTGGTAATACTGGTTCAATTTCACTGGCTTGATTACAGTTAAATAATTTCACATGTTCCTTTGTTTCTGTTGTCACTTGGAAGATAATATTCTAATCTGTTAAAATCTAGATTACCTTGCTAGCGTGATTGTTAGAAGGACTGTTTAGTGTTTGGAGCAGTGCAGGCTTTAGTTTCCATGGTGTAATCCAGTTAAGCAATCATTTCCTGGGAAGTTTCCAGAGTTGCTGAGTCAGTAGTCTGGCTCACTACCAGGAAAAACTAATTTATCTTTCTAACAAACCAGGCACACCGGCAAAAAAAGAAGGTGCTTTTGTGCAAGAGAGTCTTGCTTTTACTGTGAAAATAGTGTAGTTCCTATTTTCCTTTTTTTTTTTTAGGAACTTTAAATTATGGTATCTGTCTGATGCTGTAAATGATGGAAATTAAAGTTAAGGGATGTTGAAAGGAATTTTGGAAGGTATTGGGAGGAGAAGCTCATGACCTGTAAATTTAGATGGTTCTCCTAACCAGTCAGTCCCTGCGGTTGTGGAGTGACCTTTGTGTTTCATGCCACCCAACTTCCCTGCGCTTGCTACCCAACAGAAGCAGATGTTTATGTTGCCTCTGGCTGGAAGAGGAAAGAGTGCCAGTCCATTGGATTAGGCCATGAAGGGAAAAGATTGCCTCTCTTTGTTGATCATACTAGTACCTAAAGTTAGTCTCAGTACATTTCAGCAGCACTCCTGAAGTTTCCAAAACCTGCTAGCCATTTGGTGAGTAAAGGCAAGCCAAGTCAACTTTCTGAAGTCCTTTGAGGAAAGATTTTAGCAGTATTCAATTGCTAAAATAATTTTTCATTCAACAATAATGTTGAAAACAAAACCTAGTGTGACAATACAAAGTAGATTTAATTTACATAGATGGTACTAATTGGTGGTTTTAGCAAGAGTATTTTAGGAGACATTTGGATTGTTTATACTTCAAACAACAGTAAGATTGTCAAGAAATTGCTCTAGCAGCAAAAATAGTAAGCTGAAATATTAATTTGTTGCAATGACATAAAAGTAAACAATATAACTCTCCTTAGAAATTTATACTTCTCTCCATCAGTTTTGTTTCATGAAAATACATTTTAATTGTGTCACCACATTAAAATACCACCAAATGTCCATTTGAAGACAAAGACATCAAATTTTGTGACTAATACCTTAGATTACTCTGTTGAGTTTACGTGGCAAGTGTTTATAGTGTCACTGGGGGTACTGCCAGGGTGGGTTTTGTGAGATTAGGGTTAAGATAAATCTTTAAAGAATTACCTTCTTCAAAAATAATATACTTCCATTAAAAATATAATACATCAGATAGGACAACAGTTTTAGTCTTGTTCATTGTAGATAAAGTTCTGAGCTAGATGCCTGACTATGGCATAGGTGACTGTTTTAAGTCACTGCACTAAGACTGATGTGGCGTCAGTCTAGGACAAGAACTGTCCTTGTTTGGCCTTAGACTGAGGGGATTGAGATGGTATTTGTGGCACCTCTTGTGCCCTGGTCCCATCCACAAGTAGTAAGGGCTGCTGTTTGCAGGTGGTGTGTTCAGGCTGAGCAATGCAGGATGTGCTGTGCAAATGAGCCCACTGTTTCCTTCCTGCTGGGCTCCTGCCCCCCCTCCCAAAGCGCTATTCATACTGCCTTCATATGACAGTGCCATCTGCCTTGAAAGTGTTAGGCAAACAATGTTTAGGGAAGGGAAGCCAGCCAGAGGGACCTGGACCAGCTGGAGAAGTGGGCCCATGTGTACCTAATCAGTTCAACAAGGCCAAGTGCAAGGTGTTGGGGGCACTCCCAGGTATTTATACAGACTGGGGAAAGAACTCCTTGAGGGCAGCTCTAGGGAGAAGGACTTGGGGATGCTGGTGGATGAGAAGCTGGACATGAGACAGCAGTGTGCGCTTGCAACTGGAAGGCAGCTATATCCTGGACTGAATTAAAAAAGAGGTGGCCAGCAGGAAGAGGAAGGTGATTGTCCCGCTCTACTCGGCTCTTGTGAGGCTCCATCTGGAGTACTGTGTCTTGGCCTGGAGCCCCCAGCACAGGAAAGATGTAGTGCTCTTGGAAAAGGTCCAGAGGAGGGCCACAAAGATGATCAGAAGGCTGGAGCACATCTCCTATGAAGAAAGATTGAGGGAACTGGGCTTGTTTAGCTTGGAGAAGAGAAAGAGACCTCATTGTGGTCTTCCAGTACTTGAAAGGAGTGTATAAACAGGAGGGGGATTGACTGTTTACGTGGGTTGATAGTGATAGGACAAGGATGGTTTTAAACTAAGACAGGGGAGGTTTAGGTTAGATATTAGGAGGAAGTTTTTCATACAGAGGGTGGTGACACACTGGAAGAGGTTGCCCAAGGAGGTTATAGATGCCTCATCCCTGGGGGCATTTGAGGCCAGGCTGGATGTGGCTCTGGGCAGCCTGGTCTAGTGGTTGGTGACCCTGCCCAGGGCAGGGGCTTGAAACTAGATGATCTTTGAGGTCCTTTTCAACCCAGGCCATTCTATGATTCTATGAGTATTACTAACTGATCAATATTAAACAATTTTAATCCTAAACTGAAGCTAGTTTTTTCATATGTATAGGTACGTTACAGAGCCTAGAGATGTAAAGCTGAGGAAGGAAGTAAACATATAACATCAAAGCATGAACTTCTACATTTTCTGTTATTATATGTGGTGAAGAAAAGACAGACGCTTTCCTACACTTATTTCAAGCTAGCTTGTTTATGGTGAATATATGCACGTGGTTCATATGATGTATTTTGCATATTTCTCCTTGACTGACAGGCCCGCGTTGGTACACTGAATAAGTGTGAAGCTGGCATTGTTGTCAAATAGTAGGGAAGCTCTAATGTTCAACAAATCTATTGCATGTGCTTCTTTGGAAGAGATAGTTATGCAGTATAGCCAAGAGAAAAGAAATTGGTCTTTACAGTAAGAAACCCACCTGGTTTTTTTATAAGAATTATCTTTCTGTTTCTTTGGCAAATATGCTGTGAAGACAAGGCTAGAACTCCTCAGGTTTGTTTACCACCAAAATGGCACAAATCTCCCCTTGCTCCAGGGTTCTCAGACAGAAGCATACAGAAATTGACTTTTATATTTTGGTGAGCAGGAAATAATAATTGGTCTCTAAGGATGACAGCTTTGCTGTAACATTATTAGTTTGAAGCAAAATAGTTTTCCAAGTTAGGCCAATCCAAAGTTTCAGCTACTGCAGCCTTTGACTAGTGGAGGCCAAATAGAGAATGAATCATTTTCTAGCCTTCAGTTACCTGAACATTTGCTTTCAACAAACAAGAAAATGATGAATTTTAAAAGATTAAGTTGGATCTTGTTACTGTATTTTTCTTTTCCATGTTAACTGTGGGTGTAGTTTGTTCCTCAAGGCAGTTCTTAGGAGTAGACATTTTCTGTGTTATTTACCATATTTACATCTAAATGTATTTAGCAGAAAAATAAGGTAACTTATTTCTTTCAGGAATTTTTTAATTCTGTTTCTTAGACAAAGTGTGTCTCAATTCATGTGTATTTATAAAGAAATATAAATATCTGTTCTGATCTGTCGTGCATAATCTGAATGTGATAAGGTTAGCAACAGCAAAAGTTATTAGTAAAGGGGATGGGAGATACTGATCTGCTTTTTATCAAAAATCTGCATGTGCATAGATCAAGATAACAATTTCCTTAATGTTTGTACAAAAGTAGTTTTTCAAAGTTACCTTTGTATAAAGCAGGAAATAGGAGAGAAGGAAAAATAATGCTTGTTTTACTCAGAACAAAAAATGTTTTTCTGAGAATTTTTTTATGAATCTTTTCATTTTGATAAAAATCTATTTTGAAATTGAAAATCAACAACAACAGCAACACAGGTTTATCCACATTGTGAAATGTATGATGCTAGTGTTAGCAAACATATTATTTGATACCATTCTAAATTTTTAAAAGCAATCTCAGACAGGGGTGTGTTGCATATTCTATTAGTGTTTAAAAACAAAGCATGCTTTTTATGGCACATAACTTAATATTCTTGAAGCATATGTATGTTATTCTATTAAAAATGAATAAATCATTATTTTTTTAAATGTCCTTTTATGTGTTTCACAGCAAAAAACACCATCAGAATCATTCACTGGGCGAGAGAAGAGATCAAATTCACAGTCCTACATTGGACGACCTATTCAGCTTGACAAGATCCTACTTTCTAAGGTTAAAGTGCCTCACACATTTGTCATCCACTCTTACACACGGCCAACAGTTTGCCAGTACTGTAAGAAACTTCTCAAAGGGCTTTTTAGACAGGGCTTGCAGTGTAAAGGTAAGTAAACTTTCTTTAGGTATGTAAAAGCTAAGCATAATGAAATTAGTAAGTTAACATTTGAGTAACTGATACGTAGGTTTACTCAGGATTTCTTTACCAAAGTGTCCATATATAGTCACATGATCAATTACATTGGATTATGGTGGGATCTGAATTACACTAATTCTACAGGAGCTGGCTCAATGCTATTTATTACTACTCAGTGGTATAGCTGAGGTACCTTACATCTTTGTCACTAAGGTGTTGATTATTTTATGTTTGTCACTAGGTGATAGTGTGCTCATGGGCAGTTACAGCAGAATAGTTAACACACAGAATCATACTCTTAATCTTCATTGTTCTCAAACTGCAAGTTTTTGTGCTTGAATTGTAGTATGTACATTCTTCTCAGCAGTTAGAAGTTAGGGGGGAATTCTAGTGGAAATAAAACAATAAGATCTTATATGAGAATTAAAAAAAATAAGAAAAAAAGCTTGCTTGGCACTGCTGTATCTTGGTTGGTTTTTGAATCAATCTGAAGTTAAATAATTACAAGGATAGACACATCTCTAATATATTTCTTCCTTCTGGACTTTGCTTTTCCAGCTCTTTTAATAAATTACAGCTCTTAGTTCAAGAAAAATGTGTTCCATAAGCCAAAAGAAAATAATTGAAATGACATCTAATAAAGTGCCATTTACAGATGTGAAGAATGTAGAAGTAGACAGTAGTAAAAATATCTGTGAATGAGGGTAGTACTGAAGAAGCCCTTCACTTAAAACTGTCTAGAAGTTGCTTGGTGATGCAAAGAGCAAGTATTTCTCATGTAAAATTGCTAGCTAAGGTTCTGCTGCTTCAGTTTTCTTTGGTATTTGGTATGTAGTCAAACGTCTAAGCTGAAGTGGATGTGCTGCAGCCTGATCTGCTTTTTGTAGTGGAAAATTATCTCTGGATTTTCAGCCAAGTGCACAGGTATCCAGCTTGCTCCCCAAGATCAGTGTAGCACACAGTTGGTGCAGTGAAAGCTTTCTGCCATTGCTGTAAGCACTGCTTTCCTTCTCTGTGGGAAGCTGTTGGTGTGTTCATCCTGTCTGCGGTACTGGCAAATGGCATCTGGGCAGACTAGTTCTCTCTGATCATGTTAAGTTAACTTTGTGCTAGTGAAATGTTGAGCTTGACAGTTATATGTTATAGCTGGAAAAAAAATGAAACTGTGGCAGTGAAAAAGAGAAATAATGATATTGCGTTCCTTTTCTCTTGCCAGACTGTAGGTTCAATTGTCACAAACGCTGTGCTCCTAAAGTACCAAATAACTGCCTGGGGGAAGTTGCCATTAATGGAGGTAAGTTACTTTAACAATTGTTTCTGTCATTGTTTAAACCATCAGTTAGATAACAGAGAAGTGTAAAGCCTAGGTGTGTACAAAGACATATTTTTCCATTGCTTGGGAGTAGCCTTTCTGTGAGATATTTCAGTTGCGTATTGGAGATGAAGTATGGAAAGAAACCTATAAACAGTTCATACATTATCATTTTGGAGCACAGATCTTCAAAATACACAGTGCTGAAAGGCAGGCTGAGCTGTGGAACGGGAGTGGCTTCAGCAGCAAAACTTCTGGGTGATCATTGCTTACAGAATGCCAAAGTAAAGTGAAAAGCCAGATGCATGAGAAGGCTTTCACATAGTAGATAAAAACACAAAATTGATTTTTAATTTGAGAAGGGAAGAAGTGTTTATTTTAGGATAATCTTCCAGAGAAGGAGCTGTATAATAGGAGAACTTTGAAGGCCTGTTGAGATAAAACTAATCGTATCAGTTACCAGAATTGAAAGCTTGATTATCTGCAGAATTTCCCATCTTAGTGCTGTCAGTTTTGTGTCAAGTATAGAAATGTATGGCTAGGCTTGACGGATGGTATTGGAGAAAAAAAGGGTAGTTGTAGATGAATTGTTGATTGCCTTGAAAATATCACTTTTCTTTGTGATAAAGGAATGAGAAGTGTGGTAAAGTGTTCAGTGTCTAATGAATATTACTATGTTGTCAGCCTAAACTGCATCTGAGGTTAAGAAGGTATTGCTTGATTAGATATCTTTTTTCAAACTTTAAATCAATGATTTTCTTTATTGAAAAGGTACCAGTAATACTAAATAATTACTAAGTAATATTTCATATTTGTGTGACTGTATTACTGCAAAACCTTTTCTGTTTAATGGCAATTAACATATCCTGACTTTTGAGGAGATTGAAGTGGTACTCTTAGTGCATATCCACTGTGGTACACCTCAAATTTAGCTCTTGGAATCTCCAGTATTTTTTAACATTACATAGAATCACATGGGTTGGAAGGGAACCTCAAGAGAACATCGAGTCCAACCCCCTTCTAAAGCAGGGCACCTGCAATGGGTCACACAGGTAGGCATGCAGAGGGGTCTTGAATATCTCCATAGGACACTCCACAACATCTCTGGGCAACCTGTTCCAGTGCTCCATCACTTACTGTAAAGAAGTTCTTACACATGTTAGTATGGAACTTAAATTTGCACCTCTTGTACCTCTCCTAACCATTACTTGTCTGTTTCTTCAGAAGTGCAAGAACTGATGCTTATGTAGGGGGGTAGATTTAATTTCCAAATCTAAATCCAAAAGCTAAAAATGTGCCATGATGCGCTAAACTCATTGATAACAGTATGGAGTTTTCCCAGTAGAAATCTTGAGTAGCTTTAAAAAAAAATCCTTTTTATGCATCTTCCAATCTTGTATACATCTTCCTTTTTTAACTTTGTAAATAGCTGTGAGCAGAGATTTGCAGAGTCAGAGAAAGTTACTAAGTCTGCTTATAGATGATAAAATTTCTACTGCATGCATTTTAGGTACGATTTTAGAGGGCAGTGCAAAATAGGATTGATCAAAAGTGTTAAGAGAAGGTGGAAAAGCAAGACTTATTTCTGGACAGCTAGACTAAATGAACAAAATTTGCATTTGTTTCTGTGTCACTCTTTTGATTTCCCACTCTTCGACTCAGACAGCTGTACTTCATTCCTTCAACACAATCTTTATCCCCTTCATGCCTTTGCCTGACAAGTAACACACTGTTTTTTGTTTGCTTGCCTCCAACCATGAATCTGATGGCAGACTGATGAGACGTAATGCTTTCTCTGAGGAAAAACTAAGTGAGGGAAGCTTGTACAAAGCCACTTGGGGGTGAGAGTGCTTGCTCCATGCAGTATTTTAGAAAGCATTACTTCTTTTTGTGCAACTCTGCAAAATTATTTCTAGAACTTGGCTTTTTCTCACCAAACAATTTCCATAAAATAGTATCCATAGCAATATAGTATAACTCTTAATTTTGTGTCTAAATGACTGACATGTGTTGGTCCTTAGACTTTTCATAGGCAATTTCATCCTGGAGTCTCATTTCTATTCTTACAGAAATTTGGTTCACATTAATTTCCGTCTTACTAAATAAAATACAGTATCTGCCACTCTTTCCATCTGCTGTGTGATGCATCTTCCCCAAAATAGTAAGTGAAGGAAGAGCTGAAGCAATAAAATTCTAAGCATGGTCTCATTAATATACACATTAAACACTAAGTGTGGGAGGATATTTTTAACTGGCTGTGGGTTTATTAAAAATAGAGATATAAAGCCATGCTGTATGAATAGCAAAAAGGGAGTCCTGAACTGTGAAGTATCATTCATGACTGGATGACTGTTTCAGCTAGAAATGAAGTATAATGTCTCTTAGTCATACATCATAACTTATATCTAAACATTTGAAAACTACTGCGTATGGAAACAAATGTTTCAGCCACACACACTTCCAGTTCTAGTGAAATACCATCAGTTCAAATCATTTTTCCAGCAGTCATCTCAATGTTCTTATTGTTTAGAGCTTCCCCTATATTGACTGTCAAGAACTTTCCTACAAAAAATTTGGTGAAAATTTCTCAGTGAGAACATTTGATATCTTCCTGTGATTAGACCTTGCATAAAATTGCAGTCCATGAGTCTCTGAGTTGGTCCTGAAATAGTGCAAATTACCCAGAAAAATTAATATTTATATATCTGATAGAATTTATAATTTTGACTTTTTTCTTTTTTTTTTTTCATTGTTGGTTTTTATGTTGGGTTTTATGAAGCCTTTAGCTAAGTAATTTTTTTCTCTTTTTCAGTCTTCCAGATTAATCCATTTGCAAGCAACAATACAGTAAAAAGTTGTTTCTTTGATCTTGCCTATGCAAATTTAATAACAAATGAGAAAGTTTAACATTATTTGAATATAAACTTCTTTAATCTGTTTAAACTGTTTATATTATGCACTGTGAGCTAAAACTTAAAACATCATTGTTATTTCAGTATTATATTACATAGAGCTATTTTACATTAATTAAATATTTCCTTCTTAAAGGCAAGGAATGTTATTTCATTAGAATGGATTACTGTGCCATATTGTACAGTCTTCATGTGGAGCACCGGTGCAAAGGAAATATATTTTCTGCCCAAATAAATAATTCACATTATAAATAATCATGTTGGGAGTTATTTCAGTAGTTCATCATCATGTCACCATCATATTACAAAATTTTTAGTTTTGAAATTTCTGCTTTTCTAGCATCAGTTTGCAGCTGTAGCCTGCCAACAGCCATCAAGTCAGTGCACAACATTCAAACTGCATGGAAAATCTGCCAGAAGATCTCAGAAATAAAACTCATGTCTATAGAATGTTTGAATAGAAGTCTATGGATAAGAAATTCTGCCTTGACTTTGGCAGCTTTTTAGCAGAAAGTTGTAGTTCTGAAAATACTCCAGTTTAATGTGTTTCCAGCTTTCTGTAGTGATTTTCCAAATGGTTGGTTAAAGACCACCTTCACCATTACGCACTGAATACATAGAGACTCGGACAGTAGAATTCCAGAGAGAGCCTGGGTTTTTCTGAAGCTCAGAATGTGTTAGGATGTTGTGGTTGGAGTATTGTAGGTGTTCAGATAATAATTCGAGAAATAATATTCCAGATCTCCTTAGTCCTGGGGCTGAGTCTGATGTGGTCATGGAAGAAGGGAGTGACGACAATGACAGTGAAAGAAACAGCAGTTTTATAGATGACATGGAAGAATCTATAGCTCATGACTCTGAGATTTCAATGACGGGATGCCATAGTGACAATGGGGAAATGCAGGATCCTGATCCAGATCATGATGAATCTAACAGGATGATCAGGTGAACCTTCCATCTTCTTTTGTATTTATTTGTTATATTATGCCTAAGACTGAAGGAGAAATCTCAATGGACTGCATTCTCATTCAGAATGGAGAGAGTTAGTGATATGTGATGGTTCTGAAATTATGATGAGATTATTTCATGCACTGGGATTTTAAAAGAAGTTTAAACGTTATTGTCAAGTTGGAATTTCATTCAAAAAATTGTATTTTTTACGTCTGCTTTTTTTCTGAAAATTATGTTGTGAAACTTCATTTGTAAATGAGCAATAGAGAATATTTTTTAAAATGTTTTTATTTTCCCAAGCATTTTTTTCCAACTGGAAGTTAAATACTTGGCTATATAGATAAAATCCAAACAAAACAAAAAAACCTGTACAATTGACTATGATATAATTGGCCTTAGGGGTATTGTTTACATTTTCATATATCTTCAGAAAGAAGGAACTCTTAACAAACTATGAGTTTCAAGAAAATTACAAAATAAATCAGTGTTTTGAGATGACCAATCAGAAAAAAAAAAAATGGAAATTGAATTGTGCAATTTATTGTAGAAATGTCTGAAGAGGAGAAAAAAATCATTATTTGCTTATTAGAACTGCAGAGTACTAGAGAAAAAAAATAGAGATTGATTGTGAGCGAACCAAAAATGTATTAAGGTCTTTTCTTTTCTTGTTTCTTTGGAGCAAGGATTCTTTATTTTGAAGAACAATTATAGGATACTTTTTCTTCGTGAATGCCAGTTTGACTTGCAGTTCCTCTTACTTTGCATACTAGGAATCTTTTCCTGAAGCACGTTCCCCTAAATTCTCTTTCACTGACACAAACATTTTGCTCTAATTGAAAGTTATCCATTTCAGCAATAGTAAACTGTAAACATATTTTTCTACATAGGTACTTATATACATGTATCATTAGAATATAAGCATCTGCTTTCTATCATAAAATTCAATGTAGTAATATCATCTTGAATGTCTAAGTCACACTGCATGGATAGCAGTGGACTGAGTTCTTTAAAATGTAGGTACTGAATTATAAATAATTACAAAACATATAATTGTTTTATTTAGTTGAGGGGCATCCTTGAATTTCCAGAAACACCTTCCGCTAATTACATACATCACAAAGACCTAATAATGTTATTTGATTGAGCAAATTCTCAGCTACGAACTTCTGTTCTTCAACATAGTCACCAACCTTAGCTATACATTTTTATCAGTGATGAGCAAGAGCCTGCGCACTTGTAAAAACACTTTCCGACACTTTTAAAAATCTGCACCAGTGGAAGTGACCTGCAGATTCACAGCTGCTATGATTGTGCTGTTGCTAGGAGATGTCACCCACACAGTCCGTTTTTCACTGGTCTGAACAGATAGAAGTAAAAATGCTCCAATTCTGAACTATGTGGTGGGTGTGGTAGGACAATCCAGCCGGTGTTGGTCCATGGTCTTCCAAATGGCATAGGGCCTGCTGTAAAACGAGAAAGGAGTTTTTTTCTGGCTGGAGTCTGGAAGTTCAAACCTTCAACTTAGATAGCATTGTGATGTAGTGCTCAAAGTTGATAGTTTGTCTGGGTTCCAGGAAATCCAGAACAATCACACATTTCCTATCCCAAAAGATAGTGCACATCATTTTACCCTCTGAGGATTGCACTGAACTTTTTCTCTGATGGGGAATTTACATGTTGTCATTCCATGGACTGCCATTTTTACTTTGGCTCATAGTGGTGACACCATGTTTTGTCATTAGCAATGATATGATCCACGAAACTGTCACCTTTAACCTCAAACTGATCCAGTAGATCCTAGCAAACTTACATAGGGTATTCTTTCTTTTCCTGTGTGAGTGTTCACAGGACCCACCTGGCACAAACTTTGTGATATTCCAACATTGTTCCCATTGTTTACAACACTGAAGCTGATATTCAGCTCTGTATGCAGTTCCCTGGACATAATCTGCCAATTTGGAGGAATTAGCTGATCAAGATGCTCTTCATTTCGTCATGTGACAGCTGTACATGGCTGTCCAGAATGTGACTTGTTTCTCATGTTGCTGTTGCCACTGCTGAAATGCACCACTCACCATCTGACCGTGCTCACATCCTCTGTTTAGTCTCTGTAAATGTTCAGCAAGCGCTGATGAATGTGAATGGGTATCATTTTTTCTGCAAGGAAAAACTCATTTCCTCACCTTTGCTTTGTCAACACTTCCATGTCAGATGCCATTTTGTCGCAGTGCCCCTCTGCTGCCGTCTGTCATATGGCAACAAAATGTTGCAGAATATTGGTGGGCAGGTTCAGCCTTTTTCTCCATATTACCACTAACCTCCTCTGATGTTTTGCTGCAACATAATAAAATAGGAGATATTACTTTCAGAGCAGCCCTCATATTTGTAAGGGTACTAGCCATGTTCATGAATTATTTTTCAGGGATCTATAAAAGGAAAATAAAAAAGGAAATTTCTTTGTCTGACAAGAATATATTCGTGTAGCCTGTTTGATCACAGCATGAACTCACAATGCTCTGTTTTCATGTAGGATGCAGAATCTCAAGATCAAATTCTGCCAGAAATGACTAAGCATTTATGTTTAGGATTGAAGAAGATGATGAAGCAGATGATTCCATTATGTGGAGTCTGCTCTAGTAATGGTTAACTCCATTTGGCTTTGTTATTTCATAAATCTCTTCAACAAGATATTCCATGTTTTATCTTGTGCTATCAGGCATATTGTCAAGTTCCCATGACTTCCTGAGTTACCGTGCTGAGCATTGGAAGTTTTCAGCGTCCATACCCAAGTACAGGGCAGTAAGACTTTGCTTAAAGTCTTTGAAGATAAACTGCATTATTCTAAACTTCCTTCTCTGAGAGGTTCGTGCAGATTCTCTGCTGTACTCTGCCAGTGTATGCACAGCTAGTTGAGACATTTTCTACTGTAAACTGTTATAACTCTACAGTGTGTGTGAACCCAAGAAGGATCACAAGACAGTAATCTGATGGGCAGTGCTTACCTTATGAGAGATTCTAGATCAAGTGATGCTCTGAATCATGCATAGCACAGGCTTGAGCTATTTCTTCCCAACTCTAGTTGAGGCCCTAGTCATTTGCCCATCATCTTAGCTATCTTGGGGAATATTTTGTGTATGTTGTGTATGCAAACTTTTTGTTGGTCTCTGACTTTCTCCTGTTGTGGCATTAAACCTTTTTTTCCTTCGTACTCTCAAGATACTTGGACTGCCAAAACAAAATAGTGTCTGGTCCAGGTCTCTTAGTGGCTATAAATGTAAATGTGCATATAAAAGAAGTTTTTTCTATTTGTCTAAAATTGTCCTCTTTTAAAAACCCTTTACTGATTTATTCTTAAGCCCTTCAACCAGCAACAATATTCCATTAATGAGAGTGGTACAGTCTGTGAAGCACACAAAAAGGAGAAGCAGCACAGTAATGAAAGAAGGTTGGATGGTTCACTATACCAGCAAGGACACACTGGTAAGAAATATTAAGGAAGACATTACTTTACATGCTATATACCTGTTCAGAATGAAAATCCTAATAGTACGTTAATAATTTAAAGTCACTCGTATACGTCATTTTTACAACATCTGCATTTCCCATAGTACTAAATCCGTGTCGGTGCTTGTAATAAAGTTATTTCACCATACCAGGAGACACTTAAGACACACAGTAGTATCTGAATCTGTGAGTTGCATTATTACAGGCCAAATATAAAGATATTCTGAAGAAAGTAAAAAAAAATTAACAGCTTAGAGGTTCTGGAAAGTACTGGTTTTTATCTTCCAGTTTCTGTTTCCTAGATATCTTACTGTTAGGTGAGTTTAGACTTTTGTAAAATAAAGGTATCAATAATAGTAATAATAATAAAAAGTTATTTTCATTCAGACCTGCAAAAACAGGAATCAGAATGTCAGTATATGGCCTTCTAAAGTGAGCTGCTACCAATAGAAAAAGAAAGTTGTTTTATTTTATTAACACAATTGCAGAGTGTAACCTTGGGACTATGATGACGTTAAACTTCCAAAATACGGACTAGTTGAATAGAGCTACATTAGTACAATAAAAGATGAACTTACAAAACTTTAACTCAAACATAAAGGCCTCATAAAATTCTTGTAATAGCAAATGAAACTTTGTCCTTCCCAGTTCATCCCTTCAGATGAAAACATAAACTTTTGGAAATGTTGCATTTCAGGGAAGAGCATTTCTTTAATTTTCTTGAAATTTTCTTCTTGAAAATTGGTAGAAAAATTTTCCCCTTATTTTTCTTTGCAGAGAAAGCGACACTACTGGAGACTAGACAGCAAATGTATTACTCTTTTTCAAAATGATACTGGAAGTAAATATTATAAGGTAAGGAATATTTTTCAATTTCTTTTTCCACTATCAAAAAGTAATGACTGGAGTGAATTGCTGAATAAATAAATACTAAAGCTGCATTAATAGCACAACTTGGAACTGTTTGTTTTCATTATCTTACTTGCATATGTGGGTTGCATTTCACAAGCAAGCGTCAGATCAGAAAAGCATTCACTGACAATGACCGTTGTTATTATTATGTTATGTTATGTTACATGTTACATGTTATGCAAATGAAAAGTTTTATATAGGGGCAATTCACTACCAGTGACAAATTTTTCCAAGAAGCTCATCTGACATTCTGTTGTTCATTATATAAATTGTTTCCAAACAATAAAGCGTTGTACATATTATTTTAATTCTGTCCTTTGGACATTATGTTGTGATTTAAATTGTAAAACATTATTTTAATTCTTGCATCCTTCTACCTGAAGCAGTTAAACTCCTTCCAGAGGAAGTTAGTAAAATGTGTCCTTGAGTCTTATTCAAGATGAAACAACCAAGTTCATGCCTATGTGAAAAGTGGATTTAGAATATATATTTATTATGCTTTTATTTACAGAGTTCTTTGCAAGTAAGTTTGCAAATAAAACAATTAAATTTCTACTTGATCTTGGAAAAAAACATTTGTTATTTTACACTCAGCAGGCCTCTGTGTCAAGGAGTTCCAGGTTACAAGAACCTTTTTGTTTGTACAAGAAGCATGTGGAAAAAAGCAAGAGCTAATATTATAAGTTAGTGAAATAAAATTCATGTCTTAGTTTTATATGTTGATTATCTTTACACAGATTTTTTTATTTTTATTTTCATTTTAGGAAATTCCACTGTCTGAAATTTTCTCTCTTGAACCTGCAAAAACTTTCACTTTACTGCCTCAAGGAGCTAATCCTCATTGTTTTGAAATAAGCACAGCAAATATAGTCTACTATGTTGGAGAAAACATAGAAAACCTCTCAAGTGTTCCACTGAATAATGGTGTTCTCACTAGTGGTATTGGCATAGATGTGGCAAGAATGTGGGAGATTGCAATACAGCATGCCCTGATGCCTGTCATCCCTAAAGGGGCATCAATGGGGTCGGGACCCAGCCTACACAGTAAGTATGTTTCCTCCATTTCAGATAAATGCAGTCATTAACAAATGGCACATCTCAATCTTCTGCACAGAAATATTGCACAACTAGTAAGGGCTTATCAACTGTCTGTGTATTTTAAAAGCCACAATTTTTCATTCATGTGTTTCCAGTTTATACTAGGTCATCTGTGTTAATATACAATGTACAAATTTGATAGTGAGCAAATAGTTGTTCTACTCCTAAGGCATCTCTTCCGTGTTTGTGTGTTGCTGACAAGAATGACAGCTTCCTTGCGAAGTGGCATGAAGTTTTCTGAGCTCCAGTTGAGAATTGATAGATGTTTTCCATCGTTATTGTAATTTATATTGCTATATATCGCAGAAGCATCCATTCACTCTTTAGGGCACTGCAGCATAGATTATATGCTTCTTTTCATCACATTTGGTTGTACAACTGCCACAAACATTGTCCCATGATGAGAGGAGATGAACTCAAGTGTGAAGAACAGCTGTTCTGTTCACAGTGACGTATGGATGTTACCCAGGACCAAAAGGGCTAAATATATCTTTGCCTCTGATTTATATACTTTTGGATAATTCCCTACCAAAGCTAGGACATTATGTAAACAAACATGAAACTGGTTTACGTCTTTTGAGGTACTGATAACGAAGTAGCACAGACCAAACAATTCACCACTACCAAGTATCTGCTGCTGTGGTTTCTTTGCTAATTCTACTTAGCCTACTCATTGTAAAGCAAATTCAGATATGTCTACACAAACTGGATCAGACCTTGTGTTGCAACATAGATGTGCTTTAGCACTTGACATCTGGATGCTATTAATGCAGTGTGAAATACTAACGAGACAGCAAGCCCTTCAGGAACTACATAGTACAACAGGCTGTGGCATACATCTCCAGGCACAACAGCTCACATATCAGAATAGATCATCTCTGTCTTTTTCTTTCTTGGCTATGTTCCTACATGAAATACTGTCAAGTTTGGATGTCATTCCAGTCATGTTAGTTGCCTAGTGCCCCTGGTTTGAGCTCAATGTAGTTAAATATATCATCTAAAATGCTGGACTAAGTATTACAGCTCTCTTCTTTGCCTCCTTAAAAGTTTAAAATTTTGTTCTGTTAATTCATACTTCTCTTCTGCCAGTGCATCACCACTCTCCTAGCTGAAAAGAATTAGAAAGAATTCCTTTTTAATATTTAATATAAATCTTCGCTCTTTTAATTTTAAGCTGTTACCCCTTGTTCTATCTGATTCAGAGTCCCTCTCCAGCTTTCTTGTAGGCCCCCTTTAAAGGGCCATGTCAATGTTATCTTTAGTGCAAACACAAAGTAGCACATACATTTGAAAACAAATTAGCAATGCTAAAAATCCTGTATGAAACCAAAACATCCCATTCCAAAACGAATACATTCCTAAGGAGAGGACAAGGAAATAAGTCATTTTGAGCAGAAGTTACTTATGCTACTTTCTACTGCTAGGAGAGGTAGAGATGGTAGTAGTGATTTTATGCAGAGTCTAATACAGGCTTTATAGAATAGGACAGTGATTTCAATGAGGCTGACATCCATACTGAAAAAATCAAAAGCTTGAGCAGAATTCTAAACAGAGGTAGGAGACAGAGGTATCAGTACTCCAAAGTAACCACCAAAAACGACTTCTTTGTGTAGTACAGTCAGCAGTAAACTTATTCTCCAGTTTTATTATATTAGCTTCTCTATGGATTTGCAAATCAAAAAGTTTATGGTAACATCCTAAGCTCTGAATTATTAGAAGTTGCTTCTCATAATTGTCATATTAAAGCATAAGTGCAAGTTTTTATTTCTGTTGTATATTAATAATGTTTCTTTTGCCGGTTGAAATACCTATTCCTTTTAGAAGTACGTATAGTAGTATGAAAAAGTATTAGCCCTAGTCTGAATGGCATCATAGAACGACTTGGCTTTGAGGGGACTTTAAAGATCATCTAGTTCAGTACACTGAAGTATAGTAAAAGCAGTTTTCCCTGGTTGATGTTATGTTACTTGCTTAAGATAAAAAGCCCTGAAATAAAATGGAATAAAGCAGTGAGAAGGTTATACATGCGAAATATAATATTCCACTATAAAATTTGGTAGTGAAGTGCATAATTCTGTTCTTTCCCATATACTACAGAAGTCTATTGTTGAAGCCACATATTTGTGAGGTGGTGTAATTTGGTTTTGTCTGGTAGATGAACAAGCTGACCTAATTGGTCCAATTTCTACAGTTAACAGAAAATAGTGATGTCATGTAAATGTCATTTGTTATTATTACATGTTTGAATTGAAAGCATAGCTGTCTCAAGTATATTTTACTTTCTTCCCCAGGGGATATATCCATCAGTATTTCTGTGTCAAACTGCCAAGTTCAAGAAAATGTGGTGAGTGTTCTCTGAATGCTTCTGCTAGATATGATATGATTAAGCATGTGAAGTCATTGATCTGTTTTGCAAAAGGAAATGTTAGAGAAGAGTTCCAATCAGCCATTTTTTCCTACTTACACTGTAGAAATTAACAAACAATTAGCATTATTAACTTTTGAAAAAAGTCAATTTCATGGTATCTTTTCCTTGAGACACAACTATTACATAGGTGTTATGCAGCTTAAAACAGAATTTAAGAACTTATCCTTTCAGATTGTTTATTACCTGAAGGAAAGCAAGCAGAAGTCATTAATACATGGCATTTCTGTTGAACTTAGTAGGGCTATCATAAGTCTTTTCTTGTCATCACTGAGACATCCGATATTTTTTGTATTAAGATGAGACTGCAATTTCGGTTATTGATTCTTTTAAGAAAACTCGCATTAATGTTCTGGCAGGCATGTTTTGAAATGTACTGTAGAGTACATGTATGCATGCTGACCAAATATAATTTTTTTTTCCCCATATTTCAGAGATTAATGTTTATGTTTGTGTTTATATAAACAGGATATCAGCACTGTATACCAGATCTTCCCAGATGAGGTGTTGGGATCAGGACAGTTTGGAATTGTTTATGGAGGTAAGTTTCTGGTGAGTTGTACAGTTATGCTTAAGGCTGAAAAAATTCAGCAAACCTGAAAGTATTGTGAAATACCTTATTACAGAAATTAGCTACCCAGTGTTTAATGTAAGTAATATTCATTAAAAACGGACACTTCTTACTGTTGACAAGGTCTTTTTTACTATGAAGTTTTCTGCCTACAACGGGTCGGTATACTTAATAACTCTAGTAATTTCATAATGTAACGTAGTAATGCAGACCCCAAAGTACAGAACTGTCTCTCTTTGTGAAGAGAATTGATGTATATTTCTTAGGTAATGAAAGAAGGGGGAAAAAGTCATCACTTCCTGCTATTTTTCTTGTCACAGCTTTGTGATTTTTTTTTTTTGTTGTTCTTAATAGTTTGTTTGGATTATTTATTTTTTTCATGTTCTGTTTCTCCATTTTGTTCATCATTTTTTCAGCAGTTTTGAGGAGAGTGCTTAGGTACAGTTGTTTGAGACAAGTGAGTGATAACTAACTAACATTCTCACTGAAAAATCTCTGTGGGTCTCTGATAAAACTGGGACAGAAAGTTAGATTCTTGAAGGCAATCACTTATTTCATTATTTGCTACTCTGGAACTACCACTGAAGCCTGTGACCTGCCAGTTGGAAAGAACTCTGTTTTAAGTATACGAAAAGGAAAAAGTATGTGAGAAAGCTAATTTTACATCTATATTGTTGAAAGGCAAAACTAAATTTCTTATATGCTTGTATTCCTTACATGTTTCAACAGCTTTGTCAGTGAGAAAAAGTTCACTCGTAAAAGGGAAGTGAAAAAGGAAATGGAAGAGAGCTTTCAGTGGTTTATTTAACTTGCAGCAGACTTGCTCTGGGAATTACTTTGTTGTGCATAGTTGTACATAATTGCCACTTACTTGTGGTCATTTATACAATCAAGTAAAAGTGGAACACTTTTCAGAATTAATCATGTTAATTGATGGAGGCCTTCTGTTTTATTAATGCAGGAAAACATCGCAAAACAGGAAGAGATGTTGCCATTAAAATTATAGACAAACTAAGATTTCCAACTAAACAGGAAAGTCAGCTTCGTAATGAGGTTGCAATTTTACAGGTATTTTGCTGTTATTTTTTATTCCTATAAATCATAGAATCTTTTGAGTTGGAAGAAACTCTTAAAGGTCGTCTAGTCCAACTCCCCTGCAATGAACAAGGAATAAATACCTGATAATGTAATTATTCCAGTTGATAATGGCTACTGTTTTTGCTGAAAATTCTAGCATTTTTGCAACTTAATCTGTCAAACAGTCAAGACTAACAGTACTGGGAATGTTATGTTAGGAGCTGTAATCTCCGCAATCTAAAGCACCAGGCACAATAATGTATGTTTAACTAATTTTAAGTTAATGCATTCTTTTATACCATCCCTAGAAATGTCATGCCTGTTGCCTACAGATGAAGTATGCAATTTAAATTAAGACACTGAAATATTTTCTGGCTTAGGGGAGCCTGAAGGTTAGTTATGTAATCATAAAACCTACTAATCATATGGGGATATCTGTGTTGTTCAAATGTTGTATTTACTTTCACTAGAATCTTCATCATCCTGGGGTTGTAAATTTGGAGTGCATGTTTGAGACACCAGAAAGAGTGTTTGTTGTTATGGAAAAACTCCACGGAGACATGCTGGAGATGATCTTATCAAGTGAAAAGGGCAGATTACCAGAGAGAATAACAAAGTTTTTAATTACTCAGGTAAATAATTGATCCATAGACCTATGAAGATATTTGAAGTAGTTGTTATCACTGTTTCTTATGTTTTGATTTTGACATGATTTTTCTCCTTCATTCATAAAAGCCTGGATAATCATCATAGAATCATGGAATGATTCTATAATCTGAATATTATTAGAATGATTGTGATAAAATATCAGGGATGGTACATACATCTTTGTGTACATTATCTGATTTCTAGTAAGCCATTAAGAGGACCTAGCCATAGATACACATGCAATTGCCTGGCTGCTGGATGGGAGAGCTGTCAAGTTACAGGTTCGCTTATGCTTGAAGGATTAAGCACAAGACAGGACTTGAAAATGCAAATAGCAAACCATTGGAGAACTACAGAAAGAAATTTGATGCTTTTGAATTTCCTGTACCCAGCCATTTTAGTTTGTGCTATGAGCTTCTGTGTCTCTTTTCTGCACTGAGATTAGATCTCAGCACTACCTCTGATAAAATGAGTCTGTCTTCCTGTATGACATCTATTAATAATGTGATCTGTTTGTTTTTTGTGTGTTTTTTTCTGTTCTTCTTGTTGTCATGTTATCATATTGTTTCCTTGGCTGCCCACAGTATGTTTAAATTTAGATACACAGCTGAATAATGAGCCACCTCAGAGTCACAGCAGCCTGTTTTTTGTTAAGGCAAGAAAAAGGAGCAGGAACAGTTGTGTTACAGTGGAAGTTTATTATTAGAATTGAACATAACAGGTTCTCTAGCTTTCAGACTTTCATAGGCAAAACCGCCACCAGCTTTATAATTTGATTACTTGCCTTAATGGGTTCATTCAGCCTCTACCCACTGCCTGTTCTAATAGAGTGGGAAATTCTGGCAGCCTCTGACTAGACAGAAGGAATGAAGTTAAAACCACAGAGATAGGATGGATGTCTCTTATGCTTCCTTGGCATTTTGTTCACATAACAGCACAAAAATGCATGTAAGGCTCTTTGTTTTACCACCTCAAGAAAATACTTAAGTTGGATCACAGAATATTTCCTTGAAAATTTTTGAGTGAATAATTTATATCTGGAAGGCTATTTCGCAGATGTTTCTGTGTTAAAAGTTTCAATAACAACAACAAAACAAACAAAGAAACGTACTCAGAGTACAGTTTCTCGAGCATAACAGTTTAGAGCATAACATCTTTGGAGAGGGAACAATCATATTTCAAACAGTGAAACATAGCTGACCTTTTTTTTTCTTTTCTGTGGACACTGTAGAGAAAGTACATTCTTGTTGGACTGTTTCTCTCTACAGCAGTCCTAGATTCTCTAGTCAATGTTGCTGTCAAAATAATATGAACCCCCAACATTTATAAATTTATATATAAACCCCCATTTAAAACTGAATTACATTCTGATTTGTTTCTTCACAGATCCTTGTTGCTTTAAGGCATCTTCATTTCAAAAATATAGTTCATTGTGACCTCAAACCAGAAAATGTATTATTGGCATCAGCAGATCCTTTCCCGCAGGCAAGTAGAAATGATTTTAATTAATAAGTGCTAATTCTGATTATTTTTATAAAAAAACAAAAGCATCTATCTGTACTGATTCCAGGAGCTCACAAAATTATTAGATTTGAATGTCCAAAAAAGTGATAATTCAAGAACTAACTTCTGTCAACTTGATTCATTCAGGAAAA
Source organism: Phasianus colchicus (assembly GCF_987193195.1). Classification (NCBI taxonomy): domain Eukaryota; kingdom Metazoa; phylum Chordata; class Aves; order Galliformes; family Phasianidae; genus Phasianus; species Phasianus colchicus. The sequence continues at coordinate 34,935,586 of NC_143440.1, read as the reverse complement.
GGTCATTTATAAAGCAGCTCTTCTGTTTGGAAGGAGTCTAAGCTGCTAGGCCCTTCCAAAACTTCATTCCCTTAATTCTAAGCTGTCCTGTGTTTTTGCTTTCACTCTACTACAGTTTATTTATGACATGAAGGAATGCAATGAATTGGTAATCTAGTCTAATGCCTTGGTGGACTAAGAGAAGGTTAAAAGAAATAAAGTTTCCTGAAGATGCATTGTACAACTAAACCATGATAAAAGTATGTCAACTGTATTTAAGAATAAAGATCTTATTTACTTATAGCAATTCTCTTTAAACAGGTAAAACTTTGTGATTTTGGCTTTGCTCGAATTATTGGGGAGAAATCCTTCAGACGTTCGGTTGTAGGAACACCAGCCTACCTTGCTCCAGAAGTGCTGAGGAATAAAGGCTATAACAGATCTCTGGATATGTGGTCTGTGGGTGTTATCATTTATGTAAGTCTCAGTGGTACCTTTCCATTCAATGAAGATGAGGACATACATGACCAAATCCAGAATGCTGCTTTCATGTATCCACCCAATCCTTGGAAAGAAATCTCTCATGAAGGTAATATCTATTTGTGGCTGTTCGTATATTAATGCCAAAAAAGCAGCTTTTGCCCACATTCTCCACCAAGAATGTCAACAGTTTACGGGCTGGTTCAGCCTGGTTCCATGACTAGCGGGGTGGAGGGATTTCACAAAATCCGCACCTCCAGAAAAAGGGAACAGGGGACCCCAAAATAATTAAAAACAGCGGCAACGATCTGAGGAGAAACAAACTAATTTACTAAATATGGTATCGGAATGAAAAATAACACACTAAAATACAATGTAATTAGAATTGAAGCTAATAAATCAAACATAATGAGAGAGAGTGTCCAAAAGGTGGACAGGCCCCACCATAACACTGAGGTGAGATGCGCAGTCTGGTTGAGCAGCAGGGAGGAGAGCTTGACAAAGAAGAGTACATCAGGTGACCTTGCCAGGGGTTATATCTCCTCTCTGACTGCAAAGCCCCCTGGGGTATGTAGTTGTTCTTCTCTTCCAGACAGGTGCCTGGAACTGGAGTATTAACACTTTAACTCCCAGTGCACTACATGATGTTATGATGTGGAATACCAATAACCAAAAATCATAAAACCATGACAAGTGTATTCTGCTTTCATAAATTTTCTCCCCTGTACATATCAGCCAAAAGATATATGCCTACTGCTTACTGTAGTGTCCACTGAGCCACACACTCTCAGCTGAAAAATTCTTTGTGTCTTCTCTGGAATTTTATCTCAGCAGTAGAAGTTTTATAATATCTGTTGAAAATATTAAAAAAAAAAAAAATCCCATAAATCTGCACAATTGCACACTGATGTCCTCATGAACCTCCACACACCCCTGATATGTAAGCTGACAGAATCTGTTGGCAGCAGTGCTTTTTCTGGCGCTAGAAATAAGCAAATAGCAGTCAACACAGAAGAAGCTGCAAGAAACTGTCTCCACAAGTTCTGCTGTGGTAGACACAAGATCAATTTCTACATTCAGAGGTGAAGATTGAGTAGAGCACCTACAGAAAACTCACCTACCAGAGTGTTATCTATCCTTCTACACAGTCATCAGCCTTCTTTAAGAGTAAATGGAGGTCATGCTGAAAGCATGTAGGAGAAAGAACACATACTTTAATAAATCATAATGTTAAAATCTGTTTATACATTGTCATTTCATTATATACTTGAAATTGTTACTTGATGAGCCATTCTGATGTGGTAAACACAAGTCTAAATCTGAACAGATCCATGATTCTTAAAACAGAGAACTGGAATCTCTATCCAAGTATTACTCCTGGAGCTAAAATATGAGGTTAGACATTATCTCCCATCTAATAACCATAAACAAGCATTTATCAACCTATCTCTATCCATTTTTTTTTTTTATCTAGGTGAAATTTAACACATAAAAAACATGTTTGGGAATGTAAATCTCTTGTGCTCTCAGAAAAGTATCCTTAAAGAACTGCCAGTTCTGTTCTGTTCCTATGTCCCAAGGGATCCCATCCAATAATGCCTTAAGCACACAAAATTTGGATCTCCTTAAGTTCAGAGTCCTGAATCTGCTCTTTTCCAGGGCCATATTCCTTGAGGTCACAAATCCAATCAGAGCATGGTTGCTAGAGCCCAAATTGCCTCAAATCTTAACCGCTTTAATGAGATCCCCTGCATTGGTGAGCACTAGGTCCAGCAACACCTCACTGCTGGTTGGTCTGTCCAATACCTATCTGGTCTGGGAAGTTATCCTCAGCAGATTCCAGGAGTGTACTGAATTGCTTGCAGCCCACCCTGTTACTTTCCCAGCAGTCATCCACGTGGTTGAAATCCCCCATCAGGATGAGAGCCTGTGAGCATGATGCTTCTTATAGCTGAAGGAAGAAGGCCTCATCAGCAGACTCCCCTTGGTCTGTTGGCCCATAGTAAATCCTGATCACCAGAGTAGACCCCAACCACTGGAGTAGAAGTAATGTAAATATTTGTTCTCCATTACTTAGTGCTTTCTTCTCATACATCCAAAAGGATTCAGGCACTCTAATAATGACCATAAATCTTACATTACCAATAGATTCTAATAATGGTAACTTCATCGAGAGACAACAGTACGTGTCTCAGTAATAGCAGGCATAAACATAAAATTCAGCAAACTTGCAAGAGTTAGGCTTGCCTAACTTACCATCTAAGAGAATTAAAATTTACTTCAATTTATGCATGCTAACCTACTTCAGAATTTTAACAGGCTAGGATTATGGATGAACAGAATTTCTGTTCTCTTCCCCTATTAAAATGAGCCTATAAAATTTAAGAGTTCTCAACTTTTATATCCCTGACAAATATTTTTTCCCAGTTGATTATCCATTCAAAACTGTACCATGAGCATCATTTCCCAAGCAGAGCACTCATCCGTGAAATGTCTTCACTGATTTCCATCCCCAAAATGCAATAGCATTTTCCCACATTTTCCAATAGCATCTCATATTTGAATGACTACTTGCTGAAAACTGAGTATGTATTTGTATATCAAAATAGAATTGGAAGAAATAACTGCATAGAGGTAATTTTTGTGGTAATCTTTGTCTATCCTGCTATTTCTGTTCTCTTTTTATCTTCAGGTATTGTCAAGCCATTTTATGCTTCTGAATTCATTCATCTGCTACATGACAATTTGGCTTCATTCAGGCCTCCGTCTGGATTTTTGCTAGTCGTTAGTGCATAAGAATGTGCAAGCTGGAGTCTCACTTACTTATAGCTGAGTAATTTCACATCTGTGAAATTTAAACAGTATTTCAATCTGTTTTAGTTGATGCAAAAATAAATTAATAAATTAGGAATACAATGATTTACAAAAAATTCAGAGAATGAAACATGCCATGAGTAATCTAAAACTTGACATAGTCCATATTAGGCCCATGAAGTTCAAAGAATGGCCAGCACAGAGAAGACACATTAGGTAAAACATACAGGCAGAGGAACAAATGTTTTCAGGGAATTCTGTCCTTATATTCAATAGTATTGAAATACTGTTTAAATCTTTTGAGATAATACAAATTTTGGTGGACTGAAAGATCAAAGTTGGAAATAATCACTAACACTGTTGAAAACAGTGTACATGCTTGACAGATGTGAAATTACTCAGCTGTAAGTAAGAGAGAATCCTACATGTGCATTCTTACGTGCTAATATCTAGCAAAAATCCAGACAGAGGCTTGAAAGAAGCCAAAATTGTAGTGTAGTAGATCAATGGAGGATTCTGAACCATGTTCTTCCTAGAGAAGGTGGTCCAGATTTTATTTTCTCATTTGTGGACAAATATATTTTTAGCTACCATCTCTTTGTTAGTGCACTAAAGGAGAGTTAGTGTGCTACATTCTCTAAGTTTTTTTTTTCTTCCCTCTCAAAATGTCTGAGGAGTGGGTGCGGAATTGGAAAGCCAGTGAATGCCCATCAGGACCATATGGAGGCATTCTGAAAACTCATTTGTTTTCCAAAACAGCAGGGTTAGTCTGTCTTTTCCCTCTTGGGTGAAAGAGAAATTCTCAAGTTCCAAGCTATGGGGAATAGTAGTATTTTGAAATTGCTGACTTTGTAACCCTGGTTCTTCCACTTTGTGCCTTGAAGCTGCTGCTCTCAGTTATCCAACAATGTCACTTCAACAGTGATACTGAGAGTCTCAAAGAAATGTGCATGTGTGTTTACTGTAAATTGCTATAGTACCTGCATTATACTGTTGTCCTCACATGAGTATTTTTTCACTTGACGGGGAGCTGAGTGAGAATTGTCTTCAGTCTTTGCTACCTGCCTACAAGCAAACACAAAGAGTTAGACAATATAGTAGCTAGCAGGCAGCTGTTTAATAAAACATATGTAATCCTATTAGGAAGGTTTGCATGAGTATCTTCAGGAGCAACAGTGAATGCAGTTTGTAAAAAGCTGGAGAGTGGAGGGATAACTGCCCTCATTTTACAACTACCACATTTGTCTGTCTCTGTTTGTATGGTTTAGTTGAAACAAATACATTTCAACTGATATGCTCTAATATTTTTTTTTTTTCCAGCTATTGATCTAATAAATAATTTGTTGCAAGTGAAAATGAGAAAGCGCTACAGTGTGGACAAAACGTTAAGCCACCCCTGGTTACAGGTATTGCTACAAACTCCGTGTTCCTTCCTATACATTTAGGCTCCCAGTATATAAAACATTTTTATCGTTAAGTACAATAGAATCTAAACAAATCTACAAACCTGAAGGTGCTTTCTGATCCTGAGAAAAACATACTTCTTTACCAATTTATCAATAGATTCTAATTAATTTTTGAAAAACAAAATTCCAATACTAAACTCTCTCATGTTTTCAAAATACACTGCAGGAATAATTTATCTTGTTTGTCCACTAAGAATGTTTTATATATATGTTTGTTTGTGTGTATATGCGTATATATAGATAGATAGATAGAATGGTGGAAATAAGCCTTTATAGTCAGTTGACTTGCATTATCTAATTGCCTAGCTTCCACCTTGATTCACTTAGTATTAAAATGGGCTGCCGTTCAGTCATCAGAAGAGATAGTGAAGCTGCATGCTTTCCAGGAAAATATATCAGCCACTTTCATTTGAAATCCTCAAATGGAAACTAAAATGTTATGAATTTCTGATGTGCAAGCAGCCATTGTCTTCTGCTCCTTTTATGTTATATTTTTATTGAGACAGTAGCAAAGTCACTGCATGCTGTAAGATACAAAACAGAATCAGTGCATGGAGCAGGGCAAGCTAGGCACTGGGCACCTCCTTGGGAATGGGACAGGCCAAATCCTAATGGGACATCAGCCATGAGATCTAAGGAACAGTTTACAACTTATCAATATGTGAGAATGGAAAACATTATTTTTGTTGTAAGTATTATTGACTGGGTCACTGAAGCTTCTCATTAAGCATCCAGTACTTCTGAGGTGCCTGTGTCCACAAGGATCCTCTGTGCTCAGAAATGGATGTAACTTGTGACTCAGGACTGACTGCATCACACACTTAGAATCGCTCTGGTTGGAAAAGACCTTCAAGATCATAAAGTCCAACTGCAACCTAACCATACTATCCTAACTCTAACAACCCTCAGCTAAATCATGTCTCTGAGCACCACATCTGATCAGCTTTCAAACACATTCAGGGACGGTGACTCAGCCACTTCCCTGGGGAGCCTATTCCAGTGCTTAACAACAGATTCTGTAAAGAAGTTTTTCCTGATCAACTTAAACCTCCCCTGGTGCAACTTAAAGCCATTTCCCCTCGTTCTGTCACCTGTCACCAGTGAGAAGAGTCCAATCCTGCTCTCACTGTGAGCACCTTCCAGGTATTGGAAGAGAGCAATAACGTCTCCCCTCAGCCTCCTTTTCCCCAGACTAAACAGCCCCAGTTCCCTCAGTTGCTCATCTTCCAAGGATGCACATATATGCATAGGAAAGTAATCATGCAGAAGCATGGCACAGATCAGATGTGTAGTTCACAATCCTAAAGGAATACTGAACTGATGCCTGGGTCCTATTCCAGTACCCTACACTTTACCAGTGTTTCTCAGAGTGGAGCATGACCTGCTGGAACAAGAGGAAAAGGGCTGCAACCACACCCTCTGCCTTCACCAGGCACATTCCTTCTAGGTTTATTTTCTTCCTCTCAGATTTCCTGTCACCTTTCAGTCTTCTCCTCCACTGTGCTCTCTTCCCACGCAGTCATCAGAAAGTATATTTCCGAGCCTTCGGAGACCAGAGATGTAATCTCTGCAGTGTGGATGCTGGCTGATTGACATGATAGAATGTTGTTCTTCACCTCTTATTCACTTTTTTCCCTTGAGCAATGATGAATGGGACAGATACTTTTCTCACTCAAGTTGAATTTACATAGTATACCTTTATGCCAAGATAGAATATCTTTCTTGACTATATGGTATTGATTATTAGGATGTACACGTTTGTTTAAGGATGACTTTTTCCCTTTTCATTTTCATAAAGTCATTAAGGTTGGAAAAGACCTACAAGATCATCTAGTGTGAACATCAACCTCCCACCAATATTTCTCTCTAAACCGTGTCCCTAAGTACTATTTACCCTTTCCTTAAACAGCTCCAGGGACAGTGACTCTACCTCTTCACTGGGTGACTTGTTCCAATGCCTAACCAGTCTGTCTAAGAAATTCTTCCTAATATCCAACCTGAACTTTCCCTGGTGCAAATTAAAGATGTTCCCTCTTCTAATACTAATTACCTGATAGAAGAGGCTGACCCCTGCTTGGACATAACCTACTTTCAGGTAGTTGTAGAGAGTGAAAAGGTCTCCCCTGAGCACTCACTTCTCCAGAGAACAATCCCAGTTCTCTCAACTGTTCCTCATAAGGCTTGTGCTCCACATCCATCACCAGCTTCACATCCTTCCTTTGGACACACTCCAGGGCCTTGATGTCTTTCCTGTAGTGAGGAGCCTGAATCTGAACGCAGTACTTGATATGTGTCCTCACCAGGGCTGAGTAGAGGGGGATGATCACCTCCCTGGTCTTGCTGGCTACACTAATTCTGATACAAACCAAGATGCCATTGGCCTTCTTGGCCACCTGGGCCCACTGCTGACTCAGGTATTGATCAGCACCCTTAGATCCTTTTCTTCCATGCAGCTTTCCAGTCGCTCTGCCCCAAGCCTTTAGGGTTGCCTAGGGTTGCTGTGACCAAAATACAGGACCTGACACTTAAACTTGTTGGATTTTATCCCAATGGCCTCTGCCCAATGTCCAGATCCCACTGTAGGGCCTTCCTTTCCACAGGCAGGCTGACAAGGAATTATTTTATCACCCATGCCTTGCATCTCAGTAGTTTGTAAGCTATTTATATATTCAGTAAAACAGCCTGTAATACCTCCATACTAATAGCAGAGTTTAAGAAAATTAATGATTCAAACATACCTGAATATACCTATTTCTATTGGCAGATTTCATATTTTTTAATTATATAATTTCTCTATTCTGGGGCAATAGGGATGTGGATTGACAAGTTAATAGCACTTTGCATATTATTGGTAATAGAAGGGAATGTCATTTATTTTAGAAATGTTAAAACAAATCCTACTACTTTATTTCAGGACTATCAAACCTGGTTAGATTTAAGGGAGCTTGAATGTAAAATGGGGGAGCGTTACATCACCCATGAAAGTGACGACTCTCGATGGGAACAGTATTCAGGAGAACATGGACTGCAGTATCCAGCACACCTTATCAGTCCAAGTGCTAACCACAATGAAAACACCACGCTACAAGAAACAGAAATGAAAGCCCTCAGTGAGCGTGTCAGCATCCTTTAAGTTGCATCCCTATAATCTGTCAAAACACTGTGGAATTAATAAATACATACGGTCAGGTTTAACGTTTGCCTTGCAGAACTGCCATTATTTTCTGTCAGATGGGAACAAAGCTGTTATGCTGTTACACTGTTGATGGATCTGAGTTGCCAAGACAAATCAACAGAAACATTTTTGTGTGACCAACTGTGTTGTATTTACAAAAGTTCCCCAGAAACACTAAACTTGTTATTGTGAATGATTCATGTTGTATTTAATGTATTAAAACCTGTCTCCACGGTGCCTTTTCAAACTAGTATTTTTCTTACTTGAGCCTTATTTGGTAAGAGAACTTTCCCATGAAGATCTGTGTTTTTTTGTTTGTTGTTTTTTGCATCATTAGTTTTGTAATTGTAAGTAAACTCTTGAAGAGTAGGTTATTACTGCTGTTCTGTGAACAACTACTACTATTTGGATAAAAGCTTTATTTAGTGCAGGGGAAAAAATAGCAAAAAAAATAACAGAATGCATAGCACTGTACAGTTCCAAATCAGACAACCTGTGTGTATGTTTGTGTATATAAATAGACACACACATAAGGTATAACCTGCTATTCAGCCTAAATGCCTTAGTAATGTTAACTGCAGCATATGCCAGTTGTATTTTGCTTTTTCTCAAAATATTCTTCTCTAATAGGAATATTCTGTAATATGTACATTCAGAACCTAAATAACGTCAATTTTGTGTATGTTTTCAATAAAAGCCTTGTTAAAATAGTCCACTTGAGTAATATTACTGTTAAAATATCCTCAGGCTGGCATCAGAAGTAGCTGGGTAAGTTAGCTTTATCATTAAGAAGACTATGTGGAGGTAGGTAGAAAAACACAGCTAGCTAGCCTGTGGACCTATAAAACACATTTTGTAAGAACTGGCTTGGGCAAACTTTATAACATGAGTTTGTATAGTTTTGAAGCATACTGTGGGCAGTTGAGGACATGGATTTTGCACAAGTGAAATAAAGATGAATTTAGTTTTTAGGGAAATGTGCTGTTTCTGCTGAGATCTGTTCAACCTTGAGTTCTTTTGAACTGACTAATATGGATCTCTCCTATCCTCCTTCACCTGAAAATTTTAAAGATACTCCTGTTAGTTTATAACAATTACTTTGCCTTCCAGCTCTAACCCATTCAGCTTTAACTGAGAAAGTTGTGCAGGCTGTAATTTGAAGTAGACACTAGAGTAACTCAGTGATGAGCTGGAGATTACTCTGTGCCACAGGCTTTCTCAAAAACAAACAAACAAACAAAAAAACACAAAACAAATAAACAAACAAAAGAAAGCCAAAACAACAGTTGAGATATAGATATTGAAGAGAGAAATTTAAAAATAGAGAAACATGAATGGGATGTGAGGGAGAAGTATACAGAGAGCTAATGACTACATTCAGCAAACCTCTACTAATCAAATGCTGATTCTATGTCAATCCTAAGATTTTCATCAGTAAAATTCTTTCTTTCCTCCCATAAAACTTTGTCCAGAAGTTAATGCCAGATACAAAAAAAGAATAAGCCAGCAGAATTTTTAAAGTAATTTGGGCCTTTGCTGGATTGATGCTGTATTTTGTAAAAGTTCACAATTATTTTGGAGGATACTCATCTGTCTGGCCAATGCCATTTCTGCTCTTAGCCTTGGTATAAAACAGCATGACAGTAAAAGACACCAAACACCATATGAGTGGCTACTGTTTGTTTGTTTTTTCAGTCCATTTTGAGGGTAATTAAGTGTACTGACAAAATGTATACCCGATTCAAGTCAATAAATGACAAGAAATTATAAAAAGCCATTACGCAGGAATTGACCACTTGTTTCCTAGCCAGAGTGAGTATAACCTATGTAAAGACCTTGATTTTGAAACACTGTGCGTTATTGGGCATTGTGGGGTTGGTTTGTTTGCTTTTCATTCAGATCAGTGTTAAGTAAAATAAATATAAAAATCAGGCTGATTATTCTATACTCAGTAAAAGCTCCAAATATTTGTGTATATTTAAAAGCAAGTCCACCTAAAGGTGCAGTGTTGAATTCATGATTTTATGATAACGATCTCACAAAAGTGATTTAATTTTGTTGTCTCACCTTTCTGTGATAAACAATGTCAGAGAAGTAGATCTCTGCTTTCATATTGATCAATCAAGTAAGTCAAGATTTTGTTAGTGGCTTATTTTTATTTATAGTTAGTGTTCTAAACCTTGAGCAAAGTAATAGTGAACAAGAGAGTTAAAATTTTCAAAAATATCAAACAGCACTGAGGCTAGTTAGGAGATTAAAGCAGAAAGCATACTTTACAGCTTTTAATGCCATCTCTAAAAAGTTACGTGACTAAACTAGAACCGATACTACTTTTCATTAAGGAAGGACATTGAATACACTAAATTCTGTCTTCTATTGACTAAAAATAACAATGCCCATTGTGGACAAGAGTTTGCTAAGCACAAGCCTAAACTGATAAAAGTATGCTTAATCTCATGGAACATTTATGATATACATACAACGTAGCAGAGCAACATTAAAAATAAATTACTATTCTGAGACACATTCTGGCTAACTCAAAAGCATAATTTGAAAGGAACTCCTGTATTATTAGAGGCATATCATATTTTTTCCCCTATGACTCTTGCTTCATCTCTTTAAGAGATTTCTTTTTTATTGTGCAAATATTCATTGCTTTTCAGAAAAGAACCTACCATTAGCCAACATAATAAATTAAAATTTTCCTTGCTGCTGTACAAAAATGTTACACTGTGAAATCTGAACTGTTTGCAGTCCAGCCAGACAGATGAATTCACTGATTCTTAACTCAAAGCAGAAGTGGAAACTTGCTCTTCCAGATGCATCAGCATCTAAGTGTACTACAGCAAATCTGGAATTTTGTTGTTGTACATGATTTTCTTTCCTCTCCTTTTCTCACTCAGGTAAAAGGAATGGAGGAATGGTAGGCTTCACTGCAGTCATCTTTTTCATGGCTTTTAGATTTTCCTTTAGGCTGAGAATTCCTACTCATGCATCTCAGAAGCAAAAGTCAACAAAGATTATTCTGTAGAATGAGCATCAAGCTGAGAGTTGACTAGTAGTATTTCCTTTTCTGCTGTGCCACTACATTATCAAAAGCATATCAAGCACACATGGTAAATGGCCCTTCTCACTTCAACCATTTTTATTCATTCAGATTGTGTCCTTATCCTACTTCTTGTCCAAGCAGTTGAACTAGCTCAACAAGTGAGGTGAGCAGAAAGCACGCACTTCAGCAACCACTACAGTTCAACTCAATCATTTTAATAATGAACCTTGAAGCACCATATACTTTTATAAACTTTTCAGCCCACAAGATAGAAAGATCAGAATTGAGTAACTATGAATTATGGTTCAGTATTATTGAGATAGGACTACCAAAAATACTGACATCCTGGATAAGCTCTGCATAATGGAGATAAACCAGAACCCTGTCCCTGGAGCTTGTCAGCATCTCGTTTTCCCAGGTAAATGACTGTTACTTTTTCCAGAATTATAGGCTGTAAATTTATTCTAGTTGCTTATTCTAGACATCCACATACTGCACTGACCACCTTCTATCACATGTCTGTACCATTGCACCTGAACTGAAACTCTCATATTCATTTGTCTATAGTGCCTGTGCTGTATGAGAAAGGGCTCAGACAAACCAATTACAAACCAAAGGAACCCAATAGATCAGGTTATTTTAAGTGTCACAAAATTTGGTACTCCAATTAGATGTTCATCCAAGATTTTCACTTTGATTTTTGCTTAGCGTATTCCTAGCAACTGGAGCAAGTGAATCATGAAACCAGGTATGTGAGGGTCTACTGGAGAAACTGGACTTTGCCTGCTCTTACTGAGAAAAACTTAACTTTGGTGAACAGGCACCATGTGTTATAAGAGGTATAAGTTATTTTCTCACTTGCTAGGCATATCTACAAACTTGAACATCGGCTGTTCACAAACAGGAATATAAGAAAAATATACACTTATATTTCAGACTGAAAAGTTGCTATTTTGAAAGATCCCACAAAGTGAGATGTTTTGCTTGGGAATCTACACTGCATGGTCCTGCACCCAAAGGTGTCTTGCTGTGCTGTGAGCCTGGAAGGCCTGAGGCCCCATCCTGCAAACACCTACCAGGCAGAATGCCAGCCAGGGGAGTTACAAGGAAAACAGGCATGATGAAAACATGCCCTTAAGGCAAATACCAAAATCTGCAAGCACGTGAATACTGCCAAAGATTTAAAAAATTGGCAGATTCTGAAGTATTTCTATTCCAGACAAACTATTTTCCAATATGAATTTGTGATACGTTGCCAAATGTAATTTAAATAGTTTCCAATATATGCCTTCAAATAAATCGTGACTTAGCAGTGATAACTTCTTACACTTTTAATGGAGAATGACTTTTCAGAAAGTCCTAACACCTAATACCCTTTGAAAAGCAAGTAGTTCAGTTTGGTTCCAGTGTTGACTTAGGCATAAAAAAGCATGAGTTAACTTTGAGCAGTTAGATCACTAAATTTAATAAGTGGAAAGTATACTGACTTAAGAAAAAATAAAAACTAACTTAAGGGATCTGGCTCACATTTACCAAGTAAGCAGCTGCAGCAGTTTAAGATGTTATTGTCTATCTCCCCAGCTGTTTGTTATTGGCCAGAAATCATCTATCAGAGTCCTGCATTTTTCAAAAATGAGTTGGGAGATTGTAATCCTGAGTCTCTTGGACTTTCAAGGTGTCTCAGGCTTCCTGATATCTTCTGGAATACAATGTAAAGTGAGTTAGTGAGTAACTAAGGACTGCTAAGTATTCTAGTCCTGAGTCTTCTGATTGTACCTTTGCATGCTCTCAGTTCAGCTGATCACTACAGGTGTTATGAATAAGGACCTTAACAAACAATATTAAAACAATAATTAAATTGAAGGTGAAACCCCATGTTCCCCATGTTTATGTAGAAGCATGATATATCTATTGGCTTTATGCTATAATGTCAAAAGGAAATATGTGCAGAAACACATACAGTCAAGTATATTCATAGCACAGAATGGTGAAGAGCTAGAACAGTTTTTTGTCTCTGTATGGTAACTTCTGAATCACTGCCTGAACCTTTGATTGATCACCTGAGGCGAGCAGTGAGTCAGCCCTGCGAGCACAGGTGAAGGCAATTCACCTGTGCTGCTGGAAGGGGTGGAGCCTGGCTCCACCTCTCCTAGACCCATTTAAGAGCTGACTACGAGGAGGGAAGGATCTTTTCTGGAGATTCACTCTGCTGGAGTTTCACAAGCAAGCTCAGGATATGAGTAAGTATCCTATCTTTTCTGCTTTTTTTCTGCTTTGGTATAATGACTATGTAGCTAAGCTCTCTGGTATACCTCATAACTATAACATCTGTACATTCATTGATTGTATGGTCTTGTAGTCCCAGACTGGTACACCTATGATAGACCTACTAATGGAAACATAATGGCTGTTATCTTTCATAAGGAAATAAGGAGCTCTCCATGAGGAGCATTTCTATTCCTGGGATGAACTCAACTTTACTGTGGTCCTAATGGGAAATTCTGTACATCAAAATTCTATCTAGAAGATGGACGAGTTCAAGGCTAACTGCTTTGAGTCTAGTAAAGTGTTTCCTTGAATCCAGTGTGGTATGAAGAAATGTATGTACCCTAAAACATGCGGACTCATGTGTGTGGATTCCCATTGATAAAAAGTTGGAAGAGTTACTATTAAATGAAAAAAGCATCATTAGAAACTTGAAATATTCCTTCTCATTTCCAAGCTCAGTAAAACAGCAGGAAAAATTTCACAGACTGTTGATTTCAAGGTCATAGCATTTCAGGAAATTCAGAGAGGGAATTGCAGTACTGGGATGGTTAATCTATGCTTAGAAATTGGAGAGAGTACAAAGCAGAACTGCTAGAAATCTGGAATTCTCCTTCACTTTTTGCAGCTACCTTAAGATTTTCTAGAAATGTAGCCACCTGTCTCTGAGGAGTTAAGGAAATTCCACTCCTTACAGCAGGGGTAACATGTTTAAAGGAATACAGTTGCTTGCTTTAAACAGATTCATGTAAAACAGTGATAACTCCAAAAAGCAGCCTCAGATAAAGATTACCTTTACAGACAACATCCCAACTTATATCTCAGTTTTTTCTCATGGGAACTAATGACGCTTAGAAAATGCAATGTTCATATATATGCAGGAATGTACAATATTCTCAGTCAGTCCCTCAGTTTGTTTCTATATTTAACTCAATTTGTAGATGGCAAAGTGACAAAGTAAGTAGATGAATGACTTGGGAGCAGTAATCTGGAACTTCAGGCCAGAAAAAGGCATGTGGTAGCATACTGAATCATGGTTTTTTTTTTTAACCCTCGTAACTAAACTTGAATTCACCTAAGTAACACACATCTTTAGATGAGAGATTTCTGGGAGGTACAGCCTATGCAACATGTGTAAACTGGGAATTACAATCCAGATACAAGAAAGTATTTTTATAAGCTCAGACTCATTGGGCATTTAAAGAACTTACAAACACACTGCTGCAAACATAGACAGCTACCTCAGAGATCAGTGTCCACATGCAAGATGCTGAGTTGAGGGGCAACCCTTCAAGTCCTCCTAACAAGCAGTAGCTAGCCTCAACAGATCTGAGTTTGGGGCCAAATTCAGTATTAATCTATTAGTGCATGGCTAAAAATGTTCCGTGGCAAAATAAAGTAGAATATATTTTCACAGAATTTGAGATTAAACTACACCTGTGCATTGCCTAACCAGAGCATGGTGCCGATCTCAGTGAACACTGATAAAGCAGCTTTGCAGCTCAGTGTAATAAGAAATAGACCAGCATGTCAGAGATGGATGATACTGCTTAAATCCTTCATGGTACTATATGAAAAAAGTATGATTGCATGATATAATGTACTCTTTTGATTATGGGGTTAGAGGAGTTGGTGACTGTACTATGGCTGTCATTTCTTCTCCAGCTTTCAGCCAAGGTGACCTTTCCTGTCTCTGGAAGCATTCTGTGTATGCAGTTCCACTGCCTGGTGCAAGGGGACACTTCCTGTCCTTTTTTAAAAAGCCTCAGGAACTCCTTGCCATTCCACAGCCTACCCTTTTCCTTTTGAATCTCTCAAACCTCCACCATTCCCTTTAGGACAGAAGGAGAGGACAGCCTACCAACTCTTCATAAATTCTCTGCTATCACAGTGGAAGATAATAGACTTAGTTTTGGGAAAGAGACAGGAGAATGGGAAGATTGGGCAATACAGAAGATGCAGGACTAGTATAAACTCATAGAATCATAGAGTGGTTTAGGTTGGGAGAAATACCTTAAAGATCATGAAGCTCCAAACCACCTAACACGGGTGGTTTCCAAACTCTGGATCAGGCTGCTGCATCATGAATACTGCAGTATTTTTTTCATGCTTAGTAACTTTGCTGTCACAAGTACTTAAAGTCATGGTCCTAATGCCTTGGGTCTAATTTGTTTTACATTATCTTATTCATATATTCATAGCCTTAACAGTGACAAAATTAATTCCCATGTCATCTACTGCTTTAATCTTCTCTCTTGGTTATCTCTTCTCTTTTGGTAGCTAAGCTGTATCTTTTTTACTAGTAAAATGATGTCAGCCCAGCTTCTAGAGCAGACATATTTGTAAATGGGCACAAAGTTCTCTTACAGCTGTAGAGATAAATTCCTGCTCATGTGAGAGTAGTTCGCAAAGTGTGACCAGATCCAGACAAGAACATCACTTCAGCTAAGTAGCACAAGTTCACTGCTCAGACAAAGCCTTGCCCTCCCTTTCCAAATAGCTTTGCCAAGTAGCTGTCATTGGTTTATGATGTGGCCAATTGTGCTTTGGCCTGAAACCACCCAACTCTCATCTGTGCCAAGCAAGTAACTGTCACCGTCCCAGATTGAACCCAAACCAGTGATCAAAGACAAAAATGTCAGGGTACTGCCAATTTTCTGTGCCGTCCAGGAACCAGACCTTGTTCTGTCTGATTTGCATGATAACTGAAATAAGGGACTGTGTGATTTTGTTCAATTCTCCAGCTCTTTTCAAACTTTTTTATTATTATTATTAAAGGTACTTATTAGCTAGTTCATATTTCCATCATAGTGCGGACTTTATTCTCTGTATAACTTTAATTATCATATATAATATTCAGCAAGGAACCACCCTTAGAGAATACCGACAGCACTAAAGTTCTGGAGCGCAGCCCCGAGCGGGACGTGCTGTGCTGTCGCTGCAGGGCGGGCCGGGCTCGGCACGGAGGGAGCTGAGCGCAGTGCCCTGACGGAGCGCGCCACCTCCCGGCCGGCGGCGGTACTGCGCGAGGCAGTCCCCAAAACGAGCCCGCGGTCGCTCCCGTTTCAAAAAGCCGTGAGGTGCGTAGCGCATAACGTTCACTGAAATGATTAGCTCTTTAATTGATAATGAGCACATAGCACTAAGAAGCTTTAAAAAGTAGGAAGGTTAGCTTGTGTGAAAATCTTTTAGCAATTTGAATACAAGATCCTGAAATTTCTTTACGACAATTGGTTAAAGAGAAATGAGAACAAGTGAATCTGGTTTACTTATGCCCACAGGAGCATTAGTATTCCAATTGCAATATCTTCATATGTAGAACAAAGTAATTCCTCCCTGAAAGACAGGCAGAATGAAAAACGAGTTAAAAACCACAGCTAAACTGTAGTGAGATATGCTTGAGGATACAAAAAGGAAGGTAAGATGTAAAACCACCTGAAAATTGATGTGAGTTGATTATCCATCTCTGATTTCTTTCTGTCTACTTCTGGATATAGTCCTCTGTTCTGCCACATCGCTCTCTGGATTCTAAGAGAACTCTTTATTCAGTATCTGGCCTTCTGCATTTTGCTATTTCCTCCTAATTCTGTATTTTAAAGTTTGTCTTCAGCTAAGTTTTTAAGCACAAATAGATCCCAATTCTATTGAGTAATTCAATACATAGCTCTCGTCTATTAATTACTAGAATGCACTGAGCAAATTCTGCCATTTAATTTAGCCTTTTCCAGTAGAAGTTCAGGTCAGTCTGTGTACATCTATCTCCTTGCAAGTATAGCTGCTTATTTTTCTTAAATACAGTGTAATTACATTACATTTTCCATCTCTGTAGAAAATATTTCTTAGCCTTTATTGGATTCTAGCCAGGCATCCAGTGTTGTAGCTCTCACATTCTCACTATGTGTAGTAATATTTTCCCTATTTTCCTTGCTACCAGTTCAGTTTGTCTGCACATCATAAGTCAGATGTGGACAGAAAATGGTCTCTTCTTCAGAAGTACTGTATGTGAATTCTGTGCAATCTCTACCAAAACCAGCTGTGGTAGGGCTCCTTTATGTATTTAATAAAACCTATTTCCAATACAGTCCTTTTGCTACAGGCTCTCAAAATGTCTGAAGTCAAAACAGCCGCAGTATGTAGGTAGTCAGTTTGGAACTGGATTACTTCTGTATCTCCTTGTTAGTTCAGAAGATTGAGGTATTACAAGATGAGCATGGAAAAACTTGAATGTAGGTAGCAAATGGAAATTCAAGGCTGTATTCTGCCAGCCAAAGAGTCACACCTGGGATTATACAGAGATGTTAGCAGATTAATTTTAAGGTATGATAACATTGTTCAAGTGCAGTGCAGAATAAATTATATGTTGGTTTCCAAGCACAGCAAATTGAAGGAAAACAAATACTGCATCAAAATGAAATCCATAACAAAATTAATTGCAGGCAGATTGTATGGCCATCCCTGTTTAAAAGTGAAGTTAATCCAAACATTCAAGATATTTCTGCAGAGTAAGCTACTCTGTTATTCTACAAAAGTGTGCGCACTAAAAACTAAATTCAGCATCACTAAGAAGTTTATATTTAAGACTGGAATACATACATACATATATACAATAATCTTATTGCAATGCCTTCTATTTTATTATGTTGGCCCACAACCTCAGAGGCAGATGGTGGTGGTATGGCAGTAGAGGCTGAACATTCCCACCACTATTCCATGACATTTTGTTGCTGTGTGGCAGATGGTAGCAGAGGGGCAACCCGTCAAAATGATGTCTGACATGGAAGTGTGTATGAAGCAAAGGTGTGTTGCTAAATTCCTCCATGCAGAAAAAAATGACACCCACTGACATTCCTTGATACTTGCTGCACGTTTGTGGAATCCAAACAATAGATGTGAGCACAGTGAGGCAATGGGTAGTGCTTCAACAGTGATGACAGTGATGTGATATGAAAGATATCCATGTTCAGGACTGCCATGAAGCTTTTTACAAATGTGGTATACAAGCTTTTGTTCATAGCCAGCAAAAATGCATAGCTAATGGTGGTGACTATGTTGAAAGAAATACACTTTGTTGCCAAGAATTTGCTCTATCAAACAGTGTTATTGTGATCTTTGTATCTGCTGAAGTTTCCATGGAAATAAGTAGGAGGTATTACTTTTGGAGCAACCTACACATGAATCCTTTTGTATCAATGGAATAAATTCCTCAGTGTAATTACATGTGACTAGGTTCATTACTTGGATATTTTACTTCCTTCACTGTGATGACTTAGTGTTTCTGAACTGAGCAGCATTTTATTCCTTAGATGTGGAAAGTGAGCCTGTGCAGGCCTCTGGGTATGGCATTCAGACGTCATTAGTCCCACTCTAAAGCTGAAGATAGATTTCTCACTGATTTAGCTGCACCACAAGTATCATACAGTGTACTGTCCCTTTGTTTTTTGTCAAATGTTGTTGAATGCACTTTCATCTATGCCTTTTCCCAAAATGTGCTGGTTTAGGATCTGCACTGTTACGCAGATCCATCTTTGTCTGTGAGTATCATCTACTCTTACTCAGTTTTATTTTGTTTGATACTTATGTCAGCCAGAAGTGAAAACAGTTTGTGTGAAAAAAGGTGTAATCTTTTCAAAAGGCACTCTCTCTGTATGCTGCATTTTCTAAAATGCACTACTATTTAACAAAATCGTGTCTCCTGTTTGAGAATTCCCTATGAAATACTGAAGATAAAATTAGCATAAAAATCAATCTAAATTATTCTGTTTATTCCTCTCTAGTATTATAGCACTGAAATAAAAAGTACAAATATTTTACAAGTGTGAGCGGGGCAAAGATTACCTTAGCAAATTGCTACCAGGAGATGGCACCATTAACAAAATAATTTAAATGCCACATGCAGTTCCTTTCAACCATCTGTATGTCTGACTCCTTTGACAATTCCAGGTGTTGTCGGAGCCCGATCCTGCAAATCATTTCTCCAGGCAGCCCTCACATGTGAGGGATCCCAGGCATGGCGAAAAGACTGCGGGTGTGACTGGTGAGTTACGTGCTCGGGTTGTCTTATCACCTCTTGTTCTGACTTACCGTGTACAGTAAGTGACTAACAATTGCTGGCCTGTGTTTTCTTCCCTGATTAGCACATAGTTATTTGGAAAAGAGTCTGATGCCACGTACCTTATTTACATATTATTTATTTACTAAATCTTACTCTACGTAGACTACAACTAAGTTGCATACAGAACTTAGTATAAATTCTCAGCAAACTAATGACTGAAGTGGACTTGGATTAAAGCTGAAAGAGCAGAATGTGAGTTCCCAAACAATTCTTTCTGGAGACTGAAGGTATGACCTTCCTCCATCACTGTTCCAGCATTTCCAAAGAAAAACACTGAGCACTTTTATTTCTACAAGCCTGTAGGGAATCAAACTTAACATGACAGGAACTAAGAATCTGAGATCTCATCCTTACCTGGCTCAGAGATCATTCTTGTGGTACAGTTGTTCCCCTGGAAGGTGAAGGCAAGGTTTAGGCTGATTGTTATAACATCAGAATTTCACCTGTTGACTGCAGACAACCTGGAGCTCTGCATGCACACAGCTTGCAGGATCGGATCCCTTGTGTGACAGGAAGCAAAATATTTGCCATGTGTTTCATCTCAGTTTCAAGCACTTCAGTTTTTGAATCCTCTCAGTTAAGTAATTGATGTTTGAATGCCCTGTCCTTTGCTTGGTATTTTAAAATAAACCATGCTATAGCATAGATTATGAATCAAAACAGCTGCTGTAGCTGAACGTTGTGTACTTAAATGGTTAAGATGGTTCTTTGTGAATCATGATAACTAATCTTGTATACAATCTTCAGCGCACAGGGAAATACATTTTGTGTATAGTGGCTTTAAAAATTCATTATATAGATCTGATGTTTACAGTTGGCTTTTTTCTGTCACTTCCTGCAAAAAAAAAAAAAATTGAACAACAAAAATTTCCAGTTGTCAAAATTGTATTTCTCATATGCCATACTATATGAGATTATGAATAAATCTTTTGTCTTCTGCAAATAGAACCTGATAACTGTTAAAAATGAGTTTTTACAGGAATTGCAGTGAGCTATTTGTATGGCAGTCAAACTGGTACAGAACAACTCTGGGCATGGCTAAAACATGTAGGTGAGGGTACTTCATTTGTTTGTTGGCCTGAACTTTTAGGTGTCTGAATTGAGATATCTTTTGCCTTTCTTTAATTTTTACTTTCCGGTCAGGTTAGGGAAGTAAAACAAGCAAGGATATGAAAGCATGCAGGAGTTACTTAACGAATTTGCACAAAAAAAACCCAGACAAAAATACTGTTCTGAAATTGTATAAAATTTTTTGTAAAGCATGCTAGTGCTCCTAAAGGAAGTAGGTATGAAGCCTTCATTTCTTTACTAAAACAGAGGATACAAGACAGTTTTCAAAACATGCAAAAACAGTTAGAAGGTTAAATATTTGGGCACAGCGGTTAAAACAAACACAGAGATGGAAAGCAAAACAATGCAGAGATCATCAGGAAATTAGGAGAGAAGACTGAAGTATGATGCTGTTATTCATCATACAAACAGCTTAGATAAAGAAAAAATAGTGTAATGTTGTCAAAAAGGAAATAATAGAGGAAGAATTATAAGTGGAAAAACACATGGAATTGTGAACAAGGTGTTCTCAACCTTTTGTTATCTACAGGGGAAAGGGAAATACAACTGTATATAATCTTTGTAACAAACAGGAATTCAGAGTACACTTCTTATCCTAAGCAACAATACACAATACCTTACGTGCTGCCTAGCTACTTGGGGATGCTTAAATATATATAATACTATTAATCAGTCTCTTTTCTGCAGAATGATTGTTGCAGCAATTCTCGTCTTTCCTAACTTATAGTCTTTCTTCTGCAATTTACTGAAGCTTATGCCCTAAGCCACGCTTACTGTGGTCTAAGCTTTAGTATATCTTCTAAGCCATGCCTTCTATGAAATTTAGTGCAAAATATACTTTCCTGCACACAGCCATGGAAAAGGATACAGCAGAGTTGGAGTTCTGAGTGTGCACTGTTTTTATCTATGATTATGCATGCAGTTTTAAAACATGGGGAATTAGATTTAAAGACAATTAAGAAATGGCATTTTCCTCTTTGGTTCTTCTTGTCTATGTCCTTTTAATAGAATTATTCATCAATTAGTATATTCATTTAAATGAATGAGGGCAGGCAACAAGTTATACTGAGATGAAAGCAGGATCTGTTGAAGCTGCGTGTCCCTACTGGCTATTCATCTGATTGTCATGAGAGGATCTGGCTGCTGAATGCTTGAGTGTTTGGAGTCTAGGGAACCCAGGGGAAGCCTGAGTACTGCCCTTTAACCTTCTGGCCTCTTGGCTTACTCTTAGATTCCCTCATAAGAGCTGAAGCTTGCCATCTACTTCCTATCCCAGCAGCAATTCCAAACTCCTATTGTCACTTTAAACTCATAGAATCTCCCTGAAAAGTGCACTATCCAGTTTACTACTTAACCCTTCTGAAGCCAAATCAGTGCTGTGATCAGACTTCACAGTAACAAAACTTATGCCCTAGCTTTCTTAAGCAAAAGGTTATTTTATACTTAA
Source organism: Phasianus colchicus (assembly GCF_987193195.1). Classification (NCBI taxonomy): domain Eukaryota; kingdom Metazoa; phylum Chordata; class Aves; order Galliformes; family Phasianidae; genus Phasianus; species Phasianus colchicus. The sequence continues at coordinate 34,913,728 of NC_143440.1, read as the reverse complement.
TAAAAATATAGGAGATATTACCGGAAAAAGAAAAACATCCTAAACATAATGCTCTCTCCCTTTATTTTTGAAATTCTTGAAAATTTTCAGGAAGATGGAGAAGAGAGATGTCTTCCTTCAGCAAGGTACACCATCAGCTGCAAGGTTTTAATTTCAAATCCTACATTTTGCAGGCAAGTTTTGCTACCAGGATGGTGCTCTGCTATTGGAAGCATTTATAGGTTACAACTATATGTCTTGTGCCAGCAGTCACTAAGCACAAAAGATGGAGGGTGACAGCAGGAAAATGTACCACAGATTTATTTAATTATAAATTAAATGCACTTTGTAATCAGATGTGCACTTTGAAGATATTCAAATCTGATTACAATGTTCACACTCCAGAAGCTGTACACTGATGGACTCACACATAGATTGTGTCTTTCCAAGGAGAATATGTGCATCATAAAACAGTCCCCCTAAATAGCATATAATAATAACTAGACAAATCAAATATTTTGTGGCACATTAACAAAATCTGAAAGTGTTATGGAACAACTAGGACATACCTGTTGTGAACAGATTTCATGGAAAGTCCTATGTCAGCCTGAGTTAAGATGGAACAGAAAGGTAGTTGCATACACGTACTGCAAAGATAAGGTGGTGGTTTCTTGTTGAAACAATTGCCACAAATCTAAAAAACAGCAGCACTAAGGGATAAAGATGATACTAATAGAGACACTTTTTATTCATCCAGAAGAAATCATACATATTGTTAGTTCAATTTACTCCACGGGGTAGACTAGAACCTCATAACAGTTATCATTCCTGTAAACCTAAGAAATTTTGAGTGAATGTTGAAGAAATAGCTTGAGCCTTGATTAAATAGTTCCAAAATTAAAGGTTTCAATCTTTTATTTAGCAAATTCTTCTTACTGACTGGGAGCTCTCAGTGTTTGAAATGTGAACCTTATTTCTTGTAAAAGATGCCTGACAGATTCAGACCTGTTCTCAGAAAGCTCAAATCACAGAAACTGGAGAGCATAGGGTCAAGTCACCAGTCATGGAAGGTTTTTGTAGTAAGCCAATAAGAGAGTGAGAAACTGTGCTGTATAAGATCTGTGGAACAACTCTATTCCCAAAACATCAGGCATTAACTTCCATCTGATACATTTTTTTTCTATGCTTGCATTTCTGTTTCAGAGTTGACTGGAAAAAAAGGGAAATCTTCCACATGATCTGCTGATCCTGGTCCTTGGTTCCTGCAAAAAAAATGCATCTATTCCTCCTCAACATCCCTCAATTTGACAATATTGGCATTCAAGATCTGAAGTGCTGTAAATGTATGTGTATATATGTGTATAATATATATGCATGTATGTATTTCTTTTTCTTAGTATTCGTAGTCCTGGTAAATCTAACAGCCAGAAAAGTTTTATCAGCCATAGAGCAAGCTGGAACTTCAGTGATTCCAAGCTTAAAGGAAACATGCTTTGAGGCACATCTTCCTGTACTCTAGACACTTTCTTAGAAACTTAGTAAGTTCATTTTTCTACTGACTTTTGGTAAGTTATCACATTACTCGTTTCTCCTCTTTGAGTATGTTTTATGTAAATTTTAAACTATATTGCAAGTTTACAGGTAAGTCCATCTGTCTACACAAGTTTATATAAACCTATGTCTATTAGAGCCATCAGAAAGTAACATGATTAATGCAACTTTAGAAGGCTTCTAGTTCACTAAGAGAAGATTGAGTACTTCAGAAGCAGTACTTTGACAATATTTAGGCTCTGGAATCACAGGTAAAATCTCAGCACAACTCACTCAATTCTTCAGCCTCCCAAAGTACCTAATGGAAGTAAGTTTGGAACATCCTCATGAAAACTTGAGGTGAGCACCTTCCAGCACTAAGTTAAAATATCTTCCGGAGTTCATTCTTCAGTGAAGTATTGTGTTGGTGGTTCTGAGCAATATTTGTCTTCCAAATTTCACAGCTCTTTCTCCCTGTAGGAGACTCCATTTGAAAGTAGCCTATGGAAGCCATAAAATTAATCAACGATTTTGTGTGCAAAAAAATATGCCTATGGGGCATATTGACTATGTGAAGTGCCTCTTCTAGAAGAAAAAAGAAGTCAAAAAACAAGCTCTTGCCCATTTGGACTGTTCAGCCATAAAAAAAAAATCTATCTGCCTTTAGAAGAAAAATAAGGGGCTTTATATTTGTGACAAGCAGTACATTCTGGTTTTAGGCTGGCAAAGTTTTTGGATGATTGTTTTAAACATATTATGTAAGCCTATTTATTCAAAATGACAGGACATGTTCCTTCATTGATACATGAAAAAGGAGTGATGGAATATTCCTTTCTAACCAGTATCTTAGTTTGGACAATGAAACTTCTACTTTTCCCAGTTTATTCACAGGGTAAAGTCAGAGGTGAGAAAAATAATAGCCACTGACTCCAAGTTACTAGCACTGGATCTCTCATAGTCACTTCAGTTACACTAAGAGCTGAATAGCTCCAAAAGAAGTTATGTTCTTGTTTTTGTGATTCCACAGCTGTGATTTCTTTATTTGCAAAGTATAAAGACAAATATGGAATAAATAAGTCAAGCCACTGCAAATATGAATTGAATTAACTGGAACAATGAATTAAATTTTAATTGAGTTATTTGCTAATGATTTTGCCACATTGAACCTTGCATTTAACTTCCATCCACAAACTGCAAAAAATCAGTGAGTTCTGTTTTCTTTTTTCCTACCATTTGTTAAAATTCCTTCTTCCTGTAGCCTTTAAGTTCAATCTAAACCACAAGAGAACATAAAACACATCAACCGTCACCTCCAAATTATTTGTCAAAATAGAAATATATATGGTCATTACTTTGTACCTTGGACATAGCTTACATGTACTTCAGTGATGGTGAGTCCTCTAAGGTAAAAAGAGAGAAGGCAAGGTAAATGTATAAAAATCTGAAAATAACATGTTAGGCTCAGGACAGATGGATGGAAAAAAAATGTCTCTTTCTGCAGGAGGCAGGATGCTATAGAGTTATAGGGCTATTTCAAATATCTCTGTACATTTTTTTAAAAATCTTTGATATACTTTACATGCAAGTATGCTATACAAGAGGTTATGGTCTGATTCCTATATACTAGTTTATGGCGTTCCCATTACTATAGAGATTTTATAGAAACTTGAGAAATCCATGTTCATGCCACACAGAACAGGCAACTAACTTTCTCCCTCTTCTGTTGTCATAATTTATTTTTAGCACTTTATCCAAAGAACTGTAAATGAAGGAAGCTAATAAAACTCATTTGAGATAGAAGCTTGGTAACTACAGTCATTAGTGTATCTGAAGTCTGTTCTGTGTATTAGCACCATGAATACTAGGCTGATGTGTAGCAAAGAGCACCTGACAAAACAACAGAAGAGTTTCATGCCTCACAAGTTTAAGCCCCAGGTAAGAAACCCAGTCTTGTAGGTAGGCTGAAAAGATGTTGCAACCTGAAACGAAAGAGACTTGTAAGAGAGAAAATGAGATCCCTTTGGGTTCCAATAGGCTTCTGTTTGCCACGATTAAATCCTCTTTGTTTCATTAGGTACGTCAATGAAAAACAAACAACCAGATCAAGATAAAGGCTTGCAGCACATCTTTCTCTTTCCCTCCTGTGACAATTGCCACTTTTTTCATGGACAAGCTTAAAAGAAATGGCTTTGCTTGGGTAAAATTGATGAGATCTCTGTGCAGGTGTATAAGGCAGCTTCTGGCTTTAAAAAAAAGTGTGAAGCACTTATGTCATCAATGAACTGATCAGATGATAAGCATGCTTATTTCCTTAGCTCTCTAATTACTTTTCTCTCTTGAAGAAAGTATCTAGAATTGCATGGAGCCTAGGCTTAGACTGAAAATTTAATGTCAGTGGAAATTCACTGAAGTTATGCTTTTCCTGGAAAAATCAACCACTGTTACATTTTATGAGTCTCAAACAGAATTAAAGTAGTGTTGTAACTCTGGTTTGAGCCAAATGTTTGCTTCAGCAATTGTTTTAAATGTTACTGTTAATACAACATAGAGTTTCTATGTCTAAACAAAAAGATAATGGCAGCATACTAACTACATAAAACCATCATGAATTGGGGTCAAATAGACATACATTTTAATTATCTCTGTGAATGAAGAACATAATTCAGAGATACTTATTACCATCTACCATATTGCGAAGTAAGCAAATTTGTGCTTAGGGTAATTATCTTTGTAGTTCATAAAGTTCAAGAATTTTTCAATGCTTTCTCCTTCCTGCCTACATTCTACAGATATGCTACCTCTAGTCATAAAAATACACATACAGGACAAAAATCATTGCTGAATTAGTACAGGACTAATTGAAGTAACAGTTTGTATTATTGAAGTTAAACTGATACTCAGCTTAGGTATCCTTGATGAGGTGAGATAAGGGTTCACTCAGGTGCAGATACACAATGCAGTTTAAAAAAAAAGAAGCTAAGCTAGTTTCATAATTACACCTTTTTGTTGAGACTTCCTCTCAATGAAAGAATAGGATTCCACAAATGAAGTATGATTTACTGTGTTTATTTACACACACACACCTGTTTATACACAGGCACACACACCTGTCTGTAAACAGTTCTTGCTTTTTTTTTTTTTACTTTGGAGCCTTTGCAGGAAGCACTGCTAACTCGCTCTGCTCTAAGTTGGTGCTGGATATTGTTACTATTTGTTAAAACTCTCAGAAGCAGAGATGGATTTGGCTTATGTCTTAGTGCACAGTTCTTAATTGGAAGTTGTAGGAATCTCATAAACTGTGATGAGAGCCATGGAAGAGTGTGTTGCAGGAAAAAAAAAAAAACAAAAGTGGAAGGAATGAAAATGGAAGAGAGGGCAGAATGAAAAATTAGTGAAGAACAGATTTAAAAAGTCTCAGCAGATGAAGCTGAGTGAACTTTTTGCCTCGTACTATCTGTAATGTCCAAGTCTGAAAATGTATTTATATATATATAAAATGACACAGATTTTCTTAATATTTTCTCATGTCCTTATCACTGCGTAATGTTCTTACCTTCTGAAGCCACTTTTAGTTATGTATGTTATAGTAATACAATATAAAATACAAGATTGTGGTGATTTTTTTTTTCTATGCTCTGTAGTGTTACAGTGTATAATTTACCTGGATCATGTAAAGATTTTTCTGAAATGAGAATTTCACGGCTAGTCAAACTCAGCAGCTGAGTTGCTTTCTTTTTCTTTCCATGAGACCAAAAATGGGTTTTGTGACATACTTAGGTACTGGAGATTCAACAGCTCGTCACATGAAATGGTCAGAATTTCAGCTCCAGATTTCCACTCCTAAGGAACTCCAGATTGTCTCAGTCTCAAATAATTCAAATTTTACTGGAGTGAGGACTTGGATACCAGATAAGCACTTATGACCAGCTCATCTGATGATATCACTTGTGTTGAAATTTAGAGATAAGAGTACAGAAATGAAGGAAATGTGGCACATTTGCTAATTTTTTTCATCATTACACTGTTATTTTTTCAGTTTCAGGAGAAAGTAAAGGTGTTGGCATACTAATGCCAGATACAGATACTTCTAAACTAGGAGATATTAAGCAGAAAAAGAAAATACTTTAGTGGGCATAAATAAGATGCAACGTTTGCCTATGGGGAAAATTTAATATGGCAGCAACACCAAACAACTGCAATAAAGTTCTGATAAGTTGTTTTTCCCCTCAGGATAATCCAACAGTTTGGTGTATTCAATTATTTTACGCGATCCTGAAGGGCTGAGAAAACTGTGTGGTTTGTTTTACAACTCTTATTCGTTATTCTGCAGGCATAGTTTCTTTACAGAAATGAGAATTACTTATTCCCAGTAATGTAGTTTGTATTAATAGCTTCCAAAGAAAAGGAAGTTTATGTAAAACACTGTGTAAGAAAGAAAAATACTGAAATGTTTTGTTGGTTTTTTTTAAATGATAAGAATGTCAATCACAGAAGAAGAAAGAGAAATGTATCTCAGTATTTGTATCTATAAGAAAATTTGGAGGCTTTTTGATTGTTTCTGCGGGTAGGGGGAGATAAAAGGTGCAGAAAAGGGCATTGTATTAGCTAAATATTGTATCTTACAACATCAGTCATTTCCTACTCAATAATATTGAAAGGGTCTAATTTATAAGTTTTTCCATTTCCCTGTTATGCTGGTTTGTAAGTTCTGACATTGCTACTGGTATGTTAATGAGAAGCTAGTGTTCCATTAAGAGTAAACCATATGCTCTACCGCATACTGTGAAAGAGAAAGCATATAATGTGACTGTTGCCTTAGTAACACATTAATTCATTTTGTCAGTGTTGGCACAGATCATTTCATTTATAAGAAAACAAGTATAATAGTTTACCACATCTATAATATTTACAGTGTTTCTGTTACAAAACAGTGACAAAATGAGTTTAAAAAATAGAGTTGGGATAGTATTATTAAAATATGGAATTTGTGGTAAAATTGTTCCCATACAAATTAAAAATAAGATTGGTGTAAAATTTCTTTTCATATTTTAACACCAAACTGTTTTCTATTTTGCATATTTGTATTCCACTAATAATATGCATAAAAATATAGTCCACAGAAAACCACAAATACATTAGCAGTTTTTAATGAATGCTAAACAAAATATTTCATACAACAGTTCTGTTAAATTACAACCATTACAACCTAATCGTATGTTATTGTGTTACTCATAACAAAGCTAAACATTTACCTCTTTTTTTATCTGTTCCTCCAGATGTTTCTTAGTACTTTAACCCTATTAAAACACTGGAAATCAAGTACTTGTTCTCTGAAGTGATCATATCTTCAATTTTATTCATTGAAGAAATAGGTACATATGTATAAATAAATGTGCATTATATGCTTTAGACAGAAGTGATACCTGAATATGAATAAGATTTGCTAAGGAAAAAAGCAGAGAAGGAGGGAAGGCACTAAAATTTGCACCTGCAGAATGGTATCAATCCTGCTTGTTCTTAGGACATTCTAAAGCTGTAAATGCATGTCAACAACAAATATTATAAATCTGTAAGACACATCAAAATAAACATTATATTAAACTCTCATGAAAAATTTTATTCTAGTACAACTACTCTCGCTTGCACACATCCTAAACAAACACTTAGTAAGTCATCAGCAGTGTTTACAACTCTTCAGTTATTTGCACTAATGTGCATATCCTGTAAAGATTCAGTACAATTTGATATGATATTATAGCATGGACAGTGGGCCAACTTAATCTCTCAAAAAGAAAGAAATCTTTCTTCAGATGTGCAGGGACCATACTTAAATCTGTAATGGTTGTGGGTTTTTTTTTTTTGTTTTTTTGGTTTTTTTTTATGGTTTACGTAAATACAGTTATAGAGTTTCCAAATGTAACTTGGGAATCATATGCATTAAATCCTATTAAGTCTTATAAACAAGTTCTATAAAGAAAATTCAAAATGAAAAAATACTTTAATGCATAATAAATTTTCTCTAGAATACAGTCACAGAACAGATTAGGTCACAGAAATATCACTGAAACATTTTATATGATTTTGCAACTACTTAATCTTTTGAGTAATTTATTTTCTATTCTATTTATTGAAGAATAAAGATAAATCTCTAAAGTCTGAAAAAAGACCTCTTAACTCTAGGCACTTTAGCTATTAAAATTTGACACCTGTAAAACTGAGTTCCTTTTCTAACTGAGATGGTAATATTTTTAGCTTAATACGATGCAATTCAAAGATTAATTAATGCAGTTACTTGCACTGGATGGATCTCAAATAATGTAGGTAGTACATTTGGTAATCTCTCTTTATAGCTAATAAAAGTGCTATAAATGGAAACTGCTAATAGAATACATAAAAGATCATTAGATGTAGTACTATAATCACAGTACTGCATTACCAGTCGCTTTTTTAATTTATAGAGCTCTGTTAACATCCACAATTTGGTTAAGTGAAATTCAAAGACATTTTGGCTGGAGAAATTTAAGTCTTAATTTTCTTACTTTCAAAAATGAAGTCTCACAATGACCTGGATATCATACTAACTAGGATCGCACAGGAACACTGAATATTTTATATTTTTAAAGAATATATTTAATATAGAAAAACAAAAAGAGACAGTTACAGAATTCTTTTGGGAGCTGTATGTCTACATTTGATCCAGAGACTGTATTGAGTCACTAGATTTTCTTTCATATTATAATCAGTCATATCACATCACCAGAGTAAGTGACAGGAGAATCAGATCCACAATCTCTTTCTGTAGGCAAAAGAACAAGATAAAGAAAAAAAAAAAATGAAATAAGAGAAAAAGAGAGTGACATACAGAATATACAAAGGAATTCTTTACATACTGTATAATGCAATCTCAATTTCTGATATCTTAGGACTCTGAAATTTTGGAAAACTCTGAGTCTGACTGTTTGATATTGATTTCAGAACAACTATGGTAGTCAATTTAAAAGGATTTGTTGTTTAACCTTTTTTTATTTTGGCCTAAGTAGTTAAAGAATTTTTTTCATTATTAGACATAGTGTCGTGACTTCTCTTCAGGTATCTGCACATATTTCACAACTCCTGGAAAATTTATTTGACTAAGTATGATTTAAAACAGAATATATAATAATAAATCATGAACATAAGCCTTTCATGTAAAGGTCTTTACGTTCAGCTGAAGTAAATGATAGCCTGAATCAGGTGAATGAAATGTTTGAATATTGGCTACTGTTTCATATGAATTGATAGTTATAAGACTTTTTTCCACTTCGTACAAGACAAACCTATTAACTTCACAGTTTTACCTAAGTGTTTCTGAAATAAAGGCCGTTGGTGTTTTTTTTTTTTTTTCCAATAACTACTAAATTTTGGGACCTAAATTTGGGTGCTAATATTAACAAAAACCTTGACAAATTCTGTATTCCAAAGTTATTCAACATGCATTTTCAACAGGCAAAGAAGTCTTAGTATGGTTTTATGAAATCAAATGGTAGACTGACCTGAACCTAGGCCTGGGGTAAACCTGATCTTTTCAAGGACACAGACATAAAAATTCACCTGCACTTCTGCTAGAGATCCCACATTTCTTACCATTTCTCCAGTCCTTCAAAAGAAATGTAAGGACAATTTTATGTCTTTCTGCTCTAAAGCCAGTGTGCAACACCTGGCCAAGTAAGTAGGTGAAGTACAGCCTTTTGCTGAGCTGCTGATGTTAAAATTATCTCCATTAAAAAATAATGAATTGGCTTTGTCTGGATACTTTTGAAAATCTACGTAATAGATTTTCTAGTTTCACATTTCTCATTTAGCCAGTACAAACAGAGTTTTGACCAGATATGGAATACGGTGCAAATTCCAATTAGAAGTTTGTATATAAATGCATGCTTAGCTGGATGCATCAATGTGTTCAACTATCCACTTCACATTGACCAACTGCCTCTTATTCACTGCTGAGCAATACATTCACTTACTTAAGATCATGTGTTCCTTATGTGTTCCTTTTCCTAACTTTTGCCTAAACATTGTGGATTTGACACCATGTTACATATTTATTATATGTGTGTATAGAAGACCTAGACAACTGTTTCATCATTTCTGTTGGGGCAAGATGAGTAAACAAGAATCAAGATTTGTACCACATCTCCCAGGGAACATTCTAAACCTTGTTAGTCTCTACTAATTGACTTGAATACTGATGAATACGAATCATTAGGTAAAATTCAGACTGTCAAAAACAAACATACAAGCCATTTTACTAAGACAATAAAAATTTTCTTCATTGTTCAATGCATATCAAATCACATTCACAGTTGCAAAAATTACATGGTTAGCTCCAGTGCTGACTTTACTGTGAGAGGCTACTACACATATGAGTTACAGTACCAACAAACACAGTGGACTTTCACTGTCTTGCAGCTGCTGCTGCATGTCAGACTGCACAGGAGCACCAACTATAGAGACAACTGTAAGAGTCTCTGACACTTAAGGTAAGTCATTTATTTTCACTGCTTTTGTCCAGAGCTCATATACAAGATGAATGTATAATGACAAATGTTAAAGAAAAGGGAAAATGCAATGAAAGGAAAAAAATATCTAATAGAATGTACAAGGACTGCATAAAGAGCAATGCCTCCTATTTTATTCTGTTGCCTCAAGACATCAGAGGCAGGTGGTGGTGGTATGGTAGTAGAGGCTAAACATTTCCACCAATATCCCATTACGTGTTGTTGCTGAGTGACAGATGGCAGCAGAGAGGCAGTCTGACAAAATGACATCTGACATAAAGTGCATACAAAGAAGAGATGTGGAACTGAATACCTCCATGTAGCAAAAATGGCACCCAGAGCCATTCATTGATCCTTGTTGAACATTTATGGAAACCAAACAGTGGATGTGAGCACAGTGCGGCAGTGGGTGGTGTTTTTCTGCAGTGGCAACAGAGACAAGTGGGTCATTTCCACTGGTGCAGATTTTTACAAGCATAACATGCTGGCTCTTGTTTGTTGCTGGCAAAAATGCATAGATAATGGTGGTGACTGTTGAAAAATAGTGTTTTGCAGCTGAGAATTTGCTCTATCACACAGTGTTATTGTGCTCTTGACGTCTGTTGTAGTTTCCATGGAAATTAATAGGAGGCTTTACTTTTAGAGCAACCTGTGTATAATGTTAGAATGTTCAAATTTTAATTGTCCTCTAGTCAGTGGCAAAATGTTTGGCCTGTGGCAAGTATTGCAATATGTCCATGATAGCGTGTAAGCACAGTAAAGCTAGTCATATCTGGCACATAGGCATTTTAACTTTCTTCTGACAGCCAGCTAACCAGAAGCTTGTTTAGATTTAGGGGGTGGTAGTGATGAGTCTTTGGCAGTTGTAGAAATAGTAGCCTAACAAATTGTAATACATATAATTACTCTCCGTATCCCCTGGTCAGCATATTTTCTGATATGTAAATTAGATGGAGCAAGCAGATGTATAACCTAGGAATCATTCCAGATTCATCTTGATAAAAGTATGGTATTCATACTGGGCAGAGTTCCTTTGTCTGTAACAATGCCACCAACAACACCAAAAATATACTCTGTATGAAAAGAAAACTATTGACCATTTCCAGGGACTACAGTCTTCGTGAAACATTTCAATCCACCTGCTGTATAATTAACAATATTATTAATCAGTTTCAGCATCACATTAAGGTGTTAAAGGCAGAGATAAAAGCAATAATGAACATAAAGAAATTGTTAAAAACTAGAGAATTTAGCTAAGCAGTAAGAAACTAGGGGAAGGTGGAGATGGCAGTAGTAGAACTTATGTTTACTAAAATGACTTTTATATGAATTTGGAAGATGCAGAGATCAGTTCCACCTACCCCCCTACTGGCTTATTGCAATTATTTCCTCCACAACTACTGAACCTGTCCCAGCCCATAAGCCACTGACATTAGATAGCATAGAAACTCCTAAAAAAAGTAATATTTTTTCTGTCAGTTAGCACAGACATCTTATTTCTTAGTCCAAAGATCAGTGCATGGGGCACCTAAAATGCTAATGTATTTTCTTCCTGTTGAGCCTTTCTGATAATTTAGCTAACTTCTAAAAGGATAAAAGTGAACATAAACTATCTATGTTATCATTTGTAATTACAGTAATTTATCTATCTGTTCACTTATTTATGTACTTTCTTGCTTACTCATTTATTTGGAAATTACCTCCAAATTGCTGGAACCAGCGCCTTCATTTGTTCTCTGCCATGGCATTGCTTATGTTTGATGAAGAAAGTTCGGCCATATTTTGTTTCCAGAGCACTCTGAGTATAGTAAATCTTGTAATGCTAGGAAACCTGATGATTTGGCATATTGTCACACAGCAAAAATCAAGCTCCTTTTTTCTTAAGTTGTTGACACAGCTAGAATGTCTTTATTAAGACATCATTTTCACTGTTTAATGATGCATTTGAGATAATGAAGCAAATCAAATCAGTTCTCAATGTGAACGTTGCAAGTTCTTATTCAATAGGTATATTATCAGAGCATTTTAAAGATGGGCATTTTTTCATGAACTCACAGAAAAACAATACTTTATTGGTTTTGAATAGATTCCTCAAATGGAATTTGTTTTTGTGTTTATTTATATATTTATTCTATCACTATAACTAGTGTTATTGTAAAAAAAGACGATCACAAATTTGAGATTGTATTTCAATACAGAAATTTTGGATCAAAAACACAGTTACAAAATCCTTTCCTCAAATAATTGCTGAAATGTTTCTGGATGTGCTCAGGCAATCTTATTTAACTTTCAAATAAATTAAAGCCTTTTATATTGTTTTCAATTAAATCCTTCATATTCCCAGGAAAAAAAGTATTCAGTGAGGATAAAGTTATCCTTGCAGAATAATTTATTTTGTATTAGTGCGTGCAGTGTTTGGTTAGAATATTTCTAATGTGATCATGAAACACATTTAGCTGACTGATACAATTTCTGCTGAATGTCCCACTGGCTTGTGAGAACTAAGGTGATGAATTACATTCTTTGTTACTAGGCTATCATGTTCATTTCAGTGGATAATGACTTATTTTGCTACCCTTACCTTTCCAAGTTCCAAGATTCATAGTTTTCTTGAAAGCTTACAGTTCTGAGCTGTTGTCATCACTCCATACAGCTTCATACCTTTTAAACCAGGAGGGCTGATCTTGATCCTCCTTCAGAAATGATGGAGCAGACTAGGACAAGATTCAAACTAGAGGAACCATTCTAAGGAAAAATTTGAATTGTGTGAGCAATACAGATGAAGTAAAGTGCGTACTTACAAGTTGGAGAGTTTTCTAGCTATTCTACTGAATGTTTAATGACATTTTGAAGTTCTTTTATTTTCAATTTATAAAACACAGTACAGGACATCTGAATATGTCCATATGAACAGACTGTAACATAACTGTTTACTGTGCACAGGTGATCAAAGGAGAGGAATGCAGTAATTTTATCACAACCTCTAGAGCAATGATTCATAATATATACTGAAATTTGTAAGTGAAATAACAAATAGGCTTTAATTACATAAAGCCATTTTCTATTTAATCTAAAGTTTTAAAGAACTCAATTTCTATCAATTTATAAGTCTAACATTTGTATAAATTCCATAATGTTTTCTGTTTTTCTGCTTTTCATTGTTGTTTTGTTTGTTGGTTGGTTTGTTGGTTTAGATAATTTTTTTTCTGAAAGTATCAGCTTTGCTTTCCTTTTGATCTGTTGGCCTTGTCTATATTTTAAATGGTTCTTAAGGTAAATTGAAATAATTTACCATACCTATTATATACTATGTCTTAGAATGTTAAGGCCTTGTGAACTAATAGTTAGATAAGCTCAGAAATGATATTGCTCCCCCTAAATCTTCAGGATTGAGAAGAAAAAGAGAACAGACCCTATTCTTAAAAGAATCTGACTAATCAACGTGGTTTGATCTCTAAAATTGCTGTTTCCTTCTTTTCAGGCTTCAACATCCTTTGGCTTCAACATCCTTTGGCTGAACTAATGTATTGGTTATTGAAAATAGTAATGTCAAAGGAAAAAATTGCTTGCATTTATGGAGACAGTCACCAGAGGGCATTTATGGACTAACTCAAGACATATTTCTGCATTCACTGTGGGAATGCTGAGAATTACGCTATGTTGATATGAAAACTAAATCACCACTTATTAATGGAAAAATTTGATTTACATTAATATTTTATTTACAAGGAGGGAAGAGAGAGACATGAGCAATATATTTAGTGGCTTCTCTAGGAATAATTTTATATTTCAGATACTATGAATTTTCACATGATCTCAGAGAAATAAAATGCAACTAGAAAAGAAAAAAAAGAGAAACAAGTAAACATTTTTCTTTCCTTCTAAATTTTATAAATGAATATTCAATATATACTTGGTGACAAAACTAGTTATTTATAAGACTAGCATGTGAATAAAAGGGTTTTTTTTTAAGATAATTTCATCTTTTGTGCTCGAAGTCATGCTAATCGATATTATTAAATAGTTGTCTTTTGATGAACATTATAATAAATATTCTAATTAAATAAAGACTTTGTAGAGATGGTTAGCAATCAGGCAATAAAAGCTGATGTTATATTTCAAGTGTAGAGCTAAGTTCAGAAAATTAAACAGTTTTTTTTTTTTTTTTTAACGTCTATGGACTTCTAAATAACTTCTATACTTCATGTACAGCCAGAATTCAAGACAAAATAACATTTTAATGTCTTTTTTTTAATCAAGGAGAATGTCTTTTTGATTAAGTTTTCCCCCGAACAGAGATATTGTCAGCATGAACTGCATGAACTGACAGAAATCCCGCAAACATATGTGTTAAATAGGAAATCTTACAAAATAAACTGTAGGCTCTGTGGTAATAATCAAATACTGAGGTAGTAGGATCCAAAAATAGGAAATTCTAAGTTTTAGTTTTTAGTAAGGCAGTTGAACAGAAAGAAAGTGCAGGGTGAAAAACATTATCCAAATTAACAGAAAAGACCCAAAGTTCTGTTTGAATGTAAATGATCTCATGTGAGTGCAGGTCTTATCAAATACCAGAGTAGAAATTGTGGATTTAAAATTTCAGATTGGTGAATGTAGCTTTAACATTTGACTTTTTTTTCCACAGTAATCAGAGGTGTAGGTAATAATATATTTAAGGCTGAATCTTTTTATTATTATTATTATTATTTTGACACATGGTTATATTGCATGGTTTTTATTTTCCACAGTAATTTTCCCTTTGGAAAAACTTATATTTTGTTTATTGAAGAGTACAATTTTCATATCCATATTTAAGACAAAGTTTACACTACAATGTAGTCCAGTTGAAGGTCAAAATTTTCCCACACCTTCCATTTGTTATACCCTTCCATGGTACAATCCTGCTGCAGTAGTCCAGTGCCATCATGTGACATTTTGAGTTCCCACTTTTATCCTTCAGTGTGAATCAGATATTCCTCCAAATGTTCTGCATGAATTAAAATTATTTTATTCATATTAATCAGATCATTCCAAATCAAACGAATTCACAATAAATACATTGGCTGTGTAACAGAAATGCAAAATTATCAAAAACTATACACGTGAAAACTTCAAATTGCAATTTATCTGTATTTCTCTGTGATGTTTAGAGTTAATTAATTAAATGCTTTGAAGCTCACGAGAATCACCCTGATAAACCACTGCATGAAATACGATTGAGAATAAGGGGTTAGTGTTGACAATGCCCTGGTTCGGGAGGCAGGTTCAGGACTCTTCAGCTGTTGTTTCATTTAACAAAAGGAGATCATGGAGGTTGCCAGCAGGATAACCACAGACCAGATAATCTGCAGTGTTCTATTTAAATTAGAATCCTGAATTACAAATACCTCCTGTAACGTATAAAATGACCTAATTCAGTGACTGCCACAATTGCATTACTGATAAAAAGAAAATAGACAATTTCTCAACTGTGATCTTGATAAACATACATTTTATTGGTAGCGATTTTACTTGGACTATATTTAATGTACTCATATTCAAAACATTCTTATAGAGACTAGGGTCTTAATACTGTAACCATTTTCAACATAAAAATAAATTAAATAAAAAAACATGTGACAGCTTTGCTCTTTTCTTTCTTTGCCCACAAAAAGTTCCAGAGATGTGAATTGTATATTATCTTGTATAGTCTCCTCTCTAGTTCTCTAAATGTTATGTGACGCGTTAGGGAATACACATTATAAATCTTTTGGAGTAACCAGTTTAAGAATATCATAGGTTTATATGCATAGGTGCATAGTTTTATATACTATGCATATATGCATTGGTTTATATGCATAGTATGCACTACTGTGCCTATACATATAAGCATTGCTATTCTCTATGTACAAGCTGCAAACTTTTCAGTTGGTAGTTTTTCTTCTTCACTTCGTAAATCTCAGAGGCTGAAGATGTACAAACTTCAGAAATGTGGATTTTTTTCAGATTTTTTGTAACATTTGTGATTCTTTAAGGAAGAATGGGTTGACATTAATAAAGTTATCATAGATCTAGAATATTTTACCTAGAGGAGCTAAGCAGATTATTAAAGAACCTTAAATACAGGCAGTTATCAGAGATATCACATCATAAACAAAATTAAAGTGTCACCAATATAAGAATGGAAACTTCACCAAAAAGTAGTTTCTCTGAGATGTCTGTGACATAACTAAGCTTTTTATTTGAGAGAAGCAAGACCAGAACAACCACAGTGAAAGTGTCCAAAGAAGGTAGGCTCTGTGATCCAGAAAGAAAAGGTAAAGTTTGGCTTGGAACAGAAATGGAAATAGAAACAGGAAGTAGGAATTGAGAAAAATGAATGTAAATCTGGGACGCAGAAACAGTGAAAAAAAAAGGAGAAAACAGAATGAGACAAAAAAAAAAAAAAAAAAGAAAGAAAGAAAAGAAAAGAAAAAAAAAAAAAGAAAGAAAGACAGAAAGAAAGAAAGAAAAAAGAGAATGTAGAAGAAGAAAAATGAAGGATCAAGACAATTCTAGGACTCAACAGGAGAGTTAAGGCTGGCAGGACATCAGAACAATAGACTTTCTCCAAGCCTCTGCATTTGTGCAAAGCAGTCAAAGCAGTCATCACACTCATTCTCATGTAAAAATATAGTAGATTACCATAACCACCTCTGGTTATCTTAACTGGTTGTCTTAACTAGAGAAGCATGATACCAGGAAAACAAGTAAATGATTTCAGGGCTCCTAAAAGAGGGAGTGAGCAGTACTGAAAATGAACTGTTAAATTAAGTGATTGCCATTTTTCTCTAGGACTTGTTTAGGATCTGATGTTATTTAGTGTTTTCATTAATAACTGCTGGAAAAATAAATTTGGTTTTGAAATTTTCCAATGACAAAAAAATAAATTAAAATATTACACTTCTATGCATCCAGATATATAGGAGGGAAATTAAAGAAACGTAATGAAAGGTATATAGAAAATCATTATCTGGAAATAATGTCATGAATAAAAAAAGAATTTGTTAGGTTGAATTGATTCTTGTCCTTTGCAAAGAATTATTGAAGTAAGCAATCTTCAACTTTTGATCCTTGGATTTATCAAAGTATTTCTAGGAGAACCATGTAATTTCTAACACCATTGCACAAGAACCTAGTATGATTATTTTACTACTGTATGTAGTTCTGGTTATCCATAATCACTGAATTCAAGCCCACTGAAACCAGAGAAGAGCCACTAGGATGTCTGGAGTGGATCTTAAAGGAAAGGATTGATAGAGATTGCCAGGGTAATGCAGAAATAGTTCACATAAATGCTCCAGACAACTCCAGACAACTCAGGATCATATGGGAACATCAGGAATAGCATGCCTGTACTCCAGGCAAGATGTTTATCTGGTTTTAAGGGCTTGATAAATGTACATAATGCTTGTCTTTGTGCTGGCATGTTAGTCTCAGATTCTTTCCAGGAAAGGTAGCAAAAAATATAGAAAAAAAAACTAATGGAAACAGTGCCTGTATAGGTGTACAGGTTAACATCATTTCCTCTTTATGTGTTTATTAGCTGTATAACTGTATGGAATTATATAGCATAACCGAAAAACCTCCAAAGAAATGAAACAACCCTTCCTCACATCTGAACTCTTTTCTTAAAGGAAATTAACTCTCATGAGTGGCAATATTTTGTTCAATTAAGACTTTATCTAATCTCCATGGTTATGCCTCTTCATCACCACCATTAGAGAATTATGGGAAAATAAGGAATTTCACTGTAAGAAGTGCTAAATTCAGATTTTCATTTATATTCATTGAAATAAATATTTTAAAATATTTTTTTTAAATAATAGTGAAAAAGTATGAACAGAAAGAATTTTTGGATGCTGTAATTTATGACTTCATAGCTGACAGATTGGCTGACAAAGATTGGTGATGCTCTGGATAATAAATCTGAACCCATCTGTGGGAAAAGAAACACTTAGAATGGCAGTTTTGGAACCTCTGCTAGACAAAGGTACTGGCAGAATGTTAGAAACATCTGAGGTTGAATGGTGAGATGAGCAAGTGAAAGTCTTAAGAGGAGTTACTGTCCTATTGAACTTAAAGAATTTTGAGTGGGCTGATTTGTTCTAGAGGTCTTCTCATTCAGTGGGTAAAAGTGAGCCTAATACATTCATAAAGAAAATCATAAACTCACAGTTTTTTTCATTGAAACACTACAGTCTGTGATGAATTACAGTAGTTAAAAGGTATTAGTGGACAATTATGATATAGCAGCTCTGCAGACTTGCATTAATCACCCTGGGTTTTGCTGTGCATTGTTTTATAGTAAGTTGCAATGGTGGTAGAGAGCATCCCAGCCCTCCTGGCAATCACTGCTGCTGAGACAATCATCTCTGGTAAACGGACATGTGAATTTCATAAACCCACACCCAAAGTTGGAACATTTCTACAGACTCCCTGTGAGCAGTGTGCAACTTTCCTAACATCCAGTCTGGAAACAGTTGTTCAGGCAAGGCCCATGCTGTTCTTTACTTTCCTTTTTGTAGCAATGCAACATAAACCATCTATTGGAAGTGCTTAGACTTGTAACATTCAGAGTACATGTCTTTACTTGTCTAAGCATCAGTTTCCCAGTACATTAAGTATGGTTAAAATATTTAGCTGTAAGTACGATTGCAATTCGCAAAAAATTTCTAGCACTCACTGTTAGGCACTTCATTGTGATTTTTTAAAAGTCACAAGTGGAAATATGAGTATGAGAGGACATATTTTTCACATTTCTGGAAATAACCACATCATGAATAATGAAATTTCACGACTTTGAAAATGTCATTGTATTCTTCTAAATCAATTGAAGATTAGAAAACATTTTTTGCTGCTGTTGAAAACAAATAAATAAAGTCTTCTTTATGAATACTTTGCTCAGTTCCAGCAAAGTTCAGCAGTGTTGGATGCTTGATTCATTTGTGTTATAAAATAACGTTGCTTCAACTTTCAAGACTGCAGTGATAATAATTAACACTTTCTATCTTGGTATTCACTGCTAGAACCACTAACACTAGTGGCATTGTTAAAAGTTCCTAATCTGAATGTTGCTGAGGTAGACAAGATGCATGATTTTGGATCAGAGTGTAATATCATTTAATCCTGGATTTACTTTCCACCATTTTTCCTGGCTTCTCCGTTAAATGGATCTCTGCAGAGATTATTTTGGGAATCAAAATGTTAACTATTCATTAGAATGTACTGTGCAAACTTAGAAACACGATGAATGGTATTTTAAGCATAAGCATTTAAAACATATCTGTTCTGTGTTTAAATGTCAGAACAAAGCATATTACAGGAAAAACACCTACAAATGCAAAAATGTAATAAAACCACAAAATATGGGTTAAAAATTTCCATATTTGATCTGGGTAGCAAATTGTAGAGAGAGCAAAAACCCCCCACGCATAACCATAGCTGCCAATTCTGGATCTTCCAAAAAGCAAGGGCAGGATACCAAGTACATGATTCTGCCTCGTGCCAAGCAAGCATCTATGAAAATGTCACCTTTATGCAAGTGAAACACAAAACGAGTAGAATTTGCCCTTAAATGTGAGGGGGAAAATGTTCTGAAAATAAACAAAATGCTTTTTACTGCTAATTAAAACATGAATCAATAAATATTTTCAAAGTTAAATAATACTGTTCCTCTCAAGCTGAGCACCAATCTGCTGGGCTGCAGCCAGGAGAGAATCTTTTCTAGCATAGTTACAAACAACTGATGAGTATAGTGGAAAACAGAAACATGAATACAACTTTCACAGTAATTCAAACAAAACTGCATGACTTTCAAGTATCATTTAAAGGTTCTTTACCCTTTCCACCTCTTTGCATAGTGGTCAGCACATTGCTGGGGAGATAATGACCTACAAGCAGCCAGATTACTGGAATTAAGATGTCAGTTTCAAAATAAACACCAGTTGGTTCAACAAAGCCTTCAGCTAGGATTATGAAGGGGCTAGGAAGGCATTTAAAGTCCAGCTGAAGCAGAGTTACTGTTTCTGAACCAAACACATGCTGTAGCATCCTACTTTACTGTAGACTTACCAAACTGCTGTTACTGATTACTTGAAGCTGATTGCTCGAACTAGCCTAGGAAGATGCTCAAGATACAAGCCTTGTTTTAGATGCTGAATCCTATCAGTTTCTCTTTTCTTGTCCTCTTGGACTTGAAATCCTTGGTTTTCCCATAAACATTTTTTTCACAAGTGGGGCCATGATTAGAGAAGCTGATCCCCAATGGCTATCATGTACTCTTGTGGCTTTGTGTATTGATTATGGAATGACATCCACAGTAGAGAAGGTATAGCTGGGGCAATAAGGGTCACTTGAATTATTGAAAAGTGGCTACCCAGATTTCAGAGGTTTCTTTGTTTTCTCTCTTGCACCCATTCTGAGCAGAACAAACAAACAAAAACCCACAGGTATCCCCCGATTCTCAAAAGAATGTAAAAAGTCCCTATACCTGAATTGTAGGAACCTTTGAGGAAACTGCATTCCATGATAATCTCCATTTAATTCTGTTTCTCTCTTACAGCATTTCTTAAAAATATATATATATGTCTTTAAAAAGCACAGTCATACTAAGACAACGTTTAATTAGAAAAAAACTTGTAAGCTCATTCTAATTAAATGCATGTATGCCACCAGTGAAACTGAAATGTCCTGGCATGTCCAAAAAGTAATGATCCTAGAAAATATCACTTGCCACAGAACTTACAATTGAATAACTGATTAAGCAGGTTTGACTTAAATGTAGATTCTCTGATTTGTGTTAGGTCTAAAGGTCTAGGTCTTATGCACATGTACACACATGATCTTGTGCCACTACATCCCAAAGGGTTATTGTATGTCAATAGTTCTGGGCCCACTTATTGTATTATGTTTTACATCCACAAGTCTAAGCAATGTTAAGTAGTGTATATGGTACAATAAATTTTCATCCTCGATATTCAACAGATCAGTATGACTGCATTACAGCTCAAAAAGTCTTTGCAGTCTTTGCTGACATTATTTCAAATTTCTGGATTGTATAACAGCCCTGACAGATGTACCTGGACTACCTACAGTACTTGATTTTTTAAAGTTGTTTGACCAGCAGAAAAGTTAACAAGGAAGCTACTTCTGAGTCTTCCTGCCAGGCAAGAGATGAAGGATTCAGTCCTGTCCCTGAGACACTGGACAGATTTCTGCCACATATAGGAATGTTCTGATCTCAGAATGGGTCTGGCCAAGGATTTACTCAGTGCATGCCTACACCTAATCTCTACTCTCAAGAAGACTCTCTATTCCAGATTTTTACACTGCATCTCCACCTTCTGCTCAGTCGCTCTATCTTGGCTGTCTCAGTTTTGCATGCCTACAGCTCTGCTACTCCTTTGTGGGTAATGTGGGAGTAAATATATATATGTATATTATATGTATATAATGAAACACTTGGTTGATGGGTTTTGCAGCACTTAGGGAGTGCTGGAAAATGCTGTACAGTATGGAGAGTCAGGTAGTATAGGAATGTGAAGAACAGTAAGAGGTACCAAGTAGTAGTTCCAGTCACAGTGGGTTGATGGCATGGGCTGATGGACCCTGAGCTGACTCCCAGTTCTGGGTACGTTTCTGAAGGTTGTGCAACCTCTGCTTTGGTGTAGCTTATGGCACAGCATAGGAGAAATCATATGGGAGCACTCAGGTATGATGGATGGCAGAACACACATCCCACAAAAACATTTGAGAATCCTATTTATTATTGCAGTTAATCTTAATATGAACACGATTAAGGTATACTGAGATCTAAGTAGTTTGATCTATTTTTAAGCGAAATAAAAGATGGAACTCGCTTTCACACTGCCATAATTTACATTCCCTTTGTGGTGAATTGCGGCAGGATGCAAAAGAAGTTGCATTATATAAGCATAAAATATGGAATGGTAGAATTAAGAGCAAATTAATTTGCTAAACTCCGCTTTAATGGAAAGTTTGAAGAGTCACTGTAACTACTGCATGGCAGTAGGGGTAGGCTGAAGAAGATAATTATATGAATAAGGTTATATTATTAGAAAGAGCACTACTCTGCTTCCAGCTGCATCACTTCAAACATGCTTAATGGTACTTTCCTTTCACTGTCTTTTGTTCTTAAAGCATAGGACGCAGGCATATAGATAAATATGCCCACTGCTCACTCGCTCATTTCCTTGCTGTTAGATTTACTAAAAGCATGCAAGAACATGGACTAGAACACCACGCATTACATCATTTCCTTTGTAATGTGCAAGGAGTATTTACAATTCCTGTATGACAGTTCCTTATTTAGTATTAGTACTTTAACTGTTGGTGCTTTATTTTCTTTTACACATTACTTCATTTCACTCCTCTAAAATAGGTTCAAACACAGAATGAAGTGTGATCTGATAGATAAAATAAAAGTTGAAAATTGGAGGCCAAATTCATTTTTGTGCTCTCTGGAATATTCATAAGTAGTTTCAAATAAGCAAAATAAGAGAAATAGTCCTAGCCTTACTCTAGGGAGTAAGTAAAAAGATTTCAAAGCATTGCTTTAGTACAGTGGGCGATATATGTTCCTCACACAGCGAAAAAGCTATAGAACAAAATCTGGAGGTTATAAAATAGAATATACATATGAAACCAAACTTAATATCATAGAATATAATAATAGAATCACCAAGTTTGGAAAAGACTTCCAAGATAATCCAATCCAAGCATCCAACTACCACCAGTATTTCCCCACTTAATCATGTCCCTTAGTACAACATCTAAACATTTCTTGAACACCTTTGGGGATGATGACGCCTTCCTGGGCAGCCCATTCTAGTGTTGTTGTAACTTCTGTATAGCTAATGCAGTTTGATCATTATTAATTCAGACTATTTATACACTGTTTCTTTACTTGAACCTATCTGTTTTTGTACATTCTCTGCCTCTTCTAATGAATGATTAGTTACTCAGTGTTTGACCAGTTATTCAATGATATCTTATATTAGTATTCTCTGCAGTATTACAGATTTCTTCAGAATTCTGTTATGCTTATTAAAGCATCTAAAGGATATAAAAAGAAAATGATTTTATCTTCACAAAGTTCTTTGAAGATAGATGGTGTTATTTTCCCTGCCTGTGAGTGAGAATCTGGGGAACAGAGAAATAATTAGTTTAACTCAAAAAAATACTGCTGCTCTGGAAGAAATAGAATAGGATCATCCAATGAAGGACTGCATTATAATACATATATGCAGAAATATTAATTGAATTATTATAAGAAATACAATATGTATAATTTTATTGATTAATTAACTGAGAAAACAAACATTTCATGTTCAGAACAGTTTCAAATTAAAATAACATTGGAATTCAAGATCTAGAAGTAGGTACTTTTAGAACTATAATCTTTCTGATATCTGAATTCAAATCACTAACTTTTTATGTGAACCAGGATTGGTTCTGGTTGAACCATTATGAACGTAATAATTTCATACCTCATTTCTAACCACAGAAGAACTGGACTCACTGGACTATTGCTTTCAGTTCTAGATCTAGAGCCTAATGATTGGACTGCTCTGCTTTGTTGTATCTTCCTACTTGCCTCTTCCTTAAATCCCACTTTAACCTTCTCTTCATGGTATATACAAACTGATTCTTTTTCCCTCTTTGAATGTGCAGTTCAAGCTTTTGTTACTTTCCTCCTCTTCCCAAGATTTATTTTAGCATATTCTGTGCAGAAGCTCTGTAAAGTAGCTTTCTTTATAGGAGGCAGACTATGCAGAGTCAAGACTTTGAACTCAGATATATATTTTTTAATTTTTGTAGCTACGCTAATGTACTGGATCTGTTGCTCACCAATGCAAGGGAGACATTAGGATTGGAAGCTGCCTGGGCTGTAGTGATCACAGAATGGTGGAGTTCACACTCCTGAGAGGCGTGGAACAGACAAAGTGTAAAATCAGGAAGCTTAATTCTAGGAAAGCTGATTTCATCTTTCAAAAACAACTACAAGAAAAAAAGCCTGGGAAACTGTCCTCAAAGACAAGGGAGTGGAGCAGAGCTGACGGATCTATAAGGAAGCTTTCCTTAGAGCATAAAAGCTCTCTATCTCCAGGTGGAGGAAGTCAGGAAAGGAAGACAAGAGCTGGGCATGGCTGAACAAGGCCCTGGTCATCAAACTGGAGAGCAAGAAGAAAATGCACAGGCAGTGGAAGCAGAAAACCTGAGAGGAATATAGGGATGCAGCTAGGCTGTTTAGGGATAGGGTCAGGAAGGTAAAAGCTCAACTGGAAATGGACTTGGCAAGGGCTACAAAGAACAGAAAAAGTTTCTACAGGTGCATCAACCAGAAAAGGAGAGTTCAAGAAGCCATAGCCCCCTAGTAAGCAATTCAGGCAAGCTAGTAACAACAAAGAGAAGGCTGAGGTAGTCTATAATTTTTTGCCTCAATCTTCATTGTCAACTGCTCTTCAAAAAAACCCTCAAGCAGACGGGTCAGAAGGTGAGTAAAGGGGTAACAATGTCCCTCCCACTCTAAGTGAAGATCAGGTTTGTGACCACCTGAGGAACCTGAATATCCATAAGTCTACAAGCTTCAGTGAGATGCATCCCAAGGTTCTGAGGGAATTGGCTGATGTCACTAATCCACTCTCCACAATATTTGAAAAGTTATGGCAGTCAGGTAAAGTCCCTGGTGACTGGAAAAAAGGCAGTTTTGCACCCATTTTTAAGAAGGGTAGAAAGGATGACCCAGGGAACTACCAATCTGTCAGCCTCATCTCTGTGCCGAGGAGGATCATGGAACAGATCCTCCTAGAAGCAATGTTAATCTATGTGTTAGAAACACGTAGAGGACAGGGATGCGATACAAGACAACCAGCATGACTTCAACAAGGGCAAGTCCTTCCTGACTTAACTGGTGGCCTCCTATGATGGCAAAACTGTAACAATGGACAATAGAAGAGGCACTGATTTCATCTATCTGGACTTCAGCAAGGCATTTGATGTGTGGTCTCCCAAAATATCCCTCTCTCCAAATTGGAAAGATATGGATTTGATGAGTGGACTATTTGATGGATGAGGAACCGGCTGTGTTGTATGCAGAGAGTAGTGGTCAATGTGTCAATGTCCAAATGGAAATCAGTGATGAGTGGTGTCCTTCAGAAGTCACTACTGGAACTAATGCTCTTTAATATCTTCATCAATGACATCAACACTGGCATCAAGAGCACCCTTAGCAAGTTTGTGGATGAAACTAAGCTGTGTGATATGGTTGACACACCTGAGGGATGGGATGCCATTCAGAGACCTAGAGAAGCTTGACCAGTGGGTTCAGGTGAACCTCATGAAGTTCAACAAATTCAAGTGCAAGGCCAACTAGCAATTCAAGCTTGGGGGCAAAAAGATTAACCACAGTCCTGCCAAAAAAGACTTGGAGGTGGATGGCAAGGTAGATGTGAGCCAGTAATGTGCCCACGCAGCCCAGAAAGCCAACCGTATTCTGGACTACATCAAAAGATGTGTGGCCAGCAAGTCAAGGGAGATGATCTTGGGTACGACTCAAGTGCTCAAAGCATGCAGACAGCCAGTGCATGGAGTCTGCATGCTTCCAAGAGTAAAATTCCCAGGCAGCTCCCAGTCTTCTTTTTATGCTTGGGTAAAGATTCTCCCTGCAGAAAATAATTGTGGATCTTCAGGTTAACAACTCCAATATTATTATCAAAGCACAGCTCATTTATAATGTTTGAAACATTGCTGTGATAAATCACAAATCAAGTTATCAATGTAACTTATTTCATGTTAAGTGACAGCAATTTCTGAATAAGAACTTTTCTTTTATAATTATAAACATATTCTAAGTAACATTTCCTGCATATTAACACTTCTTTGCTATAGATTTTTAAAATATTTTAGATATAATTTTTGATGTTGTTTGCTATTTCTTAAGTGAATTTCACATTTTATTCAAACATTTTTCTTTCAAATCAAACATACTCCTATCTATTGACTTGATAGAAACTTTTGATTGTTGTTAAGGTTTAAACATATTTCAGGGATGAAGAATTACTTATGAAACTTAACTAATTAATGTGATCATCAATAAATGTTCATGAGAAATTAGCAGATTACTGGACACCCAGAAATTATCTTCTTGAGAAAAAAAGTAAAATAATACTAAATGAAAAGTTTCGCTATCACTGGTTTTCCATTCAATTTTCAAAGAAATCTACCAATTTGTTTTTATATAAAAAAATTTCTGAAATAAATCTCTTTACCTACCTTGATATCTTTCTGACAACCTCCTAATCTCTCCAAAATGCTGGTTAAAAAGTGCACCACTAAATCAGCCCGTCATCAATTTTGCCTTTCACCACAACAATTCAAAGATGTGCTTCAGCTAGATAATTTAAAGAAACACAACTTATTAAAAGAACATCTGCTGCTATAATTCATAATGTATAATATAACCTCACACTCAAATTTGAGTTTGGTAGTGTCTTCCAATAATAGGTTGCGAGAAATTCTGTCCTGGGATGCCACAAACAAAGCAGCAATAAAATATTAAGAGATACAATCACAGATTTAATGAGGAAAAAAATATATATATATATCACTCTCTTCTTTGAATACTGAACAATATGATGCCATGCAGAATCTTTTTTAAACTGCCTGTTTCAATTTTAAGTATGTACTGGTTTCTCAGGACATAATTTCCTGAGATTAGTGAATATGAATGAAAGTGCTAAGTGCTGACAATTTGAATTCTCACTTCCTTTAACACTCAAGTGCTAAATATTGCCCAAACTTTTGCTAAAATGTTAAGTATCTATCTTTTTTTCCACTAGTAAATTGCCACTGATTTGAAGATCTGACAGCTATAGCCATACTATAGTAGGAAGAACAGTTATTGTACAGGAGAGGTAAGCTCCAAATCATGATGAGAAAAAACAACCCGCGTTCATAAGCAAAGGAATTGCTCTACTTCTGAGAGAGAATAAGAAAGTAAGTCAATGTGGGATCAGCCTGAGCAGATGGATCAGAAGATCAGAAGTATAATGGGTAGTTGCTTGTGGTCTTCATTGATAAAATGAATTCTTGCACTTTTTTTTAGGTGTGGGAGAAAGGGAAGCTGAGGAATGTAAGCATTTCCAGGGACTAATTCTCTCTGAACGTCTGTCATCAAGTCAGTCACTTTTGTTACTAAAATTCAATGCATGGTTTGATGTGTATGTGCTTAGTGTAAATGTACTGTAAGAGGAGGAAATTGGGAATAGGAAGCTTATAGGAGATCTGCAGAGGTAAAGTGGATTAGATAAAGCCTCAGCTTGCATTTAGAGAACTGCTATTTGTACTGTCTGGCAATTAAAAGAGTTTGCTTCTAGGCAATTGCACAAGAACATGGGTACCTTTTTGCTAGCTTCCTGCATGCAGTCAGGCAGAAAAAGTCTCTTCTGATGCACATGAACAATAATGAGGAGTAGGAAAGGAGTTGGTGGAAAGCGGGTTCGCATTTTTAAATGGAAAAGTTATCCACTCAGCAACAAAGGTGGTGAAGTTCCCAGTTTGAAAGTACTTTACAATCAGAGGCCTCATCAAGAGAGTCATTTTCAAAAAAGCACCACACTCCCTCATTGCAAATGAATAAAAAGCTGAGAAAACAAGCAGAGAATAAAGCTACTCTCAGCCTGGGGTTGGCTCCGTAGTGTGGCCTAAATCAATCCCCATCCTTTTTTATGCAGAGTGCACTTACATGCTGATGTGATGGCACAGTTTTGTATAAGAGGTCTCAGGTTTGGCAACTTATAAGTGGCTTATACAGTTCTTAAAATTCTTTAAAGAATAACTTTTCCATAATAAATACAATTGTATACTGTAATTATTAAGTAAGATTCTTCCCATTAGGAATTGAATATTCTATTTTTATGTTTTCTTGCTTTTAAAGAAATTGTACTCTCATAGAATCTCATGATCATTGCTGATTACTATATTTATGGTATAAAATAATGGAAAAGTAAATGGTATCTTAAGACCAATGCAACAGACTATACAATACTCATTTTCAGGGCTTCATACCTTTAGTACACAGTGTAAGTAATTCGGTATTGCAGTTACTTTCAGTAAAAATTGGGAAAAATATTTGATGTGAAACTTGAAAGTTTTGTTTCCTTTCATTTGCCTCCTTGAGTCTTTAAGGCCTTCCAACTCTTTACCAAAACACTTTTTTGAAATGACAGTTTAAAGTCTCTCATATTTAAATGTCTCCAAAATTATGCTTGAAGAAAAATACAAAATATTGAAAAGTGTGACAAAATGGAAAAAGTGTCACCACAACTATGTGAGTATATTTTAATTTGCATTTTTGCAACTCATTTAAAAAGAGCTATCTTCTCAAAATACCAACTAGGTAGCAAATGCCCTAAGAAGAAGATAGTACACTTGTGGTTACCCTGAATTATGAGTTTGCACCTCTCTTTTCTTCATATACTGGTCTCTGTATAAAAATACAAAAATACAAGGATACAAGGTTAAGAATGTGCAATTGAATTTATCATATTACAGCAATATCCTGAAGTTTTTCTTCTAAACAGAAAACTGACTCATCAATTAAGAGATGGGAAATCTAAAATAATAACTCAAAATATTTTAAAATACCAATCTTTTAAAATATCTATCTTTTAAATGTGACAGTACAGTACCATAACATGACACTCCTACATCATGTTTTTGGTGATGTATAAATCAGATGGTGACAAACACCAGTAGCACTGCATTTGTTGCTCGTGATGTTCATAATCCTCAGTTTAGGAATGCAGATATATAAGAACTGTCAGAGACTGCACTGCCTCAACTATAGAAGAAGAATACACTATGAAAAGGACAAACTTTTTTTATCTGTTCATATACTTCTGCTACTGGAACTAAAAGATGTTTGTTCGTGGTATGTTTCTTTTTTCTTGGTTGATTTTTGTTTGTTTTTGAGACTGTTTTCTGTTTGGAGCTTACAAAAGAAGTATCCATTCACACATCAGAAAATAACTTAATATCCTAAGTGTGTGTCCTGGTTATCAGGTTTGTGGCTACTAGACTAGGTACCATTGTCAATGTTCTACCTGCTATTGCTGTTACAAGAGAAATACAAATTTGCAAAACCAGAAGATATTTTCAAAAGTCTGTCTTCTTAAAAATTTCGTATTTTCAGAAAATATTATAAGGACTGTAAGTTTCAAATCTAATTTCTACTTCAGTAAATCTAGCATAATTTAAAAATGACAGAGGAACAGGCGGTGAATGTCTGTGCTTAAATATCATAATCTGTTATTCCTTGCTTCCCTAACATGGCTAGTTTTGTAGATCATGCTTCCTATGCTAGTTCGATATTCATTACCCAGACCTCATTTTCTTGTGTGGTTCAAGCTATCAGGTGTCCAGATTCCGTGACAGCAATTTTTTGAAGTCCCGAAGCTGCTCAACCCCCACATTTAAACAAGTGACAGTAGGCACTAACCTATAGGCACTAACCTTATAGGCACTAACCTTTAAAAGATTTGTATTCCAATAGAGATTCTTCTTTCAGTAACAGTAGTTAAAATCCAAATATCTCAAATGAGTCAAGTTTAAGACAATGTAAACAGCAGAATCTGATTCTTTACACAATTTTAGATCTGTGCTACAGCACAGAATATTTAAAGTGGTAGAATCAATGTCGTATTTGCACTAATAAATTAATATTTTATGCTTTGTTCCTTCGAAATGAAAATTCTAGAGAATTTAAGTGTATATAGATATATGAAATAACTTGGTTTTTTTTTATATATATACATACTTTATTGTGTATATATACATGCACACATCAACGTGTCATAATACTTAAATAATGTAATTTTAACTTCCAGAAAACAGAAAAAGAAAAATAAATGGATTTCTAGCATATACTTACTTGTAGTTAATCTCCCATAAGATCTCTTTGTGATATACTCTCCTTGTGATCCACTTATCAGGGTTCTCTAAAATTTTCATGTAGGTGCCAGAGAAAGACTAAGATTGAAAGCTCATAATTTCTATTCTTCAATGACTCTCTCAAATGAGTCTTTTCTGCATAGGCCATTGTGTCAAAACAATCTGTGAAGGCCAAAATGTTTCTCAAGCATTATATTATAATGATTTGATTTTTTATCTAGAAGTTGGAGAATATGAGTTCTGTTCGCACAAACCTACTTTAAAACCTGCATCTGGTGACAAAGTAGACTCACATGGCACAGGATTGACTTTTCTTTATCTTTTCTGGTTAGGACATAAAGCAATAAAGGGATCAGAGAGACAGTGAGCAGAAGGCAACTTTAGCTCACAACCCTGTAATGAATATTTTCTGCTCAAAGAGTCTGAGACTAATTTTGAAAAGTCCTAATTTTGAATATTGGAACATTTTCCAAGCAGATGCATGATTCTTTCCTCTCAGTATAGTTTGTGTGCATGTTATCCTAGTATCCTGTGATGTAAGAATTTTGGGGGAGAATTGGTAAACATTCCTTAGAGATAATTATCAAATGCATCGTTAACTGTATAAAAGGAATGTATCTGTATAAGCACAATGTCGAATTTCACCACTGGGTGAGAAAGTACAATGGTCTTTCCGTACTCGTCAGTTTATATTAATTTCTACAAGTTTATATGAGTTTGAGCAAGTTTTCAAGGAAAAAAAGTATTTCTGTTGAATTTTAATATGAAATCTTAGATTCTTGTCTCCCCTTTTCAAAGAAAAGCTCTTTTTAAAAAGGGCCTTCCTAAATGAGTGGGACAACATTTACAGAGCACCATTTGTGCATTCAGTAACAGTCCTCACACTGTCTGTTAAATGGAATTGGCCTTCACTTCTGTTTCTGAATGTGATGAATGGCATCATTCAATAATATATGTTTGTCAAGTTGCAATCTTGAGCAGTGTTAAGCACAGTGTTAAGCAAGGTTCAGTCTGCATATAAAATATACTCTCTTATAAAAAAAAAAAAAAAAAGAAAGACAGAAAATGAGAGGAAAACTTTGATGTAGCTATATGCATTATCAAAATTATGGAAAGGATATTGTATCACATTGGGTTACTATACATAACCTAGTGAGAAGAATTCTGCCTTGAGATGTAAGATTTTAATAAATAGTGCCCTTATTCATAAAAAATCCTCTGTTATTTAGGAAAATGGGCATAATAACACAAGAAGGAAGACATATTATTTATTTACATGGATTAAGTAATAAAAATGCAGGACACTGGGCATAAATGCCTGGCTCAGAATGAGGAGCCTTTTCTGTCAGCATTTTCAGAATAAATGAGGAATTGTAGTTCCTAATACAGAAGTAAATTTTATTTTATTTTTTTTTCTGAGATGAAAATTGACAAGACATGCATTTCTCAGTAATTTCCTAATAAATTTAATTTGTTCAAAAAGTATTTAAATAAGACTATGATCTTCTGTAAAGAGTAATGAGACTAATGAATAGTGCTAATCATTGCTGTTTAAGACATGGTCATGGCAAACCAGAGAAAACGCAATTAATGACATATTGAATGGATCAAACTTTATTTGCACAAAATCTACTCTCTCAGGAGCATTTTCTATTAACATTGCTTTCTGCAAGTGATAGAAGATTTAACCTTGGTGTATCAGATAAGTCGTTGATCTGTCATCAGACTTTTTCCTACCTCCCACAGCATTGCGCTTCAAAAGTTTGTTTGGAAATGAAACCAAATTCTATGTTTCCTCTACAGATGGTTGACCTCTTTCAGTTAGTGACTGCATTACTCATTTAAACAATTATACAGGTCAGAATAGTGTAATCTAAATTATTTAGTCTCTGGGTGTTTTTCAGACACCACTGACAGTCCGAGAGGATCCAGCTGCTGGTTGTACCTGGATTTGAACTCTACAAGATAACAGAGTTTTAGTTAGGGTTTTCAGTCACGATATATTGCTTTGTCTACAAAAATACATACAATGCTATCAGCTACTCCTGACATACCACAAAGATGGTAGATATCAAAACATGCAAAAAGTAAGATACTATATTCCTAGGCAAAGTTTTTAAAATAGTTTTTACTTCATTTGAATAAAAATACCTGGATGCTCCTTCCTCATGCAAATCTAAAAAATACCTTTTTGTTTGTCCCCCACAGGGAGCAATTCAAGTCTACCAAACAGACTAGCAAAATATTATGATAACCTTTTCTATCCTAATTTGTACTGGAGGCTGTGTGTGTGCTAGGATCAACATTAATTACTGTATAACATTTCAGCTGTGTAGTTCATAGAAATGTCAGGGAGTTAGCTAAAGGGGATGTAGGGTCCTGATAGCAGCAGGGGGTAAGTGGCCTCAGTCATTGTGTAGCATGTGGATGATGGGAATTTGCAAAAATAGAATCCATAGCGGAGGTGTTAAAGCTAACTAACCCCAATAAAAAGTTATGTTTCGCCAAGAAAACCATCACATAGATAAAGTGTTCACCAGCAATTATTCACTTTTTCTAATAAAATTTAAGTTAATAAAGTATAGAAATCAACAGTTAGCAAAACAAACTGGAGTAATCATTCCACATAATAAGAGATCTACTTTGTTAAAGTTAATATATCAGTTTGAATTAATGCATTTTAAATTCAGATTCCTTTTGCAGCTTGAATCCAAACTAATTACAGGTTTTAAATTGTCACTAGTAGGAGCTCAGCCAAGGCATATTTCCTCTCTTCTTTAGCTGCACCCTGAGAATTCATGAATCAATTTTTTTCTGGGTCATGACTTTGCCCCGCCAGGAGCAGAGAAAACCCTTCAGTGTGAAGAAAATTTAATGGCAGAGATCCCAGTACAGACAGAATTTGCACGCAAATGGCTATGAAGTAAATGGCAGGGGAACTTTCCAAAGCATGAGAAAGAAACCTTAAAATCATTTGTAGTAATCCAAACAGCAGTGAATTAAGCAAATACCTTTAAGCACAGCAGTATCCATATCTGTCTTGGCAATTTGGGATTGTTGGATGATTTAGGAGGGCTGCTTTTGCAAGCCTTTTTTTTAAACAGTAGAGGTCACCTTAGTACAAGTATCTTCTAAGAAAACAACCACAACAACAACAAAAAACCCTTTTCTACCCAGACAATTAACATACATCAAAACTGCTCACAACTTCGTACCAATGTTTTATATACATTAAAAAAAAACCTCAAAGCATATTGTCCATTTGATTTCATTTTATATATATATCTATAGAGATTATGTGATAAGAAAACAGGATTTCTCAAAGTATACTTACAGTTTTAATCACTGATCTACATATATAACTCATTCAAATATCTGAAAATTGGTCTTTGTATTTAACATAGAGAAAAATGCAAGAAAGTAATTTGTTCCCTGAAAGGATGTTCTCAAACATAAATTGCATCTACCAAAATTCCCACACTTTCATTGAAAAATAAAAATTCAGAAGCTTGACAAATCAGCAGATTTGGTTAATTAACATTACGTATATCCAGCTTAATAAAAATTGACAAAGCTTTTTCTACAGTATTTGTTTTCATGATATGGCTCCCTTTTATCAGCATTGTACCTAACATCACCTTGGAAACTGCTTTGTGGAAAATCTCTACAGATACTGTGAATGAAAGTAAAAAATTATATGACAAATACTGCTTATACATAGCAAATGATTTTTTTTAATCATTTAAGACCCATCAGAATAAATGCATTGTGTAAATATGGCTATTTAAAGTGTTTGTATAGTTCAAAAAGAATCATGAAAAATGGCACATGGCACACAATAACTTGCTTCACATGCAAACAGTTAAATATTCTTAAATATTAAATTAGTAATTTGTTTAAGCTATCAGTGTTGCTGGATTCTGGCTTTAAATATTGTGAAGTAACTGTTTTGGCACTCTTTTCCTCTGGATAAGGCTATTTAAAGTGTTTCCATTAAAAATCTTAGTTAATATCTCAAAAACGATTGTATTTATATATTATCATTTCAGAAATGAAATGCCTGGGACATTCTTAAATGCTATGGTACTTCTAAATCGCTCTATTAGATTTCCTGCTTGAGTGGTTTGTGAAGAAAACATTACATATATATTTTCTTCTGATTACCAAACCACGTTAGACACAAAAGTCTACTTGAAACTAGTTTACAGTTTAAAAACAGGTCTAATAACAGGTGAATGCTGAAAAATATGCAAACAAAATGGCAGACATGAATGACTTCATTTAAGGCATAATTGCTTCTCATCAACCCAAGAAATCATGCAGAAACAGCCCCCGTTTCAGCCAGTCAGAGAGAGACTGGAGAAATCACTCAGGCATAGAGTCTAAATGGAAGGTCCACTTCTGGGTCTCTGCCAGACTGCCGATCCACACACATATCCACGCTTGGGGACAATAGTCCTTAGAATCACAGTTCATCATAACAGATAATTATACAGCGAGTAAAACAATAAGGTACTTTGGCCTTTCAATGTATAGACTAATTGTGGACTACTGAGGTTTGCCTGGGAGGTGTAAAACACACCCCTCTGTGGGCTATTTTATTGTGGTAAGGAGTGGCGTGAATTTTATGGAAGGGATTTTAGGAACTGGTGAGATCCATATGTTGTTTTTTGCTGTACATCTTGGGCATGGAGCCAGAATTTCCACACATGCAGCTAGAAGCTGTTTAAAAAAAATAATAAAAAATCTTCCTACTTGCCCCTTTTAAATGTTTTAAGGAACAAGTCTCTCTTTTTCCATCAAAGTCAGTAACCACAATTATTTTCCTCTTTTAAACATAATATTTCAAATTGGTCAAGGTGGAAAGAACTATACTGGTCTTTTCAAAAGGAAAGTATGTTAAGATCATATATCTTATATGTTTTTCATAGCAACAAATTCATAGCACCTGGCTAAAACATTTCCTGTAACTATTGTATACTGTTTCTTTCGTGGATTATTTGTAAAGTCAAAAAATTAGGGAAGAAAATACATATAATTCATGACTGAACAGCTTTTGAATCATTTAAAAGTGACTTTCTGTTTTATGCTCAGCCAGTTCTTATTCTCCTGCTTAAAACGATGACAAGCAAGCAAGCTCTTTTATAGCAAATACAAGTGTTAGTTTCTGGATGCCATGTAAAGAGTGCAAATGCATAAGAAGGCTGACCTCCTGCACTAAGAAACGAGTACTCTATCTCTGCAATTTGTGCAGCCCCACTGCCAGCCAATTAACTTGAAGTTGAGTTTTGACTCAAACTCATGACCCTTCAATCCCCACAGTCATGTGTTACATCTGGTATCATTGAATTAGTCCTTCCATTTTGGCTTTTTTTTTTTTTAACCATCCACTTTCTTTCTGCCAATTTTTTTTTCCTAACCACTAATGATAACTCAAGAAGCTTTGTACACTATCTGCATATTTGTTTGTTTTTGAGTAGAGCTCCCTTAGAAAAAAAATCTGGCATACATTTTTCTTTTCTAAGAATACTATTCAATTCTGCATTTCATGATACCCTTTTTTCCTGTTCTTTCTATAATGGTGACCATTACATCATGTACCCTGAGGGCTGTGCTTAAAAAGAGAAAGGATGGTGAAATTAGCAAAAATAAAAGGAACTCCCTGACTTGAATTCACAAACTGTGCTTGTTTTTGTTAAACAGAACAAAATCTGCAGTGACGGTAGCAAGTTCAACAACGTGTAGTGCATACGTTTTCTCTCAGCTACAAAGCACCTTCCTTAAGAAATGCTTATAAAATATTCAATGTAAACTACTGAAGAGACTCAAATTTAGTAGTACTCCCCAAGCTGTGAGTACATTTCTTGATTTAACTTTAATGTTTTTCAGTGCAGTATAATTTATTACCCAAAACTTGCTTTCATCACAATTATTTGTAAAATTGTGTTTTAAAAATTCTAATGGAATGAAAGGAATTAGCTGATTTTGTTCAGCTTTTCAGAAGTTAGCACTGGAGAATTAAGAAGAGTTGAAATTACATTGCATTAGATATTTTTATTCCGTACTGCTTCTCTAAGAATCCTTTTTATGTTATCGAAGTACAGCGCATGGTAACTACTGTTAGTAATGACAGACAGTTCCAATGGTGAGCATGTACTCAATCTTCAGTGCTTAAAACATTCCTTTTTTCTCATCATGTCTACATTGGATTTTCTCACTCAGCTACTGTATGTGCACTGCTTCATCCTTATTGTCAGTGTACTTCCATGTAAGTCTTCTCCTTTCCTTTTGAAACTAAATGTATCGTTCCTCATATATGTGTGTGTGTGTGTATATGCAAAATCGGTTGAACAATTAGTATTCAGATGCCAACAAAAGTCTATGCAGATGTGGTAAAAGTAGTCATATTCAAATTGTTTTTGTGCATTTACAAAATACTGTTGTGACTACTGTATGTAACTGCAGTAATGTCATTGTATCATACATAATAAGTTTTTAACTGTCAGTAAAATAAATGATACATTATTATTGAATGATGAGATATTTAAATATAAAAGCAGTTGAGTGCCCTATCAGTTTCCTCTTAATATTTTGCTGGTACAAATGTTTTTCTGACTTCTAAATCACACATTTGATAAAATGAGCTCTGCTAGATATCAGTTTGAACACAGGCACAATGTGTCTCAGTCAGATTCATAAAACAGATAACTGAACTAGAGTTTGACTTTTGACATCAACAATCTGACTTCAATATTTCTCCACAAAACGAGACTTCTGACTCTCATCACTGTTTCGGTGTGATGGATAGCTTTTCAGCTGCTGACAGCAGTGAATGTAATAAATGTAATCATCCACACTGGGGGCTGAATATTTCTGTTTTTTAAGTTTTCCATCTTGTGCATTAAGAATGACAAAGTAACACCTGCAGTATTACAGTCATTCCTTTCCTACACAATTGAAATACAAAAATGTTATCATAAGTTGTCTATGTATTAGTACTTCAGTGCTAAATAAGCTTTTAATTACCTACATTCATTTTTTACTCTAAGAAACACTTGCAGAAACAGAGCTTAATTTGAGCTCTGTTTGACTTCTCTGATCATCTGGGTTTTCATTGTCACTGCTTCATAATAATTTAATGTCATATATAATGACCTAAAACCAGGGAAAACTAAGGAAGCTGCCAATGTGAACTGATCTAAGCGTTCATGTAGAAAAGCCTGATTTGTTTCTGCCAACAACATTCAGCATAGTCTGTAACTGGGCTAGCGTTCCCTCGCTATCTCATTTTCAAATAGTCTTTCAGCATAAAGTGTAGCTGCTTAATCAGACTGTTTTATCTACCACAATTAACAAAATGAGTGAATGTATATATTGGCAATACATTAAAAAAAAAAAAAAAAGTATTAAAACGATGTTTACCATTTAGTTAGATAAACATTTTACCATCCTGTTTTTTCACTTGCTTCATGTTTGAGCAACTATTATTATGTTTGCAACTAAAAGAGTGCGGCTGGACCACATGCCAAATTCAAAATTAGGTTTAAACTTTCATTAAATAGCTTTGTAGAGAAATATCTTTTGTCAATGAAAAACTTATTTGGAAGCATATAAAGCTGCGGTTTGCATTTTCGCCAGTCTCTGAAAACAGTGACTTATCTTACTTTACATCTAATTAAAAGTTTATGGAGATGCAATGGATTTTTGTGCAAATTAGAATTAATTAGAGTTATTAAGAAGCCATGAAAAGAAGGATTTGAGAAATAGTGAGAAATATTATTTAAACCCTAATGGAATTCAGTGAAACCTACAGGTCTATTACAGGCCCCTGATTTGCCAGGATCACTGCAGGGAATCTAACATTAATAAGCACACTGGTAATTAAATCATTTGTTACTTTGTCTGTAATGTTGTAATGTTTCACTGATACTCTGTCAGAGCTCTTTGTGCAGATCAGAGCTAATCAAAGGTAATCAATTTTCAGCATTTGAGAAATCTGTAAATGATTATACATTCATCAGATCATTTAGTGGAGTGCAAGGAAAGTGCAATGCAATTAATCTTCCTGCATGAGGAGGAATTACCACCACAGAATTCAACAGTTATAATTAATTTCATTGTCTTGCTGTGAATTTTGATTGCTTTTCTTTGGACTGTATAGTACAAATGATGATTCATTGCAAAGTATTTGCAAAGCAAACACACCAGTGTGCTATGCAAATTAAAGTAGCTGTATAACAGATAGGTTTCAAACTTCCTATTTACTCAGGGTTGTTGAGTACTAATTTGCCAAATAATTGCTTGTTAACTTTATACACTCTTCCTCTGAATATTGAGATTGGTAACCAATATAAATAGAAAGCACATGCTGTTTGATATCTCATGGTAAGAATTGAAAATACTAGTTAGCAGTTAAACTTGCATTCAACTAGAAAAAACATAATTTTCAACTTATCTTTTAAAAAGATTCTCTCTACCTTCTTTAATATGTAACTTTTTTTTTTTTTTAATGTGTAGTATACTGAAAGGCATAAAGATTTTTAACTTGCTTTGCCATAAAGAGTTATGTAAGCTTAAAACAAGCAAAAAATCCGTTTGTGATTTTCATCTAATATTTGTATTGTTTTATTATCATTACTAAATACTACATAGCTTTTTTTCAGGATACTACCAGAATTACAGAAGGTAATATAGAAGCATTTAGGAAATTAGTTTATGCCTTGAAGATCAAAATGTCAAAACCAAATGTTCTGCTCTAGGTTTCTATACCAAACCAGAGTCTATTCAAAGGGACTGGACTGCTGAGAAGACACATATGCTGCTGTAGATTCAGTTACAGGACTAGAATCTAATTTAAGACTTTGGTATAAAACTGAATGGTACAATCAATAAGCATGATTTGCTCATTGTTAGTCAAATGCTAACAAGGATGTTCAGATTTGAGAATTGTCAAAATGTCATTTTAAAAGAGCCAATTAATTTCAAAAGGTATTGAACTGGACCCTGCAGAGGGGAATATGGGAGTAAACATTTAGGTATAGGTGGTAAGAATGTGTAGTTGCTGCAATCTATGTATTTATCATGTCAGCTGAAGTTAAGTAATTTTAATTTTATTTTAAAATCTGTAATAGATAACAAATATTGGGAACCGTCAGTGGATGTCTAGTTATTCATTACTGACAGCATTATTTATTGGATTCTATCTGACTTCATTTATGATCAGCTTAAAGTTTAATCAAAAAGGCAAAACACTATAATCCTTCATTATTTTGTTCTGTACAAATGAGATCCGGTAACAGTAACCATGTGTATGATTATGTATATATGTATATGTATACTTACATGACTAAATATTATCCTTGTACATATGAATTTTTGGAAAGTCAATTCTTTCACTGCTAAATACAATTTTTATGACAGCATTATAAATAACATACGATGTATTAAAAAAAAAAACAACAAATTTCAAAGACAGCATGAGGATGAATGGGCAGTTTTCCTTCAATATTGAATAGTAAGACTTAAACACTGTACAGCTAATTTGAGTAAACACTAATGGAGGACAGGAAGAGAGATGTTCAGATTTGAGAAGTGCCAAAATATGTAGCTGGAAATATTGATTGTGTAAGTATTTCTGAGAGCCCTGCAAAATTTGTAGAAAGTTAATACACAGAAGTTTAAGGTATTTGTGGTCTTCTCTGTTTCAACCTACTTGGCTATGACTAAGTCAAAAGGCTGAATATAACTCAATGTTTACGGTCAGTAGCTGAAATTACAGACATGAATCTAGAAACAAAGTAAACTTCATTTTCAGGATTTAGAGCTTACGAAAAAAGGATTCTGATTTCTTAAAAGTATTCTGCTTGTTCTCTACAGGTTGGAGAGTTATCTGCAGATTGAATCATTTCTTGTAACAAAAACCAAAACAAAGTCAAATCTTGAAATTTGCAATACAGTAACTATGCATTGCGTAAACCTGAGGAGTTCATGCTGTTATTGATTTAAGAAATTTTTAGTTTTCATATGTAATCAATAGTTTCTCCATCGAAAACCTAGTGAAGCACACACTGTAGTACAACTTAAAATATCTAGAAAACTAGTCTTGGTGGATGTTGGGTTTAGAGTAGATCTAGAGCCTTTTAGTGAAAGCTCCTAAGATGAAAATATTGTTCTGGAAATCTTAGAAAACTGGTTCTTTTTGTAAAATGAGGTGCAGTTACTGTTACTAAGTAATTTCTGGCTTACAAACTGATTCAGACCATCCTAAACTTGAACTTGTTCATCACAGCTGCAAGAAGAAACTACTGAAAAAAAAAAAAAAATTATGTGCTTCTCTATTTCTTTTATATTTGTACATGAAGTAGGAGTTTTTTTAACTTGTGAAGTCAAAATGGTCCATATTTTACTAGGGATGAAGCAAGAACAGCTTGTATGATACTATTCAATCCAGACTGGAGCTCTACAGAGGTCAAAGAGATAAAAGAGAGATGTGAAATGTGGAACAGTGAAATGAAATGTAGTGTCTCATAAATGCACACAAGCATTCTACATCTTCCTATGTACCCACAGATGCTTTTACCCTTGTTATTTCACAAGGAAAAAGAGAAACTGCTTCTTCATTAACATTCTTCATTTTCTCTAACTGTAGAGTAGACTTCAAATAGTTAATACCTATATACAGTGAAGAGGTTGAGAATGATCAATTTAGTGTTACATGAAGAACGTTCCCAAAATGCACACTGACCTCTCACTGGCCCTATTCATTTCACTTTTCTTTGTCATCATAACCTCAGTAACATCATAGAAAACCGCACTCATATCCTCATTCTATGCTCCAAGAAGTTTAGCTTGTATGAATTGCACTGTGTTCACTTTTAAAAGTAAAGTATCCGATATTTAAGTTCATTTTTTATTATTATGCATTTTATTTTACTTCTTTCAATGATCTTTTATTGTCTAAAGTCTAGATTTCTGCCAAGTTTCTGAACTGCGCTTGTCAGAGTATTGCCCACAACTCTGGGATCCTTTGTTGAAGCTGTAGAAATAAAATGAATAGTATAAAAGCTTGATGGCATCTGTGGATAGGAAACTCATTAAAAGCCTCAGGCTTCTGTTTTATTCCTAACCACATTGCCCTGTGGGATTTCAAGGTCTTGCAGGATGAAACCAGCAGGACTCATTACTTCTAAAACAATGTTTAGAGTTCTATTGGTGGTGGAATGCTTCTGCCAGTCAGGTAAAAAACCTAGGCCTTTATCCTTCCTGAGACAATACCAGGCAGCTCAGAAACTGCTTGGAAAAGTCATGCCTTTGAATGCAACTGCAGGTGTTGCTCCTCAAAGACTGTTGGTACCCTCCTATGCACCCTTCAAAGGAATAATAGCAAATTCACTTTGGGATTCAAATGAAGTCTAAGAAAAATTCAAATAATAGGAACAAACTTTTGAGACTTCCTACATTTTTCCCACGAACTTATGGACCATGACTAATACCCTGAGGGCAAAAAAACATCCTTTTTCCCTCTTACATAGGCGTAGAATTCATGTTAGATAAATAAGTTTCATGACCTCACCTTGTTTAAGGCGACCAATCAATTACTAGCAAAGGCGACTCACCACAGTGAGAAGAGAGTGTGGTCCTCTGACTGCTCACATTAATTAGAAATAGATTGAAATTTATATAATAAAAGAATAGTTATAAGTGTTATGAAATTTCTCCAGAAGAAAGGAAGTCAAAACATTCATTAAAAAGTATTCAAAAGTATTTTGAGTAAACTCATGTCTCAAATCTTCTTTGTGATAGATATAATTATGAAAATATTCTTGAATATGTGATAGAAAAAAGTAATGCTCTTGGAAGTGTGGGACTGAGCTAGTACTTAAAGCAGTATCACAACTTTGCTAAGTAGAATTTCTTTTACAGATTTTCTGCATAACTTATCCATACTGTCTGAACATTTCAACAATTTTATAAAAATGTATAATAATAATTAATATATTTTTACAATTACATATTAATTAAAATATTGTACACTGAAACGCTATTTAAGAATCCAAGGCAAAATTCCCCTTCAATCTTCCGAACTTTGATCCCGAGAAAAAAATATTTTAAGGCAAAATTATTTTACCCACAAATTTTCTTTGTAGATGATCAAGACACATAAAGATCACATTCTCCTAATTTGTAAAACAGATAGATATAATGACAGTAACAGTAATAAATGGCAAACAACTAGGTTACTAAATTATAAACTGCTGAGATTTTTCTCTTTTAGAACAAGTTTGCTCTCAGTGAGCTTATTGCTGCACCATTTACTAAGCTGCAGTATTTAGACTTGTTAAATCCAAAGCATTAGAAAGATAGACTGTTTTTTTTGTTTGTTTGTTTGTTTTGTTTTGTTGTCACCAGTTTCCAAAATAACTATTCAACAAAGTGGTGGTAAAGCATTTCTCTTTCTGTTTGTCTTTTCTTTTTGTTTGCCTATGACAGCTCCAAGAGCTCTCTCATAATATCTCAGTAGATTAAATATTTTTGAGTTTTGAAAGTATTCGGTTTCAAACTTTAGCATTCTGAAACAAACAAGCAAAAATTCAGTCTGTAAACTAAAAGATTGTTTCCTTATAGTTTATAGCTATATTATCTTAATACAAATGGATTTAATGTGGCTTATATTCTATGAGGTCAATTTACTTAGCATATGTAGTTCTTTCTTTTACCTACATTTAAATTAGATATAAGAAACCACAGCATTATTTCTGGTAATAAATGAGAGGGCTGAAGACTGTTGGACAAAAACAAATGATGCCCTTCAAAGGAAGATACAGTTGGGATCTTGCGTAATTGTTTCTGCATTACTGTTCCCAAAGGACCAGCTGAAGAGATTACCTACTTCAGCCAACCCCCAAATGTTTGTTGCCATCCTCTTGCCAAAGAACACTGCCTTGCCAGATCCACTGGTTAAATTATTTGTGCTACCATTTTCTAATT
Source organism: Phasianus colchicus (assembly GCF_987193195.1). Taxonomy (NCBI): domain Eukaryota; kingdom Metazoa; phylum Chordata; class Aves; order Galliformes; family Phasianidae; genus Phasianus; species Phasianus colchicus. The sequence continues at coordinate 34,870,703 of NC_143440.1, read as the reverse complement.
CATATCAAAATGAGTTTGGTTGGCAAAGCAGGTAAGCAAAAAAAACCTATTATTTTTGTGGTTTATTCTGGATAATTTTAATATTCATAACCTATAAAATAATGTCAGCTGAAGCTCCTGCACGAATGCTAATAGGTTGGCAGAAAAGGCTACTGAAAAGCAGTATGGGGTTGGTTAACTTCACTATCCTGTCCTTGATTTGTAACTCACCAAGTAAGACTGTCAAACATAACATTAATTCTGGAAAATGATTCTCAAATTGGGCAATCATCATTATCAATCATTGTAGCCTTCCTGTACATTTTGGAAAAAGTTCATTAAAAATAGACTTTGCATTTAGTAGTACTAACTAGTAGTTTTGTAAATATCCTTCATACAAATGTCAATGCTATTACTTTTTCCTTTAACTTGGTAGCTTCCCTGTCTTTAAAATAAATGTAATTGTAATTAGCTTTTGTTAATTGTAATTAACTTTTCTAATAGACACAGAAAATCCTTTGGAGGAGCTGTATAAATAGATGTAAATTAGCTATGCAGATCTCACCATGAGCGTTCAAAGAAAGTGGACAATTTGAGGAAATATACATTCTATTTGATATGACTAAAGTTCAGTAAAATGTTTTACAGATTCAGTTTGAAATCTATTTTCTATGATTATTTAAAGATATTTTTTTGCAAAGGTTTGAACTTTCTACACCTTCTACCAGTCTTCGTTCAGATCAAGTATACAGAGCTTGAAAGGCTCTCAATTGTAGAAACTCATCATAATTTTCAGTCCATTTAAACATCTATATATTACAATTATGCAATATGCTTAAGTCACTTAGCAGCTCAGATTAAATAAGCACATATCTGTTCTTCATCAGTTTGTTATGAATTACTCAGGTAAAGAGTGAATTGAAAGCTTTTCAACAATGAGTGGGAAAATTCATAACAGATCACAACTGAACAAAGATAATTTCATGAAATCATCATTCTTTTGGGTATGGGCATTTGACTTTACACTTTCTAGACTATTTCATGTGCATCCTCCTGATAGGAATTATGTGGTGATGTTTAGTATATATATCTTACCCACCATTTGAGGCAGAATGACATTTCATTGTTCTATCATAAACATTACTAGGTTAAAGAATCTACAACTTGATTTGAGCCTAAGTTCAACCAGTCAGTTTAATAATAGTAGGAGAAGATAAGTGAGTAAAAGAATAATAGTATGAAGTTGAAGCACTTTAGAGTCTAATTACCAAACAATATGCAATGTGTAGATTCAGGACCATAAGATGGTCCTGTATAATGTTAATTTATTTTATACAAAAATTGGAAATCATTAAAAGCATATTGCAAAACACAACAAAAAGATAATGAGAATATTATGGTTCCAATGCTTACTTACCATTTAGAATAATTTCTCCTTCTACACATGCTTAAGTGGGGTTTCTCTACATTACATTTTTATAAGAAAAGAGTTTTTTCTTCATTCATCAAACATGAGTTATAATTTTACCAGTGCATGAGATTTAGGATACAATTATAAATGCTCTCTTGTATTTAAGAAATCTGGAATTTGTGAAAGTTGGGTGAAAACCATTAGTGAGGAACACAGAGTAAAAATTCACACAGTACACAGTGTATTTTAGAACATGAATGTAGATGAAGTTCACTTACTGAAAATATACATCTGGACAAGTGGACAAGTCTTACTCAAAATGAATGCTAGTTCATGTTCCCGGCTGTATGTTTTCTATAATCAGCTACAGATGTGACAGGAATTGCTTTCACATAATGATTTTGTTCAATTTGTATGCATCCCTCATTTGGACAATTTGTGAGGTGTTAAGGGTGTGTGCAGATGAATGAGTTACCCTCCGAACTCATTTCCCATCTGTATGGGAACTGTTAAGTCACAGTCTGAACCAGTGATTGAGCTCCTGGTAAAGGGACGAAGGGAGCACAGGTGGAAGCAATTCACCTATGTAACTGAAAGGAGTGGACCACTCCCCCAACCTCACTTAAAGGCTGGCAGCCACAAGATTATTTCTTTTTCCATGTTTGGTGGACCCTAATCCTTGTAAAGGGGTAAGCACTATTCCTTCTTTCTTTAATGTACCAGGTTGTGACTGCTATCTTTCTTAGGTATCTGCTGTTTCCTATCCTTAAAGAATCCTCTGCAGAACTGCCTGCAACATGCTTATGCTGCACTGTACCACACAAAAAGCATACAAATGTGTATTGTTATTATAGAGTAGGTAACAAGAGCAAAGATTTTAGCACCTTATCTTGTTGATAAGGTATTTTTTAATCTTTCTGTACTTAAGAAAGATTTCTTGGACCATATTTAATTTACCTTACTCTGTTGTGACTTTATAATAAAATCACGGTCTGTTTGTTGTAAAGCGAGAAAAAAACTTTTCTTATTGCTTATAATAAGGAAGGATCGACTTCACCAAGTCGATCAACTTGTTAGCACTGTTACAATCCTACAATACACCCTTTGTGAACTAACAAATGCACGGTTTTTTAGACATACTCACGCAAGGGCTGCTCTGAAAGTAATGCTTCATTTTTTTACTATGTTGGCTCATGGCATCAGAGGCTGATGGTAGTGATATGGCCCTAGAGGTTGAGCCTTCCCACCAATGTTCTGTGACATTTTGTTGCTGTGTGACAGACGGCAGCAGAGGGACAGTCTGATAAAACATTTAATTGCGTGTGAAGAAAGGTGTGTCACTGAATTCCTCTATGCAGAATAAATTGTACCTACTGACATTCATACACACTTGCTGAACATTTATGGAGACCGAACAGCAGATATGAGCACAGTGGGGGTGTGGGTGGTGTGTTTCAGCAGCAGCAACAACGTGGAAGACAAGTCACGTTCCAAACAGTCATACAGATTTTTATGAGCATGGCATGCAGGCTCTTGTTCATCACTGATGAAAATTCATAGCTAATGGTGATGATTAAGTTGAACTGAGGATTTGCTCTATCAAAAAATGTTGTTGTGCTCATTGTAGCTGTTGTAGTTTCCATGGAAATAAGTAGGAGGCATTACTTTCAGAGTGACCTAAATAGATAAGGAGAAAGAATCTTCTGAAATGATAATTTGAGTTTTTTTCTGCACTACTTTTTTTCCTATTTTACTACTCTTCCCTTTCCCACTGCATTGTATTTATACAACCTATATTGCTACATCTGTGTAATTATAAAGTTGTCCTTGCACTGGTTGCCTCAACTTGAGTTAAATCATGGTTTTACTAGAAATAATGGAGAATATAAAGAAGCCATTTTGCACAGTGTTAAATCATACTGCTTAGAAGCATGAGTGTGATACACACAGTTGACCAGTTCAGTCAGAAGTGCTCATGACTATCTTGTCAATGATGAGCTACCACACAGTAATCAATGGGAATACTTTCCATTTCCAGATAGCTAGAGAAAAAAAAAAAAAAAAAAAAACAAAACTTTTATTTATCAATATGTTAAGCTTCAATATGCCTCCTTCAACAGTCTGAGACGGTCAGAAAGTCTTCTGGCCCTATGCTGTTTTCTTAAAAGGCACAGTATTCATCCATACTGTTCTGTCATTTGCTACCTCAGTTGCTACTATTTTCTCCTACTATGTCTTTCTCCTCACTGGAATAATAATTTTTACTGACACAGATTGAACTGCCTGAACTCCTACAACAGAAGTAGCAACTCATGCTTGATACCTCACAGCTAATGCTGAGTGTTTGTTTGAGGATTATAAAGGCTTACAACTTCTAGAACACAAAGATCTGAGTTCAAGTGATAGGAAGTCTTTCTTTTCCTTCAGGACTAAAACTAAATGCTCAATGGGAGCTACTATACTGTAAGAATAACTTTTTTTTATTCCTTGTTTACTCAAAGCTGGGGAAGGTATGGTCTGGGGAGAGAGAAGAATAATGAAAGCCAAATGTGTGCTAAGTAAGTTCTTAGATTTAGTAGCAGCTATACATATACTGAAGTATGGGCTTTTTTCAGTTATAGTTTTTAACAAGCCAAACTGAACCTTAAGTGCTTCTTCTTGTCACGTTAGTCATCATTAAAGTTTCTGACATGTTTTGTTATTACTGTTAAATTCTAGCATCAATCCTAAATCATAATACAGGTGTATGCATCTGTTGATCAGTCTGAGATGACTACAATGTATGAAACCTCATATTAAAAATAAATGATAACATATCCATGCAATAATGATTTTATGAAAGCACTCTGCCTTTCATATCTATTGATATTTTTCTGCAAGAAAACAGATCACAGTTCCACATCCACAGTTCCACTGACATACAGAAAAATAAACAAAAATAAGTTGGAGAACAGACCTGCATAACATACGGCTCAGGGACTTCATGCGGCCTGCAGAGCAATTTCTCTAGCATGCCAGCTATTTAGCAGCAATGTGTACTGTTATAAAAAAGCAGGGTGTGCATCCTGGCTGGGCTTTTAACCAACCTCTCAGCTGTAAGCAGCTGATGAAAAGTGTATCTCTTCGCTGGCCATATGGGTAGGTGGGAGGACATTATTTATAGGAAGAAGGGGAAGGCAAGAGACGCTGGACGGTCAGGGGGAGGAGGAGAATTCAGTTCTGGTAAGGGAGAATAATTACTGTAGTACAGAAGATTGGGTCTCATATTAATATAGCATTCTAATGGCTTTCATATTTATAGGGAATATCCACATTCGAGAATTTCATCATTGCATCTATTCTTGCTTCCATAAATACAATATCTGAATCTAGCCTAGCAAATTCTTGTGGTAAATAAGTGCTTCTGTCTGTTGCTACAATTTTAGACCTGTTAGGAAAATTCAGACTATACAAAGCGTGATGTGCCTAAGTTCAGACTACGGTTTCAGGGCATATAAAATCCCTTACGGCCAACACTTACTAATGCTTTTTCTTATCCACTTTGACTCTTTTATCAAATATTATATTTTACCAAATAATTCAATGTTATAGTTGTGATACTTCATAAAAATTTAAAACTCTTGGTTTTAAATTCTGCCTAAACCACAGCAGGATTTCAAAAGTAGATGAACTGTAAAAGCAAATACATGTTTCCCAAATGCGACTATCTCAGGGTGGTAAGAGACAAGATTACCATACAACAGATCATTTCTGCCAAAAGAAAAAAGCCGTGTTTTCCTTTACTGTCATCCTTCTCTCCCTCTTTCTGCCACTTTTAGTGATGGTGAGCAGTTAAACATGATATCCTGTGGGAACTAAGGTCAGGAACATGAATATACCTGTGAAGATGACTCCCTGAGAGTGCTCCTGAAAGTGTTCTCTGATGGAAATTTCAGGTAGTAGCTTTCTTGCAGATTTCTCTCTTCATGGCCTTGAATGCCGCGTTTTCAGGAAAAGCATAAAACCGTCTGGATGCAGGGAAGAGAGCAAAAGAGAGGGACAGTGGGACACATGTAATTTATTCTTAGTCCAGTCAGAAGAGGTATGCCTCTTCCTTCTGTCTCTTCATCCCTTCCATAAATATTTACTTGCTTTGTATTTGCATTTGACCTCCAGGTTAACTGTGATTTACAGCATTCTACAGAAGCAGTCATGTCAAATACTTAAACTGGGAGGCTGGAGTACATTAACTTCTCAGCCCATCCATTTCAACTACACAAGACAGGTGAAGAGCTAGCCCTATTGAGACTGTCAGAGCAGAGCTTCACAAGATTACACAAAAGAGGTCCCTTGTCTTCTGGAAGATGTTGAGAAGTATACAGTTAGGCCATGAATGTCACAAGAAACATCACAGTAAGGAGGTACAGTATGCTCATGGTTAAAAAGGAAGAAGAGTAAGCTGCCTCTAGCTTTTTGTTTCTTTCTTCGTGTTTATCTATTTAAAATGCCCCTGACTTATTAAAATAATTAGCATAATATGAAAATATTTTTGGATTAAGTCTAAGACTGGTTATTTTAACAATGAAGTGAATGATCCTGGATGGAGAAACATGGGCAGAACACAGAAAATTGCTGAAACAAATGCAGACTAGCTATTAAAAGGGAACTATTTTCCGATGGTAAAATTGCAGAAAAATCATAAATCTTCACTGATAATGAAAGTGCTGGGCTAATACAAACAGTTTTTAATAATTTGTTCTTATTTTATTTTATAATTCAATGTCACTTTGAAGATTTTCATAAAGTATTTCACAAGGACAAGAAAAAAAAATCTAAAAGTAAAAAATATCTGATTCAGAAGACAGGCCCACAATGCTCTGATTCGCTTAAGAGATGTTGCCTTTTTACCTCATTTGCATATTCCTCATAAATATTCCTGGGAAATATTACTGATTTACATTCAGCTTTTTACTTGTGTGTAAAGGGTGCAGCCTTCAAAAAGGACATGTTTTCTTCAGTATAACAGTATACATTTGTTTATTTCTGCAAAGTGTCTGTGCCACTGCAGTTAAATTTGCAACCCGCATCTTGAGGGTACACTACTCAGTTTCAAGTTAGGATGGTGATTTTCATATCCATATTTTTTTTCCCTCCAAGTGAGATGGAAAATGTTCCAGCAAAAGCATAAAAAAAGCTATTTTAAGATCTTCAAAGAAAAATTAATATGTTGCAGTGGTGATATTTCATCTTAATCTGGCATCGCCCAGGCTTGTCTCCTTTCAAGGAAGGAAGGACATCTGGGAATGAGTGAAAGCAACAATAAAATCAGATCGTTTTACTGAAATATGATGGCATAGTTGTTTCTTGACAGTTATATATTCAATGAGTAGGAATGAGTGGTATGATAAAGGTGCATGATTTATTGTTATGTGCAATTACGTGAGCTGCACAATATTGAATTTTTACAGAGAGCTAACTGATGTTTTAGAAAAAATATGAAATAGAACATGGCTAGACTTATGGATATTCATAGAATAAGAGAAAAAGTATGTTCCAAATATCTCAAAAGAATTGCAGTTCCACTGTAAAGAAATCAAGATTTCTTTGGTCTTTCATCTAATGCCTAATTAAGCAAGGAGAGTTGTTACTATGATATTCAAGTTGCTGTCAGACAACAACCTAGAATATGAGTTTGAGCTCATTTCCAGTAACTTCTATGTTTAATATTATAAGCGTACATTATGTATATACACTTTATAGTATAATATGTATAATAATATTAGTATGAAACAATCTACATGTATATACGAAAGCTCATGTGAAATACATTTATCTTTCTGAGTCAACATTCAGAAATACTAAATCTTAACTGAAAATGAGAAGGGAAAGCCTAGTAAAATGAACAGATTATGGATAAGACTCTCTTACCTAAATAGTGATGAAAGATCTTGTTGTTTTGTCTGTTCTAATTGAAAGAAGGAAGACAATTACTATGTATATGTTCTTCCATTAGATATCAGGAGGAAGAACGAACTTAAGCCATGCTGACAAAGAGCAAGCAGACACATACTAGTTATGGATTAATTCAGACTAGAAACAAAATTTCTAGCTCTTACTCAACTGAGGTGCTGGAAATCTCAGGATGTCATGACTATTATTCCAATATTTTAAAACTCTTACATCTTCCAGAATCAGGTTCCTGTTTTACTTAAAGGACATCTGCTAGAATATAAAATTTTTTGCAAATGTATAGATAAGATCTATTGTGTACACAAAATATTAAAATAAAACAAATTGCAGCAGATAAAATATTCTGCTACTTTATACTGTAAAAGTACCATCCCAAACAATAAGCACCACTGAAACACATTTTAGGCTGCATTTCATTAAAATTTCATTGGAAAGGTGTATGCTAACGTTTCCTCCCTTAGGTCTCTTAATTGAAAAAGTTGCAAATTCTTCAGTAAAAGATTTTATAGGATTCTCAGTCTTACTTCCATACAGCAAAAAGGGAAGCGCTGGAAAGAAAGGAAGCCTTAGTTTGAGTGACGGTGTCATGAAATAGTGTTATGAAAGAGAGAAGTGTGTGGCACTGGTGGTATGCTGTCTTGGTCGCTGTCCTAAGCATCAGAGAAGAGATGCGGACCTACAGGAAAAGAGAGGTGCAGCGAAAACCATGGAACCTGTGGGTGCAAAACTGTACCAAATACAGTTTCTCGGTGTGAATTTTGGAATCTAGTATTATCTGGTCTTGACATGGCTGCATCAGAGACTCCTGGTACTTAGCTGACAGAGGTAAGTGGAATCAGATGTTTCTTGTTGAACATTTCACTACTCAATTTTACTGAATTTCTAAGAAAGCTGATATCATCCCCACCTCATTTAGATCGGCACTAGTTGTAAAAGCAAACAATTCCTGGTTCATCATTGCTACACAGAATTATTTAATTCAGCGTTTAAGAGAGAAGTCCTGTTTTTATTATTAATGTCTTGATAACATCTCCAGTGTGGTTATATTAAAACTTAAGCAACATTTATGACATTTTTATTTTTATTTTTATCTTTACATCTCCATCCATAACTGTGTACTGTACCACTAGAGCAATATGCACAACTTTTCTTCGTATTAAACATCAAGGATGAAGATGACCATTGGAGCATAATGTTTCTTCAACTCAGTCAGGCAGCTTAGTTCAAGGAGAAAACACTTTTTCATTCTAGACAAGCTTTTAAAAGAAAACCATGAATTTTCAGAAATTTAACCAAACCCAAAATATTTGTCTACAACTGGGAAACAAAAAATTAACTAAATTTGTTTAGAAACTACTTTTATTGTAATATGTGTTTTATGTATCAGTTGAATTCTATTAAAAAGTATTCTTCTTGGCATTATTTTAGTCTTTTTTAATTGGCAAAGTGCCTCAAAAGCTTTTACTTCACTCTTAAAAGCTCTTAAAAGCCCTTAAGAGAGATACTGTTGGTATGTGCTCATATACAGGATGCTCACTGCACCTCAGAAAAGAGAATTGGGATGTTATATGAAAGAAAAGAAATAGCTCATATTACTGGATCAAATTCAAATTGAATGTTTCTGGTTATCTCAGATTAAAATAGGAGTATACACATAATCTACTCAATAGAAAATACCAAAGTGAAACCTATGGAAAATACTGATATTCTAGCTTTTTGTTCTGATATAGAATTACATTTCCCATAGTATGGGAATTCAATAACATATTCTACAAATCACACATCTGTGAATGCATGATTTTGGACATATACTTCTGGAGTGTTTATGCAAACTTTTATAGCTATTTCTGGGCAGGTCTTTTCATATTTTGACATTTTCTCACAGACTTCTTGCAGAATTTCTATAATTCCTCACTATCTATGCTAGTGCAGTATGATGTTCAGATACAGGCGATGTTCCGATCAGGTTACATTTTCCCTCTGTGTATCTATCCACCTCAACACTACCAAATTGCAAATTCTCCTGTCTTTCATACATGTCCCACATACAGAGATATAAACAGCAGATATATAAACAGGAGTACCAGTTTCACGTTAGGAATTAAACACACCAGACTCTATCACTTTCCTATGGGACACTCATGAGTGATAGATCTCAATGTTGGTAAGAAGATTTTCTGTAATTATCTACCTTGTTTGTTGTTTTATATGATAGCTGTAAGTTAAATACTCCTTTAGACCTCCATATTTATACCTTTTCTTCTTCAGTGTTTCCGTACCTGAGTAACTATAAACAAATGTGAATTCTTTGGGTTTTCTTCTAGTTCAAATTCTAGTGAATTCTTTCTTGATATGCTATGCAAGGCAGTGGAAAATGAAAAAGAGGGTTGTTCCCTACTGAAAAAGACAAGTTATTTTAAGTTACAGGGAAAACATAATTATAGGTAATTACCACAGATTACATTTTCTACATACATGCACTAATTAAATCACCTATTAGATGATTATATTTTTAATAGATTTTTACTGTCTATTTAGCTTTACTGATAATAAATCAAATACATAATAAATGTAAAAGGACAGCATCTATAAAAATTATCCTCATAAACATTTAAGTTTTGATAAACATTGCAAGAATATTCCTGAAGTATTGAGAGAGAAGAATAATAGTCTTTATCCATCTCCAGTCAATTGTGAAGCCAACTCAATAAATACAAAAGTTTTAGTTCCTTATATATTCTATTATTTCCGTCAAGATCAAAAGGCCAATAGAAAGCAGTTCACATAGTACTCAAATCAGACTAGTTTGGCTGGTAATTGCTATAAAAAGCATGTATGAAAAGGGAAAAATGGAGAAGAAAGCAGTAGTTTTTGCTGGTTATGTGTGGAATTGCTGTTATCTTATTTAAAAGATGTATGAGCAATAACAAAAAACAATGTTAAATAAAATATGTATCAAACTAAATTAGCAAAGGTTTAGGGAAAGCAGTATTTCTTCTTTAAGAGACTTTCACAGTATGATGCCATGTAAGATAATGGAATGGATGCACCCATTATCTTATAAACTTCTCTCTCAATTTTTAGAAAATCCATAGGCACATAATGTCTGAACTAAAATAAATTCAAGTAACAGGAATTCCTTGAGATAAACCTCTTTATATATCCCATTACTGATGCACATTTTTAATTCTCACCTTTGACTTGCTTGGTGATCAGTTCAGCGTCTTAAAACAATGGTATGTATGTTTGTAGTCATCTTGGGAAAGAAAAATAATTCTATTCATCTTGCAGCTTTCTTCTTAAAAGAATGCTTCTTAGAACAAAAAGAGCCTTCTCCCTAACCCCAATGACCCTGCAAAACTTCCATAATATTATACCTTTTTACTGAGTCTGCAAATAAGTTTCACTCTGGCACTTTGTATTTATGTTCATTTCTTATGTACCAATCATATTAGTCTTTTTTTTGGGCTTCAATTGCTTTTGGATTAAATCCCTAATTTCTCACTTCAAAAAGTAACAGTAATGATTTCTCCTATCTGGCTAATGACAATTTAGCACTGTCACCATGTGAGATATCGTATCCTTGTTGTCCTGTTTCTGCCAAAAATTTTATCATAATAAATGCACTAGAATAAGGAGCTTCTTTCTATGTTGGCATACCTAACAGCTGTTTATTTTGATCATGGAAATGATTCTTCAAAGCCTCCAACTTTTTCTCAATAGCAATCTGGTTTCAATTAAAATGTTTGTGGAGAAATTTGGTATAATAATAACTGAAAGTTATATTTTGAGTTTTTCAGTCACAACATTCACTTGATTCTTAGATCTAAATTCCAAGGTGCTTTGGAGGTACACGTTGTAGCTTAGAGAAACTGTCAATAGAAACACATATCACCTCATAGTAGAAACTAAGAAAGATTTGTAGTCACACCCCACAGCAGAGGCTTGGAACTAGATGATCTTTAAGTTTCCTTCCAATGCAAGCAGTTCTAAGATTCTATGATTCGTTTACTGGAATATACTTGATCTGATATTTCTCTTTGGAAATTGTCGCCTGCCTGCATAGTACCAAGTCCCAGAATTTGGATCCAGGCAACAGTCTGTATTGTGATATAAATTCTAACACCCGAAAACTATAGTCAACAAGATATGCACATGTGTTGGATAACAAACAGTATGCACCACTGATCGTGGTTCAGCTTCTTTTTTGTCATAATGCTTCCAGTATTGCTGGACTAGACCGTGGCACCTGCACGTTTGTCCTTGCTAACTACAGGAGAGCAGTGTCCTCGACTCAGCAGTGCCTTAGACATAAGCCTGGGTCTGACATCAAGGTCACAGTGTCTTTAGTAGCTATCTTTGTCCAGAGTCAGTGATGGAGAAGGAACACAGTGAAGTTACTCAGCCTGCTATAGTGACAGGAAAGCCATAAAAAAATAAAAAACTTACAATAAACAGCAACTTCCTTGTTGTCATTGTGAGAAGTCCATAATGTCATCAGGTCTGTAACTCCTTTCAGCTTTAATACCATCTCAACCATTTCTACTTCCAGAGCATTTTAAACCTATTATCATCCCTCTCACCTTCCATTTCAGCTCCGTGCATTCCTGTTTCATCCTTGGTACAGTTCCCAAAAATTTAAACATTATTTTACACACAGTTAGGACTACTTCAGGGGCAGCCCAGTCCTGGAATATTATTATTCAACACTGTTACAATTTGTTTCACCAGATTCCTTCTGTAAGGACTATGGGGGGCGGGGGGAGAATATCTCTCACTAGCAGGCATAATTAATTTTGTGTTTGTTTTTAAAATAATCAGCTAATTAGTGGTGTGACATAGTTCATTTATGACTTTAAAAATATTTACGATCCTTTATGGTTTGATTCTATGCTTTGGAGGAAAATTACTGTGTTCAGAATATAGAACATTGCCAATTTTCTTGAAAAAGATTTGGACTACTTGTCTAAAATTGCCATAGTAGCTGGCAGTCCATGATCCAGACCATTTCTTCATGTGGGAGGAATAAGAGATTTATTCCAGCTGTTTTCTTTTTCTAGGTATACTGAATAGTCTGAAATGCATTACAGAAACCTGTCTTCTGGGAATTCTGTCTCCATGAACCACTGCAGCAGTGAGTAGAGCATGAAACCAAATTTTTGCCTTGAAAAATCAAACTCCCTAGATAAAGTCATGAAGATGCAGTTGTTTTATGAATTATGTCTAATATTAAATAGCAGCTATCAACAAAATAATCTTCCCATGCCTTCTATTCACCAAAATAACAGCAACATAAAAATATGTATCACAAAATAGATGGCCTCCAACAGTTTCCCTTTACAGCTACGTTAAATGTACTTAATCCAGTGTGGATGGCAACCTAAAGCAACTTTTATTCATATCCCCATGATTCAGCTTCACCTCAATGAAATGAATACCGCTTTCAAAGAAAATTGAAAACCAAATCAAAACCAAAAAAACCCTACTGTCATTATAATACCTGCAGAGTGATACCACTAACGGACCTGACTGTTTGTTTCTCAGGAAGAACAGCTGTGCAACAGACTGTCTGAACAGTCCCTATTACAGAATGCAACATGGAACACTGACACAAAGGAAGCACTACACCAGCTGGCTTTCTGTCTTAGAGCATTTCTATTCCTAGATGATTTACCTGTTCTCAGTCCTGTCACCTTAGCACTTCTACTACCCAATTAAAAAATGATGTTGCTGGATTCTCTCTGCTGTAAATTAGATATGTTATTTATCAGATCAAACTGCTATTTTTTTTAAACTTTGCAATATATTTTTAAAGTTAGCTGCTTGATTATTTATTTATGGTATATTTTGTTCTCTTGTAGAGTTTAGATCAGAAAAATTCTTTCCTAATGTATTCACATGCAGTGATCTACATTTCCTAATCATAATCATGTCAGCAAAAGTGGAGCTGCTCTTAGGATAACATTTTAGTCTAGAAAATGATTTCCCTTTAAAATGGATTCAATGGACATGATGATATAAAAAGAAGATGCAAAATTGCACACAACAGTTTGCATAATCAAAACAGATATGTTTTGTATTCAGGGAAGATTTCTTTTTGCTACATTAAATGGAAGAAAATAAACCTTTTGGAATTCTGCAAGTGTGCTGTGGATGTAAAGGCAATAGCTGGGAATTCCAGTAGGATTATGAGGAGGGTGTACAGAAACTAAAATAAATAAATAATGAGTCAAGATAATAGGAATAATATCAAAGAATAAATGGATTTTTTAAAAACTACTAAAATAAATAAATAATGAGTTGAGATAAATAGGAATAATATCAAAGGATAAATGGATTTTTTAAAAAACTGACAATAGTCTATTTATTTCAAATTGGAACTGTGCTTCATTTTCTGCTTTATAACTAAAGATAAATTTATGAAAGCTTAAAATATCGAGATATTTTTGTGCAAGAAATTTACAGGTCTTTTAGATAATTGTGAGCTCAAATGAGATATAATGAATGTGGAGCTTTATTCAGTAAATAATGCCCAGGGTATAAGCTTACCTAAATTCAGAACAAAACTTGCGCATATTATGAAATAATTTTTGAAGTGCTCTGCAGGTGTTTCCTAGACACTACTGCTCCAGAGAAGACAGACTTCAAAATTAGCGTTTCTCTTCCTTAATGAACAATAAACTTGATTCAACACATCAAAATAATATATTACAAATGGCTACATAAAGTACTGTTTATTTTCAAGGACTGTGTGAGGATAACACTGTGACAATATTGTGAAGGGTACTGAATAAAAACCAAAACCCTCTGTTTATACTGCTGTGAATGAATCAGTGGTAAAGCTGGCCATAAACGCTGTTTCCATCTCAGCGAATTTTAAAATATTTCAGTTATTTTTCTTGTTCTGCCTTAGAAACAAATCAGAGCCTTCACAAAGGGACTAGGAAGAGTAAGAAAGAAGAGTAGATGGTAGGCTGCAGATTAGACAACCCAAGTGTTAAACAGAGGATATAGGTTCAAGTTCTCTTTCTATCAGTCTTCCACTGCTTGTGTCCTAGACTCAATTGAAGCATATCTGAAAATGAAGGGATATTAGGTTTTCACTGAAAACAGTAAGTAACAAAGAAGATGACAAGGAGAGGAGAAAACGAATTCTAAAACGTTACAAACTTTGCCCTTCTGTCTCTGGATTTCTTAGAAGCAGAATTCCTGATTACTGCATGCATTTTTCTATACTCTCTTCAGTGTTACAATTTAAAAAAACAAAAAACAAAAGAGAAAAAAAAAATTTTCTTTGGGCAAAGGTGACATCAAGTTTTACTCTAAAGCAAAAATAAGTGGGACAGCAGAGGAGATTTTGACTTAGTAGGAATTTAGGAATTTCTCCTATTAAATGATGTTTTTGTATAGGTGGAAATTATTTCTGCCAGTGCAGTTGCAAGTCAATTTTCAAGCGCTGATTTAGTAATGAGAAGTAGCACACTGTCTAGAAGTAAATGTTTAATATATATCTTTCACCTATACACAAATGCCCTTGCTCCTGAGTCATAGGAAGAGTTGTTGTTTAGAAGATAATCACAAAGACTCAAAAAAGGCTGCATTAGCAGAGCCTCCTTACTATGGCATGAAAAGAACTGTACCTTTGATCCTGTAGCTCAGAAATGAAAGGTTTCAAATTATTTTAAATAGTTTGGTATAAGAAACCACCAACTAATAACAATTTACTAGTTATTTATTGATCAGTAGATAGAACCTTATTTTTATTTCTTCCAAATATCGGTGAAATATTAAGAATTTATCCAAGGTATTTGACCTCCACTGCAATGATTACTGACTGCTTCATGGTTTTTACTGCATTTAACTTCATAGTACCTTTGTGAGATAAAAAAGAGCATTTTTTCATACAAATGAAGAGCTGGCAGATTTTAAGATAAATGATTAAATTTCTAAATACATATTTAAATGTTTGAATCCTGCTAAATTCAAAGAATTAAAATGTATGAAAGGAACTTAAAGATCATCCAGTTCCAATCCCCCTGCTGAATTGGCTAGCAGAAAAAGTACACGTGGATTGCAGTTGATGGAAAATGAAATTATATGAGAGAAGCTTTTTGCCACTTTAATGACCACTACAAATTAACAGGAGGAATCTTCAGTCACTCTAATGTGCTCCTGCTTTATATAAATTCAAGAGACATATTGTCAAGAAGACTACTGAGCCACAGAGATGGAAGGTACTTTTCTTCTCATCAGAAGTCAACACAGGAATTGACATAGTAAGCCTCACAGGATGTATAAGATTTATTCCTGTATAGGTCTTCCCTTGTGATTTCTGAAAGCCATGTGTCTAGTCACCTCAAGACTTCAAGTTGCTCCCTTTTGCAGTGGGAATTAATTTCTTAATTATGAAAATTTCATGTAATTTTAAAATCCTTTCCCTCAAGATTTTTACTTCTGGATAGTCATTAACACAGATATGTAAAATTTGAACATTTTTTTCAGTCCTGTTTTAACTGCTGGGCATTTGCAAAATTAAAAATATCATTACAATGGATAATGGCAGTTGTGATTTCTTGTAGTCTCAACAGAGATTTTTATTGGGGAAAAATACCTCTTATCCTTGCATTAATGGATCTTGCTTCTAGCACGTGACAATGACAGGATAACAAAATCAGACACATAATACAACCATTCTGTTAATAAACAGAGGGCTTCAGTTTTCAGGGCTCATATTCCTGTACTGACAATCTGATGCCTTTGGCACTAAATTAACTCTAAGAAAACTTGAAACAAAAGTAAGGAACACAAAGCTTTTGGCAACCACGTTTACTGCATAGTGAAGAGCTATGTATAATCACAAATTTCCTTCTAAGAAAACAAATACAACAACAAAAAAGAATTTCTGTTTCATTACAGTAGCACACTGTGGTGACTGATGGGTTATTAAGGAGGTAATAAAAAGACAGCTACTTGCAGACTGCAGCATGTCTTATTTCTATCTATTTTGATGTTTTTCTGCTGGGCTGATGGGAATCTGCAATCATAAAACATTGAAAATTCAGTTATTTTAATATCTGAGTACAGTTTCTACTGTTTTCTGAATATTTAGCCTTACTTCTTAGAAAGTAACCTCTTGCTTTTTGTTATGAAGATAGTTACTGAAGTGTACGCTAACATTTTCTATCTTAATATCTCCAACCAAATATATGGGAGTAAATATTTTTATGCCAGAAATAATTATCTTTTGTTGTAGTTACTAGTGCCTAATGACTCTAGCTAATGGACTACTAATAAAAAAGAAACAGTCTCTTCCTTAATTTTTTCCAAATTTCAAATACATATAGGAAATCAAAGTAAGTGAAGACAATTCTTACTCAAGACCAGGATTACTACAGAACTCTTGTGAAGAATTTACATATTGAAATGTTCATTTATTTTAACCTGTTTTTACTACAGAACTCAGGACCAATGCAAATGCATGACAGCCACAGTTTTAAAAGCTAATGTGTTAGATTAATAATTACTTGGAAGTGCAGTGAGCTTAAAGTTTCTGATGGCTCAGTGTAGCCAGATATTCCCCACTTAGTTACACAAACACAATAGATACCAATAGACTCTAATAGCTGCCTATATAGCTGTTGTCAGATGGCAATGAGGTGGTAACAACAAAGCCAAATCAATGCTATTTTAATTATTCCTTCTCTGCCAATTAAAATATTGTCTTAAATATACAGAAAAATATTTCTAGATTATTTTTCTTCTCCCCCTGAGATAGACATAAAACCTTTCCATCAGGCTGCAGGAATTATTTAGTCTATACACAAACTCAAAATGCCTAAGGTAAGCATATGATAGTGCTCCTGACTTGACCTCATGTTTGTTGCATACTTTTTGAGTTTTTCAGTTTGAAAAGTTTTCACAGTTACTAAGAGCTAACACAGATTTCCTTTTTGGTTAGGTCTTTATATATATATATATATATATATATGCAGACATAATAGATAGATAATATCTATTATGATTGAGCAGCCAAAAATAATCAGGTTCAGAAAGTTAATATAGTTTGAATGAACTCTTGCTTTTATTTTCAAAAGTATTCACACATTTGAAATAATCTACCAAACATCAAAATCTTTTACTAAAGTTTGACAAATAAAAAGTGAAGTCCAAAATATATGGTAATTTTGAAATTACAGACACTAAATCTGTATTAGTGGATAAGTGTTTTTGTTCATTTTGTTTTTTAGTTTTTAATATTGAGTAAGGTGTTGTGGCTATTTTCTTCTACCAGAATTTTTACATCTTAAAACATATAATTTTACAGTAACAGCTTTCACAGGTTGCTTAAATAAGTAGCAGAAAATATCATCATTTTACTGCATAGTTTTCAAAAATATTGCCTTTGCCTTTCTTTATAACATATAATGTAACATCAGAGAGATTACTCATGGTCTGCCTTTAAATTTTTCAGTGATTGACTTCTGAAATGTAGTGGTTCACTCAAATGAACCAGAGTGTTTCTGTATATATAAGGTGGGAAAATTAATTGTTTCTAGATCATTGTGAATTCCATACCTTCCTTTAGCAGAAACTGTTTTCCCACTTCAATTTTGAAAATATTCTGTTTGTTCTTTATGCAGAACTTGGGCACTGAAACAACCACAGCTTCCTTTCTAAATGTTGGCATTTTCCTTGCTATTTGAAAGTTCAAACATATTTGACTCAAGTTAAATTACCAGTAATCAAAACCACCCAAACCAAGATCATTCATATGTTGCCTTCTAATATATACTGTTACAGCTTCATTAGAGGAAACCAAATAATATTTGCCTAATTAGATTTGCTCAACAATGCTCTGACTTAATTCTTTATAGAATTTACTCATTTTGGAAGGATCTATGGGAAGGAACATAAATGAATGTTTTATACTTAAGTACCAAAGAGGAACAGAACTAGAGGATAGTAGAGGATATTACTGCATTTCAGTGACATCAAATACTGAGATTTTGTTGAAATTTACTGCAAAACTATTACTATCTAGTTATACAGAATCTGTAGCTTTATTTGCATTAAAGTAGTGCGTGTAACATTTAAGAGATACTAGGCTGAGAACCAAAACTGTAAAAGTATTTTCTGTAAACAGAACACAGTATTGATAGGAATAGCTCAAATTAATACCAGAATTCCCTTCTGTAAAATTAGACTTATTTCTTGTTAAATGTTCCAATTAATATGAATATCAGATAAATTAAAGTATGAAAGAACACATTTATGTGTTTTCTGTGTCCCTGAATATGGAATCTGTGGTTGACAATTGTTTTTAAAATAAATAAAAATAATTTTGTTTAAAAATGCAAGTACAATTTTGGAATGCGCAGTTTCATACTCAAAATGGTAACTTCAGTTTTTATCTATTAATCCTGTATTGGCATGTCACATACCAAGGATAGTTTATATTGTCTGGCTAACTCAAGCCAATAGGTATGCATGAATACACACAGCATTCTGAACTGAGAAGATTGCTGGACAATAGTGCACTAGACTTAAGCCACAGTTTAGACTTACTGACTTGAGTGGGAGCCATATTAGACAGGACCACAGGTTTTTGGGTTGAAAATGACTTGTACTTCAAAGGGCAAAAAAAGAACGTTAGAATTACAAAATCACAGAATCATAGGTGTTGGAAGGGACCTCCAGAGATCATCGAGTCCAACCCCCCTGCCAAAGCAGGTTCCCTACACCAGGTCGCACAAGTAGGCGTCCAGGTGGTTCTTGAGTATTTCCAGAGAAGGAGACTCCACAACCTCCCTGGGCAGCCTGTTCCAGTGCTCTGTCACCCTCACCATAAAGAAGTTCTTGCGCACATTTGTGTGGAACTTCCTATGCTGCAGTTTCTGGCCGTTTCCCCTGGTCCTGTCTCCACATACCACTGAAAACAGTCCGGCCTCACCACTCTGCCCCCCACACCTTAGATATTTATAGACCTGGATCAGGTCCCCTCTCAGTCTTCTTTTCTCAAGGCTAAACAGACCCAGTTCACTTAGCCTTTCTTCATAGGGGAGATGCTCCAGGCCCTTCACCATCTCTGTTGCCCTCCGCTGGACTCTTTCCAAGAGATCCCTGTCTTTTTTGTACTGGGGAGCCCAGAACTGGACACGGTATTCCAGATGAGGCCTTACCAGGGCAGAGTAGAGGGGGAGGATCACTTCCCTCGACCTGCTGGCCACGCTCTTTTTAATGCACCCCAGAATGTTATTGGCCCTTCTGGGCACAAGGGCACACTGCTGGCTCATGGCCAACTTGTCGTCCACCAGGACACCCAGGTCCTTCTCCGCAGAGCTCCTCTCTAGCAGGTCATCCCCCAGCCTGTACCGGTGCATGCAATTATTCCTCCCCATATGCAAGACTCTACACTTGCTTTTATTAAACCTCATCTGGTTTCTTACTGCCCAGCTCTCCAGCCTGTCCAGGTCTCGCTGAATGGCATCACAGACTTCAGGCAAGTCAGCCAATCCTCCCAACTTTGTATCATCAGCAAACTTGCTGACGGTGGCCACTATCCTCTCATCAAGATCACTGATGAAGATGTTGAACAAGTCCGGACCCAGCACCGACCCCTGAGGAACACCACGAGTTGCAGGTGTCCAACTGGACTCAGCACCACCAACAACAACCCTCTGTGCTCTGCCAGTCAGCCAATTCTCAACCCACCTCACTGTCCACTCATCTATCCCACACTTCCTCAGCTTTGTTATAAGGATGTCATGGGATATACTATCAAACGCCCTGCTGAAATCAAGGTAGACTACATCCACTGCTCTCTCCCCATCCACCCAGCCAGTGACAACATTGAAGAAAGCTACCAGGTTGGTCAAGCATGACCTCCTCCTGGTGAACCCATGCTGACTACTCCTGATAACCTCCTTTTCTTCCACTTGTCTGGAAATGGCATCCAGCATAAGCTGTTCCATCACCTTTACAGGGACAGAGGTTAGGCTGACTGGCCTGTAATTACCTGGATCTTCCTTCTTTCCCTTTATGAAGACTGGAGTGACATTGATGAACCTCCAGTCTTCAGGCACCTCCTCCATTCTCCATGACCTCTCAAAGATGATAGAGAGCAGTTCAGCAATCACCTCCCCCCGTTCCCTCGACACCCATGAATGCATCCCATCGGGTCCCATGGATTTATGAACACTGGTGTTGCCTAGGTGCTCTCAGACCGCCTCTTCCCTGACTAAAGGGAAGTCTTCCATTCCCCAGACCTTCTCACTAACCTCCAGGGTCTGGGATTCTTGAGGGAGAGCTTTTTCACTGAAGACAGAAGCAAAGAAGGCATTTAGTATCTCCGCCTTCTCAGCATCCCCCGTTACCAGAACATCCCCCTCACTTAGTAGGAGAGCCACATTCTCCCTAGTCTTCCTTTTACTGTTAACATAAAAAAGCATTTTTTATTATCTTTTATCACCTTTGCCAGAATATTCTTTGTGCCAGCAAAAATGCATGTGGACATGTAATAGACAACTATTATTTATGTTGAAATTTTTATGTACTTATATACCAAGTAAATGGAAACTGGTTTTACCAATGATGAGCCATGGTGTCACCACCACTACTAGCCAGAATCAAAACAGCAGTCCATGGAGTGGTTGCACGAATTCCCCATCAAACAAAAATTTCAGGATGCAGTCCTCAGAAAGTAAGTTTTGGGACAGGAAAGGGGTGAACCTTCTGGATTTCCTGGAACCTGGACAAATAATCAAAACTGGTGAAAATGCTTTACTAATGGTGGTAACTATGTTGAAAAATAGTGCTTTGTAGCTTGAAATTTGCTCTATAAAAATCGTATTGTTCTCTTTGCCTCTGTTGTAGTTTCTGTGGAAACAAATAGGAGCAACCTACATATACAACCTAGCAACCTTTCCATTACACAAGGGCAAGATATTTAAATGAACTACACCACACTGCACCCAGCTTTGCACAACTTCTCTCTTACATGAATAATTCTACTATATCCCCATTCTTGGACTTTGAACCTTACAACTTCTGAGCTGTGTGCCGACCAGCACCAGTAGTGGAGGTACACAAACACTGACCTTCCTCTCTGGACAAAACAGTACACAACTGTGCTATTTTTTACCTCATAAACACATCCACTGCAGTGTAATCTGCATTCACTGGGTTCTTATTAATTAAATTGCTTGATGATGTAAAGTCTCACAAAAACAACTGCTGTGAAGTTTGTATGTGACATCTTTCAATTATTGCAACATGCAAGATAAAAGCAATGAACAAGAAAAAAGTACTAATAGAATTAATTGCCAAAACTATGATGCTTTTGATGAATGCTAGAAAGCGGAAAGAGTTAAATGCAGGGTTCTGGCTGGGAGGCAAGCATATCCAATCCGTTCTTGAGAAATTAGCTGGAGTCAAATACAATAAATCCTTCCAATACCTAAAGGGAGCCTACAAACAGGAGGGGAATCAACTCTTTGCAAGGGTAGATAATGGCGGGACAACGGGAAATGATTTTAAGTTGGGGGGAAGATTTAGGATGGATATCAGGGGCAAGTTCTTTACCAAGAGAGTGGTGAGGTGCTGGAACAGGCTGCCCAGAGAAGTTGTGGATGCCCCATCTCTGGAGGTGTTCAAGGCCAGGTTGGATAGGGCCCTGGGCAGCCTGGTCTAGATTGGAGCTTGGTGGCCCTGCCTGCAAAAGGGGGCTTGGAGCTTGCTGATTCTTGAGGTCCCTTCCAACTCAAGCCATTCTATGATTCTATGATTAAGAAAGGAACATCCTGAGGAGCTGAAGAGAATCCCTGAAACAAAAAATACACAAAGAGTGTGGACTACAGGAAACCTGTGCTGGTAAAACTGGAAGAGTGCAAGAAATGCTGGGTTTTGCAACATTTAAATGGCTGTCATGAAAAACGTATAGACAAGTCTGCAAAGTTAATAGGAAGAATAGTATGGCTTGCAGCACGTAGTCTTGGAATGGACTTAAGGATATGACTGTGGTTTTCTAGTTTTGCTAATGAAGTTTTACCACCACAAACACCTGGTAGCGTCTCAGTTTCCCTATTTATAATAGAGGAATAAGAGCTCTAGCCTTCTTTCAAGCACTCCTCATAAAATATGCCAGAAGCCAAATTCTATTAATGCTGTTACTAATGTATTTAGTTAAGTTCTCCTCTAGAATGTATGAGAACATCTAATAAATATCACCTTTGTTATCAGTAAAATCATAGCAGCATAGGACCTGAAATGTTTCTTGTTAAGAAATGAAAATCAGTTAAGTTTCATTTTTAACATGGGGAACTTTGGCAAAAGTGAAAGGAGAAAATACAGTTCGGTAACAAGACTGGTTCTGCAAAATGGATTGCCAGTAACATTCTCTCCAGGAACTCTTGTCACTGTCCCTATTGGCTTGCACGCTTGTCTAAACACTTTCTGAGGCAATTAAAATTGCTAACCCAGCAGAAAAATAATCTAGGGTGGAAAGGAAGGGGGAGCAAATAAGGGGAACAGGACCATCGTTTTCATTTCAGCGGTAACAAGCTGTTAGATTGGCTCAACTGCATCCACACTGTGGTTTTTGTGTTTGGCAACGTATTTAGATTCCTTTTCATCAAAGCAATTAAAAATATGCCTAAACTGAAATACATGAGCAATATCAGCCATATTCAGCAGACCATTTACCTTTACACTTATGCCTTTATGTACCTTCCCACTTATGTAGTGTTTTGGTAACTAGACTGGGATTGTTCACATGATTGAAATTAAGCACATCCTTAAGAACAGTGTTGAATTAGAATTAGCGGAGTTTGGAACCCCATTCCATGGTGCTACACATGGAGTTGCTCAAAGTCTTTGCTCATTTATAGTCAATTCAACTGCATGCTAGCTTTTAATTACACAGAAGTTCACTGTAAAAACTCGTCCACATTCAGCATTTAAAGAATACGATGCATACCCCTTTTAGCTGGCATGCATTTCGAGTTTAACATAAAAACTTATTTTGATATCCATGTAGTTAGAGCAGTTTTATTCCCTTTTAACATGTTAAAAAGCCATACTAGTGAAAATTAAATGAATATAAATCTTTGCAGGAAATCACTCAATTTTGTAAGTGAAACATCTTTTAGCATAAAAAGCCTGGATCTTCAAAATGATTGAGTAAGACTTTCCCTGTTTATTTTGTAGATGGGTTTTCAGGGGTAGAAAAACGTAATTATAGGAAAAGCAGTAAAATGTGAGCTGGTTGAGGCATAAAGTGCAGCACTTAGAATAAGACAATTGCCTAAATTCCCTGATTGACAGATGGATGTCACATTAGATGAAAATGATAACAGATTTAGTGGACTGAAGAATAACTTCCTCTTGACAGTGCCCTGACCCTTAACCTACAACCTGACTCCTGTTAGCTTCACTAACACAGGGTAATTGTCACAGGTGCAGGATAAAAGAAACCCCTACAGCAGCTACCAGTGGTCAGAGGCTTATTTCTTTTGATGACCCAAAATGCACCGTTGAGATATGGCCAAGAAGTCCTGACCTCTGTTGACCTTCTAGGGCATTAAAATTTACCCCTGGGAAAAGGAAACTATATAAAAGGAATGTACTCTGTTCTGACTAATGCAGAGTAATATTTTAACTGTGTAATAATTAAATTGATAAACAAAGCAGAGTGACGGTAAAGTAATTATTTTCATCAGCACAAAAGAGTGTTTCTTACACAGTTGTAACATGGTTTCAATAAAGACCACTACTGTACACTCAGTACAGTTCATGGGTTTTATAACTACAAGTAAATTCTTTACTATGTCATACTCTGGATATGTGTACTATTCCAAAATGATTCTGTTGTATTTATATGCTAATAGTATCCTTTCAATAGAAGCCAGCTCTTTGAATTGTATTTAAATTTTAGGAAGGTAAAGGATTGTAACAGTATTTATAAAAGACGTGGTGACAACTGTGAGACTTCACAAAAGTTTATACCTCCTTCTGTTAGAAAATAGAGTATATTTTATTCTTTTTTCTTCAGCAACGTGAATGGGGAATTCAGAAAACACAGAGCAGCACAATGAGCTATGCAAATATATTTTATAATAGAAGAAAGAATATTACCGAAGAAAACAAAATGACTGTGTCTCACATTCAAGTGAAGTCAATCCAGTTAACCTGCCCATGTTGTTTTCCTTTATGCATAGAAGAATGAATATTACATGGGGGGAAAAAGGAGAAAAGAGACTTCTCATTAAAGAGAAGTCAGTGCAGTAAGGAAAACTGCCTGTGTTTTCAAAATGTTTCACCTTGAAAAAATGAAACAAAACAAACAAACAAGCAAAAAAATCCACAATCAACTTCTTAAACATCTGACAATGTCTCAGTGTATTCAATTATTGTGTTTATTGGTGCTTAATACCAAGACCATCCAAATATTTATTCACTAAATATGAAGGAACAAAAACAATGTTCTAAATACAATAGACTTATTGGGATCAAGTTTCTGTTCAGAACAGTAGAGCTCTAAAAGATCACTGCGCGAGAGGCACAAATTACTCTAAAATTCATTGAAAGTTCTTATTAAGGTCATAGGTCTTGCCCTGTGGTTATTATTCATCCATGAAATGCTCTGATAAGTAATATGACACTAAATTAGTGTACACAAGACTTAGGATAATTGCTTGAAAAAAATAAAAATATTAAGTTACACCTAAAGGAGTACTATATTGGTAGAAAACTTCAGTCTATTGCAAAAGATGTAGAAGAATCTGACTCTTTTTATTCGGACACACATTATTAAATGATAAAAAATAAGGACTATTCTGATGTAACTTATCATCATGAACACTTGCAATAATTATGCCTTCCTCCTGACTACCATCTTTTCAAATGTGATGAGATCATCAGGTAACAGTGTAAGATATGAAGGCTTAGCACACTGTGTTGTTAGCACATTAAAAAAAAGAAATTGCTGGGATAATTAACAACTACCTATTTGTCTGTAGGCTACATTCATTATGCCTACACAAATTGGAGGTCTCCAAAATCTGTGCAGTAAAATTTACTCTTTGTTCAGGAAGTTCCCCTTGGATTTGGGTAAAATTCTGGTTTGCTGTGTCTATTGTAATTGTGACAGGCAGTTGACATGTCTCATAGTCTAAATGTAGTGGCAAGCAGGGGGTGGTACAATGATGAAAAAAACTGCCATTCATTCTTGTGCAAAGGAAAGGTGTTTCTTAGCATATTCCAACCTATGTTCAGTCTAGAGTTGGGTCTCTGAGGTTGAAGGTCAAATCTGTGAGGTCAAAGCTATTTCTTGTCAATCTTCGTTCACTAATGACACATGAATTGGAAA